>NC_044387.1:74273078-75514578 GCF_006542625.1 Nomascus leucogenys | reverse complement strand
CAAATTTAGAGAAAAAGAAGTAAGGGGCAAATAGTTACTTCTGGAGTTCTACAAAGATGAACAAAGAGAAGAGTATTTTGATATTTGAATGAAAATTATGAGTAATACATTATCAGAAAAAAATTTATCTTTCTAAACAAATTATCGTTTATCTTTCTAAATATTACTACCCTGCTAAGATAAAGAAGAGACTTCAAAAATAAATGAGATCACCAAATTTCTGATAAGCAGAAAGCCAAAGAATCTAAGCAAATTTGGGAAATAGAAATGTTGTATAAGGTGTAGTTATTTTACATATGAAACACCATTTCCTTGCTGTCTTAAAAAAGAGAGATGGCCAAAATAATACTAAACTTAAATCTTTCTTCCTAACAGCTAAATTTTATCTACTTGAAATCTAATTTAGTCATATATAGTACAACTGTGGGCATCCATCTATTTTAGTGGTTGTCTCTTTGTATGCCTTAAAGCTTTGTTATGGATGTGTATCCAAACCTACGCAAGAAATTGTGTATAAAAGCATAAACAAATGAAAAATTTCTCATCATCTATAGAAAACTAGACATAAAAATAACCATCTAAAGATTATAATTCAGTATAAAAATAGTCACAATAGCTTCTGTTTTTACATGATGAACTAGGTAACATTTATCAACCCTCTTGGTAAGAACTAGAAAATGTAAGCAATTATTAAAAACAAACATTTGTTTGAAATCACTGAGAACCAAGACAGTGACGAATTATGGGGCTGTGATCTCAGACAAGAAGAAAACCCAAAGGTATATGCACCTCTTTGGGAGGTGCATTTCCCCTGGAAGGGTTGGCCAATTCCCAAAAGCTCCCTCTTGGGATTTAACAGAAGGTGCCAAGAGACAAATGAAGCTAGGAAGACAAAAACTAGAACTAAAGAGCTACTACTAACAAGGAATGACTGGAACTGAGTTAAAATGAACCAGAAACAGACAAACTTTAACAGAGACTAAATTTAACTTCAATCCCTGCCTCGATTAGAGCAATCTGGGTTTTTCAGTCCTTTGGCCACCTTTCTGAAGCCAAAATAAATCTTCTATGAATAAATATAACATCATGCTAGCCTTCAAATTGTCTCTACAATTTTTCATACACAATATCTGGTATTGAATAAAAAATAACCAGTCATACAAGGAGGTAAAATCAGTATCACCTAAAACCAACAGAAACAGCAAACTACAGTAACAATCCACAGGGTATTTAGATCATTAAATTTCAGAACTGAGTATTGAAATAACAATGCCTAATACACTCAAGAAAATAAAAGACTAAAATTTTTGGAAGGAAGTAGAAATCATAAAAGAGACTCAAATTTAATTCTAGAACTGAGAAATGAATCTAAATGAATGGTTCTTATGATAAACCTTTTAAATTTTTTACAGATAAAAAAATTACAAACCAGAAGACAGGTAAGAAAATATACAGACTGAACATACAAAAGGATGGAAAATACAGAAGAAATATAATCAATATACAGGTTACAGTAAAAAGGTTTAACATATGTGTAGCTGCATTACCGTAAAGAAATAAGAGAGAAAATGAACAAATGCAGTATTTGAAAACACAATAACGTAGAACTTACTAATACATTAATCTAGACTTCAGAAGTGGTGAAAGTACCAAGCAAGAGAAAACTAAGAAGATTATACAAAAATCACATCCATAATAGTAAAACTTCTGAAAATCATAGATAAAAAGAAAATAGTAAAAGTAGTTGGGTACAGCGAATGATGGCACAATGTACGTTCAAAGGAGTAACAAGCTGATCAACAACAGATTTCCCAAGAGAAACAACAGAAGCTAAAGGACAGTGGAATCATAACTGCAAAGGGCTGAAGTAAAATAACTGTTGGCCTAGCAAAATACCCTTTCAAATGGCAGGTGAACTAAGAATACATTCAGACAAACAAAAATTGAGATAATTTGTCATGAGCATATCCACACAAAAGAAAATATGAATAAGTATTCTTTAGGTAGAATAAATAAACAATTCTAGTGGAAGCTCAGAGATGGAAGAAACAGAGGGCAAAGGAAATGATAAATGTGTAAATCAATATCAATGTATATTAAGTCTAAAAACGATTATAACTAGATATTTTTATTATATTGGGTATTGTGGGGTTTTAAATGTATAAGGTTTAAAATATATATAAGTACCAATGACACTACATAAATTGTAAAAGAAATGAAAGAAGTCAAAGTGTACTAAGTTCCTTGTATTGTCTAGGATGTGATAAAATACTAATTAATATTAGACTTCAGTAAGTTAGGAACGCATGTTGGCATTTATAGAGTAAGGACTAAGAGATTAAAAACTGTATAACCAATACAGCTAAAGAAAGTCAAAATAAACACTATGTAAAAAAAAAAGGCAAGAAATAAAAAAATAGAACAAGCAGAGAAAACAGAATGCAAACGGCAAAATGAGAGACTTAATCCCAAGCATATTGGCAAGGACATTAAATGTATATTTAGAAATTAATACTGAAGGTTCAAGAAGAAATCAAAACATAAAAGAGAAAATATTTTTAAACAAATAATAAAAATAAAACATATCAAAATGTATGGAACGCAAGGCCAGGCATGGTGGATCACACCTGTAATCCCAGCACTTTGGGAAGCCAAGGCGGGCAGATCACCTGAGGTCAGGAGTTCGAGACCAGCCTGGCCAACATGGTGAAACCCCATCTCTACTAAAAATACAAAAATCAGCTGGGTGTGGTGGTGCGCACCTGTAATCCCAGCTACTTGGGAGGCTGAGGCAGGAGAATTGCTTGAACCCAGGAGGCGGAGGTTGCAGTGAGCCGAGATCATGCCACTGCACTCCAGCCTGGGCGACAGAGAGAGACTCAGTGTCAAAAAAAAAAAAAAAAAAAAAAAAAAAAAAAAGAAAAGAAAAAAAGAAAGAAAAACCAACTGTATGAGATGCAGCTCTAACCATACTTAGGAGAGATATTTGTAACCTTAATAAAAGAGAGGCTAAAAATTCTAACTAAGATGGCCTCTTAAATAATATTCTACATATTCAAAAATGAAGTAACACCAATCTTATATAAATTCTTACAGAGAACAGTGAAATTTAAAACATTTCCTAATTATTCTTATGAGGAAAAGAATGAGTCAATCTCACTAATGAACACAGATGTAAAAATCCTAAAGGAAATAACAAATAAATTTTAGCAGTATATAAAAAGTATAATGTTCCATGACCAAATTGAGTTTACTTCGGAAATAAGATTCATGTAACATTAAAATATCAATCAATGCAACTTATTGCATTAAAAGAATAAAAGACAAAAATGATGTAATTAACTAGATGCAAAAAAAAGTATTTGACAAAATTCATTACCCAATCATGATAAAAACTCATACAAAGCAGAAATAAAAGAGAATATCTTAAGTGATAAAGGACTTCTACAATAAAAGCTACAACACACATCATATCTTAGTGGAGAAATACTGAAAGTTTATAAAGATGGTTTTTATCATCATTTGTATGCAATGTTGAAAAAGTAGTTCTAGCCAGTGCAGTAAGGCAAGAGAAAAAAAATAAATGTATAAAGGATGGAAAGGAAGAAAAAGATGTTTACATTTGGTTGATAAAAGTGTATGCAGAAAAATTACTGAAGAGTCGAATTATTTGACACAAGTAGTTTTATCGAATATATTAAAAAATAGTTTTCACATAAAGCAGGAACAATTGGAAACTGAAATTAAGTTATTTTTTATGATAACATTATGAAAAACACTAGGTATAAGTCTGGAGAAAGATGTAGAAGATATTTAAGCGGTAAACTACTAGGTAAATGAAGAGAGGTATCTTGTTCATGGATCAGAAGACCCAATACTATAAAAATGTTATTGTTCTCAAATTGATCTACAGATTCAATTCCATTCCAATCAAAATCCCATTAGGATTTTGGTTTTGGGTATAAAGTTGCAAGCTGATTCTAAAATTCATATGGAAACTTGAGGGCTGAGAAAAGTCAAGATAATTGTGAAGAAGGAAAAATAAGTGAGAAAATATTATTTACAAAATATAAAGTTACAGAATTAAGACAATATGGTATTGGTGCAAAAACAAACAGATCAATGGAATAGAATGTTAATATCCAGAATAAGTCATATATGTATGTGTGTATTAGAAGGCAGTGTATATACACATACTTGATTTACATTAAGGTGGCACTGCAGAGTCATGGGAAAATGGCAAGTCTTCAAAAAATGGTGTTGGTTAAGTGAATATTCATACGGGGGGGGGACTCTGATACTTCGCATTGTCACTAAATTTTGATGATAGGAAGTTTCTAAAAGATAATACAGAAAATATTTTATGACCCTGTGGTGAGTAAAGATTTTCTAAGCAGGATGCAAATGACACTAGTAAGATTGATCAACTGAAAATTAGGAACTTCTATGTTTCAAAACATACCTGAATAAACAGGTAAGTCATAGAGTGGAACAAGATATTTCAAAAATATATTCAATAAAGGACTTGTATATTAATAAAAAACACAGACAAACCAATAAAATGAAGGAGCAAGACTTGAACAAGAAAGATACTTCACCAATACAATAGTGTAATGCCCTATAATCCTCCTAAGATGATCAATATCGTAAGTTATCATCATATAAAAATTACAATCTCAATAAGAAATATACATTAATCAGAATATCCAAAATGTAAAAGACTGATACCTAAGTGTTGGCAAGAATGTGAAACAACTGGAACTCCCATTTACTGCTAGCAAAGTGTAAATCAGTACACTTACTTTGGAAAACTATTTGGCCCTATTTACTACAGTTTAAAAAACATGACCCACCACTTTCACTCCTATATATTCAACAGGAATGTGTGCAAATGAGCACCAAAAACACTATATTCAAGAATCTTTAGAGTGTCATTATTCAAACAGCCCCAAATTGATAGTTCTTTATATTTTCATCAACAAAGACAGCAAGTTATATATAACATTCCAATGAAATACAGGTATCAATGAGAGCATATGAACAGTACTGCTACCTGAAACAGTATGAATCAATCCACAAACATAATGTAAAAAGAAGCCAGACAAGATGATATAAAATGGTATATAAGTGTCAAAAATACATAGAATAAGTCAGAGGAGTGGCCTCCTTTGAGCACGAAGGAAAGTAATGTCTGGAGAAAATACAAAAGAGTCTTTTGGAGTGTTGATATTTTATGTCTTTACCTCAGTGGTGAGTTATACAGACATAGTCCCTCATGGTAATTTACTGAATTTACACTCATTATTTGTGCACTTTTCTGTTTGTTTGCATGTAATGTTATAGCTTAAGGAGTTTAAAAAAAAGAGGGGGGGGAGGGGATAAAAACCTGCCAGTGATATATGTAAAGGAGAAGTTGATAATGTATAATTACGATAAAATATAAAATCACTTTATAGTTACTACCAAAATAGAGCATATGTGATTCAGACTAATTTTAAAACTATAATGATTTTCAGTACAGATGCTACATAGAAATATTATTAAATACAGAACAATTCTTTTCTTCATAATGCCTTCACTATCTACCACCTAGAGTTTTAGAATTAGCTTTGTTAATCTTTGGTTTGAATTAAATCAAATTTAACAGGAAAAATGCTGGGATTTAAATTACCAATGTATAGGAATTAAATTTCTGTCAGCATACAGAAGAGATGGTGATAATTCTCATAACAAAAGCAAAAACTATCAGCAGAGTCTCAATTTCGTGTCAAATGCAAGGTTGCTACTTACTGGTACTTTCACCCAATTTAATTTACCATCTTATTTGTGTCATTCCTTTTTAAAAGCGACAACTGTTAATGAATACATTCTGAGAAATTATTTCAAAAGTGATTATTTAGTAGGCAAGACAATAAGAAAGAGACTAGGGGAAAGAAAAGGCATGTCAAAAAGCGGAGAATAAGAATAGGATAAATTAAACTTCAGACACCAGAGTCAGGATCTTTACAACCTCTCTGTAAAATGGGAATCATTAAATGTTTTATATTTAGTTTTCTAGAAGTTATGTAGGAATAAGGGCCAAAATAAAGGAAAAGTAAGTAAAAATCTAAGTAGGCTCCTAACTTTCATTGTTTTCAAGAAAACATTCACATTGTAGATAGATGATTTGTTCTACAAAGATGTGATGAGGTTTAAAAAGTCACTGAAAACTAATTACAAAAGCATATTCTGTATCTTTGAAGAAGCCTTTACTGGTCTTTAGTTTGAGAGAAAATTCCATATAAATTTTAAAGTAAATGATATGAAAAATAAAAATTATTTTCAGACTCTCAGATATGTTATACTGTTTCTTCTTTTGAAGACAGAAAATAACTGAGTGCATAGGATTCCGGTGTATTCCAAATAAGCCTGCTATATTAGCACCCCGAATTTTCAAGCTTTTTTCCTATCTTTAGGAAACTAAACTGAAAGGAACGCCACCATCTTCTCAGTCTAAACCTGTGTAGAAGAATATAAAAGTATAATGCTAGTAATAAACTAAGATTAGAAGTAACATACAATAAGCGACTGACATTTCCTATTTGTGAAGCCTTGATCAAACGTTATAGATTACGCTAGATATAACTGTGGATTATATAATGAATTTTAAAAGATTTAAAAATTGCACATAACATAAATCATTATATTCTATACTATATTTGGTTGATATAAACACAACGGTTTTCTCAGAGGGTTTAAAAATAACAATTACAACCTTAATCTACTATTCCACTATACAAATTTATATACATATACATAACATATATATAAAATATACACATATCCAATATAAAATCATCCATATGCCCCTGTCTATATTTCAAGGGTTTCTACTATTTTGAAACCTCCAACATGAGCATGTTAAAAATTATATACTGATAATTTTTACTTGGTGACATATATACAGATATTTCAGCCCATTAACCACCATTCATAATTTAACCATGCCTGTGTTCATACCTGTCAACTTCCTATCTCATATATTTCTTTCCCAATCCTTTCTTCTTTCTGCTCAAAGCACAGCCAAAATGAATCTTTCCTTGGAATCTTTATCTTTTAACTTTAAATTATTTGGAAAGCACCATATGCTGAGTATGCTGAGTACTAAAGGAGACAGTACTCACCCATATAATGCAGGGAATAACAACAAATCATACATGTACAAAGTCCACTGGCTTTATATACACTGATGGATGAAAAATTCTGAGTAAATAAAAAATACAAAAATTATTGAGTAATATCATAAAGAAAAAGTCATTTTGGGTTACTATGTCCAATAAAAGCTTAATATAAAAGTATATGATAAGCAGAATATTCTAAGCACAGTGCACAGCAATAGGAAGGGCCTAGACCTACCAATGAGCATGGCAAATTCAGATGATCACAGCAGGAAATGTATGGCTATGGTTAGGTTAAGTGGGGCCAAACAGTAGAGCATTCTGAACAGGAGAATGTGGAGTTCAGAGTATTTGATTATACTACAATAGCAAGCCATGATAGGTTCCTAAGGAAGTAACAATGAAAAAGCATAAACCTATTTGGACTGATAAATTATATGGCTAAACTATGTACTGGGATGTTTTGAATATAATCAGAGTAAAATGAGTACCAAGTAACAGGGGACCAGGAAATAGATATAAACAAACTTTGCCTGTTTGATGTTCTGTCTAGAATCTGGATGGGGGAAAGACATACATCATCTGCCACCTTGACACATGCCATTCATTGGCTGGTAATGCTGATCCTATGGTAAATTAAAAAAATCATGAAGCTACCTTGTGAACAAGATATGTTTACAGGATTTTTCTAACTCGGAATAACTCAGAATTCAACCAGATGTCTCAGGTCAACATTACAATGGAGTGGGGTCTCATACATGGGCCTGTAGGTTTCCTAAAGCCAAAATAGTCTCTGGAAAAAAGGTAAGGCAGGACCAAAAGCCCATCTCATTGTATTTTAACTTACAGAAACATAATTTGCCAATAATATTTCACAAGTCCACTGTCTGTTACCAAATGTTTAATATTAGACAAAAACCAGTTTTTCATTGGAATCATGTGAATTTAAAAGGATAGCAGTTAAGAGCACAGCCTCTTATGCTAACTAGGATCTTGGGCAAATTATTTAACATACTGAAGCCTGTTTGTTAAGAAAAAAAAAAAAAGTAAAGAAGTGTCAACATTAAAATCCTATCTACCACAGGCCAGGCGTGTTCGCTCACACCTGTAATCCTAGCACTTTGGGAGGCTGAGACAGGCAGATCACTTGAGGTCAGGAATTTGTGACCAGCCTGGCCAACACAGGGAAACCCCGTCTCTACTAAAAATATGAAAATCAGCCAGGCATCGTGGTACGTACCTGTAATCCCAGCTACTTGAGAGGCTGAGGCAGGAGAATCGCTTGAACCCAGGAGGCAGAGGTTGCAATGAACCAAGATCGCACCACTGCACTCCAGCCTGGGTGACACAGAGAAACTGACACACACACACACACACACACACACACACACACACACCCCTATCTACCACAAAGAACTGTGAGACTAATACATCATGTAAAGGCATTTAGCACAAAATCGAACACATAGTGTTCAAAGAATCTTAACTATTATTATTACTATTTTTCTTTTTTTTTGAGACGAAGTCTCGCTCTCTCACCCAAGCTGGAGCGCAGCGGCGCGATCTTGGCTCGCTGCAAGCTCCGCCTCCAAGGTTCACGCCATTCTCCTGCCTCAGCCTCTCTGAGTAGCTGGGAGTACAGGTGCCCGCCACCACGCCCGGCTGATTTTTTGTATTTTTAGTAGAGACGGGGTTTCACCGTGGTCTCGATCTCCTGACCTCGTGATCCGCCCGCCTCGGCCTCCCAAAGTTCTGGGATTACAAGCATGAGCCACTGCACCTGGCCAACTATTATTATTTCTAATATTTATATTACATATGATTGGAAACTTGTATCTTGGATTTTCTTTCTGAATAATTATTCTTCACTATTTACATGGTACTTAATATATATAAAAGGGAATGTTCTGGGCCCTTTACAATTTTAACTGATTTAATATATGTAATTACCCTATGAGATAAATACTGTTACCATCATTCCTGTTTTACAAATGATGAAACTGAAGGACAGAGAAGTTAAGTAACTTTTCCAACTAAGTAATGAAGCTAGAACGTGAACCCAGGAAATCTGGCTCCAAATGCCATACTCTTTTTTCCTATGTTGCCTGTATGCTATGCCATAGTACTTAATTTCCTTTTCCTGAAATTCTTTCTAAAGTGCAATGTACCATTTCCTGACCCCAATACCAGTTTAGGTCAGGTCATCCAATTGTATGTTCTCATAACACCCCGTACTACTTCAGAGCATTTATCAGAACCCTAACTGAATATTGGTCTCAACAGAATGTAAGGTCTATGAAAGCAGCAACTGTGTCTAATTCACTACAGTGATCCTCATAACTTTACACAAAACAGCCTTAGGTAAGTATTTGTTGAAGGAACACATTTTAACAAGATTTAACAGTCTGCCATCTGCCAGTTAATAAACTAAACATGAGAACAGAAGCCTAAAGGAATGAATAATAAACAAAAGGGATATTCTTATGAGAATAAAAATTCCCAAATGAAACTTCCTTAATCAGTTTGCAAAAAGTAAATTTCTCAGAGGGCTTGAAAATGGCAAGGCCATTATATTCCAAGTGGTATTAGGGAACATAATTCTGAGTTACAATAGTCTAGTAAAGACTCTTTCCTTCCCCCCATATATTTCATGGGTTTAAAATAAATGTTAAAAAAATTATTTTTGTTTGTTGTTTTGTACTGAGAGGAATACAGAATTTTTAGCAGCCAAAACGCTTAGATAGTTCTGACTTATATTAAGCCATAATCTACCTCCTTAAAACTTTTCTCTTTTAGACTTAATTCCACTCCCTAGAGCTCCAAAGATAAAGACTAAAGTCTCTTTTCCATGTGCAAGCACTTCAAACATTTGAAAACTGCAATCACATTTCCTCTGTGAGTATTAGTATTTACACACTAAACAGCTCCAAATATTTCAGTTGTTCACTGTCCTATTACATATTATGGAGTTTCCAAGCTCACCCTAGTTGTCAAGGTTGAATTAAATTGTGGTGCCCATAAGCAACCAAAACATTCCAAATATAGTCTGAGTAGAATAAAATTATTTAGTCTTGATACTATGTAACTTTCTTATTTTACCTTGAGTTATATTACAGAATCTCTAGAGTAGAAAGACTCTTATTCCAATTTTGACAAAATAACACAAGTTCTCACCCTTGGCTGGCTTTCATTTTTTCCCAATTTAATAATGAAATATACAAACAGAGAAATATATACAATATAGATGTGTATGCCTTACATAATTAAAAAAATGAAAACATGTACTCACCACCCAGGTTTAGCAATAGGAAATTACCAATACCTCAGAAGTCCCTTTGAATTCTTTACAATTTCTCCCTCCAACTAGTAACTTTTAAATACTAGTAATTCCCTGGCATTTTTATGGTTTTAACTCATAATCATCTATCCCTAAACAACCTATTGTTTGGTTTCACTTGGCTTTATTTTCCTAATTTCCAATTGTCTCAGTTTCTTCAATTTAAAATCTGAATCCTTTTGTATTTTACATATTTTTAAGGAGCCACCTAAAATCTTTTGTGGAATAAGGCAGGAATGAAAGTGAATAACCTACCCCTACCAGTAAAAATGATGAAGACAAGACAGAGGGCAGACTAATGTAATACTTAGGTAAGTGCACTGCATCAGTATGAAATAATGTCATATCTGCAGGATAAGAAATTGAGTGGAGGAGAAATTGAACATCTTTCCAACTTTTCCCAAGCTAGGTTTTGTATAGAATTTGTGTAAATTTCTAGAATCAATATACTATATATTTAAAGAGCATTCTAGGATAAACAATTAAATAAGCTAACTATATTCAGATTATTTCCTTTCCATTTATTCATGCCTCCTAGCTAAATATTTGGGAGTTGATTATAGAAGTTTTTGTCATAGAAAACTCATTGTAAGTAATTTCAGAATAAAAAAACTAAAATTAAGAATCATTACTGAAAAATTCTGATTAAATCTAAAGGCAATGAAATAATTCACCAATATATCAATTCAAATGAGAGCATCTGACATCATCAAGCTGCTTTCCAAGGCCTCAGAGGATTGATGAAAACCCTGTCCATCCTTCTCCCAAGCCACATTAGCTAATGTAGCAACACCCTGCTTGAAGCATAAATCTCAATAAAAAAATACATAAATAAGAAAATAAAATGTAAAGATTTAAAAAAATCAGTAAAAGTGAGTTTTAGAATACTAGTATATTAGTGAGAAATAGAAGAGTCACACATACATATATGTATTTCAATACAATAACTTAAAAATCTTAAGTCTATCTACTAAGTAAAATAGGGAAAATATTAAGAAATAAAGAGAAAATCATTACTGTCTCATTTGTAAATCCCTCTCTGAAACTAAGTGAGTGCCTTCACAGTGAAAGCAATCATATTTTTGCTTAGTATTTCTTCCCTTTAATTTTTAATGAAAAGAAATAATCTTTCAATGTTCTGGTATAATCACTATTTCTATACTTGATATACACACCTAAGTTCACACCAAGGAATCCCTTAAGGGATTCTTATTCTCTCAACGAAACACATGTATACACATGTAGACAGGTGAAATGCCTTTAAATTAACAAGCATTTCACTGCTTGAATTATTTATAGTGCAGAATACAATCTTAACCTGTTTTCCAAATATTGATAATGGCTCACCTGGAACCTTATCAATTCTGTGCCCCAAATTATCCAATACTTCCATAAATTCGTAACTACAGATTTGGTCACCCTTGGACCAAAAATTAACTGGGCGGCAGCAGGAAAAAAAAGCCATCCACATATATGGCACATATGCTGCAAATTTTGTGAATATTCATTTACCCCATAATCTGGCCAGTAAACAAGTAGACTGGAACTATGTATTGCTGAAACAAAGTTAACAAGAAAAAAATTAAGTAAATGGGCTTCAGTCTTACAAAAATCCACATACAAAACAGGATTAAAGAAAAGTACAAAGAAAAAAAGTAACTCTAATAAAAACATCCTTAGACCACATAATGGAAGTACAATCAAACTGCACAAAAGAAAAAGTAAAGCATAAGTCAGCAAAGATTTATCTACTCTATAAAAAGAAGCTGGAGTTTTAAGTCATGGTTTACATTTTTATTTAAATAAGTGCCAATCCCTTGAATTTGTGTACAGAAATCAAGGTATACTGTTTAAACACACAAGAATAGTCACAAAGTACACAAACCAAATTATCAGGCAATACAACTGTAAGAGGCTGATGTTTTCTGATGATTGTACTCCTATATACTTTTTAATCCAAAGTTATAAACAGAATTATAGTAGAGCTGATAATACTATTAGTGTAGTATAAAGATTATATTTACTGAATCAAAGCAATGTATAGGCAAACTAAATTTATTTAGTTACCCAAATTATTTTCTTAAAATATGAACTATTATGTACATAAAATTTCATATGCAGGCCATTCTTATAGCTCAAATGTTACTTGCTATATATGAGACAAATAAGGACCCGCATGTCATTAATACATCTCTGACCAAATACCATCACTTTAAGTAGCATGAAAATCCATGGAGTTATTCACATTCTGGTGATTTAAAGTTTCTAACTATTTGGGGATACTAAGGTTTTTAATTATTGTCTTTCTATTTTGAAGCGTCACAGGAAAGTGAAACATTCTTGGAGATAATGTACTACCAGGTCTTGGAAAGAGGATGAAATGCTCTGGGACTGATGATATATCAGATATTAACTAGTAAGGGCAGATACTATGTTTGATTTTACCTAAAAGACCTGGAAGAAACACTGAATTTTAAAGTAGTTAAAAGCACAAAATAAATTCGTCATAGTAAAACCATCAATCTACATCTTCTGTCTCCTTATTCATGAGTCCATTCACTTAATTACACTGCTATACCATAAAAAATTATTGTCTACTAAATATTAAACAGGAAGCAGAGATAAGGGCATGACAGGCTGAAGAAGGCTAAGTAGAGCATTTCACAGAGATTTTTCTGATTCTAAAAAAAAAAAAAAGAAACGGTAAGACAAAGAGGAGCTAAAAATCAATGTAACATTAAATTTCCTTTTAAAGCTACATTAAAAATATGTATTTAGGGACATCATGTGGCAAAATTATGAACTGCTACTAACATTTAAGAATGGAACATATACACACAATTTCTAATGGCATCTGATACAAACGGAAATTTTTAAAACCATTTTTTAAAATATGAATTAAATAAGATTAGACATTAGATTAATACAGCAGTAGCTGCTATTAAAACTAGTTTATTAGAAGGAGTATTTTAGGACTGTATTAACCAAAGACATTAAGAAGTTATAGGGTAAAGAATCAAGCATGATCAGATAGATTTATGAAGTAAATGAAATAATAAGGATCACTTTCACCAGTTAATAAACCTATGGGACAGATACTCCCCACATGGCATGTTTTGATACACATCATTATTTTCCTAGATCCTTTGTTACAAAAAGAAAACTTAGTTTCCAAACTTTTAAGTAGTTGACTTGTTTTATAAAAACCTTGGTTTTGGCTATAGTAATTGATTAGCAGATTCAGAGAAGAAAATAACTGAAAAACAATTACTTGTCATCATGCAAATAAAACAGTTGACTGACTAAATCTTTCATTTTTTTCTTTTTGTCCAGCTGTTCTGCTGTGAAGTAGGGGGGCATAAGCTTTGAATTCTGTAAAGGAAGGGATATTAAACTGATGGATTATTTCTTGCAAAAGCAGCTCTTGGTTTTAAACTATTTGTACTCAAACATGTATCTCTGCAGACATAAAATATTTAAAAGTATTATTTTTGGTTCTACATAGGATTTTGACCATATTTTAAATGAAACCATAATCTTTTTAGAAAAAAGATTCCTTAAAACTTACTAAATAAAATCCTGATATTTTAGATCTGAGGACATTGAAGTCCAATGACTAAACAATTCATTTGCCATTCTAAGGTTACACAGTTTGTCGATGGCTGAGAAAGGATTCTCAATTCTTATACTATTATTCTAGTAATGATTCTATTAAGCTGCTTCTCTCACTGTACTAACTCCATAATATATATGGTGCAATAATACAAGTGTTAGTAAGATAAGAATTATAAGTATTGCTAGATGTTCATTGAAATGGTCTTTCAGAAAAAAAAAGTAAATTTCAAGAGTAATACAAATACATTTTCATGACTAAGCCCTCTCAGAGGGTCAAAGACACATAGTTGAGTTAATGGAATTTTGGTCACCACTTGGTCATATGAAAACAAATGTGTAAAATGTCAATCCTGATGCCTATTTCTCATTTAAGTAGGTGAATTTTAAAATAAATTTTGCAAATTACCTTTGTTCTTTAAAATATCAGTTTGAATAATATCATCAAAGTTAGAGCTGTAGTTAAAACTGGAAAAAAATAGTCTGAAAAGTATTATTTTTCTTCTATTTATAATTTATAACTCCATTATAATATCATAGAATCATTATTTCATGTTTGGCTTAAGTGCCTCCTATAATTATTTCTTAAATTAAAAAAACCTGGAGAAAGTTTCTCTTTCTTTCAAAGCAATGGTTTGGAATATTTTTATCTGAAATTATTTTGTAGTTTTGCATTTCTGCCCATCAATCTGGAAATAATAATAGCTCATAAGAAAAAAAGCACCAAATGTTTTTCAGATTAAAACTTCTCACAATAGTATAGTTTCACAAAAGTGTAACTTTCAACAAATTTACAAGTGATAACAGAAATAGAAGCTTCATTTGAATAAAAGGATAAGCTAACAGCAACTATCATGCTTAGAATATATATATACTAAATACTATTCAATTACTAGAAAAAAATGCAAGATTCTACTGATGTATGCCATTTCAAAGTCAAATATAAGAAGCAATATACAAGTCCATTACAAAATGAATATTGAAATAAGTAAGCACAAAAGATACTGTAAGAATGAATATTCACACAAAAAATGGTCCATGCAAATCAAGATGGATTCATCTAGGAAAAAAAAAATTTGCTCAGAGGTAAAGCAGATATATCCAACATAGATGCACTAAAAAAAATGCAAAGTTTTAAGAAACAGGGCTAATGAAATTTTAATTAACTAATATTTACATCTTTTCAACTCCTTTAATTCTTCCTAGATCTCATTGAAATCATGAAAGCAAACAATATACAGAACTACTTGCCATTAAACCACCACTATGCTATTTTTCTAAGAGGAGTTTGCTCACGTTGTGCCCCTCTCTGACCACAAACTCTGCAAAGGGTTTACAACTGAGGTCAGGGAGGCATACCTTTTTCCTCTTCTACGCCCAGAATAACCTATGCAAAGAATTTGTGTAATCTGCCTTCATCACTAGACTGTGACTCGTTAAACAAAAAAACAATGTTTTATTTATCTTTAGCTCCAGAATGCTTAGGAAAACACACTTAGCATGTAAGAGGCTTTCAAAAAAGACCTGCTTCAAAAAAACAAAAACAAAAACCTTAATCATTTTTGGCCAGAACAACAGTACACAAATCTGATGAAATTATATCAGTGGCACAAGTTGGTTTGTGACAGGTTCTTCATCCCTGTTTTAAAAAGTTTCCAACAGCCATACAAGTAAGAAAAAAATACCACTTGTATCAGTATTACACAAACATAGAAGAGATGCCCTGCTTAAAATTATTTGCTAATAAATTATATAACAAGGTGAATTATCAATACAGATAAGACTACCTTCCTCTTCCCACTAAGTATTCTCCAGGACTTTCTTCTTCAAAACTCTAACTCTCCAGGACGTTCCTTGATCTCCTTGATTTTGTTTATTCCACTTCTACAATGCAAAGAATCCTCCAAAGAAAAGCAGTGGCAATACTGAAAGACCCAGATTCAAAACAGAGTTGACTTTTAGAAAGAGCAGTACTATTCGCCTTGATAGTGTGCTTTATTACTAAACAGATAACGAGACTGTGAAGACAGAAAAGACTTATTTAAAAATAAGTGATACTGAATGACCCAAGATATCTCCATATAGCAAATATTTAATATAGAACCTATCTATCCTAACCCTCCAGTCTATATTTGGTTTAGATCATTCTGGCACTGCTATAAAGGAATACCTGAGACTGGGTAATTTATAAAGAAAAGAGGTTTAATTGGCTCACAGTTCTGTAAGCTTTACAAGCATGGTGCCAGAATCTGCTAGGCTACTGGGAAGGCCTCAGGGAACTTTTACTCATGGCTGAGGGCGAAGCAGAGGCAGGCACATCCCATGGCAAGAGCAGGAGCAACAGAGAGAAAGCAAGAAGGTGCTACACACTTTTAAACAACCAGATGTGGTGAGGAATCATTCACCATTGCGAAGACAGCACCAAGAGAATGGTGCTAAACCATTCATGAGAAATCCACCGCCATGATCCAATCACCTCCCACCAGACCCCACCTCCAACACTGGGGATTACATTTCAACATGAGATTTGGCAGGGACAAATGTCCAAACTATATCAGGATTCTACCCATTAAACTCACTGACTAATCTACAGATTACAGATCCCTAAAAATAACCCAGTAAATACATAATTTCCTTTTATTATTTTTTTTTGAGACGTGGTCTCGCTCTGTTGCCCAGGCTGGAGTGCAGTGGCGTGATGTCGGCTCACTGCAAGCTCTGTCCCCCGGGTTCAAGCCATTCTCCTGCCTCAGCCTCCAGAGTAGCTGGGACTACAGGCGCCTGCCACCACGCCCGGCTAATTTTTTTGTATTTTTAGTAGAGATGGGGTTTCACCGTGTTCGCCAGGATGGTCTCGATCTCCTGACCTCGTGATCCTCCCGCCTTGGCCTCCCAAAGTGCTGGGATTACAGGCGTGAGCCACCGCTCCCAGCCCATAATTTCTTATCCTGCTGGTTAGGTAATGAGTTTCCAGTGAGATGAGAGGTCATTTCTTGCCATTATGAAGATGAAGATAGTCTCTAATTTTGAAGTAAGTGAAAAGGATAAGGAAGATTCTATTTTGGCATTAACCCCAACTTCCAGCTTTTCTTTTATTAACAGTATTGTGCTTAAAATAGAGCTTGCTTTAGATAGAACCAAAAAAAGCACCTAAATATTTTAAAAATTGATTTTAAGGACCTGTAAACCAAGAACTTTTGAGATGCTAGCAAGATCACTAAATGCTCACCAGAAGTAAACTCCATGACTTCTAGTACTCATGTATCCCTGAAAAGACATACATTTTTTTTTCATAACAGCAATGATGGCCATTTAAGCAAATAAAGCCTAATTTTTTTTCTTTTATTTTTCAAACTTGGGAAATAGAAGTGGTAGCACCAAAAACGTGTGGATATTAAAAGTACACTCTTAAAGAGATCTGAAATATTAATTTAAAAAATGACTGTTTATATCACATATAATAGTAAAAGATCATCAAGGTTAAGATTGGACAGTAATTCCCAAAATAGCATCGAACTGAAAGGGTTAAAATAAGGATACTGAGGCAAATTCTTTAAAAAAATTACTATCCCCAAAGAAAATATCTTAAAAACAGTAGTTAAATGGATTCTCTAGAAAATTTGACTTCTCAAATTCTTTAATAGAGCCAAAGGATGACTTAATAGGTAAGGAACTTCGTTTGAGAAACTCTAGGAACTAATAACAACCTCTCAAGACTTCAAAACAATTCAATTCTTGGACTACATAAGTATTTACTAGGATGTCAAGAACACACCACTACCACCAATTGATCTCAACTCTGAGCTATTCGATGAAACCCTATTACCTTTAACCAAAAGAAGGTATAACTAGAAAGGCATCAACTGTTTAAAACCCAGAGGCTCCAAAATTAACAGAAGGGAAAAAGTGATCCAGAACACTGCTATAGCAACACTCAAATCTACTCTTAACCTGCCATGGGGCAACATGGAACCTCCTTGCTGTCTACAGCTCCTGGCCCTACTTTAATGACCTCTGAAGGGCTGACATTTGTTTTCTGATCAAAGTTTCCTAGACCCCTGATCTCTGGCTCTTCTGCTTCCCTGAATTCTCTTTCACCTTCTCAGTTGCCTAAATATATTTTCCTGCCTCAAACTCAACAATCTTCACTTACATAGGTAGTCAAGCACCATAAGGATTTCTGTATTACTGTCCATAGACAAGACCTCAGGCTTTGTGTACTCCACCAAAACAGGACCTAGGGTTTTGTTTAATCTTTTTGTTTATATGTGAATTTTGCTTACATTATATTAACTGTTCTGAGACTGAATACAGATTGAGGAAATACATAAAATACAAATTGTTCAACTTTTTATTAAAATCAGCATTGATACAAGGTTGATAAAATCTGGAATAGATGACTAAAGCAATCTGCATGTGCCCACTAAGGATTTCATTTATTGACGTTACCTTGATCACTAATTAACCATAATTAAGTTGAAAATATTGTACCTGATTAGGTGTTTTCTTAGGGAACTATATGTTTGTTTAACTATGTTATCTAGTTAACTATGGTAATAAGGGAGTTATAAGCTCTGCTTCCATATAGAATCTGAATCTTCTTTATGAAATGGGCAAACAATGTCTACATACAATTTTGCCATAAATTAAACTAACATGGCTATGTTGTAAGAATTTTAGAAGTTTATGTGTAAGGGAATGACGGGGGATAGAAATTTTAAAAATCTTTCAGTATTAGCATGGTAGATCAGACACAAGTATCCTTGGGAGAAACTTGCTTAGCAACTAATTACGTCCCACTCCAAAATAATGTTTTGACCCATTTTTCTCTAAGAAACTTAATTTGAATTATTTGCTATCTATCTAACAATTTTATCTTTAACTTAGACGGTCTTTATTAAAAGTAAAATTGAAGGCTTCTATTGTGTGCATCAATAGAAATAAGAACTAAGAATTTATTAGCTTCAGTGATGCTAAATCCCCAAATATCTCCAAACTAATAATTGAGGACACTGCTTAAACGTGTCTTCAAGCGGAACCCTACCTTTAGTCCCACAAGTTTTGTTGATCTCTCCTTATCAGAATCTCTTAAAAATATTTGTAATATACTTTGTGAAGCCAAGGAGGGCGGGTCGCCTGAGATCAGGAGTTCGAGACCAGCCTGGCCAACATGGTGAAACCCTGTCTCTACTAAAAATACAAAACTTAGCTGGGCGTGGTGGTGGGCGCCTGTAATCCCAGCTACTCAGGAGGCTGAGGCAGGAGAATTGCTTGAATCCAGGAGACAGAGGTTGCAGTGAGCCGAGATCATGCTATTGTACTCAGGCCTGGGTGACAAAGCGAGACTCCGTCTCAAAAAAAAAAAAAAAAAAAAATTCATAATACTATGGCAGTGGCAATGGTACGTAAGGAAGCCTAAACAATATATAAAAATTATTCTCCCTTTTGAGAATGTTTTTCTTGACTATTTTCTCTTAAACTTGAGAATATGAATTTTAAATACATGTAAGCTTCTGTACTATGGTTCTGCAACCATATAAAAAATAATTTTCAGTGAAGAGTTTCACAATTATAATCTAGAAACAATGATAACCCTCAAAAGATCTTTCTCTTTTATTTGATTCTCAGGAAACCACTACTCTTCCAATAAATATTATTTGGGACACAAAGTAATCATCAACTAAAATCTATAGCCGCATTAAAAAATAAACAGGTTTCGGGGGATGAAGGTGGGGGAGGCTAACCTAACAGTAAAAAGTAGGAAAACACCATAGTGATATTATGTCTCTTCCTTCACAAAGTCAAATATTTAGTGAGCATATCTTTCTATGCTTTTGCAAAGCCTTTCATAATTATCCTTCAAACGTTTTAAAGAAAATTTACTTTTTGAAAAACATGAAATTAAAAAAGAGAATGGTCACAAACATCTCTTCATGATGCTTTTTGTCTTTCATGAGTGATAATGACAAATTTCCAGATTGGTGAGCATAAAGCTGTGCCTACACACGACCCATCTGCCCATCTGAAATCCCACTGATTTTACTAACTCCCTACCCCTGCCGCTTAAAAAGATCATTATGTAGACTTCACCAAAGATGCAGGGACACTCTATTATAAATTGGTTTAATTAACATATCCTGTAACTTATACAAAAAAATATTTTGTTTTATAAAAAAAAATTTAATGACTAATGAGAATTAGTCATTAAAAAAACAATAAATAAATAAAACAGGGTTATGAACACTATAGTAAGTCAAAACCAAATTTTCCTGCAGGTTAAGTAATGCTTAAAAAGCTAAATGTAGGCTGGGTGCAGTGGCTCACACCTGTAATCCCAGCACTTTGGGAGGCCGAGGCGGGCAGATCACGAGGTCAGGAGATCGAGACCATCCTGGCTAACACAGTGAAACCCCATCTCTACTAAAAATACAAAAAATTAGCCAAAAAATTAGCCGGGCGTGGTGGCACGCACCTGTAGTCCCAGCTACGTGGGAGGCTGAGGCAGGAGAATCGCTTGAACCTAGGAGGCAGAGGTTGCAGTGAGCCAAGATCGTGCCACTGCACACGAGCCTAGGCGACACAGTGAGACTCCATCTCTCAAAAAAAAAAAAAAGAAAAGCTAAATGTAGGAAGATTTTACAGGGCACAAGTTTCAAAAAAGTTATCATGACTTTGAAATTGAGATAAAATTTATGTTACATACTTACCACTAATGTTAAGAGTTCAAAATAAATGAATTTAAAAATAATCTACAGTATTTCCTAATTTCATATTATACATTGTTTAAAGTATTTTTAAACTTACCCAAATGAAGTAACGTAAACTGGGCTGCCAGTTCCTTTGCATCTTCTAACGTAGTACAGAGTTTGTCTGGCATGAAGTAACTCTGGGATCCATTTGCAATAGCAGGAATAACTATCTTATATACCAAGAGTACTTTCCCATCTTGACTTGTTGTTGAATATAAATAATATTCTGGTGGTGCCCAATTATTTTTGTTGCAGTAATAATCCAAATGCATTACTGCAGAATTAAAATGATTGGATTTTAAAGAATACATACTAATTGGAGTAAGCTTTGTTCCAGGATAAAAAGGGTAAGTGCATCTTTCAACTTCAGGTGGACTTGGACTATGCTGACCATTGAGACGAGCAGGAAGAGTTGGCAGCTTGCCTAGAGTTTTTGGGTGGCTCTCTTCTTTGTTAGCAAACACAATCAGATTTTCAGAATTTGGACTAATCTGACCGTTAAGATGCTGTCTCCAAGTGTTTTCTTTATTTACTGGTTTAGCTAGTGTTACCTCAATACTTGCTCCATCAATGCATTTTCCATTCATAACAGACATGGCAGCCACTGCATCTTCTCGGTTGAAAAAGTGAACAAAAGCATAATCTCTAAGTTTCTTTACCCGTTCAACTGCACCAAGCTTAAATTTATTGAATTCTGCTTTAATTGTTTCCTCTGTAGTTGAGATCATTAAATTTCTTACATAAAGAACTTTAACTCTCTGCATGGTTTCCTCATCCACCTCTTTCTCTGGGTCAGCCCAATCTACCTGAATGGTGTGGCCCCATAGTTGGAATGTTCCTGTAAAAAAAAAAATTAATTTGAAGAGAATTAAAATAAAGAATAAAAGTTAAAGATGTTCAGTAAAACTGTTTCCCCAGAGAAGCAGAAACTCAACTACAAATCAATAAATTTGGTTAAGCATTTGTTTCCTATTCACACAAAAATTGTTACTGAACAACTAAAACTTACTATGTAATTTAAGAGTCAATAGAACAAATACACTTCAAAGATAGATTTTTATCACAAGAATTAATTGATAAGATCTTTATCAGAAGAATTAACCCTTTGGATTTTTATTAAACAACAATTAACAGCTCAAAGTGTATACATCCAGTAAAAATACCATAAATAGGACTCATTTTACTGGAACAATTTCTTGTCTTTTAGAATCATGTGATTTATTTTACTTCATTACTCAAACAATTCTTTACTCCTCTTTAAGTGGCATTATGTATTTTGATAATATTGATCCCTGATGTACTATCATTTCTCCATATTTGTAATAATGTTAATATTGAAAAACAACCTTTAAAAGAATCAGTTTACCTGGAATTAGTTTCCTCCTTGCCATAGCAGCAGCTCTGTGAGATTCATATTCCACAAATGCAAAACCACGATTTTTGGTCTTATCAGTTGCACTTGGATAAACAATGACATCTACAACTCCTTCTGTAACTTTCTTCATTTCATCTAAAATTTCTTCTTTCTTCTTTTCCTTGGGAATAGCTCCAATAAATAATCTACAATTATCTAAGCTTACACACACACCAATAAACTTCCCTGGTCGAATTTCATAATTATTAAGAATTCTGATGGCTAATTGGGCTTCTTCTTTTGTAGTGTACATCACAAAAGCATAACCTCGATTTTCACCACTAAATTCCATCATAAGTCGAAATTCATATATCTTCCCAGCTCTTTCAAATACAGGAACTAACTCATCTTCATACATATCACGAGGTATTTTTCCTACAAAAACTTCACAGCCTCTAGGTGGAGGTGGACCTTCCCAACCTGAAAGACAAAATGAATAGACACATAAATTCTAATCGGATATTTGTACTCATTACTCAATCATATATTCATTCAACAAATTTGCTGTGCTATGCACCACTCACAATTCTAGGTACTGGTGATACAATAGTGGACAAAATAAAGCCCCTTCCCTTATGAAGCTAATATTCAATAGAGAAGGGAGATAACAAGTGAGTGATAAGTGCTACAAAGAAAATCAAGGGAGTGGTCAGGCAAATCTCTGGGTACATGAGATTTAAGCAGAGACCTGAATAGAATGAGAGAGTGGGCCATGAAGATTACCTGGGAAAAGGGCATTCGGAAAGAAGAAAAAGCAAGTGCTTTTATATCAGAGCAACACAGATTACGGAAGCCTGTACAGCTAACATGTACTTGAGAAAGGAAGTGGTAAGTGCTGTAGCCACTGAGGTAACCAGAAGCCAGATTTTTATTTTAAGTGTGATAAACTGAAGGGTTTCGAGCAAAGGAATTGTACTGGCTATTGGTAGAAA
Organism: Nomascus leucogenys; assembly: GCF_006542625.1. Taxonomy (NCBI): domain Eukaryota; kingdom Metazoa; phylum Chordata; class Mammalia; order Primates; family Hylobatidae; genus Nomascus; species Nomascus leucogenys. The sequence continues at coordinate 75,491,377 of NC_044387.1, read as the reverse complement.
AGTCGAACATTCTATTTACCTGTTTCCACTTGGTTTTCTAGTTTAAACACCACTCACCTACTCACTGCTGTTTCAAATTCCTCCCCCAATGATCTCCTCTTTAACACCTAGAGTAGCACCCTTTTCCCTACTTTCCTAATCCTGACTTCTTTCTCAACCTAGCCCAGCTTCTTTCTCAACTGCTTCTTAGATGAAGAGCAGGGCTGAAAAAATGTAATGGTAAGACATGAATAACATTTGTAATCTAACTCTCCTCAACAGTAAAAAAAAAAAAAAAAAAAAAAAAAAAAAAAGTCTTAAAGCAGTTATAAGGAGAGAGCTATTGTTTGGAATACTTGTGGGGATACACGTCTAATCTACCTGACGGGTTAAAGATTAAATTTAAAAGATTAAATTTAAAACCTAAATTTAAAAGATTAAATTTAAAACCTAAATTTAAAAGATTAAATTTAAAACCTAAATTTAAAAGATTAAATTTAAAACCTAAATTTAAAAGATTAAATTTAAAACCTAAATTTAAAAGATTAAATTTAAAAATTAAATTTAAAAGATTAAATTTAAAAATTAAATTTAAAATTGTAAACAAATGCACACCTGGAGGAGGACCACCAAATTTCCTTTGTCCATTTTCCTGAACCATGTTGTAACCAGTCTTTTCCATCAAAGCAAGTAATGCTGCTTCATTCTGAGTACCAGTTCGAACTTTACTGCATCCATTTGTTCCATCTATATTTTCTTCATTCATGGTTGCAGTTCCTAAAATAAAGTTTAATAACGCTGGTTAAGTTTACAACAGAATACCAAGAATCTATAAGGCATTTCTTTGGGTTGCAGAGAAACAAAGACAGTTGTGGCTGGCATGTTTGATTAGCCTTCACTGTCCTCTGAGGTTCTGCCCCAAAGCTCTTCCCTACAGTGGGAACTTAGAAACTTCTTTGGATGTCACTGACCAATTATGCAGTACCTTTAGAAGGCCTAAGTTGTAAGAAAGGGACGCAAACAATGAAAAAGAGAAAGCAACAAAGAATGGAAAAACAAAATTAAGTGAAAGAGAAGAAAAAGGAAAGCAAACAGAATAACAACAAAATGTAAGCCATCAATGAATATACCTGCCAATCTACATAGCCCAAAGTTTAAATCATTTTATCATATAGGCCAACTGGATTTTTCTGTGGCTTACACTTGTCAGATACACACAGCCTAAAGCTAAACTGCTCATTGTCAGTAATCTTCAAGAGCTTCACCAGTTACCAAAAATTGAATAGATGGCTGGAATAAGTAAACAGAGCATCAAACCAACCCCTGTTCCTATCTACTAGAAGTTGTTACCAGAGAGAACAGAGCACAACCACTTATCATCTGAGCAAAAACAGGAGCTACTGTGAATTCCTATTGGCAGCAACTTAACGTTATGTCAATAGATGAGCAGGAGCTAGGGTAGAAGAGCTGAGATCTATGTTGACCACATATATAAAAATGTATTTTAATTTTTTAAAATGAACTTAATTAGCATATACTTCAGGTTTTTCCCCTAAAAAAATAATGCTTTGATTTATTCTGTCTCTTGGTTAATTTTATATCTCTCTCATTTAGTGTTAACATGAATAAATGCAAACATTAAAATTCACAGAATGGAGAGTACACAGAGAAAGCTATTTTGGCTTTCAATAGAACCTTCCATATTATAAATAGAAACCAAGTCATCATAGCATAACGTTTTTAAAGTATGAAATTTTGAGTTACAGCACTTTCATTTCAGACTTCTGAGTTGTACAACCTTGGGCAATTTATTCAATTTCTTTAAATCTTAGTCTCTTCATTTGAAAATGGAGTATCAATACAAGTTACCACATAGCTGCGGCTAAAATTTATGGAAACTAAGTATGTAAGAAGCTTGTTGAATTTCCATAAGAATCAAATAAAGGTTAGTTCTGATAAATACTAGAAAGCAGTGCTTCTTAATTTTTTGTGAACCCACACTGCTGACACAGGCATCATTTGTTTTTTTCAGAAACATCTTTCATTTTCTCAAAGGTTGAGGGGTACATGTGATATGGCAGATACATACCTAGGGAGGAGTACCAGCATCTTTACTGTGAATTCTGTCATGAGGGTGGAGATGGAAAAGATGTCAACAAAGAATCACTGCTCTAAGGTAAGTGAAACTGTCACTGCAGTTATCCTCAGTAGTACTTGGTATAGCAGAGGCTCTGGAGCCAGACTGTCTGGATTCAAATACTTTCTTTTCACTTACTAGCTATATAATTTTGTATAAGTTACTTAGCACCTCTATACCTCAATTTCCTTATCTGCAATATGCAGATAATGCCTATCTCACAGAGTTTTTATGAATAACAAATAAGTTAATTTGTGTAAAAATAAATCCTCTAGGAGTCGTTTTTTGGCTTAGACAATACAAATATTCACAAATGCCAATTTTTATGCATACATTGGATCCCTTCAAATCATTAAACATCTGCAAATAACTATAGCTTAGAATACAGTTGTTCAACTTCTCTTTAGAGTAACTGGCTTCAAAATAAAGCTGTGATACAAGATAAAAACAGGCTGAAAAAATATTGATCATAAGAGGTTCTATTTACTTAATAGGTCTATTAGAAATGTTGGGACACTTCCACTCATTATCTCTAATCTCTAAGCTAGTGGAAGCTATTTATCATCCTTGCTAAAAGAAAATTACCATTTCCATTTAAGCAGTGGAAGAAACTGAGGCTTAGAGAGAGAGAGAAAAATCATACTACCCCTTGTTAAAAGATCCCCTTGTTACCCTGTGTTAAAAGATCACAGAGCCAGAAAGTGGCATAGACAGAATTCAAACCCAGGTCTGCTTAATCACAAATATACCTTTCTTCTAAGAAAATAATTTTGGCATATCTTCTGTCGCAACTTTACCTGAGAGTCTTCTAAAGAACAGGAAGCCCCCCAAGTTGGCTTTTATGCAAATGGAATATTCAGAAATTATAAATTGTCACTGCTAAATTAGGTAGCCTCTAAGTCCTTCCTAGTTTTAAAATATCTGAATTTTTGCTCTAGAGTAGTGATCCTTGGTGACATCCTTTCTACTCCCACCTTCGTGACAGACTCCCCTGTAGAGACACTAATACTCTTTTCTGAGTGATAATGAAAATAGCTACAAAAACACCCTATCATACATACCACAAACATACAGTCTTTTTACAGTCTTTAAAGCTGTTCCCAAGCTATTTTTATATTATATCCAATGTAATAATCCTGGAAAAAAAAAACAAGGCAAAAAAGTAGCTCATGCACTCACAGAGTTTAGTATTTCCCTAAACCTAGTATCTCTAAGCCCAATTTTCTTTTCTAAGCTAAGACTCTCATTTATCAAATTGCCCAATGAACTTAAGTGTTGAAAACGAGATATCCATGAGGCATCTCAAATTCAACATATGAAAAACTGAGTATCATTTTATCTTCCAAACCTGTTCCTTCCTGTTTTACCTCATTTCAATGATTCATACATTCAACCAATAAATGGCACCCCAATAAACATATTTCCTCTCTTCTAAACTCTCACAACCAGAAATCTGGGTGTTATCCCTCTCTTCTAAACTCTCACAACCAGAAATCTGGGTGTTATCCCAGAGTCTTTTGATGCACAGCTCATCAGTCACTAAGACTGGAAGATTTTATCAAATATTTATTTATTTCATTTTTTGAGACAGTCTCACTTTATCACCCAGGCTAGAGTGCAGTGGTGTGAAGGTGGCTCCTGCAGCGTTGGCCCCCTGGTCTCAGGTGACTCTCCCACCTCAGTCCCCCAAGTAGCTGGGACTACAGGCACACACCACCATGCCCGGCTAATTTTTGTATTTATTTTGTGTGTGTGTAGAGACTGGGTTTCACTACGTTGCCTAGGCTGGTCTCAAACTCCTGAGCTCAAGCAATCCACCCACCTAGGCCTCCCAAAGTGCTGGCGTTATAGGTGTGAGCCACTGCACCCAGCCCTAAATATTTCTTGAAATCAGTCTATTCCCATCCATCCCTACAGCCTGCTCTCAGACAATTATTTCTTACTTAAATTAGTGCTAGGTTCCTAAATATTGTTCCAACTTTTAATTTTGTTGCCCTCAAACAAAATCTCCATAATGCTGTCAAGGTGATATAAAATATACATCTGCTTAATTTAAACTTCTATTTCAAATCAAAAACAAAGAAGAAAATGACTAAATTATTAATGTTAAAATTAGGGAGATCCTTCTAAAAAATAAGTTTAAAAGCTTCAAAGGTACCTGGGAGTTTGAGGCTGCAGTGAGCCGTGATTGCAAACCACTGCACTCTGGCCTGGGCAACAGGACAAGATCCTGTCTGAAACAAATCCCTCAAAAAATACATTAATAGATTTTTTTACTACATAAAAATACTTTACAAGGCAAAAAAAAATCCATAAAAACTAAGTCAAAAAAATTACACAGAAAAATGATCTGCAATACATCATAAAGAGCTAATTTCCTTAAAATAAAAAGGACAGCATGGTGTTATAAGGTACAGACTCAGGTTCAAGACTGGCTAAAAAATCTGAATCCTGGTTCTTCCTTTACTAAGCTCTGACTTTGGACAAATTATTTAGCCTCTCAATGTCTATGTTTACCTGTCTTTAATAAGTAGATAATAATAGTTTCTACCTCAGGGTAGAAGGATTCAGGGGATTCAGAATAAAGGGTTTAAAATAGGTCTTTGCATATAAGCACTATACATGTATTTCCTATTATTATTACCTAATAAAACAGTAAGAAAAACAAACTGCACAGCGGAGCCTGCAAATTCAAAATGCATTCATTTGTTCAACAAATATTTATTAAGGAACAACTATATTCTATGCACTACTCCTTACATCTGGGACATTATTAGTAAATAAAAGGCCAGAATTTCTCCCTTGCATAGCTTACACTCTAATGGGGAAAAAATAACAGATGATTAAAAAATAAGCAAATGAGAGGTAAGAATACTTAGGGAAAAAAGGAACAGGAATAGGGCACATGGGTCAGTGGAAGATTGACAAGGGAAGAGAACTTGCAAATTTAAACAGGAAAGCTAGTGCAGACTTCACCAAAAAGGTAACCTTCCAGCAAAGAATTAAGGAGCCTACCCATGCAGTTATCTGGGAAGAACATCTCATATAAATGGAGAAACCAAGACAAAGTCCTTATATAAAGGTGTACTTGGCATGTACAAGGTATACCTTGTAAGTTAGGTAACTTCTTATAAACTTTATCTTTTATTCTGAGTTAAATGAGGAGCTACTATAGATTCTGAGCATACGAGTAATAGGTTCTTTCATTTTAAAAGGATCATCTGGCTGTTACGTGGGGAGTCGGTAGAAGGGCAAAGGTGGAAGCAGTGAGACCATTTAAACGATTACTACTAAAATCCAGGCAAGAGATGATGGTGGCATGGGCCAGAGAGGTTGAGGTGGAAGGGATAAGTGGTCTGACTTAAGATATATTTTGAAGTACATCCAATAGAATTTTCTGACATACTGTGAGGTAAATAGGCAAGTGAAGGATGATACCACAGTTCTGGCCTAAGCAGCAAGGAGAGAGATGAAGACTGAGTAGAACTGGTTTTAGGGGTAAGATCAGAGTTCAGTTTTAGGTATTTTAAATTTGAACATCTAACGATCACTCAAATGCTTTTACAAGGCTCTGGCAAGAAATGTTAAGAGGTCAAGAAATGAGACCATAAGAAATGGAATCGACCGTGCTCCTAGAAAGTCCAATGCACCATCTGAAAAAGGCAGTGGCTACTAAACTCCAGCAAACTAATACAAGAGAATCCAGCTTGCCTAGTTATACCAAATTTTCCAATTTTTCAAAATCTCTCAATATTTAAAAACTGAAAATTAATTTACTTTTAATTTTCATTACTGTTTGACATTAGTTGTCAAACAGTAATGAAAGTGTACAGACCAAACAAAACACCTGCAGGCTTCCTATGGTTCAAACTCTGGGCTGCATGAGGGCAGAGACCACTTCGGCCTTGAACACTTTCTCTAGTACCCACCATTGTCTTTGGCACACAGAAGGTCCTCAATAATTACCTGCTAGGAAGCCCACCAGAAAACTCAGGGAAAACTTAAGACTGCATACACTGCTAGCATGTATGCATTACTGAAATTATCCTTTTAGAGGGAAATTTGATAATAGTTATCAAAATCTAAAATGCACATGTTTCATAATTACTAAAAATTTAACCTACAGATATAACTGCAAGAGTATACAAAGATATAAGCATAAGAATGTTCATTGAAACACTGTCTATAGAAATAACAGTCTAGAAAATATCTAGCTGCTCTTCAGTAGAGGACTGCATCAAAAATCAGGATACAACTACACAAGGAATGTTATGAAGCTATTAAAGAATATCATAGATTTGCGTGTACTGATATGGAAAAATATTCAAGAAATACGTGAGAAAGAGCAAGTAGAAAATATATTTACTTTCATATCAGCTGTGTATGTGTTGTTTTAAAGATACACATGTACACATTCATAGATGGCTGTGTAGGAATATAAAAATGTTGAAACAGTTTACAAGGAACTTTACTGGTAGTTATTATTGGTGAGTAGGAATAAGCAGTCAAGTAACCCTTACTTTTCACTTTTCTGTGATTATCAAGAGCATGCACTACTCAATTAAATAAAAAGCCCTTTCAGGGGTTTCCCAGTTCCTAAAAAGTAAAATCTAAACTCTTTAGAAAGCCATAAGGATCTCTTCATCATCTCTCCCCCCAGCTTCATTTCTTATGATATGCCAACAACAATGCTGACCTATTTGCAAATTCTCAAATATGCCAGGTGCTCATAGATGTTCCTTTATATAGATTGTTCCTATAGTCCTTCTGTACTTTCTTGGCCGTTCCTACTCCTAATATTCTCCAGGAAAACCCTCCCTGACTCTCCCTCTCAACTCTAAATCAAGTATTCCCTTATACATACTTATATCACAGAATCCATTTCAGAGTCCCGTGACTGTCAATTCCCTCCATCTCCCTCCCACTACCAGACATTGAAAAGGGTCTAGCCTTTCATTTCTGAATCCCAAGCACCATGCAGACTCCCTGGCATATGATAAATGTTCATTCAATGAATGAGACATGGAAGGAGAGACATCATGATTTAACTAAAAATGATGCAACTGTGTGGAAGACCTGAATTCCAGTTGTTGGTCAGGAGATTTTGGCAAGTACTTTACAACTCTGACCTTTACTTTCCTAATCTATGAAATTCCATTTTACTTCTACATTTAATGATTTGGCATATTAAATACCACATATAATGACAGGCACTTTATATACATTATCTCATTTATTCTTTATAGTAATCTAAATATTTTTCTTTCCCATTTAAAAAATACATAAAACGAGACTAAGAGAGAAAGTAATAGTGCTGTTAAATTGATAAGGTAAATACAGTATTCAAATTAGAAATCTGTTTGCCCAAATGCTGGGCTACTAACTCCTACTTGTATTACCCTAATTTTAGATATTTAAAATTCACATCTCTGAAAAGCTATGTGATTTACCTGAGTTCATATAACTTACAAATAGCAACACAAGTACCTGAATCCAGATTTTTTCACAATTTTTTTAGATTATAACATCAAATCAATTATTCATACCTTCTCTGAAAAACTATTGCATGCTTTTAAAACAATCCAAACATTAACTTAGATGGAAAAGTTCAGCAACAAAACTTTTGGAAAATCCTTAATAAAAGTAATTTCAGATTTATAAGAGACCTTAAAAATCATCTAATTCAACCACCCACCTGATATGTGTATCTTCTTTATAATAATGCCACAAAGAAGATATCCATCTTATTTTTGATTCTTACAAAGAACTCATTATCCTCTAGAGCAACTAAACTTTGAATAATTATTTAAGAAAGTTATTTCTTATAATGTATCATAATCTCTTTCCTGGTAGCTTTCACATATCGATCCTGATTTTAACCTTCTGGCAAAAGTGAACCTGCCTCTTTCATATAATTGCATTTTAAAGATGATTCACTTCCAAGTACCTGGGACTACAGTCATGCACCACCACATCCAGCTAACTTTTTATAGAGATGGGGTTTCAACATGTTACCCAGGATGGTCTCGAACTCTTGGGCTCAAGTGATCCACTGCCTTGGCCTCCCAAAGTGCTGGAATTACAGGCGCGAGTCACGGCACCTGACCTCATTACCAGTTATTTTAACCAGACACTTCCTAAACTGGCATCCCTTAAAACATTGTTCCAGAGGTGATTTAACAGGTCTCCAAAATGTGTTCCATGTCTAAACACATCTGAGAAATCACTATACATCCCTCTTAAAAGGATCACAATGATCATCTGCGTATTTAAGGCCAAGAAAAGTTTCAGCTAAAAAGAACTTTCCAGCTTTAACTCAAGTGTTTCAGCATGATACCCTAATTGTCCTTGGCCTATCTATTAAGTTTCTACAGAACCACTGGAAAATGCTACTTAACTGTTTCTTATATGACATAGTTTATGTTCTCTCATTATCCTGTCTCTTCTTCCTTCAAAGTGTGGTTGGCCAAAATGGAAAACTCCAGCAATACAGAGACACAGCACAATGGTGTTCTACAAAGCTGCATGCTATTGTTGGTTGAAATTCAGCATGCTATCAACAAAAACCTCAAATCTGCCCCGCCCTATATCAAGTAACCAGATTTTAGAATCAACTTAATCTCATGTTATTAGATTCAACCTGCCAGTCCTTCCTACCTCCTATCTGATCTTTTACTCACTTGTCCCATGCATGAAATGGCTAACTTCTCCCCCTTTTCCAAGATAAAACTTTTCATATTAGCAAACTTAAGAGCTATCTGTCCAAATATAAATAGAAAACATATTAAAACTTCCCTAGTTTGACCAATGAGTAATAGAATTCTGCACTGTCTTAAATAGTCAACATTGTTTCATAATTGTAATATCATGGAATATCTACCCATCAATACAATCTGGGCCCTGATAATTCATTTTAAGATGTATTTACGGCTGGGCGCGGTAGCTCATGCCTGTAATCCCAGCACTTTGGGAGGCCGAGGCGGGTGGATCATGAGGTCAGGAGATCGAGACCATCCTGGCTAACACGGTGAAACCCCGTCTGTACTAAAAAACAAAAAATTAGCCGGGCGTGGTGGCGGGCGCCTGTAGTCCCAGCTATTCGGGAAGCTGAGGCAGGAGAATGGCGTGAACTGAGGTGGAGCTTGCACTGAGGCGAGATCGTGCCACTGCACTCCAGCCTGGGCGACAGAGCAAGACTCCGTCTCAAAAAAAAAAAACGATGTATTTACATTTGAAAAATAGGTATATGTGATATTCTGAAGAAACTCATTTTGCTTTTTCTAAAAATTTATTCCCCCGAGGGGAATGCACCATACCTGGAGGTACTGCAATATCAAGTCGATGAGTGCAGTAGATGGAGCAAGCTCCTATTCCCTCTCCTTGCTCCAAAAATCCATTTAAGATTTGTCCTTAGCACAACATATCAGAATCTCTGGGACACATTTAAAGCAGTGTGTAGAGGGAATTTTATAGCACTAAATGCCCACAAGAGAAAGCAGGAAAGATCTAAAACTGACACCCTAACATCACAATTAAAAGAACAAGAGAAGCAAGAGCAAACACATTCAACAGCTAGCAGAAGGCAAGGAATAACTAAGATCAGAGCAGAACTGAAGGAGATAGAGACACAAAAAACCCTTCAAAAAAATCAGTGAATCCAGGGGCTGGTTTTTTTGAAAAGATCAACAAAATTGATAGACTACTAGCAAGACTTACAAAGAAGAAAAGAGAGAAGAATCAAATAAATGCAATAAAAAATGATAAAGGGGATATCACCACCGATCCCACAGAAATACAAACTATCATCAGAGAATACTATAAACACCTCTACACAGATAAACTAGAAAATCTAGAAGAAATGGATAAATTCCTGGACACATACACCCTCCCAAGACTCAACCAGGAAGAAGCTGAATCCCTCAATAGACCAGTAACAGGATCTGAAATTGAGGCAATAATTAATAGCCTACCAACCAAAAAAAGCCCAGGACCAGACAGATTCAAAGCCGAATTCTACCAGAGGTACAAAGAGGTGCTGGTACCATTCCTTCCAAAACTATTCCAATCAACAGAAAAAGAGGGAATCCTCCCTAACTCATTTTATAAGGCCAGCATCATCCTGATACCAAAGCCTGGCAGAGACACAACCAAAAAAGAGAATTTTAGACCAATATCCCTGATGAACATCAATGCAAAAATCCTCAATAAAATACTGGCAAACCGAACAAATCCAGCAGCACATCAAAAAGCTTATCCACCATGATCAAGTGGGCTTCATCCCTGGGATGCAAGGCTGGTTCAACATACAAAAATCACTAAACATAATCCATCATATAAACAGAACCAAAGACAAAAACCACATGATTATCTCAATAGATGCAGAAAAGGCCTTTGACAAAATTCAACAGCCCTTCATGCTAAAAACTCTCAATAAATTAGGTATTGATGGGATGTATCTCAAAATAATAAGAGCTATTTATGACAAACCCACAGCCAATATCATACTGAATGGGCAAAAACTGGACGCATTCCCTTTGAAAACTGGCACAAGACAGGGATGTCCTCTCTTACCACTCCTACTCAACATACTGTTGGAAGTTCTGGCCAGGGCAATCAGGCAGGAGAAAGAAATAAAGGGTATTCAATTAGGAAAAGAGGAAGTTAAGTTGTACCTGTTTGCAGATGACATGATTGTATATTTGGAAAACCCCATCGTCTCAGCCCAAAATCTCCTTAAGCTGATATGCAACTTCAGCAAAGTCTCACGATACAAAATGAATGAGCAAAAATCACGAGCATTCTTATACACCAATAACAAACAGAGAGCCAAATCATGTGAAACAATTCACAATTGCTTCAAAGAGAATAAAATACCTAGCAATCCAACTTACAAGGGATGTGAAGGACCTCTTCTAGGAGAACTACAAACCACTGCTCAACAAAATAAAAGAGGACACAAACAAATGGAAGAACATTCCATGCTTCATAGACAGGAAGAATCAATACATGAAACTGACCATACCGCCCAAGGTAATTTATAGATTCAATGCCATCCCCATCAAGCTACCACTGACTTTCTTCACAGAATTGGAAAAAACTACTTTAAAGTTCATATGGAACCAAAAAAGAGCCTAATTGCCATGACAATCCTAAGCAAAAAGAACAAAGCTGGAGGCATCAAGCTACCTGACTTCAAACTATACTATAAGGCTACAGTAACCAAAACAGCATGGTGCTGGTACCAAAACAGAGATATACACCAATGAACAGAACAGAGCCCAGAAATAATACCACACATCTACAACCATCTTATCTTTGACAAACCTGACAAAAACAAGAAATGGGGAAACAATTCCCTATTTAATAAATAGTGCTGGGAAAACTGGCTAGCCATATGTAGAAAGCTGAAACTGGATCCCTTCCTTACACCTTATACAAAAATTAATTCAAGATGGATTAAAGACTTAAATGTTAGACCTAAAACCATAAAAACTCTAGAAGAAAACCTAGGCAATACCACTGAGGACACAGTCATGGGCAAGGACTTCATGACTAAAACACCAAAAGCAATGGCAACAAAACCCAAAATTGACAAATGGGATCTAATTAAACTAAAGAGCTTCTGCACAGCAAAAGAAACTACCATCAGAGTGAACAGGCAACCTACAAACTGGGAGAAAATTTTTACAATCTAACCATCTGACAAAGGGCTAATATCCAGAATCTACAAAGAACTTAAACAAATTTACAAGAAAAAAATCAAACAACCCCATCAAAAAGTGGGCGAAGGATATGAACAGACACTTCTCAAAAGAAGACATTTATGCAGCCAACAGACACATGAAAAAATGCTCATCATCACTCGCCATCAGAGAATGCAAATCAAAACCACAATGAGATATCATCTCATACCAGTTAGACTGGCGATTATTAAAAAGTCAGGAAACAACAGGTGCTGGAGAGGATGTGGAGAAGTAGAAAGACTTTTACACTGTTTGTGGGACTGTAAACTAGTTCAACCATTGTGGAAGACAGTGTGGCGATTCCTCAAGGATCTAGAACTAGAAATACCATTTGACCCAGCCATCCCATTACTGGGTATATACCCAAAGGATTATAAAACATGCTGCTATAAAGATACATGCACATGTATGTTTACTGCGGCACTATTCACAATAGCAAAGACTTGAAACCAACCCAAATGTCCATCAATGGTAGACTGGATTAAGAAAATGTGGCACATATACACCACGGAACACTATGCAGCCATAAAAAAGGGTGAGTTCATGTCCTTTTTAGGGACATGGATGAAGCTGGAAACCATCATTCTCAGCAAACTATCGTGAGGACAGAAAACCAAACATTGCATGTTCTCACTGACAGGTGGGAAATGAACAATGAGAACACTTGGACACAGGGTGGGGAACATCACACATCGGGGCTTGTCATGGGGTGGAGGGTGGGGGAAGGGATAGTATTAGGAGATATACCTAATGTAAATGACGGGTTAATGGGTGCAGCACACCAACATGGCACATGTATACATAATGTAACAAACCTGCACATTGTACCCTAGAACTTAAAGTATAAAAAAAACAAAGATTTGTCCTCAGATAGAAGACATATCAGATATTAAACTGGTAAGAACACATATTATACTTGATCTTGGCCAAAAGGCCAAGAAGCCATAGAAACTCACTTATTAAAAAATAATAGAGTTATATTATAAAGATCTATCTCCAGAGAGGGACAAAAGGCTATTCAGCTTTCCCTCAATTCCTCCTTTCTTGTTCATTTCAATATAAGTACTATCTCATTTATCTTTATATTGTTTTTAGGTTCTTATAATTTACTAACCTCACACATTTATTGTTTTTGTTTTCCAAGAAGGAGTCTTGCTCTGTCACCCAGGCTGGAATACAATGGTGCAATCGTGGCTCACTGCAACCTCCACCCCCCAGGTTCAAGTGATTCTCCCTCCTCAGCCTCCCAAGTAGCAGGGACTACAGGCATGTGCCATCATGCCCGGCTAATTTTTGTATTTTTAGTAGAGATGGGGTTTCACTATGTTGGCCAGGCTTGTCTTGAACTCCTGACCTCGTGATCCACCCGCCTCGGCCTCCCAAAGTGCTGGGATTAAAGGTGTGAGCCATCACACCCGGCCTACTGTTTTTTTTTTTTTTTTAACTGAAGATTTAAGATGAATATCCTCACACATTTATTAAATGGCAGAAAGAGAAAGTAGAAAATAATTTTTATCAAGGGAAAAGTCTTATGTCTGTATTATCAGCTGCATATCTTACACTATACTTCATGGACAGATTTATGTGACACCAAATGCAATAAATAAAACAATGTACTATTAATAGATTCAGATAAAAGAAATGTTATTTTTTGTAATCAGAACCATTAATAAGATAAAGACTGACCAGGTACGGTGGCTCACACCTGTAATCCCAGCACTCTGGGAGGCTGAGGAGGGCAGATTGCCTGGGGTCAGGAGTTCAAGACCAGTCTGGCCAACATGGTGAAACACCATCTCTACTGAAAATACAAAAAAATTAGCCAGGTGTAGCGGCATGTGCCTGTAATCCCAGCTACTCAGGAGGCTGAGGCTGGGGAACTGCTTGAACCTAGGAGGTGGAGGTTGCAGTTGAGAGTGGTTGCAGTGGAGCTGAGATCGTGCCACTGCACTCCAGCCTGGGGGAGAGAATGAGACTCCATCTCAAAAAAAAAAAAAAAAGATAAGGACTGACTGAGCAACCAATTTCAGTCTTTTGTCTTTTAAAAAATTCAATATTTTTCTATCACCATTTCTTTAAAATTAAGAGCATTTTAAATGATATAACTACCTTTCTCAACTTAACACTGTTTGACTCTAGGTTTTGCCATTACACCATCACTGAAGATTTTGTAGTAAGAAAATATTAGAACTGCAAGTGGACCTTAGATGACCTCCAATACTGTAGACAAGAAAACCAAAAGCAAATACGGTGAAGAGTTCTGCTTAAAGTCACAAAATTAGTAATCGAAAAGACCAAGAGCCCAAACCATGGAGCCTCAGAAATTCATAACTCTGAACTCTCTTCCATAATTTAGTCGAGAGAGTCTTTAATGGCCTCGACATCCCACAGGATATCATACTGGCCCACTACACTAAAGATCATGTTGATAAAATGTGAATAGGGAATTGCGAGATATGTATTTTTTAAACATGCTATAGGAAAAACAGTGAGAGAAAAAATAAGAATCTAGTTAAGACTGTTGCAAAAGTTTTTGCCATTAAAAGTAACGGCAAAAACCGTGATTACTTTTGCACCAACCTTAATATGGTACCTTACATACGCTACTTACTGGTTATAGAAGTAATAAATATGCTCCCATTTTATCCAAAATGTAGAATTTAACTTAATAAACAAGACTTTTTTTTTTTTTTACTACAATTCATAGCTACCTCCAAATGGCTGATTTCTGCAATCCAACCCCTCTCTACAATTACCTTACACATCTATTTTTTGGGTTAATTCATGTCTCTAAAGTTCTATTTTTAAAGACATTACCTAGGTTTTTACGTTGAAATAACAGGCCAGTCCATACACATTAAAGGCTCCTTTTACTAGATAATGACTAGAAACATATGCTAGACTTTGTATATCTCAAGAAATCTCAGTCAAAATATTATAAAAGCTTGAAATTACAGAAGTAAAAGACGCACAGAAGAGTCACCAATCCTGTACTCTCTTTAGAAAAAAAAAAGCGTTATCTCAAAGCCTCCAAAACAAAATATATGCATGTGTATAATTCACAAGAAAATTCAAAATTCCCTAACTTTAACATATTAATTTAACAAAAGTATATTTCTAAAAGAGGCAAAATTCAAGAATAGCCAGAGAAATATAATCAAATCTAAAACAAGCATACAATACATTCATTCTAAAATACTCCAGAATCAACCTGTTACCTAAATATCCAAGAAAGCACAACTATCCTATACATTAGAGCAAAACTGACATACCAATTGAGGCTTCCAGACTCAATTTGTCCTCTGCCACTTTCAGGTGTGGAGTCACACTACAAAGCGTTCTAAAAACTTGTTTCCTTACCCTGCTGACCCAAGTAATCCAAGTAAGAGAAGGAGGGATTCTGAGCAGGAGAATGACAAAAATGGTTTTGCAAACTGAGAATGAGAAATTAAAAGTTGTGCCATATTTAACTCTAGCTTTCAGATATGTATTTTTTTCCCTAAACTGTGGACTTTCAAAGATTCCTCTCTAGCTCACTTTCAAAAGAAAAAATAGAAGAAAGGAAAAAACCTCTCTAAGGTATGAAGCAAAAGGCCAAGACAGGATAATAAATCACAAGCTATTCAAGTAACAATCTCTGAATCAAGCCTTTATCTTTAAGTGCTAACTATATCTCCTTTAATTTTAACCTTCTTAATAATTATAAAAAATATATATTTTCAAATTTGTACTGCCTTTCAAAAACAGAAAGTATATTAATAAAAAAAGACAAGCACAATTTAAGCAAAACATTAATGAAAATTATTTAAAGGAACTGTGTCAGCTGTATTAACACTACTTCAATTGAAACTTCATCTTCCAAGTTACTGTAAAAATTTAGAAAGCTGTGAAAGTGAACATTATATAATCTTACTGTGGGTTTTAAAAACTCAATGTAATAATGAAAAAAATTAAGAATATCAAAATGTGCCTTTATAGGTGCACATTAAATGTTTATGACAGTCCTTGAATTACATGGTACTAAACCGCTGATTTGTTAGTTCAGTTGTCATTTAGTACATGGAAACCATGGTTGCCAGGTCAATGGAGGTTTTCGGTTTGTTTTTAAGCAGCAATTCATTTTAGTGACAGACTGCACTACAGCCAACATGGTTGGAAAATGAGAAGAGTTAATCAAAAGTGTGTGGATATGGAAGTCTAAAATTATTTCGAAATAAGTGTATAGATGGATCAGTTCAATTCCATTTTAAGTTGTTTTTATTAAAGAATGAGAGCACATTTTATTGCTAGAAGTTAAATATATAATGGACAAAAAGTTTTAATATTAAGTTTAAATTCAGAATGACTTAAAAATTGAACTACTTAAAAAAACTGTAACTAATACTTTTAAAAAATATTGCTTTGAACACAAAGGTGTATATGCTCTTTGAATTCAGGATAAAGATATTTACATATTCTTGTCCAAATTAAGTACACCATTCCTTACACAAGGTCCTTCATAATCTGTTATTTTAAATCTGTTACCAATTTGAACACAGAGATCACATTTTCTTGCCTCATCAATCATCGGGTAGTAAAATGAGAAATAATATTCGGCATTAATATGCAAATCTGGACAATTTTTACAGCAATTACTTGATTTGTATTCACAAACTCTACTTAAACTGACATGTCTTCCTTCTCCTAACAATAAAATAACACCATTAAACCTGAGGCTTAATTTCAGTCCATAAACTGGGTTTGTTCTCATTAATAATTCTTGTTTCATGATATATCCAGTAATGTATATATTTTAAGTGTTGATATGTATTATATTTGGCAATAATATTCAAGTCCATTACTCCAACCTCAAGTGAAAATTAGCAATCAAAGCAGTGCCTTAAGCAGAAAGCATTAATATTTAGTGATTGCAGCACTGTCATCTTTATGTCTATAAAGATGCAAACAAATTTTATTAACAATGCAAACAGATGCAGACAGATGCAAACAAAGTTTAAAGTAGAATGTTTTAAATGTGTGCCCTGAAAACAAGTCTATCATTAGACCCCCATAAGGAGATTCAATTCTGAAAAGATCCAAATGGAAGTCTGTCAAACTATATATACATCATGGTGATTCTTGAAACGAAAGTATCTTCCCATTATTTAAACAAGCAAAATTCTACCGACCCTTCAACATGTCCTTTATATGTTATTCTCCTTATACACGCAACATATCCTGCTTCCTGTTACAACGCCATTCTCAAACACAAAATCATGCCAATTTTTAAGAGGAGCCAAGACTTAAAAAGCTCGGCGGCGATGGTTCACGCCTGTAATCCCAGCACTTGGGGAGGCCGAGGCGGGTGGATCATGAGGTCCAGAGATCGAGACCATCCTGGCCAACATGGTGAAACCCCGTCTCTACTGAGAATACAAAAATTAGCTGGAAGTGGTGGCGCGCGCCTGTAGTCACAGCTACTCCCGGAGGCAGGAGAATCGCTTGAACCCGGGAGGCGGAGGTTGCAGTGAGCCGAGATCCTGCCACTGCTCTCCCACCTGGGCGACAGAGCGAGACTCCGTCACAAAAAACACAAAACAAAAAAACTCCTTATGATACTTCCTCTTTTATATTTGCCTGTATTAGGATTAACACATAACATAAAGGTTACGGGGAATTTATCAAGAATTTACAGTTAAAGCTTAAAGAACTTAAATATTACCTAAGCTAAATTTACATAGGAGAAAACTGGTGCCCAAATCAAGCAGCTTCGAAATATCTCAGAATATCAACGCCAGGATTAACTCCCGCTGGTTCTGTGGTTTTTCCAGCAGCTCCAAAGAAACATTTTTAAACTAGTGGTTTAAAAACTACCAGATGTCAGGAAACAAAGGTGGTGCCACGACGTGTGCTGCCGTCCGTATGTCGGGGTAGAGGCTAGCTATCTTCCCTGTACAACCGCGGCCTCCCACTGCCCACAGCCCAGCACACAGGAGGTACTTGGGGAAGAAACAGGAAGGAGACAAAGGCAGAGTAAAGTTCGAGGCTCAGCCCGGGCTAGAACTTCATGAAAACGACGAGGAGCCCGCTAAAGCTCACCCAGCCTGAATTCAATTCTGAAACGAGACTGTTGAATCTCACCCAGCCGTCGGGACGCCCCAGACGGCGTCCCAAAGCCTCCAGGGGACGCGCGGGCCCTACAACGGCCAGGCGGCGGCCCGGGCCTGCATCGGTCGTTGGTCGTCGGCGTGAGCGTGTCAGGAAAATAACACGGAAAGCAGCACAGGTGGGAAGCAGCCGGAAGGCAGCGGGGGAGAGCGGAAATAAGGCGGAGAGCGCAGGGCGCCGCGGGGCGGAAGAAGCCGCCAGAAGCCCCAAAGAGACTGGCCGCTGGGCCCTCACCATGCAGCGCCTGGGTGACGGCGAGGGCGCTTTCTGGCCAGATGCTGCCGGGGCGGGAAGCAGCGTCTCGGACACTTGCCCTCCCACTGCTCGACGGGGCTGGGGAAGGACGAGGGGTGAACCCCGCAGCCACCGCCGCCAGCCCCCACTGTGTATTCGGCGTGAGAGTGAGCCGGGCACTGTATCCAGCCGTTAGCAGTGGCCTGGTAGTGACCCCGTTTCCCCTTTCCCCTCCTCACCCCTTCGGGTCTCCAAATGTTGGTCCTAAATCCCGGGGCCCAACGACCAAAAACCGCCACCACCGTTTAGGGGACCAGTCGGTCAGAGCGGGGGGGGGGGGGGGTCGCCGCAGGGGGAGGGGAGCCCACCGGGAACGCTCGCGCTGGTCCTCGTGTCTCCACTGGTTTCCCAGCGCGCAGCGCGCGCGGTGGCCTAAGCAGCCCCACGAGGAGTGGTGCCTCATCCAATCAGGGATTAGCTTCGGGGCGGGGCGAGGAGGAGAGAGTGGGGCTAGTCAAAGTGCTTGGAGTGACAGGCATTTCGAGCAATTGGGTGAAGAGAGCGATTTTTAGGGTGTGGGTGGGCACGTAATAATAAATGAAGGTCGTACGTGCATTGTTTAGGTGTTTGAAGACAAGGGCTGTAGTGTGAAATTCCGTACTTAAGGGAAAACATAGATGTATCGTAATGGTTCTATTTCTTGTTTGATGTAGTCTTGTCGTAAACTGCTAGTTTGACGCAAAACAACCACTGCTAGTTTGGCGCAAAACAACCACATATATCCGGTGGACCTTTGAACTTAAGGGCTGGCGGGAGGTGGGTTATAAAGTTAAAGATGGATTTGCAAATAGGACTAGAAGTATAAAGTATAAGTGTTTTAAATGGCTAAGAAAATGGGTTAAATGAGGAGAACTAGCGATAGGCCTGACGCTACCACTAATCAGCTTGCAGAGACGTTTGGCAGAGGCGAACTGCCGAACTGGTTTCTATGCTCCTGTAAAACCAACTTTCACAGATAGGGTTGTTTGGCATTCTGTACGCATAACTTCAGTTTTGCTTCCTTTGAAGACAGCTCGAGATTAAACGCAGACGAGGAAAGAAAAAACCACCTTTAGGAACAAACTATTTATCTATAGATAATATTAGATTCATGGAATATTAGACAATAAAGAACCTAGCTCATGTAGATTTTCTAATTAACAAGGAACTTCATGCCCAGAATATTCACCGAGTAACACGGATCTCCTTATTCCCAACCTCAAGGTGATTTCTTCCACATTAACTCCTAATGTATTTTCTCCATATGTTCAAGGAACTAATGAATGTCTACCAATTTAAATTTTGTTAAAGTATATTTTTAATTTTTAAATATACAACAGTGAGGAATTAGCAGGGACTTTGGAGCCAGACAGACCCTGTTTAAAGTGGGGATTGTGAGAATAAAATAATAAATGATATTAACAAATATTGAGCACTTTTAGATGCCAGAAACAATCCGAAGGACTTTTCATATTTTCATTTAATTCTCACAGTAACTTTGGTAAAGTTACTAGCCCTACTTTGTGGATGGGGAAACAGATGCAGAAACCTTAAGTAGTTTGGGCAAAGTCATATAGCAAGTAAGTGGCTCCAGTTTGAAACCTACAGACATAATTACTCTACTGTACTGTCTCAAAATACGTCCAGAAGCAAGTAGAAAACTTGGCATAATACTAGATGCACACTGGGAGCTCAACAAATATTTTTTGTAAGCCGTCTGCCCTTTAGTCAATGAATACAAATGTCATTTTATATAAGATGTATGCATTCAAAATAAAGCAACTAGAAAACCTAGACTGATAGAACTAGTTGGCTTTGTTTGACATGTCACCAATTCTCTACCTCGGGAACTGTGATTGTTATATTGATTACTATTTTTTGTTGCTCTTTTATTTCTCCAGAAAAAGATTCTCCGCATTCTTCATTTTCATGTCGGTACCTTCTCAATTCCTAGTAATTCTAAATACATGTGTTGAAGGTTAAACTGTCTGAAATGAGGTTAGGCATATTAGTGTAAATTTAAAACAAGTAATTTCTAGGAATTGTTGTAAGATCCTTAAGGAGTCACTAGGTGGAGATGTTGTGAGGTACAAAGATTGTTCTTGGAAACAGCCTGAAAGGTTGTTGAACATTGCTGGTTTTCTTGTTTCCCTTTTTGTCTTTTTTCTCCCCAAGTATAAAGAAAACCAAATAGACAAGGGCTTCTCAACAGGCATTACAGTCAGACCATAGAACCTTGCCATAGATGAGACAGTGTTGTTTAAAGACCCTTCCCATACTTAACATTGTATGTCATTTTGGTTAGATTTTGTCTAAGTTTTTATTATCCAAAAGTTTATTAATAAGTATACTTTTCAAATGCTATGAAAACTATTTTCTGCATGTACAATTAAAGAAATGACCTTTAACTTTATTTCTCAAGGCTCCCAGCAAAAGAGATCCAAAACACTTTTATCAGCTAGAATTCTTCAGTAACAGGTTCCAAATTGGATTTGTTTTAAGATTATTTGAGCTTATGGGAAAAGGTGACCCAAATGAGTAAGAAGGAAGACGATAAGCAATGTAAAGGTGTTTGTGACTAAAAAGAAGAGTTGAAAGATACTTGGCATACAAGGGAGAAAATAGAAGGGGATCTCTGCAAACACCAGAAAGAGAAATAATAGTGACTGTGTGACGTGGGAAGTAAAAGTTATCAATAAAAAATTGGAAGGAGCTGGGTGTGGTGGCACACACCTGTAGTCCTAACTACTCTGAGTTAGGCTGAGACAAGAGGATCGCTTAAGCCCAGGAGTTTGGGGGTGCAGTGAGCTATGACCGTGCCACAGCACTCCAGCCTGGATGATAGAGCAAAACCCGTCTCAAAAAAAAAAGGAAGAGATGCAAAATTCAAGTGGTTAAAAATACTCTGAATACATGTATTTCCCCCATATAAAATGCAAGCTTTTATATCACTTAGAAGTTATTTTCATATACATTCTGCAAAATACACCCCCCCACAAAGGAAAGAGAAGCAATGGGAAATCTTTAAAATGTTTAAAATCCAACTTAGTCCTCTGTTCCATATAAATGAGCCTGTGCAGTGGTCTGGTTTATTTTCCATGTGTTGGAGCTTCTTCAGCTTCCTTTATCACTGTGGCAGTGATATGACACAGATCCACCAAAAACATGGCAGCTACTTGCATGTTTATAGGATTAATGATCTACAGCACATCGCTCAGGAGCAAGGAACTCTTTAATGTGGTGAATCTTCAATTCAAATGTCATCTCAAACCTGTTTTGGAAGTGTGGATTTTGGGTTTTGTTTTATTTTATGTATGTAGTAAGTATATTTATTCTAATTCACTGACCCTTACTTTCTTATCCTGGTTTAATGCATTCTGCCTGACACATGAATTTGAACTTTTCATTATACTAGAAGGTGAGCATCAACACCAAGATGACTACATGTGGTGGGAGAGGCACGTTAACATTGCTTTTTTCCAGTTATGGTGATGAGCCATATTTACATCCTGTCAGTGTACCTCCTATGATTAACAACCTCACTTCCCAAGGCAGCAAATCAGAACTTGAGATCTTCTTCACATGTAGATAATGGCCTATATATGGACCAAACCCATGACCAAGGCCTCAGTTGACATAGGGGCAAACTAAAGGAAGTACTCATAAAGCTAACCCTTTTCAGATTGGTATTAGTTGTTAGTTAACGTCAGAATCCACTTATCTAATTATTAAAAATAAATACATAAATAAACCACAATAATAGAAATAGGTGATGCCAGAGGAAATACGCTTATTTTTCTCTGAGAGATCTAGGATTAACTCACAACATAAGAAACTAATATATGAAATAAAAAAATAAGTTTCTGATAGTGAAGACTGATTAACTTTGGTTGAGAGAGAATGTGATTAAATCTTTCCTGTCTTATCTCACTTGATAAGTTTGGTAGTGTGCTTCCCTGGGTAACAAGTTACAATGAAAACCAGAGCTGTAAGACACCTTAGCAATCATTTGGCTGGGAAAGCTGAAATTAACTTACCCCAATCAAAGAGCCAGTTTAGCAGCAATACTGGATCTCCAACTCCTCTCTTATAACTTTCATTCTGATACTCTGGTTCTCCCAGAAACTTTTAAATTGCATTTTAAGTTTTTTTAAGCCATCATAAATATATTCCATGAAGAAAATTATTTTGGTTGAGGACAGCAGGGCCAGCATTGGTTCAGGCACTTCAGAACACCTGGCCATGAAGGATGTTTGAGGCAAAGCACTTTCTTAGGCATGACATTTCTCTCTTAGCACTCCATGGATGGCATCTTCCCTAGATGATTCCAGCTGTGACAGTCCAACTCTGTCATTTGTCACTGCAGAGGAAGCAGAGAGAGACTCCCACTTGGTGCCCAAGAGGGCACTTTGCTTGCATTTCTCAAATGCAGGAAATAAGGAGAGTCCATGGAACTCGAAGGGGAAAGAGGAATGCCATTATGACCCATAATGCAGTCTGGGTTCCAAACTAAGCATCAGATCTTTCTAATGAGTCACCATATCTCTCTTAATTTGCATTGATCAGCTTGTATGCCCAATCCCTAGGGCATCCCTGAAATCATGGGCTTTTTATGTTTTACCACTTTTTACTTACTCCACTCCAATTCTGATTCTTAATAAATTAGATACATTTCTCTCAATCTGTGTCTTAACAACACTGAATTACTAAACCCTTCTGACGAAAAAAAGAAAAAAGGCCAAAAAACAGTCTTGTTCTGCTGTCAGAATAATTAATTCAAATGTAAACTTTCAAAACATCTATAATCTGTAATTCTGGTTTTCATTAAGACTGAGTCCTGTGGCCCTATGTATGTGGGGCAGGCTAACCAGACTGAGTTAGAACTTCCTCTCTGGTGCAGTCCAGTAGCTCTGTGTAACCCAAATAGAGGTCTTTAGTTCTATTAATAAATGTTATTCTATGAGATAGAATAACTCTGTAGTATGTGTTTAGTGGGGTAAAGATTGGGTGAGTAGCTCATAGGTCAATTAGTTGGAGGTTCAAGAGGTAAGAAGGGGAGTGATCAGTGGAATGACTAAGATGTAAATTCGGAATGATTGTTCAGAAGATTGATTCGAAGATCAAATGAAGATCAAATGAATGAAATGAAGCAAGAAGAGAAGTTTAGAGAAAAAAGCATAAAAAAAAAACGAACAAAGCCTCCAAGAAATGTGGACTATGTGAAAAGACCAAATGTACGTCTGATTGGTGTGCCTGAAAGTGACGGGGAGAATGGAACCAAGTTGGAAAACACTCTGCAGGATATTATCCAGGAGAACTTCCCCAACCTAGCAAGGCAGGCCAACATTCAAATCCAGGAAATACAGAGAATGCCACAAAGATACTTCTGGAGAAGAGCAACTCCAAGACACATAATTGTCTCGAGAAGAGCAACTCCAAGACACATAATTGTCAGATTCACCAAAGTTGAAATGAAGGAAAAAATGTTAAGGGCAGTGAGAGAGAAAGGTCGGGTTACCCACAAAGGGAAGCCCCTTAGACTAGCAGCAGATCTCTTGGCAGAAATTCTACAAGCCAGAAGAGAGTGGGGGCCAATATTCAACATTCTTAAAGAAAAGAATTTTCAACCCAGAATTTCACATCCAGCCAAACTAAGCTTCATAAGTGAAGGAGAAATAAAATCCTTTACAGATGAGCAAATGCTGAGAGATTTTGTCACCACCAGGCCTGCCCTAAAAGAGCTCCTGAAGGAAGCACTAAACATGGAAAGGAACAACCAGTACTAGCCACTGCAAAAACATGCCAAATTGTAAAGACCACTGATGCTAGGAAGAAACTGCATCAACTAACGAGAAAAATAACCAGTTAACATCATAACGACAGGATCAAATTCATACATAACAATATTAACCTTAAATGTAAATGGGCTAAATGCTCCAATTAAAAGACACAGACTGGCAAATTGGATAAAGAGCCCCCCATCAGTGTGCTGTATTCAGGAGACCCATCTCACATGCAGAGACACACATAAGCCCACAATAAAGGGATGGAGGAAGATCTACCAAGCAAATGGAAAACAAAAAAAGGCAGGGGTTGCAATCCTAGTCTCTGATAAAACAGACTTTAAACCAACAAAGATCAAAAGAGACAAGACCATTACATAATGGTAAAGGGATCCATTCAACAAGAAGAGCTAACTGTCCTCTATAGATATGCACCCAATGCAGGAGCACCCAGAGTCATAAAGCAAGTCCTTAGAGACCTACAAAGAGACTTAGACTCCCACACAATAATAATGGGAGACTTTAACACCCCACTGGCAACATCAGACAGATCTACAAGACAGAAAGTTAACAAGGATATCCAGGAATTGAACTCAGCTCTGCACCAAGCAGACGTAATAGACATCCACAGAACTCTCTACCCCAAATCAACAGAATACACATTCTTCTCAGCACCACATTACACTTATTCCAAAATTGACCACATCATTGGAAGTAAAGCACTCCTCAGCAAATGTAAAAGAACAGAAATTATAAGAAACTTTCTCTCAGACCACAGTGCAATCAAACTAGAACTCAGGATTAAGAAACTCACTCAAAACTGCTCAACTATGTGGAAACTGAACAACCTGCTCCTGAATGACTACTGGGTACATAACGAAATGAAGGCAGAAATAAAGATGTTCTTTGAAACCAGTGCGAATGAAAACACAACATACCAGAATCTCTGGGACACATTTAAAGCAGTGTGTAGAGGGAAATTTATAGTATTAAATGCCCACAAGAGAAAGCAGGAAAGATCTAAAATTGACACCCTAACATCACAATTAAAACAACTAGAGAAGCAAGAGCAAACACACTCAAAAGCTAGCAGAAGGCAAGAAATAACTAAGATCAGAGCAGAACTGAAGGAGATAGAGACACAAAAAAACCTTCAAAAATTCAGTGAATTCAGGAGCTGGATTTTGAAAAGATCAACAAAATTGATAGACCGCTAGTAAGACTAATAAGAAAAAGAGAGAAGAATCAAATAGATGCAATAATAAATGATAAAGGGGATATCACCATCAATCCCACAGAAATACAAACTACCATCAGAGAATACTATAAACATCTCTACACAGATAAACTAGAAAATCTAGAAGAAATGGATAAATTCCTCGACACATACACCCTCCCAAGACTAAACCAGGAAGAAGTTGAATCACTGAATAGACCAATAACAGGCTCTGAAATTGTGGTAATAATCAATAGCTTACCAACCAAAAAGAGTCCAGGACCTGATGGATTCACAGCCGAATTCTACCAGAGGTACAAGGAGGAACTGGTACCATTCCTTCTGAAACTATTCCAATCAATAGAAAAAGAGGGAATCCTCCCTAACTTGTTTTATGAGGCCAGCATCATCCTGATACCAAAACCTGGCAGAGACACAACAAAAAAAGAGAATTTTAGACCAATATCCCTGATGAACATCAATGCAAAAATCCGCAATAAAATACTGCAAACCGAATCCAGCAGCACATCAAAAAGCTTATCCACCATGATCAAGTGGGCTTCATCCCTGGGATGCAAGGCTCGTTCAACATATGCAAATCAATAAATGTAATCCATCATATAAACAGAACCAAAGACAAAAACCACATGATTATCTCAATAGATGCAGAAAAGGCCTTCGACAAAATTCAACATCCCTTCATGCTAAAAACTCTCAATAAATTAGGTATTGATGGGATGTATCTCAAAATAATAAGAGCTATTTATGGCAAACCCACAGCCAATATCATACTGAATGGGCAAAAACTGGAAGCATTCCCTTTGAAAACTAGCACAAGACAGGGATGCCCTCTCTCACCACTCCAGTCAACATAGTGCTGGAAGTTCTGACCAGGGCAATCATGCAGGAGAAAGAAATAAAGGGTATTCAATTAGGAAAAGAGGAAGTTAAGTTGTCCCTGTTTGCAGATGACGTGATTGTATATTTAGAAAACCCCATCATCTCAGCCCAAAATTTCCTTAAGCTGGTAGGCAACTTCAGCAAAGTCTCAGGATATAAAATGAATGTGCAAAAATCACAGGCATTCTTATACACCAATAACAGACAAACAGCCAAATCATGAATGAACTCCCACTAACAATTGCTTCAAAGAGAATAAAATACCTAGGAATCCAGCTTACAAAAGATGTGAAGGACCTCTTCAAAGAGAACTACAAACCACTGCTCAAAGAAATAAAAGAGGACACAAACAAATGGAAGAACATTCCATGCTCATGGATAGGAAGAATCAATATCATGAAAATGGCCATACTGCCAAAGGTAATTTGTAGATTCAATGCCATCCCCATGAAGCTACCAATGACTTTCTACACAGAATTAGAAAAATCTACTTTAAAGTTTATATGGAACCAAAAAAGAGCCTGCATTGCCAAGACAATCCTAAGCAAAAAGAACAAAGCTGGAGCCATCACGCTACCTGACTTCCAAGTATACTACAAGGCTACAGTAACCAAAACAGCATGGTACTGGTACCAAAACAGAAATATAGACCAATGGAACAGAACAGAGCCCTCAAAAATAATACCACACATCTACAACCATCTGATCTTTGACAAACCTGACAAAAACAAGAAATGGGGAAAGGATTCCCTATTTAATAAATGGTGCTGGGAAAACTGGCTAGCCATATGTAGAAAGCTGAAACTGGATCCCTTCCTTACACCTTATACAAAAATTAATTCAAGATGGATTAGAGACCTAAATGTTAGACATAGGCAGTACCATTCAGGACGTAGGCATGGGCAAGGACTTCATGTCTAAAACACCAAAAGCAATGGCAACAAAAGCCAAAATTGACAAATGGGATCTAATTAAACTAAAGAGCTTCTGCACAGCAAAAGAAACTACCATCAGAGTGAACAGGCAACCTACACAATGGGAGAAAATTTTTGCAATCTCATCTGACAAAGGGCTAATACCCAGAATCTACAAAGAACTCAAACAAACTTACAAGAAAAAAACAACCCCATCAACAAGTGGGCAAAGGATATGAACAGACAGTTCTCAAAAGAGGACATTTATGCAGCCAACAGACACATGAAAAAATGCTCATCATCACTGGCCATCAGAGAAATGCAAATCCAAACCACAATGAGATACCATCTCACACCAGTTAGAATGGCGATCATTAAAAAGTCAGGAAACAACAGGTGCTGGAAAGGATGTGGAGAAATAGGAACACTTTTACACTGTTGGTGGGACTGTAAACTAGTTCAACCATTGTGGAAGACTGTGGCAATTCCTCAAGGATCTAGAACTAAAAATACCATTTGACCCAGCCATCCCATCACTGGGTATATACCCAAAGGACTATAAATCATGCTGCTATAAAGACACATGCATACGTATGTTTATTGTGGCACTATTCACAACAGCAAAGACTTGGAGCCAACCCAAATGTCCATCAATGATAGACTGGATTAAGAAAGTGGCACATATACACCATGGAATACTATGCAGCCATAAAAAAGGGTGAGTTCATGTCCTTTGTAGGGATATGGATGAAGCTGGAAACCATCATTCTCAGCAAACTGTTGCAGAGACGAAAAACTAAACACCACATGATTTCACTCATAGGTGGGAATTGAACAATGAGAATACCTGGATACAGGAAGGGGACCATCACACACCGGGGCCTGTTGTGGGGTAGAGGGAGGGGAGAGGGATAGCATTAGGAGATATACTTAATGTAAATGACAAGTTAATGGGCGCAGCACACCAACATGGCACATGTATACATATGTAACAAACCTGCACATTGTGCTCATGTACTCTAGAACTTAAAGTATAAAAATAAATAAATAAATAAATAAAAATAAAAGTGTTCCTTTAAAAAAATAGGAGTGGAAAGACATTTGTAATGTCCAGAGTTTAGAGAAGTCTTGGCTAAAGTATGTTGAAATTGATGGGCATGTGACTCTAAAATTAGGTTTTAGACAATCTATGTGGCTCTTATTCATTTATCCCGTGATGGAAATTATGGTGAAGCTTAAATTCCTGCATATCCTAAAGGAAATTTTTCAGCCAGCCTTCTCTTTAGCCTCTGGAAGTATTCTTAGCTGGCACAGAGGACTTCATCCTCTTCATCACTGAAAGAGTGGTTCAAGGGCATGTTCAACATTGCTCAACAAATATTTGTCTGGAACTTTCTGATTTCTAATCATGATAGCAAGTCTAATGAGTTGTACTTCAAAACATTTTTTGAGTCAAAGTGATAAGGTGGAAATACAGTGGGCTTTGGAATGAGACAAGTTACACTGTCAAATGCTGGCAGTGTAACTTTGGACATGAATTATTTAGTTTCCCAAGTCTCCACTTTTACATAAGTTACCTTTTTTTTTTTTTTTTTTTTTAGCAATACTGTTTACCTTGTCTGATTGTTGTCTGGAATAAGTAAGATGCTGTGTCAGTCATGATGGGCTGGGTTATGCTGCAATAATAAACAGTCCCACAAATTCCAGCTTAAAACAAAGTGTATCTCTCTGTGGAGCTGTGGTGTCTGTAGCTCTGATCCTAAGCAGTCATCCTTCAGCTCTTTACTCAGGAGTCAAGACTGATGGAGCATCACTAGTTGTTACATTGCAGGTTGCCATGACAGAGAGAAAGGAGACTCTGCAGGATCCTGCATGGGCAAGTCAGTGCTAGGTTCTAAAATTGCAAGTCTTTTTCAGGTACAGGCTGTGATACAAGTGGTGGTTAATTTCAGATTCACTGTATCTTCTAAGAAGCTGGTGCAGAGTCCTCTTCCTCATGCAGGTTACCTTCTGGGACATTCCAGCATCTGCAGGGCCGTTAGGATTACATGTACCCATGTGCCTGCCCCTTTCTGGCATGGAACCTGAGAATGGACAGTCATAGTCTGGTGGGATCAGCCCATCTTTGATCAACTTCCAGATCTGCTGGCTAGAGTTGGCATTGACTGTTTGGTTGGTTTCATTGGGATCCTGTGAGGCCTTTTTGTCATGGCAGAGGTTGCTGGAGGCATGCCTCTTCGGTTGCCTGAGCAAGATGCATGGCTGTGGCCACGGTACTCAAAGAAAAATAACATATCTGACTTTTTTTCTCTTAAAAATTACATTATCTTTTAGGTGAATGAGAATCAAGCAGATTTTCCTGGAACACATCCACAAGCTGAAGGCAGAGAAGGCCTGCAAGAAGCCCCTGGCTAACCAGATAGGCCCCCAAGGTTAAGACCAAGGAAGTACAGGAGTGCCCTGAGGAGCCACTTCAGGCCAAGAAGGAGGTAACCAAGACTCTGTCCAAGCAGGAAGAGATGAAGACATGAAGGCCCCCCTCTCTTATGTAAGCATGGTGTTTGATAGGGTTTGGCTCTGTGTCCCCACCCAAATCTCATTTCAAGCTGTAGTCCCTGTGAGTCCAGGGAGGGTCCTGGTGGCAGGTGACTGGGTCATGGGGGCAGTTTCCCCCATGCTGTTCTCATGATAGGGAGTTCTCACAAGATCTGATGGTTTAAAAGTGGCAGATTCCCCTGGACTCTCTCTTTCTCCTGCTGCCTTGTGAAGAAGGTGCTTTCTTCCCCTTCATCTTCTGCCGTAATTGTAAGTTTCCTGAGGCGTCCCCAGCTATAGGGAACTGCAAGTCAATTAAACGTTTTTTTTTTTTAAATAAATTACCCAGTCTCAGGTAGGATCTTTATAGCAATGTGAAAATGGGCTAATTATATCTATCAGTCACTCAGTAAAACAAGCCTTCATCTGCCATAAGAAAAAAAGATAACATTGTAATTAGCTGAATAAATATGTGTTGGATTTTGTTTTAATAAGGCATGTGTAAGTTGATTATGTACCATTTGTTGCCATGTCTGAACACAACCTCCTATGATATGTATGCACAAGGTTAAAAAAAACACAAAACCTAGATACTGTTTAGGCTGAGAACTAGAATGACCACAGGGGCGGTCAGCTTCTCACCTATGGGGTGGACACTATTGGTTAAAGTTTATAAGAAGTCACTCAGTAAAGATTTAACACTAGATTTCTCTTTACAGTAGAAACTTACCTCACTAATTCAGATTAAAAGGAGGAAAAGGGATTTTGTCTTGAGAAACAATTAAAATATTTTATATGTCCAGACTAACAATAAGCATTTACCATTTTATACAGAAATTTGAAAAATAAATTCTGACCAAATGACTTCTTTTAAGAACAGATTTATTGAATACATAAGAGTGATTTATAGTTAGTGTACTTGCAAGTAAATGGGTATAAATAAATGACTTCTTCAGAAGTGTTTGGGATCCTTAAATGATTGTCTAAAGTAATTTTTCTGTCTTGTACCCTTGGCCATGCTACTAATTTTTTTAAACTCTGGCAGAATTAAACCTTAGCCCATCCCTGTCAGGAATATCACAAAATACAAATTGTTGAGATCTGAATTAATGAGACTTTAGGTATATCAGTACATAACTTAAAGCCACTATGTTACCGGTCTTAGTAGTGACAAGGGAATAAGCAAATTGAATGTGTTACCACTTGTTAATTCATACTGAGGTTGCCAATTTACGCATTAAGAACTTAAGAATAAAGGAAGTAGGGATTTAACACAATGGGAGAAGATACTGAATGAGTTCTTTTATTTTTTCCCTTTCCCACCTCCTATGATAGATTTATTATTTTTCTGCTGATATGAAAATTATATATTCTATTTGACTAACCCACTACAACCTATACCTATCAACATTTGTGTTTTCTTTCTGATTAAGACAGAGACTTCAGAACTCTCTCAGCTCCCTGTTTTCTTCCCCACTTCCCCAGCCAAACTACACATACCTGCTTTGTTGCTGTTACATAGAATTTTAGTTTTGGATCATCACACGCACACATACACACACACACACACACACACACATTTTTTCTTAAAAATTATTTAAATTAGTTATTTACTCAACCCTTATTCCTATATGACTGCCTAGATTTATTTCTCTTAGGATATTTTTTCCAATAGTCTTTTCAAAATTGGGCTTTGAATACAAACTTTCTGAGCCTTGAATGTCTGACATCATCATATTTCTTGCTCCATCATTTTTAGATATTAGTTCTTCTGTGTATAAATTCTTTTTACATCAGTACCTTGAAATAGTACATCATTATCTTTTTTCATCCAGTGTTATTATGGATGAGTCTGATGTCAACTTAATCTTGTTCTTTTGAGGATTTTATGTTCTTCCTTTATGTAATCACTTATTATTTCTCTCTCTTTGATCTTAAATTTTATCACAATGTGTCAAGATATAGGGTTTTTTACATCTATTTTGTTGAATTCTCTGTGATAATCCATCTGAAGATTGAAATCTGAAGGATCAGAGATTTTTGTCTTTCTTTGATTCTAGAATATTGTCAGTCTTTTAATATTTCCTTCTTTCTACCTAATTGTTTTTCTCATCAAGGTTTGCTGTGAGTTATGTGACATGTTTGTGTCTCTCCTACATCTCCCACAAATAGCCCTTTTATATTTCCTACTCTTTAAAATAGTAATAGCTTATATTTATGCAGGATTAGTTATTTGCCAGAGACTCTTATGTGTACTGTGCATATATTAACTCATTTAATCCTCATTACAATCATATAGTGTAGGTACTATTGTTATCTACCCATTTTATAGATGAAAAAAGTCACTACATATTAGTTAAGTGAATTGCTCAGTGTTTCAGCTAATATTTGGCAGAGTCGAGATTTGAACCCAGGCTTCGGGATATAGGGTTGCACACTTTTAACCACTACGCCGTGTGGCCTTTTATTTGTCCCTGATGCTATTGGTAAAGTTCTTTGACTTTGTAGGTTTCAGCTCCTAATTAACTTATTGATTGTATCTGTTCTGCTATTTATCTTTCCTGTTGAGATTTTATTTTAAATCATATTTTTAATACACAACTGTTTCCACCTATTTTTTTTAAATAACTACTAGTTCTTGCTTCATGTTACTGTTAGCCTCCTTTATTTCTTGGAGAATATATGTTAGTTTATTTTCATTTGGAAGATATTAACTTAATCTACTATAGCTTGTTTATTGTGTAGGCGTTGCCCTATCTGGTTGTCTAATATTCTTTGTGAGTTTATAGTCACATCTGCAGTTTTCATTAGTAATGTGAATTGGCGGCAAGGGACAATGTACCCCTCTTGGTTATTTAAGGAGTCAGCAGCTGGCCATCAGCCAGTAGGGTCTTCCTATGTTTTAGTCATGGTACCCAGTGCTCGTGGGATGAATAGAGAAGAAGGGACAACTCCAGGACCTGCCTCTATTTTTATCTACTCTTCACCACAGCCAATGCTGATGTAACTCTCCCACTAGGTGCCCTAGCTGTGCTGACATTTTCCTGCTTCTGTGTCAAAGTTGTATTCCACCCAGTAGAATTTGTGTGATGAAATTATGTCACACAAGCTCTTCCCAAAATTTCGCCCACGATGATGTCCACCCTGCTACATCTTGACTGCTGTTTTTTGCCAAAACATTTTTAGTCTTCTCAGGGTTTCTCACATTTTTAACAATAGGTTTTTAGATCCTTTGAGGTCTGTCTTGAAATTGTGACAACTCCAGGGTTTGGTCCTGGGGAACTGCTTGCTGCCAATGCAAAGTAGCCATCTAATGAGGAACCAGAAACCCTGAACTCAGTCGTTAAAAAATATAGAAGTGAGAAGAGAATGTTTTTGATATAATACAAATAAACAATTCATAATGTAAATGAAGATTATCCCTCAGCGGTACTCAATTGGTAAGCTTATTTTATCATTTCTTGCTAATGGTACATACAAACCTGTAAGGACGGACTCCAAGGCTTCCCTCTTTTTTCATCACTCCATCTCCTTAGAGGAAGTTTAATGGAGGAAGTATAAATAGACTATAAATGGAACTTGGCTTCTGTAACCATCTTCTGCTATTCTTTCTTTCTCTTTTCCCATCATGCAATTAGGGTGACCTGGAATACCAGAAAGTGGGCATGGTGGGGTCCAGGGAATGAAAAGCTGGTTATGGATTTGGGCTTGTAACCCTGGCCCCAACGAACTGACCTGGTGAACATTGGACCAATGTGGCAGCACTGGGTTTTCATTCTGTTATTAATTTTGATGATGTTTGAAGAAGTAATTGAAAAATGGGTAATTTTCAGAAAAGTGATCCTATTTTCCCATTTATTAAAATCCTAAAAGAATAGGTTTAAAATAATGTATTTTATAAAGTTTAACAGATGTTTTATCTTCTGGACAGAAACACACAAGGAAGATGAAACATTTAATAAAAGGAGAAAATACAGGCCAGGTGCAGTGACTCACACCTGTAATCCTAGCACTTTGGGAGGCCAAGGTAGGTGAATCACCTCAGGTCAGGAGTTCAAGACTGACCAATGTGGTGAAACCCTGTTTCTACTAAAAAAAAAAAAAAAAAAAAAAAAAAAAACAATATTAGCCAAGCATGGTAGTGCATGCCTATAATCCCAGCTACTTGGGAGGCTGAGGCAGGAGAATCACCTGAACCTGGGAGGTGGAGGTGGCAGTGAGCCAAGATCACACCATTGTACTCCAGCCTGGGCAACAAGAGTGAAACTCCATCTTTAAAAAGCAAAAAGGAGAAAATACAAATCATAACTATCATTTATTGAGCACTTACTTTGTTAGACACTGTACCAGAACTTTAAATACCTTATCTCATTTATTCTTCACTACAATTCTATGAAAAGTGCTATTATTATCTCTATTTTACCTAGAAGGAAGCTGAAGCTTAGAGAGTTTAGGTTTCTTTGTTTTGTTTTGTTTCAGCAATCAGTTTATTGACTTATAGAGTCTGTCAACTTGCGTAAGCTGACAGACTCTATAAGGAATCTGGAAACTCAGGCAAATAGCCAAATTGACTAACCCTATTTTAGAAATGTTGGATAATGAATGTGCTGAAGGATGCAGGTGACTATTTCCAGGATTTATAGTGAGAATCCTATAGATCACCAACAGGCATCATCCTTTACTTCTGAGCACCACAAACAACTTCTCATTCAAGTAACTGGTATTTCATTAGCGTAATTATCACAGTAATGAATTGCCATAATGTTGGAAAACATATCTGAGAAGTTGGAAGTTTATTTATAAAGTGATGTCTTGTGTGTGCAGGTGTACACATACGTACATGTATATTTGTCCATAGGTATATACGTGTATGTGTATATATATATATATGCATATATATATATGCATATATATATGCATATATATATATATATATAATAAGATACCATAAAAACAACACAGTGAGCACCTAATTGCTTGGTGTGTAGGACTGGTTTTTGTTTTCCTCCCCATGAGACTAGTAGTATTGAAGGACTTGGTACGCCTACTGGACTTATGCTATCCTGGTAGCAAGCTCTGGAAGAGACACCAGAGGCAAAATAGCCACCATATTTGAGAAACTGTATTGTCACTGCAAAGCTGCTGCTCATTGTTTTGTGGTTCAGTCATATATCTAGACCTTTCAAAGAAATAGAGAAATGATCTGCCAGGTGTTCCTCAAGGCTGTCCACAATTAAGAAACATTTTCTCTGGTAGCTTACAGAAGAAAATTAGGGGTGGAAAAGAAGACTCCTCTTAATAATTTATTTATTCTGCAAACTTTGATGAACCAGCCCTATTTGTTATGGTACTAAATCCGGCAGAATACAAGTAAAGGTATAATGTATACAATCCCTGTCTCTGGTCTATCTCCAAGAAATAATTATAAAATTATTTATAGATCTTGTATCTCATGGCAGCTTTTTCAAAATTTGATTGTGTCCAAGAATTGTCCTAGGTGTTTATCAAAATGCAGATTTCACAACCCTCATATATTTTAAATCAGGAGAATTAGCAAGTGGCTTTAGGTCAGCTGCATATAAGAGAACAATCTAAAATAACTTCAACTGCTTGAATAAGTTAGCAGCTTATTTCCTCTGGAGGAAGACAGTCCAAGCTCGACCTGCTGGCACCACAGGGACCCAAGATTCTTTCTGTTTTACCACCCTATGTGCCCAGCTTCCATCCACAGAGTCACTCATGATCTGGAATGGCTTCTTGTCTCTAGCCATGCTGTCCACTTCCAGCCTAGCAGCAAGAGAAATGGGAGAAGAAAACTTTGTATTCTTTCCCATTGAAGGAGGCTTCCTGGGATTCCTGTGCAGCATATCTCCTTTTATTTGATTGGTCAAAACTTTGTCACATGGAAAAGAAGGCCAAGTGTATGGCTAATTCCACTTAAGTCAAGATCATTTTATTAAAGAGGAAAGGGA
The DNA here is from genome assembly GCF_006542625.1 of Nomascus leucogenys. Lineage (NCBI taxonomy): Eukaryota > Metazoa > Chordata > Mammalia > Primates > Hylobatidae > Nomascus > Nomascus leucogenys. Next base: position 75,455,778 of record NC_044387.1, on the reverse strand, counting down.
CTATGATGTTGGGGTAGCCAACTAGTAAGCTCCAGTAGATGTAGGATGTTGCCCCAGAAACCTGAAATTTTAACAAGTTTTCTGAGAAACTCTGATGCAAGTGGCTCATGGAATGCACATTAAGTAACAGTATCATAGGAAATCAGAATAAGGGGGAAATTGGCTGACGTTATGGCGGTTTTTTGAAGTCTGTTTGATGGAGGCAGTAAGCCCAAGGAAAATGTACTCTCCTTTATAACGAATATTGGAAAATTGGGTATCAGTGTTAATTAAAAATTTTAGTTAACTAAGTATTGCCTTATTATGTGTGTGTTATTATTTCCAAATATTTAGAAGAAACACAGCACACACATGTACACACACACAGCTTGATCTATGTGAATCTTTCAGGTGGAAAGACAAGTGAATCTTTCAGATGGAATCTTGAATGATGTAAAACCTCAGAATTATCAGTATGATTGCTAATTATAACTGAACAGTTATTTTACTTTTCTAAGTTCTGATTTCAGAAAAAGAGGTGTTCGTTTATAAAACATGCTTTGGTTTGTATTCCTGGCTTCTATTATTTAGGCTACACTTCCCTTTTCCCTCCCTCATCCTTTCCCTGACAAACAAACTTTCTTGTTCAGCAGCTTTGACCAAAAAAAAAAAAAAAAAGCACTTTACAGCCCATATCCTTTCTCTTCAAAAACTGATTGCTTTAAAAGAGCCATCACATCTGGTTGCTGTAAGCCAAGCCAGTCCGGCCATTACTGGAATTTCCAAAAGTTCCAAAAGTTTGGCAGCTGGGTCAGATCAGTCAAATGGAGTGGCTAGAGGGACTAACAGCCACCCCAGGGCTCATAGTGCCACCCAGAAACCACAGGGCCTGGACATGCTCCCCAAAGTTTGGCAGCAGGAGGGCCAAGCAGCTGCTTTGATTCTGAGAGCTCAATTGTGATGCAGAAGCTAGAAGACACAAGGATCTCTTTAATAAACATTAGCAGAAAGAATTGATATGTAGGTACTAGGAGGAACTGTAAGCCTAGAAACGGTGTTCAGAATATGAAGGGGGTGATACTACCTACAGCCTCTTGGTTAACATTTATTAAGAACGTCTATGTGCCAAGCCCACTGAAGGGCTCAACATACTTTAACCTTCACAGTAATCCTGAGAGGTAAATAGTAATACCCCCATTTATACTAGATAAAATTAAAACAGATAATTTTCAGTGGATGTAATAACTTTCAATGGGGATCATTTTAATGGAGCAAGACAAAAATGTCAGGCCTTTTTGTTTTATCGCAGAGATTTCCCCATGAAGACTGAATAAACTCATCAGAGAAAAATCATATTGTGGTGAGGAACTGCAAATAAATGTGACCACATTTGTGAAACAATACAGAAAAATTAGAGAACTGAATAACAAAACTTCCAGTTTGACTAGTTATATTCCCATTAAATCTAGAAATAAGAAAATCATCCTGACAGTCTCCCATTAAATTAGATGGTACACAGAAGAACATCCAAGAGAGGAGCAGTGTATTTATTTATTTATTTTATTTATATATATTTTTAATGATAAGAGTAATGATGGAAATGGGTAATGTAGCCAACCTAAAAGCTCATGTGCTGAATTGATGGGGTTCCTACAAGCAGGCAGTGGGGCAGACACCCTGGAAAACTGTGGTACTCTCAGAGCCAGTCAAATCCACTTCATATTGGTGCACATCAAAATGGTTTTTTATATGATAGTCATCTGGGCAACAGAAGAAATTTAAGAAGACAGAAAGGAAAAATCCTTTGTACCTTAAACCCAGAGCCAGTCTTAAGAATAGAGATTTCAAACTCTGGGATAAGATAAGCAAAGGATTAAATAGGAAATTTACAATGCATGGAGATAAGTACAAGGTTTATGCACGCATGTAAGCCGCAGCCTGAATAATATCACCACTAATACTGTCAGGCATAAGATTGAGAGACCACACAGACCTACCCTCTGCATTCTGATTGTGAGGAAGACTTGGTGTTTCTTCTTCTAAACCAGAGCAGAAACAGGCACAGCACCTGCTTTGTGCTCAGGTACTCAGTATAAACTTGTTGCAGGGAGGAAAGTAGAAAGAAAAAAGAAAAAGAATGGTTGGTTAGATGCTCAGGTAAGTCTCCTGAGCAGCTAGAAATGAAAGATCTTCCTTACCTTGATTGCCTGTCTATAGGACTTTATAAAAAATAAAATAACTCTGGGGGACCATGAAATTGTATTCACGCTTTATAATTTATGAGTGCTATGTACACTGTGACTACTAGACACTAAGAAACTCCTTTGAAAAGTGTATAATTTTGTTAAAGAGTAAGACAAACTGTAAACAAGGCAAACTCATCAATTTCAAACTTTCAGCACAGAGGTGTTTTGGAGTGGCTTAGCCTCTTGAGCTCTGTCTGCCTCCACTGCCCATTTTATCTATCATCTATAAGACGGGGTTTCATTGTGTCATCCAGGCTGGAGTGCAGTGGCACTATCATAGCTTACTGCAGCCTTGACTTCCCAGGCTGAAGTGACCCTCCCACTTCAGCCCCCTGAGTAACTGGGATTACAGGGGTGCACCACCACACCTGGCTAACTTTTTAAATTTTTTAGAGACCATGTCTTGCTCTGTTGCCCAGGCTGTTCTCAAACTCCTGGCCTCAAGTCATCCTCCTGCCTCAGCCTCCCAAGTAGCTGAGATTACAAGAACCAGCCTTTGTACTCAGCCTCCCATCCCTCATTTTAGAATCCCTGGTAAAAGAAGGGTGCTGGACCTACATCCACCAATTGAGCCCCCATCTGCAGAGAGCACTTGATATAGTCTTTGTTTTCCCACACTGCTGCAAATGTTCAGGCTGGCACTTAGTAAGTGCCTAGAGGGGCCATATGAAGCTGGAAGGACTGTCTTTATAAGAATAGACTGGACCACATGGCCTTCCAACAGGCACTGTCATGAACCACTTGCCCTGCCTGTCTTCCACTTTGCCTTCCAACATATATCCCATCTCCTAGGCTAATTTCTTCTTCAGGACCTCACCATTCTGACCTGACAGTGGCCTCGCTCTTGGATTCTCAACAACATCAGCAAAGATTCTAGGGCTTGGGTTGTAAGTGCTAAAGACTCTGAGGGAGAACTATAGGAGGATTAAGGCCTGTCTACTCTTAGAAAATGGCCAAGACAGATTTCTGCTGAATCAACATTACGTACATCACACATGTAAATGATATCCTTTGATTTGTAACCAGGTCTGTCATTGCAATAGGCCTGGAGGCCTTGAGAAGGATTGCACCATTCCCCACTCGTGGAGAGCCAGGGTGGTCCATTTGCCATCACTGCATCCCAGCTTCTCAGCATTGAACCAGGTGAGTTTCAGCACTATAATTTGGAAGGCACATTTTATTGCCCAGAAATAACTTTTCTCATACACCTAGAGAGTAAATCCCAATTACCAAGATGCCCAGTTTAGGAACCTATGTGTGCATCTGTATGTATACCAACAAACAAGATACAGGGATACATCTCTTACGATTACAGGCTTTTGTTTCATCTTAATACCTGTTGTGACGTTGCTTCACAAAAGGAAGTTGCTTTGCCAACAGTTCACTGTGGAATATAGACTGTTCATAATGGTGTCAGCTCATAAACCCCATACTGTCCTCACTGGGGACTGCTGAACATGAAAAGTATGTGGTGTAACTGGGTGCAACTTGCATGGCTACTGTCTTAGCTCAACCTGCTATAAGAAAATACCATAGACTTAACAGACATTTATTTCTCATTGTTCTGGAGTCTGAGAAGTCCAAGACCAAGGTGTTGGCAGATTCCATTCCTGGTGGAGGTCCTTTTCCTGGCTTGCAGATGGCCACCTTCTCACTGTGTCCTCACATGGCAGGGAGAGAGAGAGAGAGAGAGAGAGAGAGAGAGAGAGATCTGGTCTCTCTTCTTCTAAGGACACTAATACCATCATGGGACACCACCCTATGATGTCATCTAACTCTAATCACCTCCCAAAGGTTCCACCTCCAAATATCGTAACACTGCGGGTTAGGATTTCAGTATATGAATTTAGCAGATACACACATAGTCAGCCCATAACAGATACATTAACAAAACTAAAACCAGGCATTAATTGTGTCAGCTTAAATTTCAGGCTCCAGGGGCAGGCACTGCCATATCTTTCCATACTACTTCCCTAGGTGAGGATTTTAAGAACTTAAGAAGTGTTATGTCATATTGAACTTTAAACTCTATAGTCAAAAAGCACAGGTGAGGTGAGTCAAAAAGCACATTTATTTATTAGAAATAAATGTGTTGCCTTCTCATCATGTCAAGTGGCCACTGGCTAACTGTAGCACTGTGATCTTGGAAAGAAAGTAATGACTATATTTACTTGGTTTCCCTACAAATAGGGCATGTGATATATTACAGAATTTTGAGTGAAAATACTGAGGTATGATTCTTAATATAACACCACTGACTATAGGATCTTGAATAAAACATTTAGTGTGTTTAGCCTCAGTCTTCTTGTTTGTAAAATAAGAATCACAGTTACCTTGTTGGTTAAAATGGCTATATGATAAGCTAAGTCATTTGATATTTATAGGCTCAGTTTCTTCTTTGCCTTATGGAGGTGACAGTTATTAAATGAGCAAACTTATGTGAAAGTATGTTATGAAATAATAAATCCTAAAATGCTATATATTTTCTGAAGCTGTTTTCAACTCAGATAATTGTAACTCTGTGGTCACAACATACCTTTTCCATGAGAATGGAAACTTTTGTCCTTTACCTCTGTAGCCCCACTGCCAAGTCAATGCCTAGCATATTGTGGACAGTGAATACATGTGAACTGAATGAAAGGAGTGAAGGAACTGAATTCTCTATCATGGGAATAAGCTGGCTGCCTTGCCCTGCCAGGAAAAAGTTAATGCTTTAAGGCTACAAATGTGGAACCCTACAGATCCTCTGGGTTCTTGGAAGAACTCCTTGATTCTACCAGGTATCTTCCATACCAGGCAAAATTTGTACAAGTTATTTGAGCCTGGCAAGGAAAAGAATCAAGCAGTCCAAAAAAGGGGGCAGAAGGGATAAAAATTGATCTTTTCTACTTTTCTAAGAGTCTGCCCTGCTGTCTAGGTGGGACGATAACTTTGGGATCAAAGTTTTTCTCTCCAAATAAGCTACCAATGATACCAGTGTGGAATAAGAATCATATCAGCTGGCGAGCTTGCAAACAATACATAAGTATAGAATCCCCAGAGCAGAGCAGGGAATAAGTGTCAGGAATGTCAGATTTTTTGCTCTGGTTCTATTACAAAATTTCCTGGAGTTTCCTATGTTATTATAGGTCTCTAACTTGCATATAAAGAGAAGGGATTAGATTGGCTATGGCCTAAGTCTCTCTGTCATCTGGGAGCCCTATCATCCAGGAGCTCTGAATGTGTTGTCATTTTTGATTCACTAGATGATCACACCAACAGTTGCCATGGCTGTCCACTTCTGACTGATAATTACTGGAGTTCAGGAGTGCTCATGATCTAAAGATTCTCCCCTACACTTGGGCATCCATGGCTCCTCAAGAAACTTGTGATCCCATTCTGTGCTATTATGAATGATATTCAGCGTTGGTCACGTAACTACAAGATAGCATTGCCATTTCACTGCACTTTGATCATAAATCAGCTTGGCAAGGTTGTGGTGACATTCCATAGTTTCAGTATGTTAATAAAGCTTTCACACTCTGGTCTCTTGCAGAGTGCTCACTCTGCATGTTGCATCTGTTCACCTTGCATGGAAAAGTCCAGAAGAGCAGGTGAAGTCCTTGAGAGCTAAGGCACCTGAGCCTAGACACGATGGGAACATGAGCACAAAGTTTTCTTTTACATTGGAAAAAAAATAAAGACCAAGTTCTGAGAATGAAAGTTGATTCATTTTCCTCTAAGTAAGAAAATAGCCGGGCGTGGTGGCTCACACTTGTAATCCCAGCACTTTGGGAGGCCGAGGCGGGCGGATCACGAGGTCAGGAGATCGAGACCACGGTGAAACCCCGTCTCTACTAAAAATACAAAAAAATTAGCCGGGCGTGGTGGCGGGCGCCTGTAGTCCCAGCTACTCGGAGAGGCTGAGGCAGGAGAATGGCGTGAACCCGGGAGGTGGAGCTTGCAGTGAGCCGAGATTGCGCCACTGCACTCCAGCCTGGGCGACAGAGTGAGACTCCGTCTCAAGAAAAAAATAAAATAAAATAAAATAAAATAATAATAAAACATAAAGGGGAAACCGGCAAGTTGATAAATTTTATGTGATTAATTACACTGTAAGAGGGTAAACGTCCAAACTCTCAGGTAAAGCCATGATGACAATTCTTTCAGTGACGCCCATTCAAACCACACAGTACCCCAAAATAGTGACTGAAACTTGTATTTCTGCCCTATTAGAAGAAGAAAAAGACTGCAACTAATGTACGCCATTCATTCCCACTTTCTAGTACAAATTGAAGAATGGACTTCCTTTTTCGGGGATAAGTTTGAGTTTGAAAACCAAGCAAAGAACCATATTTTGAGACCAGAAATCCTACAGCTGAGGTGTATCAAGAATAAATGCAAAAAGAACATTGTCTCAAAAATATCTGATGAGGGAGAATCCCCATTGCACTGGCTCGCAGGGTGTTCAGGAGGAGCACTAGCAAAGTGGAGAAATCTGGCTGAGCTGTGGCGATGCACCAGCTGCTGCTGCAGCAGTGAGATGAACCCTGATGGTTGCCTGCTGCTTCATTTTGCAGAGGAGTTGCCCCCTCAAACATACTGAGGTGGTGCAAATCCACTTCTTTCAATCTCATTTTCAGATTTTCTCCCATCTTGAATTATTCCTTAAATGCCTTTATATTTTTAAATGTAAAGTTTATTGTCACCTCAACTTCCCATCCAGAAAAATTGCATGTAGTGTGAAATAATTTACCATGGTTAAATTCCCTGGCAGTCATTTGTCTGTGACTTGTCAGAGGTAGAGAGATGTGTGTGGAGATGTGATGTATAAAGAAGAGAATTGGGGGCATGGGGGGGTTGAAGAAGAAATAAATCTTGATGTTCATCAAGCATGTAGCAATTGCTACCTTTTAGATTTCTACCCAGCAGTGAGAAACCTGGTCAGATCAGGTGTCTAGACCAACATAAAGCTTAAAAAGCTCTGATTCTTCTGCCTGAACAGATTCTTGGGGGCAGCTGCTGCTGAACCAGGCTTAGCAGACAAGTGTTGTTTATCTGATAAATTTTTGAATTTGGAATCATTGTTTGGCTCATCATAAACAAGAAAGTTTTTTTGGGAATACCAATTAACATATTCTTCTTCAAAGGATGGTGATTCAGTCAAGTGCCAGATATAGTGGTCTCAAAATGCTATGTGAATTGGGTTAGTATAGGACAAAGGGATAAGAAACCATTACTTTGTCTGATTGTCATTGGCTCTGTTAGCCACCTGGATTTATTTAACCTTCAATTATATTTTTCAATGAATAATTTAATTATAAAGAATCTGAAGTATTTATGAGGTCATGCTGGTCAAAAAGTTTCTGAAAGTTTGAGTCTTGCACTGTGTCTTGATCTCACTGTTCCATCATTCCGTGAAAGGGAAGGAATGGTAATGAACTTTCCTCAACAGGTTGTTTGAATGAGACCCCAAGAATCGAGATTCCCATGCAGTGTGGTTTTAATTTCTACCCTTTCCCAATCCTCTGAGCCTGTTAGACTCTGAATCTGAATATGTGTTCTTTTCAAAGAAGCCAGTAGAAATGAGAATGCTCATTGATTAGACTGAACCTCTGACAGTAATCAGTTTTGGAAAAAAAGTACAATTGTGATAATGTGACAAAAAAGAGTGTTTGTCCCTCAGAAAATAATTACAAAAATTAACTTGCGACAGGTCATGGTACATTTTGTTCTAAAGCATGCGGAAGTAGTAAGAGATATCATGTTATACTGCTTTCTGAGTCTTTGGGCTTTATCTGTTTCTTTCTTCTCCCACCAAACTGCTACAAAGAGAAGCTCGTAGTCATTTTCCATTTACATCTCAACCCACAATCTGCCTTCTCCCGGCAACCGCAACATCCCTAACACCCCCATACTTGAAGTTAGTGGAATGCCTGTTAATCAAGGTCACTCACATTCTCCTTTTTGCCAAATCCAATGTAGGCACTAATCAGTTCTTTTCTCACTTCTGTATCTTGATGCTGTTCACACCCATACCTTCAAAAGCTCACTCCTCCTTGGCTTCCTCATACAATCTCTCCTGTATGAGGTCTGCTGTAACTTTTTGTACCATTATTTTGCAGTCTCCTCCTAGAACTATTCTGGATCATTCTTCCTTCCCCTTGTTTGTGACCCTAGTCTTCCATCCTCATCTTAAAAAAAGTTCTTCATAAACTTCCCCAGGATGGTCTAGCTCACTCACATCCTTGGCCTGAACCACCACTGTTATAATAACTCCCAAATACATTCTTATCCCTGAACTCTGTCTTATGAGACTCCAATTTCCTATTGCCTACCTGTGAGAACTGTGAGACCCTGGGCTACTCAGACTTCATAGATCCAAATCCAGATTCATACTTCTCCCAAGCCTCATTTTTAAAAAATTCCCCTAAATTAGCCATGATGCCACAGTACAATCAGTCACACTAATCTAGTGCCTGCCTCAGCCTATTGTCCCTCAGATACATTTTTTGCCTTGCTCAGCAGGCTGTTTTCCAGGCTCTCCTGTTAGCTGGTTTCTGCATTAGCTGCCCAATGTGAAGTCCTCACAGGAGATTGGAGGGTGAGAGGAAAGGAAAGGAGAAGCCATGGTATCTCTTATGCACACACACCACCGGACAGTACCTAGAATGGTTTTTGTTTCCTTGGTTGGACCCTATATGAAACACTCTCCATCTTTCACACCCCTCAAATCAATCCATTCTCTCCCCTCCATCTCCACTGACACTGACTTCATCTAGTCTTCATCATTTCTCTTCTGCATCTTGGTAATAGACTTCATATTCTTTAATTTACATCTCTTCATCCAATCCATTCTCTATATTGCTACAGAATAAGCTCTCTAAAGTGATCATTAGATATAGCTCTCACATTTAAACTAAAGCAGACAGCCATCCTCTAAGCGATATCAGTTATGAGTAGCTCCTTAAGAATAAGAGTAGATCTCCATGCCTGGGAACACATGGTCATGCAATTTGGCAACAAGTGATTAGCCTAAGGATGTCACCTGATCTGAAGGTACCAGACCTAAAGGCCATCAGGGGAATCAATGGTCCACGCAGTAGCCTGGCTAGAGAACTGTTTACTGTGACTACAAATATTGCGTAGTGACTGGTCAGCTTGGTTAGTGCCCTTTGCAATTTTAAATGAAAGACAGCGACCAGGTACGGTGGAGCAGAAGCTAAAAGTAACAGGGTAGAAGTGTAATGAAAACCACAAGGCAGCAGAAACAATGGTGCAGTATGAGTTAGTGGCAGTAGGTGGGCTGCCATGCAAGTAGCCATCATAAGCTAAATGGGAGCAAATAGCAGCACCAGAATCCGGACTCGAGAAGAAGGTATCACTAGAGTTGTTTGAGGATGCAGGAACAGTTGTGAGCTGAGCAGGGAGCAGTGACTATTCATCTGCTGAGCGCTGAAGTGATTTCTATACTTCCCACTTCTCCATGTAACCTTAAATGAAACCCCATCCAAAACAAAAAAAGTGTTTCTTTTCCTCACAAACTAACTACACACCTCTTCTTCATGTGTTTCAGAAAATCACATGCTCCTAATACTCACCGGAGCCAGTTGAAAAGTTTGGGAAATGCTTTCTTTCCACTCCAAACTTTCACAATGCAGAGTCCTCTGTGAACTTGCCTCCTGTCTGCAGCATCATCTGAGTCAGACTTGTTCTTCTCCAAAGGAATGGTGAGTTCTTTGTGGCAGGACTGGCACCTTTCTCTCACAGCAACAATATAATCTCAAGTGATTGTTCTTAATGCCCTGTTGTAACCCAACTGTGATATGGGTTCTCCTGACTCCACCGCTTTGTGTAATAGTTGCTCCTCCCTGTGCCTGAAAGGCCTGGAAAAAGGAGGTCTTTTTCACCTTAAGTGTTCATATTCTTTACAGGTCAGTTAAGGTATTAATGAAGACTTCTGTGACATGACACCCCTCTCCTTCATTGGTCCCCATCAGACAGGTAAAGGTTTCCTATCTGCTCTTCTGACACTTGTACAAGCCTACCATTATCAGACAGGTAAAGGTTTCCTATCTGCTCTTCTGACACTTGTACAAGCCTACCATTATCAGACAGGTAAAGGTTTCATATCTGCTCTTCTGACACTTGTACAAGCCTACCATTATTTTAAAATCTTGCCATTCTTTTACATTAGTCTTTTACATTAGTCTGAGCAATTCCAGGACTAAGATTCTAACCAGTTTATTCTTGTGTGATCCTGCTTAAAGTACATAGAAGGTGTGCAAGAAATAAATACATTCATTGGAGAAAAGTTTTTCTAATCCCTGGGAGACCTCAGGGAGCCATTATACCTCAAGGAGGTATAATGGAATGAAATCTGGAGCAAAGTTCTGGGTCTTTCTCTGAAGCACCTCAACCCCTAGGAGCCTGATTTTCCACATCTTTAAATGTTGCTGGATGGCTAAGCATTAAGCTCAGTAACTTCTATGGTCCTTGGCACTGCTATGAATGCATTTCAAGACTGGCCCTGGAATTTGCTTCTACTCACATCCCATCCCCTCCTCACCCATAAATCTGGTTACAGTGTTCCTCGATATCTTCAGAGGACTGGCCCAGGACCCCCACGTACACCTAAATCCACACATAATCAAGTCTGGCAGTCAGCCCTGCAGGAACTGGAACCCACATATACAGAAGTTGGCCCTCCCTATATAAGCAGGTTTCAGATCCTAGGAATACTTTATTTTCTGTCCACATTTGGTTGAAAAATTTTGCATGTAAATGGACCCACCCAGTTAAAACCATGTTGTCGCTGGGCCTGGTGGCTCACACCTATAATCCCAGTGCTTTCGGACGCTTAGGTGGGAGGGTCAATTAAAGCCAGGAGTTCAAGACCAGCCCAGGCAACATAGCAAGACTCCATCTCTGCGAAAAAATTTAAAATTAGCTGGGCATTGTGGCATGCACCTGTAGTCCCAGCTACTTAGGAGGCTAAGGCAGGAGAAACGCTTGAGACCAGGAGTTTGAGATTACAGTGAGCTAGGATTTTGTCCCTACACTGCAGCCTGTAAGACAGGCTGTCTCAAAAACAAAAACAAACAAACAAAACTTGTTTTGCCCAAGGGTCAACTGTATAGAGTTCATGTTATGACTAATTATTTGTTGTCATTGTTACTTAATTTTGTGCAATGGAGAAGGGATATGTTATTTAACATTACACAGAACCTATTCCTACACAATCAAGGTAGGCTTCAAGATATGGATAACATAGATATTATCAGTCTGAAGACAGAGCCACATAAAGTTTTAACTTCAAATGCATAAAACTATGTTTGGTAATCTGTAAAGGAAGCTTGGAGAGGCAAAATTCTTCAGGCTACCATGCTGAAAAAAAAAGTTTGTGATCTACATTTATGTATTTAAAATTCAAAGACAAGAGAGAATAGTATGTAAAATTAACTTTATTTGACATGCATGTATACCAAATATAAAATTAGCTTAGCTGACAGATCTAGGTTGGTTAAAACCCTAAATAGATCATACAAAACAAAGATTGGCAACCATTTCTTATATGCTTCTCATCTACAACAAGGACTTTTGCCATTGCCATAACTTGATATTACTGGAAAACATTTTTGATATTTGACATTAACAGTATGAAGTAGAAAAATAGAAAAACAAGAAACATATATATACTGAAAAAAAATTTAAACAACAAATCTATACATAGTTGCTTGTCCTTAGAAAGAAACATATCTAACAGAGCTAAAATTAGGAGTATCCAATATACACATAGTCATCAAGTTAATCTATTTTGCAAGAACCAACTTTCTGGCAGGAAAGAAAAGTGAATGAGTCTTCTTTGACACTCCATCAAGAGTTATGCATGAATCAAATAAAAGGATTTTGCTAAAGTCTGTTGACTCTTCCTTAACAACCTTTCTCTCCACTCTCACGATTACAGATCCTTTTTTTTTTTTAGAGATTGAGCATCTTAGCTAGTCCTTTAAAATGAATCCCTTTGTCCTCCATATTTTTGGGATTTATCTTTCTGAACCCCAAATCTCGATTGCCTGTTCAAAAGTCTAAACTTCTTGTTCTACACAAGACTTGTACCAGACCATTGCTTTCCTTTTCTGACATCTTTACTCAGCACTCTTGCTCTGCCCTGGCCCCTGAACCACTTGCACTTGCCTGAATGCCCTGTGCAGTCCATGTTTTCAAAGTCAACAACTCGTAGGGTACCTCACAGCTATGTGCCAGGCATGTTGTAGGCAATTTTCATGCATTTGCTCATGCTATTTTCAGTGCATGGAATGTCCTGCCCGAAATCTGTTTCCTGGAAAATATCCACCCATCTTTCAAGTGTTGGTACATGGTTTGTATAAATTTGGTCATATCTGTTAAAATCAACCGTCTCACTTTCTGTTCCTTCAGTCAGTCAGCTTTATGCAAATGTCAACTGCAGAAAGTCCTAATACAGTTATGTCTACTGGGCCATAAACTCTGAGGAACAAGTCCATGCCTCATTAATCATTTCATCCCTAACACCTGCCTAGTATCTGACACATGAATTCATCTTAGCCCCAGTTAGTCCTATTCTTCCTTCATCTATGACAAAGAATAAAATAAGCATGAAAAAACTTCATCAGACACTACTAGGTTATCATTTCAGAAATCAGAATAGAAATACATAAATATAAGAGACTTGCAGGAGCATAAGGATGAATCTTAACGGATGAAGCCCAGAGAAATTTGTGAACTTCCTCAAGTTACGAGACACATTAATGGCTCAGGGTTTCTTCTTTTTTTTTTTTTTTTTTGAGATGGAGTCTCGCTCTGTTGCCCAGGCTGGAGTGCAGTGGCGCAATCTCCACTCACTACAAGCTCCGCCTCCTGGGTTCCCGCCATTCTCCTGCCTCAACCTCATGAGTAGCTGGGACTACAGGCACTGGCCACCACGCCCAGCTATTTTTGTATTTTTAGTAGAGATGGGGTTTCACCGTGTTAGCCAGGATGGTCTTGATCTCCTGACCTCATGATCCTCCCTCCTCGGCCTCCCAAAGTGCTGGGATTACAGGCTTGAGCCACTGCATCCAGCCTCAGGGGTTCTTTTATAACTGTGATCAGGAAGATGTGCTTTTCTTTCTACTTTGTTAAGCAACTAATCAAACTCAGCACAACAAAACAAAGACTCTCCTTTTCTCCCAAGAAGTTCAACAGTTCTAGTGTTGTAGAACATTTCACAAATAAAACCATCCTAGTTTCCTTTTCCCATAAACAGTTGAACACATCAGTGTGATAAGATCGCCTCACACTATTTCTTGGCTTAATGCTAGCATTGCCTCCTGCATATAGATTTCTCTTACCCTTCTAGCAGATTTAATTGCTTCTTCCCCTGTATTCCCACAGCACTGTATATACTCTATTATAGCTAGTTTACGAATAATAATATTAATTCTGGACCATAAAATTGCAACTGGTCAATGCCTGGCATATAATGAACACTCTAATGAACAAGGAATTGAATCTTGCTTTAATGAAGTAAGTCAAGACTAATTATGTCAGTTCCAATCTTAAGAATGTCCTTGGCTTTTAATGAGGGGTCTTTATCTTTGAACACAGATTTAGTTTCAGACAGTGGTTTTTGCTGCCTGTAATAACTAAAGTTTGCAAAAAAATTTAATTATTTGAGGATACTATATTTTTAAGAAATGAATTTCCTTAAACTATTCCTACAACGGTAATACACAGTAAGTGAAAAACCACTAACACAGTAGTTCTTATAGTGGTTGCTTTTATGTATGCATACTTAAGATAATTTTAAGTGATTGGAACAGGTTCAGAGAACACCTATATTCTGTGGTGTTGTCATTTAATATTTTAATTATTTAAAATACTTAAATAATTTAATATTTAATTTGAAAAACACTAAGTTTGTTGTGGGCAAATTAGTGGTGATAAAACATTATTTAATCTAAAATCTGCTCTTAAAATTTGTTCAGATTATCATTGACTGATTGGCCCCGCCCTCCCCATATTCACTCATAATATGATTTGTTATTTTGTGATTCTTGACAGTTAAGAAAGCAATTTTAATACCTGAAATGCAAGCCTAGCTGTGGCTTCATTTTAAGAATTTGGTAATTTTGCAAAAGTGCTTGAATGCTTGTTTTACCATTGTTATATCTCAATTCTTACAAGACCCTCAGCAAAATCAATTTACATGACTGGCAGTACTAAGCCACTTTAAAATTATTTTAAATAATTTTATTCGCTTGGGTTCTACTTGTTTGGGTTTTACATACTACTGTGGCATCCTTCTTTTAAGGATATAAACTATAATTAGAAATGATATGGAGAAAAGTGACTAGAAAACAAATCTGAAGGCTTTTAAAAATTTCAGAGTACATTAGTAAATGCTTTAAAAGAAAATCCATCCAATAACATATATGCAAGTTAACACTACAAATTCAAGGACATAAGAAAATAGATTGGACTTACTTTTACATTCACCTTTACAGATACTCTATAATGAACACACTAGTATTATGATAATAAAGCAATCAAGAACAATTTGTCTCTCAATCTGTGTATATGTGACTATCTACATATTTATTTCACACACACATGCCAAATACCCACATAACTTCAATCCTATATCCATTTACCTCTCAGAGTGATTTAAAGTAGCCACAGTGGCACATAAAAGGAAAAAAATAATGAATTCCAGGCTTCCTAGTAACTAAAGCCAAGTCGAATCGTTCAAGTGATACTACAGTGCTATTTTTACTGGAAAACACAGATTTCTATAATTTCTGGTCATTTACTTTATCATTAAAGTACTATTTGCCAATATTGGTTTCACATAATGACAATAAAACATTCTTGACTTATATACTACATGAAAAAAATAGATTATGAGCTTATTTTTTGACCAGTTATCAAATATGTTTTCATTTGAATAAGGAAAATTCTTCCAGTTTAGTATAAGTCTGTCAATTTGTTTTTTCAATGAAACAAAGTAAATTTACAGTAAACTTACTGGTCTCAATATAAGTCTTCCAATCTTCAAATTCAGCCTAACAGTACAAGGATTACAGGAGAAAAAAAATAACACAATTAATCTCTTGCGGCTATCATCTTAGGGGCTGGTTTTCTCATATTGCTGAATTCTATCACAACCTGTCGTATTTCCAAGGTTTGGATGAACTTGGAACTTTAAATCTGAACTGCCTGAGAAGATTCAGAAAGCCTTTGTTCTTGGGCTTACACAGTAAGCACTTTGCGTGATTCCTAATCACATTTTTATCCAGAACACAGTGTTACAGGTCACATTTTTCTCAATAATGCTTATACTGATTGATGCTCTATAAATATAAACATATTTACATACAGAATACACACACTGACATGGGGGTAAGAAGTTAGCCAGCCATCCATAGGAAGAATGGAATAAAAATTGCAGGAAGGGTAGTGTATGATACCAAGCCCGTACAGACTATAGATGCCAATCCCAAGACTGCTGAAGCAAGAACACTTCTCTGATCACGAATAATTATCTTCACAGTCTCACAAAACTGGAAAATAAAATTTTGGAAAATTAAGAAAGGTGGCTAAACCCAAGAAGAATCACATATATCAAACAGTAAATCATTTTCCCAGCTATTTTCTGTTTACCAGAAGAACTAGAATTTCTCTTATGACTTACAAGAAAATTTACAATGTTAAGAGTCCAGTTCTGATTCTATACCATATAGTAGCAGAAATGATCCCTTAGGCAACTAAGTTAATAATGGCAGTTGCCTATGTAAATACAGCATTTATAGAAAACTATGGAAAGCAAAACCACATAGTTATCCAGGACTAAAGGTTTAAAATATCAAACTGCTTATCAATAACAACAGCATATTTTAAAATTAGATGAGCAAAGAGGTGTCTCTAATCTTGAGTAAAAATAATAGAATTTGGCCAATTAAAGGTAGATTCAATTCCTCCAATCTGCCATTCTAAAATCTAATGACACCAATGATAACTTTTTTATGTCTCAAAATCTACAGGCATAGAAAGTCTAATTTTATTGTCAAATCCCACTTCCTGACTAAATATGCTAAATTCAGGATCAATTATGTGACACATAACTGGCTGCTGGAAAAAAAGACAAATATTGTTCCTACCCCTGAGGAATGCATCCTTCTAATATGTGTAATGTTTTCCTTAGAAAAATAATTTTACTTAGAAATGATGGCCTATGTCTGAGTCCTGGCTCCAGCTCTTATTGGCTGTGTCACCTCAAGTAGTCAAACGGGAACACTCAAATTGTTCTGAGGATTAACTGAGATGTTTGATGCACAAGTCCTCTGTATTCTTCTACATGCTGTATAAATGTAAGGTATTACAATGATTATTATTAGTACTCTATTTGTTGACAATTATCTCTACCATATTGCCGTTGATGCCAGAATGCAGTGATTGTCATTTCTATATGGGTTTTGCTATTCATACTAATTTTAAGCTCTGTTTCTAGACATGGCATTGTATATGCTTTTAGGGTTTTCTACAGTGGCTTACATGGTACTGGGCAGCTAGGTTTCCAAATTCTTAAGGGATAGAATGAACAAGTTCAATATGTTTTAATATACCATTTTGACAGTATGGTTATCTCTATCCATACTTTTACACAATTACCTAAGCAAGCGTGAAACTCTTATCTAGATGTTGGCCTATTTTTCTATCAGACATACTATTTGTCTCTTTTTAATAAATTAGCAAGGCATTGAGAAGTATACTATTTTAAGGTGGTGAAGATCAAATTGAAGTTTTCAGGACAGGGAGAAAAGGAGGTTGATGGAAGACAAATATTTTGGTAAATGACTAAGTTGTAAATACAGTTATCCTTATTTTTTTCCTTGATAATTTATAATTAAGTCAATCAGAATCATTTTCGACTGTATTTCCCACAAAAGCAGATTTTTCTCAAGAAGCAACTCATGTCTAATGCCCTGTTCCTGTTCACTTGGTCAGCAGACCAGCAGGCATCTTTAGTGGTGCTCAACAGTAGGAAATTTCTAGAAGGGGTCAATAAGTCTGTAGGAACACTTTTGTGAGCACTCAATCCACACAAATTAAAAAGGGCATTTGCAATCATTTTTGGCGATGAAAGAGCAGTATTAACAAAGTAAAAAAAAAATAGTAGAAAAGCATAAGTAATAGTAATAGTTATTAACCAAAGGAATTTTTAGTTTACAAAATACTGATTGTCAACAGCATTATAAAAATCCCATAATTTTATGACTTCTAAACTTGTAAAAAAGAGTATTACCACAAAGGAGTAAATGTTATTTTCCAGTTCATTCATTTGCAAACTAATTACAGTGTTTTCCTTAGGGGTAGTGTGTTCTTGAGAGTTTTTATTAACTCAAATTTAAGTAAGAGGCAACTTTGTAACTCTCATGTTAATATTAGTTGCATATATGGAGAACTCAACAATCAGACCCAGAATCAAATAATTTCTTATGTTTCTAAAAAGTAGAAACCAGTCCTTCCTTCAGTATTAATGACCTACTTCTCTCAGTGCGTGTTCGAAACAGTTTGTAGAATTAGGAAATTTGGGATGAAAACTTTTTTTTTCCCCCGGGAAATCTACTCTGTGGCCAAATTGTTTGTTAGACCATTCAAAGTGAAGACAAAACTCAGTTTCACAAGAGGTGCTATGCAGCAACAGCAATTAAAACACTTCTCTACTTCTGGAGACCCTGACAAAGTTTCCAAAGATGAAAAACTACTCCGACTAGTTATTTATGCAGATTAAATATTTTACTACCTTACAAAAGCACTAGTTACTGTTTTTCTGTAGAAATATATAATGCAGCGCTATATGTGTTCCACGAAAGGGTAACTCCTAATTACCTGATAGAAATACTGTTTTTCCTTAGAGAAACGATTTGCTTGGTTCCTAAGCAAATCTGACATGTTTCCTTTTGTACACTTTGGGAGCCAGTGTTTGTAAATGTGGTGGAGTTCATTTCTAAACAGGCCTGGACTAGAGCTGTGATTCTTGAATCGCTGCACAGTGCTCTAACTGTATTTTTATTTTACTTGGAAAAGAATTCCTAGATTGAGTCTTTTGTGGCTCTATAAAATCTACAAGGAGTTTCATACACCGATCTATAAAAGCAAAATACTTCCATGCTCTCCCACAGAGGATAGAGAAAGATGTTCCCAAATGGGTCAAAAATATTAACCAAGATGTGGAGCAATTAAAAACTGGTTACATGAAAAAAATTGACTTAGCTTTTTCTGGTCCCAAACGTATCTAAACATGGAGAGTAACACTAAAGCTCATTATGTTATTGCCCGGGTTTCCATTATAAAGACTGAACATTAACAATGACTTCTTTAACAAGTGCAATGAAGGCTGAGAAAGTTTCCAATTGTAAATGAAGTTTCAGGCTTAAAATCTTAACTATCTTTAAAAGTTAAGAGGTTTTAAAAGGAAATAAAAATCCATTTTTCCCTTTGGATTTGTGGCTAATTTAATAATCATGAGTATTTTTCAAAATACTCATAAAAATTACCTTCCAATGTTTAACATCTCTTCTTGAAAACTAGTTGTATTGATCTCTGGGGAACCCATAAACAATGTACTCTACCTTTAGGGCTAATGGGTAAAGGATCCTTAACAATGAGGAAGTCTAGATGGGGATTAAAGCCAACCCAGAAAGAATTCAGAATACCAAGGAAAATACAACTCTGAAGCACCAACACAAGAATAAGGGACCTACCAGGGAGGCCCTCTTACTGGGAATTTTGATAGCTTATAGCAAGCAATGAAAAATCCCTCTATGCAACTTTCAAAGGGAGAAAACTGCGTGGTTCCTTATTTTAAAGGCACAAACTTTGTTTATAGTGTTATGGATTAAATATAAACTCTGGACCTCTTCCTTTCAAGTGAAATTCTTGGTTAAAGTTGCAAGCAGCAGTGACTGATTCCTTGTATCCCCCACCCCCAGTCACTTGCCCTTTGTCGTTTGAACTACATTGTGGGTGGGCACCTGATGACTTCTGCAGCAATACTGGGCAGCTCTGGAATCTCTGGAAGCGGTCCTGCATTGCCACACCCTTTCTCTATGCATTTCGAGATACCCTGCAAGGCACGTTGCCATTTGCTTATTTACTTAGCCTACCTTAGGAACACCAGAACTTTCCTTACTTAATCTAGAACCTTAAGAATGTTATGCAAGGCCGGGCGCGGTGGCTCACGCCTGTAATCCCAGCACTTTGGGATGCCCAGGCGGGAGGATCACGAGGTCAGGAGATCGAGACCATCCTTGCTAACACGGTGAAACCCCGTCTGTACTAAAAATACAAAAATAAATTAGCCGGGCGTGGTGGCGAGTGCCTGTAGTCCCAGCTACTCAGGAGGCTGAGGCAGGAGAATGGCGTGAACTCGGGAGGCGGAGCTTGCAGTGAGTGGAGATCGCGCCACTGCACTCCAGCCTGGGCGACAGAGCGAGACTCCGTCTCAAAAAGAAAAAAAGAATGGTATGGAAGTGGTGGGGGAGGTGTCCAGGAATTAGATCCCTACTCGCGGAGAAGAGAAAAGGTCAGGGATGGGAGGGGGCATCTCCGCGGAGCCCGCTTCCCCTGGGAGTCACACATCATACCTTGTCGGACTGGGGACTGATCGGGGTGCCATATCTGCAGTAGGTCACGAAGTGCTCGCAGTTGTTCCACAGCAGGCTGTAGGGGGTAAAGCCCAGCAGCTTCTCAGCCCTCCGCGCCACCTCCTCGTTGAGCAGTGCCTTCTTCTGGAGGGACTCGTCCAGGTGATTGACCAGGATGTTAGCTCCGTAGGCGAAGTCCTCCACTGTGTCCACGCGGATGCTGGCCACTTTGACAATGACGCCCAGGATGAGACGCTTGTTGGAGACCACCTTCTGCGTGCGCCCCATGTTGTCTGTCAGGGCCAACAGGATGTCGGGCATCATGTGGGCAACACGGTTGTCTCCTAGGTAGATGCCATAGTGGGTCAGGTGGGTCCGGGGCACCTCCAGCACGTCGCCTCGGTGGAAAGAGCTGGTTTCATAAAAACTGTTCCTCCCTTTGTCTTCGCCCGCGGCTCCCGAACTAAAGAGCGTGAAGTTGGAGATGAGGAGCAGCTTCTCCAGTAGTAAAGACACCACCTCCAGCATGGGGTTCTTCATCCTGCAGGGAAGAGGGAGTCTTGGAGAGGTGCCGGCGCCACTCCGGCAGGGGCCGGGCTGGGCAAGTTAAGCTCACCGGACAGGGGCGCTGCGCTGCTGCTCACCTGCAGGCCAGGAGAGGTATGGCGCAAAGTACGGCCTCTGAGGAGAGAGGAAGGCAAAGGAGGAGGACAGCGAGGCCTGGCGACGGGCTCAGCCAAGCCACAATGGGGAATGAGACGGACAAGGAATCGGTGGCTGACGGCGGGGACAGTGAGACCAGTGCTACAAGCAGCCGGAGAAGGAGCGCACCTGGGGGCCGTGCCGGGGACAGGGCCGCGCGCCGTGCTCAGAGGTGCAGGCTTCGCTGCGACTTTTTATGGCCGTCGAGGGGGCGGAGCCGAAGGCCGTCACAGACCCGGAAAGCTCACTGATTGGGTGCCGCCGGGGCGCAGCGCTGGCGGCGGGGAGGACGCGGGATCCCGGTTTCTTTGGGAGGAGGGCGGGCCGACTCCCAGCTCCAGGGTTCTGCACAGTGATTCTTTCCCGCCGCAGGATCCCGGTTGCACTACTGGCTATTAAGTGGCCTATTTAGGGAGGTAGAGTCCCAAGGTGTGGCGGCACGAAAGGTCCTGCACCTGTCGGGACTGGGGCGAGTTCCTGGCACTTAGGGGTCGTCTTTGGTGGAAAGTCCTCTTGGGCGAGATTTCTGAGTTGCACCACCTTCTTCTAAAAGGATAGATATGAGGGACTTCGGCTTAATAGATTGCATTTACTTTGCCAAGTGCGAGGGCCTCGAATGCCTGCAGATTCTTTCTTGACCGAATCTTTCGTTTTGTTTTGAGACAGTGCCTTGCTCTATCACCCAGAGCAGGAGGGCGGTGGCGCGATCTGGGCTCACTGCAACCTCCGCCTCCCAGGTTCGAGCGATTCTCGTGCCTCAGCCTCCCAAGTAGCTGAGATTACAGGCACCATGCCTGGCTAATTTTTGTATTTTTAGTAGACACGGGGTTTCACCATGTTGGCCAGGCTGGTGTTGGCCAGGCTGGTCTCAAACTCCTGACCTCAAGTGATCCGCCCGTCTTGGCCTCCCAAAGTGCTGGGATTACAGGCGTGAGCCACCGCACCCAGCCCCTCTTTCTTCAAATGCCCTGAATCCCCCATGGTTTCAGCCGGCGCGCGGGTGTGTGTGTGTGGGGGGGGGGTTTGAGGGGGGTCGCTACCTGCCAGTCCAGGCCCTGTGCGCCGGCGATTCGAACTCGAGGCCTCTCTGCGCTCCTAGGCACCTGTGGCCGTTGAGTACGAAGCTTCCAATGGTCGGCATGAAAAACGGCGAAGTCCCAACCTCCTCCAGGAAAGCAAGATTCATGTTAAGTTTATTTCTCCGGCTTCAGGGTCACATGGACCCAGCTTCAGTTCACCCACCGAAACTTTGTCCGCCTCCCTTTATTTTTATTTTTATGACTTTAAGCATAACCTCCCGGAGACGGCCGAGGAAGGCGAAGTACCTGGATGAGATGCTAAGTTCTTTGCCCGTGCGCCTGCAGCCCGACTCCAATGCATCCTTGAGGGTGGTCCTAGGCAGCTGCCGGGTAAGGGAGCGGCTGAAGCGTTGGCCGCGCCAGGCTCGGCACGCGATGTCCCCACCCGGTGCTGAGTTCCGTGCTAATGCATTATGTAAATGCTTAAATTCTGCAGACAAAGGCCACAATGGAGAGCCTCGGTTGGCTCCACAAAGCTGCCCAGTCGGGGCTAATAGGTTTCATCAGCAGATTCTACGCACGCCTGAGGGTACTCTGCGGATGATGGATGAAGGAACATTCATCTTACCTGGAAGACGAAGGAGGCCATAGAGACCAGGCGTGAGGGAAAACGGCTCCCCATTATCCTCGGAGGCCGGGCCTTTGCTGCCACCCTCAATCTGTCGTCAGCGATCTGTCCCCGTCTCCCTGCTTGCCGGTGACTTTTGTTCATTCACAAACGATTGCGCATCACATTATAGTCCCAGCAAAGAGGACCACAAACGAGTCGAAAGAGGAAGTTGGAGAAGGGGAGAGAGCCAGTGGACGTGGAGATTTTTTTATTTTCCCAGTTTACTCTCAAAATTTAAAGAAAGGCGCCCAGGTGGCGAGTTGCTGAAACTAATCAGCTGCACACAGGGAGCTTGCTAGCCTCTAGCAGCACAGCAGTCAGCACACTTCGCTAAAATCGGGGGAGTCTGATAGACCTCTGTGTGTACGTTCAATGCAGACCCGACGTCAGACTCTGAACTGGCTCCTCTGGTCCAGTTCTGGGAAAGCGCCAATACCGAAGCCTCTTGTGTCACGGGCCAAAGGGCCCCTGGAGATGAAAGGAAACGTGATAATTAACGGTTTCCGTCCCTGGTGGTCACTAAGGCGGCTTATAATGCTTATGACTGCCTCCACCTGGGGAACTTGAGGGAGACAAAAGCATGGAGAATTGCTTCACGGCTCCACATAGCTATATACATATATATGAATTCTTTTATGTATATAAAATACATATGTATACATTTTATATACATAAAAGAATTAGTTATAGACAATAGCCTTGTCCCCACCGCGTTTTGGAAGACGCAAGCAGTGCCAAACTGATTTGCGTTTCATTTTTCTTTTTTCCCCCGGTGGGGTCCATTTTCTGGCCGCCTTCTTTGGAAAGGGCTTTACTTCAAAAAGAAAGGAGGTGAGAGCGATATGAGTCATGAATCTGTATAGGTGGCTCAAGATGCAGATACTCTGCTGCCATGGAAATGAATGAGGGCGCGGAGTGTCCATAGTTTCTTGAAGGATATTTTTGCCTCTGATAAATTCCAATTTTTTAAGCCAGAACGTTATGCCATTAAATGATTTATTTTGCTCAGTGGAATTGCCTGAAAGCAGCCCTCTCCTGCTGCTCTGCGTGCTAGGACTTCGGCTTCCGGAAGCGGCAGCCCGAAGGAGGCAGTGAAAAGTCTTCATTTGCCTTGTTTCTGAAGTCTTCCCAGAACTCTTATGCGGGAAGCGGTTAGCGATGATTAGGCAGCTTTTCAACTGCAAAAATATAGCGTGGCATGAGCTCCTCTCTCGGCTGGACTTCTCCCCGCCCCCGACCCCCCTTCGTCAAGGACCATTGCAAATTTACTTTGCAAAAGTCAGCTTCTCAGTGTTCTCAAAATCTCATCTATTTCTGTGGTTGAGACGTCAGTTTTTAATGGCTCCCTGGAGGCACACTTCATAAAAATACGTTTACACACTAATGGGCTTATGCCCCCCAATAATATTTTCCTACCTGCCTCAATTTTAGCTAAACAAAGGGAAGACTATCGCTGTAGGTGGAAAGGCCCAAGAGAAATCTCACATTAGTTCTTCTAAATCAGAAGATGTCACATGGAGATAGGAGAAATTCCTCTACCCTGAGTAGCTGGAGAGACCTCTGGTTTCCCGGATCGTAAGAAAGGTGGCTACATTCTGTGATAACGTTCTGCGTGCAAACGCCTTAAATACATGCGAATGGGTCACCAGGTCTGGCGGCGAGATTTAGAAAGAGCCTAGACTTTTCTGGTCAACACTCAGACTGTGCTGAGCGGTAGACTCCCACTTTGTTCACCGCTTCCCCTACCCGCCTGCAGAAGGAGGAATGACAGCTACAGTGTCCCCGCCGGGTGGTCGGCCCCGAGGCAGCGCCCTCTCAACTGCGGCGCTCAGGCCTACATCCATTTCCCCCAGTAACGCATACAGGCCAAGCAAGATCCGCTTGGGTCTCAGTGCAGAAGATGCCGAAATTGAGGCTCACGTCCCAGCTTACTTCTGCATCTCATCTTCCCACCACTACCTCACCGGAGGTCCCTGGAGAGTTTCTGTTCTTAAGAACTAGGACAGGGAAGAGGTGCAGAGTTCCGCAGAAACCTAAGGCCCTAGAAGGCTAACAGATTTCCCACCTGCAGGCTTCTTATCTCTGAATGCCCCCTGCTCCTCAGAGAAGTCTTTGGATGGAAGATATGATCACAGTATTAGTAATAATAATAACTAATATTTACAGTGTGCTTCTGTGTATTAGGCGCTGAACTAAGCATTTTCTTATTTAATCCTCATAACCCTATGAGGTATTATCTCCATTTTACACAGGAAGAAATTGAGGCTTATAACTTCGTCTAGTCACTGTGCTAATGGGTAGGGATCAGGACTCAACCACAGGTCTCTTTTGCTCCAGGTCCTTTACCATCACTGGGAAGGCCTGCCTTTCCATCAGTCTAACCACCCATTACACATCATTTATTGAATACCTGCTATATGGCAGGTGCTATGACCAACACTAGAGGTTCAGTAAAACATCTCACCCTAAAATTAGATCCCACACTTTCTTTGTAATCTGTAATTAATTTCCCCTCTTCTCTCATGTCACGAGGTGTAATTTTTAACATCATTTTACTGGGATAGTGAGAATAGAGCTGGTTAAGGTTCTGATTAATAGTATGCCATCACTAGGAAGGCTACAAAATCCTACACCCTCCTTAGACACATGAATCTGGGGTGGGGAAGTTCAATGTCTTACCCAAGGGCACAGTCAGGAGCAGAATGTAGGCCCAGTGTTCCAGACTTCATTATCTCAGATTTTCTTTTACTTGAACTCTAGGCCTGATAAATTTGGTTTTCTAAACGGCATGTTTTAAAATTCTTGTCCTTCTTAGGGATTATTTTGTTGTTCTCAGATTTTTTTTAGATTACTAAATCATTGGGCTATAAATAATGATAATCTTAACATTTGTTTTTTTCTTAGCTATCCATCTATATTCAGTTCTTTTACAAATGTCCAGGTCTGGTCCCCTGGACATAAATAGGGGCCCTAACTAGCTAACTCTAAGGGTGTGGGGAAAACAAAGGTGTTTGTGAACTTTGTTCTGACAGCAGAGGAAAAGAAGCAGACACTTCTCCATGGAGCCTCCTAACTCAGTGCTACATGCAGTGTTAGGCCAATAGGGATCAATTACCCCCTGGGAGGAGATTTTCCCTGGCTTCCTTCCTGGTGACTAGCATCTTATTATGAGGACCTCACTTTAGCCTATTGTCTTTAGAAAGATTAAAAGCTGCAGCTTCAGTTGGTTGTTTCTGTTGTTGTTGTCAATGCTGTTTTGTTGTTTTTGTCGACCATAGAATAAGAACATTGAACAAAACAAAGAATTTACATTTAGCATTATGAAGACTCCTAGCCCCAATTAATACAGCTTAATATAAAATTAACAACAAGTTGAGGCAGCTGTGATGGAGAGGTAGGAGGCAGAAAGGCAGAAATCCTGAGTTAAGGGCCTAGAAATGCCATTTACAACAAAATAATCTCAGACAAGTCACTTGCCACCTCTGAGCCTCAATTCCGTCTTTCTAAAATGCAAATACTATTCCAGAGGGCTATTTTGAGAACTAAACAGAATCAAATACATTGCAGCATTCTATGAAAATTCATAATGTGATGCATCATCTGTAATATTTGTATTATTCAGAGAAATAAAGTAAGGCAGAGGGGCTTTTCCATTTCTTGTTTGACAGCACAGTCATCCAAGAATGCAGTGTAGACAAAGGACATACCTTTACTCACAGACACCTTCTGAGGACTGGCACAGAGCCACAGGGGTGAGCAGGAAGCAGGCAAGTGTTTTGGAGTTGAGTAAAATGGACACAGACAGTCAGTATGCAGCCAGCACACAGAGACTCACACTCAGGAGATTTGGGAGCTTTCTCAGAGCTCAGCTCTTCTGGCTGTTCACCAATAAAGTGGTTTATAATCATAAAAACAAAGACTAAAACCTGGCATTTGTTCAAAAATGCCTCTCACAAAGCAGAAAACACCCCAAATGTCTATTTCAGAAATGATAAAATGATATCAAGAAATGAGTAAAACATTTGATATGCCCACAAAACATAAAGCATATTCCACTTTCAAATATAAACAATAAACAGCAAGCCATGTTACTTCTTAGTCACTTGGAAGAAATATAGCAACTACTTTATAAGTTAATCTTGTTTGCTTTAGATCCTAATTTATTATTATGAGACAATAATAGATATGAATATTGGATGACCCAGGATTGTTAACAAAAGGAAATATGACTATAGCCTTTGGCTACGTATTCAGAAATTCAGAAGACAGCTGCAGTGCCACTGTATTCGTATAGGAAATGTACTGAGAAACTGGGTATTGCTATCATGAAACAGACCAGCATTGAGAAACATCAGTACTACCAAGTACCAGAGCAGCAACGAATGTTGTTACTATATTTCAAAAATACTAAATAGGTAGACATTTTAGAGACATAAAGACAAATAACTTTTAATATCATGCTTTGCTTTAAATACTCATATCTGATGCTCTGTGAGATTGCTGACCCTCTTGAGGCCTCAGAGACCTTATGTGTATAGTGTCCTGCCTGCGCTAGACTGGAATGAGATGCTCTCTAAACCCCTCCACGGGTTCATGGAGCACCGGGCCTACAAAAATCAAATTACTCAGGTCCTTCAGAGTGTCTTAACTGCTAGTCAATTTTCAGGGGAGTAATTATAAGAAAAAGAAGATCAATCACTGTCTAGTACTTAGAAAACCTAATAGGATCCATAATAACTGTTTTAAAAGGAAAAAAGAAGTCATTCATACTGCAGTAAAGGAGTAATTCCATAGGAAAACAAGAAGAGATTGAGCAGGAGTTTGGCAGCAATTGGGTGTTGAAGATCAATGGCTCCTTTAATAATGTATCTTCAATTGCAGAGAAATTTTAAGTGACATATGCACACTATCTCATCAATAATTTGTGGCAATACTTATTGTTGATATGTTTTTTGAAAATATAATGTCTAATATCTAAAGTTAATTTGAAAGGAGGTCAGTGCACCATTCTGGTCTTTTGTAGTTACATTTACTTTTTCAAATTTTTAAAAATTTTTTAGTTGAAAATAACAAATGTACGGTATCATGGGGTACATAGTGATGTTTTGATACATATCATGCATAGTGATCAGATCAGGGTAATTAGCATATCCATCATCTCAAACATTTATCATTTATTTATGTTGAGAACACTCAACATCCTCCTTCTAGCTATTTGAAACTACATAATATTATTAACTATAGTCATCCTACAGTGTTATAAATATACTCTTATCTTACACCATGCTAAAAATTCAGTGTAGTTCAACTGAAGCTGATTCATACCTAAAAGTCTCATGCAACTATAGAAAAAAAAATAGATTTTTGTCTCCAACTTCTTAATTGGGAGAACTCCAAGTGGGCAGCTAGCTCTCTCTTAAGAACCAAGCTGCCTGTGTTTGCCTCTGTAGGTACGAACTGCACGCTTGACTTAAGTACACTTATTTTTATTCTGGTTTCTCTCTACAGTGACTTGCCTTTAAGTCAGGCTACATAGAATAACTTTCATTTTATTAACATCCAGACTTTACTCATAAAGAATGTGAGTGGAACTGAAATTGGATCACATAGGATTAATTTTTAAAAATTCAGTAACCTTTTCTTTCTTTTTTCTTTTTTTTTTTTTTTTTTGATGGAGTCTCACTCTGCCACTAGGCTGGAGGGCAGTGGCATGATCTCAGCTCACTGCAACATCTGCCTTCTGGGTTCAAGCGATTCTCCTGCCTCAGCTTCCCCAGTAGCTGGGACTACAGGCATATGCCACCATGCTCAGCTAATTTTTGTATTTTTAGTAGAGACGGGGTTTCACCATGTTGGCCAGGATGGCCTCAATCTCTTGACCTTGTGATCCACCCGCCTCGGCCTCCAAAAGTGCTGCGATTACAGGCGTGAGCCACGGCAGCCAACCCAACCTTTTTCTTTAAAGATAATTAAAAACCTATAAAGTTTTTCATCTACATAGCAGTTTAAACCAGAAATCACAGGCGTTTTTAAAGTTCACCTAGTGTAACTTTCAAAAAGAATAATCTAGAATATTTGCCCTTTGGTCATAATTATTTCATGTTGTAACATACCTTACACTTGTTCTTTTTCATCTGTCATTCTTTTATCTCATTTAATTCTAGGGTGTTGGAATCTGGAAGGGAGGGCTCTAGTTTTTTTCTGTGATATCCTCTAAGGACATTGTATTAGTCCGTTTTCACATGTTTGATAAAGACATACCCGAGACTGGGCAATTTACAAAAGAAAGAGATTTAATTGGATTTACAGTTCCACATATCTGGGGAAGCCTCACAATCATGGTGGAAGGCAAGGAGGAGCAAGTCATGTCTTACATGAATGACAGCAGGCAAACAGAGAGAACCTGTGCAGCAGAACTCCTGTTTTTAAAACCATCAGATCTCGTGAGACTTATTCACTATCACGAGAACAGCATGGGAAAGACTTGCCCCCGTGATTCCATTACCTCCCACTGTGTCCCTCCCACAACACATGGGAATTCAAGATGAGATTTGGGTGGAGACACAGCCAAACCATATCAGATATTATTACGACGGGTTCTAATTGTCAGAGGCCAAATGGCATCTCAAAAATCATCCCTAAATACATTAGAACCTAGGAAATCAGGGTCACAATCAGCAGGGACAGAAACCTGGGGTCTCTTAGATCATGAGTTTTATCCAACTGTGACCTGCCTCCCACAGAAGAGCAAGTAACCAAACCAATAATGCTGTGAACCTCAGGGTGCCAGGCCACACTCAGCAGGTCCTTACCCATAGAGGGGTCTGTAGAGGGTGGCCCTGGAACCAGGTCCAAAGGTTTAGCCAGACTTAGACATCCTCTAGATTGTTATTAGACTTCCTCCTTTTAGTCCTGTGTCACCCAGAATATTGGCACAACCTACTTCATGATTCTAAGTAAATCAGTTGAACTCTTTGTGCCCTGGTCCACTCATCACAGAAAAAGCAATAGATACTATCCATTACTCCCCTGCTGGTGACTCTCATCGTCAATTCAGCTTCTGAACCTTCCTGGAATTCAATCTAGTGATAGCTGTAGATGGTCATTCTCGCATCTCACTGCCAAGTCCAATATAAGATGACAAAGTCCAAACTCTCTTTCTGTTTCCTTAAATCATGTCTCCTCTTACATTCGTTTTTATTTCTTTTGAAAGGGACTGGATTTTCTTGTATGTCTTTTAGGGCTGCACCATTTGGTTTCCAAGTAACAATTTTTCTATTTTTCATCTTTTTTAAAAAAAGTACATGGTGCTTAATTATAATTTAACCAAGTATTTTGCTCTATAGGTGAAATTATAGAAATTTTGAAGATTTCTCTCTACTCGTTTATGAATCCTCCAATGTAAAATGTCTAGCAGAGGTTTATTCTTTTTTCAGAAAACCAAATTCAAGAAGAGTAAATGAAGAGTAATTACTGATATTACAAAAGAAAGATTAATTGTCAAGAAGCTATTTTAATTATGTGCTTTACCAAAAATGTGACTTTATATAACTAATTTTAGCAATATTATCTAGAAATGGATCTTCCTTAAGTAAGGCAACATATTCATAAGAATGTGTTCTGAGTTCACAGTGGGCATTCAATAAAGTTTTTGCTTATAATTTTATCTAACACTTATATTGTAAGTTACACCTATTTGGATTAGTTAAGAATTTTAACTCTTTTGGCTTATATTCCATAATTATTCCTATTTAAAATTTAGATTTATTATCTTGGGTAAGTAGTCATCTCTCCAAGTGATCTTCAAAGTCCCTTTTGACTCAAAAATTCTGCACTTCTTTGAGAAAGTCAAAAGCAATACATATTTTATTTAACTATTTTAAAATAATATTTATCTGTTCCTGAAAACACACATGTTGTTGCTACCAATTAAGGAAGACAAAAGGGTAGGCTGGGACAGCACACTACAAATGGAAAAAGCGTGGGATGATGGTTAAGAATGTCTACTCTGTAGCTAACTTGCCTGGGTTCAAATCCTGGCTCTTCTACTTCCTAGCTTTGTGACCTTTGGCAAGTTACTTAACTACTCTGTCTCAGTTACCTCCTCTCTAAGGTGAGGATGATGATAAAGATGAAGCCTACTTCATAAGGTTGTTGTAAGGATTAAATGAATTAATATGCATATATTACTTAAAAGCAGCACCTAGTAAGAACTTAAGAAATGATGGCTATGTATATTTTTCTTCTGGAATACATAAAGCAATCTCTTCATTGCCTATAACTCTCATGTAAATTTGGAAAAGGTGGCAAAGAGCCATAGAGCAGTAGGAAATTCTGTAAATGGGGATGGGAGAATTCTAGGTTTGAATCCACTTCAACAGGTATTTATTGAACATTTAGTCTCAAGTTCCATGTGGACATTCCAAACTACAGCAATGAATGAGATGCAGTCCCCTCCCTAATAGAACACAGAGCCTGGTAAGGAGGAAACAGACCTCAATAAACTTTCATAATTCTGTGTGATGTGTTGGAAAAGCATCATGCACTAAAGGTGAGAAATTCATCTACTTGGGGTAGGGAATGTGAGAGAATAAGTAGCTCCTAAGCAGTACCATGAGGAGTCAGAGTTTGTTAG
Source organism: Nomascus leucogenys (assembly GCF_006542625.1). Taxonomy (NCBI): domain Eukaryota; kingdom Metazoa; phylum Chordata; class Mammalia; order Primates; family Hylobatidae; genus Nomascus; species Nomascus leucogenys. Next base: position 75,424,879 of record NC_044387.1, on the reverse strand, counting down.
ATCTACAGGGATAGGCAGGTGGGTGCCAAGAGGGCAGGCAAAGAAAGCAGCACAAACAAAGATGAGATTTAAATAGTCCAGCTCAACTAGAATATAAGGCTTATACCTCTCTAAGGGTAGAGGTCAAATCCACACTGGGAGCTTGTGGGGCCTGGGTTGTGAAGGGCCTCCTGTGCCATGTGGGGAGCTCAGACTTTATTCTGTAGGTAGTCAATAGCCATGGCGGACATTCAAGAAGGGGAATGACGTGATCTAAAGCAACTGTGGAGCAGAGACCAATTAGAAGGTCACTTAGTAGTCCAGGGAAAAGATGAAAAGGGGCCAGATTAAGGTAATGGAAAACAAGATGGAGGGGCATGGAAAAAAGTTAAAGATATTTTTGGAGACCAACTGGATGTAGTGGTGGTGGCAGAAGTGGGAAGAAGAATAAAATGGAACCAGGGATGACTCTGGGCAAAGAGTGAAAATCCTTCATAGGGATGAGGAAGGTAGGAGAAAAAGCACGTTTTACAGGAGGAACAAATGAGTTCACTCTCGGACATGTTGAGTTTCAGGAGTCTATGGCTTTTCAAGTTGGGATGTTAAGTAGGTGGATACATAGATTAAACAAGATCTCTGGAGAGAAGTATGGCCATAAGATACAGATTTGGGAGTCAGAAGTGTGTGGGTGCTACTACTTTGGAGTGGAAAAAACTGCCCAGGGATAACACAGAACGTGGTGAGAAGGCAGCCAGGATAGAGCCCTGCGTAAAGGGAAGGCAGCACTAAAGAGTCAGCCAAGATGCTGGGGAAGGAATGAGAGGTAGGAGATGGCCAGGCTGAACAAAGTCTTATTAGGAGAGGCATGTTCAGTCGTGTCAAACAAAGAGGAGTTAGCAAGAATGTCAAGAGACCATTCGATTAGGCAATAAGGAAGGCACTAGTGTGAAAATAGTTTCATGAGTACCTGACCGCTGAGGGTTGAGGGAGTGAGAGTTAGGCAAAAGGAAGGGCTAGGCAAAGAATAGACAAGCTTTTCTAAAGGTTTTGCAGTAAAGAAAATGAGAAATAGAGGATAAAATGGAAAGTTTTTTATTGTTATTTGCTTTTTCAATTTTCACTTTTGACATTTTTTATGTTTTTTTATTACTATTTTTTTGAGATGGGGTCTCTCTGTGTTACCCAGGCTGGAGTGCAGTGGCACAATCTCGGCTCACTGCAGCCTCGACTTCCCAGGCTCAGGTGATCCTCCTCACTTCAGTCTTCCAAGTAGCTGGGACTACAAGCATGCATAACCAGGTATTTTTTTTTCTTTTGTAGAGACAGGATCTTATTATGTTTCCCCAGCTCATCACAAACACCTAAGCTCAAGCAATTTTCCTGCCTTTGGCCTCCCAAAGTGCTGGGAGGTGTTACAGGTGTGAGCCACTGCACCTGGCCTACTTTTAATTTTTAAATTTGTTTTAAATGGAGAACACAGGAGGATATTTGTACATAAAAGCAGAATCGATGGAGAGGAAAAACACAGCTATATAAATAAATAAATAACTGATAAATCAGTCCAGAGGAGGTGGGAAGCCATGGGATCAAAACTGCAGACGGAAGTTAGAACTGGCAAGGAGGAAGGACTTCTGTTCCTCTGAGACAGGAAAGGAGGAAGGAGGTTAAGAAGTGTAGCTCCAGAAACACTTGGAAGCGAAGTCAAAAAGGGTTTGTTCCCACCCACTTTAGTTTGTAAAGTAGATTCTGAAGAAGTAAAATCCTAAACCCAACCAGTTGGTGAGGTCATCTACCAGCCCACGTAGATGCCTCAAAGCTTGACGTAACCAGGAAATTTATGGAAGTTATTGGTGTGTAAGAAATTGACAGAGTGACAGTAGTAGGTCATTTGCTTATATTACAAATCTTCATGAAAAACAAGTATTAATTCTATTCCTATTTAGAGCATTAATAATTGTAGAAAATTTTACATACATGTTCCCAAAAGCTTGATCTTTCTTTCTCCTAGTTTGTTATAACAGTAAGTTCTCCCTTAGTGCTGTCAATCTTCAGTATCAAACTAGGCATGTGGCAGGATGCTGGTGAGAGAATCATATTAATGATAGATGCTAGGAAAATTTAGGCTCAGAGTAATTTGTTAAAATTTGTAATCACATTTTTATTGCATAAAATCACTGTAATATCATTATCATAGTACGTACTATAGAACAGAAAATATGTGTAGTTAATTAAAAGTGGTTAAATGTCCTCTGGGCTAAAATGCAAAAAGTTTTATAGCAAACCTTGAATTTAATTTGAGCTCAAAGTATTAGGTCACTGTACCATTCATTTTTTAAACTCTGACTGAGATAGATAAAATATTCAGATTTCTCCATTTCTCCAAATTTAGTACAAGAATCTTATGAAAGCATTAAAATTCTGTAAGTAATTGTTAGATTGCTTCTTATACAAAAATATATTATACATTATATGTATAATGTATACAATGTAATGTAAGCTTATAATAATGTATTTGTAATGTAAGCTTATACATATGAATTGCTTGTAGTAAATAATAAGATGTCTACACATTTAAAAAGAAGAGTAAGATACTCTTAAATGAGGACAAGAATAGTTCAGCTTCGATTTGGGCATCAGAGAAAGATACTCTAAATGTGAATATATTAAACAAATCACAGTTTATCAAAGTTTTTAAGTATACGCTTTACAGAAAAAAGAACATCTTCATCAAATGCCTACTATATATATATATATATATACCAGTATACAGGATAAAATGCCTACAGGATATATATATATGTGTGTGTGTGTGTGTGTGTGTGTGTATATGTATATATGTATACATATATGTATATATATGGGACAAGAAGACATATATATATCTATGAGACATATATATATGAGACACATATATATGAGACATATATATATGAGACAGAAGATATATATATACACATATATACACACATATATACATATATACACATATATATATACACACACACACACATATATATATATACATATATATATATATATATATATACCAGTCTTCTTGTCTCATATGTTATATATTTGGTGAGATGGTTGGTCTACATTTGTTAAAAATTACCTACTCCCTTCCACACTCCAATGACCACATTGTTAATGCTGGTATTCGGTCTATCACACTGGTGTTTATTTATACTGCCTATCTTGTGTATTCTTTTATCTGGGATTCAATTTTGCATTTGTCCTAAGAATAAGTTTTCTAAAGCTGAAGCTCTTTTGTCCATCCACTAATGACTTTAAATTAGAAATATCTTTGATCTGGAAGTCCAGTACCATTTGCCCAATATTTTGCTTTGATGCACAAAATAGAACATTACTGGGTGTTTTGAGCATTCTATTATTAGAATTATTACCTTTCAGGTCACACATTTTTAACAGTGACTGCTATTTAAATGCTCTGGGTAAATGAGATTTTATTTGATATAATGATAATAAGTACATTTCAAAACTGCATACTAAGGAACAGTAAAATATATTATTTGATAGACAAATTCTATGTGGAAAAAAATTTTACAAATTAATGTATGCAAAAAGAAGCAGCTCCTGAATTAGAAACTCTTCATTTACAGGAATGAACTAGTTACAAGAAAATGAAAAAACTAGGGATCACCACAAACAGGGAAAAATAAACAAATATCTAAGTAAATTGAACATATAAAGGAACTGAAATATATATATTTTTGCTTGTGATTGACCTTATCATCTTCTGAAGTAATATCTTCTCCTGCTCATGATTCACCCTAATTTTAATTTCATCAATGATGCCTGCAGGTTATCTGCTGAAACAAGAAGCATAGCTGAAGAATGTGAGCTGTTTTAATAAACTTTACAATTATTTGCTTATCAAATGACTATAGCTTAAAATGACTTCATTATCTTTAGATGATTCAAATAATAGAGTGAGAGCAGAAATACAGAAGAGCTGAACTGAGGATATCTTAGGTAGTTCTGGACTTTAAGATCTTGAATGAATAAAATTATTTCAGTGCTTTCTTATGTGTTTAATTTGAGATATTGATAAAGTATGTGATGTGGAAAGAAATATGAGAGAGACAGAGGAGTATAAAGCACATTCATTTTTTAAAAAATTAATTTAAGGCAAGTTCTGAGAATGTTTTTCATACATTAGGCACCTAAGAATCACTTTAGGGAGCTTATTTAAAAACCAGATTCCTGGGTCTCACAATCAGTTTCCAATGGAGTAGGTATGGGGTGGAGCCAGGAATCTTCATTCTAATCAGCACCCCAGTTGATTCCAAGGCAGGCAATACTCACACTTGGAGAAACACTGTTACTGAGGTTGGTTCTTACAATTTTGTCAAACCTCAGGTCATTGCCACAAGGTAATGGGGCCCAGTGAGATCGATGGTATAGTCCTGAAGGTAAGGCAGTCCCCCTCACATATTCATGAGAACCTAAGAGATACTCCTGCTAAATAAGATATTGTTACTATGCATTTATTAAAAATTATATAGCCACCACCAATTGTCAATTATGATTAAGAAGAGCTAAATATAGCAAGGTTTCAAAATCATTTGCAAATGTTAAGGCTAAGTGATACAATGGACTGAGCTAAAGTACTGATTTTATTTCCCTCTTAGGATGACCCAGGCACATGTCAACCCACTTCCATAGTATCTGACTTTAGCTGATTCTGGACCATATATTAATAAGATAATAACTTTCTTTGCCTCAAATAATGATTCATCTTAATCTATAGAATACTAAATAATCTTTAGCTTTAAAATTAAGTCATTTATGAGCACACACGCAAACACACACACGAACTTAAATGTAAAGGCACTATGTTTTCTCTTGTGCTCTGTGATCTTCAAATCCTCTAAAACAACACTCATTAAAATAAAGACAATTATGTTTCACTAAGAAGGTATCAAAAATGATTTCACTCCTATTTTATCCCTAATTCTATACTCTGTGTTATAATGAGTTGTGTGTTATAATGCATATACCTAGGGTCCTGTTTTATAGAATGTATTGATAACAGCCTGATATCAACAACATGTGAAAGAAAAAAGCACAGAATAGAAAATGTTCAATGCTTAGACGCTCACCTGTGGATCACTTCTCAGTGATCGGCATCAAGGGGATTTTTCAAAACAAAGTTTAGTGCATATGTTGCCAGCAATTCATATCTACAGAAGATGAATTAGAACACATTTTACCAAATACAAGGACTGATAAAGGAAGTATATACTTCGGAGTAAACCCCACAGGTCGTCAGCCTTATCATGGCCATTAAAAATTAAGCTAGGAGGTTTAGATGTAAACATGTGTATAAATAGACATTTTACCTAAGAATGCAATGAGTCAAACAACAAGGTTGAATTCATCAGAAGAGGAAGACTTTTTTTCCTTTTTCCTTTAAATTTTGACATCATTACAGATGATCCATAGCATTTGCAACAATTGTGTGAGGAATTCTCATATATTCTTGACCCAGATTTTCCAAATCTTGTTTTATTCTTCCCTTTGTGTGTATGTGCATACATGTATATACATATACAAATATATGTTTTTTTCTGAACTATTTGAGAAAGGGTCAGATATAATGCCCCTTTACCCTTAAATTCTTCAATATATGTTTCCTAAAAGTAAAAATATTCTCTTACATATCATACTATAATTATCAAAATCAGAACATTTAACATGTACAAAATTACCTAATCTACAGGCTTATTCAGAATTTGCCAACTATCCCAGTAATGTCCTTTAAAGCAAAAGTAAATTCTAAATTATGCATTGCAATCAGTTGTTATGTCTTGCTAGTCTCCTTTGATGTAGAACGATTAATTACTCAATCTGTCTTTCTTTTATGACATTCACATTTGGAGGAATACAGGCATGCTATTTTGTAAAATATCCAGCAATTTGTATTAGTCTCATATTTCCTCATGATTAGATCCAGGTTATTAATTTTGAGCAGGAATGTCACAGGAGTGATGGTGTTTCATTTTCAAAGCATGATATCAGTAGGCAAGTGATGTTTATTTGTTCCTTACATCTGGGATCTGAGAGCCACAGTAACCTTGGTGTTGCTAGGAGATACACTGGCACTCACAGCTGAGACTTGAAGTTCTTTTGTTGAACATAAACTATTAACCAGAACACCAGTCAAGGTCCATTTTATTGAACCAGAGCAATCAGTCAAGGCCACTCTGTGACTTTGTGACAAGACCACACAAATGACTAATCATTCCTCGATCCTGGCTAGTATGCCTGTGGCTTCTTTACCAATTACAGCTCGAGCTTCAGTCTGGTCTTCCTTCCTTCTATATTAGATTTAATAAGTTATCTAACCATAGAATTACCCCTGCTTCCTGAGAACATCCAATCTAGAAATTCTTTAAATCCTCCACAAAATTATCTAACACAAGCCCAAATCCTATAATTCCTGTCTAACACCTTCTTACTGAGATGTCCCTGTGATTTCTCATGAGGTGCATCCTGTGTCACTACAATAATTAATAACTCATCTTGTTCAACTGCAGGTGTGTTCCTATTGGTCTTAGGCCACAAGGCATTGACACTAGTGATCAGAATATTGATCAATTGGTTAAAGTATGTCTGCCAGGTTTATGCAATGTAAAGTTACTATTTTCCTTTTGTAATTAATATATTTCTTCTGGGGCAATACTTTGAGACTATGTACATATCCTGGTACCCCTCAAAGTTTCTACTGCTAGTTTTAGCATCCATTGATAATTCTTGTCTGGATTAGTTATTATGATGATTGCCAAATGGTAATTATTCTAGTCATTCTTTCTACAGTAAGTAGTTATATTTCCATCATAAGAAAAAGGTTTCTATTCTCTCCTGCCTATTAATATTGCTGTGGGCTTCATTGTATTATTTTATTCAATGGATTAGATCCATTAATATTTTTATTTATTTTGATGATCAGGTTGTTCCAGTTTGTCCTGTGAAAGTTCCTTCAGGCTGGCCTGTGTGTTCTTCTGACTTGTCCCTACCATTCTTTGTTTGTTTGTTTGTTTGTTTGTTTGTTTTAGAGACAGGGTCTCTGTCACTCAGACTGGAAAGCTGAAGTGCAGTGAACTGATCACAGCTCACCGCAGCCTTGAACTCCTGGGGCCAAGTGATCTTCCTGCCTCTGCCTCCCAAGTAGCTACAGCTGGCTAATTTTTTCATTTTTCTAGAGATGGGGGTCTTGCTTTGTTGCCCAGGCTGGTCTCAAACTCCTGGCTTCAAGAAATCCTCTCACTGGCCTCCCAAAGTGCTGGAATTGCAGGCATGAGCTATTGCACCCAGCCCCTATCATTCTTTGAGCAGTTCTTTACTTGCTGCCACCATAAAACGTTCCAGGCTCATCTTATTCTTTCCCAACCCCAATTCTACAATCAATATTTTTTTAATGTAGCCCTTGTTCCTTTTAATGTATAGAATGGTATTTACAAATAAAAATCTGGACGCTTTGTGTGTAATTGCTAGTGGGGTGCCATTGCTTCTAGATTATCTCAGCAGACAGACGTAGAGAATACCTTTATGACATATAAACACACATATGCATACATGCACACATGCATGCATACATTTATATCTATTTCCGTGTCTATCTCATGGAAAATCTTGGTTTATTACATAAACCATGAATTTATCCTAATACCTATAATCTGACCCCACAGGGGTCCTTCTAGAGTTGAAAGGCATTTTAAGTATATATACAAATCATGAATGGGAGGCAAAAAACCATGTCCCCAACAATGGCAGCTTTAACTGAAGAGCATTTTACAAGACTAAAGAGCATTTTCCAGGTATTAGTATGGTCCTTATTGCTATGTGTGTCCAGTACTGTCTATTGGTAATTCCTCTTATAAAGCCCTGCTTACTGTCTAGCAATAGTTTCTACCAGCCGCCTTCCTCAAAGTTAGAGATCAGTCCTTCCAAATGTCAGCAACGGTACTAGTGCCCTTCATATTGGCAATGGGCCTCCACCAATCTTAAATTGATTTTTGCTCACTGTTTCACCGACAATCAGTTTGAAGAAGTTTTAAGTCATGGTAAAACCTGCATACAGAAACATCTTTTTTTTTTTCTTTGCTACAGTTGCAGCACTATCACTAGCATTCTGCTGTCAGCCCTAGAATTCAAAGTTGTTTGCCAGGACACAAAGTTGGTGGTAGAAAACAAATAGTCTGCACATAGCATATTAATCACGAGAGTGGTATCAGGGTGGATATTATTTCCTCCAAAATTTTTTACCTTCAATCTGTATTATCCTTTGATCATAGACTAGCCTGGATATCACAAAGTATGCACAGAAGTCACAATTATCTCAATAGAGGCTCATGAAAGTATTCACAGGAAGATTTACTAATGACCACAGGACAAAGCTATTTTATACCTTCTGTTCAGTGCTCGCTGCACTTACACCATGAGAAAAAATATGCGTAAATACACACACACACACACACACACACACACACACACACACACATTAATAGTATCTCCTAAAGGATTGTTTTATTTTTATTTATTTATTGTATTTTTTGAGACAGGGTCTCACTCTGCCTTCCAGGCTGGAGTGCATTGGTATGATCATGGCTCACAGCAGCCTCGACCTCCCAGACTCAAGAGATCCAACTCAGCCTCTTGAGTAGCTGGGAACACAGGGGTGTGTCACCGTGCCTGGCTGATTTCTGTAGGGACAGGGTCTCCCTATGTTGCCAGGCTGGTCTCAAACTCTTGGGCTCAAGCAATCCTCCCGCCTTGGCCTCCCAAAGTGCTGGGCCACATACCCAGCCTTATTATTATTCTTGACCAAACAAGTTTAATTTCTGTCTTCAATATGAAGTCTATAATCTCTTGAAATTCTCACCTGGCTCTTGTAAAGAGCTGAGTCTACACTTTCAGTCTTCCTCATTAGGAAGAATACCTAATTCTTCATCTGTCCACTGGGAAAGCTCTGGATATAGAAAGTGACCCAGCACAGCATCTGAGTCATGACAAAAGCACTAGAGAATCCAGAACCATATAGTTGCACTGAGGACCTCAGCCTAGATCACCTGGGATCTGGTCAGTTGGGGAAACTGGATATGCACACCACCGCCCATCCAACACACTCTGCTACCTCCAGCCACCTGCGCTGCAACCTCGGAAGAGGTTTTTTTTTTTTTTTTTTTTTTTTTTTTTTTTTTTTTTTTTTTTTTTTTTTTTTTTTTTTTTTTTTAGATCCTGCTGATGTCTTATTATCAGCTACTAAAGATGAAGTGATGTACAAAGAAAAAAGGCAAAAAAAAAAAAAAAAAAAAAAAAAAAAAAAAAAAAAAAAAAAAAAAAAAACTGCCTCCAACAGCAAGAAAAGGCCAGCTAGGTCAGAGCCCATGTGCAGCTGCGTCCCCACAATGTCACCAGGCTACCGTGCTATCCGTCATGTGATGGATTGTTTAATATGCGTGTGTATTTATGTTTATGGGTATATGTGCTTGTGCAGGAAAAATAGTTCAGAGAATATCGGTGCTGACCAAGGAAGTGTGAAACAGGGCATTGTGATTAAAATGTGTGACTGTGAAAGGAGGAGAGGTAGAAATGGGAAATTAAATGAAAGGGGAAAAGGGGCTGAATTACCTGAATGTTGTATAGATGTCATCTAGCAACAAAATATTAGGTTGGTGCAAAAGTAATTGCGGTTTTACCATTGAATTTAGTGGCAAAAAATGCAATTTCTTTTGCACCAACCTAATAGTTTCCTTTACTTGTGATATTTTAAACATTGTTCTTGTTATTTCTTGAATATGTAAATGAGTATAACCGAAAATATACAAGGATGTATAGAAGAAAAATGGATTTAGAATAAATATCTTGATTAATTGCACAGGCACCAACAAGAATTTACACATTCAACATTTATTCTAGCATTAAGATTGGCAGAAGACAGCTTCATCATCTTTCTTTTTTTTGAGACGGAGTCTCCCTCTGTTGCCAGGCTGGAGTGCAGTGGCATGATCTCGGCTTACTGCAACCTCTGCTTCCTGGGTTCAAGCGATTCTCCTGCCTCAGCCTCCTGAGTAGCTGGGATTACAGGCACATGCCACCAAGCCCAGCGAATTTTTGTATTTTTGCTAGAGACAGGGTTTCACCATGCTGGCCAGGCTGGTCTCAAACTCCTGAGCTCATGATTCGCCTGCCTCAGCCTTCCAAAGTGCTGGAATTACATGTGTGAGCCACCGCATCCAGCCCATCATCTGTCTTTAAAACCATTTTTTTAAAACTACTGTTTTCACATTTTTTAAATTTTTACATTTTTCACCTTTTTTTCACATTTTCACAGAGCATATATTGTATCATAAGACTGGTATCAGAAAGGATTTTTTTTTCCTCTCAACCTTTTTACCTTCAAGGTACTGAAATAACTAGACTTTATATATTTTCCTTTTTACTGTGCAATTTTTGATACATAGTACTAAATACATTCATTATTGTTCAAATGAATACAAGCTATATTTAAGAGCAATTTCTAAATATGATATTTCAAGCAGAGATTAATTTTAAATAAGAAAACCTGACCTACGTTTTCTATTTTCTTTGTAAGTTTCTAGGTTTACTATTTTCTTTGTAAGTTGATGGCTGTTAATATAAATCTGACCTATTTTTTTCCTTGCACATATAACCAAGAGGAATGTGGGCTTAATGAGGAGACTGAAAATTGTGTAAGAACTGTTATTAATCATACTTTCATAATTACTGCAATTATATTTAAAAAGAAAAGTCTGCTTATGAATTTCAGGTGACACAGAATTCTACCAGATATTTTCATTAATTTCCTTATTTACTGGACAAATATTTCAGTCCTGCTGTACTGGATGTATACCAGCCTTCCCTAACAATCCAGGTCAGTGTGTGACAGGAATAATATAAAGTCCTTTAGGAGCTCAAAGTAGGATAAAATGTGGCCAAGACTGATTCATATTGTATAAAGTTGAATTGCTTTAACCATATTAGTGCTAGATCACAGCAAAGCCCCAAACACACATGTACCCCATATCCCATTTATCCCCTGGAGGCCTCAATGTCCAACTCTGCACAAAGAAATAATGCAAGAGATAGTATTCTAGCTATAGAGAGGGAACTGTGGGTAGAATCAATTCTCTTACAAAAATAGAACCAAATTTCAGGTAATGAAGAACGGAAATCCAATCTAATATTTAGAAACTATAAACATATTTTAACAGAGACTTTGTACATAAGTTCCAGTATTCTATTCAAACTAGCATCAAACTAAGCTCAATAGAACCACAGTATTCAAATTTGAATCACTTTCAACTTAGTGCTAGGTGAGGGCAAAGCCCAAAACCCACATGTACCACACACCTCACTTATACCTGGGAAGCATCAATGTCCAACTCTGCACAAAGAAGTAATACAATGTAGGATGTCAGCTGGTTGCAGGGAGAGAGACTGTAACAGGCATTCCTTCCCAGAGGCATATGGTGATGCAGTACAGTGCTCTAGAGCATAGACTTGGGAGGTGCATTGCCTGGGTTTCAATCCCAGCCAACCACTGTGACCTTAGGCAGATTATCTCATCACTGTGTGCTGTACTTCCTACCCAGTATCCTAAGTATGTTGCCAGGAGGAATAAGTGAATTAGTAAGTGCTGAAAAGCTATGACTGGGTCATATAGACTTTCAATAAATAATACCTGTTGAATGAAATGATTAGCTCAATATATGCTAACAAAGTCTTTCTACATGTAGAATACTGTGCTTGGATTTAGATGCTACTTCCTATGAAGATCTTTAATATGGTTGAGGTAAAATTACTTGATAAGCTTTAAAAAATATAATACAGTCACCATTTTATTTCCCAATAAGCCTATGTCCTGTGTACTCACTTTCACATATTTAATCAATACTAAGTGGGGAATATATACTTATGCTATATTAAGTGCTGGTAATATGAAGTGTGAGACATCGTCTCTGCCCTGAAGGGCTTTAAATTGTAGTGGAGGAGATAGGACATAATAAATAAGGACGAAAAATGGGCTATGTATCCAGCGATAACTGTGTGGCATAGATAGAAAGTATATTTATATGGGTACTGATATACAAATGAAAAATTGTTATCTGTGTCCTTATTTTTTTTTAGTTAAACATGACTGACTCAATTATTTTCCCTTGAATTGCTGTTCCAGTTTTATATTATTACTCAATGCTTAGTATTTAATTGGTCACTCTAGTTCCCAAAATTCTATTTCTCTGTGATTTGTTTTGTTATTGTCTTGTTTTGTTTTATTTTCCTCCTGAGTTTCAAAGCAACTGGAGTTCTGGATCTGTGTCTAAGTTCTTTTTTTTTTTTTATCTCCAGTTCACTTTGTGCAGTATATTATATGTATTTAGCACTTACATTATATGTATTTAGCACTTACATTATATGTAAGTGCTAAATAAATATATATTTTGTTTAATAAATATATAGGAACCAACAGTTAATCTGCAAAACCAAGTCTGAATCAAACAAACCTCTTTCCAATTTAAAATATATAGAGATTCAGGTCAGTTTGCCTATCTACACTGGAGGAAGATGTAGACAACTGGTAGAAGGCATGAAAGAGAGATGTAAGAGTGCTGCAAGGTTTACAAAATAGATTTTATAAAAAGCTAAAGAAACTGGTGTTGTTTAGCCACAAAACAGAATCTAATGAGTGAATGTCACTCAACAGGAGTTGTCTGGCAGATCAGTGCCTCTGGAAGGAGGGTACAGATGATTGGCTTTAAACTGTATCCAGAATTATTTAAACCAAAAATTAGAAAAATATATAAACTGTAAAGTACTGCTACTCCAACAGTGGTCTGTGGGCAGACAGCATCTGTGTAGCCTGGGAGCTATTTAGAATTGCAAATTTGTGATCCCCACCCCAGACCTACAGATCTGTTTTAACAAGCTCTCCAGGTGACTCTAACGTAAGTGCAAGGGTCTTAAGCAGTGTTCTAAAGAATCTGTTGGGGAGGGTGCACTTGAAATACTCATCAGGGAAGGTTGGGCCTTTCTTTTCACAAGATTGCTAATCTGAATAGCAATCTAACTGACTGACTGATTATCTCTGAACACAATCTAACACGGTGAGTGCTCTTTTCTTTAGAAGTGTTACTTGCCTGACCCCTCTGGACTTCCCAGGCACCCAGCCTGCCTCTCAGCCTCACCTACTCCTGTGATATGGGAACAAGTGAGCAGCTCAGTCTCAGGAGCCTTGAGCACCTTTTGCACCTTGAGAGCTCACTGCTCAGCGATGGCTGTCAGCTAAAAATTCCAGGAGAAGCAGAAGTACTGAAAAATATGATAGAAAGAGGGAGATAAAACAAAATGTCAGGAAGATAAAGTGTGACACAAGTAGGGAAAATGGGTCAGAAAAAAATTAAAATAAGAAGTATGAACATGAGAATAGAAGAATAAAGAGAGGTGAGCTTATTTAAAGTTAGAATTGGGTTAAATGAGAAGCAAGGGAAAGAAAGGGAATTTAAAGGTAATATGTGAAGAGTAATGGAAAACCTATCTGATAGAGATGCTGTAAGAGTTAAGTGAGTCAGTATGTGTAAAGTGCAACCGTGCTTGGCAAACAGTGAGCACTGTGTATGGGCTAGTTATGACTGTGATTTCAATGAAAAAAAAAAGAGGTGGAAGAGTAAGAGGTAAGAAACCACATTAGTTAGCCATGCCCCATGGTTAATACAGGCACAGCCCTTTCTGAAGTAAGGTGATGAAACAGATGACTGACCTCTTAGAAACTTTCACAGTTAACAGTTATTACAAGGCTAGTATGCTACACAGCACGTATACACACACACACACACATGCACGCACGCACACCACTTGTGTTTATATATATAATTACGTAGAAAATACCTGTGGTATTTAATACTTTTTTTGCAAATGGAATAGGTATTTTTATTGGCATGTCTAGGCCATTATTTTCAAAAAAATCATCTTTAAGTTACATGAAGAATAATTTTAAAAATAAATATTTATAGAGTAGCATAGCTACAAACAAATTTCATTAATTTTTTGTTTTAAAATGTAGACATACTTTAAATTTGACAAAAACTCATAAAAATGAAAAAATACTGTTTTGGCTGACCTAGCATACCTAAACCCAATAGGGTGCCTTCTTAATTACTTCCTGTAATGTGTTGAACTTGGTTTCAGTATTCATTAGAGATCAGACTTTCAGGAGAATTTCTTCTTAGTTTTGGCTAAATTATTATTGATGAAATGTACAGAAAAATAGAAAATATCAACCGATAATAGATAATCTTTTGAAAGTATTAAATGAGAATACAAGAAAGAAAATAGATCTCTGTAGAATCTAGGAATGGAAACGATAGAGGATCAGACTAAGTCTTGAAACACACGAGTGAAATTCACCTCTCTCACTAGCCAATGTTGGTATTGATTGGCACCATATGGCTTGCTCAAAGCAACTAGAAACATATTTACTCCTTCCTTCTTAGTGAAGTTACCAGATGCCCCACCTCCAAAAAGAATATGACTTTTCTCCAATTTTACTTATCCAGAAAATAAAAATCTTAAATTTAAATGTATTGTAGCTTTCCTGATTGCATCATGATTGAGCACACCCAGGAAATGAGTCATTCAAAGATACTCAGAAAGATGCTTTGTGTGTTGTTCCCTGGTACTCAGAGAAAACATCAAGAGCGAATTACCCTTTCTACGGTGAGTTTATTAAGAAGAATAACAAACCATGCTCTTTGTTCTCTGGAAAATTTCAGCAATGTGTGTGTGAGGGTTGAGGTAGGTGGATGATGGTGATATTGCTGACCAGAAGGTAAGCCATGTGGTGGCCACATGCTTCTCTGGTTGACAAAAATCAGAAAGTGTATTTCTAGGTCTAGATATTTCCCAGGATTTGGCTTTTCAAGTATAGATTCCAAGATTATCCAGATACTGAAAACGGCCATTCTATTTTTAAATTATTGTATTCTGGAGTAATGATTCAGCTCAACATCCCACACTGTTGGTGCCAGTTATCCAGCTGATTAGAGCAAGTTGTTAATGAGTACAAGGTTGGAATCACACAGGGTAATTAGTTTTTCAGCCCCTTGTACAAATGGCTCTAATCTCAGGACATTCAAAAAATGCATTTTACAAATAACAAAGGGGACAGGGTGAGAAAGTAGAACTAACTGGTAGAAATTTATCAATATCCTTAGAGATAAATAAATATATCACATCTGCTTAAATACTCAAGTTAGAAAGTGGGCAGGTTTAGATGACACAAGCTTTAGGGAACTATATATGTTTTACTGAACTGTACAAACATCTCCTTCAGAAACCTAAAAGTGGGCACAAATCTCTAACTCTGAGTCCTACTTACACAAGAAGAAGCATCATTCAATGCCAAATACTTAAATACTGAATACTCACTGAAATGGAAACTAAAGAGCAATAAAATATATAAGGTTTGCTTTTATTGGGGAGGGAAAAAATAGCTTCCCTCTACCTTCCTAGGTTCTTTTGCTGGGGTACAAATGAAATTGACAGAAGATAGATTAACAGGAGAAAAACCATATTTAATTTCTTATGTGCACACAGGAGTCCCACAAAATATGAGACTTGAAGAAGTACCAGATGATTGAAGCTTCTATTGTATCTTGAGCTACAGTAAAGGAATAGGGGCATGGGGCTTCTAGTGGATGGTAGAGAGAGGTTGCAGGAGGGTGAGGGGAGGAAATGTATGATGAATAAAGATTGTCTTATTATGCAGATAAAAAAATCTCTTAGGTAATAAAAGTTGTCTCACAGCAGCTCTCTTCCTGGTACAGATACTTTTACTAATGTAGACTTCCTTCATACATCTAAGTTTCTTTTATAAAAGGGCAGCTTTTCAGAGCTACTCCTATGTCTGCAATTTCCCAGAATAACCACTCAAAATATGCCAAAGAAGCATATCTGGTCACCTACAGTCATATTTTGGGGTACAGCATCCTAAGCCCCAATGCTTTCTTTTGACAAAATGCCTCTATTCTGATACAAATTAATTTCCTTGGGCATAGAAGTGTTTATAAAAGGCAGAAAACTAAAAATAACTAGACATTTGGAAAGTTTATTAGTCATTGAGAGTTATTAAAAGTTTCCTTTTTGGGGGTGTGGATGAACAAGAAAATAATTATCAATCAGAGCTGGATTTCAGGAAGTCTAGTTTAAGCATTATTTTAAATTATAGATTAGGAAAAAATAGTCGCTCAAGTCAGAGAGAGCAATTAAGATGCTATTTTAGTAATCTAGTTCTAGATTTTCTAGATTTGTGTTCTGTGGAACACTCAGGAGATGTTAATTGATGTAGCATCAGAAAAATGCTTCCATTGTAAAATAAATTTGTAAACCCCTATATATTATATTGCCTTTAAAAGATATTTATATTTTTTAAATGAAAAGTTCAGAGAGGATACTCAGCAATAAAACCTAGTTACTTTCATTTGACCTAGTGTCTACCTCCAAAACATATTTGCTCCTGAAGAACTCTTTTCATTTTCTTTGTATGCTTCTATGAACCTTTGACAGACTGCAAGAGAGCAGATTGGAAATACTGGTTTAAGTGAAAGCATACACTAGCATGGTGACAGTGAAAATGATATAAAAGAGAAATATTTAAAATTTTTGAGGAAGACTTATCAGACTTTACTCTGAATTTAGGGACCAGGGAAGAATCAGAGAAGACTGAGGTTTGTGACATTGGTTACTAGGAAAATGACGGTATCATTGACATTGATAGGCAAGAAAACAGAGGTGGCTTTGGAAGAAGACATGACAGATTTGCTCAAAAAATATTTGTTTAGTACAGTTGTGCTAAGCACTGTGCTATAGCTGTGCTAGGCACTGGGCCACGGATATGACACAATCCATTTTCTAAAGGAACTTTGAGTCTTCACTCTTCTTTATCGTCCAATTAACATTTTTTTAAAGCACTATGCTAGACGCTAGGGGCAAAAAGAAATAAAATAAGAAACCATCCTTGTCTTTAAGGAGTCTCAGGCTGGTAGTTGAAACAGTCATGTATAAAAATGATCACTAAACACAAAATACTATACAAGAAATATGCCAAAATATTTTGGATGTGATTTTGTTGAATTTCAGGAGTGGCAGTGGGCATCCAAGTGGAGTTATCTGTCAGGAAGCTGGCAGTTTGGCCTGGAATGGAAGACAGGGGTTATGGCTAGCCATGTTTGTATTTTTCAGAACATTCACTTAAATGAGAAGAAGGCTAAGGGCAGTCAGCAGTGGGGACCCAAGCCCAATATCCAGTGTATGGGAAGAGAATGAGGAATAGGAGCCCCAAATATGGAACAGTGAGAATCCTGGATTTATACAGATAGTGAAATATTAAAGTGGAATTCAGGAAAATGAAGGGGCTCATTTGGTGTGGTCTCAGTCTTCCTAGGAGCATCAAGAGGTAAACTAAAGCAAAGGAAGAATAAATGATCTTTAACAAGGGATTTATCAAGGATCAAATTTTGCAGAGAAATCCAAGGAATCTGAAGAGTGAGAGAGTGGTTCTGGCAACTGGGCATTGCTTAAGAGAGCAGAATTAGAGGGGTAGAAATCAGATTACAAGAGATTTAAAATCTAATGGATGGTGAGGAACTAGAGGCAGTGATTGCATAAAACAGTTTATAGACTCAGCCTTCTGCTGAAGAAATGATAAGGAACATTAATTGAAGGAGTTAAGTGGCAGGTTTAAGAGTTTTGGTTTTTGCTTGTATTTGGTATTTAGGATAGGAACACTTAAGCACTCGTCTAAGGAGAAGAAGGGACTGGCAGGGCATTAAAGACACAAAAGACAGAGTCGGGGATGCGATGCAGTGGGATGTTACCAAAGCTTTGAATGGAACTGTTGTTATCTTTGGAAAGAAAATGAAAGATTTCCTTCTGTAAGAGTGGAAAAAAGAGAACAGGGTGAACACAGATGAAGAATAGTAAAGGGAAGAGGGAGGGAATTCAAGTTTTTGTTGACTGATATGAAGAGTCTGAGAAAACAAAAATATGAAATTGTAACAGCAGATAATCCCCAGTGTATTTAGGAAGAGCAGAAAATGTTTCATACAAATGACAGTGCCAATGCCCCTGGGAGTCAACTAGAACTCACTACAGGTATTGCCAATCATGGTAGTGTTAGGGGAATTCTTGGTTGTGTGGGATTTTTATCTTGCGCATTTATAGAAAGCTTAGCATCACTGGCTCTTCTCCACTTGTGTTAGTCTGTTTTGTATCACTATAAAATAATATCTGAGACTGGGTAATTTATAAAGAAAAGAGGTTTAATTGAATCACGGTTCTGCAAACTGTACAGGAAGCACAGTGCTGCCATCTGCTTAACTTCTGGGGAAGGACTCAGGGAGCTTACAATCATGGCAGAAGGTGAAAAGGTGGCAGGTGCATCAGGTAGCAAGGGCAAAAGCAAGGTGGGAGAGGTGCTACATGTTTTAACAACCAGGATCTCATATAAACTCAGAACAAGAATTCGCTCATCAGGACAGTACCAACATATTCATGGAGGATCCACCCTCATGACCGAAATATCTTCCACCAGGTCCTACCTCCAATACTGGGGATTACATTTCAACATGAGTTTTAGAGGTGATAAAGATCCAAACCATATTACCACTAAATGCTGGCATTACTCCCTTGTCATTGTGATAACCAAAAAACACTGACACTAATTTCCAAGAATCCAGGTTGAGAATCACCTTGCAGATGTTAGACAGCCTGACAATACAGCAGATTCAAGTGACCTTCCCCAGAGACACTTCGGAACCCAAGATCAGAGTTTAGTCGTTTTAAAAGCTTTGATGAGGAAAGAGTAAAAGAAATATTTCTGGATGTGCTTTTCCATTCATTGAGAATATTTATGTCATTCCCAATCTATCTCCATAGGCCTGTTTCCAGTAAGAGCAATCCCTAAGCACACATAGCATTTTAGAGCTAAATACAGTTGCACAGAGTAATTATTGCCAATTCAGAGACATTTCTATAGGCAATGTACATCTGAACCCTGATGCTAACCCTGGCCCTGAGCCCATGATGTTGGAGGGTGGGGGCAGGACCAGAGTAAAAGTACCACGAAGGAGGCTAAAAGGGATTTGGAGAACTTAGCCTCTGGGAGATTCCCTGCTAAGGTCTCAGCTCATAGCACTAGCACCCAACACAAACATGGGTCAGGTTTGGGGAGTTTGAAAATGCTGCTGCTGACCTGCCTCAACAAACACAGTCCTAGAAATACTGACATAGTAACAGAGATGTCAGTGGAAGACTTTTACCTGCCCATGCAGAGAAAATGCAGCTGCTGACCTGCCTCAACAAACACAGTCCTAGAAATACTGACAGTAACAGAGCTGTCGATGGAAGAGTTTTACCAGCCCATGCAGAGAAAAGGTCTAAGTTAAAGATAGCCTCTTATCAAAATAACTCATGGAGACTGATAGTATTATCTCAGAGCTAGACCTCAGCTTCTGCTTATCTGGTTTTCTTATGTTCATTAAGAAAGTATCAATATGCCTTGCTAACTTGTCTGATGATGACATTGGCCTTCCCTGACCTCGCGTCCTATATAGCTAAGCCAATGAGCTTCATCCTCCATAGCTTTGCCCTATTTTGACCCTAGTGTACTGAATTATGGCCCTCAATTAAGCTTGCCAGTGGTTCTTCAGTTGCGACCTCAGTCCATTTCACTTTTCCCACTCAAAATACTGATGGTGATCTGTCTGGTTTTGGTCTCTGCCTGTGTTCCCAAAACTCATGCATAAATCTTCTTAATGAAATGCCCTGCCTTCTAATTCTTATTTATTCTTAAAGTGAAGTAGCACATTCCAGCCCCCATAGCTATTGATCTGACATTTCCAAATGTCTAAAGTAGCCAAGGTATTCCATAAGATCTACATTTATATGAAGATTAGGCTTTCAATGGCTTTATTTTAGGTGAAGAAATGCCAAGAATAAAGTATAGCTTCACTGTTGCTTTTAGTTAAGTACAAAACGCTAATGAGCTAAAAAAAGAAAACTTGCAGTGTGCTTAAGTAGGATCATATTCCAAAATCAAAGAAAAGATTATTTATAAAGAAATAGTAGCATCTATCATACTACCTTTAGGTTTGAATGTTCTAATTGTTGATTTTGAAGTGTAAATAAATTCATTTACTTATTTTGATCCTCTGTTCTCAAACTGTTAAGGTATATGAATTTCTAAAATCAGCTATCAGAAAATGAAGTTAAATAATTATAAAATAATAAACTGATTAAAACTGATTAAAAGAAAAATTATGTAGTTTGTTATTGAAAATGTTAATTTTTAACAAAACATAACATAATCATGTCAAACAACAGATATATAATTTAGAATTTTACATGCACATAATATCCCATATTTTGAACATATTTCTTTTCTTTTCTTTTTTTTTTTTTTTGAGACAGAGTCTCACTCTGTTGCCCAGGCTGGAGTGCAGTGGTAGGATCTCAGCTCACTACAACCTCTGCCCCTCTGCCTCCCAGGTTCAAGCAATTCTCCTGCCTCAGCCTCCGGAGTAGCTGGGCTTACAGGCACCCACCACAATGCCTGGCGAATTTTTATATTTTTAGTAGAGACGGGGTTTCACCATGTTGGCCAGACTGGTCTTGATCTCCTGACCTCAGGTGATCTGTCCGCGTCAGCCTCCCAAAGTGCTGGGATTACAGGCATAAGCCACCATGCCTGGCCTTGAATATGTTTCTTGTACTTTAAAAAAACTCTTTAATTTGAAGAAAATCAGACTGTTTACATTTCACTTAGAGTGAGCAACTGAAATAGACTCCAATTTCATTAATATAATTTTTCCAGCATATGATACAATGATAATAAGATTTCTGACACTGAGGCAATGTCTAAAGAGGTGATATAACATCATATGCAACATTGCTACACTAAGTCCTGTAATATAAACTTAGTTTTTCTATACTTGTATTTCTTTAAAACATGTCACACTTTGTATTTTAATCACATGGTAGATCATGTATCTTCCTATCAAGTCCTACTATTTCTACCAAGTTTTTCCCAGCCCATGTCTCTCCCACCTACTAGGTTTAATGTTTGAAACACCCAGTTGAGCATTTATCCCCCAAAAGGTCTCCTATTGACTTCTAGATGCTGCAAACCCTGTCAATTTCATAAGTGTGCAAAGAGTGTCAATTAAGCAAGACCACCAGTTCATTTTGGAGGATAACGATCATGTCTTCTGTTTTCCTGTATCCTCCAAAATATGGACAAAAGGTAAAAGTCCTAGAATTGGAACAAAAACATTTGATCTCCCAATTCAAAATCAATACTCAGGACTATTTATACACCCAAAATATAAATGTGATAATTTAGCCACTTAAATTGAGCCATGCCTTATTACTGATTTTCCTTCAGGTTGCTCTTTATGCAGAATATTTTGGAAGTAATCTTCTATGACCTGATCAGTTAGACATATTTTTAAATACGGATAGTAGACAGGATACTGTGTATGATATCTATTATATACAAAACATCACATTAATAAGCACATATGCTAAAGATGAATGAGATGACTAGCTAGTTTGAAGTACAGTATCAATCTGATTCTGAGACAATACTCCTTATCGGGTGGCCAGGGTTGGGGATGAGAATGGCAGGGGTTGTGGGATGTAGACTGGACAGGCTGTTGCCATCAAAGTGAATCTGTGGATAGCGAATGTCACTCTTCCTGCTTTGATGACATCCAGAGATTCTCTAATTTAGACTTTCCAGATTTAGGTATATCCAATTTAGGAGATACCTAAATATTGTACAAGACATACTTATGTATAAAAAGTTATTTATTGTTTATCTGAAATTCGAATTTAACAGGGAGTTCTATATTTTTTCTGGCAACCCTAAGTATCTCAAAAGGTGTTATGAAACTCTAATAACATTCATTCTCATTCTTTTAATTTTTGAAACTAAGCATATGCTATATAGGTGCAACTTGCAAAGAGAGGATTAAAGATTAACAGAAAATCAAATGAATAGTGTTAGGATATTAATTTTAATAGACTAAGTTTTATGAGGTCAAGAAACTTGACTATCATGCTCACTGATGTAACTCCACTCAGAGCAATGTTCTAGGGAATGGTAAAGGCTAAATAATTTTTGAGTGAAAAATAACAGAAATACATATCTTAATTTTTTAGAAAATGCAAATTCATCTCTTTTATCATCAGTAATAAATGGTTGGCTAGTTCATTCTTTTAGTTACCTCAGCTAAAATAACTTGGCAGCAGCTACTGATGAAGCTGAAGTCCACAAACTGGCTTTGGCCATAATCCAGATATCTTGCCAGGTGTAGACAAAATGTACATGGAGCCCTGTTTATAAAAACACAAATATGGGCACCTTTAATAATAATTTGTACACTTTCATTCTTTCCAGCTTATAAACTCACTAGACAATAGAAATTTAGGTCCACTCTGATTTTTTGCATATTAATTTTACAAAAGGAAAATAGCTTTTACAGTCCACCTAAAGGCATTTATTAGAAGATAGCCTCATTATTCTTGGGATTTCAGTAACAAGATAAGTGAGGTTAAAAAGGTAGAAGAAGTCATAAGGGAAGGATCTGGCAATTTCCAGAAAGAAAAAAGAAAGAAGAAATTTTAAGAGGGAAAGATAGTTTTTAAGTATATATAAATAAGGAAATATATGTGAATAAAAAATAGAAACGTGGTGATAATGAAGAAATACTGTACTATTTAGAGAATATTTAGAGAAAAGAAAAAGGGAGCTCTTAACAAAAGACCAATTAATAGAATGAATAAATTAATACTATGAAATAGGAGTAGATTTTCTGACCTCACATATGTTTAATATATTTCTTCTTTGCCAAAATGAATTATTCAGAGCCCCAGCTTATCTGAAGCATACATTTCTTGTCTGTTATGTTGGTAAGAAAATGGCTTTGAAGCAATTGACTAATTAATATTATTGAATACAGTAAACACAGATTTTATTTAATTGTTTGATACAAATGAAAACATTAAATGACTGCAATCAAGTTTAGAGATGGGCAAAAATGTTTTTGATAAGCAAAAGCACATATATATGTGCAGAGTTGCCTTTGTCCTGCTTCTTGCATCGGCCAGATCTTCGAAGTGATGTGTGAGTGAACCACTTGGTAGATCTATGAATGGAAGAAAACTAAAGACATATACCAAAAAATAAAAAGATGGTCCTATGGAGTGTGGTTGTTCTAACACTGAAGTTACAGAGAGCAGCTTAGTTTGTCAAAGTTAGACAATCTCTTTTTGGAGGAATCTTCTCTCAGCACACTAGGTAAAAGACATGTTTCTTTAGCCCTCCAAAAATACCTAACATTTATAAGGCATAATTGCATGTTTTGCTTAAGAAAAAAAGTCCAATTTTTAGGTAAAGCCAATAATAAAGTGAGAGTAGCTGAAATAGCCCTGCAAAAATGCTAGAAAGGAAAAGAGATCTATTATGTCAAGTAAACAAATGGGAAGCATAACATTTCAGATTTTTTTCTTTTTATAATGAATTCATGGAAATAATTACCTTTTGTCTACATTCTAAATTCACATCTCATCTTCATGGGAGACTAAAACTTTCTAGATTGTCACTGAGGTTGAATAGCATTTACTTACGCAGAGAACCATACAATGCATACCAGTTCACAAGATAAAAAATATGCAAAACCAGTAAGACCTCCTTATTTTGAATTAGTAAGAAAACCATTCCAAACAAGTGGAGAAAAGCCACCCTCAGTTATAAAATATCCTTAGAGCAAATTTCATAGGGATACAAAAATTAAAATTAAGCTAAGAAGCTTATGGACAATTACAGTGTAAGTCTTTTGAATATATAGGCAACCCTCCCATTGCACATTTCCAGTATGCACAAATTTTAGTTATTACAAAGTAGCTGAATAGTGCTAGGCTCCCAAAAATATTCCTATTTCAGTTACCATAATATATTAACTGGGTGTAGTTGCATAACTATTACAGTTCATGCACACACAGCAAACCATGTAGCTGTGTTGCTTCCTTGTCTCCCAGTGATAAACTCACATGACATTTTACAAAAATGCAAGAGAGAACTGGCCAAGAAAGACGAAAGTGCACAAATAAATGTTACTGATAACACTGGAAGCAAAATTCGAATCCGTTGCAAATGTAACTATAGAAGAAAGAGCAGACAGTGAGAATGTTGACACTGCTGACCTTTTAGAGACTCTAGAGAAGGCAAATTTATCCATGTAAGTGAGGAAAGTGATTGTGACTAAAAGGATGAAGATGTCCCAGAGGTAGTGATGCTAGCCAAAACAAATAAACAAACAAAGCTTCACATTAAAGGAATTCTCGGAGATATTTCACAACATTTAAAAGCATAGAGGATAAAATGTTGGAAGTAGATACAAATGTGGAAAGGAATATGAAAAGTCAGAGTGGATCTGTGGATTTATTTTAGCTACCTAAAGCTGACTGTAAAGGTTGAGAGCTTTGCAAAGTTCTCCCTATCTTTCTCATGTTAATGGAAATTAACATTTCCATTTCGTGACTACTTTCCACAATGATTGCCTTTTCTGTACCCTTCCCACCTTCTCTAGAGTGTTAGATCTCCCCCAGCTAGGATGAGATCATTTCCCTGAAAGTCTATCTCTCGAAATCCAACCTAAAATTTTAGACTTCCACTTAATGTAGGCCTATCTTTGATTTATGCAACAATAACCTTTATATTTGCTTTAACCAAGCGGAATGTAGGTCGTCATTTTTTTCCCCATGAATCTCAGTCTAGTCAGTATCTTCCATGAACTCAACCCCAAGCTCACACATGTATGCCACACTCAGGTTCTTACCAATCACAGACCTCAGATTAAACTATGTTAGTACTTCCTGTCAAAGTAGTGTACATACTTCTCATATCATATTTATGTCTGCCAACAATATACTAGGAGATAGAATCAGTAATAAAGAATGAGAAAAATAACTGATTTTGCAGAAAGTATCAGGTAGAGAAAAGGAACATACCTTTTAGGTCATCATCTATCCTGGGAGAATTTGTATGAAGCCAATATCTCCAGTGTAGAGGTGAGATTTTCACGAAAGAATTCAGCACGTTCCCCGTTAATGTGGATAATGACTTGGAAAAAAAATTGTTTAAAAAAATTCATTTGGCCGGGCACCGTGGCTCAAGCCTGTAATCCCAGCACTTTGGGAGGCCGAGGCGGGCGGATCACAAGGTCAGGAGATCCAGACTATCCTGGCTAACATAGTGAAACCCCGTCTCTACTAAAAATACAAAAAATTAGCGGGGTGTGGTGGCAGGTGCCTGTAGTCCCAGCTACTCGGGAGGCTGAGGCAGGAGAATGGTATGAACCCGGGAGGTGGAGCTTGCAGTGAGCCGAGATCGTGCCACTGCACTCCAGCCTGGGCAACACGGCGAGACTCCGTCTCAGAAAAAAAAAAAAAAAAAAAAAAAAAAAAATTCATTTGCTCTCATTCTCTAGCTAAGAAATGACAACAAAAGAAGGTTTGATGAATAAGAAGGTTGGCACCTATAATTTAGTTTCATTGGAATACTAACTGATCAGTTCTTCACTCTTGTTTTTGAAGTTTTATGAAAGCTTTATGAAGCTTTATGAAATCACATGGAGTATATTGCTTTGTCATTCTACTTAGTGCCAAAATAATAGTAAAAAAAAACCCCTGCATTCAACCTCTTCTCTTCTGCTTCTGGACAAGCACTCCTTTCTCAGGAGTTCCTGACTCTGTTTGCTGATAGTGAAGAGAGAGTGGCAATGAACTCTATCTGATAGTCTGGGGTAAACTCTGTTGCAGAAGCCCTGAGGCTGGCACCAGAATCAATGACTCTTTGTTTCTAGTGGGCTGGTGACTGATGCCTGCCTCATCAGTCCAGTCTCCCAGGAAAAGCATTTCCAGCTTCTTCACCCTATCCTCTGAGAATTCAATCATGTCTGAGGCACACCTCTCATGTGCCAGGCCCACACAATGGAGCTTTCTGTGCCAGAAGCAATGTCAGCTTCATCTTTTTGTCAGGGTGTGGTGAACCTGACTCATACATTGATGTAGTCAACTCATATGGTGACAGGAATCTATAATAGCATGTCTTCTAAAGTGACTTATATGACTGCATTAATTTATATAATTGTACAAGAGGAGAACCATGTCTTTTTCTTCTTTGTGTCCTAATATCTAGCACAGTGAGTGCCTACAACATATATAAGCTCTTACTAAATGTTATACTAAACTGTACACTTTTTATTTGTTTGCTGTTTCTCAGGACTGGCCCTTGCAATTAACTTTCGATCAATGCAAGTGCTGTGAGAACTGGAACCAACTTGGGCAGAGTAGGCAGGCAATAAATAATTGCATTGATCAAATCATTCCTCTTACCATTCTGTATATATGACAGGACTATTTTTATTTCCAAGCTGTTCCATTTAAACAAATAGCATCTTCACTCTCCTCCTGTCCTGTTCATTCTATTTAAAACAACTACTTAGCTTTTCTTGCTTAATGTTACTAAAGCAAAAGTGGTTGATTGAATGGTGCCACTGTTACTTTTATATACAGAGAACTTGCCATTGGAAGTTCTAGACAAAGCTTAGATTCCTGGCATAATAGGTTTTATTCATTTTACAAGGTGATCTGGCAAAAACGGAGGCAGCCATCCTGAATACCATTACTAGGTACTTGCCTACAGGGTCTCATTCAGGATGTGCTCTTTCCAAATGTTAAGAAATATACTGAGGCAGTGGCATTTAAATATTTGCCCTGAGATACTATCAAATATATCCAGATGAAGACATTCAGCAGCAGTGAATAAGGCTATCCATTTCCCTATTGTTTCTGCCAATGAGGAACAGATGAGTGGTTCTATCTTTTTATTAGTGAGTAAAGAAATGCCTTCTAAAAATCAAATAATAAAAAAGAGTTGTAAATCTCTTTTAAAAATTAGTGTTGTATCCATGCCATACACTGGAAGCCCTAGAAACTCCTTATTAATTTGTTATGGCCCAAATTTCTAAAAACTACATTTAAAAAATCTGCAGATGGCATTGATCAGTGGCACTACCCACTCCTTTTCCATCATGGCACATTTTCATCATTTTTCATGACCAAGGAGACTGGATCTCACATCTCAATAACATCATAGAGATCCAAAACTTAGCATCCATATTGTCAATAATCAAGTTGATGTGACTCCTACAAATGAATTCATCAACATAAAACATTATAATTTGTTATTGTATCCCCTCAGATTCTATGCAATTGACTTTTAACAGCAGAAGATAATTCAGGAAGATTAGTGTTCAGGCAGATTTTAAGGGCAAGTTCAAAAACTCCTATGCAGGATATATTTTCTATGGCTTTCGACAAAGATGAAGTAATTCTAGGAAGCTGTTTTTGACAAGACCATGAGTGTCACATATTTTTTTTATTATAATTTAAGTTCTAGGGTACATGTGCACATTGTGCAGGTCTGTTACATATGTATACATGTGCCATGTTGGTGTGCTGCACCCATTAACTGGTCATTTACATTAGGTATATCTCCTAATGCTATCCCTCCCCCCTCCCCCCACCCCACAACAGGCCCAGGTGTGTGATGTTCCCCACCCTGTGTCCAAGTGTTCTCATTGTTCAATTCCCACCTATGAATAAGAACATGCAGTGTTTGGTTTTCTGTCCCTGTGATAGTTTGCTGAGAATGATGGTTTCCAGCTTCATCCATGTGCCTGCAAAGGACATGAACTCATCCTTTTTTATGGCTGCATAATATTCCATGGTGTATATGTGCCACATTTTCTTAATCCAGTCTATCATTGATGGACATGTGGGTTGGTTTCAAGTCTTTGCTATTGTGAATAGTGCCACAATAAACATAGGTGTGCATGTGTCTTTATAGTAGCATGATTTATAATCCTTTGGGTATATACCCAGTAGCGGGATCGCTGAGTCAAATGGTATTTCTAGTTCTAGATCCTTGAGGGATCACCACACTGACTTCCACAATGGTTGAACTAGTTTACACTCCCACCAACAGTGTAAAAGTGTTCCTATTTCTCCACATCCTCTCCAGCACCTGTTGTTTCCTGACGTTTTAATGATCGCCATTCTAACTGGTGGAGTGTCACATATTTCTAATTGGAGTTAAAGGATGCAATAGAAAAAGAAAACAAAATATTTAGAGAGACAGTGGTTTATAATCTTCCAGAATGAATGAAAGAGCAAACTCTCTGATGCAAAAAATAAGTGAGTTCCAAAAAAAGCAAATAAGAAGAAATGCATACCTAGAAAGAACACGGTGAAACTACAGAATGCCAACAATAAAAAAAAAGCCTTTAAAGAAGCCAGCATTGCCAAACTGACAGCTGATTTTTCAGCAGCAATAGTGGAATAATCAAAGTGTTTACAACTTCAGTTTTCAGATATTTCTACTGAAACTATCTTTCAAAAACAAAGGAGAAATAAACACAATTTTAAAGACTTTTTTAGGGCAGTTGTAAAATTGACAGTAAAATTGAGCAGAAAGTACAGGGTAACCATATATCCCTCAACCCTACACACATACAACCTCTCGCACTATCAACATCTGGCATCAGAATGGCATATTTGTTGCAATTGATGAACCTACACTGGCACATCGTTATCACCCAGAGTCTATAGTTTACATTAGGGTTCACTCTTGGTGTTGTACATTCTGTGAGTTTGGACGAACGTAATGACACATATCCACCATACAGAATAGTTTCACTGCCCTAAACATCCTCTGTGCACCACCAATTCAGCCTTCCTTTTCTGCTAAGCCCTGGCAACTCCTGATCTTTTACTGTCTCTATAGTTTTGCCTTTTCCAGAATGTCATATAGTTGGAATAATACAGTATGTAGCCTTTTAGATTGGATTTTAGCAATTTGCGTTTAATGTACCCCATGGCTTTTTATGGCTGGGTAGCTCATTTCTTTTTAGTGCTATTATTTTATTGTCGGAAGGTACCACAGTTTATTTAATCATTCACCTACTGAAGGAGACCTTGGTTGTTTCCAAGATTTGGCACTTATGAATAAAGTTGCCGTAAACATTCATGTGCAGGATTTTACATGGACATATGTTTTCATCACCTCTGGGTGAGTATCAACAAGCGCAATTATTGGATCATATGTTAAGAGTATGTTTAGTTTTGTAAGAAACTGAAAAACAGTCTTCCAAAGGGCCTGTACCATTTTCCATTCCCACCAGCAATGAGTGAGAGTTCTCATTGCTCCACATCCTCACCAACATTTGGTGTTGTCGGAGTTTTGAATTTTGGCCATTTTAATAGATGTATAGTGGTATTTCAGTGTTTTAATTTGCACTTCCCTGATGACATACAATGTGGAATATCTTTTCATATGCTTACTTGCCCTCTGTATAACTTCTTTGGTGAGATATTGCTTAGTTCTTTGGCCCATTTTTTAAAAATTGAGATGTTCATTTTCTTTTGTTGAGTTTTAAGATTTCTTTGTATATTTTGGATAACAATACCTTTATCAAATAGGTCTTTTGCAAATATTTTTCTCCCAGTCTGTGGTTTGTCTTCTTATTTTCTTGACATTGTCTTTTTCAGAGCAGAAGTTTTTAATTGTAATGAAGCTCAATTTATCAATTATTTCTTTCAAGAATTGGGCCTTTGGTGTTGTACCTAAAAAGTCACCACCATACCCAAAGTCACAGGCTTTTTCCTATGCTATCTTCTAGGAGTTTTATAGTTTTGAATTTTACACTTAGGTCTATAATCTATTTTGAATTAATTTTTGTGAAAGGTGTGAGGTTGTCCCATATTCTTTTTTTTTTTTTGCATGTTGATATTCAGATGTTCCAGCACTATTTGTTGAAAAGATTCTTTTGTCTATTGAATTGCCTTTGCTTCATTGTCCAAGATTAGTTGGCTATATTTGTGTAGGTTTAATCTTGAGCTCTCTATTCTGTTCCATTGATCTATTAGTCTATTGTTTTGCCAAATACCACACTGTCTTGATTATCAAAGCTTTAGAGTAAGTCTTGAAATTTGGTAATGTCAGTCTTTTGACTTCATTCTTCTTTTTAAATATTGTGTGGGCAATTCTGGGTGTTTTGCCTCTTCCTATAAGCTTTAGAATCAGTTTGTTGATATCCTCCAAATAACTTGCTGGGATGTTGACTAAGATTGCATTGAATCTATAGATTACACTGAAAAGAACTGATGTCTTGACAATTTTCAGTTTTCCTGTACTTGAACATGGACTATCTCTCCATCTTTTTATTTCATTGATTTCTTTCACTGCAGTTTTGTAGTTTTCCTTATATAGATCTTGTAGGTATTTTATTAAATTTATACCTAAGCATTTTATTTTTGGAGATGATAATATAAATGGTATTATGTTTTTAATTTCAAATTCCACTTGGTCTTTGCTAGTGTAAAGAAAAGCCATTGATTTGTGTATATTAACCTTCTATTCTGTAACTTTACTATAATCTATTAATTTGTTTTGTTGTTGTTGTCATTTTTGTTTTTTTGCTTTTTAGAGATGGGTCTTGCTCTGTTACCCAGGTTGGAGTGCAGTGGTGCAATCACAGCTCACTGCAGCCTCAAACTCTTGGGCTCAAGTGGTTTTTCTGCCTCAGCCTCCCAAGTAGCTGGGACTACAGGTGCATACTACTGCATCTGGGTAATTTTAAAAATTCTTTTTGTAGAAACAAGGTCTTGCTTTGTTGCCCAGGCTGGTCTCGAACTCCTGGCCACAAGCAATCCTCCTGTCTCAGCCTCAAAAATGCTGGGATTACAGGCATGTGCCACTGTGCCTGGCCCCAGGAATGTTTTTGATGTTGTTGATTCTTTCAGATTTTCTAGATAAACAATTATGTCATGTGTGAACACAGTTTATTTCTTCCTTCCCAATCTGTATATATATTTCCTTCTCTCATCTTACTGCATTAGTTAGAACTTCCAGTATCATCTTGAAATGTGAGTGGTGAGAAGGGACATCCTTGCCCTGTTCTTGATCTTGGCAGGAAAGCTTCTAGTTTCTTATAAATAAACTTTTTGAAGACAAAAACTGAAATTTCTACCAACAGACTTATGTCAAAGAAATTTTTTAATGAAAGTTTTTTGTTTCCAAAATGAAAGAATTTTGGAATTTTGCTTTGGTTTATGCATCTTTGTTTTGTTTCACCTGCCATTCTCCATTACTGAAAGTTGATGGTGGTAGCTCAATAGTCCATGTTTTCTTAGTTGCTTATTATGTTCTTCTTAAAAACAACAATAGTACTTTATTGGGTACCATTTACATATGGCAATATGCAGACATACTAAGTGTACAGCTTAATGACTACACAAACACATATGTGTAGGTATATATATATATGTATATATATATATACACACACATATACATACACACTAATAAAATTTAGGTAATGCTGATATTCTAATATTAACAAAATACACTTTAAGGATAAAAGCATTAAAGGATTTTCTTGGGCTAAAATAACTGTGAGATCAAAACCAAGAAAAATTATAGATTAATCTCCTTTATGAATATATATGAAAGTCACCAAGGAAATATTCACAAACTAAATTATACAACGTACATCAGGCTCAAGTTGAATTTGTTTCAGGAATGCAGGTTGATTAAACGTTCTCAAGTTTATTACTCTAATACTACCTTAACAAACTATGAAGAAAGAAAACATACAATTATCTCAATATGTAAGGCAATTATGGAGAAAATTTTAAAACTTAATTGGAAATGCATTATTGAGTTTCAGGTTGGACAAAGGACTTACAAGTGAAAGGCAAAACTTTAAAACTTTTAGAAGGAAATAAAGGAGAATAAATTACCTCATAATAGGTAGGAACTTCTTTAACAAGGCATCTAAAACAAATCACAAAGAAAGAGGTTAATACATTGAACTACATTAAAATGAATAATTCTATTCATCAATAAACCCCAATTTGTGACATATATACCTAGCAATGGATTAGTCTCCAAAATATATGGAGCTCAAAAGATAATATTTAAAACTCAAAATCACTGAAAAAAACACAGACAACCTAATAGAAAAAATGGGCAAAAGACACAAATGGGCATTTTCCAGAAAGACAGCAGGACTGGCAACAAACATGGGAAATGCAAATTAAAATAACATAAAATACCGCTTGTACCAATCACACCAGCAATAATTAAAAAGTTGGATAATAACAAGTGTTGGAGAGATTCTCAAGCAATAACAGAAGGCAAGTATGAGTACAGTTGGCCCTCTGTATCCATGGGTTGTATATTCGTGGATTCAACCAACCATGGTTAGAAAATATTTGGAAAGAAGAGGGTGCTTGCATTGGTCGTGAACAAGTACCAACTTTTTTCCTTATCACTATTTCTTAAACAATACAGCATAACAACCATTTACATAACATTTACATTGTATTGGGTATATTAAGTAACCTGAAGATTAAAGTATATGGGAGGGTATGCATAGGTTATATGCAAATACTATGCCATTCTACATAAGGGACTTTAGTATCTGTGGATATTGATATCTACAGGAAGTCCTGGAACCAATCCTCCACAGATACTGAAGGATAACTGTATAAATTAGTACTCTGGAAAACAGTTGGCATTATCCAGTAAATAAAGTTAAAGGTGCCCATGTCCAATAACTCAACAATTCTACTTCTAGGTAGACAAACCTAGATAAACTTTTGCATATGAATACTAGGAGATATACAAGAATGTTCAAGGCAGGCGTGTTTGTAAGAGCCAAGCAGACACACAAATAAATAACAGTCTATAAAAATTTCAATATTCACCCAAAGCAAAAATAAATTATGCTGTAAATTATAACATATTCATAAAATGGAATACTCTATAGTAATGAAAAATGAATTATTCCTACATGCCTCAACATGAACAAATCCCAGAAGATAATTTTTTAAAATACATTTTTATTGTATATATTTAAGGTAAACAATACAATGTTATGGGATACATATAGATAGTAACATATAGTGAAGCAAATTAACATATCCATAATCTCACACAGGTACCTATTTCTTCTTTGTTTCTGTGGCAAGAGTAACTAAAATCTACTCAGCAGGTTTCCCAAATACAGAACAATTTTATTACCTGTAGTCCTCATGATGTACATTAGATCGCTAGTCTTATTCAGCCCACATATTTGACCTACATCTCCCTATCCCCTGCCCATAACAACAGTTTTATTCTCTATCTCTGTATATTTGACTTTTTATTTTAGATTTCACAAATAAGCGAGATAACACAATATTTTTCTTTCTGTGTCTGACTTATTTCCCTTAGTATAACATCCTCCAGCTTCACTATGTGTGGCAAATGGCAGAATCCTCTTTTTCAATATTGAATAACATACATTCAGTGTAAAAGAAGTATATGTATATGTATATATCACAGTTTATCCATTTGTCCATTAACAGACACACAGGCTCTTGTCATATCTTGGCTATTGAGAATAGTGCTGCAATGAACATGGGAGTGTGGATGTCTTTACGAGGTGATTATTTCATTTACTGTGGGTCTATGCTCAGAAGAAGGATTGCTGGGTCAGATCATGATGGTTCTCATTTAAATTTCTTTAGACATCTCAATATTATTTTGCATAATGGTTGTACCAATCTATAACCCCACCAACAATGTACCAGGGCTCCCTGTTTTCCACAACTCCACCAAAATTAGTCTTTTGTTTTTTGATAACAGCCATCCTAATGGGTGTGAGGTGATATCTCAGTGGTTTTGATTTGCATTCTCCTGATGAGTAATGATGTTGGGTGCCTCTTCATATATCTGTTGGCCACTTTTATCTCTTATTTGGAGAAATGTCGACAAGTGCTCTTTTCCCACTTTAAAATCAGGCTATTTGCTTTCCTATTATTGAGTTGTATGAATTCTTTATTAATTTTGGATATTATCCCCTTATCAGACACAGGGTTTGCAAATATTTTTCCCAATCAATAGGCTGTCATTTTATTTTGTTGGTTATTTACTTTGCTGTGCAAATCTTTGTAGTTCAATGTAGTCCCATTTATTTATTTTTGCTTTTGTAGCCTGAGCATTTTTTTCCATTTTTTAGTGTGATATCCAAAAAATTATTTCCAGGGCCAATGTCCAGGAGCTTTTTGTGTTCTCTTTAAGGAATTTTATAGTTTTAGGTCTTGTATTTTATAAATTTTACATATATATGGAAATTCAATTTTCCCAGCACTATTTATTGAAGAGCCTATCCTTTTCCCACTGTATCCTCTTGGTGTCTCTGTCAAAAATTAGTTTACTGTATATGTTTGAATTTATTTCTGGACTCCATTCTGTTTCACTGTGTCTGTTTTTGTGTAAGTACTATACTGATTTGTTTACTAAAGCTTCATAATATAATTTTAAATCAGGAAGTATGATACCTCCAATTTTATTTTTCAGAAGACAATTTTTAGTGAAAAAAACTGAGGTACAGAAGAAAACAAACAGCATGATTCTACATATGTAAAGTTGAAAATTATGTAAATTTAAGCAATAGATTGTTTAGACATATATACACTAGTTGCAAAAACTATAAAGGAAGACAAAAACAAACATAAAATTCAGGTATATTATTAGTAACCCGAGGAGAAAGACTTGCAACTCATATTTATTTTTAACCTACTCCTCTCCCAGCCCCCAGTATATAGACACAGTTTAGCAGGGAAATCAGTGCATTGCAAATTGGACTGAGAAAGTATTAGATAAACCAGTTTGTGTTGACTTTCCCTGGTGTTTCTTCTGATTTACTTCTTGACTTCATAAAATAATTTTTTTCACAAAGCGTGGAGTGGTACTAGAAGTAAAGAATACTTACGTTTTCTAACAATTCTTTAGTTTCTCTTCTCTCCCCTCATGTAGGTCTATAGTCCTTCTAGTTATTTTAGAAATCAAAGCTGTGCTAGGAGCAGCTACCTTGAAGATTTCAATAGTGTCTTTTCAAAATCTTCCTCTCTGAACCTTTCAGATGAAAAGGAAATCATTTGGTCTTTCAAGTGACCTGATTGAGGCTCTACATCTGACAAATCCAACTCATAATTTGGATTAAACTGTCCATTATCTCATCCATAATTAGCATAAATTTTTATGGTGTGCTTCTTTTCAGTAGATGCATTTCTAAATAACACCTGAATCCCATTTTGAAATAACTTATTTCATATGTACCAGAATTCTTGACTATAACCGTGAGATGTAGACTTCCAATTATGGGTTCATGCTACAGTTTATAATTGCACCATACATTTTCTTTTGTAAAAATTCATATTTTCCTCATGTCTACTCTTCCTGGAGCTCCACTTTTCATGAAGAGTATCTCTGCAAGAAGAGAAAGCTGGTTTCTCCATCAAAGCTGAGGAACTGGCATGTCAGTGTCTTGTAGGATTTGAACATTTTTCAACAATGTTTGAGCCTTAATCCTAAGAAAATAAACAGAAGTTAATATGAGCCAAGCAATATAGACCTCTTCTTTGGAGCATTCTTGTGCTTTGGTGTTTAAGACAGTCAGTGTCTGGTAGGTAACTAAAGTCAAAAAGAAAAATAGGGAGATTATCTTTCAAAAAATAGTCATGAACTGATTTGTCATAAGATTTAGTACGTAATGCCAGAGAAAAAGCAGAACTATGTATGATTCACAGTTGTATACTTCTGTTTGTTCTTTGCCACTTCTTAGGTAGAGAGGAGTATATAAATTCTCTAAAACATGCAAATTAACTTATTTATGTAATTGATTACTTATGGTTAATAATTATGTAACCATTTATTTTAAAAGTATACTGTACCCACTTCTGAAAAGGCTTCAGGGCAGTTTACATATTAACCCATAGTTCAAAGGCACACTATCATGTCTCAGTACTAAATGGATTAGACCCTGGAAAACATAAAGGAGGTGATACTCTCAAAGACTGGTTATGGTCAGAGTTTTTTGTATGGCTCCCACCTCAGATACTACCTCCTCCCTGTACTCTTAAGTGTAGGCTGCTTGTTCTTGAACCTTCCACTTAACCACATGGGCTGGCTGGGCTGGTGGGCAGAAGCAGGACGACTGACATGGGCAAGAGTGTAGACTTTGCAGACGACAAACTGCCTGGGTTAGACACGGCTATGTACCTTGGGCAAGTTATTAACCGTCTCAGAGCCTTAGTTTCCTCATTTGTAAAATGGGAGTTACAGTATTGACCTCACAGATGAGAATTACATGAATTTAGTAAATGTAAATGTAAAGCATTTAGAACAGAACCTGGTAAACAGTAAGTGCTAAGTAACTATTAACACTTGCTCATTCAATATATTCCTCAAATGTCCTATGAAAATCCTTCTTCCTTTGAAACTTATGCCTCTCAAATTCACCATTGTCCATCTTTTCTTGTTGTTCTCATCATTTCCTGATATGGTTTATGAATTTTCTCTCCATCCCAAATCTGCCATAATCCTGGTGTCTTCAGTGTCCGTGTGGATGACCTTTCCAATACCCAGTGCCTTAGCTTCAACATCACTGACCTTCATCTCCACACAGATATCAGCAACTCACCCCTTCCCCCTTAGTATTACCTGGAGCTACTCCACCTATTCAACTTTCTTTCCATCAGCTCCTACAATCCACATTGCTCCAATCATACCTGCTTCTCCTACACAATTGTGAAGCCCCATCCCTCTCTTTCCTGGTCTGGTTTTACTTCCTTCATCCTGCTTTGGTTTAGCTCTTCAACCTGTCTCTTTAAACAATACTTTCAACTTCTCACTCTTCTTGCTTTCTTTTCCTTTTGCAACACTTACCCAAATGTGGATTGATCCATCCTTCTTTGCTCCTAAAACCACACTAAGTAAATCACTCGACCATGTGCACTAGAGCCATTAACTCTTGGTCTGTGTCCTCAACTGAGCCCTTCACAGTCTGGCAGCCTCCTCCATGCCCCTAGCTAGCTCTGTTGTGTTTCTTTGCCAACCTTGCACTCCCCTCTTTGCTGAACTCTCGTATACACTCACCAAGTTCTAAACCATTTCCTAAGTATGTCTTGAATCTAAAAGCCCCTTTTCATTGCTTCTCTGCAGCACATCAGCTCAATTGGTCTCCTTTCCTCCTCTCCAATATATTCTTTCTGTTACCAAAGTGATCTTCCTAATATGCAAGAATCGTCATGTTCAGCATATACTTAATATCCTTCACTAACTCCCTACTGCTTTCTGAATAAGTCTCACCTATAGCTTGGCCAAGGTGCTTTGGGAGCAAGCCTCTGTTTACCTCTTTTAGATTCCCTCCCAATTCTTCTAACCTGCACCCTATGCACTCAATTACTTGTGCTTCCTCAGCTGTGCCATATTCTGTCACATCTCCATGTACCTCATATGCTACCTTCTTTGCGGGGAATGCCCTGTTTTTCTTTACCTACCTGGATAATTCCTACTGGTCTTTTTGGATTCATTCAAGTGTTATTGCTTGTCAGCTCTGGTACAGAGTCTTCCCAGACCCTTCCTCTTAGAACCTACCACCAGGCTGGTTGAGTATCTCCCTTTGCTCTTCTGTAGTGCCTGTCTCTATCAAGTACTTAGCATGCTTGCCAGCAATTGGCACATAGGAAATGGCTAGTAAATGAATGAATAAGTTAAGACATCCCATTTCCATAAAGTAACAATAAAAACTATCATAGTATTTCATTTTACATGTGCATTTGTAATAGAGATTTCAAAAACTGTGGAGCTGGTTTTGGTAGGGTATATATCACAGAGTGACTGATATTCCAGTTATCTGGTTCCTGGGCAGCCCAAAGGCTCAGGTAACTACCTTAGGAAAACCAGAGACTTGACTGAGGGCTACCACTTTCTGAACAATGCTGGGAGTCCAACGGTTTGTTAGACACCTAGGGGTGTCTTCTCATTCCCCTCCTGGCAGCAAGATAGCTTCAGTAGCTGTGGCATCACATCCCTATGCGACAACAGTTAAGAGTCAAACAAAAGTCTGTTTCTCTCTTGTGTTTCTTTGTTAAAGAGGCAACAAAAATCCTTTCCCAAACTCCTCCCCCATCTGTACCACCAGAATATTTTTCTCCAATTTCACAGCCAAAACCAGGTCACATTCCAAACCTCTAAACTGGTTACAGGAATGGGGAATGGGGGCAGACCAATTAGGATTTACTTGAATCTTAAGGGTCTAGGGCACTAGTACACAATTAAGGTCTGTCTTCAAGGACACGGAAGGAAATGGCTGTTGAATAGGCAACTCTCAGTCTTTGCTAAAACGAGTGTCATAGTAGAACAAATATTGGATTTAGAGTCAGGCACATTGTAATTTGATTTCCACTTCTGCTGTTTCCTAGTTGTGTGACCTTGGGCACCTTCCTTATCTCCCTGAGATTCAGTCTCCTCATCTATAGGATGAGGACACCAAAATCTAACTTTTAAGATTACCAAGAAGATTAAATAAGATAACCTTTAGAATGTTGCTAACCCACAATGAACATTCATTCACTTAAAAATATTTTTGAACACTTACTGTGTGCCAGGCACTCTGCCAGGAATATAGGGGTGAACAAGACAGATATGATCCCCACTTCATATAATTTACTAACAATTGATGTTAGTTTTTAAAGTTTTCTAATTTTGCCAAGAAACTCAGAAGCACTTTGATTACCTTGACAATCACTTTTTAAAGAAACCTGATGTCTCAGACGTGCTTACGGCTTCTGAGATTTTATATTTAATGTGTGATTCAAAACTTTTTTTTGCCTTATTCTGTTTAATTAAAAGATTCCTGTCAAGAAAATGAAAAGACAAGCCACAGACTGGGAGAAAATGTTTGCAAAAGATATATCAGATAAAGGGCTGTTACTCAAAATACACAAATAAATCTTAAAATTCAGCAATAAGTATATAAACAATCCAGTTTTAAAATAGACCAAAGAACTACAGAGACACCTCACCAACAAAGGTATAGATGGCAAATAAACATTTGAAAAGATGTTCCACATCCTGTCATCAGGGAAATGCAAAATAAAACAGCATCGAGATACTACTATACACCTATTAGAATGCCCCAAATCCAGAACCCTGACAACACCCAATGCTGGTTAAGGATGTGGAGCAACAGGAATTCTCATTCATTGCTGATGGGAATGCCAATGATACAGTCACTTTGGAAGACAGTTTGGCAGTTTCTTACAAAACTAAACATTTTCTTACCATATGATCCAGCAATCGTGCTCCTTGGTATTTACCCAGAGGAGCCGAAAACACATGTCCACACAAAAGCCTGCACATGAATGTTTACGGCAACTTTATTCATAAGTGCCCAGAGTGGGAAACAACTAAAATGTCCTTCAGTAGGTGAACGGAAAAATAAACCGTGGTACCTCCAGACAATAAAATAATGTTCAGCACTAAAAGGAAATGAGCAATTCAGCCATGAAAAGACATGGAGACACTGTAAATGCATATTACTAAGTGAAAGAAGACAAACTGAAAGACTCCATGTGTACGTATGATTCCAACTATGCAACATTCTGGAAGGGCTAACGTATGGAGCCAGTAAAAGATCAGGGGGTGCCAGGGTTTAGGGGAAAGGGGGAAATTAATAGGCAGAGCACAGAGGGTTTTTAGGGCTGTGAAACTATTCTGTATGATACTCTAACGGTGGAGACATGCCATTATACGTTTTTCCAAAGCTATAGAGTGTACAATGTCAAGAGTGAACATTAATGTAAATTATGGACTCTAGGTGATGATGATCTGTCAATGTAGATTCATCTATTATAACAAATGTACCACTCTGGTGGGAGACGCTGATATTGGGGGAGGCTGTGAGTGTGCTGGGGACAGAAGATATATGGGAACTCTCTGAAAACTTTCGCTCAATTTTACCATGAACCTAAAGCTACTCTGAAGAATAAAGTTTATTGAAACAAAACACAATTATCAGAGACTTTTGTATTTTTATGAGTATACTATCACTATGAATACCATCCTGATTCCTAACCTAAAGATGACTTGCAAAGTGCAATTTTTAGAAA
Organism: Nomascus leucogenys; assembly: GCF_006542625.1. Taxonomy (NCBI): domain Eukaryota; kingdom Metazoa; phylum Chordata; class Mammalia; order Primates; family Hylobatidae; genus Nomascus; species Nomascus leucogenys. The sequence goes on along the minus strand of NC_044387.1, from coordinate 75,384,733 downwards.
GTGGACAATTAAGACAATATCCAAAACAACCTTATGAGCCTAGAAAAAAGTCCAGATGTGATACATATGGTCACCTCATCTGAGTAGTCATGTACATGGTCCAGAGTCAAGGCAGATGCAATTCATAGGAAGGGTTAACCTCCACTTAGTAGGAACAATCAGGTAATTAGAGTGACCCATTCTCCAACCAGGTCCACTAAGAGTTTTTCCTCTTTTATATCAAATAAACAACATAGTTAAGAAGGATTATCAAGATACATTTGCTATGTTTTGGTCATAAAAGAAAAAATGTTCTATTAATCACAAACTCTATCCCATTACAAACGTTTACTGCTTTGAGTTGGACTGGGTTATTGTTCAGCAAACACTCCCTCCCATCTTTTCCTCAGAGCGAAATATATTTTCCTACCTTTGGGCTCAGCTATGTGACATGCTTTGGCCACTGGAAATTAGCAGGTGTGATGCAAGCAGCAGCTCTCAATATGCTTGAGTGGTGGACACATTGTCGTGTTCTCCAGTGATATGCCTGGAGAGCAAGGCCTGGTTGGCCTCTGCCCCATCATCCTAAGTTGCAGAATAAAAAATGAGGAGGTGACCCAAACCCAGCCCAAAACCTAGAACCAAACCCAGCCAACGTGCAACTTGAAGCAGAGCTGCCCAGCCTGGCTGAACCTGCATCAGCCCAGCTGAAGTTGACTGTGAGTGTGAGAATAAGTGCTTGCTATTGTGAGCCACTGAGCTGTGGAGAATTTTGCCATTATGGTGGCAATAACTGTTTTACAGCTATAATCAGAAGTGTAAAGGTCAGGTTGTTATGACTCCTCTAATAGTAATGGACTTGGCTCCATTTACCTCACTCTGTGCATCTGCTCTATGAAACTAGGGATTCAGATTTCGAGGCGTTTTAGTGCCCTGAAGGCCCGGGGGACCTCCATCAGATCCCTGTGAAATCTGAAGGGAGGTGGAAGGAGATGGAGATAGGTGTCCCTGGGGTTAGTGAAGAGGAGCTAGAATTTAGGTCTTCTAGGGCCATAGCAACAATGGGAAAAATGGTGGAAGAGACTATACCCGCATTCAGGTTAGCAGGCATGCTATTCTGCGTTTACTTAAAAAAGTGGGATGTCCTACTTTGGAGGGAGATGTACAAAGAGTTATTATAGAACATAGGTAAATTATGTTTTTTAACAGCCAACTGTTGAGATCAGCAAAACTATAACCTAGGGAAAGTGTCACTTTCGAGGTAAAAACTGCATATATTTAGAGAAATGATACGTTGTATATGCTTGCAGTGGGAATGTAAATTGGTCTAAACCCTTTGGAAAACTTTGGAGTAACTGGGAGAACAAACTCATATTCGGTAAAGTTGAAGAAGATCATATGTTAAGAGACAGTGGTTTTGCTGCTGGGTATGTACCATAGACCAATGGGTCTCAACAGGACTGGTGCCACACCTGGGAGGCAGGTCTGCTTATAATAGTGATGGAGGGGTGTGTGTGTGTGTGTGTGTGTGTGTGTGTGTGTGTGTTACTGCCATTTAGTAGGTAAGGGCCAGATATCCTGTGTGTCCTGAAATTTGGATGGTCTCATTAAAAAAAACAATTGTCCTGGGTCCTTCATGACTTTAGAAGGACTAGTAGAACATTTATATAGGTGGGAAACCCAATTATAATTATCTAAGAGTATAGCATAACCCTGTTTTAGATATAAATAGTAAGTACTCTGTGAGGTCTTCTTGTATACCAAATTTTTCAGAGATGCAACTACTAGATAAAGGCAGCCTGAATTGTGTTTTGTTCAGAACATTACCAAGAGTTCTTCACATTACCAGTAGTTGCATCACTTGCAGTGTTTGAGTTACCAGTCTCACAATCTTCTATCACTGCATCTGTGAACTGCTTCATCATGTCTCCTAATGTAGTGGAGTGTATTTGTGGTTACTGACATATTGAAATAAATATTATTTTATTAAAATTACTGTTCTTACATTTTTACTTTATATCATAGAAAGTGTATTGCAGTGATTTTTTAAAATGTGTGCAGATAAGTTATGAATTTCATTTCAAGATAGTAAGTGGGATGATACAAACTATTTATTAATAAAAGAGTACATCAGGTCTGATTGTGGTAAGAACTACAGCCCAAGATTAATTCACATATGTACCCAAAGATAACATTATGTAGAACTGTGTTCTCCAATACAATAGTTATCAATCTCATTAATTAAAACTAAACAGACTAAGAATGTGATTCTTCAGTCACACTAGCTACATTTCAAGTGCTCCATAGCCACATGTAGCGAGTGGCAACAGATATAGGACATTTCCATCATTGCAGAAAGTTCTTTTGGACATCTTTGGCAACAATATTTATGGTATCAAAAAACTGGAAACAACCTACAAATATCTCACTTATCCATTCCCCTTTAAAGAAGCAGGGGACATGGAGGAATGGATAAGTAAGGCGACAGGGGACACGGAAATGCATGAGTAAGTGAGATATTACACAGCAATGAAAAGGAATGCTTACGTGTATCAACACAAATGAGTCTCACAAATAACAATGAGTGAACAAAGCAAAAAGCAGACCTGCACTTTTACAGCATTTAAACATAAAATAGTACTACATGTGGTTTAGGGACCCATATATAGCAAACACATTTTTAAAATGCTTGAGATTGATAGATAAAAAATTCAGGTTAGCAGTTACCTATGGTAGCAAGGGAGGAAATGGAGAGGAGTAAAATGGAGGCTTACCTGCAATGGTAATGTTTCATTTCTTCATGGGTAAGGAAGGCATACAAGAATTCATTATTCTTTATATGTTTTTGATATAAAGAATATAAGTTTTTAATGTATTTTTATATATTAAATATTGCAAAATAAATTTTTCAATGGAGGAACATTCATGAGCTCCTAAAAGCATGGAGACCTGTTTTGCTCATGGCTCTATCCTTAATGCCAAGCAAAGTGCCTAGCACGGAGCAGATGCTCAATTAATATTTGTCGAATAGTCAGCCAAACATATAAAGCAAAACTTCACATATTATAGTTTGGACTCTAACACAGATGTAATGTGCTTCCATCCCACCCAATCAGGGTATCCAGTAACACAAACTCTTTCTTTTTTAAGAGACAGGGTCTCACTCAGTTGTCAGGCTGGAGTACAGTGGTGTAATCATAGCTTACTGCAGCCTCAAACTCCTGGGCTCAGGTGATTCTCCCACCTGAGACTTCCAGGTAGCTAGCACTACAGGTACATGCCACTATGCTTGGCAATTTTTTTTTGTATTATTATTCTTATTATTTTTGTACAGACAGGGTCTCACTATGTTGCCCTGGCTGGTCTCAAACTCCTGGCCTTAAGCAATCCTCCCGCCTTGGCTTCCCAAAGTGCTGGGATGATAGGTGTGAGCCACCATGTCTGATCACAAACATTTTCTTAATCACGCATTAATGTTACAAAGATCTATTAAGGGCCAGCTATAGGGCAGGAGCTCCTCCAGTGTTAGGGGTATAACAATGAACATAAACTAACTAAATATGGCAGGGGAGGGAATACAGATAATAAAGAAAAAATAAGTACAGTAGATAGTAAGTCACATGAAGATAAGTGCCCTCAAGAAAAATAAAACTGGAAAGGGAAGGGGAAGAGGAAAAGTTAGATGTTAGGCACTATTAAATAGGGTAGTCAGGTTGTCTTTGAACATGTGACCTTTTAGGTAAGATTTGAAGTGAGGGAGGGGGCGATGAGCATCCATCTGAGTGAGAGGGAAGAGCGCATACAGACCTCAAGGCAGTGGGTGCTGGGAAAAAGAGGTCAGCAGGGCAGAAGGAGCCTGAATGCCTGGGAGAGGGTCAGAGACTGGGCAGAGCTTTCTAAATCACTGTAAGGACTTTGGCTTTTATTCTAGGTAATACTGAGGATTTGCAACAAAGGAATGACATCACCTGGCTTACATGTTTAAAGAATCACTCTCTTTTGAGAATGAGTGATGGTAGGGAAGTAGAAACAGGGAGACCAGTTAAGAGATTATCACAGTCATTCAAGCCAGAGATGATGGCAGCTAGAACCAGAGTAGCAACGGAGGAGGTGATAAGAAGTAGTCAGATGCTTAGCTTATTTTGAAGACACGGGAACAGCTATCATGTATCCAGGGAATGAGGAAAAAAACAAAGAGCAGTCAGGGATAACAGGAAGATTTTTGGCTTGGAGCTGCCATTTGCTGAGAAGAGGCAGGGAGCTGGTTGGATGGGGGTGGAAGTGCAGTTCAGTTTGGGACGTGTTAAGTTTGAAATAGGCACCCAAATGGAGTTGCTAAGTACACAGCTGGTGTATGAGCTTGGGGTTCAAGGGACACATAGAAGCTGGAGGAATAAATTGGAGCGCCATTGGCATATAGGTGGTATTTAAAGGCAAAAAATAAGATCAGATCATCCAGGGAGTAACTGTAGCTAGCAAAGAAGAGAGGTCCAAGGGCCATGTCTTGAGGCACTGCAATGTATAGAAGTCAGGAAAAGGAGGGGGTAGAGGATCAGATAATGAGGTAGAAGACATCCATGCAAAGGCAGTGCCTTGGAAACCAAGTTGAGAAAGTATGTAAAGGAGGGGAGGAGTGCCCAACTGTGTCAAATTATGCTCAGGATTTAAGATGATGACAATAATAGACCATTGTATTAAGCAAAATGAAGGTCATGGCCTGGGCAGTTCTGGAGGAGTGGTGCGGGGGGTGTGAGACCCTTCTCGTACAGGGCTCTGGAGACAAAGGAATAAACAAGATAGACAACTCTGTTGAGGCTATTTTCTGCCTAATCTGACTTTTAGACGGAAAGAGAATCCACGTATTCCTGACTAAACAGATGCCAATACATACTGGAATCCAGAAATCTAAACATATCATATCTTATCTCAAAAGGATAGAACACAAAGCAGCAAGAAAAGTTCACTTAAGTATAAGAGTTTGCTTCACTTTCTAGAAACAAAAAGAACCACCCAGAGAAACTGTCTGAACTAGGGGTCCTGGTAGAAGAAATACTCACCTAAGTGAGTTGATCAACTTTCTCTAATTGTATATGATGCTAAATAAGCCACCTTTAGTTGTCATTGAATCAGATTTTCCCACTTGTACATTAGTGGTTGGAAAAATAGATTAGCTCAACCCTATTATGTTATTTGCTAGAAAAGCCACTTATCTCATGAGAACTTTAACCCCAGGGACCAATTAACCTGCTGATTTATCCAGGATCAATACAGATGATTCTCAGATAAGTCAAGCTTAATGTTCAAGAATCATGACAGAAAACCAGGTGTGTTCATGCATGCCTGTAGTCCCAGCTATTCAGGAAGCAGAGGTGGGAGGATCTCTTGAGCCCAGGAATTCGAGGCTGTAGTGTGCCATGACTGCGTCTGTGAGCAGCCGCTGCACTCCAGCCTGGGCAACATAACAAGACCCTGTCTCTTGAAAAAAAAAAAAAAAAATAGAACCCCCAGTGAGCTCAGGAGAGTTAATAAACAAGATGTGCCAGAACCACAGGCCTCCAACCCCTTCACCTGCCTGCTCTCACCTTTATCCAGCCAACTATCTAAGGGGAAAGACTTACATGTGAAAGACTGACTTTAGCTTATCATCAGAAATACTTTTGGACACCCTTCAACAGCTGCTGTCAGACCAAGAGCTGAAGAAAAAAGAATACACAAAGCAATTTCCTTCTTACAATATAATAGTTTGCTAAGTTATTATAATGTAACCCTGTGCAGTCCATTATAACAGAGGGTTAATTTTCTAATATAAGGCACTATTAGCTCTTCGGAAAATACAGGTTAAAACAGTGTCCAGAATTTATAAGTAGGAATCAGTAAAGGAAGGAATACTTTTACAATTAAAAATTCTTATGGAATGGGAGCAAATTATTGTCAGAGCTGAGAAAGCTGAAAGAACTAAGAAGGCAGACAATTTTCATCAATTTACTGAATTGAATAGTATTTATTGGATACATTCTTTCAATTTAAGTACTCACTTCATAGAATTAACTATTTTAACAGACAACAAAAATCTTAAAATGTGTTGCAAAAAGTCTTTTTTTTTTGGTTGCTTTTTTGATGGGAATTTCCCATTGCTCCAAAAACCAAAATGCAATAAAATATTTTCAGTCTTTTCCTCAAACAGAAACTTTTCACATGAGCTCTTTATGTTGAAAGTAGAAAAAAATGAACGTTTTGTTCTCTCTGAACATATACACCCTCTAGTGGTTCTAGAATTTAATAAAAAACAAGAATGAGAAATAACTGTATGAGCTAATAACTCAAATTATAGACTCTAGATAGAAAGAATGCCTTAACCCTCATGCGGTGCTGATAGGAAGGTAAATTAGTGGAGCCACTATGGAGAATAGCTTAGAGGTTCCTCAAAAATCTAAAAATAGAATTATCACATGATCCTGCAATCCCACTGCTAAGTACATATCCAAAAATAGGAAATCAGAATATCAAAGCTATATCTACATACCCATGTTTACTGCAGCACTATTCACAATAGCCAAGATATGGAATCAACCTAGGTGACCATAAGCAGATGAATGGAAGAAGGCAATGGAATACTATTCAGCCATAAAAAAGAATAAAATCCTGTCATTTGTGGCAACATGGATGAAACTGGATGACATTATGTTAAGTGAAATAAGCCAGGCGTTGAAAGACAAACATCGCATATTCTCACTCATGTGGGAGTTAAAAAAATTGAACTCATGGAGATAGAGAGTAGAATGATAGTTACTAGAGCCTGGGAAGGGTAGTTGGGAGGCAGGGGATAAAGAGTGGTAGGTTAGGGGGTTCAAAAATACAGTTAGATAGAACAAATAAGATCTAGTGTTCAGTAGCACAATAGTGCAACTATAGTTAATAATAATTTAATGTATATTTAAAAATAACTAAACGAATGGAATTGAAAATTCCCAACACAAATAATAAATGCTTGTGGTGATGAATATCCTAACTACCCTGATTTTATTATTACATGTTATATGCTTGTATCAAAATATCACATGTATCCCATCAATATGTACAACTAATATAGATCCATAATAATCAAAAATTATAAATGCCTTATAAAAATATTGCAAGGAGGGCATTATAAGTAAATTAGGGCTTGGCATATTAGAATATACTAGTCTGTATATTAAGTTTATCTTTGAATGTTGTCTGGGTATCTGTGGATTTGACACATTTGTAAAAGTTAGGGGAGAAATTAGGAAACTGTTCTGTGAGGAACAATCATAAAGTTATGTAACTCTGAAGAAAGAAATTAAACATTCATTTGTAACATAAAATACTTTTATACAAGCATTCAATATTTAAGTGCATTCCATGTTATATAAAGAGTATACTAGCATTCAACATTTATATGTATTTCACTTTATACTATGTATTCACAGCGTTCTAATACCACAAATTACAGGGCGTTAGAAATCAACCAGTCTGTTTTTCTCATTTTACAGGTAAGAAAATTGAAGCCCAGGGAAGTTAAGTGATTTGCTGAAGGCCACAGTCATGCCATGCAGTGGTAGGATCAGAATTCAGATTTCTGGAATCTCAACAAGATGTTTCTCCCACTACCCCAGACCAATGAAGTAAAAAGTGGTACCCACAGCAAAGACTAAAATCCAGATATATAAATAAATAATTTCATCGTTCTATGACAGAGACTAATAAGGGGACCCAATTTAGATTGGAGAACTTTTCTCTGCAGGCCAAAAAGAGAATAAGTAAAGGAAATAAGCAGTTCCGGGAGCAGGGAGAATACAAAGGTGCATGAGCTTTCTCACTGCTGAGGTGAAAAAGAGACCATGTTAGAAGAACTGAAAGATGGGCTGGAGTGTGGGGACCGGGCAGCATCCCCAAAAGGCTCTGGGGAGACAGACAAGCATGCCCAAGCAGGCCATGTAGGCCTGGACTGGGTTTATCTCACAGTAAAAAAATTCACGGAAGGATGTTAAGCAAACGGGCCATGTGACTATATTTTGACTCTTTAAATTTTTCCCCTTGAATATGCAAACTACATACACATTATCAAAGTCAAGAAAATAGTATACATTAAAAATTACCTCCCTCTTATTCCTGTCCTACAACCTCCAAGTTCTCTGTCCCGGACCAAATAACTTAAATGTCCATCAGCTGGAGACAGGCACATCTGCATATAATGTGGCTGTTAAAAGGGAATTAAGAGGAATGAAGTCTATATTTGGTTAGGAATGCACAGTGTAGAATGGTATACTTTGCATGCCACCTGTGTAAAAAGTGGAAGCATGGTATAGAATGCTACTTTTTGGGTAAAAAAAAAAAAAGGAAGAACTGTACATAAATGCTTGTCCGTGCGTAGAGTACCTCTGAAGGATTTGCAAGACAGTGTTGACCCTTGGGAGGGGAATCAGGGACTGGGAGTTGGGGTGGAAAGCTGACTTAATTCTCATTCGATTTTCTGTTGTCTGTTTGAATCTGTACTATATGCATGCCTTTTAAAAGCTTAGAAAGTAAACACATAAAGAAAATCATTCCTCCCAGCTTCTTCCACACATGCTATCTCCCTCTTGTTCCCTTCACCTGCCTGTGGGAAGCTGGCCCAGCCTTTTGCCTGCTGCGCGGCCTCCACCCTCAAATCTGCACTCACTCTCTGATTACACGACCCTAGCCAACCTCCACTTTCTGAATTAATTCTTCACCAATTGATGTGAATGCCTTTTAGAAATGTTACATGCCTCATGGGAAAGCTTCTGCTCGAACTCTGTCCTGCTGATAATCTTAATTTATTCTAATAACAAATTACATCATTCAGACTTCTGTTTATCACTCTTGCTTCCTATTCTTTCTACTCTGTCATCCCAAGTTTTCCTTGCCCATGGAAAACTGAACAGAAGACTGTAAGTAACTATCATAAAATGTTTATGATAAAAAGTAACTTGATTTAAATTTCAGTAGTAAAGCCAAGATAATTTTAAAGAGCTGAGGCTTGATAGGAGTGCACCTTTTGAAAGACCGTGAGACCAAAGTGCAGGAATGAGTTTGCCATGCTGTATCTTTGATCCCTGAGAAATTGCCTCGTCCCCACATGTTCTGTTGCAGAAAAGGAAGCGGCAAAAACACATTTTAATGACGCATTCTATATATATATATATATATATATGTATGTATATAAAGAGAATGTATATATTATTGGCATCTCATTGCCTAAAGTTAATCTAGAGAAGTATCTATCATATTATCAAACTACAGGAATCTGAAGCTTAGGGTTCTCCACAAAGTAGTAATTTCCATCCACAGTATTAACCTTCAATCTTGGTTCTGTTGAGTTCAGCTACATGTTTTAAATTATTCTATTTCTCTAAATTCAGAAGACAAAAAACTTTTTTTGAGTGATACTTCCCTTCAACCAAAATGGGAGAATGTAGAAAACTGTTAAACCAAGGACCTTTCTTAAAGTGTCTTCCAACACACTTACGGGATCAGTCATAATATTTATATATACTTAAGCACTTTGAAATCTCAAGCTGTTTTAACCAGCTGTCATTTTGGTGTTAAACTTCGGTCATTTTAATCTGAAACAAAGGTCAACAGAGAGTTTGTCTTATTCTTTCCTATTAGTGAAATCCTTTATAGCTACTGAACTCTGCTTAAACTCCCAACAAAGTCACTATTGCATACTCCTGTTATCTAGGTCACATGGAATATCATGATTGTTCACAAACAAAATACATAGAAGAAAATTAAAAGACAAATTAGTATTTAAAGTATTATAAACAGCCAAACATACAAGCCAGTGTGGTCTTTACATATTTGGCGTCGATTATAACGGCACATGTACATCTAAGACTAACCTCTTGTATGTACACAGCACCAATTCAACTGTCTATGTATCTAAAATAAGACGGCATGGTTACTTTTTCATTGTTCATTCTAGGACCTATACTGTAAAGATTATTTCAATTTTTGTTAAATTGTTGGCCTTTAAAATAAAGATACGTTATTTATTTTTAAAGTTCATTCACTCGGTTTATTGTTTAATTACAAAAGAATATCTTTTGTCTTCCAATATGTATCCCTGGTTTACCTGGAGATTTTTTCTAAATTTTTAACTCTGACCATAAAGAAAATTAGCTAATATTCATCAGGATAGTAAATTGAACATAATTATTTTATTATAAGAGTTAGCCGTCATATAAAAGGCAAGGGCTTAGAATTATGCACTCAAATCATGACAAATGAGGAACAGTATTTGAATATACCCATGTAGTTCCCTTTAAATGAGCTTTAGCCTGTCTAAGTGATACATTCTTCTGTATAGTAATTTTGCCATCATTGGCACCTAGTTCATTCATCCATCCATTGACCACAAATGTATTGAGCACCTACTATGAGCCAGGATGATTCTTAGTGCTGGAAAGCCAGTAGTGATTGCAACAATAACTTACCCTCTGAGATCTTACACTTTAGATGAAAGAAATAAACACATGAACAAGTAGTAAATTACAGACTAAAATAAGAAGGGTAATAGGACAGAGAGTGACTAGGGGAGGCACTATTGTAGTTGTGGTGATGGAGGCTGGCCTCCCTGGGGAGGTTGCATCTGAGCTGATACCCAATCATGAGATGTCAGAACAGCACTTTCCAGGGAGAAGAGGCAGCAGCAAGAACAAGAAATCTGTGCTTGGCATGTTCAAAGAGCAAGAAGGCAGCTAATTAGGGGTGAGAGGTGGGAGGTGAATTCAGTTAGATGGGCATGGGCCCTCTAAGGGGGGGCTCTGTGGCCATGGAAGGAGTTTGTTTCCTGCTCTACTGGCAGTGGGACACCGCCACAAGGTCACTCTGGACACTGTGGGGAGACAGGCTGCAGGATGTCGCAAAGGTAGTGACTATAGGAAAATAAAAAGTCTTTGCAGCAATCCAGGCAAGAGAGGAGAGGGATTTAGACTGAGGTTTAGCACAAGGTATGTGTGTGGTGTGTGTACGTGTGTTGGGGGGCAGGGTAGGCAGTAGTGGAAGCAGTGGGTGCTATCAGGACACTACTGAACAAATGAACCAGTATGGACAGTATGGAACTGACTTTGAAGATAAAGTCAACAAAATTGCCACTAGATCAGATGTGACTTGTGAAAGAGAAGAGTCAGGGGTGATTCCATGGGTTTTGGTCTGAGCAACTAGAAGAATGGAATCACCTGTTATTGAGAGGGGGAAGACTGTAAGAGGCACAAGTTTTGGGAGTAGGTAAGAATAGGGAGCGTGATTTTGGACATTGTAGATTTGAGGTTCTAACTAGATATCCAAGAGGAAATGTTGAGTAGGCATTTGCATACATCAATTTAGAAGCTGAAAAGGGAGATTGTGGCAGAAAATATACTTCTAGGAGGCATGGACTTTCACGAATCCCTTTGAAAGTCTGTTAAAACCCTCAGATTCCTTCTCTGAATAATTTTTTTTTTTTTTGAGATGGAGTCTCATTGTGTCACCCAGGCTGGAGTACACTGGTACAATCATGGCTCACTGCAAGCTCCACCTCCCTTGTTCACACCATTCTCCTGCCTCAGCCTCCCAAGTAGCTGGGACTACAGGTGCCCACCACCACACCTGGCAAATTTTTTGTAGTTATCTTTTTCTTTTTTTAGTAGAGACATGGTTTCACCATGTTAGCCACGATGGTCTCGATCTCCTGACCTCATGATCCACCCACCTCGGCCTCCCAAAGTGCTGGGATTACAGGCATGAGCCATTGTGCCTCACCTGAATAATATTTTAAATGCATAAAATAAAACATTTTTATATTTTTGGTGTATCTAGATTGGTATAAAAGAAAACAAATTATAAGAAAATATGTCATCAAAATATTTTAAAAGTTACCCTATAGTAAAATACATATTTTTAATTAACACATTAAATAATGAGATCAGTGAGCATAGTAACTATAGTTACTTCGAAGAAGTCATGCACGTACTTATTTCAAGATATCTGTAAGAAGTGAAATGAGATGAAAATATCTGTAGATTTTTTTTATTGGACAGCTACAGCTAATATTCCTATGGTTTGACTATCTAGGTTCACAATTGCAAGAAATGCTAAATTTCATCTCTGGGTCAGTGAAGATAAAGAAAATGCAGAAATGTGGGCTTAAAGAGGAAAGCAGTTACACAGACATAGATCCAGGTAAGTTTGTAGATATGATGATGATGGGAGAAGGAAGAAATTCTCCTCTGTTGTTTTCATTTTCTTAGTGAAATATGATGCAAAACCACGAGTTGAGAGTGCGTGAAGAGGGACAGAGAGGAGGTAAGAAACAGTGATCTAGTCCTGCAGGTGAGTGAATGGATTTTAGCTACAGTCAGACCCATAAAGGCCATAGATTCGTGATCATAAATTAAAATAAGTCCCCATCAGTGCAGTAATGTTTTTATTCAGCCAGACTTGGCTGCTCAGGTGCTGGCCACAGTTGGCAGGCAATCTAAATTATCTTTCAACCCGAGTTCATATGCATGCGTTTATCACCAAAAGGCCCTGAGCAAAAGATGATGAGACATGTCTGTTTCAGTGTAGTTTTATGTCTCTAGTTTTTAAATTATAAATAATTCAAACACTGGAAACTGACTAGTCCACGGGGAGCAGAGAAGTTCATTGCTAATAACCAGGGCGCATATTAGGGGAGTCTGTGCATCTTGGGCTCCTGTGGCTGATGATGCCAGGAGCTGAGTGTGAACACAAAAGTTTCAAGTTTTATGGGACCTGCAGAGGCCAAAAGCTTGTGGCCAGTCCCATATAACACAGCATACATCAAAGCAGTCCAGCAGGAACAAACACCACCCATCTGACAACTTTGTATACTTTTGCACAATTTTGAAAATGCTTGTAAAGTTACTCAAATCACAGTCACCCTATTTTTATTAACAGATTAAATCTGTATGAAAATTTAAAAGAGACAAATAAATCATCAAGAAATTTGTGCCTGTTTAAATATCTTCAATCTTATTCCTGCATTTGGCAAATAATCTCTGTGTACATGCTCCATTTGTTTATCAAGTCTTTTATTTACATGTTCGTTTCAATGTTGTTTTAGAATTCCAGTTCCTTGATAAGGACTCATGTCTGTATTTAGGAAAACCCAGTGTTTCCTACTGTATCCTGCATCCAGGGAACATTAATCACGAGCATTTTCAATTTTATACAAAGTAAATTTAATTTTCATATGAAATACCTCCATCTCAGTCACTGGGTTCTATTTTATTAATTAATAATTCTAATATGCCCATAAAACAGCTACTTCATCCACTTGGATAAAAAGTATGTTAAATTTACCATTTAAAAATGAAAGCAACAGTTTATAATATTTACTCAAATAGAGGCTTTAATTGGTTTGTGGAAGAGATAATATAGATATCTTTTATCTATCACACCGTACTCAGCCACAGTCAAAGTGGAGGATGGAAAGGTTGGTCATCAAATTGTGAAGTAAGAGGATACCGCTGAAGAGAAAAGCCAATATAAATTTCAGTTATATACACACAGGCAGATAGTGTCTAGTGTGTGCATCTAAAATGAAAATCTAGACAGACTGGAAAAGCCTTGACAAATAGAAACAAAATTTCAACATTAAGCCTGCTGCTAAAGGGTACTTCCAAACCTGTTAGATTAATTTATAAAAAAAGAAATGTAGTTTTCAAATATTCTTATTTAGCTGAGCACAGTGGCTCATGCCTGTAATCCCAGCACCGTGGGAGGCTGAGGCGGGTGAATCACTTGAGGTTAGGGGTACAAGACCAGCCTGCCCAATGTAGTGAAACCCCATCTCTACTAAAAATACAAAAATTAGCCAGGTGTGGTGGCATGCATCTGTAGTCCCAGCTACTGGGGAGGCTGAAGCAAGAGAATCGCTTGAATCCAGGGGGTGGAGGTTTCAGTGAGCAAGATTGCGCCACTGCACTCCAGCTTGGGTGACAGAGCGAGACTCTGTCCATATGTAGAAAGCTGAAACTGGATCCCTTCCTTACACCTTATACAAAAATTAATTCAAGATGGATTAAAGACTTAAATGTTAGACCTAAAACCATAAAAACCCTAGAAGAAAACCTAGGCAATACCATTCAGGACATAGGCATGGGCAAGGACTTCATGTCTAAAACACCAAAAGCAATGGCAACAAAAGCCAAAATTGACAAATGGGATCTAATTAAACTAAAGAGCTTCTGCACAGCAAAAGAAACCACCATCAGAGTGAACAGGCAACCTACAGAATGGGAGAAAATTTTTGCAACCTACTCATCTGACAAAGGGCTAATATCCAGAATCTACAGTGAACTCAAACAAATTTACAAGAAAAAAACAACCCCATCAAAAAGTGGGCAAAGGATATGAACAGACACTTCTCAAAAGAAGACATTTATGCAGCCAAAAAACACATGAAAAAATGCTCATCATCACTGGCCATCAGAGAAATGCAAATCCAAACCACAATGAGATACCATCTCACACCAGTTAGAATGGCAATCATTAAAAAGTCAGGAAACAACAGGTGCTGGAGAGGATGTGGAGAAATAGGAACACTTTTACACTGTTGGTGGGACTATAAACTAGTTCAACCATTGTGGAAGTCAGTGTGGTGATTCCTCAGGGATCTAGAACTAGAAATACCATTTGACCCAGCCATCCCATTACTGGGTATATACCCAAAGGATTATAAATCATGCTGCTATAAAGACACATGCACACATATGTTTATTGCGGCACTATTCATAATAGCAAAGACTTGGAACCAACACAAATGTCCAACAATGATAGACTGGATTAAGAAAATGTGGCACATATATACCATGGAATACTATGCAGCCATAAAAAAGGATGAGTTCATGTCCTTTGCAGGGACATGGATGAAGCTGGAAACCATCATTCTCAGCAAACTATCGCAAGGACAAAAAACCAAACACCGCATGTTCTCACTCATAGGTGGGAATTGAACAATGAGAACACATGGACACAGGAAGGGGAACACTGGGGACTATTGTGGGGTGGGGGAAGGTGGGAGGGACAGCCTTAGGAGATATATCTAATGCTAAATGACGAGTTAATGGGTGCAGCACACCAACATGGCACATGTATACATATGTAACAAACCTGCACGTTGTGCACATGTGCCCTAAAACTTAAAGTATAATAATAGTAATTAAAAAAAAAGAAATAAGTATTCTGCTTCAGACTCTTTGAGTCAAAAAATTTGAGGACAAGTGGAAAACTTAAACACACTGAAGTTTAGGGATGATATTAGTGTTCATTCTGATTAGGTGCAATTCTTGCATTGTGGTCACATAGGAGAATGTTCTCATTCTTGCCAGATAAATGCAGAAGTATGTAAGGCTGAGGTGTCTTATTGTCTTCAACTTAAAGTTTTAGATGGTTCAAAAAAATAGTGCGTTATGTGTGTGAAAGAAAGAGAAAGAAAGAAGAGGGGAGGGAAAGTGTGGGGAAGTGTTAATTAGTGGAAGTCAGTGAATGTCATGGGGGGGGTGTTCACTGTACTACTTTTTCAAGTTTTCTATATATTTGAAAGTTTTTAAAATAAAAAGCTGTGGGGAAAAATCCACATAAATATATATGTAAATTTATAAGAGACATACCTATAATAAAACAAGTAGGTAATGATTTATACAGCATAAACACATTTTTTAAAAATTAAAATATGAATTTTATACAAACAGAATTCAAAATCAAAAGCATTCAGTAGGACGTTTTATATTCACAAGAAGTATAATATAAATGAAAGAATAATATTCTCTTTGGTCATCACTCTTTGATAAGTCACATAATTCTCTAGGCATGTACCCTATCAATCTCTAATCGTTAATTAAATCTCAGTGTAATTCAGAGACCACTGTTTCATCAGTCCCATTTTTCAAGTTCTTCAAAGAGGGCATTTCCTATTTTTCACCACTCTCAAAAGTTATATTCCTGACTTCACAGATTATCTTATTTCCAATTTCAGAGACAACAGAAATATCAGATGGGAAGTCCTTCACCTGCATGCTACCAAATTTACAAATTATCTGCACTTGCTCTGTGGTAGATGCTGCCATTTAAGTAATCTGTCATTCCCAAATCTTATCTCTCTTGAACTTCTCCCACTATGAGGGTAAAAAAAAAATCTTTCCCAGTCTCCTTTGTAGTTATGAGTGGCCATGGGACACAGTACTGGCCAATGAGATGCAAGCAGAAGTCTCCCGGAGGCCTCTGGATACACTTTACTGATTAAATGACCAAGTGTAGCCAATACCATCCCTTCCCCCCTTTTCCTGCCTTGAGCACAGTTTGAAAGGGAAAGATGAAGACAAATGCAGTGATGTCAACCCCTTAGTGCTGACATCAACTTGCAGAAGCAATGTCAGCAACTGCTTACTCTAAATTGCTTGTCATACAAGAAAAATGAATATCTGCTTGAGTGAGGCACTATTGGTAGCTGGGTTTTCTGTTATTTGCAAGTGAAAGCACTCCTAACTGCTACTGATCCCACTCTTTCCTCCCTTTACAATTGAAGAGAGCCCCCTTATCTGGGACTATGGATCCCATCATTCCCCACCTTCTCAGAGGCCCCCTTTTATTGATTGCAACCCTCCCCCAGCCCTTCAGTATCTTCGGCCTTCCCGTCTCCTCCGGTTATTTCACATCGCCAGTGCTTAAACACACTCAGGTCTCTCTCATATTAAATAAAAAATGAAACTGTCTCTTGGCCTCCTGTTTTCCTCCAGCTACAGCCTTATCTTTATCTCCCTTTCATTAACATTCTTACAAGAGCTGTCTACATTCACTATCTCCAATTCCTTATTTCCCATTCATTTCTCAACCTGCTGCATCTGGATTCACCCTTGACCACTTGACTGAAACTGTCAAGCGGTCACCAGCAACATCCTCAGTGCAAAATCCAATGGGAACTGTTTTGTTCTTATCTTATTTGACCTCTGTGTAACATCTGGCATGATGACCATTCAGTCCCATTTGAAAGACTTTCTTTCCTTGAATGCTTAAAAGCATTCTGTCTTTGTTTTTCTTCTCCTCTCTGGCAGATCCTTCTAAGCCTCCTCTTCTTTTGCAAACCCTTTGGGTATTGGTATGAAATTACTATTTTTATGCTGATGCCTCCTCAGTCTTTATCACCAAAGCAGCTCCTCACTGGACATCCTGAAACGTCCCAAAGACTCCCCCCAAATCTGCTTCTTCTCCTATGCTGTCTTCCTCCATGCACAGCACCACATCCACCCAGTTGCCCAAGGTGTCTGGAAAAATCCTTGATGCCCCTCCTCTCCCTTGTTTCTTGAAACCTGTTAATCAGTAGGTCCTCCTCTTGAATCTGCCCATTTCACTTAGTGCCACTAATCTCATCCCAGGTCAGGCTTTTTCTGTTATCAGTTCCCTAACACCTCTCTCTTGCTTGACCCCATCTCTCTGCTGCAGCTGAAGGGAATTTATTTTAGTTTCTCCATAGCTGCCAACCTCTCTTTCACCTCTGGGCTTTCAAACATGTTATTTCCTCTATCTATGATTCTTTCCACAAGGTTCAGCATCATTACTAATAATCTTCCCATTCTCAGTTTAAGCATTACGTCCCTGGTACCCGAGGCTGCACTGGATGCTTCTGCTGTGTATTGCTATAACATATTAGACTCCCAGTATCAATGTTTCTGTTTTGTTCCACAAGGATACGTTTCATCTTTAGTAACCAGTCTCTTCCAATAGACTTTTCAATTCGATTATAATGCTAGGCTTTTAATTTTATTTGCACCAAGCCAACAACTATCTATATATGAGTGGCACTCATCAAAGGTTGTGGATCAACTTCAGGGAATATGAAAGATTTCCATTTATGTTTAAGAACCACTTACTGTAAAATGAAAAAGAAACAAAAATGCTGGAATACATAGTCATTAAAATGACTTTGGTCTCATTAAAAATGGTTATATTCTGAATGGATATATCCTATGTTTAAAAGCAGAGTGATCCTCCTTTATTGCTGAAGTATATAAATTAGTTATTTCCCATTGCAATACAAATTTCTAGAAAGAATAACTATACAGAATATATATATTTCACTATATCTATAGACATTGTTCAAGTAGAAAAATGTATAAAATGCACTCAAGAGCCTTGACATGACATATAAATATAAAATCTAATTAAATCATATAGTTATTAATAATCATCAGAGAAACAGAGGCCAACAAGACTTAAAACAATGTAAAAATAAAACCCTTATGTAACAGTGTTACAAGTAAATTCAGAAAAAACAACGTGACATTATTGAAACATCCAGATTATTTCCAGGATTTACTGCAATTAGTTTTCTCTACTTAATATGCATGTGCTTCAGATTATTAAACTAAGAAGCACATTTGTATCATGAACCAAAGGCCGAAACTTTGATCAGCTGAAACTTTTCACACATTTTCAACAATCTAATTGCCAACAAAGTATAACTTAGTGTGCAAAATGCTACTAAAGTACATTTAGGGTGCGCTACCTACTTTTTTTATTTCAAGGAGGAAATATATTTTTTTCCTGTTATATAAGCTATGTTGATAAAGCATAAGACAAAAAGGCTATATTGTCATATTTATTGCTAAAGCAAAACATATTCTAGTACAGTAATGTAACTTGCCAAAGGAAGAGGCTCTCTAAATACCAATACGGTCAACATCCAAAAAAAAAAAAAAATAGATAAAAAAGCAAAAAGTTCAAGGAAAAAAATCAATTTTAGATTTTACCTGTGATCTTTTAAGTCAAATATGATTTGGCTTAAGAATATGACTTGGGGCAAAATGCTTGGCAAAAAAAAAAGCCAGTCTCTTCCTTCAAGTTCCATATTCATCTGCTTTAGGATTCAGATCATTCCCTAAAAACATTATTATGTAGTTTATTTGCAGATAAGACTCCATACTGTGTTTGCTTTTATTTATAGAATTCAATTTATGCTCCCTGAATGCAGGTTGCAATGATGTCTTATTTCCCATTAAGCCCCACACAACATTATTATACATAATAAGGGCCTGAAAACAAATTAATACACCCCACATTACATATCATGGCACACTACGTTCTGGAATCTGCATTGGTCACTGATTGGGGTGGCTGACTGCCTCAAAACACTTCTCTGGTAGCCTGCCTTTCTCTAGTTAAAGACTCCACTCCCTGACCACAGGACTGGGCACACAAACCAAGCTTAGCTAAGCATCCTTCTGCACCTTAGAAACTGATTCAGAGAAAGAGGAGCTCTTTTCCTCTCTGACCTCAGAGCTATTTGGATATGAGCCTTGGTACCATAAGCAGCTGCTTCTCCAGCTTCAAGGACAAGCTGGTTTCTATAGTCCACACACAGAGAAAGCAGAAAGGGGAGGCAGGCCAGATGGGCCAGACACCCCTAAAGCCAGCTTCACCCCTGATCTTCCACAGTTAGGTTAGGAGAGCCAATAAATTCTACTTACTTAATTTCACAGGGTCATGTAAGGATTCCATCACCAGAAGCCAGAATTCTAACTAGCACAGACCCAGAATTGTATCACGGTAAGAACTCTTGGAATTCATGGGGTCCAAATCCTCATGTTACGTATTAGGAACATGGATTAGTTAGAGAGGTTAAGTATCTTGCCCCAAGTCCCACAGTGAACTGTAAGGAAGCAAGACACTGTGGCAGATTCTGTAGGCTGGCTCACTCTGCGCTCATTCTAACTCCTCTGTTGCTGCCGTACTGTACTATAGAGGCTGGGAACTGAAAACATTTCCCCATCTTCCTGAAGCTAGAGTGCAGGCATGTGGCCTAAGCTTCTGACAAACAGAGGTGTCTACCCAGGACTCGGATGAGAAATAAGCATCAAGACGGAATTTGTATCTTCTGGGGAGCACGGAGGTGGAGCCACGTGGTTCTTCTGAGAAAACTGAGGTGGAATCTCTGGCATGCTGTGTCCTACCTGCCAAGGGCAGCAGTAGCTCCCTAGAACCCCTGGTATTTTCAGTTTTTGTTTTGACTGAATAGTATCCAAAATGGTTGATACGGCGCTCCTAAAATTCTGTGAGCCACCTAATAACTTCCAATAAACCCCTTTCGGGTTAAATTAGTTAGAATGCTGTTTGAGACCAAGAACTTTGACTTATATCGAATTTGGTACCTGGAAATGGGGTGCTGCCACCTGAAATGTAGAACTGGATTACTGAAGGAGGTGGGGCTTTAAGAAAAGATACAAATATTGGAAACCAGAAAGCTGTAACTCTTGTGATGCAGTAACATCAAAGTGTGTCAAACTGTCCCACCCTGCCCCTCGGAAAGCAGACAACGTGCTGCAAATGTTCTGTTAGAAGAAAGAGTGAGAAAAATCTGGTCCAGCATGAAAATGTTTAATAGGATTTGGAAAAGTAATTCTTTGTATACAGAGTTCCCAAATTCCTTCCCAAAATCAGTATCATTTAGATTATTTTTAACTACGTCAAAAACTGAAAAACCAGCCAACCAACCACATAAAACCCACAGTGACTTAAACAAAGTGGGGGTTTATTTTTCTCAGACCTGCAGATTAATGGACATTAAAAGGGAGAATTAATCTATCTATTTCATGTGCTCAACAGAGCCATCCTAAATCATCAATTAAAAAGTAAAACGATGGGTAATGTGCTAAGAAGAGACAGGAGGAGGTCACATGCTGCAGAAATATTTCATTAAGATCACTTTGTATTTTGCTCATGTATATTGCTTTGCAGTTCAAAACATACTTTCACATTCTCTCCCCGTCCCTTTCCATCTTTCTTCCTTCCTCTTGTCCCCTTCTCCCTGCTGTCTTTCTTTTACAACCCCACAAACCTACATGCATCTGAGCAAGCGTGATTATTATCCTTCTCATTTCAGATACAAAGAAACTGAGACTTTAAAAAGTTTGGTAACTTCCTCAACATTAAAAATTATGTTAACTAGAGTCAATATTAACCATAAATAGAATGGATCCAGGGTTTTGTGAGGTCTGAAGCTAATACAAGTTATGGAAGCTTTGTTAAAAACTGCAGATAAAATATCTTATTCTTAGAAAACTTACAAAAGCATCTCGACTGCGTAAGCACAATGGTAAGGCCTTGGAAGGGGACTACACCAATGAGGGGCCTGGAGTTTAAGTTTCACTAGCTTTACAGTTAATATGCTTCCGCTATTTCTATAACGTGGTTCTTGTTTTAATTTTAAAATGTAATATTATTTTGTATTTTAATTATATTTTAGCCAACATTTGATTTCTCTCTCCATTTTTAATCATTGGGAGAGGAAGAGGGAAGTGGAAACAGAACAGAAATTTTCCCATGGCACCAGTATTTCTAGGAAATTTTACTTCTTTTTATAGGAGTCAGAGTAGGGTTCCTGGCTTCTCCCATCCCCCACTTCACCCCCTAAGCCTCAACCTCTCCGTATTTAAACATGGAAGCTTGAGGTATATCGAATGTTATGGTCCAGTGAAAAATTAGTTCATTGGATAAACTGAACTGAAGCCTTGAGGCCTGGTCCTTTAATGATCAGATCCAAATCAAGACCATTTCAGTTGCAGTGTGGGGAAAGAAAGAGCACTGTGGGAAGGGGCCCAATGTGCCTAGGGCTGCACAGCCCAGGACACATGAGACCTCTTTAGAGGGCACTAGGAAGGAAGAGAGGCTTGCGGGGACATGGGATCCTAATGTAGAGGCAACTGGAACATAGGATGGGGATGGAGGTGGGGCAGAGGAAACCAAAGTGAACTTTACCAGGTTTTTTTTCTGTCTGGGATCATCACCCTAAATTCACAATTCAGCTTACACAAAATCTACAAATATATACTGCCATAATTAATGTCAGGACTGTTTTAATGCTGATAAACTAGAAATAAATATTACAAAAAGGGTATATTCTTGACAAATGCTTAAAGGTATTAACATGCTCACAGGCAGCAGGTTATGAGTATTGCATAACCCATGTATTTAGCACACATTGCCAAGTTCAGAAGGGCTAACTAATGAGTATCATAACTGATGATGGTGAGAAAAAGTAGAGATTCTTACAGTTGTAACTGTAAAAATATGTGTAGTTACCCATTCCAGTCCCTGCTAGTGAAATTTCTCCAGAAAAAATTTCCACTGCTGTCTTCTGTTTATGATGGACTGAAAGACAAAAGACACCTTCTAAAGGACCGTAATAACAAAGAATAGAAACTAACAAGAGCATACCTCAAAATAAGGCATAAATATCTATTAGCACACCATGAAAGAGCATTTTTTTCTGGGTCATCTAGTTTGTATGATTACTATGGGAAAGTTATAAATTTTTGTAATTATGCCACACATGTACGCACAAGATAAACAACTTATTGAAAACAGACGATAACCCTTTTGGTCCCCCATAAATTAATAATAATTAATTTTATCTTAGGAATACAACTTGACACACAATAATGAAAGCTTGAAAAAAATCATATAAATTATATTTGTAAAATTCCTTTGTTTTTTACTCTTTTATTTAACTGATACCTATTGCTTTGTTTCATATGACTGCTGATTTAAAATGGTATGTATGTAACTGAGACAGCTCAATTTCCTCTATAGAATATCTGTAACAAAGATGGTCTGTAGTAAATAGATAGCTTATGATAGAATAAATCAATTCTCCTAGTTTGAAAGACTTATGATATAAATATGTCCATTAAAGTATCTAATTTGAAAATTTTAAGAACTTGTGAATCACCTTTGAAATGTGCAGTCATTTGGAAAGTCGCTGGAAAGGAGTGGAAGTCTAAGGTCTAGTTCTGCTTCTTATTCTAAAAACCTGCTTGTCCTTAATTAAGTCAGTTCATTTCTTCATAACTTCATTTTCCTTTTCGGCAAAACACAGATCATATCAGCTTCCTAAGTGCTTCTTAGAGCTATTATGATGAAAAAAAAATGTTCCATCCAATGTGAAACACTTCTTCAAGTACAAATATGAGATATAATTATTTTAATCAGACCAATAATCAAAGTACATTTCTACCTTTCCCATCATGTTTATTGTCACTCACTCTCTCTCAAAATCCAACTTAAGGAATCCATTTGACAATTTAATTATGTGACTAAATTGGAGTTTATAGTCAGACCATGAAAAATAGACATAGGTAATGTTTTCAAGCATGTTTAATAAAGAGAAGCTTCTAAACAAGATACTATAAGTTGCTTTCATAATAAATAACCTTTCATTTTAAGTTCAATATTTACTAATTTTAATTTAGTGAATTAAAATATGGCAATTACACTGCCAGGCAACTAACAGAGCACATATTCCTGTGTATAGTGAAATATCTGCACTATGACACCTGGTTTCTCTTTCTGGATTTTATCAAGCATCTAAAATTTCCCATATAATTCTAAATAGTCCCTAAGTTTATGTCTTGACCTTACCACACACTAGTCTACAAAATAAAACACAAGAAGTTCCTGTCATTTTTAGAGCTTGATAAAATAAAATTAATAACAGATTGCAAAAATTATGAAAACAAGAAGCCTTTCTCCAAAAAGTGTTTCGAAGTAAAATATTTAACCAATACTTTGTTGAATTTATTCTTATATAGAAGAGTAAATTTTCTAAATAGAAAAAAGTCTCAATAAAGATACTTGAGTTATTATTACTTTAATATATCTAGGACTCTAAAATACATTATTTTAATTTTATTCTCTTCTAAAATTTAATAAATGATCTTTTCATGTTATTCAAGCTTTAATAATTCAGCTACGAGAGTTTTATATATTTTTAATTGATTCTTTACACTAAATGAAACGCGATAAATGGAACTAGACTGTAGGGGATTCAATATCTGGCCCTGTCCCTCGTTAGCTGCAACATCTTACATATGACTTATGTATAACTTCATGTATATATGTAGGACTCAATCTCTCTATGCCTGTTTTCTCATCTTTAAAAGGAACTACGAACGGAACCTACCTAAAAGAAAGTTGTCAGGAGCACTAAATGACTTAACACAAGTAAAGCACTTAACAATAGCGCCTGCCACATACTAATCCCTCAATTAGTGTTAATTCGTTTTTTAATAATAATGTTTGTTATTATGCTATAAGAGCATAATTATTATTATTTTTTTACAGAAATCACTTCTGGATTTTGATACTTGAAACTAGTACAAAGTGATCTTCCCTCTTTCTAACCCTTTTCCTTTTAACATTCACCCATTTTTATCTAGTGTAAATCATATACTATGGTAAACTGCTTCACAAAAGCCATAAAAATTATTTTAGTAAAATGTTATTCAAATTAACTTTTGATTAGAACTTACTTAAATTATATGCATTGATACCAGTTTAGTTTTGAGAAATACCAGTCAGATATTTGTAGAATGTTCCCTACCTACATTTTAAAAATATCAACTTCCATAGGATAAACAATAGAGGATCATTTGTACAACTGGCAGTTTCTGGTGTTTAATAAACAAGGGTTTATGCTTCAATTCAGTGATTTAGGAGATATGATGTTGAAGGCTTAGACAAAATAATAAAAATTAATACCATTCTATATCCATCACATCAGGAACAGGAAAGTCTCTTTTCATTCCATTAAAACAGAAAACACAATCAACCAGGTGAAGGGTAATTAACTCTGCACTGCAAGTATTTCTATTTATGCAACTTAAGGAAAAGTCATCACATCCTGTACCCTTGAATCAAGAAAACAATGGCTTTAGTTAACACCTGTTCTAGGAATTGAGCTAATGGTTTATTTTAAAAGCAAATTTCTACCTCTGTTACTTTCGGCAATTTAAGCTGGTATTCAATGCATATAAATGTTAAGTGTTAATTGTTATTGTTACTGTTGTCATTGTTATTTACAAACATTTTCCTATCTTTGATTAACATTTATTAAATGAAAATAATCACTATAGATCAAAATGTCTATAAATAATCCCAGAATTAGTAAGATGACCAAACCTTCGCGAATATGATTACTGTCATTAAAAGTTCTAAAAAATTATTCAAACAGATAAAAGATGTGAATAGAAAGCTTATAAATAATGCAAGACACGTGTAATAATGCTGCTAGGAATAAATATATTGATAGAGGAAAGAAACTACCTAGACAACGTCAAATTTATTATCCATAATTTAATAAGATATTGATTATACTTTGTTTAATTCTCTCATTTATGTTTTTAAAGTAATCTCAAAATGCCTCAAATTAAATTAGATTAATGAAATTAATTTTTAATGGGTAGTTACAATAGATTAAGACATGCTTTATATGTTAAAATTTTTTTAAGGTAAGCAAAAAAAATCTAATTCTGAATATTTGATCCCTTTTCTAGTGAAAAGCTAGAAAACTTTCAGCAAGAATAGAATAAATATTACTTCTGTTTTTGCTGATAAAGAACAGCATATATTAAGAAGTAGAAGTTGAAAATTTAAAGATTCACAGTTCCTTAAGAATTTTTTCAGAAAATCACATACGTGACACCCCAGTGCTTGAACATAGCACAAATATAAAGGTGGAGCAAGAAAGGAACAGAATAGAATGGAAAGAGACTTTCTTGTTCCTGATGTGATGGATATAGAATGGTATAATTTTTATTATTTTCTCTAAGCCTTCAACATCATATCTCCTAAATCACTGAATTGAAGCATAAACCCTTGTTTATTAAACACCAGAAACTGCCAATTGTACAAATGATCTTCTATTGTTTATCCTATGGAAGTTGATACTTTTAAAATGTAGGTAGTGGACATTCTACAAAATATGTTTTGCCATAGACAAATATAAAATTCAAACTTGCCATAGAAATATAGATCTTTTAAAATATACACACTGTATGTATATATATATATATATAAAAAAAATAAACTTGTCATAGAAATATAGACCTTTCAAAAAATACACACTGTGAAATAGAAGTAGTCCAAAATGTATAACCCATTAAACCTTAACTGGGTTGGCCTGTACAATAAGTATTTTTATACATAAGTCATTAACAATATGCCAACACATTCATTTATACTGGAATAAGAAATCTGCTCTGCTTACTCCACTTAAATTTACTGTAGCTTATGCCACATATGTTTTTTCAGATCCTAAAATCTGAATGTGAACCTCACTATAATCTAAACCAGCTTCTTGAAACGTAACACTAGTTCTGCACCAAAGTGTATGTAATAAAATATATCCATGAATGTGTGGTAGACCAATTCTAACATTCCCTTAGTTTGGGTTCCTGACAGAGTTTACCCATTTTGTATCTCAATAACAATTACAGTTAAAGCAACAGGGCACTCTAAATCATTTAAGGCTTATAAGTTATATTCCAGTATAGTTTTAGCTTCAAACCACATTTGATAGGTCATAGACTCAATATCCTTATTTTGTCACTAGTCTAAAATTGAACATTTCCCCTTTGATGCAACAGTCACAAAAGCCAGCGCTTTTTATATCTATACAGGATTAGAATTTATTTTTGTTGTTGCTTAAGGTTTAATTATTAATTTATTGTACTATACATGGCCAAAAATGTGGTCTACAAAATACCTACTTTCTGAAAAGAATTAAGGTAGTTTTGAGGATACTTGGAAACAAGGTGTATGCTTGGTTTGAAGGGGGAATGTTCTATCTGCAGCTATGAATTCAATACTATTATATTATATTATTCTAATATTTTGTGTCCTGTTAAAAATCAACTTGATAAAATATTAAGATCTGTTAAAAATCTTCCATAGTAATTGCATGTCTCTTCGTTTCTCTTTAGGTGTCTAATAGATCTGACTTAAGTGCCTCTATGCTATGTTATTTGGCACATGAAAATGCATGACCACGTTATCTTCATTGTGAATATTTTATGCCACTTGAATCCAACTTTATTATTGTTAATGCAAAATATCTGAGACAAGTCTCAGCCAGTTTAGGAAGTTTATGTTGCCAAAGTTAAGATGCCTGTGACACAGCCCGATTGTCCTAAGCAGTTCCCAGCTTGACTTTTCCCTTTAGCTTAGTGATTTTGGAGTCCCAAAATTTATTTTCCCTTCACACTATTAATATCATCTCCATCTCCCGTATTTTTCCCCCTCCCATTCTCCTCCTCCTCCTTTTCTTGCTCCTCTACCTTTTTCTTCTTGTTCCTTGCCCATTCTCGTTTTTTTTTTTTTCAGCTTTCCTGCACTTTTTTGTTTCAATGTGCTTCCCAGCACTTAGTTGGGCTCTGATTTTAATCAACTGCAAGACACTATCTGTCTTGCAGTATTATAGTATTTGTTTATTTCCACTACTATAATTTTGATTTAACTTGAGAAACCTTGTTTTATGCTTTCCTTTTAACACTTACTTTGTTTTCTCATGTTTTCGAAAAGGCATTTATTGATTCAACAACATTTACTCAAGAATAAATGTCATACATTGTGACATATAACTATCTTTTCATTGCTTTTATTTTATTTTAAGTGCCTAAAAAGGTAACTCATACTCATCTTTCAGGTTTCTCTGTTTTTAAAAAGAATCACTTAGGTAAAGCCTTACTTAGCTGCCAAATTAAATTATTTTCCCCTATTATTCTTTTTCACAGCATCCTTTAATTTCTCCTCAAAGTATTTTGCAATTCTTTGTTTGTGAGGTTATTAGTATAATTTCTATCCATTCACTACATCCCAAGAGGTTAGGTGCCTTGTGTGTCCTGCTCATAACTATATACCAAGGGCCTAGAAGGGATTGCCATGTAGCAAGGGACTCAATAATGTTAGTTAAAAGAATAAATAACTGAATGTATAAATTAACGATATAGATAGTCTTAAAAATTCAACTGTGATTATCTTGAATTTAAAAACACTTTCTCTACTGAGTGATGAGATCAAAGACTGTTTTCATTTCTTTTCCTGTTTACATTTTTTTGTATTATTAAATGTTTTATGATGTTCATTTTTGAAAAAAAGACATGATTTGATATGAGTCTCTTTTCATATAAAGAAAAAATAGAATTTTTTAAATATCTCTCACCAACACTTATTTTTATTAATAGGGATTGCCTTTTTAAGCCTAGGTTTTATTGATTAACTCTATAACATACTTTAAATACATGATATAATTCAATTTGGTTACAGAAATAATATAAAATTTATTTATCTGGATATTTTTAAGAAAAAGAGAAGTGTCTAAAACAAATGAAGTGCTCTCCAGACACCAAACAGTTGGATGTAACATGTAAGTGGCAAATAGGTCTGTTAGTTCTGATTCTACCACCTGTGTACATTATGTTACCTTTCTGAACATAATCTCTAAGTCAAGACAAAAAATGTACAGGTTTTTCTGGTAAAATTTGGCATCTATAAAACTTTCCTAATACTTAACTTTTTTCTAGGTCTGTGCATTACTAAACTGTAAAGTTGTTAGTACAGGGCTCATTTGTATTGCCAATAGTACCTGTTGCTTAATATATAATGTGCTGAGTGAATACATAAATACTCTGGGAGAAAACATTGACTGTAATAATGACTTTTGTCAAATAATTTGATCACTATGACATTTAAATTTAGTTAGTCCCAGCTACTCAGAAGGCTTAGATGGGAGGATCATTTGAGCCCAGGAGTTTCAGTGCAACCTGGGCAACATAGCAAGACCCTGTCCATAAAAAAAACAATTAGCTAGACTGGACATTCGGTCTTTTTGCTTCACATACAAACCTTTAAAAAATACTTTCAGCTGTTCTCATTTCCTTTTCAGGTGCTTTGGGCTCTCCTATCATGCAGACTGCAGTTGCTCTGAAACCATCATGGTAACAAGCATTCACCTGAACCATTTTTGAGTCAAAACTAACTTTAATAAACAATTTAAAATTGTCAAAGTTTACAAATATAAACAATGAGATTACATAGGAATAACATGCCCTAGAATGGATCATACTACTGTACATGAGAAGTTTTTTTAAATAAAAGCTGTTCTAAATATATAAATCAGTAATTATGTTTTCTTAAATAATGAAATAATAATGATATTTATAGAGATAAAATAGAGGTTTGAAAAATTGTGGGGAGATTATAATAGAAACATAATTTCATTGTAGAAAATTAGAAAAATACAAAAAATTAAAAACTGTTTTAATCCTATGTGGCTTTATTTTTTAACAAAGGCATATATAGAGAATATGTCTATAGCAAAGTTTCAAGTAACTCATGGCTCTAAAAGTGTAACTGCAAACTTTAGCATAAATGTATCAATACTGGTTAAAATTATATGCAGAAAATGTGAAAGGCTGGCACAATGCAAACTGACAAAAGCCCAAAACAAACAAAAGACCAAAAGTAAACTGAGACTTAAGGTTCATTATAAGAAATGTGTTCTTTAAAAACTATTTTTGAGTCCCACTGAATTTAATAAACAATTAAAAATATTCACCAGTGGCTGGGTGCAGTGGCTCACGCCTGTAATCTCAGCACTTTGGGAGGCCAAGGCAGGCGGATCATGAGGTCAGGAGATCAAAACCATCCTGGCTAACACAGTGAAAGTCCATCTCTACTAAAAATACAAAACATTAGCTGGGCGTGGTGGCAGGTGCCTGTAGTCCCAGTTACTCGGGAGGCTGAAGCAGGAGAACCAGGAAGGCGGAGGTTGCAGTGAGCCGAGATCATGCCACTACACTCCAGTCTGGCAACAGACTGCATTTTTTTTCCCTGTCCCAAGGGGAAAAAAAAAAAAATTCACTAGCTAAATACTAAATAACTAGTTACAGCTGCCTTTGAGTGTTATTTCTGAATTCAGACAAATATTTTGTGGCTTTAAATTTCATTGCTGTTGAAGTTTCCAATTACGCTTTTTGTTCTACTTGGGCAGAGAATTTGGAAACTGTATTGGAAGCAATCTAAATGTCTAACAAGAGCAGGATGGTTACATACACTTTGATATATGTGAATAATGAAATGCTATGAAGCGCTTTTGAAATAATGTTAAAGAGTATGTAATCATGAAGAAATATTCCTAATGTTAAAATTTTTAAAAAGACGCAAAAATGGTATAAAATATGACCCAAATATTATGTGTATTTATGTTCACATGACTACCACCCTTTTTTGTTTATGCTAGTTTAAGCTTCTGTCACTTGAAATAAAAAAGTCCAAGTTAACATATTTTTAGATTATTAATAGAAAATTAATAAAATTTTATGTTAACTTCCTATTAACAGTCAGCTTTTTTAGCTGACACTTTACTATTTGAAACAATATTGCTTTGTAGCTTTCAAAAGCCTGTGTTAAAGTAAAAGGACAAAAGAAAAAGTTTCATTACAGTGTTAAAAAAGGCTTAAATTTGATATTTTCTGCCATTTCCATATCATGTCTAAAAAATACATCATCTTGAGTATCATGCAGATATGTTCCTGTATGAACATTTCAAAATCCAAACTAAACTTCCCCTCTATGATGCTTTATAATTGTAGTGCCAAAGTATACACCTGGAGTTTAAGATAAACGATGAAAACCTCAAATTTAAGAAATTGTCATCTTGGAAGAGTAACTATAAAATTTGGAATTTATATATACGAATTAATCTTAATCAATGTCATGAAACCAAAGATAGTCTGTGGACTTATCCCCCATCTAAGCATTCTCCCTACTTTCTATGGGAAATTAATATTTTACCCCTAAGTCTCCCTATGTATTGTACATAGGGAAATTAGTGTGCTCCTCCCTCAACTCTTAACAGGTAACAAAATAAAACAGGAGAGATCTTATTAACGAAAGACTGAGCTAGGTACAATAGTGCATGCCTGTAGTCCCAACTACTTGGGCAGCTAAGGCCAGAGCCTAGGAGTTCAAGTCCAACCTGCACAACAAAGAAAGATCGCATCTCTAGGAAAAAAAAAAAATAAAGGAAGAAGGAATAGACCTCTTTGCTCTTTGAGCCTACACTTCTCTACCTTCCAAAGCTAAACATTGGAGAGAAAAACAGCATCACTTATTTTAACATAAAATCTGTTCCTACTTTTAATGAAAAAAGTATTTTTTAAAATAAATGAAAAAATGCAAAAATTAAATGAAGGATATTAGAAAGTCCCTTAAAAGGAATAATAACTTATTTTAACTTCTTATACATTTAAATTACATCACTGACAAAATTACAACAGGTCTTTTCTTTTATTATAATTTAAGTTTTAGGGTACATGTGCACAACGTGCAGGTTTGTTACATATGTATACATGTGCCATGTTGGTGTGCTGCACCCATTAACTCATCATTTAGCATTAGGTATATCTCCTAATGCTATCCCTCCCCCCTACCCCCACCCCACAACAGGCCCCAGTGTGTGATGTTCCCCTTCCTGTGTCCATGAGTTCTCATTGTTCAATTCCCACCTATGAGTGAGAACATGCGGTGTTTGGTTTTTTGTCCTTGCGATAGTTTGCTGAGAATGATGGTTTCCAGCTTCATCCATGTCCCTACAAAGGACATGAACTCTTCCTTTTTATGGCTGCATAGTATTCCATGGTGTATATGTGCCACATTTTCTTAATCCAGTCTATCATTGTTGGACATTTGTGTTGGTTCCAAGTCTTTGCTATTGTGAATAGTGCCACAATAAACATACGTGTGCATGTGTCTTTATAGCAGCATGATTTATAATCCTTTGGGTATATACCCAGTAATGGGATGGCTGGGTCAAATGGTATTTCTAGTTCTAGATCCCTGAGGAATCGCCACACTGACTTCCACAATGGTCGAACTAGTTTACAGTCCCACCAGCAGTGTAAAAGTGTTCCTATTTCTCCACATCCTCTCCAGCACCTGTTGTTTCCTGACTTTTTAATGATCACCATTCTAACTGGTGTGAGATGGTATCTCATTGCGGTTTGGATTTGCATTTCTCTGATGGCCAGTGATGATGAGCATTTTTTCATGTCTTTTGGCTGCATAAATGTCTTCCTTTGAGAAGTGTCTGTTCATATCCTTTGCCCACTTGTTGATGGCGTTGTTTTTTTCTTGTAAATTCGTTTGAGTTCACTGTAGATTCTGGATATTAGCCCTTTGTCAGATGAGTACATTGCAAAAATTTTCTCCCATTGTGTAGGTTGCCTGTTCACTCTGATGGTAGTTTCTTTTGCTGTACAGAAGCTCTTTAGTTTAATTAGATCCCATTTGTCAATTTTGGCTTTTGTTGCCATTGCTTTTGGTGTTTTAGACATGAAGTCCTTGCCCATGCCTATGTCCTGAATGGTATTGCCTAGGTTTTCTTCTAGGGTTTTTATGGTTTCAGGTCTAACATTTAAGTCTTTAATCCATCTTGAATTAATTTTTGTATAAAGTGTAAGGAAGGGATCCAGTTTCAGTTTTCTACATATGGCTAGCCAGTTTTCCCAGCACCATTTATTAAATAGGGAATCCTTTCCCCATTTCTTGTTTTTGTCAGGTTTGTCAAAGATCAGATAGTTGTAGATATGCGGCATCATTTCTGAGGGCTCTGTTCTGTTCCATTGGTCTATATCTCTGTTTTGGTACCAGTACCATGCTGTTTTGGTTACTGTAGCCTTATAGTATAGTTTGAAGTCAGGTAGCGTGATGCCTCCAGCTTTGTTCTTTTGGCTTAGGATTGACTTGGCAATGCAGGCTCTTTTTTGGTTCCATATGAACTTTAAAGTAGTTTTTTCCAATTCTGTGAAGAAAGTCATTGGTAGCTTGATGGGAATGACACTGAATCTATAAATTACCTTCTGAGCACATCCTTGTACAATGGAAAGATATTTATCTGCCTGATCAATGATACCGTTATTACTAAGTCAAATGTCAAAAAAGCTGGACTAATGATAGCTTAAAACAGTTCACATTCTAATCTTATAAATGCAGTTATGTGCCATTTCACGCATCTATGTCCATTAAGTATAATCTCTCTCAACTAAATAACATCTAAAACACTACTTAGAATGAATAACTTATGGTCTGAGAATAAAGTGGGTGTTAAAAAGAATTGATTCTAAGGAAAGAGATGCATATCAGAAGATAAATAGTATATACGACTACATTATTTGGTAAATGTAATAGATGTATAGTTTTTTTGTCAAGAGAAGCAGAAATCTTAGCTACTATCTTCAAACCACTGAGAGCTTTCTGAAATAATTTATTCAATCTAAGTTATTTAAAGATATTGTGGAATAAAGAAACTCTTTAAATTCTCAAAATGAAGATTATAAAAGTATTACAGTTTTATCACACTTTGATCTTTAGCAGTTATTTGATCAAACAAAATATTTTGTTTCTGGGAGCATGAAATTGTTCAAGGAGCAAGGGTCTGAGGGTCTGAGAGCACTAAAGTTGAATACTAGTTAGCTGTGTTTTCTTGGGCAAGTTATTCAAACTTTGTCTCCCTTCTCTGTAAAATGAGCATGATTTTGTCTTCTGTAAAATGAACTACGTTGGAAGAAAGTTGTCAGGATTAAGCAACTCTAAGGAGCCTATCTGACACCATAGCAATAATAGTAGACTAGTTAGTGCTCAGTTAATTCTCCTCTTCTTTTTCCAAGTGACCTTTCAGAAACCACATACATTTTGACATGAATTTCTAGCTGAAAACTATTCAAATAAAAGACATTATAGCTGATTCATATTCTAAAATCTGAAATGAACCTTTAAAACCCCCTAGTATTTAAATGATTAGAAACAATATTATTTCAATTGATTCAACAAAGTTTTCTTAGAATTTATTGTATTTTATGACCCAATTAGTTTTCTTTTTTTTTTTTGAGATAGAGTCTTACTCTGTCACCCGGGCTGGAGTGCAGTGGTGCAGTCTTGGCTCACTGCAACCTCTGCCCCCTGGGTTCAAGCAGTTCTCCTGCCTCAGCCTCCCCAGTAGCTGTGATGACAGGTGCCTGCCACCACGCCCGGCTAATTTTTGTATTTTTAGTAGAGACAGGGTTTCACCATCTTGGCCAGGCTGGTCTTGAACTCCTTACCTCATGATCCACCCGCCTCGGCCTCCAAAACTTAATTTTGTCTTTAAATATACACACAAGAACTGGTTTAAAATCAAGGTGTTGGTCAAACACAAATATAACCGAACCTCTCTGTTCA
The DNA here is from genome assembly GCF_006542625.1 of Nomascus leucogenys. Taxonomy (NCBI): domain Eukaryota; kingdom Metazoa; phylum Chordata; class Mammalia; order Primates; family Hylobatidae; genus Nomascus; species Nomascus leucogenys. Next base: position 75,350,659 of record NC_044387.1, on the reverse strand, counting down.
GGCATATAATGTAACTAAACAGCGTGTAGTACAACAAAGCCAGCAAAGTAAACACTGCCTAGAGATAACCGGCCTTGTTGCCTCTGTTGAGCATGTCAAAGTCCTGCTTCTGAAAATATTTGAAAAATCTGCCTATTTTCCATCTGCTATATTTCTCAGAGGATAACTGAAAATTCATGTGGAAGTTCACTGCAAGTTCAAATGTGTCATATCAGGTCATTTACAGGGTAAAAGTTCACTGGGAGTTTATTATTCGTTTTTAAAGACTGCAGTGGAAAAAGAATAAATATACTAATTGAAGCCATTTTATATTATGACCACCGCATTTTTACGCATCATAAATAAAAATTACAAATTTTAAAAGGCCATGTGCTATGCATAATTACAATTAAAAGGATCCTACAGAAGATGATACTATTCCTTGGGACTATCCTTAGAGAAAAAATTATAGATAAATCTTGGTTGTTTTAGATATTATTTAAAGTAAAACAGTTGTCATATTTTACATTTGTATTGCGTGTTTTGTTTAAACCACACATTTAAATGCAGAAATACAGAGACATAGAAAAAAGAGGAAACATCAGAAATAATAAGTGGATATCATCTTACTATTTAGCTGAATAGAGATGATTTTTAATTGGCAGTTGCTAAGAATGCTATTTAAGGTACAATATTTGTAGGATGTTTATAGTAGAAGTAGGCAGCCAGGAGAAATATGTCTTATTTGGAATAAATCACTGAATCATTAAGAAAAAACCTAAACCACACAGCATTCGTCAATGATTTGAATCACTGAGGCAAAAATTAAGATTTTTCTTTTGGATAAAACCATAATATTTTTTAAGATTTAGAAGAATATTTTTCAAGGAAAATAATAGTGAACACATATATACATTTAGGGGATAATTTCTGGCTTCAAAGATTAAAAATATTTTCTTTCTATAAAGTACTGGTACATCACAGGGGGTATTTGAAAGCTGAGGCTAAGTCCTGCCAGCTTGGGTTCATAAGAATCTTCCTTTTACTGCAAGCAGTAAGAGGAGAGTGAGGAATCAATCTGACCACCAACGCAGTAAGCCCTGGAATCAGTCTGAAGTCACCAGGGACCAGAGGAATTCTGTCACTGATAGAGGGTCGTGACTGCAAGTTGTCCAGGTTCTTGGTGTTTTGAACAAAGAATTGAACAAAACTCCCAGCAAAGCAAAGAAAGAATGAAGCAACAAAAAGAAGGAACACAGGGATTTATTGAAAAGTGAAAGTACACTCCACAGCATGGCAGCCAACCTGAGCAGCAGCTAAAGGGCCCGGATATAGAATCTTCTTGGGTTCAAATACCCCCTAGAAATTTCCCATTGGCCACTTCATGCTCACTTCATGTAAACGAAGCAGTAGCCGGCAGAAGTGAAGTTACAAGGATCACACTCCTGTGCAAGCATCTGATTGGTTGTGCAAAGCAACCAATCAGACGCTAGGGTGAAGTTACAAAGTTATACTTCTATGCAAATGAAGACTCGGTTGGCAATCAGTCTGATTGGTTGTGGACAGCAACCACTCAGAGGCTGGAGTGAAGTTACAAAGTTGCAAATGAAGACTCCACCAGCAATCAGTCTGATTTTCTGTGGACAGCCAATTTCCCATCTGCCAGTGCAGAAAGCGTGGGGCATTTACAAAGTGAGTAGCCTCTGGTCCTTTTGTTATCTAGGCTTGGAAAGTTAGGGTTTTCCTTTCAATTAGTCATAGGAAGTCGGCGTGAAACAGCCTTAGGTTCCCAGCCTCCAGACTCTATTCTCCTGCCTCAATTTGACTGGGCAGGAGAATAGAGGACAATCATGCGTAGCCCTTGTAAAGCCTCACAGCTCATGCAGTCTTACTCCTCTGACTTCTTTCCCTTGAATCCCTGCTCCATCCAGCTAGGATTCTCATCACAAGAAGCCAGATGCCGTTTCCGCACCTTTAGAAAAACATTAACTGAATTTCTATACTAAATACATCCATTCCTCTCAGTATGATTTCTTTCTCTTTGGCTCCCAGGCATCACCTGAATTTAGTCCTTATCACACACTGATACGTCATCGTGTGATTTTAAGAGGTGTAATATTAAATATAGAAATTGAATATGTAAAATACACAGTTTTGGATAGTTGTTATTCATCAAATGTATCATTTGGTATAATGTAGCCACTTTTCCTCGGGTTTTCCTCCTGGCTGCTCTGAACCATAGTTTTCCCTGTTTTTCACCTATGCACAATATATGATTTCCCATACTGGAAAGCTTTCCAATGGACAGTTCCTCATACACCCCTGCTTGGGGGGGATTGTCTCCTTTGGTACAGTGGCTGAACAGCTATCGTATGAAGTTGGTGATCTTCAGCAGATGTGACTTGTGACTCTTCCCAAGTGTCTCCTACTGAAATTCCAGGTCAGTGAATAATATGGTTTTGTTCTTAAATGCTATGTCTACACATACACACACACACACGCACGCACACACTCCAGTCTTTATCATACGAAACTGCAATTGTTTCCAACTTCATACCATCCTTTCTAAGCAAAGTGTGGAAGTAAGTTGACAATTCTGTGATATGATCCATGGCACATATTTCTAAAATGCATTGAACAACAATAAAACAAGATCCATAAAAATGGGAAAACAAACCATTTTCTTAGATGGAAAGACATTATAATAAAATGTCAGTTCTACCAAGTTAACTATATACTCAAAACAAATCCAATTAGAATTTCCTCCTTTGGATAAGATAATCTTAAGGCTCATGTGAAAGAACAAATGCCAAACAATAGCAAAAAATATATATATTTTTTGAGACAGAGTTTCGCTCTTGTTGCCCAGGCTGGAGTGCAATGGCACGATCTCAGCTCACCGCAACCTCCGCCTCCCAGGTTCAAGTGATTCTCCTGCCTCAGCCTCCCAAGTAGCTGGGATTACAGGCATGCACCACTACGTCTGGCTAATTTTTTATGTATTTTTAGTAGAGATGCGGTTTCTCCATGTTGGTCAGGCTGGTCTGGAACTCCTGACCTCAGGTGATCCACCCACCTCGGCCTCCCAAAGTGCTGGGATTACAGGCGCAAGCCACCGTGCCCAGCCGCAAAAAATATTTTTTAAGAAAAGGGGGTGAGGAAGGACTTGGCTTATCAGATATGAAAACATTTTACTTTTACTTTTATTTTTTTGTTGTTGTATTTTTAGTAGAGATGGAGTTTCACCATGTTAGCCAGGATGGTCTCCATTTCCTGACCTCATGATCCGCCCGCCTCTGCCTCCCAAAGTGCTGGGATTACAGGCGTGAGCCACCATGCCCGCCCAAAAACATTTTATTATACACCAATATGTTAATATGTGTATATGCATTCACATCCATATATGATTATCTGAGGGTAAATACAAAGTACAAAAGAATGCGTGTTTGGTCTGTGGCATGATTACATAGGCAAAAGCGATGCCAATAAGCAGGAGAGGGGAGCAGTGGGAAAAGAGGAGGCAAACAAAAAATAAGAGAACTACATTAAAGAAAGCAGATGGAATATGACCAGATTTATTCATGTATGATACATCTTTTATATGGGTATATAGATAAATAAGTTAATTCTTTAAGTGTTGAAAGGAGACAAAGTCAGAGAAAGGTGGAAAGATGAGAACATGGTTGAGAAATGCCTGGAGATGCAGGCTGAACAGGCACTACAGCACAGCCTACTAGCGGTCTTCCTTAACTCTCTTATCACAGCTGCCCCTCTTAGAACTTATGTGCTTCCTCCCACTACCTCTGAATCAGATGGACAAGAACGTACTAAAACCCAACCCTCGACTTCCCAATACACTCAACTTTCCCCTTGGCCTTCCCTTCCCTTGATTCCTTGATTCTCCCGTTGTGGTCCTCTACATTCCCAAGCCACCTCATCCACTTCCATGGCTTCAACTATCAGTGCTCACCCATTCTCAAGTAAATCTTGATGTCTTTTCCTCACATTCCCCCAAGCTACTCTCAATTTCTTATATGTCCCACAGTTATAAGAAACTAAATGAAATACAGCTGCCCGCTCCATTACTAATAGTATTGCTACCGTTAAAACCACCACCATCACTGCTACCACTGCTTTACTACCAATAGTACTGCCATTATTTCTATTTCTACTGGGTGCCATTTATTTAGTGTTTACTATATGTCAGGCACTGAACTCAGCCCTTACCAATGGCAGCTCATTTATTCTCATCTTTAAACAACCCTATGAGTAGGTGTTATCCTAATTTTATGCTTGAGGGACTCAAAAAGCTCAGGACTACATCACCATGAATTGAACAATGAGAACACATGGGCACAGGAAGGGGAACATCACACTCCGGGGACAGTTGTGGGGTTGGGGGAGGGGGTAGGGACAGCATTAGGAGATATACCTAATGCCAAATGACGAGTTAATGGGTGCAGCACACCAACATGGCACATGGATACATGTGTAACAAACCTGCACATTGCGCACATGTACCCTAAAAGTTAAAGTATAATAATAAAAGAAAAAGATAGGCAACCTATGTTCAGATGCAGTCAAAGCACGTCTGTTCTTGTGTTAATATAGTATCAGTTTGATTCGTTTACAAATATTTGATGAACATCTAAGTGCAAAACAGTAAAATAGAGGTGAACATTTTACTGAAAACTTACTAAATATCTTTTGCATTGTTCTAAGTGCTTTACATTTATTATTTGATTCACACCACCTTCCCATTCTACAACCTAACTAGCATAGATTATCTTTGTTCTACAGATAGGTGAATTGAGGCAAATAGAAGTGAAGTAGCTTGACCCATCTCACAGAGCTAATAAGTGGTAGAACTAGGATTCCAGGTAATGTCTGTAGAATTTATGGTTTTCCATTGCTATTTTGGAAGAGAATATACTATTATGATAAATTCCTAGATATGCAAAGATCCATCTCTTCAAAGAGTTTACAATCTGGTTGAATAGATAAGACTATCAACTACTTCAGAGTTGGAAAGCCCTTGCACTAGAAACAAGAGACAGGGAAACCAAGTAAAAGACTATTATAGTAGCCTGCAGAATCTAGATGAGGCAACTGGCAAGTGTGAGTGAATATGAAAGGAACAAAATGAGAAATATTATGGATTGAAACACTGATCTCATCTGGTGATTGATGAGATAAAGAAGACCATGGAAGAGAACAAACATTGCCTGAGTCTGAATTAGTGGCTGACTGACCATGTCACTGTCAGAAACGGACATGTCTTCAATAGGGGTGGATGATTTTGAGGTAAGAATAAAATTATAAATAAAGTCAAATCTATTCAGATCTTTCTAGTGGAGTTGTGACTCAGAAGCTCCGGTGAGAGGCCAGGGCAGTAGATGTAAAGTGTGGGAGCCACCTGCTCTCCACACTGAGACCGCAGATGCTCCCGCTGAGGGAGACAATGCAGAGCCCTAACAGCAATGGGCCTCAGCCACATTTCCCATCAGTGCTCTGACACTCGTGTTTTCACTGCTTCCTGCCAGTCTGGCGCCACATGACAGCCAAGGAGGAGGCAAAAGAAACGATAGAGAGAAGAGTGAGCAGTGCCTTTCTGGCTATAGACAAGACTCAGAGTAAAAGTGGAGACAAGACTGGAAAGATTTACTGTCTAGACTGACAGCAGTTTGGAATGTCATCTAAAGGCTCCTGTTTTACACTAAAGCAGAGGCCTGTGTATTGTAAGCTTCATATTGGTAAGTGAAGCCGACTTTGCTGGTGCGTATCGCAGGAGCTTCTGAGAGCAAGGAGCTTCTAGGACCAAGGGCCTTCTGCTACTTCTAACAACGAAGCCTTGGATGGAATAGGGTGAGAGAAAAAGTAAATCATGAGCATGTCCTGGCATTCAAGGTCTCAGTATATTCAGTGTATTCAGTCCTTAAAGGGAGAGGTTCTATTTCTATTTCAGGTACTATATTACTTTCCTAGGGCAGCCATAACAAAGTACCAAAAACTGGGTGACTTAAAACAACAGGAATTTATAGGCTCACAGTTCTGGAGGCTAGAAATTCAAAATCCAGGTATCAGCAGGCAGGGCCATGCTCTCTCTGACAGTTCTAGGGGAGAATCCTTCCTTGCCCCTTCCCAGCTTCTGGTGTTTGCCACCAATCTCTGGTGTTCCTTGGTTTTAAATGCATCACTCCCATTTTCTGTCTGTCCAAATATCCCCTTCTAATAAGGACACCATTCATATTGGATGATGGCTCTCCCTAATGACCTCATTTTAACTTGATTACCTCTTTAAAGACCCTATCTCCAAATAAGGTCATATTCTTAGGCACTGGGGGTTAGGACTTCAACGTACTGTATCTTTTTGTTGAATTTGGGACACGATTCAACCCATAACAGATATAATAATGGTTTAATAACAACAAACATTGATAATAAGTTAGACATCATAATATTATAATAGGAGTACAAAAATATTGCATATTATTTTGAGGAAGTATGATCTTTAAGACGCCTTAAAGAATTCTCCTATGGCCAGGGGCGGAGGCTCATGCCTATAATCCCAGCAGTTTGAGAGTCCAAGGTGGGCAGATCACAAGGTCAGAAGATCAAGATCATCCTGGCCAACATGGCAAAACCCTGTCTCTACTAAAAATACAAACATTAGCTGGGTGTGGTGGCATGCGCCTGTAATCCCAGCTACTCAGGAGGCTGAGGCAGGAGAATCGCTTGAACCAGAGAGTTGGAGGTTGCAGTGAGCCGAGATCACGCCACTGCACTCCAGTCTGGGCCATAGAGTGAGAATCTGTCTCAAAGAAAAAAAAAAAAAAAGAATTCTCCTACAACTTATTTCTGGATCCTAATAAGATAATAATGACTAGGATATAACATTTGCTTGTGTTTCACAATACAAAGATATTTTTAAATGGGCACTACTTAAATACAGTTTAATAAATGAACAATAAAATTTATAAAATGTAGATATTATATGCCATGCTATAACCTATATATATATATATATATATATATATATATATATATATATATTCATTGCTTCCTGTCAGTCTGGCACCAAATGATAATCGGTGAATATTCCACCAGTACTCTGAGTACCACATTCAGTGAGATTGCCTGCAAGACTGCAAAGCAAATAAAAAACTAGCATTACTATAGCGAGAAAAATGTTTTAATACATGTTCAAATATAAAAAGAATATATTACAAATAAAACTTTATTTTTAAAGGTATTATGATAAAAGCAGGGAAAATGATTTGATTTTATATGAGTGTCATTTTGGTTTTGCTTATTTGTTTCTTTTAATAAAATAAGTTAATGACACAAAAAGGCTAGCTTGGAATCATAGAAAAAACACTCATCTAAGAATCATGGGAACCTAGACCAGGTGGTAAAGTTTGAGCAAAATGAGGTTAATGTCATACCCATGTGGCTATGAGAATTAATAGATAAAACTGTGTGAAAGCACCATGGAAACTGCAAAGTGTTTCAAAATGTGACTTAAACCAGACTTGAAGTGTGACATTAAATTATCATTACATTACAGGAGAGAAAATTTATCAAATATTACTCTCCTACTTGGTATGTTAATAAGCTAAAACAAACAAACAAATTCATTATTAAAACACATTCTTCAAAATCTTAATAATTGGAAGTTCTTTATAGAGTTGAGAATTTTGACCAGCATGGCATAATAAAATACTTTGAGTTTTGGTTATCTGACCTGTTTAAACAGGCTCTACAATTTAACTTACTCTGTAACTTTGGCAAATTATATAACCCTATTAGATACCAATTTCCTCATCTCTAAAATGAGGATAATGATATCTACCTAATAAATACATTATGAGAACAAAAAATAATTTTAGGAAGTACCTGCCGCAAAGTACACACTCAGTAAGTGATAGTTACTTTTTTTCAGAAAATTTCTTAAGTCTTTGCATAAGGCTTATTTATTCAGCTTTAATAATCTTCAGTATTAAAAAACTATAATTATATTCAGCTTAAAATGTATTTGGCATGACCTCCAGACATATGTATTTTAATTTCAAGAAAATAACTTTTACTGTAATATAGTTAAAAGTGTAAAATTACTGCTACTATTATTATTAGACTTACCTTACAGCTGCTAATAAATCAAAATAATTACTTTTCCAACCAAACTATGAAAAAAACACAAAAGTTAATTATTTTATTTACAATACACCTTTTGTATGTAGAATATTTCTTTATATAAATATGTATTTGACATAAAGTAATTCATTCCTTTCTTAATCTAAACTACAATTTAGATTACTGCCTAAATTCAAATAGAAAATTATATGGCAAAACTAACAAAAACCTTTTCATAAACACTTGAAGTAGAAATTTCACTCCAGAAAAGATGGAGTCACATGGACCAAATTTATATTCCTGATAGAAATAACCAAGAAAACAGACAAAATACAGCTCAAACTTTACCACCTGGTCTAGGTTCCCATGATTCTTAGATGAGTGTTTTTTCTATGATTCCAAGCTAGCCTTTTTGTGTCATTAACTTATTTTATTAAAAGAAACAAATAAGCAAAACCAAAACAACAGTTTTCAGGATACTGGACATCAAGCAACAAAGAACAGTGATCCCTAAGAGATATAAAAACAAATGAAGTGTGTGTATGATTGAGTTTCCAGGTCATGAACCAGGAGGAGGAACTCAGATGGGGAATGGCAGATTCCCCGAGTTGAGGAACTAAGAGTCCAAGAACATAAACCGATTACCAGGAAGTCCAGGGGGTTCACAGGACAGATTGCAGGAGACAGACAGGCATCTGCTATACAGATAGACAACTCTGGAGATCTACAGAGGGTCCCTGTAAAGTATTCCGCAGAGAACTAGCAGTGCACGGGTGTGAAGAAGTTACCTAAGTGTGACAGTAGTGCCTATTCTCACTAGCTAGACTGGAAAACCTTACAATTCATAGGAAAATTGGTAGAATGCTCAGAAGGCTTTGCCTCAAAAGTGGAGAATTTGGTCCTGGACTAAATGCTGCTCTGGTCCTACTTAACATATCTTAAAAGCACGACCAAAATGGACCAGTTTCAAAGTAATTTAATCACAATCCAGAACAAAGCTTAAGATATGAACATAACTTGCAACTAACAAGGTAAAATTCACAATGTCTGTCTTCCTAACCAAAATTAGCAGGTATGCAAAAAAGCAGGAAAATAGGCTCACATTGAGGGAAAAGAACTCCATCAATTAAAACAGACTCATATTTGACACAGATGTTAGAATTAGTAGACAAGGTCATTAAAACCATTACTATAACTGTATTCCCTAAGTTGAAAACATACCTATAAAACAGATCCAAAACAAAATCTCATTTCAAAAATCCACATGTGAACTGCTAAGGATGAAACTTACAGTTCTGAGAAGAAAAAAACATGGAATGTGATAATAGCAGATTAGACATAGATAATAGCAGAAGAAAAGATCAGTTAACTTGAACACATAGCAATAGATACTATTCAAAAGGAAATATTGGGAGAAAAAAGCATTTTTAAAATGAAAAGCGAATCAGTGAGCTGTCAAACAACTTTAAGTGACATAAATATGTGTAATTAGAGTCCCAGGAAAGGACGAGGAAAAGAAAACATATTTGAAGGAATAAAAGCTAATTTTTTTTCAAATTTGATGAAAACCATAAATTCAGATTCAAAGAGATTCACAAACACCAACAAGAATAAACATAGAGAAAAGGCACATACAATAAAATGTTCAATACCAGTGATAAAGACAAAATCTCAAAAGCAGCTCAAACAAAGGAAGATATGTACAAAGACAGGGTACAAAGATAAGAATGATAGTAGATTTATCATCAGAAGCAATGCAAGTGAAAAGGCAACAGAGCAAAAATTTTAAAGTACTGAAAGAAAAAAGAAACCTATCAACCTAGAATTCTATACCCAGTGAAAGTATCTTTTAGAAACAATGATGGAATAAAAACTTTTCCAGGGATACAAAGCTGAAAGAATTAATAACCAGCAGATATATATTATATAAATACTATGCATAATACTTCCTTTATGTTATATGTTAAAGGAAGTTCTTTAGGCAGAAGGAAAATGATAGCAAATGGAAATATTCATCCACGGGAAACCCTGAAGAACACTATAAATGTTCATTACAAAGGTAAACATACAAGATTTTTTCTTAGCATTTAAGTCCTTTAAAAAGATAATTTATTATAATAATACCAGTAAACTATAAATAACAATACTAAATAAAAACAACATATTGTTGGGTTTATAACATATGTAGAGGCAAAATGTATGAAAACAAAGGCACAAAAGATGAGAAGGGAGAAACAGAATTATACAATTATAAAGTTCTTATACGCTATGTGAAGTATTATAATATCTTGAAAGTAGACTATTACATTGAAGAGATAGATAAAAAATGCTAAAGCCACAACTAAAAGAATATAAAGAGTTACAGTTAATAAGCCAACAATGGAGATAAAATGGAATCATTTTTTAAAAACCCAAACAAGGCAGAAAAAGGGGAACAAAGAATAGATAGGGTAAATAGAAAACAAACAATAAGATGACATTTAAACCTAACAATATCAATAGTCACATTAAAGCAAACGGTCTAAATATCCCAGTTGAAAGGTTATCAGATTAGATAAAAAAGTAAGCTCAGAAGAAAGTTAACATGGCTACATTAGTATCAAACAGGGTCGATTTCAGAGAAAAGACAATTACCAGGAATAAAGAAGGTAATTTCTTATTGATAAAGAAGTCATTTAATCAGAAAACACAAAATAATTGTAAATATAACTGTGCAAATCTAAAACTATAATCAGAGATTTTAATACCCCTCTCTCTCTCTCAATAAATGATACCAGTAGACAGAAAATAAGTAAGAATGTAGATTTGAGCAACACAATTCAGCCAACTTGACATGCGTAGAATATTCCACCCAACAACAACAGAATACACTTTCCTTTCAAGTGTACTTGATGCTTTACCAAGACAAATGACAAGTCCCAATAAGTTTAAAAGGATTCAAGTCATACAAAATATGTGCTCTGACCACAGTGGAATTGGATAAGAAATCACGAACAGAAAGATATCTGGAAAATCTACAGAATCCCTCAAACTACCCACTACTAAATAATCAGTGGGTCCAGTTAAAATCAAATAGGAAATTTAAAAGTGTATAGGAAATTTAAAAGTGTTTTGAACTGACTGAAGATAAAAACACAACATACCAAAACTCGGGGGATGCCACACGTATGGGTTTCCTATTGCTGCTCTAAGAAATTATCACAAATGTAGTGGCTTAAAACTACATGAGTTTATTATCATACATTTCTAGAGATTAGAAGTCTCGCTGGGTTAATATCAAAGTGTCAAGTGGGCTGTGTCCCTTCCAGGGGCACTAGGTGAGAATCATTTCCTTGTCTTTTCCAGCTTCTACAGGCTGCCCACATGTCTCGTCTTGGGGCTCTCTTCCATCTTGAAAACCAGCAGTTGCATCACTCCAACCTCTGCTTCCCTCATTACATCTCCTCTGACTCTGACCCTTCTGCCTCCCACTGAGAAGAACTTTTGTGATTAAATTGGCATCACCTAGAGAATCCAGAATACTCTCCTCATTTCAAAATCCTCAACTTAATCATTTCTGCAAAATCCCTTTTGCCATGTAAGGTAATATATTCACAGCTTCTGGGAATTATAATATGGACACCTCTGGGTAGGGGCATTATTCTGCCTCCACACTACTAAGGTAAAATTTAGAGGTAAATAGCATGGAAAGGCCTCTATTATAAAAGAAGGAAAATCTCAAGTCAGTGACCTCCAGTTTTCATTCTAAGACACTATAAAAAGAAAAGTAAATGAAACCCAAAGTAAGCAGAAAAAAGGAAATATAAAAATCACGGCAGAAATCGAAGAAGTTGAAAAAAGCAAAATATAAGAGAAAATCAGTGAAACCTAAAGCTGATTTCCTAAGAAGATCAATAAAATTGATAAACCTCTAGCCAAACTGAGTAGAAAAAAAGAGAGCAAACACAAATTACCAATATTGGGGTGACAGAGATAACTAAGATTCTACAGATGGTGAAAAATAAGGAAATATATATGATCTCATGCCAATAAATTTGACAACCTAGATGCAATATACACATTTCCTTAAAAGACAGAAGTAACCAAAGTTTACTAAAAAGGAAATAGATAATCTGAATAGCCATGACTTTATTTAAAAAATTAAATTTGTAGCTAGAAATCTTCCCACAAAGAAATCTCCAGGCTAAGGTGGCTTCACTGTAAATTCTACCAAACACTTATGGAAGAAATAATACCAATTCTACAAAACTCTCCCAGAAAATCAAAGAGGAGGGAATACTTCACAAGTCTTTGATATAAGCATTACCATGAGACCAAAATCCTGACAAAGATATTTCAATAAAAATATAGACGAGTATCCCTCATGAACATAGATACAAAAATTATAATACAAATTTCTGGAAAGTAAATCAAACAACATATAAAAAGGATACTATATCATGACCAAGTGAGATTTATCCTAGGCATGAAGATTAGTTTAATATTCAAAAATCAATGACAGTCCAGGCATGGTGGCTCATGCCTGTAATCCCAATACTTTGGGTGGCCGAGGTGGGAGGATCTCTTGAGGCCAGCCTGCACAATATAGGGAGATGCTGCCTTTACAAAAAAGAAAAAAATTCAATGACTACACAAATAAATGGTAAGTATGTGAGTAATGCATACGTTAATTATCTTGATTTATCCATTTCACAATGCATATATATTTTGAAACATCATATTGTATGCCATAAATTTAACAATTTTAATTTGTCAATTAAAAATAATTTAAAATTTTAAAATAAGATAAAAGATGAAAAATCAATGAATATTAATCATTATATTAACAGATTGAAAAAGAAAAAAATACATACTCAACAGACATTTTAAAAGATTTCACAAAATCCAAACATCCATTCAAGATAAAAATTCTTAGCAAACTAGGAATAGAAAGGAGTTTTCTCGACCTGATAAAAACTCTACAGCTAGCATTATACTTAATAATGAAACATGAGAATGCTTTTGCTTAAGATCAGAAACAAGAAAAGCATACTTGTTGGCATAACTGCTTTAACTATTTGTATTAAACATTGTACTGGAGGTTCTAACCAGGTCACAAGTCAAGGCAGAAAATAAAAGGCATTCAGATTGGAAAGAAAGAAAGAACACTTTATTTGCAGACAACATGATTATCTATGCAGAAAATCCCACGAAATCTTCAAAAATACTACTACACTAACCAGTGAGTTTAGCAATGATTCAGGCCTGATACAAGGTCAATATTCAGAAAGCAACTGTATTGCTATACAGTAGCAATAAATAATCAGATATTGAAATCATGAAGCAACATAATTAACAATAGCATAAAAATATGAAATGGTGAAAAATCTGTTAAAAGATGTGCAAGCCCTGCACACTGAAAACTACAAAACATTTCTGAGGGAAATTAAAGAAGATCTAAATAAATGAAGAGGTACACACTGTTCAAGGGCCCAAACAGTCAATATTGTTAAGATGTCAATTCTTTAAAAATTGATCTGCAGATTCCAGGCAATCTCAAACAAAATAACAACATTTTTCGTAGAAATTAACAAGTCAATTTTAAAATTCATATTGAAATGCAAAGACCAAAAACAATGTTAAAAAAGGGCAAAGATGACTTATGTGATTTCAGGACTTATTATAAAGCTGCATTAATCAAGACAGTGTAATATTTGCATTGTAATGATGAATAAATCAATGGAACACAAAAAAGAATCCATGGTCAACTGCTTTTGCCCAAAGATGTAAAGGCAATTTAGTAGAGAAAGGATTTTTTTTTTGAAAAATACTGCTAGAACAATTGAATATCTACATGAAAAAAAGGAACTTTTACCCATACCTTGCACTTTATGCAAAAATTAATAAAAATGGACCATAGACCCAAATGTAAAAGCTAAAACTATTACATTTCCAGAAGAAAACACAGGATAAAGTCTTTGTGATTTTGAATTAGGCAACGATTTTTTAGATACAACACTAAAAGCATGATCTACAAAAGAAAGAATTAATAGATTGAACCTCATCAAAATTTAAAACTTTCTTTTTAAAAGTCACTTAGAGGAAACAAATAGTGTATACATCTCTCCAAACTTTTCAAACTGTACACTTTAAATATGTGTAGTTTACTGCATATCAGTTATACCTCAGTAATGCTGGGAGCTTTTTGTTTGTTTTTTGAGACAAGGTCTCTCTCAGTCACTGAGGCTGAAGTGCAGTGGCACAATCAGAGCCCACTGCAGCCTCCACCTCCCAGGTCCAAGCAGTTCTCCTGACTCAGCCTCCCAAGTAGCCAGGACCAATGGTGTGAGCCACCACGCTAAGATAGTGTTTTACTTCTATTTTCGTAGAGACAGAGTCTCCCTATGTTGTCCAGGCTGGTCTTGAACTCCTGGCCTCAAGAAATCCTCCTGCCTCAGCCTCCCAAAGTGTTGGGATTGCAGGTGTAAGCCACCACACCCAGCCAATAATACTGTTTATAAAAAAGACAATCATGAAAAAAACATTATGTGCACTAACCTAAAATCATCTCTCCAATAATATAACCATTCAATGGAATTCATTAACTTAAAGCACAATGAACATTTTCTTGGCATATTTTTTTCTTATAATGAAGGAAATGTAAAGTACAGAACAATGAATTAACAAATTTATATTTAAAGACATTTAAAATTAATCCTTGATGATGGACTAATAAAATATCTAGATTAAAACCACTTTAGAAATATTTATTTCCTTTAAGCAAAGGAAGAATTTATAATCCAACTCTATTTCAAGAATTTATGTCTATGTATACCATCAATTATTTTATTTTAAAAATATTTTTAATTTTTTAAACTAGTTTTTAAATATTAGTTTATAAAATATCATAATGGTTTAGAGTAATCACTTAAAATGATTTTCAAAAGATATATCTAAAAAAGATAGCGTTTAGCCTTTTTTTCATTCAGGCACACTGGAGAGGACACTTCCTGTCAACAGGCGCTCCCCTAGACCAGTGGTTGCCCAGGAGGGAAGGAAATGCCAACAGGGGCATTATCAGAATGTTCACTGGTGGGAAGAAGCTAGTAGAGTACACTTCCCGAATCTTCCCTGTCCCCGCAATTTTAATGGGGCATAAGAGAGCCAGAATGGGCTACTGAGGATCCTTAATTTAAGGAAATATTAAAGCAGGTGTGGTGGTAAGCACCTGTAGTTCAAGCCACTCAAGAAGCTAAGGCCAGAGGAGTGCTTTCAGGCCAGCCTTGGCAACATACCCAGAGGCCAGTCTCTTTTAAAAAAAAAAAATTAATTTAATTTTAAGTTCCGAGATACAAGTGCAGGACATGCAGGTTTGTTATACAGGTAAACATGGGCCATGGTGGTTTGCTACACCTATCAACCCAACACCTAGGTATTTAAGCCCAGCATGCATTAGCTATTTTTCCTGATGCTCTCCCCCACCCCAAAACAGGTCCCAGTGTGTGTTGTTCCCCTCCCTGTGTCCATGTATTCTCACTGTTCACCTCCCACTTATAAGTGAGAACATCCAGTGTTTGATTTTCTGTTTCTGCATTAGTTTGCTGAAGACAATGGCTTCCAGCTCCATCCATGTCCCTGCAAAGGGCATGATCTCCTTCCTTTTTATGGATGCATAGTATTCCGTGGTGTACATGTACCACATTTTCTTTATCAAGCCTATCATTGATGGGCATTTGAGTTGATTCCATGTCTTTGCTATTGTGAATAATGCTGCAATGAACATAGGCACGCATGTATCTTTATAATAGAATGATTTATATTCCTTTGGGTATATACCCAGTAATGGGATTCCTGGGTCAAATGATATTTCTGGTCCTAGGTCTTTGAGGAACCACCACATTGTCTTCCACAATGGTTGAACTAATTTACATTCCCACCAACAGTGTAAAAGCATTTCTATTTCTCCACAGTCTTGCCAGCATCTATTGTTTCTTGACTTTTTAATAATTGCCATTCTGACTGGCATGAGATGGTATCTCATTGTGGTTTTGATTTGCATTTCTCTAATGATCAGTGATGTTGAGCTTTTTTTCATGTTTGTTGGCCACATAAATGTCTTCTTTTGAGAAGTGTCTGTTCATGTCCTTTGCCCACTTTTTAATGTTTTTTTTTCTTGTAAATTTGTTTAAGTACTTTGTAGACTCTTAATATTAGACCTTTGTCAGACGGATAGATGGCAAAAAATTTCTCCCATTCTATAGGTCGTTTGTTCACTCAGATGATAGTTTCTTTTGCTGTGCAGAAGTTCTTCAGTTTTAATTAGACCCCACTTGTCAATTTTTGCTTTTGTTGCAATTGTTTTTGACATTTTTTTCATGAAATCTTTGCCTGTGCCTATGTCCTATATGGTATTGCCTAGATTTTCTTCTAGGGTTTTTATAGTTTTGGGTTTTACATTTAAGCCTTTAATCTATCTTGAATTAATTTTTGTATAAGGTGTAAGGAAGGGGTCCAGTTTCAATTTTCTGCATTTGGCTAGCCAGTTCTCCCAGAACCATTTATTACTAGGGAATCCTTTCCCTATTGCTTGTTTTCATAAGGTTTGTCAAAGATCAGATGGTCATAGATGTGTGATCTTATTTCTGAGGTCTCTATTCTGTTCCATTGGTCAATATGTCTTTTCTTGTACCAGTACCATGCTGTTTTAGTTACTGTAGCCTTGTAGTATAGTTTGAAGTCAGGTACCATGAAGCCTCCAGCTTTGTTCTTTTTGCTTAGGATTGTCTTGGCTATACAGGCTCTTTTTTTGGTTCCATATAAATTTGAGAGTAGATTTTTCTGATTCTGTGAAGAATGTCAATGGAAATAGCATTGAATCTATAAATTACTTTAGGCAGTATGGCCATTTTCATGATATTGATTCTTTCCAACCATGATCATGGAATGTTTATATCTTCTCTGATTTCCTCAAGCAGTGGTTTGTGGTTCCCCTTGAGAAGGTCCTTCGCATCCCTTGTTAGCTGTATTCATAGGTATTTTATTCTCTTTGTAACAATTGTGAATGGGAGTTCATTCATGATTTGGCTCTCTGCTTGTCTATTGTTGGAGTATAGGAATGCCTGTAATTTTTGCAAATTCATTTTGTATCCTGAGACTTTGCTGAAGTTGCTTATCAGCTTAAGAAGCTTTTGGGCTGAGATGATGGGGTTTTCTAAATATAGGATCATGTCATCTGCAAACAGAGACAGTTTAACTTCCCCTCTTCATATTTGAATATGCTTTATTTTTTTCTCTTACCTGATTGCCCTGGCCAGAACTTACACCTATGTTGAATAGAAGTGGCAAGAAAGGGCATCCTTGCCTTGTGCCAGTTTTCAAGGGGAATGCTTCCAGCTTTTGTTCATTCAGTACGATATTAGCTGTGGGTTTGTCACAGATGGCTATTATCTTGAGGTATGTTCCATCAATACCTAGTTTATCGAGAGTTTTTAACATGAATGGATGTTGAGTTTTTTCAAAGGCCTTTTCTGTGTCTATTGAGATATGGTTTTTGTCTTTAGCTCTGTTTATGTGATGAATCATGTTTATTGATTTGCATATGTTGAACCAGCCTTGCATCCCAGGGATGAAACTGACTTGATCATGGTGGATAAGCTTTTTGATATGCTGCTGGATTCAGTTTGCCACTATTTTATTGAGGATTTTTGCATCGATGTTCATCAGGAATATTGTCCTGAAGTTTTCTTTTTTTGTTGATCTCTGCCAGGTTTTGGTATCAGGATGATGCTGGTTTCATAAAATGAGTTAGGGAGGAGTCCCTCCTTTTCAATTTCTTGGAATAGTTTTGGAAGAAATGGTACCAGTTCCTCTTTGTACCTCTGGTAGAATTCAGCTGTAAATCCATCTGGTCCTGGGCTTTTTTTTGGTTGGTAGACTATTTATTACCGCCTCAATTTCAGAACTTGTTATAGGTCTATTCAGGGATTCAACTTCTTCCTGGTTCAATCTTGGAAGGGTGCATGTATCCAGGAATTTATCCATTTCTTTTGGATTTTCTAGTTTATCTGCACAGAGGTGTTTATAGTATTCTCTGATGGTTGTTTAGTTTTCAGGGGTCAGTGGTGATATCCTATTTGTCAATTTTTATTGTGTCTAGTTGATTCTTTTGCCTTTTCTTCTTTATTAGTCCAGCTAGTGGTTTATTTTTTTATTATTATTATTATTATTATTTTTTCAAAAAACCAGCTCCTGGATTCACTTTTTTTTTGAAGGGTTTTTCATGTCTCTATCTCCTTCAGTTCAGCTCTGATCTTGGTTATTTCTTGTCTCCTGCTGTCTTTGGGGTTTGTTTGCTCTTGGTTCTCTAGTTTTTTTAGTTATGATATTAGAATATCAATTTAGGATCTTTCTAGTTTTTTGATGTGGACACTTAGTGCTATAAATTTCCCTCTTAACACTGCATTAGCTGCCTCCCAGAGATTCTGGTATGTTGTCTCTTTGTTCTCATTGGTTTCAAAGAACTTTTGATTTCTGCCTTAATTTCATTATTTACCCAGGATTCATTCAGGAGCAGATTGTTCAATTTCCATGTAGTTGTGTGGTTCTGAGTGAGTTTCTTAATCTTGAGTTCTAATTCGTGCTGTGGTCTGAGAGACTGTTAAGATTTCAGGTCTTTTGCATTTGCTAAGGAGTGTTTTACTTCCAATCATGTGATTGATTTTAGGGTAAGTGCCATGTGACAATGAGAAGAATGTATATTCTGTTGTTTTGGGGTGGAGAGTTCTGTAGATGTCTATCAGGTCCACTTGATCCAGTTAACTTTCTGTCTCGTTGATCTGTCTAATACTGACAATGGAGTGTTAAAGTCTCCCACTATTATTGTGTGAGAGTGTGAGTCTCTTTGTAGATCTCTAAGAACTTGCTTTATGAATCTGGGTGCTCCTGTATTGGGTGCATATATATTTAGAATAGTTAGTACTTCGTGTTGAACTGAATCCTTTACTATCACATAATGCCCTTGTCTTTTTTATCTCTGTTGGTTTAAAGTCTGTTTTGTCAGAAACTAGGATTGCAACTCCTGCTTTTTTCTCTTTTCTATTTGCTTGGTAAATTTTTCCTCCATCCCTTATTTTGAGCCTATGTGTGTCTTTGAACTAAGATTGGTCCTTTGAATACAGCACACTGATGAGTCTTGACTCCTTATCTAGATTGCTATTCTGTGTATTTTAATGGGGCATTTAGCTCATTTACATTTAAGATTAATATTGTTATGTGTGAATTTGATCCTGTTATCATGATGCTAGCTGGTTACTTTGCAGACTTGTTAACGTAGTTGTTTCATAGTGTCATTGGTCTTTGTACTTCAGTGTGTTTTTGTAGTGGCTGGTAATGGTTTTCCCTTTCCAAATTTAGTGCTTCCTTCTGGAGCTCTTGCCAGACAGGCCTGGTGGTGATAAATTCCCTCAGCATTTGTTTGTCTGAAAAGGATTTTATT
This sequence comes from Nomascus leucogenys, assembly GCF_006542625.1. Lineage (NCBI taxonomy): Eukaryota > Metazoa > Chordata > Mammalia > Primates > Hylobatidae > Nomascus > Nomascus leucogenys. The sequence goes on along the minus strand of NC_044387.1, from coordinate 75,331,074 downwards.
TCTGCTTTGCTTATAAAGCTTAGTTTGGCCAGATATGAAATTCTGGATTGTAAATTCTTCCCTTTAAGAATGTTGAATATTGGCCCCCAACCTCTTCTGGCTTGTAGGGTTTCTGCTGAGAGTTCAGCTGTTAGTCTGATGGGTTCCCCTTTGTAGGTGACCTGGCCTTTCTCTCTGGCTGCCCTTAACATTTTTTCCTTCATTTCAACCTTAGAGAATCTGATGATTATGTGTCTTGGGGTTGATGTTCTCATGGAGTATCTTACTGGGGTTCTCTGGATTTCCTGAATTTGAATATTGGCCTGTCTTTTTAGGTTGGGGAAGTTCTCCAAGATGATATCCTGAAGTATGCTTTCCAACTTGATTTCATTCTCCCTGCCAATTTGGTTTCATTCTCCCCGTCTCCTTCACATATCCCAATCAGTCATAGTTTGGTCTTTTTACATAATTCCATAGTTCTCAGAGGTTTTGTTTGTTCCTTTTCATTCTTTTTACTCTAGTCTTGTCTGACTGTCTTATTTCAGCAAGATAGCCTTCAAGCTTTGAAATTCTTTCCTCTGCTTGGTCTATTCAGCTAGTGATACTTGTGGTTGCATTGTGAAGTCCTTGAGTTGTACTTTTCAGCTCCATTTATGTTCCTCTCCAAACTGGTTATTCTGGCTACCAGTTCCTGTAATGTTTTATCATCATTCTTAGCTTCTTTTTTATTGTTATTATTATTATACTTTAAGTTTTAGGGTACATGTGCACAATGTGCAGGTTTGTTACATATGTATCCATGTGCCATGTTGGTGTGCTGCACCCATTAACTCGTCATTTAGCATTAGGTATATCTCCTAATGCTGTCCCTCCCCCCTCCCCCCACCCCACAACAGTCCCCGGAGTGTGATGTTCCCCTTCCTGTGTCCATGTGTTCTCTTAGCTTCTTTGCATTGGGTTAGAACATGCTCCTTTAGCTTAGCAAACTTCGTTATTACCCGCCTCCTGAAGCCTACTTCTGCCAATTCATCCATCTCAGCCTCCTCCCAGTTCTGTGCCCTCCCTGGAGAGGTGTCGTGATCATTCGGAGAAGAAGAGGCACTCTGGCTTTTTGAGTTTTCAGAGTCTTTTCATTGATTCTTTCTCATCTTCATGAGTTTATCTAGCTTTGATCTTTGAGGCTGCTGACCTTTGGATAGGGTTTTTGTGGGGACTATTTTTGACCCTTTTGTTTTTGTTGCTATCTGTTTTTCTTTTAACAGTCAAGTCCCTCTTCCATAGGGCTACCTCAGTTTGCTGGGGGTCCACTCCAGAACCTATTCACCTGGGTCCTTCTCACACATGGAGGTGTCACCCAAGAGGCTGGAGAATAGCAAAGATGGCTGCTGCTCCTTCCTCTGGGAGCTATGTCCCAGAAGGGCACCAACCTGATGCCAGCAGGAACGCTTCTGTATAAAGTGTCTGGTGACCCTGTTGAAGGGTCTCACCCAGTCAGGAGGCATGGGATTAGGGACCAACTTAATGAAGGACTCTGGCTGCCCCTTGGCGGTGCACTATACTGGGGGGAATCCCACTTGTCCATATTGCCTGGATTCTTCAGAGCCAGCAGGAAGAAAGACTAAGTCTGCTGATCTGCAGAGACCACAGCCACCCCTCCCCATAGGCACTCCATCCCAGAAAGATCAGAGTTCTGTCAGGAAACCCCTGGCTAAAGTTGCTGAAATTCCCGCAAGGAGGCCCTACCCGTTGAGCAGGGATGGGTTAGGGTCTAGCCTAAAGAGGCAGTCTGGCCACAATCTGCCACAACTGCTGTGCTGTGTTACGGGGAATTCCTCCTGGGTCCAAACTGCCCAGTCTCCCCAATTTTCTTAGGCATCAGTGATGATGGTTTCCCCTCCCCCTGAGAACTGGGTAGCCTTAAACAGTCTCCAGCTGAGCAGTCATAGAGAATCTGCACAGCTCTGTGCTTGGGACCCAGGGCCCTGGTGGCACGGGCTCATGAGGGGATCTCCTGACCTGTGCTTTGTACAGATCATTGGAATAAGTATGGTTTCTAAGGTGGGGTGGCAGAATCACTCACCGCCTCCCTTGGCTGGGGGTGGGAGTTTCCCTTGCCCCATGTGGCTACCAGGTGGACCATTGCTCTACCCTCCTTTTTCCCACTCTCTGTGGGTCATGCCAACCACCTAGTCAGTCCCAGTGAGAGAACCTGGATACTTCAGTTGCCAGTGAAGGATTCAATCACCTTTTTCTTTCTTCTTGGTGGGAGTCTCCAACTGCAGCTGCTTCTGGTCAGCCATCTTGGTCCCTCCCTCTCCCCCATCTTTTAAAAAAACAAACATATGAACCTGAAATTTCAGTTAGACACTAGGTCAGAAAGGAAACCTAACTCTGTAAATTAGTTATTTCATCCGCATATGTCCATAAATTTGCACACATACATACACACTATGTTCAGTAATGTGAGTTCAGTTTTCAAAAAAGCAAATCACTTGTCAGGCTCTGTGGTTATAAAAACATATGTAATACTTGAGTATTATAAAAATCCTGCCTTGTGGTTATATTTTAATGTAATCTAATTTTTTAAATGTCAAATGAAACCTACTTTTCCAGTTATAACTCACTAAAAATAGATCAGAGAAGAAACTGCTCATTAACATGTCACAAATAAATAGAAATGTACTAGTGCCACCCTGCGGTAAAATTCACACCTAATAAAATTTTATACAAATAAAAAAGCTATTATTTTCTTTTAATGCAGACAGTTAAAACCAATATTGGTTTAACCAAAAATTCAGTTTTTTAATTTGTAAATATTTTTCTGGATCCCTTATTATATTGGGACTTCTCTGCAAGAAAATTTGATGTCTCTTATGTTTAGGATTCCCAAAAATTGTGCATTTCACGTACTCTGTAAATGTTTAGTGAATGTGCTTATGATGCATTAATACTTAAATGCAAAGCTATCTTACAGAAATCATCAAGAATAGACACAAAAGTATAGCTGGATGTTTATTCACTGTAGCTTATTTAAAATAGCCAAAAAAAAATGGAACCAACATATGTATCCAATATAAAGTCAGTTAGATCATTTGTACCATATACCGGTATAATATACTGTCATTAAATGTGGTATTGTGAAAATTATTTAATGATATTTTTGAAAATACATCATTAAATAAAAATCAGATTATTACAAAATATGTATAGTATAATCTCATTCTTGTTTGAGATATATAGTTAAACTCCATTTTTATAATCTTTATTGTTGTGGTCTCCACAAGAAGACATGATAGACTCCCTTCACCCCTAAACACCTGAATCGGAGTCACATATAGAGACTGATGATAATGCTACATACACACCAAGAGGATATGCAAACATTTACTACTCGCATAATGAGGCTTTCTGGGGAGAGCGAGAAAGGCTCCCAAGCAGATTCACAAATGATTTGAGAGAGTAGAGAAAGAAGATCAGCTTAGATTTTATTGCAGTGAAGAGATAAAGCTGGGGTGAAGGCTCCCACATGTTGGCCAAGGTTTGTGTGTTGTGTCCTTCTCATTGGAGCCAGAGGAAGAAGCAACAGGTCTTTTTTACTTGCTTACCCAAATGTAGGGGAGCAGGGGAAGGGGGCATGGTGAGGCTTGAAAGCTGCCAGCAGTCAAATGTCAAAAATGGAGTCTGACTTTTTATTATACGTATATAATAATGGATTATATATAAAATATATGTAAATAAGTCTAAATATAGACGGCTGAAACGATATATACCAAAATATTGACTGTAGCTATGTGTAGTTGGATCATTATTGCATTTATTTTTTTCTTTATTAACCATATTTTTAAATGAACTTTTTGTTTTATAAAATAAAACAAACCATGAAAATTAGATTAAAACTCAGAAATTGAGAAAACAGGCCTTACCTGTTTTTATCAAAAACACTTAAAATCTTAAGAAAATAAAGATAGCTAGTGCTGGTAAAGGAATGGTTAAACAAACAAAATAACACTTCTAGTGAGTAAGTATAAATTGGTACAAGCCTTCTGCAAAGTAATTTGGTAATACATTATAAGGACCTCAGAAATGTAAAATGTCCATAACCTTTAACACACTAATTTGATTTCTAGAACCAACCTAAGAAAATCATTGTATACACTGATAAACAAATATATGCACTTGTTCAACAAAGTTTCTTGAGAGCTTACCATGTGCTCAGGCTGTGAGGATACAGCAATGAACAATAGAAAGCTCCTGTCTGCATGCAGCTTTTGGTACAGAAGGGCCATAGAGATACAGCACTGAGTGTGCACTGGTTACATGCATGGGTCTAAACCCTGGTAGACCTGGGTTCCCAGACTCCTCTATCTCTTAGGGCTTCCACACATGCTCATATAAATGGCGTGGTTCATAAACAACATTTGTGGCAGCCCTCCATGGATTCACTTCAGGATTATATGTAGTGCTTAATGGTGTTCAACACAGAAACCATTCCAAATGTTCTAAAGTCAGTTAATTCTCACCACTTAGCAGAAGTCATTTTCCTGTCTTATAATTGTTATAAACATAATAATTAATGATAACATATTACTTAATAGACCAAGCAGTTTGCTTAACTTTTTCCTTATTGTTAGACTTTTAGCATAAGCAAGAAATGAATAATGAAACTCTTTCCTTAAAAAAATGTATGCAGGCTTGTCTCATTTTAAACATGCTGCAAATAAAAATTCAGATGTATACAAATAACAAAGGGCAAATGACAAATGAATTTTCTTTAAAGTAGCTGCTCTTTTCCATACCATTTTATTGTAAAAATAGTTTCTTGTTATAAAAGTAGTACTTGGTCATCAAAGAAAATGTGAAAATTTAAAAAAGGAGAGAAGGCCAGGCGCGGTGGCTCACACTTGTAATCCCTTGGGTGGCCAAGGCAGGTGGATCATCTGAGTCAGGAGTTTGAGACCAGCCTGGCCAACATGGTGAAACCATTTCTCTGCTAAACGTACACAAAATTAGCTGGGTGTGGTGGCACATGCCTGTAATCCCAGCTACTTGGGAGGCAGGGGCAGGAGAATCTCTTGAACCCAGGAGATGGAAGTTGCAGTGAGCCAAGGTCATGCCACTGCACTCCAGCCTGGGTGACAGAATGAGACTCTGTCTCAAAAATATAAATAAATAAATAAATAAATAAATAAGGAGAAAAGAAGAAATTACTCATAGCAGCTGGTATAAATTACTCATACCACCTTTTGTAAATTCTTTCCTGATTCTTCCCTATGCATAGGATTTTGACATCTTTATGTTTTCAGCATATATTAAATCGGACTACTAGTATACTTTTATCACCATGCACTCATTGTTTACCTAAAATTAAATAATATGCCTTTTGTATGTCTTATAACTGTTATAAACACAATAATTAATGATGACATATTACTCAACAGAGCAAAGAGTTCGCTTAGTCATTTCCTAACTGTTAGAGATTTTAAAGTGTGTATGGGTTTATGTCTCTTTAATATTACTTTATTAAATGTAATGAGACTGGCATGGTGTACAAGACTGAGACCTACTTTTCTCTAGCCTTTTATATTCCCTCTATTATGAAATCTTGCCAGTTCTACCTCCTAAAGATTTCTTCAATCAATATACTACTCACAGTTCTTTCTCATGCCCAAGCCACTAGCTCTCAATTGCCTTTCATCAGTAAACTCCTTATTTCCATCTCGTCTCTAAACCACTTTGTAGCCAGAACGATATCTTCAGAGCTCACATCTGATCATATAACTTATCTGCTTTTACTTTTCTTTAGTTGTTTTTTATTTGTGTTCAAAGTAAAGTACAAAATCAGAACCATGACCTTCAAAGTCCTCTCCCCTCTGACTCCCACCTATCTCTCCAGGCACATCACCCTCCTGCCTCTGCATGTCACCATTCTGGACTTCTCAGTTCCTGCATCCCTCCAGCATATCCCTCCAGGGCTTAAAATGTGCAGTGTAAGGCCGGGCGCGGTGGCTCACGCCTGTAATCCCAGCACTTTGGGAGGCCGAGGCAGGCAGATCACGAGGTCAGGAGATCGAGACCATCCTGGCTAACACGGTGAAACCCCGTCTCTACTAAAAATACAAAAAATTAGCTGGGCGAGGTGGCGGGCGCCTGTAGTCCCAGCTACGCAGGAGGCTGAGGCAGGAGAATGGTGTGAACCCCGGGGGGCGGAGCCTGCAGTGAGCCGAGATTGCGCCACTGCACTCCAGCCTGGGTGAAAGAGCGAGACTCCGCCTCAAAAAAAAAAAAAAAAAAAATATATATATATATATATATATGTATATATAAAATATAAAATGTGCAGTGTAGTCTTTTCTACTTGAAACTTTTTATTTTTTTCCAGAGCAAATTATATTCACTCTAAAGGTCTCAATTTCAACATCACTTCTGCTGAAAGACCATCCTCATCCCCTTCAGAACATGTTAGGACCCCCAGTTATAAATTTTCTAAGCTCCCTGAACATTTCCTTTTCATGCAGGACAGGGAAGCCCCAACACTGGGGCTTAGCCCAGGAGGGTTCTTAGCTTCACCCAGGAAAGAATTCAAGGGCAAGCCAGTGGTGTTAGACAGCAATCTTTTATTGAACAGTTGCAGAGCAGGGCTAACACATAGGCAGTGTGCCCAGAGTCAGCAATGTATGGGCTCTTGTCAGCTGTATTTACATTCATGTAAATCCAATGTCAATTACATGCAAATTAAGGAGTGGGTCAATATAAATTGAGGAATGGGTAAATTAGAACTTTCTAGAAAGGGGCGGTAACTTCTGAGTCATTGCCATAGAAATGAGTGGTCACTTTCCAGTCACTGTCATGGCACTGGTGGGAGTATCTTATGCCAATAAGCAATGAGGGCAGCTAGGGATGGCTTTTGTTGCCATCTGCTGGCTCCTGCTAGTTTTTCACTTTATCCTGTCTGGATCAGATCCTGTTTTGGTCAGCAGGATTGTGACCAGAAAACAAGTCCTGCCAGTCTCCTACCTCACTTTCATAACATTCATCCATTCTCTAGTAACAATAAGCCTGTTGTTAGGGCCTTAGAAACATAATGAAAAGTGAAGCCTGGTGGTTTAAAGTGTAGACTCTGGACCCTAGGCAACCCACCTGACTTTTCTATCCCCAAGTTTCTTCATTTTTCTTTTCTTTTTTTTTTTTTTAGCTCTCTACAAAAGGATGGAAATTGCTTCATCTTTAAAGTAGGACGCTGACAGTTATCTGTTTCATAGGGTTGTTATAAACACATAGATGTAATCTCTTCTTGTTCCTGCAAAGTGATTTACCATATTTGGAAGGTACCAGTAGTCTATATCTAGTAAAGAATGATGCTCCCTATCGAGCCAAAGTTAAGAATAAACTATCAATATATTTCCTGAAAAGACATGAGGTTTGTAGTCTTCTCTCTTATAATCATGAGGCATGTGTCCAGGGATTCCTGAAGCAGGCATGTTTTCCCAGGCTAAGTGCCAAAGCACTAGAGAGGGCCTTTTTATAAAGGGTGATCTCTGTATCGCCTCAAAAAGGAGGGTGCATGGCTAGAGTTATGGAAAACATAACTCAGGGAGCTTGTGAAAATTTCTAAGCCACCATAGCATCAACTGATGCTGCTTGGGTACAGCCATTCATAAAAACTGCATATCACCTTATCAAGCCATTATAGCTGCCGAGGACATTTTCTGCTACTCCACATTGACTGATCGCTGTGGATTGCCTGTCCACAGCAATCAAAGTCAAAAAGCAAGTTCCCTACCAAAAATTAAAGCTGAAACTTCTCCATCCTTAAATCCCCAATGTGGAATTTTAAAGAGTGTTATTATTTTGACAAGTATATTTTATGCTGTCTTCAGTTACTATCACAACGGGAAATAGAATTTCGGCTATTAAATTCTACATTCCCAGGCAGGTTCCTACTTCTCCTCTCTGTTCAAGGTGTTTCTGTTTCCACATTTGCTTTTTATGAGCAAATTAAAATCTCTGAGGGGTATTTTCCTTTCCATAAGGCAAAAACAGGTCCATGTTGTAATTCCATTGGATAAGATTTAGCATTTTTGTCATCACATTGTGATCGTTAAAGCAGAAGTCTGCCACATGCTAACAAACACCATATTTAAAATAAACCAACAGGCAGTTATGGCAGTGAAATCACTCTTCTAGTTACTACGTCAGTAGTGTAAAAACAAGAACCTCTTTTTAGAAGAAGGATAAAGATAAACTCAAAATACACTACCTACACAGCAATAGAACAACTCTACAATGTTATCTCCAGAACAATTTCCACAAATCTAAACCTTCTGCATAGACAGCACATTTAGCAGGCCCCTGTGAGGGAGGACAATGGCTTTAGAAAGATAAATAATTGGCAGAACTATTGTGTCTACACGCAAACAAATTAGTGTTTTGTGCACCTGACAGCTCATACCAATACTGCAAATATCCATGACCAGCAAGAACTGTGTTTGGATTTCAAAGGTGGGATTTTCCACCTCTTGCATTTCACTGGGAGCTAAAGACGGTGCTAAAGAAACAGCTCCAAGGAAAAGTATGACACTTGCCTTCAACAATTAGCTTTTCGAACTGAAGTGTTAATAAAAGTATTTATTAACTTCATTTCCCTTTCTGTTGTGACACGTAGAATGTATCACTTGCAGCAAAATCCATCAGTTAGAACCAAATGATGGTAAGATGAGAAAGGTGGATAACAGATTGTGCTAAATAACTTTATGATTTATAAGAAGCACAATTTCAGCTTAACCTTCTGTGTGAATTAGAAATGTCCAGAGTTATTTTAAACATTGCTTTCAGTGAAACAATACATCTTGAATACCATCCACATAGGTGGTTTATAGACATAAATCGTTAACCAGTAAAGGCAGCTGACATACTAGATTTTATAGAATAAAGTAACAAGGGATTTCTAGGGCTCAATCCTAAGAGTTGTCTATTAATTACAGGGATTTCTAGGGCTGAAAGGGATTTCTAGGGCTCAATCCTAAGAGTTGTCTATTAATTACACCAAATTAAATGATCATAATTGTATATTACATGGCAGGATGGCTTCTTGCTTAGAAGCATATAATATAAATATCAATAACATCTCCCATGACATTATCTACAGTGACAACTGTTGTATTCAAATCCACGCCGGCCTTCCTGGCCATCTTATGAAGGGCAGCAGCATACTTGGGGGCTCAGTACCCCTGTACTACTAAGAGCTTACATGCCTGCCAGAAGAGAACCACCAAAGCAATCACTCTGATGGGAGCTTAGTCACCAGTTTACATTCAATAAATTGCTTTTTCTTCCCAATGTTTTTTCCTTTTGGAGGGAAAACACTAAAGGCAATGACATCCACATGGGTTTAAGCGGCTACAGCCACTTCTGGTGTTTATGATCATTAGATGCATGGCTAGTAAATTATATAAATAGTGATATAAAGGTTGTGTCCTAATGAAAATATCTGTGGACTACTAAAGAAATGATCAATTTTAAAAATTGCCTGGATTTTCTAAATAATCCCCTGGGGATGACTGATACAGTCAATTATATTTCAGAAAATCTAATCCTTAGAGTGGTCTCTGAGAGTGATTTGGGAGACAGGCCATATGGAATACAATAGAGAAACGAAAGTTAGAGATTAAAAATTCCTGATACTCTATACTAAGCAGGACTTTAATGATCACCTAATCCAGTAGTCCTTAACTTTTTAGGATGCATTATCACTTTGGGGGATCTGATCAAAGCTATAGACCTTCTCCCTAGAGGGAAAACCCACTTTTTTTTAGCTTATAATTTCAGACATCTCAGATTCTCTGAAGCTCATCCTTGGACATCAATTTAAGAAACTTCATTTATAGATGAAGCAATTAAGGAGAAGAGAGACAAAGTGACTCAACCAGGGTCATGCAGCTTGTTAGTGACAGAGGCAAGATGGAAACCCTGCTTTTCCTACTTCTTGTCTGCTGTCATCTGCTGCATCAAGCTCTATGTGGACTTAAATGTTCTATTAAACCACTCCTATCAACTGGCCAAAGAATGGTTACTAAGTGTCTATAATTAGAATTTATACCCACTAGTTCTCTTTCTAGCCAAATACAAAATCTTTTTCTCTGTGTGCATTCTCCTGAACCTATTCAGGCCCATGTGAACTCACTCTATCCTCCTAGCCTCCTCCCCCAGCACCACTACTTTCTTAAACTCCCTCCTTCCAGGGTTCCTGTGATCATCCAGATCCCTCCCACTTCTTCCAGGGTTCACCTCCCTCCCCTCATGTGTGTGTGTGTTTTTAAGAGACAAAGTCTTGCTCTGTCACCCAGGCTGGAGTGCAGTGATGCAATCCTAGCTCACTGAAGCCTCAAACTCCTGGACTCAAGCGATCCTCCCGCCTCAGCCTCTCTTGCAGCTGGGACTACAGGCATGCACCATGGTTCCAGCTAAGTTTTGCATTTTTTGTAGAGAAGGCGTCTTGCTATGTTGCCCAGGCTGGTCTTGAACTCCTAGGCTCAAGCAATCAGCCTGCCTCCACCCCGCAAAGTGCTAGGATTACAGGCACGAGCCACCGCACCTGGTATCCTCTCCCATTTGTTATCTCCTTAGCTGCTACCATTTCTCCTCTCTCCAGGGGTTCCCTAAAGCTCAATCCTACTCTCCTTTATATCCATTCTCAACCTTCTTACTGTTACTTCTATTGAATAGAACTCCTGTGAAAATTGTCAGTACCCAAAAAGGAGTCACTTATGTCAAACCGCAACAAAATGCAGTGCGAGGCCATGAAGGAAGGGCCCTCACACATGTGTGCCTGCACCAGGAACTGCCAGAAACGACTCTCTCAAATGGAAATTTCCAGTTAAGCCACTCCTATGAAAACTCTCTCCTACCAACAGCCAGTACCACTAATGAGCAAATGCCACTGCATGTAACAAGACCCTGTAGCCAATGGTCTTTATTTCAAAACAGGTACATGGATATCTTTTTGCCTTTAAAAGCTTCCTTTTTTTCCCACCTCCCTGGGATACTCTTACGGTCCTCCATAGCAGGCATGTATTATGTATTATGTTGATTGCAGTTCCCTGCTATTCCCTAATAAGCTTGAGAATTAATCCCTGTTGCTCAATTTAGGTTGACACCATTCTCACCCTGTTTACAGAAATACTTCCCAATAATAGTTTCAACAGGTACCTCTATTGACTATAATTTCCTCCCCCTAACCTGTTCCTATTTCCACCCTCTCATCTATGAGGCACTGGTGACTTGAACACTGCTTGTGCCCTGTGATGTCCAGCTCTATATTTGGCACATACATAGATAGCAAGAGCAGTATAAATGTGGATTAACTGACATGAGGGTTTCCTCACATCTCAGTGAAGATAGTATACAAACAGAAAAAAAAAGTGAAAGATAGTATACAAATAGAAAATTTAGCAACAGTTCTGGTGATTTTATAAGAAGTTTTGCAAATTTGACAGAATTTACTTTTTCAAATGAAGCTTTGCTTTCTTTTTTTGCAAGATAGTATAACTAGTTTTATTCTTTTTTCTGGGCAACTGATTTCTTAAAAGAAGATATAGCTCCCCCTCATGGATGATAATGATTTTTAAAGACAGCCCTTCCAACTCTATGGTGCATTCTGAAATGTGTCATTAATAAAACTAAGTCGTGCATAGCAACAACATCCAGACTCTTAACTATTCAAAGCTCCTCATGTAGATCTAAAACAACAGCACGTTCTAAGGAATTGATCCTTCTTAAGCAGAAGTACATTTTCAGTACTTCAAAAGGAGATATTCAGTAACACCATTTGATATTCAGTACTCAATTACAAAAGACTTTCTTCATTAGCTCAATAAATCAAACCACTGTGATAATGAGGCCAGAGTCCTGGATTTGGTTCTAGTTTGGGAAGCTGCTTTGACTGGTTTAATAGCCTCAAGTTTCACACTAATTCCCGGGAGTCATCATAAAATGATCTGTCCTGAGTCACAGGATATCCAGAGTGCCAGAGAGCAAACAGTTCAGTTCTAACTTTCTCCGGCCGGGAATCACCCCCCAAAATGCTGGGGCATTAAAAGTGGCTTTGTATTTCTAAAAATTCTTTCACATAATGGCAATTCCCTTCTTTCCTCAGAACCACAAGGTGGCTAACAAAGCCCTTTTTTTTGAGACGGAGTTTCACTCTGTCGCCCAGGCTGGATGCAGTGGCGCGATCTCGGCTCACTGCAAGCTCCACCTCCCGGGTTCACGCCATTCTCCTGCCTCAGCCTCCGGAGTGGCTGGGACTACAGGCGCCAGCCACCACGCCCAGCTAACTTTTTTTTTTTTTTTTGTATTTTTAGCAGAGACAGGGTTTCATCGTGTAGCAAGGATGGTCTCGATCTCCTGACCTCGTGATCCGCCCGCCTCGGCCTCCCAAAATACTGGGATTACAGGCGTGAGCCACTGCGCCCGGCCAATAAAGCACTTTCAAAAAAAATTTTACTTTAAGCTCCAGGATACATGTGCAGAACACGCAAGTTTGTCACATAGGTATACCTGTGCCATGGTGGTTTGCTGCACCTATTGACACAACCTCTAAGTTCCCTCCCCTTGTCCCCTACCCCACAACAGGCCCTGGTGTGTGTTGTTCCCCCACCCCCGTGTCCATGTGTTCTCATTGTTCAACTCCCACTTATGAGTGAGAACATGCAGTGTTTGGTTTTCTGTTCCTGTGTTAGTTTGCTGAGGATGATGGCTTGGAGCTTCATCCATGTCCCCACAAAGGACATGAACTCATTCCTTTTTATGGCTGCATAGTATTCCATGGTATACATGTACCACATTTTCTTTATCCAGTCTATTATTGATGGGCATTTGGGTTGGTTCCATGACTTTGCCATTGTAAACAATGCTGCAATAAACATATGTGTGCATGTGTCTATTAAAGGCCTTTTAAAGGTTCAAGTTCTTTACTTTTTGTGACTATATAAATCAAACAGTTTTAGTAAGTGTGTGTGTGTGTGTGTGTGTGTGTGTGCTTCCATCTTAAAATTTGACATTCTAATGAATACAAAAAATTAAGATAATCTACATGAAAAATAGTTTTCAAATTACCTTTTTATTTGGTCTTTTATAACTGGAGCCATGGCAGTCTGTATAAAATCAGGAGCATAGCCCAGGTCCTAAAATATAAAAAGAAATGTATTATTCACTATAAAATATATTTGGCTATCAAAGGCAATAATGCAGACTAGTCAACCTTTTAGTGTTTCCAAGGCCATAATGAACATTAAGAAATTGTAATATTTATGTTGTTTGATATGAACTAATCCTATATGAATTTGAAATATAATCAATTGATGGAAAGATCTGGTATTATGTTTAAGATACACTAAACTTTCATTACCAACAAAGGGAAAAAATTGGGCTTTAAAAGAACTAAACAAAGTAACCACTTCTCTTTTGTGATCTACTAGCAGCTTTTTTGTTCACTTGTTTCTGAGGCAGGGTCTCGCTGTGTCACCCAGGAGGGAGTGCAGTGGCACAAGCACAGCTCATTGCAGCCCCAACCTCCCAGACTCAAGCGATCCTCCCACCTCATTTCTAAAAAAATTGTTTTGTAGAGACAGGGTCTCACTATGTTGCCCCGGCTGCTCTTGAACTCCTGGGCTCAAGTGATCCTCCCACCTCAGTTTCCCAAAGTTCTGAGATTACAGGCATGAGCCACTGCACCCAACTAGCCGCAGTTTCAACTCCAAAGTTTCACTAAAACCTAACGTTACCAACGTTATACATGACCTGAACATTCATTATTAAAAGTCTACACTATTCCTTAGAGAAACCAGTGATTTCACATTTAGTTCATAGATTATAGAAACAGATACAGAAAACCAAAAGGGTAGATTGGAGTAAGAGTTACCATAGGTGATATAGCTATTCAAAAGTACCTCCTTTGTGATCAAACTGCCCTTTAAAGCACAAACTAGATAATTAATCTAGGTATGTTATGACAGGGACTTTTTAAATTAATTTCACCAAATCAAAGCAGCTTCTTACATAAACTAAAAATCACAAAGTTGATGCTATAGCTATAATAATACATATTCTCTAACAAGCTAAATAATTTGAATGGTTCTCTTGTCTAAATTGAATTTCTGCTGGGATATTCCATGCCTCAGGCCAATTTCTAGGCCTTAAATATTAAAATAAGAAAATTTAATCCATCTGTAGCAACCGAAATATTTCAAAATTAAGACTAAGATGTTTATCAGGTACAATATATGACAGCATAAGCAGTTCTCCATGGTAATAAGGTTTTCCATAAATAAAATTTTAATGGCTATGTAAGATTTTATTGCCTGACTCTCTCCTCATTTATTTAACCATTTCCTTATTGTTAAGCATTTAGGTCTTTCCTTTTGTGTGTGTGTGTGTTATAAATAAGGCTACCATATCCATCTCTGTGAACAAAAGTTCTATAATTAGCTATATTTCCTTAAGATATTCTGACATAAAGAAGGTAAATAACCAAACTACTTACCTTTTTTCTAACAATAGCACCTAACATTTTTAAAGTTTTACAATAAATCACTTACATAAACACCTCCTTGAATAATTAGCCTTTAAGGTATTGTCTTTAAGGTCTAGCCTTAGAGGTAAGGCTAGGGGGCTATTAAGGTGACTACAATAGTTAACTTATAGGTGATTTTACTTTTGTAGCAGTTAGCAGGAACATAGTTTATCTCTGAGAGATAATAAAAAATCAGATAGGCTAGCCAAGGCAGGCAGATTGCTTGAGCCCAGGAGTTAGAAACCAGCCTGGGGAAATATAGAAAGAATCTGTCTCTACAAAAAAAAAAAAAAAAAAAAAATATATATATATATATATATATATATTAGCCAGGTGTGGTGGTATACTTGTACTCCCAGCTACTCGGGTGGCTGACGTGGGAGGATCGCCTGGGAGGTAGAGGCTGCAGTGAGCTGAGATAGCACCAGTGCACTCCAGCTTGAGTGACAGAGCAAGATTCTGTCTCAAAAAAAGAAAAGAAAAGAAAAGAATCTAGCTTCTTTCCATACAGAAGCTGTCTTAGCCGTTTTCACACTGCTGTAAAGATGCTATGTGAGATTGGGTAATTTATAACCAAAGGAGGTTTAACTGACTCACAGTTCCACATGGCTGGAGAGGCCTCAAGAAACTTACAATCGTGCTGGAAGGCAAAGAGGAAGCAAGACATGTCTTACATGGTGGGAGGAGAGAGACAGAAGAGAACCGGGAAACATCAGACACTTATCAAACAACCAGATCTCGTGAGAACTCCCTCACTATCAAGAGAACAGTATGAGAGAAATCACCCAGCTGATCCAATCACCTCCCACCAGGTCCCTTCCTGGATACACGTGGGGATTATAATTCAAGATGCCATTTGGTTGGGGACACAAAGCCAAACCATATCAGAAGCTGAGCAACTGGAAGAAAAACACAAAGTGTATTTTACTTTTTAAAATTTAAATTTAACAATGAATTAATCAAAGTTGAAAAAATGTATGAGTAAAATATTATTTTACAGTACATTATCCAAATATAGAAGTTGTAGATATATTTTTATTCATTTAGGGTATTTCCTGGAAACCCTCTCTATCTCAATGAGTTGTCACTGTACTTTACATTTCAATCATTGGCATATTAGAGTGGTAATCCATATACTTAATTATGCTGACTAAAAGTAAATTATTATATGGTAACAGACAAGTAAGGAAAATATAGCAGTGGTAGCAGATTTCTCTATTCCCAGTGATCTCCAGGAATTATTTCCTTCCAATAGCAAAGGTCTCATTTTAAAACAAATTATATATTTCCTTTATCCAATGTACAATTGTCTTTGCTATTCCAAACTCATAATTAATTAAGGCAAAAATTGATTCTGCTTATTGACATATGATGTAAATATGAGGGATCAGTAGCATCCTCAAAGGAAAGATTTGCTGTTACCAAGCCCCTAGTTTTCCATAATCCTAAAATAACTGGTTTTCTTCAAGTTACTTCCTTATTTAAAAATGTTATGCAAAGGCAGTTCCAAGAGTACAAAAAAAGAGTTATAAAAGCCTAAAGAAAAAGTACCATCGCAAGACAGTGTTTTCTTCTAAAACAGTATTTTTAAAGGTAGGAGCTTTGTCTTGATGTGTGTGTGTCCCTAGTCTCTTTGACTGCACCTGATGAGCACTTAGCAAATGTTGGCTGAATGATGGTTGAATGAATAGGAAAGCACATTTTAAAACAGCTGTTCACCTTAAAGTTTCTTCATTTCATATCTCTCACTTTTCGTAAGCTCTCATGGCATACTCCAGGATTCCTTGTCTCTAATTTCTTATTAACTACCATAGAATCTTTTATTTTGAAATGTTGGAATTCCTAAAACCTACCATAAAGATTTTAGGTAAAGATTTACCAAAGATGGAAATATTTTCCACTAGGTCAGAGGTGTTGGCATAGCAGTCTTATGTAAATACATAAAAGCAGCATTAAAAGTATTTTTTAATTATTGAAATACACATTTACACATTTTTTTCTGTATCATGCAACTGCAATACCCTATAAGCTGGATGGCTTTTACAATCATAAAAGAGCAAACTCAGACATTATGTAACATGTACATGGAAGACCATAAAGATATAAGGGAAATACTGAAAGATAAATGGTCCCATAATTAATTATACATTATTTATCATGGATAATAATGATAACTTCAACACAGCTTGCCTGTTTTTAGAGCACTTGAGCTCAGAAAAATCAACAGCAACTACTTCAAAATGAGATGCAATACCCTCCAGTGAAACCCTGACAATCTCCAATTAAGCAATTCTACAAACTGCACGCAAAACAGTAACTTTTCATCAAAGGTTTCAGCGAAGGAAGAAAAATCTCACTTTGGGATTTGACACTGAGATGTTTAGTAAAAGGGATTCAAGTGCGAAATTCAAACAGGGCACAACAAACAGTTGTGTCAGTGATCGTGGGAATATTGTGGAAAGGAAGAAAAGAAAGACAAGAACAAATGGATGCCACAAAAATCAGACAAAGCTGGCTTTGTGAATGATGGATAATTCAAATGACTGCTGTAGGTTCCAGAGACAATGTAAAATCCGAGACGAAGATGTAAACTGCACTGCAAATTAGTGTCATGTATTTTTAAATGTTTCCGTGTTCAGATTCTTAAATCATATCTGCCAGTGTCTCAATAGTCCAGAAGCAAATGGAGTGGTCCATGAAATTTGCTTTCTTCAGGAAAGGCATTTGAATAAGTTGAAGACACAGTGGAAAACTCAAAAAGCAGTCAAATGGGCTGTCAGTCTTCCTTCCTTCCCTGCAGTGTACAAGAATCGGCAAGCAGTCCAAAGCCAAGTCATTAAGGTTCAAGGATACAGCAGCAGCAGAGGTCTAGCTAGACAACCCTCTCCCAAGGGTTGCACTGTGCCCTCCCTAAAGTAAGTCATTCTTTGCAAGGGATGGAGCCCTGGGGAGCTCAGCTGTACTCTGTCTCACTCCAACTGTGGAGTTGAAAGTTACTAAAGAATTCAATGAACGAATGTGCTTATATGCTGTGTTCATCAGAGTTTTAAAAAAGTAAATAGAGATAAGAAGATAACAGAAGTAATCATCTTAAAGTATTTCTCTAAGGTTTATATTTATACCAGCCATGGATTTTAAAAAGGTAAAAAATGTGTTAATTTTGGTATAAATCTGGAAATAAAAATACACCAAGAAAGTATCCTGAGTTCAGGAAATAGGTCGTATTCTGGTTTGTACTCCCAAGATCTAGCATAGTGCTCAAGAAATATTTATTGCCAAGTAAATGTGAGGCCAAAACAGTGTCTACATATTTCACATTATGTAGTTGTGTCAGAATTCCTGATGAATAAATGTGAGGCAATGAATATTACTAGAGAATAAAACTATGTACAGTTGATCAATACTGTGCCAGGCAAGGATGAATAAATCCTGGTCCCTGTTCTGAGAGTGCTTACAAGGCTATTTTACTTGACAGGGAAATGAAGGCATATACTGGCCACAGCCAACTTCTTCATTGAAGAATTTCTTTTAACTTGAAGTACACTGTCTCACGGTCAAGCAAGCTGTTCTGCTGTCCAGATCTAGAACAACTCTACCCTGGTTGAGCCCTCATATGTGGGGATCATCTTCTGGTGACCTTGCAGCATTTTCTCCTTAACCTCCACATCTGGAAGAAGCACAACCTTATTTGGGGAGGTGGGGCTGCTGGGGAGGCAGCAGGTGAGAAGGGTTTGGGGAGCAGGTGGACACAGATAGTTCAGCAATATATCTGAGTTCTTTAAGTTCCGTTCTGAGCCTGTGTGGTCATTGGGGAAGGGACTGCAAACCAGGGAAAGGGTACATCACAACCAAGACAAGATGACTTGGGTTCTGAAGCTGTCCGCATTTACCTAAGAGTCCTGTAGTCTGTGATTCTTAAACTTCAACAAACAAGAATACAGAACTGAACCTGGATTTCAGGGACCCTCAACTCACAACTCTTTGTGTCCTAAGGCTTCAAATCTAACTCATGGTCTAAAGAATATGGCCTATACCTTAAAGTTTTTGTGGAAAAACTCAAGATGAAAAGGGGAATCAGCACAGCATCTGTCTGCCTTCCTGCTGTCTTCAAACTGCAGCAGTTAAAAGCTCTTACGGACCTATATGCTAGCTGACCTCCTTCCTGTCCTCAAAGAGCCTGAACTGTATACCCCTTGTAAAGCTAGGCTAGAGTATAGCAAGAGACTACGAGTACCCTGAAAATAAGGACATACTATATTTCCCTTTGAATCCTCAAAACCTAGTAATGTGTGCTGAACTAAAATAAACCAGTCAGTACTCATCTAGCAGAACCATGCTGAGGAAGTGGTGACTGGCAGCTTGTCACCAGCTAATTACTTGGGTTTCATGTGAGTATGTTAAGTGGCTGAATTTGTGCACACGTTTTTTTGACAGACTGAGATAATACGATACAATAAGATAATGTACTGCCTTCTCAGGCACAACAGGACTACAGGTTATTGGGAAAATTATGCAGAAATAATAGGAAGTCAGACATTCAATTCCATTAGAATGTGTAAATATAGGTATAGATCCCAGCCATTATTCATTTTCTAATTTTCAGTATGCTACAAGCACTGAAACCATTCATCCTGAAATGCTTTGCACAGTACATTTCACACAACTGTCCCCAGTAATATTAGTTCTATATGTATAAATGTGGCTTTATAGCTTACAAAATAGATTCACACATATATTTTCAAAACTGCTCATTTTCTAGCCTCCTCATAGCTGAGTCCTTTATGAACATTTTTGTTACACCTTATGCCTAAAATAAACCTTCAAGATATTATATTATATCCATCACACAAGTGTGGAAAATGGACCTTCTGAGAAGTTCACACTACCAGTGAGTGTGCAACCATGATTGGAAACCAGGTTTCACTAATTGTAAAGCCAAGGTTTTTTCCAGTATACAAACTGGCCTCATAATGTGATCTTCACTTTAGCCTTATGGTATAAATATTATGAATATCATTTATTCAGTAAAGATACATTGGCAATCTTGCATACCAAGCACTGTTCTAGGCAGTGGAGACAATGCAGTGATCAAAATGGACACAACCTCTGCCCTCTTTGGAGTTCACTTTCTGGAGTATAGGTAGGAAAAGAAACAACAACAAAATATTTGTCAGCTGTCAAGTACTGTGGAGAAAACTAAAGCCAGGTAAGGGGTTAGGAAGTACCAAGAAGGCTGGGCACAGTGTCTCTCACACCTGTAATCTCAATACTTTCAGAGGCCAAGTGGGAGGATCACTTGAGCCCAGGAGGTTGAGACCAGCCTGAGCAACATAGCAAGACAAAATCTCTACCCAGAAAAAAAAAAGGAAAGAAAAGAAATAAAATCTTAAAATTAGCCAAGTATGGTGGCACACACCTGTAGTCCCAGCTACTTGGGAGACTGAGGCAGGATGATTGCTTTAGACAAGAGTTTGAGGCTGCCTTGAACTATGTTCATGCTATTGCACTCCAGCCTGGGTGACAAAGCAAGACCCTGTCTCAGTTAAAAAAATAATACCAAGAGGAATCCCATAGAATTGTAGTTATTGGATGTAAAGTGGTCAGGGGACAGTGTCTTTGATAAGATAATATTTGAATGAGTAGAGACCTGAAGGAAGTGAAGTGCTTGCCATGCACTGTCTGGGGAAAGAGTGTTCCATATGGAGGGGCAAGTATGTGCAAAATTCCCAAGACAGGGATGTGCTTGGCCTATTGGAGTCATAACTGGGAAACCAACGTGCCTGCAGTGTTGGTGAGCAAAAGGGAGAGTAGAAATAGGTAAGACCAGAAAAGAAGATGAAACTAGATCACAGTCTTGCAGATCTCTAAATGAGATAAACCACTGGGAAGTTTTTGTCCAATGAGGGATATGATTCTCCTGCATGGGTACTCTTGCAGCTGTGTGCAGAAAAAAAAACTTTCGGAGTGCAAGAGAGCAACTAGGATGACTAGATCAGAGGCTATTGATATAGATCAACTAGAGAGATGGAGGTGTGGACTAGGATGATGGTGGACATCAAGTTTGACTGCAAAGATTTTGGCTCGAGCATGGAAAGATAGGGATTCCATTTAATGAGGTGAACAAGACTTGGGAAGAATCAGATTTGGAGTAAAGATCAGGAGTTCCATTTTGAACATGTTACTTTTGAGATGCCTATGAAGATGTCAAGAAGGCAGCTGGATACCTGAGTATGGATTTTAGAGGAGGACAAGTCCATGTTGGAGGCATACGTGTAGGATTCTTCCAAGATGGTGATGTTAAATGTCATAGATGGAGAGCACTTAGAGAGGACGGAGTCAGAGAAGAGGCCTAGTACACATCAAACTTTAGCTTTTAGAGTTGAGGAGGAACCAGTTAAGGAGACTGAGAAGTAGCGGGCAAGGAGGAAGGAGGAAGACCTCATGAGACTTCAAGAAGAAAGTATTTCAAGGAAACAATGATCACTTTGGTTAAATGCCACTGGTAATCAAGGAAGAAGACAGCCAAGAATTGAAGACTGAATTTAGCAGTCATAGAACAGTGGATGGAGGTTATTGGTCCCAGATTCCCTGAAATGAGAAAACCAAGGTTCTGAGAAGTTAAATAAATTGAACAACCAAAATCACATAGCCACTTAGCCCCAGAAATGGGTCCAGAACTAAACACTGAACACAGGCCATCTGAATCTTGTTTCCTGAATCTCAGACCAGGACTTTTCTTCAATAACATGAGGTCATCCTTCTCATGGTAACTGTGATTCATTAGGGGGACTGGAACAGAACATTAAGACTTTAAACAAAAGGAATAAACTTCAGTAGTAGAATGTCAATGACAGACAATGCTCAAAGGCCCTCAAATCAAATGAAACAGGCAGACACAGCAACCAGGGAACGCCCAAGTGTCAAAACACACTTCAACATACAAAAAAGTTTACGGCCCCTCAAAAGAAATGATCTATTCATTCTATTTTGCTAGATGATTTCTACATACATAAATACCCGAGGCCTGATTACCTTCACTTGGTTTCTTTACCAAGTTGCCAGAAATGGGGTAGGGGAGGATTTTAGCACACCAAACTAATGTTTAGGCAGAACAAAGGCACAAGAAAGCCCTAAACCATTTAAGTATTAAAAACTAGTTTTAATCGTCCCTACTGCTGCCCTCAAATCCACAACCCCCACCAACCTAAGAGGCGCTATGATTGCAAGAGTCGACCCTGTTGCAAACCTCCGCTGGACGGGTTTGCAGACTAGGAAGTGAAGATTTCCAGTGGGAGGAAGAGCGAAGAAGAGGCGGCAGACAAGCTAGCAAAGGGAAGGTGCAGAATAGGAAAGTTACCAGGACAGGGCAGGGAGTTCCTCACGTCCACAGCAGGCCTTGCTTCCCTGGCCGGAGCCCAGGGGAGGGAGACGGAGGAAGGCAGCCACTTTTCCAGTGAGAAGTTGAGCAAGGAGTTGGCAGCCGGCCCTCTCTACCTCTGGAGAGAAGGAAAAAGCTAAGCTGGTTCGCGTAGCAGAGAAGCGCCCACTTCCAGAGTCCCAGTGGCACCTCTTGGAGTTCAGTGTCTGCCTCCAGGGCTGCAACTGACTCCTCGCGCCTCCCTTGCCGCCTTTCCTCCCTGGAAAGAGGAGGTGAAAAGGGTCCCAGGGCTCGGGTGGGCATGACTGCGAGGCGCAGGCCGCCAGGGGATTACCTGATACCTCCGCGTCTCCCCAGAAGGCGCGGCGCCGCCCTCCAGCCCCACCCGGCCACTCCGCGGTCCCCGGGCTCTGGTGTCTGTCCAATCTCCGGGACTCGACGCCCGAGGCGGCCGTCCGGGAGACCCGGAGCGCGAGACCCGGAGCACGAGCCTCACGCTCAACGTTGGGCGCTGCTCAAGGCCGCCCGAGGAGCAGAGACACCTACTGGCGGAGCGCTCCTGCGGCGGCTCGGCTGGGCTGGGCTGGGCTGGGGGCCGGAGCCCAGGAAACACTGCCCCGCACACCCCCTACCGGCGGGCTCCATCTGCGCCCCAGCCGAGTCCCGGACCCGCGTCTTGGCAGGCTCACCTACCTTGAGGTTCCCAGCTCCTGTTATCCTGTGCGCAGGTGATTTCAGCAACCATCACCGCAAAACCTAGTCGGAGGGAGGCTGGCTCACAGCCTCTCCACTTTTTTGGAGTTTGTGCTAAATAATTTAAAGACCCTCCCCATCCTTTTCCAAATTCTGGCCTTTGAGAAGGGAAAATCCAAAAAAGATGAGGATATAGGAGCCCTTAAGTGCTCTCCCCAGAAGCCAGGGAATTGTATTTCTGTTTCTCCAGGGCCCTGAAGAACCTGGCTTTCTTGTAATTACAAATACCTTTCACTGAAAAGTGGCTTCTTTCCTCCTGCTCCCTGCCCTGTGACAGTCAGTCCCTCCCTGTTCTGTCCTGGTAACTTTCCTGCTCTGAGTCTTGTTCCTGTGCTAGCTTATCTATCTCTTTTGCTTCTTTTATCCCGCTCTTCCGCCTTTTGGAAATCTTCACTTCCTACTCTGCAAAACCATCGAAGCAAGGCCTGCTGCGGACACGAGGACCACTGCAAATATTTTTTTCCCAGGTTCCGAGAGGGATGCAAAAGACGCAGGAGCTGACAGTCTAGTTAATTTTTAGCTGACGAAGAAAGTCTCTCTCTCCCTCCCTCTCTCTCTTTAACACCTACTATTTGAGTAGTTTTGTTTCCATCAGCACTCTTGTCCTGCCTTCTAGTCCTTTCATCCTGACTCTCTTCCTAGATTGAACTTAGGGAGGCAGGAGTTTAAATTAGAAGCAGTAAAATTGTATAATAAAAGGAAGAAAACAAACCAGGCCTTGCTTCTTAACAGGATGACTAATACAGTTTATGGATTATCTGGGTAGTTACATGACTAATATTAACCGTTAACATTTATTGAGTTCTTACTGCTGACCAGAAACTGTTTTAAGAGCTTTTTCATAATAATAATAAAATCAGCTCTTATGCAATGTTTTAAATGTTTACATTTATTAACACATTAGACAAAACAACCCTATAAGATGGGTAATAATATTATCCCCTTTTTACAATTGAGAAAATTGAGACAAAGAAGCAGGTACATTTCCTAAGGTCACACAGCCAGAAGTAAGTTATAAAGCTGCAATTTAAGCCCCGACAGCCTGGCTCCAATGCCCCTATTCTTAATACTCTTAGTTATCATGTTATACTGCCTAAATAAAACAAACAAACAAAAAACACTATGATCCCAGGTCTCATTTAATTTTCACAACAAAGCTACAGGTAGTCGCCTCCTTTTATGAAAAAAGGAAACAGGCACAGAGAAGCTAATAGTCCAGGAACACAGAGCTACTAACGTGTACAGGCAAGATTAGAACAGTGAGTCTGATCCTTAACTAACCATGGGAGGGAGATACTTTTTTCCTACATTCAACCATACAGAGGGAGAAGGAATTGCCTAGAAAGTGTGTGATGCTTTCATAACCTTCAATTAGTGAGCCCAGCTGGGCTTGGTGGCTCTTGCCTATAATCTCAGCACTTGGGAAGTCCAAGGATTGCTTGAGGCCAGGAGTTTGAAACCAACTAGGCAACTACCAGGACAACATTGTGAGACCCTATCTCTGCAAAACTAAAAAATTTAAAAAGTTAGCTGGGCATGGTGATGCATGCCTGTAGTCCCAGCTACATGGAGGCTGAGGTGGGAGGATTGCTTGAGAACAGGAGTTTAAAGCTGCAGTGAGCTTTAATTGTGCCACAGCACAGCAGCCTGGGTGGCAGAGGGAGAGCTCATCTCTTAAACAATAACAAAAACAAAAACAGCCCGTTGTGTGATGGTTAAACAAATCCAGCCCCTTGAGTAAATTGAAGGATGCAAAGTATTGATCCTGGGTGTGTCTGTGAGGGTGTTGCCAAAGGAGATTAACATTTGAGTCAGTGGAATGGGCGAGGCAGACCTACCCCAATGTAGGTGGGCACCATCCAATCAGCTGCCAGTGCAGCTAGGATAAAAGCAGGCAGAGGAACGTGGAAGGAATAGACTGGCTGAGTCTTCTGGCCTTCATATTTCTCCCATACTGGATGCTTCCTGCCCTAGAACATCAGACTCCAAGTTCTTCAGCTTTTGGACTCTTGGACTTATACCAGTGGTTTGCCAGGGGCTGTCAGGCCTTTGGCCACAGACTGAAGGCTGCACTTTCGGCTTCTCTACTTTTGAGGTTTTGGGACTCAGACTGACTTCCTTGCTCCTCAGCTTGCAGATGGCCTATTGTGGGACTTCACCTTGTGATTACTGAGTCAATTCTCCTTAATAAAGTCCCTTTCATATATACATCATATATACATCTGTCTTATTAGTCCTGTCCCTCTAGAGAACCCTGAATGATCCACCTGGGCTTCAGGCTGAGTCCCTGAGAATCAAGGCCTGACATTGGGCTGAACTGTCTGTTTAAGCAGCTCCTTCCTTCCTGCACTCCACTAGCAACGCCAAGAGCATAAAGAGCCCTTCGCCAAACTCAGGGCCAGACTAAGGTCCAGCTGTATTACCTACAGCTGAAACAACTGTTCCCTTAGAAGGCCAGGGCATAAAAAAGCCTCCACACAGTGGGGCACATGGTGCGCTCTCATCCCTTCTGTGACCAGGTCTCCTGGACGCTTTGGGAAGGGACAACTAGGGGCACCAGTATCACCAAGTAACCTTTGCCCTTTTAGAGGAAATAATGTTGCTTTCTCAGGGGAACAACAGTAATTGAAGAAGAGGCACAGAGGGTAACTTAGGGCCACGACCACATGAACAACCGGAGTTACCAGAGTTTATGACATTCATTTCTGTCTCCCTGCTGAGGTGAGGCCTTTCTCACCTGATAGAATGAGTTTTTCAAGGGATTTTGAGGCTGATCAAGGTAAAAAACATGATCATGAAGTGGGAGTAGCACACAATGAGCTCTATTTTGGAAGCACTTTAACAGGTTTGCGTGGTGAGGGGGAGTCCCACACAGCGTGGACCCATCCAGAGCTCTGGCAGCATGGAGGCCACCACCCAGAAGGGAAGGAGGATAAAGGAAACCCTGAAGAAGAGGAATCAGAGAGGGGACTTCTGTATTTAGGCAACGTCCCTCAACACACTGCAAAATCTCAGGATCAGATACCCTCAAAGGGCAGCTGCTGAGTGGGGTCTTTTTAGCTGCAAAGTTTACTTATCTATGTCTAGCAGAACTTGGGTGCAGTTGCTCAGGGTATACAGAGCAGGCAGTTTCTAAATAGCTAAAAATCTGTTTATTCAGGCTGTGTTTAAAACATTAAGATATATAAACATTTGACTTGTTGACAACCTGCCATTAAAACAAAAATCAACAACCTTACCAACCTTGGCAACACAGTGAGATCCCATCTTTACCATTTTTTTTTAATTAGCTGGGCATGGTGGCGTGTGCCTGTAGTCCCAGCTACTCAAAAGGCTGAGACTGGACAATCACTAGAGCCCAGGAGTTGGAGATTACAGTGAGCTATGATTGCACCACTGCACTCCAGGCTGGGTGACAGGGCAAAAGCCCCCACCCCCACCCATCCCTTAAAATAATAATAATAAATTGGAAAAAATACAAAATAAATCAACAGCTTAGAAGTCAATATACAGAGGCCATTTGGGGGTCATTTATTATACCCTAACTGCTAGGTTGGAAGTACCTCCAAACACACAGAGAATCCCAAATTCTGAATTTCAGATTTTGACCTGAGGACCCATTTCAAATGCTGTTGATTGACACTAAGAAAAATATCTACTTCACCACCCCTTCAGTTCAGAAACACAGAAACCTAACATATGGATAAGAACTTACACACATACAAAAAGAATGGGTGAGGGATATTTAATCTACAAGAATCTACGTGGCAATTTGAGTGCACAGGTGTATCCACCCAAGTGGCTGTTGCTGTCTAGTAATAACTTCACCAGCAGGTGGCTCTATTACACTAACCATTAGAGAGGACTGGGCTTCCAACAAAGTGCCTTAAAATACAGTTCTTTTCTTGTCTTTTTTTTTTTTTTTTTTTTTTTTTTTTTTTTTCTGAAACAAAGTTGAGACAGGGTTTCACTCTATCACCCAGGCTCTGAAAAGCAATGCAGTGATTCAAACACAGCTCACTGCAGCCCGGACCTATTGGGCTCAAGGAATCCTCCTGTCTCAGCCTCCCATGTAGCTGGGACCACAGGCACACACTGCCACACCCATCTAATTTCCTTACTTTTTGTAGTCTCATTTTGTTGCCCAGGCTGGTCTTGAACTCCTGGGTTTAAGCGATCCTCCCACCTCAGCCTCCCAAAGTACTGGGATTACAGGTGTGAGCCACAGCACCCAGCTAAAATAGAGTACTATATTTCTCAGTTATTTGAATTTTGGTTTGAATTAGTCCTAATAAACCCTATGTATTCATCAAAATCTGTAATGACATATGCAACATAAAAATCCATTCACAGTGAAATCCAACAGATTCCTCCAAGCATCTCAGGAAATTCAGCACAGCTAGATTATATCACAGAATGTACTAATGAACAAAATCTATTTACTAGACAGCCTACCCATTTCTGGCACAACAGAACATGAAATGGGTAAAATGACTACCACTCATTCTGTATTATCTGACATATCTAACAGCAAAGGTTTCATATGTATGTATATGTATATATAATGTGTATACATATATCTGTGTATATATATATGAAACATTGTTTATAATTCTTTCATTTGAAAGCATTCCAAGACACAGATAAACAGCTAAATCACATCCAAGCGGTGTCATTTGGAGATGTGAAAGTCTTTGGCTTTTGTGTAGGCACAGGGCCATGAGGTAGAGTCAGAGCCATTCTTCCCCTCTCTGCCTGTTCTGCCAGCTCTTAAATTTAGTCCAAATTCTGTCCTCAGGTTGTTTTCTCCTTGGAAACTCACTTCACCTTCCATCAACTCACCACTAGTTCTCATTCCCAAAGCTCTGTCATCTCCAGCATTCTGACGCCATCTCCTCTTACAGGTCTCACTCCCATCCAAACTTAAAATGTTGGAAATTGGACTCATCATTTTCTCTCTTCAGCAAACCAGTTCCTCTTCTCATTTTCCTATTCATGTTAGTGTTCTCCCATATTTACTGTTTCTCAGAGTTATTATCTGTGAAACTTTTACTGTTTCTCAGAGTTATTATCTGTGAAACTTTTACCCCTCTCCTACGTGTTCATTCAGTCTTTCCCTAAGTCCTTTCTATTCTATTTCTGTAAAGCGATTGGATTTCTTGAACACCTACTTCTGTAATGTGTTAAGGCACTGGGGCTTGGGGCCAGTCTACTTTTTATTCTTTGGGCAGCATCGATGCCATATTCATCAATAAAGCAATATGCATCAGTAAACTGGATTATCCACAATCTATTTTGTTTTTGTTTTGTTTTTATTTTCATAGATTTAGGGGTTACCAGTGCAGTTTTGTTACACAGATATGTTGTGTAGTGGTGAAGTCTGGGCTTTTAGTGTAACCATCACCTGAATGACGTACATGTACTCAATAGGTAATTTCTCATCCCTGACCCCTCTCGACCCTCCCACCCTTTGGAGTCTCCAGTGTCTATTAATCCACTCTGTATGTGCATGTGTGCAGATTTTTAGCTCCCACTTATAACTGAGAACATGCTGTATTTGTCTTTTTGTTTTTGAATTACCAAAATCTAATTTTAAACTTCAATAGAAAAAAACTGATACAGTTGGTTTTTAAATTCTTTTTGCAACAAGAAATGATTACGGCATAACTTCAGTATTAAATACTCTAACAAAGAGGAAGTATACAAGATTTGAGATTGTCTAATGGAAATAAGGCCTTCTTAGGTAAAGCAGGTATAGTTACTCTCCTGTGTAGGGCAGTGGTTCTCCTATTTTACTGTGTATAATAATCATCTGGGGAAGTTTGTTAATGAAATGAAGATTCTTGGGGTCCACTCCGAGATACTCTTCTTTGGTAGATCTGGAAAGGGGCTGAGGAAGCTAACATTTTAAACAAAGTGAAACAGAGTAATCTAAGGAGCATTTTAAGAAACAGTCGCTTAGAAGAAATTCCAAGTACTCAAAATAGAAATACAACATTGTCTTTACATCATTAAATGGCTTTATACAACTGCTCTTAGTTACCTAATTTGTATTTGATCCCGTAATTCTCTTCTAATAGCTGACTGTTTTGTAAAATTCTCTCTTTAGATTCTGATGTTTTCAGTTTCCGGGTTTTTCTCAAGTTTAAATTTCAGTCTTGGTAGAAGTAATACCTTAGGCGAGCTCAGTCTTTCCTACCTTACTTCATATGAGTTTACCAGATCCTGTCCTTGGGAGAGCAGGAAGTAGAGAGGGATTCCTGAATGGAGAAAGAAGGGACCACAACAAACCTAAGTAGGTTGGGTGCTGGGGCCAGGCTGGGATGCACTGGTGCATTTCCTGACAGTAGCCAGAGGCTGTGGCAGCCTGAGGCCCAGTTGCAAATTCTAGTTGAGAAATGGAGTGCAGTGGGTGACACAAGGTCCTGCAATAGTGTCCCAAATGTAGGTCATGACCACTTGCTGACTTGGAGCACAGCTGAGTGAGCTGAGCTAAAGCATGGGACCAAGACAAACAAACCTAAGTAAAGGGTCAGGTGAAGGTTACCTTGCATTCTCTATGACACACTCTAGCCCTAGTTCTGCATATTCTAGAGAATATGCACAACACAACGCTAGAAACTCCCTCATTTCCCCATCTTCTAGGATTTGATTGATCTTTGTTAAAGTTGTACTGTTTGGTTAGGGCAGCCCACCTGTTCCAGTCAAGCAGGAGTGGTTCAGAGGCCTATGTGGAGCCTTCTCTCCTTATATTTTATAGAGCAAATCAGGAGAAACAGTGACTAACGGCTCTACGCGATTCTTCCTAGTGTTGTGATAGTCTAGAACTTGCCCACTCTATTTTATGTTTATCATTCAAACTTGGAGTTGTTTTAAAATGTGACACAATTTTGCTTTAGTTTTCCAAAAATTAAATACATATAAAGTTTCCTTCAGTCAACAAATCACGGTGAATGTCTCGCTCCTCTCCTGATCCACCCAAATGGAGTCAGGAGGATCACCGTGGTCCCTCCCCGGTACTCTCCATCAGCCCTGTCACTGACCCACACTGTGAGATCTGATTGCCTTGCTACAGATTTTTGCTCTGAAACAGATGGTTTTGAAATTGGTGTATTTCCTTTTCTTGATTGATTTTGTTATCTGCTTAATGGTCGTGTTCTCTGCCTCAAACTGCGTTTTAGTATTTTATGTTAGTGTTTTAGTAATATTTAGTAATTAGTAATATTTTAGTAAAACATATTTTATTCACTCAACAAATATTTGTTGGGTGCATTGATCAAGTGCCACAGATAATAACAGATTAAAAATCCTTGCCTTCATGAGGCTTACATAAAATTTACTTTAAGGTATTATTATATGATTATGAAGGTATTTAATTAAGGTATTATTATATAATAATAATTGTATAATAATTAAAATACCTTTTATGTCGGCCTCATGAAGGCAAAGTTTTGAAATTTTATGGGATGCGCTACCTCAATCCAATTTATAAGCTATAACTAACAAGTTATATTGGCCTTTTGTTTTTTTTGGAGAAGCTTAAAAACAAGGCTGAGAAGTTTATATTGAATTGGATAGGAAATGGGAATTCCTCAGAGGATTTTGATGAGGAGAATGGCATAACTTGCAAGCTCAATAATAATGTGTAGATGGTCATTGTGGTATTTTCTGGCTAACTTGCGCAGTGTGCCTCTGTTAGTATGCTTCTAATTCTATTACTTACCTACACTTGTCAAATCTCTGACAGCTCTAAATAAAAAAATATGTGTCTGTTGGCTTTAAATCATTCATCCTCCAGATGTATTGGGGCCTGCAGGTGGCAATAGTGAGCCAGCCATGAGCTTTGTAACTAGCCTCACCAGAAACCCAGCAAATGTCACCTTAACCTAGAGTGCTGCCCCACCACCATATCTAAGACAGCACCTCCTCTAGTCTCTCATTTCCTTAATCCTTCTTCATTTTTGTTCACAGCCTGTGTCACCAACTGACATTATATAATATTTTGTTTATATCCTCTTTCTCTCCACTAGAATGCAGACTTATCAGCAGGGACTTTGGTTCGTTGTACAGAACAGGGCCTGGCAAATAGCATATGACCAATATATATTTACTAAGTGAATGACCACTTTGATCTGAGCATCCAGCAGAGGAACACCGTGGGACAGTGTGCAGTTACCCGGCAGCCAAATTTTGTGGTGCATATTTGATTCAGCATTATTTTAGATATTATCCTAGATAAATTCTATAAAGTTTCTCGGTCAGAGCTAGAAATGGCTTAACATATCAGGTTAATATGAGGAGGGGTATGGGGCCTTCGATAGCCATAATTAGATGATGTAGTATTAAATATCAATAAAGTACTAATGAGGAAATTAACCTTATAAAGCGTAGTGAGATCCACAGGAAGTATTGATATGTAAATATCAGGTAGTTTTCCGACCCAGAAGGACGCATAATTAAGCAATCAGCTTCCTGGATCTTGGTCAACAGAATTTCCTCTCTGCTGTTTATAAAAGGTAAAACGCAGTGTTCTAAATTTTGACCTAACCTTGTTTCTTTGTGAATGAGCTTGCTCTGGTCAGCCCTGAAGCCAGACCGTTCCTTGGTAACTTGCAGCCATAGCGTTATCCATCAAGAGTGTGGTTTACACTCTAGGGTTTCTTGCACAACATTCAATAAATATTTGGGTCTTTGACTTAATCTGGTTTTGCAAATCGTGTCTTTGTTTACTTAGCAGAGGTCACTGCTCCACCACTCAAGGTAAAGTATACACAGAAATCTACACTTGAAGAAGACAGAGATATGTCACCTTTCGTGGATGAAGCAAAGTCCTTCAAAATGTCAATAGAAAGTTAGCCTTTGTACACAGCAAATCCTATATGGATTTAACTTTGAAAGGACTATAGTGCAATTACACTAAGACAATAAACTAACCCAAGTAGTTAGAATTTAAAACAAAGATCTAAATCTTATAAATGTTTTGGTTGTCCTCATTCAAAATTGCAGGTTAAAGCAAATGTGTGCGTTAAGCTAGATAAGATGACTGAATTGCTTTGATGATCTGATAGCATTTTCTATTCTTCTTATTTTCTCTCCTTCTTTAGGAATATATATATATATATATATATGTATATTTTCCTCCAAAGATAGTTTATATAACAAAATAACTACAATTTTTCTCAAGCAGGGCCTGTCCACTTTCAACATAGGCCAGTATTTCTACTCAAAGGCTTAAAAAGTTTCTTCTTTCCAGAGCACATTCTTGTGAATATAACTTGGCCCCTTGGCTGTTGGTGTTTTTTTTTTCCTTCCCCCAAACTCATTTGCTCTTGTAAATCTCCTGCTAATCATATTTAGTAGTGAAAATTCTTTCATGGGGTGAGAGATTTGAAATCGTAGATTACACAAAGATGGAAAACACAAACAAACCAGTAGCAGATACTAATGTAGCACAGCAAAACACTTAAATCCAACTTCTCTGTTCCAATTTGTCTCAATCCAGGGCACCTCAGATCATTCCTTAGTCTCAAACTAATATTAAAAATGCCTAATTTCCAGCCTCTTTGGCCTCTGTAATTCCCAATGGGATAATCCTTCTTTCTCTAGGCACCCAGTTACTTAATTTCCTAAATTCCAATTACAGCAGAGATTTTTCAACATCCCTGCCACTAGGACAGATCCCCCAAATGACACATGTAATGAAACTTTATGAAGTTAAGAAGTGCAAAACTCAACCTGTGGCTGCTGTTCTGCTGCCAGTGAGGGAGTCCATTTTACTTGTGCCCAATGTTGTTTTTGTCTTTGATTTACATAGTGAAACTAAAAGCACATTGTTCATAGACTACCAAGAAAGCTTTTGCGTTTTCACTTTCCCTGGGCTATTTTTATACACAAAGCAAATATTCTAACAGACAACTCTTTTGCCCTTAATGGGATATTTTTACTATTAGGTTGGACTGGCTTTCAATATGCCAATAGGTCATTTTCTTTCTGCTAGTTTTTAGAAAATCCAGTTCTGAGGGTTCAGGCTATAAATTTAGCTTAGATCTAGAAATGGTTTACTTGTTAGAAAAACAGATATATCATTGTGGCCATTGGTTTGAGCTTCCTTGACCACGCAGTGGCTGTCTCTCCCTTTAACCTACTGACGGAATTCAATTTATCAAGTCCTATTAAACTTGAACCATGCAGCTAGCATTGAAAACCTGCTTTCACCTAAAATTGGACTGAAGCCAGGTGGAGTGGCATGTGCCCATAGTCCGAGCTACTCAGGAGGCTGAGGCAAGAGGATCGCTGGAGCCCAGGAGTTCAGTTTGAGGCCAGACTGAGCAACAAAGCTAGGCTGCATCTCTAAAGAGAGAGAGAAAAAAAGGACCGTGAACACAAGCTAATCATAAAACAACACAAATCTAGGTTTGAGAAATACTCAAAGACTGTAAAAGATTATTCACAAAATCTTGTCTCTAACCCAGAGAAGAAGATAGATAAGTTGATAGATAGATGTAAATGTATGTTCAAATAATCATGCACACACTTATATAGATGCATACACACATCTTTAAAATCCATTCTATCAGTGAATAACTTTGAGTCTCATAACACCTTGTATCTGTATATTATTTTAAATTAAGAAGAGCTTCATGGTTGTATTAAGATTCATGGTTAAGAGCAGAGGCATTGGGCCCCATGGGTTTGAGTTCCTGTTCTGGCACACTGACCCTGCATATGTTATACAACATCTCTAGGCCTTTCTTTTTTCATTATAAGATACAGGTAATTATATCTACTTCCTAGTCTTGTGGTGAAGATTAAATGAGAGAATATACCTGACAACAAAAACTATACTACCACATAATATCTAGCATAAAGAAGATGCTCAAAATTGGTAGTTCTTTCTATTATTCCTTAGGGCCTATATCATTTGTCACTAGGTCAAGAAGTCTTCTACATAATCAAATTTAAATTCAGCAAATAATTTTGGAGCAAAGATGAATGTAACAGACTTGGCTCACAGAGTAAATTATCAAGATACATGAAGACTGTTAGCTGTAGATTTGTGTTTTCAAATCAGAACACAAACGGTTGGATGATAGGGAATTTGGGACATTATTGTTTCAATAAACAAGCCCACTGACCTCAGAGTTACAGTAAATGATTATTTTGGCTTAAATACTACCTATGCTATTATCTCAAAAAACATACCTGGAAGTAGAAGAACTGTGATTTAAGAAATATTCTTCATTCCTGGAATTCATCAATCATTTATCATTTTTCAAAGAAAAAATTGGCCCAAACATGAAAAAACTAGTTAAAATTTAATAAGCCTAAGTGATACTAGATTGAATGCAGGGCCAATGTAGACCGCTAAATCACTGTTGACCATTTTTTTTTCTCAGAGAGCAAGCATCTTGTCTTATATGATTTGGACTTAGGACTTGAGATTGTAGTAAAAGGAAATTCTTTTCTCTAAAATTGTGATAACGCATCTAGATTCCAATATAAGTCAGTTA
Organism: Nomascus leucogenys; assembly: GCF_006542625.1. Lineage (NCBI taxonomy): Eukaryota > Metazoa > Chordata > Mammalia > Primates > Hylobatidae > Nomascus > Nomascus leucogenys. Next base: position 75,296,885 of record NC_044387.1, on the reverse strand, counting down.
AAAGCCTGTAATACAAGTATTCCACTTCTAAAATGGGATAAGATAGAATTTCTAATGTCCTCAATTCAAATGTTTATCAACTTTGTGAATATTATATATCTTACACAACCAATGAAACTTTATGACATTAAGGAACTCAAAACCCAATCTGTGGCTGCATGAATTGTTACCCTAAATTCAACAAACTAATATTTTATGGTCTTCAGCAAAAAAAAACACAAAGACATGCTCTGTCTAAACACACTTGGCTTGAACATTCTTATAGATAGGAAGTATACCTTCTCACAAGGCATGCAATCCATTTATATTATCATTTGATCTTTGATTGGTAAAATCAATTTGGATAGAATTTCCTAAACTAAACAACCAGGTGCTTTCTTCTCTGGGGAATCTTACAGAAGGAGACTGCAGCTAGTTGCAACAGATTTTTTATTAAAGAGAATTTTCTGTAGCTGGAACAACAATGCTTGTTTCCTGTGAACCAAATCTACCAATAATAGCTCTATTAAAAGAGTTTCCTATTTACATAGATTTTATACCAAATACATTTGGTAATTCATAAACCTTACAAACATTTACTTAACACTTACCATGAATTGGGTAATGTGCTCAACACATTATCCCACTAAATCTTAGTAATAGCCCTGTTAAGTAAATACCATATCATAAGTATTATCTCTCTTTTACTGACATGGGTAATGGAACTCAAGGAGATTGAGTAACTTGTACTGAGTCACACAGCCAGTAAATTGTAAAGATGGGATTCAAACCTAAGGAGATGGACTCCAGAGCCTTAACAACTATTTATTCATACATTCTCCAATTGAGCTATACACTTCTTGAAGGCAAAGGCAATGCCTGAGTCACCTTTCATATTCAAATCATATTAAAAAGTTAGCAAGATGTAATTATCAGTGTACTATGTAAATCTTTGTGAATGATCAATAATTACATATTTTGATTACATATATTTTAGTAGATAATATTTATATACATTCAAAATTTTAAATATAGAAAGTTTACAGAGAAAAATAAAGCCTTTTTTACCAATCCTGTCCTCCACCTCTGCAGACCATACTTCTTCACAGAGGCAACTGATTCAAGTCATTACATAGTTATTGAGTGTTAACTACAACTATGTTAAGTACAGCTATATGTGTTAGATGCTGTAGCCACAGAAATCAGTTTACAATCTAATGCAATGGATACAGCATGTATACGTATAAGGTTGCTACAAATGCTATCTGAGGTAGAGCTGTTCAAAAGAATACTAATACTTTAATGTTTAATTCAACTGACTTGATTGACAACTGATTAGCTGAGCGGAAAAGATGGATGAGAAAGATTGTGAGACTTAATTGGCTGGTGGTATGGTGATATGATTGACAATAACTGCTAAGTCAGAGAGGGATATATTAAGGAGGAGAAGAAAAGCAACAAATCTGGTTTTGATGTGTTCACTTTGTTATAATTATTGATTATTTACTGAATATGAACATTTATCTTTGTTTTTGAATCACATAAATATACCTTTGTAAAGACAGAATTAAACATTAAAGTATTAGTATTTCTTTCAAACTGGAGGCATTTCTCCCACTAACATATTTCATCAAAACTTATAATAAGCTTGGTTCCAGAGGAAGACATGAGGGATAACCAAAAATAGAGACATTAATAATAGTGCAATGCACAGTGATAATTCTCAATAGGCAGTGTTGACAGACATGTTTTCCCAAACACAAGGACGCTGTAAGGGCCAAACAGACATGATGGCCCCTCCCCAGCGTCTCATTTTGTCCCTCTTCCTTCAGCTATGCCTCTACTCTCCTCAGATACAAGGGAGGTGGATTTTTCTCTCCTCTGAGATAGCTTGATGGAACCACAGGAACAATAAGTGGGCTCCTGGCTCTTTTCTCTGTGGCAGATGGGGTGCCATGCCCATCTTCAGACAAAGGGAAGATTGAGCTCAAAAGCTCCCTGAGAACTGAGAGCCTATGAACATGGTCGACACAGGCGGACAGGAATGTATTTCCAGGGTCATTCGTTCCTGGAAATAGTGAACTGGGACATGGGGGAAGTCAGTCTCCTCCTGCCACAGCCACAGGTTAGAAATAATAATGTTAACTGATCCCTAGGCTAAAATAATAATGTTAACTGATCCCTGGGCTAAGAAAGTTCTTTTGGTAATTCAGGTGATGGCAGCAGGCCCCATCTTAAGGATAGACTAGGTTTGCTCAGTTCAAGGTCATATCTGTTTGCTCTCAGCCATGTACTGGAAGAAGTTGCATCACACAGCCTCCAGGACAGCCCTCCTCCTCACAGCAATGGATAATGCTTCACTAGCCTTTGCAGATAATTTTGGATCAGAGAAAAAACCTTGAGCTGGGCCAAAAAGGAGGAGCTTCAACCTGTGTGCAAAATCTGGGAAACTGACAGTATAGGTTGGGGGCCAGGATGAGGAAAAAGGAACGAGAAAGACCTCCCCACCCTTCTGGTAAGGAGGCCCCGTGATCAGCTCCAGCCACTTGCAGTCCTGGCTATCCCAGGAGCTTACATAAAGGGACAGTTGGAGCCTGAGAAGTGACAGTGCTGACACTACAAGGCTCGGAGCTCCGGGCACTCAGACATCATGAGTTGGTCCTTGCACCCCAGGAATTTAATTCTCTACTTCCATGCTCTTTTATTTCTCTCTTCAACATGTGTGGCAGTAAGTGTGCTCTTCACAAAACATTGTTTTAAATGGAAAGCTGGAAAACAAAACAGATAATAAACCAGTGAAATTTCTGTATTTTTTCTCTTCTAGTATGTTGCTACCAGAGACAACTGCTGCATCTTAGACGAAAGATTCGTAAGTAGTTTTTATGTTTCTCCCTTTGTGTGTGAACTGGAGAGGGGCAGAGGAATAGAAATAATTCCCTCATAAATCTCATCTGGCACTTGCAGCTTTTTAAAAACATTGTCTAAGTTTTACCTATTTTTCTTAATAGATTTTAAGTGTAGCATCTGTCAACATTTTTAATCACTGTTATATTTTCAGGGTAGTTATTGTCCAACTACCTGTGGCATTGCAGATTTCCTGTCTACTTATCAAATCAAAGTAGACAAGGATCTACAGTCTTTGGAAGACATCTTACATCAAGTTGAAAACAAAACGTCAGAAGTCAAAGTGCTGATAAAAGCAATCCAACTCAGTTATAATCCTGATGAATCATCAAAACCAAGTGAGAAAATAAAGACTACTGACCAAAAAATTATAATAATAATCTGTGAAGTTCTTTTGCTGTGGTTTTAGTTGTTCTATTTGCTTAAGGATTTTTATGTCTCTGATCCTATATTACAGATACGATAGACTCTGCTACTCTGAAGTCCAGGAAAATGTTAGAAGAAATTATGAAATATGAAGCATTGATTTTAACACATGACCAAAGTATTCGGTAAGGATTTTTATTTTAATTTTCTCTGCAAGACTGATTTAGTTTTTATTTAATATTCTATACTTGAGTGAAAGTAATTTTTAATGTGTTTTCCCCATTTATAATATCCCAGCGACATTATGCCTGATTATGTTGAGCATAGTAGAGATAGAAGTTTTTAGTGCAATATAAATTACACTGGGTTATGATTGCTTATTAATAATCACATTGAAGAAAGATGTTCTAGATGACTTCAAATGCTAGTTTGACCATATTTACTGAAAATTTTTTCCCCATCCCCCATTTATCTTACAACATAAAATCAATCTCATAGGAATTTGGGTGTTGAAAATAAAATCCTCTTTATAAAAATGTTGACAAATTGGTGGCTAAAAAAATTAGCAAGCAGAGGCATAGCAAGGATTTTGGCTCCTAAAGTAAATTATATTGAATGTGGAGCAGGAAGAAACATGTCTTGAGAGACTAAGTGTAGCAAACATTGCAAAGCTCATGTTGATCATTGCAGAATGAACCTGCATAGTCTCTTCCCTTCATTTGGAAGCGAATGTCTCTGTTAACAGCTTCTCAGGGACTCATAAACTTTCTGAACATAAGGTCTCAGATATGATTTTAATATTTTTCCCCAATTTTTTTTTCTAAATTTTTCTCAAAGCAGCTTGAGAAATTGAGATAAATAGTAGCTAGGGAGAAGTAGCCCAGGAACGATTTCTCCTCTTTTTGCTATCAGAGGGCCCTTGTTATTATTGTTATTATTATTACTTGCATTATTATTGTCCATCATTGAAGTTGAAGGAGGTTATTGTACAGAAATTGCCTAAGACAAGGCAGAGGGAAAACATGGACAAATAGTTTGTCTACCCTTTTTTACTTCAAAGAAAGAACAGTTTATGCACTGTAGACAGTTTTCTATCATTTTTGAATATTTACAAGCCACCCTGTAAGTAACTACAAAAGGAGGGTTTTTACTTCCCCCAGTCCATTCCCAAAGCTATGTAACCAGAAGCATTAAAGAAGAAAGGGGAAGTATCTGTTGTTTTATTTTACGTACAATAACGTTCCAGATCATGTCCCTGTGTAAGTTATATTTTAGATTGAAGCTTATATGTATAGCCTCAGTAGATCCACAAGTGAAAGATATACTGCTTCAGCACGTGTGAATTACTGAACTGAGCCTTTCCTGCTTCTAAAGCATCAGGGGGTGTTCCTATTAACCAGTCTCATCACTCTTGCAGGTTGCTATCTGCTGCCCCTTATGCATAAAGTAAAAAGCAAAATGTCAATGACATTTGCTTATTGACAAGGACTTTGTTATTTGTGTTGGGAGTTGAGACAATATGCCCCATTCTAAGTAAAAAGATTCAGGTCCACATTGTATTCCTGTTTTAATTGATTTTTTGGTTTGTTTTTCTTTTTCAAAAAGTTTGTAATTTTAATTCATGTTAATTTAGTAATATAATTTTACATTTTCCCCAAGAATGGAATAATTTATCAGAAAGTAATTCTTAAGAAAATAGTTAGCAGTTTCCAAAGAAAATATAAAATTACTCTTCTGAAAGGAATACTTGTTTTTGTCTTCTTATTTTTGTTATCTTATGTTTCTGTTTGTAGATTTTTGCAGGAAATATATAACACAAATAATCAAAAGATTGCTAACCTGAAAGAGAAGGTAGCCCAGCTTGAAGCACAGTGCCAGGAACCTTGCAAAGACACGGTGCAAATCCATGATACCACTGGGAGAGGTAACTGATGAAGGTTATATTGGGATTAGGTTCATCAAAGTAAATAATGTAAAGGAGAAAGTATGCACTGGAATGTATAGGAATAGTTTAGAAAGTGGCTACCCATTAAGTCTAAGAATTTCAGTTGTCTAGACCTTTCTTGAATAGCTAAAAAACAGTTTAAAAGGAACAGTGATGTGAAAAGTAAGAAAATTATTCTTGGAAAATGAATAGTTTACTACATGTTAAAAGCTGTTTTTCAAGGCTGGCACAGTCTTACCTGCATTTCAAACCACAATAAAAGTTGATTCTCCTTCTCTAGATTGTCAAGACATTGCCAATAAGGGAGCTAAACAGAGCGGGCTTTACTTTATCAAACCTCTGAAAGCTAACCAGCAATTCTTAGTCTACTGTGAAATTGATGGGTCTGGAAATGGATGGACTGTGTTTCAGAAGGTATTTTTTTCCCCACCATGTGTATTTAATAAGTTCCTACCTTGTTTCTGCCATATGGCAGATACTTTTCTAAGCACCTTGTAAAACCTAGCTCATTTAATCCTTGCAATAGCCCTAAGAGGAAGGTACTTCTGTTACTCCTATTTACAGAAAAAGGAAACTGAGGCACACAAGGTTAAATAACTTGCCCAAGACCACATAACTAATAAGCAACAGAGTCAGCATTTGAACCTAGGCAGTATAGTTTCAGAGTTTGTGACTTGACTCTATATTGTACTAGCACTGACTTTGTAGATTCATGGTGGCACATAATCATAGTACCACAGTGACAAAGAAAAAGAAGGAAACTCTTTTGTCAGGTAGGTCAAGACCTGAGGTTGCCCATCACAAGACGATGAAGCCCAACACCACCCCCCACCACCCCACCACCCCCACCACCCCGCCACCACCACCACCCTTTCACACACCAGAGGATATACTTGGGCTGCTCCAAGACAAGGAACCTGTGTTGCATCTGCCACTTGCTGATACCCACTAGGAATCTTGGCTCCTTTACTTTCTGTTTACCTCCCACCACTGTTACAACTGTTCCTACAGGGGGTGCTCAGAGGGAATGAATGGTGGAAGCATTAGTTGCCAGACAACAATTGAGCAATGGGTTCCATCATAAGTGTAAGAATCAGTAATATCCAGCTAGAGTTCTGAAGTCGTCTAGGTGTGTTTTTAATACTGTCACTAATTTAGAATTTATGATGTGCCAGGAGCTCTCTTAAGTATTTCTGTTATATTCTCTCTCACGATCCTTGCAGCAACCCTAAGAAGTAACCATCATTTTTCCTATTTGATACATGAGGAAACTGAGGTAGCTTGGCCAAGATCACTTAGTTGGGAATTTATAGAACTAGTGCTCCATATTTTTGGCAAAATGTTGATAGCATTCTCTTTACATGCATTGATAGTCTATTTTCTCCTTTTGCCCATGCAAATGTGTAATTAGAGACTTGATGGCAGTGTGGATTTCAAGAAAAACTGGATTCAATATAAAGAAGGATTTGGACATCTGTCTCCTACTGGCACAACAGAATTTTGGCTGGGAAATGAGAAGATTCATTTGATAAGCACACAGTCTGCCATCCCATATGCATTAAGAGTGGAACTGGAAGACTGGAATGGCAGAACCAGGTACTGTTTTGAAATGACTTCTAACTTTTTATTGTAAAGATTGCCTGGAATGTGCACTTTCCAACTATCAATAGACAATGGCAAATGCAGCCTGACAAATGCAAACAGCACATCCAGCCACCATTTTCTCCAGGAGTCAGTTTGGTTCTTGGGCAATCCAAAAAGGTAAATTCTATTCAGGATGAATCTAAGTGTATTGGTACAATCTAATTTCCCTGGAACCATTCAGAATAATAGCTAATTACTGAACTTTTAATCAGTCCCAGAAATTGAGCATAAAATTATAATTTTATCTAGTCCAAATTACTATTTCATGAAGCAGGTATTATTATTAATCCCATTTTACGGATTAACTTGCTCAAAGTCACATTGCTGATAAGTGGTAGAGGTAGAATTCGAACTCAAGTAGTTTAGAGCCTGTCCTCTTAACAACTATCCTGGTTGAAAAGCAAATACATCCTCTTCAGACTTCCCAGTGCCTTAATGGCCATTTATTCTGTCAAATCATGAGCTGCCCTAAAATTAAACCAGCTAGCCCTTTTGGTGATCTAGAGGCTTCTTTTTGCTTGAGATATTTGAAGGTTTTAGGCATTGTTACCTAATTAAAATGCAGAAAAATATCCAACCCTCTTGTTAAGTTTAAGGAATAGTGAAATATATTGTCTTCAAACACATGGATTTTTTTTTATTGCTTGATTGGTTTCTAATCCAGAAAGTGCTATAGTCAGTAGACCTTCTTCTAGGAAAGGACCTTCCATTTCCCAGCTACTGGAGATTAGAAAAGAAGCTAAATATTTTCTGGAAATTTCTGTTCATTCATTAAAGCCCATCCTTTCCCCCACTCTATAGAAGTATTGTCCACTTGAACAATTTTTTTCCAGGAAAGAATCTCTCTAACTGCTTCAGCTCACATGCTTTGGACCACACAGGGAAGACTTTGATTGTGTAATGCCCTCAGAAGCTCTCCTTCTTGCCACTACCACACTGATTTGAGAAAGAAAATCCTTTTAGCACCTAACCTTTCAGGTGGTATGAGTGGCTAATGGAACTGTACCTCCTTCAAGTTTTGTGCAACAATTAAGGGTCACTCACTGTCAGATAATTTCTGTGATCTATGATAATGTGTGTGCAACACATAACATTTCAATAAAAGTAGGAAATATGAAATTAGAGCCATCTACACATCTGGATTTGATCTTGGAATGAAACAAGCAAAAAAGCATTCAAGTGAGTGCAATCATTAGTTTTCACTGAGATGCTTCAAAGGCTTCTAGGCCCATCCCGGGAAGTGTTAATGAGCTGTGGACTGGTTCACATCTCTATTGCCTCTTGCCAGATTTGCAAAAAACTTTACTCAATGAGCAAATTTCAGCCTTAAGAAACAAAGTCAAAAATTCCAAGGAACTGTCCTACAAAAGAGGGAACTTCTGAGATCGCTGAGGAGGGTCAGCATGTGATGCTTGTATTTCCTTCTTCTCAGTACTGCAGACTATGCCATGTTCAAGGTGGGACCTGAAGCTGACAAGTACCGCCTAACATATGCCTACTTCGCTGGTGGAGATGCTGGAGATGCCTTTGATGGCTTTGATTTTGGCGATGATCCTAGTGACAAGTTTTTTACATCCCACAATGGCATGCAGTTCAGTACCTGGGACAATGACAATGATAAGTTTGAAGGCAACTGTGCTGAACAGGATGGATCTGGTTGGTGGATGAACAAGTGTCACGCTGGCCATCTCAATGGAGTTTATTACCAAGGTATGTTTTCCTTTCTTAGATTCCAAGTTAATGTATAGTGTATACAATTTTCATAAAAAAATAAATACATATGAAGAAATGAAGAATAATTTATAAAGATAGTAGGGATTTCGTCATGTTCTTTATTTCAACTAAGTTCTTTGAAACTGGAAGTGGATAATACCAAGTTCATGCCTAAAATTAGCCCCTCTAAAGAAATCCACCTGCTGCAAAATATCCAGTAGTTGGGCATTATATGCGAAACTATCACCATCAAAGCTGGCACTGTGGGTTGTAGTATCTCCTTTAGACATACCACATATGTGATCTGGATGGATTAACATTACTGTATGGATGCTTGTTGACACATTAACCTGGCTTCCCATGAGCTTTGTGTCAGATACACGCAGTGAGCACGTGTTTGGAGGAACAGAATAAAGGGCAGGCAAGTACTGGTAAGGGCAGGGGTTTGTGAAAGCTTGAGAGAAGAGACCAGTCTGAGGTTAATAGATACTTATTTTAGGATGGGGGTTGGATGAGGAGGCTATGGTTTGCTATAAGCCTGGAATGGTTTGGAACACTGGTTTCACTCACCTACCCAGCAGTTATGTGTGGGGAAGCCTTACCGATGCTAAAGGATCCATGTTACAATAATGGCATTATTTGGAAATCCCAGTGGTATTCCATGAATAAAACCACTATGAAGATAATCCCACTCAACAGACTCTCGGTTGGAGAAGGACAGTAACACCACCTGGGGAAAGCCAAACAGTCAGACCAGACCTGTTTAGCATCAGTAGGGCTTGCCCACCATATCTGCTGGGTAGATGAGTGAAACCAGTGTTCCAAACCATTCCAGGCTTGTAGCAAACCATATTCTCCTCATCTACCAAGATGAGCAATCTTACCTCCTGATGTCCTAGCCAATCACCAACTAGGAAACTTTGCAAAGTTTATTTAAAGTAACTGTTTGGTTTTCACAACATTTTTAAATTGGAGAAACATAACTTATCTTTGCACTCACAAACCATATAATGAGAAGAAACTCTAAGGGAAAATGCTTGATCTGTGTGACCCGGGGAGCCATGCCAGAGCTGTAGTTCATGCCAGTGCTGTGCTCTGACAAGCCTTTTACAGAATTACACGAGATCTGCTTCCCGAGGACAAGGAGAAGGCAAATCAACAGAGGCTGCACTTTATAATGGAGACATAAAATAACATGCCAGAACCATTTCCTAAAGCTCCTCAATCAACCAATAAAATTGTGCTTTCAAATAACCTGAGATGACCTCATCGGGAATTTTGTGGCTCCTTCTCTTCTAACCTGCCTGAGGAAAGATGGTCCGCAGTAGCTGAGCCCAGGATGGATAAGCTTAGGGAAAGAGGCCAATTAGGGAACTTTGGGTTTCTAGCCCTACTAGTAGTGAATAAATTTAAAGTGTGGATGTGACCATGAGTCACAGCACAGATGTCGTTTAATAATATGTTTATTTTATAAATTGATATTTTAGGAATCTTTGGGGATATTTTCAGTTAGCAGATAATGCTATAAATTTTATGTAACTGGCAATGCACTTCGTAATAGACAGCTCTTCATAGACTAGCAGAGGTAAAAAGATTCCAGAATAATGATATGTGCATCTACAACTTGTTTTAGGTGGCACTTACTCAAAAGCATCTACTCCTAGTGGTTATGATAATGGCATTATTTGGGCCACTTGGAAAACCCGGTGGTATTCCATGAAGAAAACCACTATGAAGATAATCCCATTCAACAGACTCACCATTGGAGAAGGACAGCAACACCACCTGGGGGGAGCCAAAAAGGTCAGACCAGAGCACCCTGTGGAAACAGAATATGACTCTGAGGATGATTTGTAGAAAATTACCTGCTAATTTCTATTGACCCACAAAGTTTCAGAAATTCTCTGAAAGTTTCTTCCTATTTTCTCTGACTATATTTATTGATTTCAAGTCTTCTATTAAAGATATTTAGCCTTCAATGGAAATTCAAACTCATTTAGGACTGTATTTCCAAATTACTGACATCAGAATTATTTAAAAATTGTTTATTTGAGGAGACAATATTTCAACTTTGTTCCTAAATATATAATAATAAAATGATTGACTTTATTTGCATTTTTATGACCACTTGTCATTTATTTTGTCTTGGTAAATTATTTTTATTATATCAAATATTTTAGTATGTACTTAATAAAATAGGAGAACATTTTAGAGTCTCAAATTCCCAGGTATTTTCCTTGTTTATTACCCCTAAATCATTCCTATTTAATTCTTCTTTTTAAATGGAGAAAATTATATCTTTTTAATATGGTTTTTGTTTTGTTATATATTCACAGGCTGGAGACGTTTAAAAGACCGTTTCAAAAGAGATGTACTTTTTTAAAGGACTTTATCTGAACAGAGAGATATAATATTTTTCCTATTGGACAATGGACTTGCAAAGCTTCACTTCATTTTAAGAGCAAAAGACCCCATGTTGAAAACTCCATAACAGTTTTATGCTGATGATAATTTATCTACATGCATTTCAATAAACCTTTTGTTTCCTAAGACTAGATACATGGTACCTTTATTAACCATTAAAAGCCACCACTTTTTGCCAATTTACTAATTACAATCGGGCAACCATCAGTAGTAATTGAGTCCTCATTTTATGCTCAATGTTATGCCTAACTCTTTGGGAGTTACAAACGAAATAGCAATTATGGCTTTTGCCCTCTAGGAGATATAGGACAAATACAGCAAAATACAGCAACCCAAACTGACAATATTCTATACAAGAACATAATCACTAAGCAGGAGTCACAGCCACACAACTAAGATGCATGGTATCCAAAGTGCAGCTGGAGACAGGAAAGCTGCTTGGGGAGTCTCCCAGCAGAACCTTTTAGCTCCAAACACCTGTGGTGGGACCTGGGCACTCTGAGAGGACTACAACTCAGAGCAGAGAACTTTAGGGAGCTATTTGCCCTATCCCTCACTAGTCATGAGGTGAGCTGAATGGAACCATCTCTTCCTTCTGATTCAGGGATATTGACTTTTTAGCAGCCTGAGTTCAGGTTCATTTGCCAACTTTCTAAGGAATAGCTAAATCTACATAACTTAGCAAAAGGCTGATTGTGGGAAGTAATTGGCTAATTTTATGAGAGGTGGGTCTGGTTGTTCCAAAGTCCTGAGCTTTGGCTTTGCACTGTCTTTCTTTCCACATTTCTTTCTTCTTTCCTTTCCTTTCCTTTTTTTTTTAGAGATAGGGTCTCACTCTGTCACCCAGTCTGGAATGCAGTGGCACAATAATAGCTCACCGCAGCCAGCTTTGAACTCCTGGGCTCAAGTGATCCTCCTTCCTCAGCCTCCTGAGTAGCTGCAACTACCACAGTGCACCATCACACCTGGCAAATTTTTTTTTAATTTTTATTTTTGTAGATAAAGAGTCTCACTATGTTGCCCAGGCTGGTCTCAAATGCCTGGCCTCAAGTGATCCTCCTGCCTCAGCCTCCCAAAGTGCTGGGATTACAGGCATGAGCTACCATGCCAGGCCCACAATTTCCTTCTTAATCTTTTCACTTTCTTGTTATCAGGAGTGCTGAATTTAAGATATCCTATTGAGGAGATAAAAACAGTAAATCAGCTTCTAGATACACAACCAAAGACGTGGGAGGCTTTGGAAAATAGAAACATCGATTCATTGTTTGCAGCCTTCATATATACGTGTATGCCTGAAGCATTTATTCAATTAACATTTATTGAATGCCTTCCTTGTGGTAGCCATTGTGTTGGATTTGGGAATATAGTACATGGTATGCTTAGTATTCTCCACTCTCCCAAACCTGTTCTATTCCATCCAGTCCTCAAATGCAAAAAAAAAAAAACAGTGACTCATCCTCCAATCTTCCTCCCCATATCCAATTTCTACCTCCCCATATACAATTACTCATCAAGCCTGCTGAATTCACCTCCTAAATATTTATCATATTCACTTTTTTCCTCTATACCGATTGTCACCATTGTAGCTGAGATACACATCTCTTGCCAGGATAAGGGCAATCACCCACTTCCTGTTCCCTTTCTTACATCCAGCCTCACCTGCTACCATCTCATCCTCCTCCAAACCACTTCTAAACCCAGAATGCACACAGTTTATCCTTTGTGAACCTATAAAATCCTTTGTGTGAGCAATTTGGTCATAGCTATGAAGAGATATACAAATATTCATGAGTTTTCATGCAATATCACTCTAGTGATTTATCCCAAGAAAATCATTTTTTAAAAAGAAAATAGTTATATACAGAAATAAAAATATAGATGTAAATTTCATATTAGTAGGAAATTAAGAAAATATTTAACAGTGGAAGAATGGACAGGCAAGATAGTTTATTAGTAAATAAAATAGATAATAGTGATTATATAAGCACAATTGCTTTTTATGAATATGGAAATATTTACAAAATAAGTGAAATATTAAGATGTAAGAATAATTCTAAAATAAAAATTATGTAAAGTTATATATACATATATTTTATGAACAAAATATAATCTTGACATATATCCTTATTTGTACATACTTGTTCTCCTCTCAACCAATCCACAATATATAATAACATGAAAATTCTAAAACATGGCTGGACATGATGGCTCACGCTTGTAATCTCAGCATTTGGGAGGCCAAAGTGGGAAGATCACTTGAGCCCAGGAGTTTGAGACCAGCCTGGGAGACATGGTAAAACCGTCTCCATAAAAAATACCAAAAAAAAGTTAGCCAGGCCTGATGGTGCACACCCGTAGTCATAGCTACCAGGAAAACTGAGGTGGGAGGATCACTCGAGCCTGGGGAATTGAGCCTGCAGTGAGCCGTGATTGTGCCGCTGCACTCCAACCTGGGCAACAGAGTGAGTGAGACCTTGTCTCAAAAACAAAAAAATACTAAAACACAAAATAAATATAAAGAAGTCTAAAGATTCCTGATGTCTCCCATGATTACTTGTCCAATGCTTCTTCTGAAATATCAAATATAGCATTCTTTCAAAAACATTTAGGAGTCTCCTGATTTTTGTAGGTATCCTGAGTACGAGCTTGATCTGCATGTTGAATAATCCAGCATTCATTGGTAGAAAGGGGCTACTAACTTTTTCTTTAGATATCTCTGCATTGTTTGGCTTGTTATAATGAGTACATATTAATTTTGTGGTTCACTTAGCAACCCAGTGAAGCAGAGACAAAAAAAAGAATTTCAAAATTCTACTTGTTTAGTTATTAATACCCAGCGGTGAGCACTGAAAGGCTACAGTAAGAACTAAAGCATGAAAAACCCTTCTAGACTCATTTGCATCATGTCTCCTCAAATAAAGTGGCAATTGAAAGGGTTATGTTGAGAAATCAACCAAAAAACCTTTTAAGTGAAAAAAAGAGTTTGGGGTCTTCCAGAGACAGATTATATATTCTTTTCACAGCTCAAATCACAGGAGACTATTGCTAAGCCCTCTTCTTTATTTTCCTGGACACAGAAAAACTCTAGTCACTGAAAAGTAGCCAGGCGAAGTGCAAAGCAGATGTGTAGTGTCTTACACCGTGACAAACCTACGGAAGGAAGCTTCTACAAAGGAAGATATCAGGTGTAGTGATACTGTGACTTCAAACCATACAACTACAGAGCAGACTTCTTGAATCAATAGAGAGGGGTGATGACTTACTGACCAAATACCAAGATTTTAAAATATACCTGTGAAGATTCTGTTTCATACCTGTGGGTGGGTTGAAAGTGAGCGAGAAATGAAAAAATAAATGTATGGACAGCATAGTTGAAATCTTTCCAAGATCCAAAATTGTTTTGCTCTGATTCTAATTAGTATAAACTAGCCAAGGTATTTGTAATAGATACCTTCAGTTTATTCAGATGAAAAGGGTGAAAACAAAATACACATTTAACCCTGTGGGAAATATGTGTACCTGTTGACTTCTTATCACTTTGATGTAGCTCAAAGAGGGAGAAAAAGTTAAAGATAGTAAGATGAGTCAAAGTGGATGGAAAATAATAAGCTGCTTTGGGAGGCCGAGGTGGGCAGATCACGAAATCAAGAGATCAAAACCATTCTGGCCAACATGGTGAAACCCCATCTCTACTAAAAAAATACCAAAAAATTAGCTGGGCGTGGTGGTGCACACCTGTAGTCCCAGCTACTTGGGAGGCTGAGCCAGAAGAATCACTTGAACCCAGGAGGTGGAGGTTGCAGTGAGCCAAGATCGCACTCCAGCCTGGGCAACAGAGGGAGACTCCATCTCAAAATAAATAAATAAATAAGTTGGTGAAAGAGACCAAGAGTGCGGGAAAGACTACGTTTCATTTATCTCTTTGTGTTTGTGCATGCATGTGTGTGTGTGTGTGTGTGTGTGTGTATGCGTGCAGAGACAGAAGTTGAGTTACCACACTCCCAGTACATCATTCTCATTGCTCTGTGCTGGGTCACTCTGTTGATTGATTGATTCTCATTTATTCGCATTTCCTTTTTGTTCCATCTTCCCCTTAATAAACAATCACCTTAATAGGTTTGATGTTTGTTTCTTTATTTGTATGCATTCTTATAAATCATGGTTTTTTGTGTTTGTATGTATTTTTAAATTATGCAAATGACATTATGCTATAAGTTAGTGTTACTTAGAATACTGGTCCCGAAACGTCTGTTACTCTTCTGCACTATGTACAAAAATTGAGAATTAGCATGGAGAAACTGTTTCCTATTTATATTTGTTCTGATTATACTTATTGAGATGGAATTTTATATCTTTCAAATCACATAATAAAAATATGGGCCTATATTTTGAATATTATTATTTTTTAACATTTCTTTTTTTAGTAATTATTTTTATTGTATTCTATAAAAACCTGGTCTGTGGCTAATTAGAATTTTAATAAAACTAGTCCTTCACCACAAATCCTTTGACAATCACTGCTGCAGTCTTCATCATACTTATTACTTTTTTATTTCAGCATTGTGTTTTTAAGATCTATCCATGTATGAATTTGTGGTTTGAAAGCAGAATGAAAAGAAAAAAAAAGATCTATCTACAATCTGAGTATTTCATAATTTTCCTTGATTTCCTTTTGAACCCAAGGGTTATGAAGTGAACACTTTTTGGTTCTAAAGTTTATGAGTTTTTCAACTGTCTATTTTTAATTATTATCTAAATTTATTGCATTATAATCAGAGAACATAGTTTTGATGATATTGATTCTCAGGAAAGAGATTTCACAAATTATTTTGGCACAAATGTTTGTTACAGAATTAACTCACCTCATAAAAGTGTACATCAATTGTAATTATTCTCCACTAATGATCTATATACTGGAAGCCTGTTAATAATTTTTGCTTTAAGAAGGAAAAAAACACCAGGTGTGGTGGCTCACACTTATGATCCCAGCACTTTGGGAGGCCAAGGCAGGAGGATCACTTGAGCCCAGGAGTTCCAGATCATTCTGGGCAACATTGAGAAACCCCATCTATACAGAAAAATTCAAAAATTAGCTGGGAGTGGTGTGGTGCCACCTACTCAGGAGGCTGAAGCAGGAAGATCATTTAAGCCCAGGAAGCCAAGGCTGCTGTGAGCCGTGATCGCACCACTGCACTCCAGCCTAAGCAACAGCACGAAACCCTGTCTCAAAATGAAAAAATTTAAAAAAATTAAAAAAAAAGAAGGGGCCAGGCGTGGTGGCTCACGCCTGTAATCCCAGTGCTTTGGGAGGCTAAGGAGCTTGGATCACAAGGTCAGGAGTTCAAGAACAGCCTGGGTAACATGGTGAAACCCTTTTTCTATTAAAATATGCAAAAATTAGCTGGGCAATATGGTGAAGCCCCATTTTTATTATAAAATACAAAAATTAGCCGGGCATGGTGGTGTGTGCCTGTCTCAGCTAATCAGGAGGCTGAGGCAGGAGAATCGCTTGAACCCGGGAGGTTGCAGCGAGCCGAGGTCACGCCACTGCGCTCCAGCCTGGGTGACAGAGTGAGACTCTGTCTCAAAAAAAAAAAAAAAAAACAGTAGTTAAAAGATAGACTAATGGTTATCATAAACATGAGCTTTGGCCCAAATTGTACTGTTGCCATTGGCTCATTCTGGGCATTGATGGTAGGCTAGACCATGGCTTACAGAACATTGCTCTGTAGCAACCTGGAAGGCTTTCTGGGAAGGGTAGCTGGCACAATTTTAAGCTCTTGCTCACCTCAATTTCATTGGGAAATATTAGAAGGAAGACATAGTGGTAAATCAGGATCATGACATTTAATCACATCTACAGCTGGGTCAAAAATGTGTTTCCCAATCCAAAATCCAGTACCCTTGGCCCTCACTCCTATTTCCCAGATCCTCACCCAGATTTTCTTCTACTGGCAACTTTAAAGCATGAGGTGAACTGAGGCAAGTAGAGAATCCTCACTAAATAAATCTAAATGTTGACTCTACTTAGATAAACAGAGTAGGGCAGATTCCACTCTGTTATGAAAGTGGCTTCTTTGAAATATTTAGGGACAAATAGTTAAAATGTGACATTAAGACAATATGACCTAACATTTAAGAGACCTTGGACTGGAAATGTTTTCCTTCATAATTTGTTCTCCTTACATCACAAAGCTGTGGTAAGGGTCAAGTGAGATAATATGTGTAACTGTTTCAGAGACAATAAAACAATTTTTTTTTTTTACTCTTGTTGTTTTTTACTCCTAAGATTGGTATTGCTGTGTGGGGTTTGAATTATGTTAAGTTTCTAAATGTAATTTTAAAACTTTAATATTTGCTTGCTTTTGCTTTCAAATAAAGCTTTAATTTTGGAATCATGTTTTTATTTGCAGAAAATGTGTAAAGGTACTATACAGAGTTCACTAGACTAACACCTAGTTCTCTTTCTTCCTTCTACCTACCTTCCTTCCTGCCTTCCTTCCTTCCTTCTTCTTTCCTTCCTTTTCTTTCTTTCTTTCTGAGTCTCACTCTGTTGTCCAGGCTGGAGTACAGTGGTATGATCTCTGCTCACTGCAACCTCCACCTCCCAGGCTCAAGTGATTCTCCTGCCTCAGCCTCCCGAGTAGCTGGGATTACAGGCGCCAGCCACCACGCCTGGCTAAGTTTTGTATTTTTAGTAGAGACAAGGTTTCATCATGTTGGCCACGCTGGTCTTGAACTCCTGACCTCAGGTGATGTGCCCACCTCGGCCTCCTAAAGTGCCGGGATTACAGGCATGAGCCACCATGCCTGGCCCCAACAGGCATGAGCCACTGCACCTGGCCCCAGTTACAGGGGTGAGCCACTGCACCCTGCCCCAGTTTTCTTTAACGTTAGTGTCTTACATTACTATAGTACATTCGTCAAAACTAAGAAACCAACTCAGGTACCTTGCTACTGTGTAACTTTCACACTTTATTCAGATTTCAACAATTTTTACACTACTGTCCCTTTTCTGTCCAGGATCCCATCCAAATACCACATTACCTTTAGTCGTCACATCTCCTTAATCACCTCTGGTTCCCCATTTCTTAGTCTTTCTTTGTCGTTTCACAACCTTCACAAATTAAGGAAGTCTGTTCTGGTGTACCAGTCATGAATTTTGTAAAATGTCCCTCTATTTAGGTTTCTCTGCTGTTTTTCTTAGTAACTTTTTGTCAAATTTTATCTAAGTAAAATTTTTATGTAAAACCTTCCATTAATATAGGGCCCAATAAATACCACGGATAATTGTATGGATCTTGGTAATTGACTTACCCCTTTTTTCCATATAATTCCTGGTTTGCAGAAATTCCACATGCCTTGCAGATGATATTTCTCCAATTTTTAACATGTCACTGTTAAACCAACACCAACTGATAGATTTTGTTTGCCAATCTTTAATAGAAGAACCACAGTAAAACCATCGAGCAATGTGCTGAGTATCACGGATTTAATAGATACGATGTGAGAATGAATCCATGTTGTTGATATTAATACATCAATTGATTATCTGTATAATGGCTTTACTTTTCAAAACTAGCATTTAAGTTTTAATACATGTTAAGTGCCAAAAATTAGTAAATCTAGATCAAGCACATTATAGGTAAGATAAATTAATCTTGAAAAATGAATTATGTAATTGATACTGCAGTTAAACATGAAAAGAGATAAAACAGTAAAAAAACCTCAAAGACTCTACTTTCACCTCTCTCTCCCTCTCCACACACACACACACACACACACACTCTCTCTCTCTCTCTCTCTCTCTCTCATAACTACTTAATGAGAACTTGATTAAAAGTGCTTAAGAAAAGACCATGAAAATTATGCCTAAGGATAAAAACAGAATTATTATTATATTATTGAAACAGAATAGATTTTAATCTCAAAAATGATAAAAGTTATTCAATTAAGTGGCCATTAATCTAAAGTCAGTTCAACTACAAAAAATAAGGTGGCTGTCTTTCCTGAATAAAGAGATTAAAGAGAAATACAGTGTGATGGAATAAATCAAGATCACTAAAAGCTCTTTTTTTTTTCCTCCTCGCTTTCTTAAGTGCAACTCAGAATCACTTCTGGGTATTAAGGAAATTCCCATTTTATCTTTGCAGCTGTAACTTCTGGGGAAACCATTTGAGGTCAGAAAATTGATGAGTTCTGAAAATAAACATTAAAAACTCCGTTAGTCACACTTACATAGGTCATCCTACCAGTTCATTTACCTTTCACAGTAAGCAGCTTGGTAAAGACAAACTTTTGCAATACGCTTGAGATGCACAAGACAAATAGAGAAAATAAGATACACAAATTGGTAATCCCAGCTACTCAGGCAGCTGAGGTGAGATGATCCCTTGAGCCCAAGGAGTTCAGGCTGCAGTAAGCCATGATTGTGCCACTACACTCCAGCTTGGGCAACAGAGCAAGACCCTGTCTCTAAAAAAAAAAACAAAAAAGAAAAATAAAAAACTACAGAAAGTTAAATAGCTTTGCCAATGTTGTCCAGTGAATTCATTATAGATCAGACTGTATTTATAAATGCCAAAATCTTGTAAATTTTTATAATTAAGTCATTTCAAAATTTAGAAAATAATTTTAGTACTTTCCAAGAATGCACTTAATATTGTTTTAACAAAATAGTTCCTGTCAAAGGACCATTATCTTCTTGTTATTAGGATAACAAATGTCTTTGGAAAGAATGTACAGATTCATGTAGATTTTTATGATAGATGACACAAGAATTTTTCAGAAACATCTTGTATTTTGAGACCTGAATTAAATCTGACTTTTTAAGAAATATCTCATACAAACAAAACAAAAAGCAATACGTAAGTGATATATCACTCTCTGCTGTGTGTTCTAACAGAACTCAGCATATAGCTTACAGATTTTTTCCATTGTTTTACATTAGATTAAACCATATAAAACTGCAGATATTATTGTTTTGACCTACAAAAATGTCAAGTTTACATAGTTTAACTTAATTCTCAGCTGCATAACGTATTTGACTTGCTTGCCAATTGTAAGCAACTTGAAGGTAAAAGACTATACATTATTTGCCTTTTTATCTTAAGCACATAGTATGCAGGACTAGAGAAATAATATACATAGGATAAATGATTGCTAAATTTAGACAAATGAGTGAATGAGTGAGCTGCTCTCAGAAATCAATACATTTAATTTCTGATGTCAGCCCAGGGTAAGACAAATATTCCATTCAAATTAACACTGTTGTTCTGTTTTGTATTTTTAAGTTGTATTTATACAATTGCAAATATCTAGATAACTGGTTATATATTTTACTTTTCCTGTGGAAGCTGTGATGAGTAGATACAGTTTAAAACTGAAACATATAGCTATAGAATTTCTACTCTTTCTGTATACATTATATACCATACAAATAAAGCTATTAAAACTAGTAAAAACTATTCTAGTCATGCCAAAAGTTATGGCATAACAAATGTGTAAATTCCTGCATTCAAATGTTTATATTAACATTTATATTTAAATGTTTATATTACATTAACTTCAAAAAGATAGATATATCAAACATCCTTCTCATTAGAGCTAAGGTGAATAGGATGTAGTTATTTATAGGAAAAAGACAAACCTGGTGCAGTGGCTCATGCCTATAATCCCAGCACTTTGGGAGGCCGAGGTGGGTGGAGCACCTGAGGTCAGGAGTTCAAGACCAGCCTGGTCAACATGGTGAAACCCCATCTCTACTAAAAATACAAAAAATTAGCCTGTCATGGTGGTGGGCACTTGTAATCCCAGCTACTCGGGAGGCTGAGGCAGGAGAATCGCTTGAACCCAGGAGGTTGCAGTGAGCCGAGATGGCGCCGTTGCACTCCAGCCTGGGTGGCAGAGCGAGACTCCGTCTCAAAAAGAAAAAGCCAATGCACAGCAGATTATAATTTAAGCAACTGAAAATTTCTTCAATCTTTTTTCCAGTTTCGCACATTTAAAGATACCCTTATTGTCACATGCTTTTTAAAAAATGATACTCGTATCATGCCTATTAATTTGCATGGTTTTCCATCTAAACAAAACCTACTCCTCCAAAGCTTACAATACAGCCTGTTCACGGGGCAGAGAGCCCAGCCTGGTGAGCAGCCTGCAGTGTGGGGTCAAAGAGTGACCTACAAAAGTGCCTCATTAGGGACTCCTGGCACTAGAGTCAAAACAAGGGAACATTTTATCATGGAGCATTGGGATATTCTAGGAACAATAAAAGCTACTGTTGCTAGAGCTCCTGTTGTGTATGGCCAACATTTTACATATACCGTTTTACATAATCTTCACAGCAATCCTGCAAGACAAATATCATCATCCCATTTATAGCTCAGAGAATTTAAATAGTTTGCCCATGTCACTTAGCTGGAATCCAGGTCTCACATGCTGGAAAGCCCACCATGCATTGTCAGCACTCCATGATGACAGCCTTCCATTTCTCCAGCAGATACTGAGCAGCAATTGCTCTATGCCTGGCATTTGTGCTAGTCCTTGTGCCTTGGCCTCAGGAAGCTTAGTGTAGGGAAGACACAGAATAAACAAATACCTTCCCAAATACATGTTGTCCAGGAGTTATAAGGTACCATGTGGAAAAACCAAGCAGAGTCAATAGAATGACATGCGAGAGTGGCAGCTCTTTAGATCAGGTGGCCAGAGAAGGCCTCTCTGAGTAGATGCCATGTGAGCAGAGGCTAGGAGTAAGAAAGGGCGTGAGATGCACTGATTCTGAGAGGCAAGGATAAAGCCCTCAGGTGGCATCCTTGGAAACACCCTGACATGGCACTAGGGTGGTGGCATTCAACCAAATTGTTTTCTGTTAATTTGCCTTCAATCAGATTATGTTCAGCCGACTCACCTGAGGCCTACCAGGTTACTCTTCAGAACTTCTTTGCTATATACCATGTTCACTTCCCAAAGGGACACTTCTTGTGGGCATAGGAAAATGTGTGCAGAGATCAAGCCTCATCTTCCTATCTAATCCTGACATTTTGCCAGTGCAGTCATTGTGAGTGAATATAACCCAGCTTTTCATGGAATCATTGCCCTCTGGAACCTGGATGGGGCTCTGGGTCTTCCTCTTTGCTCTGCAGTTAACTCTAGAAATCATAGCAAGCTGCTTCAGGGGTGAGCTTGATCAGACAAGGAGTCTTCCATAGAGCAGACAGTGCACTGCCTTGCACCAGGGCTTCCATTCATTTATAGAAAGCTTCACACGTCTGCAGTGCTGGGGGAGGCAGCCAGGCAGCTTCGCATCACTGGAACCCACTTATGCTTTCTTGCTCAGTGAGGGCCCATACCTTTTGAGGAGAATATAAAGACCAATAAAACATTTCAATTCTCAAGTTTATGGTCTAGTGGAGGAAATAGACAGTACTCCTATAATGATAAATGCCATTAGTGGTGCACGGTCTAAGGAAGTATGAAAGAACATGAGATTGCTTTTAATTTGACATTGAATCAGGTACCCTGCAAAATGTCTAGCAAAGAACCCAAGACTTAGTAAACATTCAATACACATTAGCTATTACTCTTATTAGGATTGGCTTCACGTAGGAAGCAGAATTTGAGGCAAGGTAGGATTGCCAGATAAAGTACAGGATGTCCAGTAAAGTTTGAATTTCAGATGAACAACAAAAAAATTTTAAGTGTGTCTCAAATATCACATGAGACATACTTATACTAAAATAGATTTGTTGTTTATCTGAAATTCAAATTTAACTGGGACACCCTTAGTTTTATTTGCTATTTGCACCAACCTAATACATCTGGCAAATCTAAGCTGAAGATTTTTTTTTTTACTTTTATTGAAGTATAATTGACAAATAAAAATTGCATAATTTAGGGTGTACAGCTTGATGTTTGTTTTTTTATTTTCCTTTAAAGGGGAACTTCTCTCTGATTGGTGTTTTGATACACATAAACATTGTGAAATGATTACCACAATTAATCTAATTAGCACATAAAACACCTCATATAGTTACCTTTCTGTGTGGTGAGAAGACTTAAGATCTACCTTTTCAGCAACTTTCAAATATACAGCATAGTATTATCAACTATAGTCACCATGCTGCACATTAGACTCCAGAACTTATTTATATTGCATAACTCAAACTTTGTGCCCTCTAACCAATATCTCCTCCATTTCTCCTATGCCTCAGGCCCTGGCCACCACCATTCTACTCTTTTCTTCCGTGAGTTTGACTATTTTAGATTTCACATGTAAGAAAGATCATACAGTATTTGTCTTTCTTTCCTTTTTTTTTTTTTTTTGAGAGGGAGTCTCACTCTGTGGCCCAGGCTGGACTGCAATGATGCAATCTCGGCTCACTGCAACCTCCTCCACCTCCCAGGTTCAAGTGATTCTCCCTACCTCAGCCTCCTGAGTAGCTGGGATTACAGGTGCCCGTCACCATGACCGGCTAAGCAGTATTTGCCTTTCTATATCTGCTCATTTCACTTAGGATAATGTCCTCTAGGTTCATCTATGTTACTGCAAATGACAGAATTTCCTTGTTTTTCAAGGCTGAGTAATACTCCATTGTGTATATATATATACACCACATTTTCTTTATCTACTCATCCATCAGTGGACACTTAGGTTGTTTTCATATCTCAGCTATTGTCAATAAAGCTACAATGAACATGGGAATGCAGGTGTCTCTTCAAGATCCTGATTTCATTTCCTTTGGAAATACACTCAGAAATGAGATTACTGGCACAGAAACAGGAAATAAATGGGATTTTTCATGGCACTTTATGATCTCCCATAATTCACTGAGTATTTCCTATGTGACAGTCACTGTTCCGAGAGATTTACAAGAATTAACTCATTTATTCTTCATAAAAGCATGGGGTAGCTTATCAGCATCCTTATTTTACAAATGAGGAAACTGAAGTATAAAGAGGTAAAGTAACTTGTCCAAGAACATAGAGCAGGGAAGTGGTGCAGCTTGGATTATGAACCTAAGATGTTTGGCTCCTGGAGCTGCTGTCATCTTAATATTTTAAATAGAGAAAAGTAATATGTTCTAAATAAACTTATAGAAAGCCTTCAGGGCCAGCTTATCACCAAAGTTATTTTTTACAAGCCAGATCACCCAACTCTAATTTCTGCATAAAGTGAAATATTGTTTGCTAAATCACTACTGCTGGTGGCTACAGCTAGCTTACCTAAGCACCTTCTATATTCTTTCACGTATAGAAATATGGATATACCCTCCTACACTCCTCTTTTCATTCTCAAAGCCACTCGGTTCCTGGAATGAGAGATCTCCTAATTGTTGGCTGGAGAATCAAATGCTACCTTTGCAACAGCTTATCAGAAGCAAACAAGCTGAGGGGAATTGAGCAAGAATTTCTGGGATACCAACAGCATAGGAGGAACAAAGGATGTAGAGGGAGGGTTGACTGTCTACACAGGACAAAGCCAATGATTAACCAAACCTCCTGCAGATTTAAATGGGATGGGAACTAGGAGTGGAGGCAATCCTTTCTTTCAGCTGGAGTGCTCCTTAGGAGCCAGCCCCACCCTTAGAAAAGATGTTTTCCATGAGGATCGTCTGCCTGGTCCTAAGTGTGGTGGGCACAGCATGGGTATGGTCCTTTTCATTTTCTCTTCTTGCTTTCTCTCTGGTGTTTATTCCACAAAGAGCTTGGAGGTCAGAGTCTACCTGTTCTATGTACTGACACACTCTTAGCTTTATGAACTCCAGGCCTGGGAGGAAAGTTCCTGGATGGGCTTGACACCTCAAGAATACAGGGTAATATGACCCCAAGAGGAAGATCTTAGATGGATGAGAGTGTACAAACTCACAAGGGAAACTTTAACATCTGTCATTCAGTCTTACCACATTTTGTTTTGTTTTGTTTTAAAAAGGGCAAGAATTCTTTGCCATCCTTGTACCTATAAAGCCTTGGTCTATTATAATGCTAGTTAATGGAATAAAACATTTAATGGTAAGATTTGTTTTCTTTAATTACTAATTTCTTGCTACTTGTCCATAATAAGCAGAACTTTTAGTTTTAGTACAGTTTTGCTGAAAGGTTATTTTTGTGTTTGTCAAGACAGAAGAAAAAGCAACTGAATTATCTTTGGAAACATCTTTGCAGTATGAGAAGAGATTAGTTAGTAAGGCGATATGCTTTTCGGAAGTAATGGTATTCTTTTAAATTATGAATCCATCTCTAAAGGTTACATAGAAACTTGAAGGAGAGAGGAACATTAAGTTAAGATAGTGTAGGTTTTTCTACTGAAGCAGCAATTACAGGAGAAAGAGCTCTACAGTTTTCAACTTTCTTTCTGTCTGCAGTCATTAGTAAAAATGGAAAGGTAAAATTTAACTGATTTTATAGATTCAAATAATTTTCCTTTTAGGATGGATTCTTTAAAACTCCTAATATTTATCAAATGCTTATTTAGTGTCATACACAGTTAAGAAATTTGTACACCTTGTCTCCTTTAATTCTCATAACAACTCCATAAAATGGGTCCTAGGATTTCCATTTAAAGATAAGAAACCTGAAGCTTGCCGAAGCCCTGTGGCTGATGTCCTTAATCTCTGTGAGAGTGCCATCTCTTCTTGGGGACTTGTAGGCATGCCAGTGTCTCCTCTTCTGGCTAACATTGCTGTTGCTCTCTTTTGTGTATGTGAATGAATCTTTAAAGACTGCAGATACTGGTGAAGGTGACTTTCTAGCTGAAGGAGGAGGCGTGCGTGGCCCAAGGGTTGTGGAAAGGCATCAATCTGCCTGCAAAGATTCAGACTGGCCCTTCTGCTCTGATGAAGACTGGGTAAGCAGTTAGGCGGGGAAGCAGGAGATTCCTTCCCTCTGATGCTAGAGGGGCTCACAGGCTAACCCGATTGGTCCCAGAAACTTTTTTAAATAGAAAATAATTGAATAGTTACCTACATAGCAAATAAAGAAAAGGAACCTACTCCCAAGAAAACTGTTTAATTATCTCCCCAACTCTGGATCATTAGTGGGTGAACAGACAGGATTTCAGTTGCATGCTCAGGCAAACCCAGGCACCTGAGTATTGTGGCCTCAATTTCCTGGCACCTAATTTATGGGTAAGTGGACCCTCATTCCAGAATTTCTCTGCGACCTCTAACTAGTCCTCTCACCCACTTTTAAGCCAACTTGTCTGGAAGAGATAGGGTAGGAAGAAATGGGGGCTGCATGGAAACACGCAAAATTATTCTGAATCCAAGAGATAGATCCTTACTGTAATTTTCTCCCTTCACTTTCAGAACTACAAATGCCCTTCTGGCTGCAGGATGAAAGGGTTGATGGATGAAGTCAATCAAGATTTTACAAGCAGAATAAATAAGATCAAAAATTCATTATTTGAATATCAGAAGAACAATAAGGATTCTAATTCGTTGACCACTAATATAATGGAAATCTTGAGAGGCGATTTTTCCTCAGCCAATAGTAAGTATTACATATTTACTGCTTTGACTTTATAACAGAAACAACAAAAATCCTAAATAAATATGATATCTGCTTATATTTATGACAATTTCATCCCAAAGTACTTAGTGTAGAAACACATGCCTTCATAGTATCCTCGAAAATTTTAACGGGGAGCTTTTGTTTTTGTTATTTTTTCAAAGTAAAAGATGTTAACTGAGATTGTTTAAGGTCACAAAATAAGTCAGAATTTTGGATTAAAAACAAGAATTTAAATGTGTTCTTTTCAACAGTATATACTGAAAGTAGGATGGATCAGACTCTTTGAGTTGATATTTTTGTTTCTGCCTTGTAGAGGTGAAAACTGAGAGGTCAAGGAACTTGTTCAAAGGCACAGAGCTGGGAGTTCAACCACCAGACTCCACTGAGCTGATTATGTAGATTTTTAAATTTAAAATATAGAGTCAAGCTACATCATTCTCACAGTCTACTCATTAGGGTTAGGAAACATTGTATTCACTCTCGGCATGGACAGCGAGTCTAGGGAGGCCTCAGTTTCTCAAGTTTTGCTTTGCCTTTTTACACCTTCACAAACACTTGACATTTAAAATCAGTGATGCAACACTACCTGGGAAGTGAGTGATCCTGTTGACCTAAAACAGCTTAGGAACCATTTCAAATCTCTAGATAAAAAGAAAAACTCATCAGTAAGAAAATCCAATATGTTCAAGTCCCTTGATTAAGGATATTATAAAATAATTGGAATGCAATCAAACCAATTATTTTAACTCCAAATTACACCTTTAAAATTCCAAAGAAATTTCTTCTTCTATATTTATTTGGGATTACTAATTGCTATTAGGACATCTTAACTGGAATTCATGGATGGCTGTAGGGCATAACATTATCCAAAAGTCAAATGCCCCAGAGGTTTTGAACTCACAGATTAAACTGTAACCAAAATAAAATTGGGAATATTTACAAGCTAGTTTATTTCTCTCTTTCTTTCTTTCTTTCTCTTCCTTCCTTCCTTCCTTTCTTTTTTGCTGGCAATTACAGACAAATCACTCAGCAGCTACTTCAATAACCATATTTTATTTCAGACCGTGATAATACCTATAACCAAGTATCAGAAGATCTGAGAAGCAGAATTGAAGTCCTGAAGCGCAAAGTCATAGAAAAAGTACAGCATATCCAACTTCTGCAGAAAAATGTTAGAGCTCAGTTGGTTGATATGAAACGACTGGAGGTAAGTATGTGGCTGTGGTCCCGGATGTCTTTGTTTTTGAGTAGAGGGAAAAGGAAGGCGATAGTTATGCATCGAGTGTCTACTACATGCAGAGAAAGGTGTTATATCCATCATCTACCTAAAAGTAGGTGTTATTTTCTTCACTCCACAGTTGAAGAAAAAAAATTCAGAGATTTTCCAAAGGTACATAGATAGAAAATTTCAAAAGCAAAATGTTCAGTCTCTGTCTAATTCCAAAGCCCATTACATCACCATGCCTCTGAGCCTTCAGCCTGAGTTTCACCAAGGATCATTTAATTAGTGTTTCCTTTGAGAGGGAATAGCACCTTACTCTTGATCCATTCTGAGGCTAAGATGAATTAAATAGCATCCATTGCTTATCCTGGCTAGCCCTGCAATACCCAACATCTCTTCCACTGAGGGTACTCGATAAGCAGAAAACAGAGAATATTAAGTGGTAGGTCTCTGAGTCAAAAAAAATGAAACCAGTTTCCAGAAGGAAAATTAACTACCAGGAACTCAATAGACATAGTTTATGTATTTGTATCTACATTTTCTCTTTGTTTTTCTCCCTCTCTCTAGGTGGACATTGACATTAAGATCCGATCTTGTCGCGGGTCATGCAGTAGGGCTTTAGCTCGTGAAGTAGATCTGAAGGACTATGAAGATCAGCAGAAGCAACTTGAACAGATCATTGCCAAAGACTTACTTCCCTCTAGAGATAGGCAACACTTACCACTGATAAAAATGAAACCCATTCCAGACTTGGTTCCTGGAACTTTTAAGAGCCAGCTTCAGAAGGCACCTCCAGAGTGGAGGGCATTAACAGACTTGCAGCAGATGAGAATGGAGTTAGAGAGACCTGGTAGAAATGAGGTTACCAGAGGAGACTCCACCTCTTCTGGAACCAGATCAGAGACGGAAAGCCCCAGGAACCCTAGCAGTGCTGGAAACTGGAACCCTGGGAGCTCTGGACCTGGAAGTACTGGAAACCGAAACCCTGGGAGCTCTGGGACTGGAAGTGGTGGAACCTGGACCCCTGGCAGCTCTGGAACTGGTAGTACTGGAACCTGGAGCCCTGGGAGCTCTGGAACTGGTAGTACTGGAACCTGGAGCCCTGGGAGCTCTGGAACTGGTAGTACTGGAACCTGGGGCCCTGGGAGCTCTGGAGCTGGAAGTACTGGAACCTGGAACCCTGGGAGCTCTGGAACTGTAAGTACTGGAAAGCAAAACCCTGGGAGCCCTAGACCTGGTAGTACCGGAACCTGGAATCCTGGCAGCTCTGGACATGCAAGTGCTGGGCACTGGAGCTCTGAGAGCTCTGTATCTGGTAGTACTGGACATTGGCACTCTGAATCTGGAAGTTTTAGGCCAGACAGCTCAGGCTCTGGGAACACGAGGCCTACCAACCCAGACTGGGGCGCATTTGAAGAGGTGTCAGGAAATGTAAGTCCAGGGACAAGGAGAGAGTACCACACAGAGAAACTGGTCACTTCTAAAGGAGATAAAGAGCTCACGACTGGTAAAGAGAGGGTCACCTCTGGTAGCACAACCACCACGCGTCGTTCATGCTCTAAAACCGTTACTAAGACTGTTATTGGTCCTGATGGTCGCAAAGAAGTTACCAAAGAAGTGGTGACCTCTGAAGATGGTTCTGACTGTCCCGAGGCAATAGATTTAGGCACATTGTCTGGCATAGGTACTCTGGGTGAGTTCCGCCATAGGCACCCTGATGAAGCTGCTTTCTTCCACACTGCCTCAACTGGAAAAACATTCCCAGATTTCATCTCACCTATGTTCAAAGAGTTTGTCAGTGAGACTGAGTCTACGGGCTCAGAATCTGGCATCTTCACAAATGCAAAGGAATCCGGTTCTCATCACCCTGGGGTAGCTGGATTCCCTTCCAGTGGTAAAACTTCAAGTCACAGCAAACAATTTACTAGTAGCACGAGTTACAACAGAGAAGGCTCCACATTTGAAAGCAAGAGCTATAAAATGGCAGATGAGGCCGGAAGTGAAGCTGATTATGAAGGAACACATAGCACCAAGAGAGGCCATGCTAAATCTCGCCCTGTCAGAGGTATCCACACTTCTCCTTTGGGGAAGCCTTCCCTGTCCCCTTAGAGTAAGTTAAATATTTCTGCACAGTGTTCCCATGGCCCCTTGCATTTCCTTCTTAACTCTCTGTTACACATCATTGAAACTACACTTTTTTGGTCTGTTTTTGTGCTAGACTGTAAGTTCCATGGGGGCAGGGCCTTTGTCTGTCTTATCTCTGTATTCCCAAATGCCTAACAGTACAGAGTCATGACTCAATAAATACATGTTAAATGGATGAAAGAATTCTTCTGAAACTCTATTTGAGCTTATTTAATCAAATTCTTTCACTATTCAAAGTGTGTGCTATTAGAATTGTCACCCAATTGATTAATCACATTTTTAGTATGTGTCTCAGTTGACATTTAGGTCAGGGTAAAAACAAGTTGTGTTAGTACTAATTGATGCTTAGCTACCTGTACTGGTTACTTGCTATTAGTTTGTGCAAGTAAAATTCCAAGTCCATTTGAGGAAATTCCCCTTTGCAATTTGTAGGTATAAATAACCCCTTATTTGCATAAGTTCTATCCCACTGTAAATGCATCCTTTCCCTATGGAGGGAAGGAAAGGAGGAAGAAAGGAAGGGAAAGAAACAGTATTTGCCTTATTTAATCTGAGCTGTGCCTATCTTTGTAAAATTAAATGAGAATAACTTCTTCCAACCAGCTTAATTTTTTTTTTAGACTGTGATGATGTCCTCCAAACACATCCTTCAGGTACCCAAAGTGGTATTTTCAATATCAAGCTACCGGGATCCAGTAAGATTTTTTCTGTTTATTGCGATCAAGAGACCAGTTTGGGAGGATGGCTTTTGATCCAGCAAAGAATGGATGGATCACTGAATTTTAACCGGACCTGGCAAGACTACAAGAGAGGTTTCGGCAGCCTGAATGACGAGGGGGAAGGAGAATTCTGGCTAGGCAATGACTACCTCCACTTACTAACCCAAACGGGCTCTGTTCTTAGGGTTGAATTAGAGGACTGGGCTGGGAATGAAGCTTATGCAGAATATCACTTCCGGGTAGGCTCTGAGGCTGAAGGCTATGCCCTCCAAGTCTCCTCCTATGAAGGCACTGCGGGTGATGCTCTGATTGAGGGTTCCGTAGAGGAAGGGACAGAGTACACCTCTCACAACAACATGCAGTTCAGCACCTTTGACAGGGATGCAGACCAGTGGGAAGAGAACTGTGCAGAAGTCTATGGGGGAGGCTGGTGGTATAACAACTGCCAAGCAGCCAATCTCAATGGCATCTACTACCCTGGGGGCTCCTATGACCCAAGGAATAATAGTCCTTATGAGATTGAGAATGGAGTGGTCTGGGTTTCCTTTAGAGGGGCAGATTATTCCCTCAGGGCTGTTCGCATGAAAATTAGGCCCCTTGTGACCCAATAGGCTGAAGAAGTGGGAATGGGAGCACTCTGTCTTCTTTGCTAGAGAAGTGGAGAGAAAATACAAAAGGTAAAGCAGTTGAGATTCTCTACAACCTAAAAAATTCCTAGGTGCTATTTTCTTATCCTTTGTACTGTAGCTAAATGTACCTGAGACATATTAGTCTTTGAAAAATAAAGTTATGTAAGGTTTTTTTTATCTTTAAAGAGCTCTGTGGGTTTTAACATTTTTATAAAGATATACCAAGGGCCATTCAGTACATCAGGAAAGTGGCAGACAGAAGCTTCTCTCTGCAACCGTGAAGAGTATTGGTTTGAGAACTTCTCTTCCCATACCACCCAAAGTCATAATGCCATTGGAAAGCAAAAAAGTTATTTTATCCATTTGATTTGAATGGTTTTAAGCCAATATTTTAAGGTAAAACTCACTGAATCTAACCATAGCTGACCTTTGTAGTAGAATTTACGACTTATAATTACAATACACAATTTACAATTACAATTTGTATTTATGTCTTTTGCTATGGAGCAAATCCAGGAAGGCAGGAGAAACATTCTTTCCTAAATATAAATGAAAATCTGTCTTTTAAACTCTTCCACTAGACATTGTAATGCATACTTATTTTTTTCCCAAGGTGTAACCAATTTCTTTCTAAAACACATTTAAAATTTTAAAACTATTTATGAGTATTAAAAAAACAGACATAATTCACACATTAATAAACAATCTCCCAAGTATTGATTTAACTTCATTTTTCTAACAATCATAAACTATATTCTGTGACATGTTAATTATTATTAAATGTAAGTCATTAGTTTGAAAGCATCTCACTAAGTATGATCTATGCTATATTCAAAATTCAACACATTTACAATATTTCATCTAAGTTGCATCTTTAATCCTGGTGGCCTTGCTCTCTGATTTTTAATTTGTATCCTTTTCTATTAAGATATATTTGCCATTTTCTCTTGAATATGTATTAAAATATCCCAAGCAATCCAGTATACCACCCTTTCTTACATAGCTTCTATTCTGATATAACTGCATTATTTCTCAAAGAAGGAAGGAGAGAGGGAGGGAAGGAGAGGAGAAGAGAGAGAGGAGGAAAAAGGAGGCTACAGCTAGGGGCCAGAGCCTGGGGATCAAAGGGGAGATAACCTTGCAAATGTATCACAGATGAACCCCAGAGTTCTTGCATTTCTTTATGGGGAATTGTAAATCTCTGATACAAACTAAATGCTATACCTTCAAATGGCTGGATATTTGGAAAATAACTTCTTCAGAATCAAATGAAGCTTCACTTCCTTCAGACATCAGAACTTCATGCTATCTCTATCCCCACTCCACTTACACTCACACGTATTGCCTTGACAGAATTTGAGTTGAGACTAGAAAATATTTTGTTTTCCAGAATAGCATACCATGTAGGAATATAATTGGTTCCTGGAATGAAAGTGATTTTGAATGGGAAGGGCCATTCACTTCTAGTTATTTAGAAGATTTTGAGTTTATCAAAGGATTAGATAAACCTCTTTTAATTTAACAAATGGTAGCCAATATCAGCAGGATTATGACAATTGGAGATACAATATGGTTGTAAGAAAAGACATGAAACATCTATTTTCCATTTCACCTTATCTTTAGCCTTCTATTTATTTCATTTTTTCTGAAATTAAATATTAATTTAGCTACCTGACTCTTATTCACTCAGAAGCCCATTTCAACTTGGTTTTCATGCAATTACCACGCTCTTGAAATTGATCTCAAATCAACACAACTTTGCAATTCTAAATTAAATGTGCTGTATTCAAGCCTCTTTCTACTTCTCTCTTTTAAACATCTGCTACTTATCTTCCCTTATCCTGCCTCTTGGGCCTGTCCTTTTGTCTTGGTTTCTATACCATTTCTTCCTTTCTCACTCTTTTCAGTGTTTTTAACTGGTAATTTCTTCTCGGACCACTTCTTAAATGTAGGGCTTTCTCACTGCATTTACATTGGTACTCATCTTTATCATTTGGAATTAGGTTTGGCACATCTGACTTCAACAAGGCAGAAATTCATTTCCTGCTCACAGAAAAGCCTATGTAGGAGTATGTCCGCATAGTCTTCAGAAAGCCGTCATTTTAATAAAAGACTTATATCCCTCGGTTCAACTTGCAATCCAAATATCATGTCCTGTGGCAATCTGGAAGAAGAAGAAAAGACAGGAGGGCAAAGGAGTGCCTTCTCCTTTTAAGGAACTTTCTTGAGTGTTCTAAACAGCACTTCTGCTTATATTAGCCACAACTTAGTCTGCAGGAGAAGCTGAGGCAAGTTGACTATTAGCTTGGGTACAAGACTATCCTGACTAAGATCAGGATTCTGTTAATAAGGAAAAGAGGGAGAATAGATAAGGAAGTCTGCAATTACCAGTCTTGGCCAAACATTTTCTCGCTCTACAATGAGTACCCTTTCTCCTTGATTGATCTGACGATCACCATAGCTTCAACTACAATCAGTGGCCTTAAGCAGGAGGCAGACATTAAGATTAAGTTAAAACTTCTTAGCTTGGAATATAAACTCTTTCACAAATCGGTCCATTTTCAACCTTTGCAATCATTCATTCTACACATTAGTTACACTGAATTTCTCACTGGCACTGAAATACCAGCTTCTTTAATGATTTGGGGCCTTTTCACAAACTACCTAGAAGACACCCATTCACCCCTTGAAAAACAGCTCAAATAATGCTGTTTCTGTGAACCCTTCCCCAGTGCCCTCCATAGAATGAATTGAATTATCCTCTAGGTCCTCACTGTTTTTGTTCTTATCTCAAAAATAGCATATTCTATCCCTAACTCTAACATTTATATTATTTGTGGCACTAGGTTATAAATTCCTCTGGGACAGAGCTATTTACATAGTGCATCCCGTCCTACACAAAATGTTTCCCCATTCTAAGATTATGCAGTCTTTCAAATACTTCCTTAAATTTTTAAATGTTTTTTTCTTTTTCCTGTTTTTTCTTTTGCATGTATATATTTAACCTAGAATTTATTTTAATATCTCATGAAGAAAATCTACTTTTGTCTTCTTGTGGATGGATAGCCAGTTATACTGGGATCCTTTAATAAAGAAAGCATTCTTTGTCCATAGAATTAAAATGTCAATTTTTTTCTGTAAGATTTTCTTGGGATCTATATATAAACTCTCTCCTGTGCTTATACCTCCTTGCTCACATTTCGAGTACAGAGTTTGGATGAAGTAGTCTCTATCCTATTCCCCATTTTTTTTCCTTTTTTTTTTTTAGTCTGTAAAATTGTACTTTCAATTTTTATTTATTTTGTTGTTCTGGGACTACTTACAGAAGTTTTTCTTAATTTCCAGTTTTCTCATCTTAATACCCAATTTGTTATTTTTTTAGGGGGTTAGAGTGAGTCATCTTTCAATCATTAGTTTTCAAGTATTTTATAAATTTTGTTAATTTAACCAACTGTTTCATTCTAAGTATTTTAGATTTTCTTAATTAATTGATTAACTAATTTTATTGCAGTGGTACAATCATGGCTCATTGCAGCCTCTACCTCCTGGGCTCAAGCAATTCTCCCATCTCAGCCTCCTGAGGAGCTGGGACTACAGTCACAGACCACCTTGTCCAGCTAATTTTTTCATTTTTTGTAGAGACAGAGTCTTGCTATGTTGCCCAGGCTGGTCTTGAACTCCTGGCCTCAAGCAATCCTCCTGTCTCGGTCTCCCAAAGTATAGAATTTTTAAGATTTTCTTTGTGGACAAGTTTGCATTAACTTTTGCAAATGCTTCATAGGTGAAAAGAATGTATATTATCACATCCATATGTTATAATATTGCATATTACCAAGCCTGTTGATGGTATTATTTAAATATCCTATATCTTTTCCTTTTTATGTGTCTTTTTTTAAGAGACAGAGTCTCACTCTGTTACCTAGGCTGGAAGAGTGCAGTGGTGCAATCATAGCTCACTGGAGGCTCAAACTCCTGGCCTCTTGCCTTGGCCTCCCAAAGCGCTGAGATTATAGTTATGAGATTTTCATCGTGTTTGTGTGTGTTTATAAAAAGACCTCACTCTGTGGTTTTGTGCATGTATGTGGGCTCTGCATTTTAGGAATTCTGTTTCATACGGTTGGCTCCTTCCTTATACAGTGCATGAAAGTTTATGACTGTTATATCTTCTTCACAAATTGTACTTTCTACCATTACATAATGTTTCTCTTTTTTTTTTTTTTCTATTTCTCCTTTTGGAATTAAATTCCATCTTGTGAAATATCAATATTGTCATCACTTTTGATTTTCTTTTCTTTGAATTTGTCTACGTGTCTTGACATGTCATTTCATTTTTAACATAATTTTTGTCACTTTGTTTAGAAGACTTTCCCAAAATAACAGATGAATTTTTAAACATGATTTTATTTTACCGTTGTTTTCCCTTTTCTTAAGTTTTATATATCCCTTTATTTTCAAGATTTATTTCTCATCTTATTTAGAATACTTTCTTATAAATAATACATTTTAAAACTTAATTATTTTACATTTACTTTAAAATATTATTGTTTCGTCTTTCCTTAACTTTTGCTCCCTTACTTATATAAGATGGTCTCCCTCCGTTAACATGCAAGTTCTATTCAGGCTATCCATTTCAAATTAGTCTTTAGTTGAATGAATGGATTAATGAACAAAACAGTTATGAATGTGAAAATTTTGCCAGGAAAAGACATGGTTTTAAATATTTCTGCTAGAGAGAAAAACGATGAATTGGGGTTTTTAATCCTGAGTCAGGAATAGAACAAACATCTGGCTAGATTTTAATTTTACTTCCAGGTAAATCTATCTCCATCCTTTAGCCTGAAGCTGTCTTTGATGTTCTCCTTTAGTATACCATAGTATATGTTATTCTTTTCTTAGGTGTAGGAACTGTATTTGATATCTAGTACTTAACACAAGGCCTGACACATAACGATGACTCAATACATTTTTGTGAGCTAAGGAATCTAACAGTTAAAAAGGAACTTTTGGGACCAGGCACAGTAGTTCATGCCTGTAATCCCAGCACTTTGGGAGGCTGTGGAAGGATAGCTTGAGACCAGGAGTGCAAGACCAGCTTGGGCAACATAGTGAGACCCTGTCTCTACTAAATAAATAAATAAATAAATAAATAGGCTGCATATGGTGTTGCGTACTTATGATTCCAGCCACTGGGGAAGCTGAGGTGGGAGGATCACTTGAGCCCAGGAGATCAAGTTTGAGGTTGCGGTCAGCTGTGATTGTGCCACTGCCCTCAAGCCTGGGCAACGGGATGAAATTCCATCTCAAACAAAACAAAACAAAACAAAACAAGGAACTTATCATCTGTTTCAATTTTCTACAGAATGCATAATATAATGAAGTTAAGATGCCTTGTTGGGTTCTTATTAAAAGATATTATTTACATTTTAATCCAAGTCTTGTGTTTATGTATTTACTTTCAGTTCCTGGAAACTCTTTAGGATAAAGAATTATAAGTTTCCCCCCAAATATGTGGATACTTTTAATGGATAATCAATTATTACTAGTGTTCTTTTAATGAAGGCGAGAACATTTTATGAACTGATTTTTCAGGTGAGTAAATAGTAGTTTAAGGAGGTGAAATAATGTGATGATAAGGAGGACATCTGGGGATGAAGCCCACAGTACTGTTCTTACAGGTTCTAACCACCTAAGTTCCATGCCTCATTCATTATTCATTCTGGGATAATGATACTACACTTCCTAAATACACATGACACTATTGTACATAGCATTTGCTTTTCATAATTGGCCCAGTGGTATCACTGATCTAATTATATTTTGTCATCGGTTCCCCACCAAAACAAAATATATTTCCAAGTTAGTTAGCTGATGCTAGGGATGCAGCTGGTGAATCAGAACAGAAAAACCCATCCAGCCAAGTTCACTAATCTTTTTCATGTCTAGAAAACCTGAAAGGAAATGCCAAGGTGTCAATGTAAGCACATGCAATCATAAATTAAAGCTTTGTTATATTCAAATAAAGTAATAAAACGTTTATTGCTTGCTGAAACAGCTTGGGAAGCAGCCACATTTAAATTTCTTGTAGCCATGAACATAATACAAGTTGCTTGTGGATAACAAAATTTACACAGAAATCATTTCTGAGCTATCTTATATTTGATGTATTTGTTTATACATTCATTTAAGTCACATATTACCTCTTTTTAATGGAATTCCAAGTACTTTATAAATCTCATGTACAGAGGAAAATGCTTAATTAATTGGGGATGAGGGCTGGAAGTGCATTAAATATCACTGAGGAAAGCAGTATCATGAAGAATTTGCCCCTGGGGAAATCTCACTTAATTCTTAAACATGAACAGGACATGATGTTTTCCATTTTCACATAGTAAGAGCAACCATTCCAAACCACAGAGGCAAGAAAACTTACAACCTGCCAGGTTTGAGCTGAGAATTGCTCTGTTACTAAGCAGTAGTCTCCCTGTTCACCAGGTCATTGCTGAAGGTGGGTACGTGGTTATTGCAGCAGAGTACTCTGGAAAATATTTGCTAAATTCACCTTTGTCTCAATCCCTCATAGGTCTATGACCTCAAGGTTGCATGTCTACATAAGCTGTTGCAATACTGCACTAAAGTATCTCCTTTCTTCAAACAATGGGTGAAGCTAGGAGAAGGATAGAGAGGTATTTATTAAAATTCTTGCAATTTATCTGTAGAGTATAAACTGTTCAAAATAAAAAGTTTGGGGCAGAAATAAACATAATCGAATCAAAAAACAAACAAAAAGATGTATTACCTGTTCATCACATCTTGGCTGGGAGAAGAAAAGAAAGTGTCTGATGGTGAATATCGGTACCAGTTAAGATTATTTGCATAAGTATATGACTCCCAGTGTAATCACTTAAAAATTAAAATATTTGTATAGAGGAAAATACCATGTTTCTGATTGCTATCCTACATATTACAAAATGAGTAATTCATATAAAAGATGACTTTGCCAATGGAAAATTGAGGAAAGGGCCAGGTGCGGTGGCTCATGCTTATAATCCCAGCACTTTGGGAGGTCAGAGAGGGCAGATCGCTTTAGTCCAGCAGTCCGAGACCAGCTTGGGCAACATGGCGAAACCCAGTCTCTACAAAAAATACAAAAAAATTAGTTAGGTATGGTGGTGCACGCCTGTGGTCCCAGCTATTTGGGAGGCTGAGGTGGGAGAATCACCTGAGCCCAGGAAGCAGAAGTTGCAGTGAGCCAAGATCACGCCACTGTACTCCAGCCTGGGCAACAGAGCGAGACCTTGTCTCAAAAAAAAAGAGAAGAAAAGAAAAAACAAAAAAGAAGAGGCTGAGGCAGGAGAATGGCGTGAACCCGGGAGGTGGAGCTTGCAGTGAGCCAAGATTGCGCCACTGCACTTCAGCCTGGGCGACAGAGCGAGACTCCGTCTCAAAAAAAAAAGAAAAAAAGAAAATTGAGCAAAGAACATGGATAGGCAATTCACAGAAGATAGTAAAATTGTCATTAAACATTTTTAAATCTCTTACTTGTACTACTAATTCAAGATATTAAAATTAAAGTAATTACTAATATTTTAATTATAATATTAGTGGTGGAGAAGCAAAATAAAAATTAAATATGTTATTCTGTGCATCAAAGGTAAATCGGTACAATCTTTCTGGAGAGTTACTTGGCTATATATATACATATATATACATGTATATATATATATATATGTATATATACATGTATATATGTATATATACATATATATATGTATATATATATGTATATATATATATTTAAAGTTTAAAATGCCAAAAGCATTCTTTTTTTCTGAGGCAGGTTCTCACTCTGTCATCCAGGCTGTAGTGCAGTAGCGGTAGCACAATCAGGGCTCACTGCAGCCTGGGCCAAGCAATCCACCCACCTCAGCCTTCCAAAGTGCTAGGATTACAGGCATGAGCTACTGTGCTGACCCCAAAACCTTTTATTTCCTCCAGATATTCTGCTTCAAGTAATTTATCCTAGAAATAAATAAATATTATAAATATACGTTTATAAAGTGTAAACAATATTATAAAATAAATACTTTAAAATTAAAATAAATTTATATTATAAATAATGTGTACAATGTATTATATAATATATATGCACAAAAGGTTTATGGAGAAGGATGTTAATGTCAGTACTCTCTTTAATAGAAAAAGGTTGGAAAAAACCTAAATGTGAAATAAGAGTTTAATAATTCCCATAAATAAATTCCCATAATGGAATATTATATGGCCATTAAAAAGCAAATTACAGAAAATGATACTATAGAAGAATGTTAAATAATATGGAAAACTTTTTGTGACTCAGTGTGAAAAATTCCAGGTACTAAATCATGTACAGGGTAAGACAAAAAACATAAATGAAGGTATTAGCTGTTCCACTGCTTGTGTTGAAATTATAAATGGGTCTAATCATTTCTATATTTCCCAAAATGTCTACAAAGAATATGGGCTACTTTCATTATTTAATACCACAATTAATGTTGTTAAAATAAATGTCAGTTGACCAAGCATGGTGGCTCACGCCTGTAATCCCAGCACTATGGGAGGCCTAGGCAGGTGGATCACCTGAGGTCGGGAGTTTGGGGCCAGCCTGACCAACATAGAGAAACCCCGTCTCTACTAAAAATATGAAATTATCCAGGTGTGGTGGTGCATGCCTGTAATCCCAGCTACTTGGGAGGCTGAAGCAGGAAAATTGCTTGAACCAGGGAGGCGGAGGTTGCCGTGAGCCGAGATCGCGAACGCCATTGTACTCCAGCCTGGGCAACAAGAGCAGAACTCCGTCTCAAAAAAAAAAAAAAAAAAAAAAAAAAAAAAAAATCAGTGATTCCACTTTCCATGTGTATGCATTACTACATACCAATTCATTGCTATTCGGTGCAGAGCTGCACACCACAAGAAGTTCAAGCAAGAGTATCAGATCACATGCAACAGTGAGGGGGAGGATGGAATTCAAAAACTGAAGTGTCAGCTCTATGTACATATGAGAGGTAGCATCTGTAATTCTTTTCTATACTGCAAGAGAATTTGAAGTCCAATCTAGAGAATCACCAGAGACTAGCGGAAATACAGTGGAAATAGTGATTCTAGCATTTGGAGACATGTTAAACCCAAGTCCAGTCCGAAACATAGGCAGTGGTCACCTATGAAGTTATTCAAGGTAACTTTAAGGATGACTATTTGCTCAAAATATTGCCTCATGGTCACCATTTGAGTGAAAAGGATACTAGGTAAGAAATATCAAGGGAATCTCAGGTGAATGCAAATATAGCGTCTGTCAGTAACTCTGAAATCCAACCAGTGATCAGTAACTCTCAGGGACATTTATTTTAAAATGGAGACTCAGGCTCTTTGCCCTTAGAGACTCTGATGTAATAAACCTAGGTTAGTACCAAGAAATCTGCATTTTTTTTTTTTTAAGATGGAGTCTCAGTCTGATGCCTAGGCTGGAGTGCAGTGGTGTGATCTCAGCTCACTGCAACCTCCACCTCCCGGGTTCAAGTGATTCTCCTGCCTCCACCTCCCGAGTAGCTGGGATTACAGGTGCACACCACCACACCCAGCTAATTTTTGTATTTTTAGTAGAGACATGGTTTCGGTTTCACCATGTTGTCCAAGATGGGCTTAATTTCCTGACCTCATGATCTGCCCGCCTTGGCCTCCCAAAGTGCTGGGATTATAAGCGTCAGTAGATTTAAATGATCAGCATACAGGATATTATGTGTGTAATGCTTAAACAGAAATGTGAGCTGAGCTACTGCAGCTGGTGATGTGTCATGTCACCCATATTTTTGCCCCATGGTGGGAATCTGTAGTCAGTTTAAAAACAATCCCTGAGTTAGCTGTTTCTCTTGGTTCATAAATAAAGAGGAACTAGAGGCTTATGTCCCAAGTGCATACATCCATTATAGTTTGTTGCGGACTTTCAGTCCTAATTGTATAATTATATGTATGTATATATGTATATATGTATATTTTATATATGTATGTATATATGTGTATATATGTATATTTTATATATATGTATATATGTGTATATATGTATATTTTATATATGTATATATGTATATATATAGTATTTATGTGTATATATGTGTGTATATATGTATATATATATATAAAATAGTTCCCATGCCAGGGTGTGGGATTAAAATCTTTCAACTAATCTTTCTATTATCATCTTAAAATCATGAGTTATATAATCTTGTTGATACTGTTATATATATTCTAACTAGGGGAAGCTACCTTTTTATTATATTCAAAATTGTGATGCCTGAATGGGCAAAATCAGACACATAACATTTCTTACCAAATGACACCTTAAGAAAGTGCATTTCTTTTTTTGTTATTGTATTTTCGTTTGTTTTTTCAAGTTTTATAGTAGAGACAGGGTCTCACTATGTTGCCAAGCTGGCCTCTAACTCCTGGCCTGAAGCAATCTTCCCACCTCATCCCGGCGAAGTGCTGGGTTTGCAGATGGCAGCCACTGTGCCCAGCCAAGAAAGTGCATTTCTTTCGAGATAGACTTACATATTACCTGGGAGTGGTCTCTGTGTTTTTTCTATTTGTACATTAACTAAGAATTGACCATCGGATTATCTACTTTAGTGGTTTTTCTTCTATGGCATTACTTCAGGCTCTAGGGATTCATTTGATCCTCTGTGAACACGTAAGGAGTGAACAAAGGTCTGAGGACTGCAGTCTTCCCAACTCCCATCTTTCATTCAGTGAGCTTTTGCGACTCTCAGTATTGCCCCAAAAGTTCCATATTCAAGAATT
This sequence comes from Nomascus leucogenys, assembly GCF_006542625.1. Taxonomy (NCBI): domain Eukaryota; kingdom Metazoa; phylum Chordata; class Mammalia; order Primates; family Hylobatidae; genus Nomascus; species Nomascus leucogenys. Next base: position 75,254,858 of record NC_044387.1, on the reverse strand, counting down.
TTGCATGTTGAGTTTCTGTTTGTGGCTTTATTAGAAAATGGGTTCTGCATTTAAAAAGGAGGATATTCAAGACTTTGAAAATCACTGGATTTAGCCATCCAGCATTCACAAACGCATGAAAATTAGCCATTCCGACAGGCTGATGATTCTGGAATCAAAGCTGGATAAGAGCTCATTATTAGTGAAGGAAAGGGTTATACCAAACAGATAAGCCTCAGGCATTCATTGCCAAAAGGTAACAAAATTTGCCCAAAGGTTTTAGAAAGTCTTCTCTGGGCGGTGACAGTTCAAGTGAGGTTTAAAAACAAATAGCAGTTTGTCAGATGGTGTTGAGAGGAAGACGCTGCTGCAATGAGGGCATCATATAAAAGGACCTGAACATTGTGAATGATGTTGCAATGATCACAGATGTACAAATACCGCTTCCAGATCCTGATATCAGTTCTTTTGGATGTATACCTAGAAGTGGGATTGCTGGATCATATGATAATTAGAATTTTTTTTAATTTTTTAGGGGCCTCCACATTTCTTCCCATGGTGGCTGCACCGTTTTACATCCCCAACAACAGTGTGAAAGAATACTGTATGATTTCACTTATATGAGGTATCTGAAACAGTCAAAGCGGAAAATAGACTGGTAGTTGCCAGGGGATGGGAGGTAGGGGGAAATGGAGATAAAATTTCATTTTAGAAATCTAGAAGATCTGCTGTACAGCATAGTGCCAAAAATTAATAATACAGTATTGTGCACTTAAAAATTTGTTGATAATATTTCATATCAAACGTTCTTACCATGAAAAACTAAAATAAATGAACACAAGGAAACTTTTGGAGGTGATGGATATATTTAATATCTCGACTGTGCCAATGATATCATGGGTGTACGTATATTTCCAAAATCATAAAATTGTATATGTTAAACACTTTGTATGACAGATGTACCTGACAGTAATAACTCAAGCATACCCTGAGAATGACCATATGGTCTAAGAAGAATATGTGTTCAGAGTCCTAAGCTAAGGAATCCAGGAATGGCCAACCCAGAGAGATTCACTTCTTATCTGTGAAGGACACCTGAACTCCCTGCCTGTCTGTTAGAATACAGGATGTGCAAGGAACCAAGGCCTTTTATTTTGGGTTAAATGGAGGTTGCTAGGTGGAGAGTGCTAAGTAGAAATGTTATATAAACTGCATACTCTTTACAAATAGTAACGGTCCTGTCCAGCCCACTGCCACTGGACCACATCTGTATTTAAGTCCTAAATAAACCCTATGTCCCATTCACTGGCTCTGGGTCTCTTCTTGGACATGGTGCCATCCCTGTTGGAATCAATAGGGCTCCAGCATGACATATTTGCAGGATTTTTTTATTATATCAATTATATCTCAATAAAGCTGTTGAAATTTTTAAAGGGCCTGACCTGTCTTGGAATGGCAAAAAACTTAATGTGACAAAAATGTAGGTTATAGTGAAGGGAACAGGAAATGGTACTGGGAACAGGAAATGGTACTGGGACCATTTTTACTCCAACTAAAAAATTTGTATTTAAGAAATTTGGATATAGATAGGAAGGAGCTAATGTTAAGCAGGAAAGTAACTTGATAAGAGTTTTCTGTTAAATGTGATGGCAAAGCAGTAGGTGAGTATGGGCTCCAGTGGGACAGAACTTGTGGCAGAGAAACCAGGTCAAAAGTTAAAGTTGGATATGATGAGTAATTAAAGAGAGTAGTAGCGTTTCCAAGATAGAAATTAATGAGATTTGCTTACATGCAAAGATTAAGAGGATAAGCTTAAGAACAATAAGTACCATAAAAATGAGTGGCAATGATGATACATTAGGGGTGGAGGATGTAGGCTCATAAGGTTGCCCATGGGGAGATGGAGTGAAGTGTTGAGATGATATGCCCATTTCATAGGGAGAAGTAGAAAGAACAGAAAAACCACTTTTACTTTAGTTCTTATGTAACTATGAAAAAAAAAAGCCTAATTGAGGACAAGAATAGACCTCATTTCTATGGGCAATAGGCACATTCTGCTCCCTATTTCATTATTTCCCTTAAAAAACACTTGGTGAAGACTTGATCCAGATTGTCCTCTTGGAATCTCTGATCCTGATGTCTATTTAAGCGGCAGAGTGGTGGCTTTTCCATGGTATAGAGTCAGATTTTTTTTTTTTTTTTTTTTTTTGGAGACGGAGTCTCACGCTGTTGCCCAGGCTGGAGTGCAGTGTTGAGATCTTGGCTTGGTGCAACCTCCGCCTCACAGGTTCAAGCGATTCTCCTGCCTCAGCCTCCCAAATAGCTGGGACTACAGGCACCCGCCACCACGCCCGGCTAATTTTTGTATTTTTAGTAGAGACGGGGTTTCACCATATTGGTCAGGCTGCTCTTGAACTCCTGACCTTGTGACCCCCCGCCTTGGCCTCCCAAAGTGTTGGGATTATAGTCGTCAGCCACCGTGCCCGGCCTAGAGTCAGATTTTAAATCTTCAAATATTCAAGACCGGTTTATTAGCTATTTGAGGTTGTGAACACTTCTCCTTCCTTACGAGTGCAAAGCCTAACTCATTGAATGTGTGGATTACAAAACAAGGAAACATTACCTTACTGCAACAGAGTCTGGTCTAATTAATAAATCTTTTTGGGAGTTTTCTTTGACAGATCTTACATAAATAAATATAGTTTTAAAAGTGGACTTTTAAACATCAGTTTTTCCTTTCCCTCATGGTTTTCCTACAACAAGGATAAAAGACCCCTCTTCCTTATTTGAAACTTCTCACAATCAACTAGAACTGAAATTATGACCCTGACTCTGTCAAAACCATACTTTTATTACTTCTTGGTAAGCAAGAGAAATGAAGAAAACAAAAGAAAATCATGTGCTATTTTAATGTAATTTATCCTATACTTTTTTCAAAAAGTCACACTCACATCTGCTTGAGAGTTTTAGAGGAATATAATGTATGAAAGAAAATTCCAATAACATAATGTACAAAAATGTTGTCACATATAGAAGAGCAAAAATCTACGTATTGGGGACTATTGCTGTGGGAAGAAGGGCCTGATCTTCATACTCATCTTCTTCATTGAGTACCATGACCCCTTCCAATTCATCCATACTACACCATCATCTGTGCCATGCTTTGCCATGTCCCAGGTGTACTGTCCACCCCAGTAGTATCTGCCGTTTGGATTGGCTGCATGACATCTATTATACCACCATCCACCACCATCTTCTTTAGAGCACTGTTTTCTGGGATCTGTTGTTACCCTGAAAGAAAATGTGTTTGGCGTTATTAGAAACAGAACTACGGTGGTCAAGTTACATTTTGCAGATTACCCATAAAAGAGTGCTACACTCGTGTGCACAGTACTCTTTCCTTTGGGTGCTATACATAGAGTCACACTAATACAACAAAGACCTCCTGTGCCCTATAGCAAGAAAGAGAGAGAACTGGGCCTTTGTGGCCAATCCATCTAGGGACTGTGTTGGTTACTTTATACAGGAATAATAGCTTTTACAACCCTTAATATCAGAGAACCCTGGAAATGAAAATGAAAGTTTTCACACACGCTTTAGAATATAGAGATATAGGTATTTATCTAAGTGCTCATTACTCAGAAAGCAACTGTGCTCAAATTCTAGTTCTATCTCTGGGTAGTTGTGTGACATTGGACAAATCACATAATCTCTCTAAATCTCATCTGTAAAATGAGAATAAGAATGTCTACCTTATAGTTGAAATGCTTTTGAGTGATGCATAAAGAGCTTAGTACAGTGGCTGACAGTGCCCAGGAAGTGGTAGCTATTAAAAATATTGTTAACAATTCTGAGTAACGATATTGGTGGGATTTTTAAAGCAGGAGCAAAGAGTGCCACACATACCAGCCATCATTGTCTCTGTCGTACGTGCTGAAGAACATGCCGTTGTGAATGGTCATGGTCCTGTTTTCTCCCATCAGCTGAGATGCTCCATCCATGAGGGCATTGCCGGCTGTTCCTCTATATTTGTTCACTGACATCTGGTATTTGTTGGCCTCATTCTGTACAGTGAATCCTCCGTAGTGAGCCTTTACTTTGTCTCCTTTCCAGTCCTCCATTTCTATCAAAAGTTCTGTGGGTCCCATCCTGGTAAGCTGGCTAATTTTATCATTTCCAAGCCAATACTCACCTAAAAGAAAAACAAAATAAAATCTCACCAAAAATAAAATTTTGGGAAACTAAAAACTGCCTTTCTTCCCTTATCTTTAGCTTCCACATTTTTGTCAGGAAACTCCTCTTAACTGCCTAAAATAGGCTTCCAACAATGTATGTTTTTTAATGAAAAAAAAATCCCATTTCAAATAGAATGATTTTATTTTGCATGCCTGTTTGTTACCTGGTAGGCCACAGTAATTCTTCCCATCTGTGTTGGTTGCAACATTTCCAAATCCCTGTTTGTATGGATCCCATTTCCTGCCAAAGTCAACACTACCATCTTGACGGTTCTGAATCACTGTCCATCCTTTGGTTGACAGAAGCAAAAAGAGCATATATTAACCAACAGCAAATAATGTCACTTTGAAAAGAATATCTGAATCCCCGTCCATTCCATTTATTATATATTTGGTGCTCTAAAATAGATACAATAAGGAAATAAATATGAGAGGAAAACTTGTAAAATCTTTGGAAACTGCAAGTGCTTTATCTTACCCCAAATTGTGAATTATAGATATTTCATAACTTTTTAAATATCAGGTTGAATTCCAAATCAAATTACTCATTGTCAGCTATGTTAGATGTTAGAGCTAAGTCTTGTTTCCTGGCTTTTTAATTAATTTTTTTTTTTTGAGACAGGATCTCACTATCCTCTGTTGCCCAGGCTACAGCGCAGTAGCATGATCAAGCCTCCAGGTTGTGGGCTCAGGTGATCTCCCATCTCAGCCTCCTGGATAGCTGGGACTACAGGCACATACTACCAACCCAGCTGATTTTCTTGTTTTTTTTTTTTTTTTTTTTTTTTTGCTATTTTTTTTGTAGAGGTAGGGCCTCATCATGTTGCCCAGGCTAGTTTCAAACTCCTAGGCTCAAGCTATCAGCCCAATTTGGCCTCCCAAAGTGCTGGAATTACAGGCATGAGCCACCACACCTGGCCTTGTTTCCTGGCATTTTATGATATCCAAATAATTACAGATCAACAGGTCAACAACTGTCAAAAGCTTACCTCCATTTTCTGTGTTCATATCACAGTATACTCTATACGGTTTGACAGAACTGTCGGGTTGAATGAGATACATTTCAGATGTTTCACCTCCTTTCCTGATAATTTCCTCACATTCTGCAAATGTAAGACAACATTATGTTCAGGGGTTTATGACATAATTTCTTTGTATTTAGTCACCAATTCTTTAAAATAACATTACATAAGTTACTAAGGAGTGTTTTATTATAGGCCTTTGAGAATAATATAGCAAATATTCGATTTTCATTTTACTTTAGTAAGTCCAACCCAGTTTTGAGGACGTTTATCTGCTAAGAGGATGAAAAAAGCTCTTCTCCACCTTTTGTGTCCTGGAATATCCATGAGCTCCCAGAACACACAAGATGGAGAAACTTCTACATCTATCTGTGGTTCTGCCATCTGTTCAAGCCAGTATGCAGATGCACACATCAGCCACCCATGGGACTACCTGTGCCCCGTCCTGCTCATCAAAACCAGCAAATGCACCAGGCCGGTCCAAAACACAACCGGCTAAGGATATTTTTGTGATATACTGTAACGTCATCATGATCTGTTGGGAAAATCCACTCAACATTTTTGTTGTTGTTGTTGTTATTTTTGGTGTGTGAGTTCTTCTGGAACTCTCTAAAAATATGTTTATGAATCAGTTACCTTTGCCAGACACCACAGGAATATTGCAACTGACAGTGCATGGGGTGCGACAATATTCCATTTGAGCTGAGACATCAGATTCTAACTTTTGTATTTTGCTTCTCAGGTTTTCCAGGATTGAACGAAGCACACGAAGGTTAGTTGGGATATTACTATTCACAGTCTCATCTATATATAATTGGTGCTTTTCCAGTTCTGAGGAGTACTCATTGACTACATTTTCATTATCTGGAAAAATGAAATTATGAAGAAATAGTCAGCATTTTTGCCTCATAGAACTAATGTATTTAACTATACAATTTTGATTTTCTGAGAATAAACTATTAAACACTGAGCTACCACCAAGCAGTTATGATATATAGTCATATTTAGGGGAAATTATTTGGCCCATGACATATACAAATTAACATAAATCCTAACTACCATACTAGTAATTTACCATAGGTATAAGCTAAAGATTGTGTCCAGTAATGAATGAAATAGGTTGTTTATTTCTTTGGTGAGGGAAAAGAGGAGAAAGCAGTATTGGGGTCTTCCATCTGAGAAGTTCAATCTTATAGAGTGGATATGCTTGATTTATTTATCCATTTCACATAAGTATAGCAGAACCTTGAAATTTATAAGATGTCATGATTCCTTTGATTTCTTTGAAAAATTTCCATCTGTGGGTATGCTACTCACTGAGATGCCTGTGCCGGGCTCACGCACTAGCTGTTTCCTGACCACCAAGTCAACAGCACTCAACATTCTGACCTCAAGATTCACAAATTAGGTGTCATTATCCACAATACAATTGAATATATTATGGATAACTCTCTCATTCAATACCTCAAATGTTAAAACTATAAATGCTAGGGTTTTTTTTTTCCACTCTGTAAATATTATCTTCTGAGTCACAAGTTTCTTGTATACTTAAAATAAGGAGTCATAGTAGAATTTCTCATAGAAAATCATACTTGCTGATGTCAGACTGGGAATAAAAGCTGAATAGTGCTTATCTGGCAAGTTGCAGGGGAAGGTGCCCAAAAGCAGTATGAATGCTATTCAACTAACCCAGAAATGTTCATCTTCTCACAACCATGCATTCTCGTGGCAGTCTAACGGTTCCAATTTTATAGCTGAAAATCAAATGGAAAGCACAAGTATATCTACCTTTTACTTGCTTCTGCCTCTTTTGCCACAGGTCTTTCAGCAAATACATGTACTGAAAGGTAGAAGAGGAGGTCTGGGAAACAGCTTCCACATTGTTATGTAACTCATCAACACTATTTCGGATTGGCCTTTCCTGTTGTAGCAAAGCCTCTTGCAACTGACATCCTGTAGGACACAACACCCCCTAAAAACAAAGAAAATAGCAGGCATTAGCTGAAGGATTTGGATGATGGACATTTGTTAAAATAGCACATAGGAAAATTTAGCGATATGATTAGCCAACATAAAAATTTATTATTTGGTTTTCTGTAAGACCAGAAATTCGAAAGTCATTATCATACTCTCATAGAGATTTAAAATATTCCTTACCACAGAAAAAATATAATTGGGCTATGAAAATTTTACCAACTGAACAAAGGCAGTGGGCAAAATACAAATGGAAAGGTGGCACCCACATATCCTAATTTGTAATTTTGGGCCCAGACCAAAGAAAACAAGAAAGAAAGCCTAAACCAAAGGCCCAATATGTTTATGTTTTGAATTTTATTTCCAAAATAAACAAACAAAATAACAGTGATGGTAATGTGGGTCAGTAAAACATTAGGAGACTGCCATGACTACAGGCTTTCTCTGCATGAGAGAGCCACCACTGCAAGAAACATCAGTGCACCCACCAGGTCTGGGTCAGCGTGAAGACAGCCTCCAGCATCAGGGGCTTTTCTTTCTACTTTCGTTTGAGTGGCAGCTGCTTTGGCTGGACGAGCCCGATAGCCACCTCCACTGATGGGTGGTGGGGCAGGCCTCAGGATGGGAGCCTCTTCTCTCTTCTTGTCAAGGGGTCGATGACCACGGGCACCGAAGAGACCCTACAAGGAATGAGGCAGAAATATAATGCAGAGTGTTATAGAAGATTTGGAATGTAACTATTCCAACACCCTCATTTTATAATTTAGGTTATCACAAGCTTGATGATTTGCTTAAGATCCATCAACTGGCTGGTTGGTGATAGTGAATCTGTAGGTTGCTTACTGTTCAGTAACAGTGGAAAGACCAACTGCACAAAAAAGCTATGATGCAGTGTAGTTTTTAAAGAGAGGCCTTAGGATAAAGCTGTATCAGATTATGAATAGTAATGACCTCATATTCCTAAAACATACATTGGAACTTACAAAATTGTAAGGAATCTATACTGTCAAGAAGAACGAATATTCTCAAGCCACTTGGATTGTTAGATTCCTGTGATTATTGTTAATCATTTCCCTACTTTCATTTTTGTGAATTGATGATTAGACTCCTATACAAACATATTTAAGAGACATTAAAGACTTATTAAAGGTTGATTCTACTTGGAATTTATTTGTAATAAGACAATCTTTGACCCTTATAAGATACTCTGGAGCTTGGCTACTTGTAAGTCTTGACCATAGGGTTGACTTATAGCTATGGGACCTTGGGCAAGTTGCTTTATCTGTGCCCCAGTTTTCTCATCTGTAAAATAAGCGTAATGATAGTTTGAATCTGCATTACAAGATTATTGTAAGGATTAAATAACTTATTGTGTATGGTACCCTCAGAACAGTACTTGGCAATAATAAGTGCTCATTATTATTTTTACTGGAATCACACATAACAAGTACTACAGTTCAAGTGTCCTCTCCGCTGCTTTCACTTTTAGTCTTATCTTCTATCAACAAAATTATTGGTTAAACCATTATCTTGAAATTTCTTACATGATTTCTTTATCAAACACTATGATTTTCTCACATTTAAAACAATTCTCAAGGCTTGTGCATTATAATTAAAATGACTTGCTAACTTAAAATATTATATTAAAAGATAATGAAGCAGAAAATATGCATTGCAATAGGAAAGCTTTGATTTGGATTAACTACATTCTCTTATTTTTTTTTTTGTCAGTAGCTACATCCTTTGGAGCTTAATTACAAATTAACAAACGACATGATTTGGAGCAACTGAGCAACAACTGAGCTCTCTTGCAATTTTGTGAGTGTAGAAGTCATCAGATGAACTCTATTTGGAATTGTATTGTCACTTATTCATTAGGTTATAATATTATTTAACATTTAGTAGGATGGTGCTAGGATTAAAACCTAGCCAGGCTGGTTCCCGATTTTCCTGTTTAACCAGTTGACTAGATACATTCTTAATATGTAAAGATTTGGAGGATATATACATATTTCACATTGAAGGCATGGTCCTAGTCAGAGCTTACCTTCTCTAAAACCAATTTTAAGAAATGTGATTCATCTGTTTGTTACAAATAAAATTGTAACAGGAGAAAACTATTTTCTTTTTATTTCAGAGCACCACTAGAGAGGTACAATGGATGGTCTGACTTTACTAGAGAAAAGGAAATTTTAAAAAATATTTAAAGAAATTATATACTTAAAAACACTTAAAGAAATTATGAAGGCCACTTGTTGAATAATCAAAATTCATTTTGAAGCCTAAACTACTAAACTGTCTCTGTGAGATTTAGTTGATAAGCAGAAATGTGAAAGTGCTTTGCAGAGTACTTTACAAAAATTTAGTCTTACACATTCTTTACATTTTTCTTACCTAATATGATTAACCAGACTTAACCAGATTAACCATGTGTTTTTACACATACAACCAGATTAACTATATGTTCTTACATGTAGAGTCTGATAAGTACAACACTTAAGTTCCCTTGAAACTCAATAATGATCCAAAATGAATCACTTCATTTAAATATTATTGTGCATTCTTATTTTTAGTTTAATGATACTATGCTATATGCAAGAAATTTGGCCATGATACCTTTGATGATAAAATTTAAATTTCTTAAATATTCATTGTCCTAAATGCATTTCTGTATTTTTAGTAACTGCAAATTAACAGCAATAAGTCAGCAAAAATAATAGTTGAGGAAAAACTGTTCTACAAATAAATAAATTAGACTGAACCGTGTTTCATAGCTATTAATAATAAAAATACACACTAACTCTAATTTAAATTTTTCATCTGAAAAAAGCAATATTTCATTTTCTATCATTGCACTTGATGTATTTTGCTTTTAGGCTTAGTTATAATTTTTATAAATAGTAATCTCAGTAACAATATATATTACCTTTCTTCACCAAAGAACAATCTACCTACGACCAGTTTTTTTTGTTTTAAAATACTGCTCTTTTATTATTTTATAGTTCGTGAGATTTTCAGATCTTGTCCTTTTAATTGTAATCCTGTGTTGCTAGAAGTAAATGAAAATCACAGTACTCAGGATAGCAAGTGAGAAAAACACACCTTACATTAGCTAAGCCATCATCTTAAGAAAACAAAGGTGATAAACTAGAAAACAAGAAATTACTTTGTTTTTATATAAGAAATACTATGAAACATTCTTTAAAAACAGTAAGTCAGAGGTTAACAATTCAATTTCATAGCTATAAGCAATGCTAATTTCATTAAAATAAGCACATAATATGATTATGTTACATCTTATATTAATAATACTACTAATAATATAATAATGCTTTAAAAAATTCACCTCCTCATTGTCGTTGACACCTTGGGACTTAACTAGAAAAACACACAATAGTAGCAATAATAGATGTTTCATGGTTTTAAGTTTGTGGAAGCTCCAAGAAACCATCCTTTTCATGTAGACTTAACTGAGAGATCTTCAATCCTATATATATATCTGAGTCCTCTGCTAGGAATGACTTCAGAAATGGTTACCTTTTCTTAGTTAATATTTAATTTTTGGTTCACTTGTTGGCTGAACCATTTTATCACTTAAGCAACATCTTCCCAGCAAAACTTATTTACTTGTCATACAACTATTATTCTCTGTTGGTCTAGTTTAGAAGCATTAAATTTATTCAGTTCATTTAATTGGACAAAATAATGGGAAGTTAGGACATTCCTCAAAGACAGATGTGTATCTTATTTCTGGTAAATTAATGTGGAAACTACACAAGCTCCCAAAGAATATGTGAGAAAACAAATCTAAGCTTAGTAAATTTGACCTACTCACAAGGCAACCACTAAAATCGTGACTCATTAATGATATACCATAAATGCTTATGTTTTGTAACAATCACATAATTCTATTTCAAAAGGGGCCATTAACATCAATAGTAATGTTATATCATAATGTGTTTATCTTTTGTTTTAGACATTAATCAAAATAACAAAATAACAAATTCATATTCTATTCTATGAAAGATAAACATCAGAAAGACCTTTTTTTTGTGCTGAACAGCTTTTATATTTTGTCCTTAATTCACATATGGTAAAATGTTCAACAAATTCTGAACACTATTAAGATAACTAATAAATTATAGATTTCTGAATCAAAATTATGATGATGATTAAATACATGTTTAACATTCTATTTTACTGTTATATAGTTTATATCATATGATTTATAAAAACAATATTATTTTAACATTGGTGAAGTCTTCATACATCTATTTCAATTAGTATGCTCACAGACTAAATGAGGCCCATTTTCCTTCATTTCCCACAAGCCACAAAATTTATCTCTCTTGTCTGTTCACTTGTGTGTTGCAATCAGGATTAATAACTCCTACAAGAATCAATAGGAACACCAGTCAGTAATCCAAATCCCAGTAAGTGCATTGATTCAAAGCATTTTTCTGTTTTTTGTATGGAAAGTGAAACATTCTCATTAAATTTAAAAATTATTTTATTAGAAAGATAGCAGGTTATCAGGGTTTGGATCAGCAGAGTATTGAAACAATGCTTTGAAACAGAGTCCTGAGAATGGTGTGGGACCCATTACATTTCTTTCTTCTCTAGGTAGCAGAGATTGCATTCCCAAATTCTTTTAACTCAGATTCCTAGAAACAAATTATTCTCTTGGTAGCATAGATTGTCCTCCCAAATTCTTTTAACTTAGCTTAATAGAGACAAAGAACTCAGTTTAAATTAAGAAAAAATATTCACTTGAGTCTTTCCAAATTTGTGTTCCCTTTATTAGCAATGAGTAAATATTATATTTTAAGATTTTTTTCTTTAGCTTTAATGTTTCTTAAAGGGATATATGATCTGACAGAAAAAGCAAATATCTATGTGGATATTAATTAAAATATATACAAGAATATTTCCCATGAAAATATAACTGATAACAAAGTTTATTTTAATAATCTGGACAGGATTTTATTTTAGTGATGTACAGATTCTTACAGATTTAAAAAGAATTATCTGTTAAGAAAACTCTAACCTTTTTTTTTCTTTTGTGGTAACATATTAGTACATTTTCAATGACTGATGTTTCATCAACTAACAATAGAATCATCATTTAACTTTCAGAAGTCTGTAAATTTGTGAAGTTTTTTCTAGTATATAATAGACTCTTGTTCAACACTAAAGTGAAGGTTCCTTTACTTTCCTACTTTGTTCTACTCTGATTGGCATTCTTCCCATGGTCAGAAGGAGGATGGATTAAATCTAGCACGCATGCCCCATAACAGCACAGACTTAACATTCATCTTACAAATAGTTCTTGAGAGTCTCCTCAGTGACAGGTAGTGTGATAGGGGCTGGGAATGCATTGGTGAGCAAGACAGACATAGTAGGCGTTCAATACATAATTACGGGATGAATGAGTGAACTAGCCGTCATTGGTACATGCCTCAGATGCCAAATTATGGGGTAGTCATTTATCGTATTTGATTCTTGAAACCACTATGTTCTACAGATGGTGAAACAGGTTCAGAGAGGTTAAGTAAACTACCTCAGAGTGTATAGGTAGTAGGCGCTGGTATGAGGACTTGACCCATGACTGTCTGACTCTACAGTCCACACTCTGTGCCCATTACATCATATTGCCCAACAGGATACAAACATAAAAATTTACCTCTACCTTCTTTTTGTTTGTTTGTTCTTTTGGAGTTTTTTGGCCAGCCCGTCATCTTGGGACTATAATGTATCAGGCTGATGCACTCACTCATAGCTTTTACTTTCACTTATATTTTTACCCTCATATGTGGGTATAGTATTCATGTCTGTGTGAGGCATGTGCAATGCAGTGATAATGAGTTTCTTTAATTCTAGTTCTTGTTAGATATGTCTTTTTTCTGTAGAGTTATATACAGTTACACTGAGACTCTAAATTGCCTAATATTACAAAGAAGATGATCATGTTTTCAGGGAAGAAATATATTTGCAGAGACACCGCTTACTAAGATGCTTAAATTTTTTTAGAATGTTGATGCCATTGGTGGAGGGGAAAGGGAGTATTATTTGTTCAGTTATTTTGAGGTCATTAGTGCAGTGTTCTTCATATTAGCTGATGTCGTTGCATAAGTCAAGAGTAGTAAATCAGTGACAGAGAAAACAGAGATAATCTGTCCTGCCCAGCAGCTCTCTGGCTCGAAGGGCAAAGACTTGCCGATACCAATTGTCAATACACTTGTTGATACTTTTACAACTCATGTCAGGCCCAGTCTCCATAGCACAAGGCAATTTGGGCAATTTGGGCTATTTACAGAGCATCTACTTCATAGCAGTAGTTTGCTAGGGGCCGGGGAGACCTTGGCGAAGCCTTAAGTCTAAAAGGAAAGACAGAAAATGAAAACTACTTACAATAATTAGTGTTGAGCCTAAGATGGGAGGTGAGGCTTTGGGACTGGTAACTTAAGGATCTAACTTTCTTCAGGAGGAAACGAACTCCAAAGGAAAAGGGCTTTTAGACTTGAAACTTGGTTTGAATGACTGTACAGTTTATGTCATGCACCTGGCACATAGCCAGTACTTAATAAATATCGGTTGAGCAAGTTCATGAATATATAAATGAACGAAACTAAAAGGAATACTGATTCTCGTTGTCTAAATAGGCATAGGTTTTGAGGTACTGTAATAAGTTGTTAGTCTCTGTATATATTTTCCTTGTGTTACCTTGAAAAACAGTTTGAGAACCACCATCCAAAGGGAAATTAACACTGAAGAGTTGGAGGCCAGGCTGGACCAGAGCTCTTGGGGCAAGCCTGAGACCAGTGCAGTGGTGACACCTGCAATTGGTTAGTCATCTTTAGTGGGAAAGCATATGGTGGGGAAGAAATAGGAGACGACGCCATCTCTTGTGGAATGTCTCCCTCTACTGGCTTAGATGTCAGTTTCCATTTCTTATGGGAGCTGACATAGAGCATGGTAGTAAGGGATAATAGGACATTTTCTCCTCCAACCGGATGGAGATCACAAGAGCTAAGAAAAGATAGAGATGCTCTTCTGCTTTTGTCACATTGAGACCCACAACCATTAAGGGTGTAATGAACACCTCTGGGAGTGCTGCTCCCTTCTCCTAGAATGACCCCTAAAATGGAGGTGTGAAGCTCCAGTGGTCCTGTCAGTACTACAACACCCTGACCCTCTAACCACAGGTGACCAAGCTAGGGGTAGACAGACCCCTTACCCAAGCTAAATCTACCAGATTGTCTCTCCAAATTTGATATTTGCTGGAAGAAGAAGGAGAAGAAGGAGGAGGAGGAGGAGGAGGAGAAGGAGGAGGAGGAGGAGAAGGAGGAGGAGAAGGAGGAGGAGGAGGAGGAGGGGAAGGGGAAGGGGAAGGGGAAGGGAACTGGGTCAATTGGCCTGATGTTATATCCATGGCAGTATTTTAGAGGGAAAGCCTACCAACTGCATCAACAGAAGTAACCAAAACTTCCAAACATAATAATTTGATTCTTCACAGCCCAATCTGTGAGACACCTGATGTACTTTCTATAGTACTCATTTTACCTTTCATTAACTTTGACTGAGATTATTTTTGGCATTTGTTGAGAAAATTAAGATCAAATTTTTAGGAATCAGACTGGCTGTCTTATTTTTAAGCATAAATTGGATGTTAGAAAGAGAAGCTTTATATTCAAATAATGTAATCAATCACTAAAAGTTTTCATATATTAAGCATATGGGCTGGGCACGGTGGCTCACAGCTGTAATTCCAGCACTTTGGGAGGCCAAGGATCACTTGAGCCCAGGAGTTCGAGGCCACCTTGGGCAACATGGTGAAACCCTATCTATACAAAAAATGAAAAAATTATCTGGGCATGGTGGCACACACCTGTAGTCTCAGCCACTACAGCTACTTGGGAGGCTGAGAGGTGGGAGGATTGCTTGGGCCTGGGAGGTTGAGGTTGCAATGAGCTGAGATTGCACCACTATACACCAGCCTTGGTGACAAAGCAAGACCCTGTCTCTCTCTCTCTCTCTCTATATATATATATATATATGTGTGTGTGTGTGTGTGTGTGTGTGTGTGTGTGTATGTATTTTTTTGTAGAGATAGGGTTTCACCATGTTGCCCAGGCTGGTCTTGAACTCCTGGCCTCAAGTGATCCGCCAGCCTTGGCCTCCCAAAGTGCTGGAATTACAGCTGTGAGCCACCACACCCAGCCCATATACTTAATATATGAAAACTTTTAGTGATTGATTACATTATTTGAATATAAAGCTTCTCTTTCCAACATGGAATTTATGCTTAAAAATAAGACAGCCAGTCTGATAGTATTAGCAGTGAAACTCTAGGGAAAATGGGAACTTTTATGTTGGTGCATGTCAGTAACATGCATTTCAAAAATTTCAAAAATCTTTCACAATTTAATAACTAATAAGTATTTCTTGAATTAGATTAACAATATTTTCTGTAAAATGTGCACAGGATTAGACAAAGGTTTAATAAAATTTTTATGAAGAGTTACAGTTTGATGAGAAAGCATGAGCCCTATAGATAAAAATGGGCAAAAGATATATACATGTATATATATCCATATATATATTAAAAAAACACAAACATGTACTTGAAAAAAATATGGAATCTAGATATAAATCAAAGAAAGCCAGAAAGGCTGGCTTCTAGAAACATGGATAAAATGTTAGGGAAGAGGGAGAGGTGGGCAGAAAAATCTCTATCCTCTCCACATAATAAAGAGGTAATGACAAACTAAGAAAAAGAGGCAGGTTGAATGAGGATGGACAAAGTATGCTATTGGGTCCAGGATCTCCCTTCAATCCTTGGTTATTTGCTCAATGTTTCAATCTACTTTGCTGATATGGTTTGGCTGTGTCCCCACCCAAATCTCACCTTGAATTCTAGTTCCTATAATCCTCATGTGTTGTGGGAGGGACCTGTTGGGAGGTAATTGAATCATGGGTGCGGTTACCCTCATACTGTTCTTACGATACTGAGTGAGTTCTCATGAGATTTAATGGTTTTATAAGGGGATTTCCCTGTTTCATTCCACACTTCTCCTTCCTGCCGTCATGTGAAGAAGGACATGTTTGCTTCCCCTTCTGCCATGATTGTAAGTTTCCTGAGGCCTTCCCAGCTCTGCAGAACTGTGAGTCAATTAAACTTCTTCCCTTTATAAATTACCCACTGTTGGTATGTATTTATTAGTAGTGTGAGAACAGACTAATATATATGCTAACTAATATTTTGTGTACTAGGTTTCCTTGTGGGGAGAATTGAGGCCCACTTTAGGTTTAGATTAGGATGAAAACAGAAGCTGCCCGTGTTGACCTCTGACTTCTAGGTTACATTTATGCAGCTTTCTCCCCTTTTAGAACAAAGGGGATAATTATTATCATATAACTAATGCTTATGGATCAAGTAATTCTGTGCCAGTCACTGTTACTAGTACGTTACACTTGATTTTTACAATAACTCTATGAGGTAGAGCAGTACTATTATTCCCATTTTACAGATGGGAGAATTGAGGTACAAAAAGAAGAAAGTTGCCCAAGATGATGCTGCAGGTAACTTGCAGAGAAGGAGTTGAATCATGGCATTCTGACTCTATAACCTTACCTACTATGATGGACAGTTTCTTCCTGTTATGCACAAAGCTGTTTGTTCTCTTGTATTGATGTGGTGTTCCTACCTTAGCAAAATGAACACCTGTGTATGTATATCTTTGCATCCTTCTATGAAGATTATATATAACACATGCATACATTCATACAGACATACAGACACACACATTCTCACACACACACACAAACACACATACATACATACCAAGGACATTTTTAGAAAGTAAATCCATTGTAACATAAGGTATGCAAACAATATTGGGGCCAGGAGTGGTGGCTCACACTTGTAATCCCAGCACTTTGGGAGACCAAGACAGGAAAGGTGCTTGAGCTCAGGAGTTTGAGAGCAGCCTAGGCAACATAGTGAGACCCCTGTCTCTACAAAAAAATTAGCCAGGCATCATAGTGCACACCTGTAGTTCCAGCTATTTGGGAGGCTGAGGTAGGAGGATCTGCCTGACCCCAGGAGGTTGTCCACTGCAGTCCA
Source organism: Nomascus leucogenys (assembly GCF_006542625.1). NCBI lineage: Eukaryota > Metazoa > Chordata > Mammalia > Primates > Hylobatidae > Nomascus > Nomascus leucogenys. Next base: position 75,237,522 of record NC_044387.1, on the reverse strand, counting down.
GCCTGGGCAACAGAGAAAGACTCTGTCTTGAAAAAAATTGTCAGCTTATTGCTAAACTGCCTATGAAAATGATTGCCACAATTTATACTCTCATCAATATTTAGGTTGTCCCTCATCCTTGCCATCACTGGTTCTTGTCAAATTTTAAAACTTTTTGCCAACCTGTTAGGTGAAATATGTTATCTTATTGTGATTAAAATTTCTTTCATCATGAGCACACTGAGAATCTTTTCAATTTACATAACAGCCACAATGTGAGTGGTCTTTCTGTGAACTGCCTGTCCATGTGCCTTGTCTTTTGAGTTGCTCATTTTTTCTGTTGATTCATGAGAGCTCTTTTCATATTAAGGAAATTAGCCCTGTGGCTAACATACACATTGCATATATTTCCCAATTTTTCATTTGTCTTTTGACTTTGCTTATGATATATGCAGACTTTGGCCTCATTTTCACTGAGTGGAATTTCAACAGCAGCATCTGCTGGGCTGACATGTTTGAAAAAGGCAGCAGCTAGAATGCCTAGGGCCTCTTTGAGTTCCTTCACCAGCTGCCAGGCATTCAAAGCATCACAAAATTTTATAAATCCAGGGGCTCCATTTAGAACTGTGATGGGAAGCTTAGGCTTCAGTGTGTATAGCTGCACAGGAGTCTGATGAGGAATCATTCTATACTGCAAGGGCATCTGAGATAATCCTTTATTGTACTATTTCCTGAGGTAATCTGAAATTGCTTCATCATATTGTGCCATATAAGTGAATGTGAATGAATGCCTTCAAGACTAACTGGCATCTAGTCTCCAAGAAGGTGTCCTTACTCTTGGAGCCCTGCCTCTCTGTGAACACTGCCTCATAGTCCTCTGACACACCACTGTCACTGGATTGTGGTTTTTGGTGGCATCTCTCAGTAAGTTACTCTACCAGTATCAATTTGCTCAACAGCCTCTCAACCGTTACACCTGGAGAAGCCACTGTCTTCAGGAAGGGATAGAGATTACAGGCAACAATCAGGCCTAACCGTGTCAGCATTACCTTTTGGGATATTATGAGCCAGGATTCCAGCATGGATTTCAGGATGCAAAGTTTTCACAGCATTTCAGGAAATCCTGTCAGCTCAGAGACCTCTCTGACTGCCAGACCAGCATCCCTGAGAGCTTTTGCAGTCCCTCCAGAAGCAGCAGCAGTGGGGCCACATGCACAGGGAGAAGGGAGGTCCCTGATTCAGGTTTTCACGTTTCTTAATATTTTTTTTCTTTTAGGTCTTGCACATTTTAAAATTTATTGCTATTTTAAATAACAATCCCTTTCCCTGCTATATTTTTAACTGCATAAAGGAAAACTATTGATTTTTAATAACATTTTTATACTCAGCTTAGTGAATTTTCATATTGTTTCCAATTGTCTTTTCAATTGGTTTTTTAAGTATAAAGTCATACCATTTGCAAATAAAGATAACTTTGCATCCCTATTTCCTATTTTACACAATTTAATGTTTTTGTCCAATTGAATGACTAGTACTTTCATAAAAAATAAACGTGGATAATAGTGGTGATGGTGGACATCCTTGTATTGTGACTAATAAGAATATTTTTAATGTTTCTCTGTGAACATGATACTGGCTTTTGGTAGCATATTTCTAAAAGAAAGCCTAAAGTGCCTAAATAGCATTATGTAATATAAATATAATGGGATCTATAAATATGAATTAATAATAATAGTAAAATATTCAATCAAATGCCTTACTCTTCTTAATTATTCATGTCAAGAGGTATTTCTGCTAACTAAACTGACTGTTGAAAATATTTCTACAGATAAATTGCATTTTGTAACTAAGTTGCTAAGTTTTATAGAAACTAAATAAAATTTAGAATTAACTTACTTAAATGTAATGGAAAATATTTTTCATTGTCATAAAATTTACAATGATCAGAAATACAGAACTGAATTGTCCTTTTATAAGCAATTATCTGCATTACACACACAAAAAGACTGTGATTAAATTAATGGTTGCTGAAATAGCAACTTTTCGGGGTGAGCACATCACACACACACACACACACACACACACACACACTATCTTTCCTACATATTCAGTAGCTGCAACTCCAAATCAAAATTAAAGTCTCGGCTGGGCGCAGTGGTTCACACCTGTAATCCCAGCACTTTGAGAGGCTGAGACAGGTGGATCACCTAAGGTCGGGAGTGTGAGACTAGCCTGGCCAACATGGTAAAACCCCATCTCTACTAAAAATACAAGTAATTAGCCAGGCGTGCTCGTGCACACCTGTATTCCCAGCTACTCTGGAGGCTGAGGCAGGAGAATCATTTGAATCCAGGAGGCAGCAGTTGCAGTGAGCCGAGATGGTGCCACTGCACTTCAACCTGGACGACAGAGCCAGACTCCGTCTCAAAAAAAATTAAGCTCTCAAAGCCACCTACACCCATATTTAAGTGTACAATATAATAGCTTACTTATTCATTCATTCAATAAATATTGAAAACTTACCAGTTGCAAGTCAATTAGATTCTGACTGTGTGATAGTAAACATCACGCCATATTCACCCCATAAGTCTACTGGGAAATACAGATATTTAAACAAATATTACAACTAAACATTCAGCTAAGAAAGCTGGAACCAAGACATTGTTATTTCTTCTGTGGCAGTATAAACACCAAAAATATTTCTGTAAAATAAAAACATTTGTAAATGACTGTAAATATTTGTAGGTACAAATTCTTATTTGTAAAGGTAAACAACAAAAGTCATGATTATGTTCAATATTGTCACTTATTTTGTGATATGGTGTTGTGGGTTGAATCGTGTCCCCCCAAATTCGCATTTTGAATTCCTAACCCCCAGTACCTAAGAATGTGACCTTATTTGGAAATAGGGTATTTTTGGATGGAATTAGTTAAGATGAAGCCATACTGGAGTAGGGTGGGCCTTTAATTCAATATGATTGGTGTTCTTTAAGAAGGGGAAATTTGGCATAGGCATATGCACAGCGAGAATGAAATGTGAAGATGAAGGCAGACATGAGAGTGATGCAGCAGAAGCCAAGAAACGTCAAAGACTGCCAGAGAACTACCAGAAGTTAGGGGAGAGGCATAGAACACATTCTCTCTCACGTCCCTCAGAAGGAACCAACTTTGCCAACAGCTTTATTTCAAACCTCTTGCCTCTAGAACTGTGAGACAATAAATGTTTGTTATCTAAGCCATACAGTTTGTGGTACTTTGTTACATCAGCCCTAGCAAACTAATACACATGAGATGGGGCTTCAAGTAGTAGAGGATGGTGAAATTGTGATAAGTAAGACCCGAGGACTCTCTCTCTCTCTCTCTCTCTCTCGGACTCTCTCTCTCTCTCTGTCACACACAGACACACACACACACACACACACGCACACACACATTGCTAAGATATTTATAACTGACAGTTTATAACTGATAGTGCAATCTAATTATTCCCAAAGTCTTTCCAGGCATTAACAGGAAGAACAGCCCCTTCGCTGTTCCTTATAGTCCCAGAAGCTTCTGTTTCAACTATGCTACAAGACAGTATCTGCTAACACTACCTTAGTATTTAGGCAAATTCATAGCATTGTGCTAAACAATTAAAGACCAAACTTTTGGAAGAAATGTCCAAGTATCATTTTTCACAGGTTTTGACCTCAGAAATTAAAATAAACAGTGATAACTCCCATGATTACTTTCTTTTGAATTAATGAACAATTTCAAATATGAAATTTATGGGATGGACAACTGAGCTACACAACTCTAAAGAACGTTGCATATAGTGTTTTTGAAAGCTTGTATATTTAACCCTCTAAGTTGAAACAGGAAAATAATAGTAATATTTATTATTTTATGATTATAAGAATCAGAAAACACTTCCTATAAAAATATCATAAAAAGCTGATGAAAATGGCACGCAAATCTATACTCGTATGACCTATTACTGTTCAAGAGCAAAGGACAATATTTGAAGGAGAATAAAAAGAATTTCTGTATTGGTGAGTTTTAAAAATCTTGCCTAAATGAGGGCTTTCCTTAAAACTTGTATTCTTGGTTTTACACAGACATAATACTAATATTTATATTAATAAGTTGCTTGCCGTGTCTGCTTTAAGGACAGCCCCGAGGGCCAGTATGAAGAGCAGTAGTGACACCTGCTGTTCAATTAAGACAGCTTGGGGTGTCAGCCAGGCCATGTGTGTATCCTGGAGCCCTTCAGGAATCCAATGAAACCTGTAGATCTTTTCTCCAGAAAATAAAACATATTCCCATATAAATACAAAATTTTCCTACAATATACATAATTCATGAATCCCTGAACTAAATAATAGGGTCACTTGAGTTCTATATTTATCTAAAATATTGTAAACTTTCAAGTGGATGACATAATTCTATAAATTCACGACAGTGTTTTAAAAGGAGCAAATTCGAGGCAATTTACCTCAATCATTACCATGTTGTTATTGAGAAATTAAATTAATGTCTCCAGGATGATTAAATATGTAAAAAGTTAATAGGTCCAACTAGACAATTAATATATTGCCATAGATATTAGTCTTGCTTAGGTTTCTATGGTTTTATTGTCATTTCAAATCATGTTATTTTCTATAGTTATTAAAAGGTGAATATATTATTTAGTTCATCAAGTATATATTTTATAATTATGGTATTTTCTCGCAAGGAAATACCATCACCTGCCACCTTTACAGAAAATCAATTCTTAGGCCAAACTCACGGTTAAATTCAGAGATGTTGTATCTTCAAGTAAAAACATGACCTTAAGGCAGGGCGCGGTGGCTCATGCCGGTAATCCCAGCACTTTGGGAGGCCGAGGCGGGCGGATCATCTGAGGTCAGGAGTTCAAGACCAGCCTGGCCAACATGGTGAAACCCCCGTCTCTACTAAAAATACAAAAATTAGCCAGGCATGGTGGCGAGTGCCTGTAATCCCAGCTACTCCAGAGGCTGAGGCAGGAGAATTGCTTGAACTTGGGAGGCTGAGGTTGCAGTGAGCCAAGATCACGCCATGGCACTCCAGCCTGGGCGCCAGGAGTGAAACTCCGTCTCAAACAAACAAAAAACAATGACTTTAATGTTTTTAATGAATTTCCAAGTGAGGTTGATTTATATTGCTATTCTTTTGCTAGATTTTTCCCCCTCTCAAAGTGTATGCAGTATGCTCTCAGGACAGGATCAGTGAAACTGAAACAGGGCCAGTAAAATGTTTGTCTATTTAAGTTTGCAAATGCCCAAGTCCATCCATTTTTTTTTAACATAGAAAAAAAATTGGGTAGGGTTGATCACAAACCGCAGATTTTACCAGGGTAGAAAGCAAAAATACCAATACTTGGCACAAGGATATGTATAAATAAAAATGGCTAAAGTCTCCAATTGTGTCTCTCTTCTACCAGCTTTGAAAAGCTGTACCCTGGCATTGTTGAAACCACGATAATCAGCAGGCAACTAGGAAATGGCCAAGAGCTATGCAGTTTTGAGAAATAATAATAATGAAAAAACTATTCGCAGAAAATAAATATGGAGTTTTGTTATATCTACATGTCAAAATTTTCCAAATTAAAACAGCTATTCTTCAACATTCACTCAAGTGTTTACTGAACTGTTTGAGCGAAATTGTTTTCAGGTGTTAAGCCTACAACAGTGTCCAAGTGCTTCTCGCCAGGATTAGAACCAGGAGACACAAAGCACGCAGGCGACCTCCAAAGAGATCAAGGCAGTGGAAGTGCCTTAGATGGAGCCCACGGGAGTTTGCTCTCTAGACGCTTAGGTTCTCTGAATAAAAAGCGTTAAGCTTCCGGGGAATACAGCACGAACAACCAGGACCCCAGGTAAGGCAGAAAACATAATTCTAAGATTTCTTCAGAGGGACAAGTGAAACCCTCCACCCAGGCGCTTCCAGGGGTCTCCCGCTTTCAGCCTCTAGACTCCGCCCTAGAGGCGGTCCCGAGGAGGGAGACCCGCCTCCTTATCCTAGATGGCCGGGGGAGACTAGCGCGCGTGCGCAGAGCTTACATCACATCCGCCGCCTGGGCACCCAATTCCGGAAGGTGCAGCACAGCTGTGGCGGCGGGTACTGCGTTAGTGATTAGGGTTTCTTCCCTGCCGGAGGTGGGATACACGGTAGCATCATGGTTGAGGTAAAGTGACACTGGGGCTCTCAAGAGTCGTTTGTCTCTGGACTGTTTTTTTGGCAGTGGGCGTGGGGGATTGAGAGTACCTGGAGTCCGGAGAGAAAAGAGGCTACGAGGGGAGCTATTTGGCCAAGGCCGGGTGGTCTCTTCTTCGGGTTTTCGGGGAAGGGGTAGAAGCCGGATGAGAACCCAAGTTGGAGGTTCAGCCCGGGCGCGAAGCCTGAGATAATTCGTCCAGTCCTCCTTTGACTCTTGGGAGCTGGAAACTGTCCTTGGAGGCGGGGCCTCTGTTGGTGTTCGACCACTGGTACTCGCCGCCCTCGGGGCAGTGTCAGTGATTCTGTGCCCTAAAAGATTGGTAGTCTTCTCTATCTTGCGTTCAGGTCGTCTCTTATTTCACCTCTACCCCCAGAAAAACTTGCCATTCTTTACATCTTTCCCTGGCGTGAACATCCACGCTGTTAGCTGGTCTTGTCCATCTTACCCCACATGTTTATTGATTCCATTCACTCTTCTTCATATCCACTGCAGTCCACCTTAATTGAGACCAACATCATCTTTCACCTGGACTGGTGCATTAGCTCCCCGTTGGTTGGTTTCCTTGCTTCCATTTTGTTCTATAAGTTGTTCTGTTTAAAACGTAAGTTGTTCATACCTTTCTTGTTTAAAACCCTTTACTGACCCTATGTTGCTAGAACAAAATATAGGCTGTTGTAATAGTCTAAAAGACCTTACCTAATCTGGACCTTGTCTACCCTTGCAACTACAAAGCACCATCTCATCCACCATACACAGCTGTACTGCGCTCCTTGTATTATTTCAGTTAACTGAACTTTTTTTTACATGACATTTCCATCAGCCTGGTTCGTTCTTACCTCTGTTTTGTGCAAGGCTAACTCCCTTTCTGCTTAGATATCACCTTAGTGAAATCTTTCACAATTATACTTAGTCCTTCGTTCCCTGACTCAGCGCCTTGCTTGTTGCCTTCATAGCACTTACCAAAATGGGAATTATTTTTCTTTTTATTTGTCTGTTTCCTCTTGAGCACAGGGACCATGACCACCTTTTTATCATTCTATTGTGAGATTCTAGCACAATACCTGCCAGACACACAGTAGGAGCTCAGCAAATATTTATTGAATAAATTAAACTCCGGCATCACTCAGTTGCTATTATACCTGAGGTTCTAGCCAAAGAGGAGCTTCCCCCTCTTCTCTGAACTTGACTCCTGTAGCTTGCAACAAGTAGCTATGGTGAGTGGTATAAAGCTTTTTACATATTTAAACATGTGAAGTGTATAATCAATCTGACGTTAGGTTATGATTTGTGTAATTTGTAGATAGGTGTGTAATTGCATTCTTTTTTTTTTAGGAGGTACAGAAACATTCTGTACACACTCTTGTGTTCAGGTCATTGAAGAGGACCCATGACATGTTTGTAGCTGATAATGGAAAACCTGTGCCTTTAGATGAAGAGAGGTTGGTGTAGTTTTGTTTTTTTTTTCAATTGCTAAAATACTTAACATTCTAATACTGGGGGAAGAGAGCAGGGAGAGGGAGACCTTTAAAGATAAGCTACTCATGGGCTAATTATTCAATAATGAGTGGTGTTTTGGCATAATTTAAGCTGATTTAACTTTTTTTTTTTTGGCCTTTTACAGTAAAAGTTCCATTAATTAATTGCATTTTACAAATACCCAGTAATTAAGAGAGTCCCTTTTAGGTATTTTATTTTATAATCAATCACTTTGTATGTGCTTTCAGCTTCCCGCTGCTCTCAGAGCCTTGCTGAGCTGAAATTGTACCTGGCCAGTACCTCTACTCCCATCTTTTCTCGTTAGTATGATGAAGATTTTTGAGTGGTGGCATATTTTTGGTTCTACATATCCAGCTCCAGTCTGGGATTGCATTATGTGCAGTGTTCCTTCTTTGTCCTTTACCCTTTTAAAATCTACTTAACTCCTCAAACAAGCATTTATATTTAATTTATAAAGTAGACTATTTTTAAAAGTAGTATAAGTGCGTTTCTTTTTAAAATATTGAACCAATTAAGTACTTTGATTAGTTCTAACTAACCTGTTTGGATACATCTAGTAAAGATTGCTATAGAGTTTTTACTGTATTTATATTTTGAAGGAAAGTATATTGACTTTGAGGTTTCTTAAAGAGTATTTTAGTTTCTGTATATCTTTCAATCAGACACTTGACAATTTATCATAAAAGGTTTTCTATTAGGTAACAAACTAAAATATTACTTAGGTTTAATGAATGCTGTGTGGTCGAATGTAAGCAAAAGAACAGATACGGTGGGGAAATGCACTTGGAAATTTTTGATTCTTTTAAATACTACTTAAAATCGTACTAGAAACTTTTTCTACATGAATGGGCAAACTTAAGCTAAGTGTTTGTTTTAAAGTATTTATGGATACGTTCTTATGTTTATAATTTCTAAATAGTCACAAACGAAAAATGGCAATCAAGCTTCGTAATGAGTATGGTCCTGTGTTGCATATGCCTACTTCAAAAGAAAATCTTAAAGAGAAGGGTCCTCAGAATGCAACGGATTCATATGTTCATAAACAGTACCCTGCCAATCAAGGTGAGTATGGTATTATCAGAAGTGTCAGACTTATATGTGAATTTTAAAAACAGAAAAATAAAATGTGTTATTTTTGCCCCTCCTGGCAGGACTTATTGTGGTCATACAGTATTTAATGGCCGTACCAGTATTATAATGGAAGTTTTGATCCTCATGGGAATACTGAGACATTGGTTGATGACTTTTTTCTTATAGGAAATAAAAATGGTAGTATAATGATGGCAGAGATGCTTAGAATGTGGAGAGGGTCACAGTAGAGATTAAAGGAAAAAATTGGAGAATATTCTTAACCTGTGGGGATACCATCTATCTTGTCTGTAATTCAGAAAGGAAATTAAATACTGAAATCTTAGTAAGTAAAGAGAATTCAAGATTCCACAGGAAACCATTTGCTTGGAAGAAATACCAGAGTAGATTGTCACTTGATAGGAGGGCTTTTTTGTATACCATTGCTATATAGCAAATGGTCAAGGACATGGTTTACAGAGATCAAAGCAAAAGTGATCAACTTCCCTTATTTCTGAGGCTTGACTTTAGTTGAGAAAATTTGATAGAGCCAGTTGAAAATTTAATATTACTTGATACATTTAAAGAGATGACAACTTTTGTATAAGATAAATTCACTACTGTTGATTGTTTTTTGTCTTTTTTCCAGGACAAGAAGTTGAATACTTCGTGGCAGGTACACATCCATACCCACCAGGACCTGGTTAGTGAGCTGTTATATATTGAAAATGTCTTAAAAATGTCACATATATTTTCACTAACGAGCCAATAATGAGATTGTTGTTGCCTATAAAATGCAAGATAAGCTCAATAACCAAGCATCCATGCATAGCTTTGTAGTTGATAATGAATACTCATATGCCTTCATTCAGCAAACATTCTTAAGTACATATAATTTTTCAGACAATGTGCTAGGAATTCAAAGACAGTAAAACTGTTGCAGGCCTAGTTATTTATTATCTGGTGGTTTAGGCAGACATGTAAATACCACTAAGCTTATAAAAATGATGGAATGTTAGAAGCAGTATCTGAGAAACATGTCCTCTGTCTGTATTAAGGCATTGGTCCACAGATGGAGTGGCCAGTATAACAGGGTAGAGGACAAAAGGCTTAGTATGTAAAGAAAGTACAGGGAAATTGGGTGTTTCTAGTTCTAGTAAGTTACATCCACTCTTGGAAACATTCTGTTAGTATCTGAGGAACTGCTTAATACTGACTTTTGAAACTAATACCCAAATATAATGGAAATTAACTTTACTATTCTGGGCTGCTTTAATACCATGTGGGCTGTGATCAAATCAAATTTGAGTTATATGTTATTAAGCAGTATTTATTGTAGAAATTAAAAACAAAGATGAGCAAAACTTAAATCAAAATTTGTATAATATCACTGCCTGGAGATAATAAACATTTGGTGTATGTTTTCCTTCATCATTTTATTTTAAGTGCATGTAAATGAATAATACACAGCTACTAAAAGAAGTTGATTTTTCATTTTAATAGGGGTTGCTTTGACAGCAGATACTAAGATCCAGAGAATGCCAAGTGAATCAGCTGCACAGTCCTTAGCGGTGGCATTACCTTCGCAGACCAAGTATGAAATATTATAATTACGAAGATCTTAAAAGCATAGTTCACTGTTCACATTTTTTCTTTTTAAAATTTCTTTATAACTATTATGTGACATTTTCCTTTATTAGGACTTAGTAACAATTTAAAGGGTTAGTTTTGCAGAATACATGACTGGAGGCATTAATTACTTTGAATATATTATTTCTTTTGCCTCAGGGCTGATGCAAATCGTACTGCACCTAGTGGAAGTGAATACCGACATCCTGGGGCTTCTGACCGTCCACAGCCTACAGCGATGAATTCAGTAAGTTTTTCTGCATCAAATAGCAGGTTTCTAACTTCTGGAACATATTGCCTTATTTCCCTCTTCTTTGGAATTATTAAGATAAATAGCAGCCTGAGCTAGTCATTCATATTTCATAGCCCTAAAACTCAAGTTGGTAGTAAATTAACGTATTTTTTGGAATTTAATTCTGTTATTTGTCTACTTGTACATTCATCAATATATATTTTGATGAAGATAATGTGATGTTGGTATTTATTGCCCACTATTAAAAATGCAAGGAGAGTTTTTCTGAAACTTGTGTTAGTATGTATTAAATATGAAAGTCTTTTTTTTTTTTTTATTAAATTTTAAGTTGGTGTGTACAGTTACGTTGAGTGCTGTTAGTGTTGTACTATTCATGGACTATACAACTAGTCTTATAAATGAGCATTTAGAAATAAGTTTATCTGTTTGTAAGTAAATGGCAACTGGTATTAGTATGGTAGAAATAGTTGTTGAATTATTTTCTACAGTTATTTTATTGATTTATCTGCAGCATAATAAAATATGCTGCCACTTGAAATAAGTGCTGGCTTTGCTTCTCAGCTCATCATGCAATTGATTTGACTTTATGAAGTGAATGAATGTGTAACCGCCACATCTCATTTCCTCCTTTATTCCATTCGGAGCACATCTTCTGTCCAGGCTCTCTACCCTCCTTATCAGGGTATAATTTAAGCTTCTTGAGGGCAGGAACTTTATGGGCTTATTTATTTTTTGGATGACTAGATGACTGCTTACAATAGATGGTATATCAGGCAGTATACCTGTTAAAATAGTATTTAAATACTGTATTAGAAGATAAATAGAAGGAACTGTCTTTGCTATATTAAACCAATAATGTTAAAATATAACAATGAAAGGCAATGGCATTAATACACTTAAAATGACTTTAATATTGGGAGCTTACATGGAGCATTTACTACTTTTTAAATCTTTGTAGTAACCCTATGAAATAGGCACTATTCTTCCCATTTTACAGGTGAGCCACATAGAGGTTACATAATTGTTACCTAATGTCAAACAGCTAGTAATTGGCCAAGCTGGGTTTTGAACCCATACACAGTGATGTTTGCTCTTAAGTCTAATGTTCTGCCTCTCTGTGATTTTATAATTGCTTTTTTAAACTAACATACAGAAAATTTTATTTCTTCATTTATGGAAAAATTCTTTTGTAAGTTCCCTCTTTCCATTTCCATTTCTGAATTGATACCGTGAAGCCTTAGGTATGATGTCTTTAATAATAATAATGTCTCTTCTATGTCTAGATTGTCATGGAGACTGGCAATACCAAGAACTCTGCACTGATGGCTAAAAAAGCCCCTACAATGCCAAAACCCCAGTGGCACCCACCGTGGAAACTCTACAGGGTGAGTGATTCTGCATTTATTTTATTATGTGAACCATGATTGCTTTCTAGTTGACAAGCACTGAAGAATAGAATAAGGAGGAAAAAGAGTGAATATGAAAAGCTGGTAGAGCGATCTGAGGTGGATTGAGAAGAGTCTTAGGGAGTATCTTAAAAGATCTCTTGGGAAGGCAACTTCTTTAAGTAAAAGTTATACTTGTATTTTATATAAAATAGTATGAAATGTCAAGATAATGCTACTAAATATGGATGGCAGACTAAATATAGAAAAAGTGTTCAAAGTATTTAGTTTGAAGGTGAAGGGGGAAAACACCATATAAAGAAATTTCTTTGGGCCTACCAGTTATTCTTTCAACTACAATAAATGAAAATGATTCAGAGTGTATCATCTAAAAGAAAATGGACATGCATGCTAACTTCAGCAGCACATATACTAAAATTGGAATGGTACAGAGAAGATGAGCATGGCCCTTCCACAAAGATAACACAGATTCGTGAAGTGTTCCAATTTTGCATTGCTTGCCTGTACCAAAATATCTCATGTACCCCATAAATATATTTCTACTGTGTACCCACAAAAATTAAAAACAGAAAATTTTAAAAAAGAAAATGTACATAGTAGGAAATGTACAGCTACACATAATATGTATTTTAAAAATTTTATTTTTCAAATGATTGTTCAGTAAGAGCCTTTTTGTTTGACATACAGGTCTAATGAATTGTAATAGATGTATTGATTTGGGTAACCACTACCACAATTAGGATATAGATGTTACATCACCTCAAAAAACACCCTTGTGCTATTCACACTTTCCTTCACCTCTGACAATCACTGATCTGTTTTCTATCACTGTAGTTGTCTTATTTTGTTTTTCAAGAATTTCAGTTCTAATTTATTTTTAATTTTTATGGCTAACATAATAGATGTGCATATTTATGGACTACATATCAAATTTGATACAAGCATACAGTGTGTAGGCCAGGCATGGTGGCTCATGCCTATAATCCCAGTGCTTTGGGAGGCCTAGGCAAGTGCATCTCTTGAGCCTAGGAGTTCAGTACCAGCCTGGGCAACACAGCAAAACCCCATCTCTACAAAAAAAGACAAAAATTGGCTATGTGTAGTGGCGCACACCTGTAGTCCCAGCTACTCCAGAGGCTGAAGTGGGAGGATCACTTGGGCTCAGGAGGCAGAGGTTGCAGTGTACCCACAAAAATTAAAAACAGAAAATTTTAAAAAAGAACATGTACATAGTAGGAAATGTACAGCTACACATAATTTAATATGTATTTTAAAAATTTTATTTTTCAAATGATTGTACAGTAAGAGCCTTTTAATACTTTTAAAAAAGCCAAGATCACGCCACTGCACTCCAGCCTGGGCAACAGTGACACCCTATCTCAAAACAAAAAACAAAGAAAAACATACAGTGTGTAATGATCAAATCATGGTAATTGGGATATTTATCTCCACAGTAATTGGGATATTATTTCTTTGTATTAGGAACATTCCAATTTTACTCTTCTAGTTATTTTGAAATATACAATAAATTACTCTTAACTATAGTCACCCTATTGTGCTACCAAGCTAACTAGCCAAACTAGTGCTACCAAACACTAAATCTTACTCCCTTTATCTAACTGTATTTTTGTACCCATGATCCACCCCTTCTTTATCTTCTGCCTCCCCATTATTCTTCCCAACCTCTGGTAGCCATTATTCAACTCTCAAGATCATTTATTTTTTAGCTCCCATATGTGAGAGAGAGCATGCAATATTTGTTTTTCTGTGCCTGGCTTATTTCACTTAACATAATATCTTCCAGTTCCATCAATGTTGTTGCAAATAACAGAATTTCATTCTTTTTTATGGCTGAATAGTATTCCATTGTGTGTATGTACCACATTTTGTTTATCCATTCACCTCATAATGGACACTTAGGTTGGTTTAGCTGTGTCTTTTTGACTATGTCATATAAATGGAATCACACAATACGTACTTCTTGAGACTGGCTTCCTTCACACAGCTTAATACCTTTGTGAGTCACTGAAGTTGTTGCAAGTATTAATAATGTATTCCTTTTTATTACTGAGTAGTATACATTATATAGATGAGCCACAATTTGTGTTATCTACTAACTCACTGAAGATAAATTTCATATTATTGTAAAATATAATAGTCATTATCTCTTAAATTTATGATTTGAAGATGGGAAGGCAATTCAAACTCGGGCTGCAGTTAAACTTAAATACATTTTAACTTCTATGTTAACCTGCCCATTCTACTTTGTTTTATACAGGTTATCAGTGGACATCTTGGCTGGGTTCGATGTATTGCTGTGGAACCTGGAAATCAGTGGTTTGTTACTGGATCTGCTGACAGAACTATAAAGGTAATAATGAAGGAAGAAAAAATAAACATGACTTGGTGTTTGTCATGTAAGTTTAATCAGTTATTATTTCCTGTGGCAGGAATTGCTATTGCAGTTCCTCTGTTATTTTAGACCTGAATAAGGAGTAAAATTTATCGTTTATACTAGTGAGTGTTCTAAATAAATATGTTTGAAAAGTGGTATTTAAACCACTTTTTCTTTACCTGCTGAATACCTACCACTAATTCCTTTATACTTACATTGTTCTCTCCAACTGGTTACAAAATTAAGAGCATGCTCATTCATAGAAAATGTGGAAAATATAGAGAATTATGAAAGTACATAGACCTGTATATAATCCTACCATTGTTAGATATTTGGATAAGTTTCATTTTAGTATTTATTTCTATAAGTATCAATACCTTTACTTCTAAGCTCTTTTCCTGTGTGTGTATCTTTTAAAAATCATTCTTAGTATGTAATTTCGTATCTTGCTTTTTTCACTTAACATTGTATCAAAGGCATATTCCTGTGAAAAATTTACCATCTTTTAAAGTGGTTGCATAATGTTATATCATTTAGTCTATAATCTGTTTTCCTATTGTTGGACAGTAGAGTTTTTAGTCTGATTTTCACCATTACAAGTAATACTGTTAAGTTTTGTATATAAGACTTTTTCTGTATTTTAAATTATTTTGTTATGGTAGAGTTCCATAAATGGAATAAATGGGTCAAATATTTTTGAAGCTGATACCCAAAGTACAAATTACTTTCCAAATGGGTGAATCGATACTTGCAGTGTATGAGAGGATCCTTTTCAGCACGTTGGTTGTACATTCCTTTACAAATATCTAATATGGTAAGCAAAAATGGGTACTTAATCTTTTTTAAAAACTTTGTATAAAATTTCTAATGAGTTTGAACTTTTTCATATCTGTGTTTGCTGCTTTTAGGGTTTCTTTAAGTTGTTGCCATCCTCAGTTAATTTAATACCATACTTTTCTTACTGTTATTATCAAAGATATCATTTATATAACAAGAAGGTTAACCTTTTGTCATCTAATTGCAAATATTTTTCCAGTTTGAGCATGCTAGTTTTTTTCTTTTATTTGGAGGGGAATCATTTTGCAAAATTTTTTATTTTTACATATTTGTTATCTTTTTCCTTTTCTCTTTGAAAGCTCAGTTTTAATAATCAGGATTCTAAAATTTTGTTTTGTAGTAACCAGTGAAAGAAAACAATAAATATTCTTTGATTGCAGATCTGGGACTTGGCTAGTGGCAAATTAAAACTGTCATTGACTGGGCATATTAGTACCGTGCGGGGCGTGATAGTAAGCACAAGGAGCCCATACCTGTTCTCTTGTGGAGAAGACAAACAAGTGAAGTGCTGGGATCTTGAATACAATAAGGTAAGCTTGGAGTTAAGGATTTAAAACATTATGAACTATTGTTTATCTTTCTAATTCTAGAAGTTTTAACTTTCCTGCTTTGTCTTTAGGTTATACGGCATTATCATGGACATTTAAGTGCAGTGTATGGTTTGGATTTGCACCCAACAATCGATGTGTTGGTAACCTGTAGTCGAGATTCAACTGCACGGGTAAACGGGATGGAGTTGTGTATTTATCTGTAAATATATTGCATCTTCTAGGGTGCACATTTGGTTTCAGAGTCTTCAATTGATTGATAGAGAATTAAAGATAGTTGTCTTGAGTCATCAATATCCTAGTCCCTAAGTTTCTTAACTTGCATTTTTTTCCACCTTAGTCTTCAGTTCTGTGGCCTCACCATGTTAGTGTTATTAGTGCCCTGCCCCTGCAATGTGATATTCTCACGTTCCATTCTGTAACAACTATTGTCCATTAGTTCTTTCATTCAATAGTCTTAAAAAGTAATCCCATCATACCCATTCTTAGACTTTCAGTACCCTGATCTTTTAGCTTTTTAGAATTCTTGCAAGTTTTCTCCTATTTATATTCGTCCTCCAGTTTATAAATCATTATCTTTCACTTAAGCATTTTCTTTATTTTATTCAGACACTAGTTGTGTAGTAAATTTTCAGCCTTGAATTGATCCGGTTATCTTCTTGAGATAATGAATACCTGTTCTCTTTTGTAATATGTCTATTGTGTTTTTATAGATTTGGGATGTGAGAACTAAAGCCAGTGTACACACATTATCTGGACATACAAATGCAGTTGCTACAGTGAGATGTCAGGCTGCAGAACCACAAATTATTACAGGTATGATCGATACTTTCCAAATTCACAGAATATTCATGTCAGAATCCATGTTATTATACATATGCTTTTAATATTCATGATGACTCTTGCTCTGTATTGTGTTTACAGTGTTTCTGTGTCATATTTTAATCACGGACAATTGAAATGTATTCAAATGAAATTTCATTCCACTGTTTTTACCTCATGCTTTTTACATACCATAGAGTATGCCATACATAGTATCCTGTAATGTCTGACTTGAATACTGTGTTATGAACAATTAAGTATTATTTTATAGTGTCAAAATTATTTTTCTAGGAAATTGAAGTTAGAAGACAAAATACCTTGAGACTAGTAACCTTTAGAGCTGATGTGAATCTTACTTTGCTCTAAATAAAGTTAGTAACAATGGATCTTTAATACTAGAAAATAATTCCCTTGCTTGATGTATTTTATTAACTTAAAAAAATCATTGAAATTTTTTCCTTTTCACTAGGGTATACAATGATATATTTATTTCTTATTTGCATGTGTTTTAGCTGTTCAATTGGCAGTGAATCAGTTGTATTGCATTTTTTTAAAGCATTAAAATCAACCTAAAAATTTGGAACTATGAAGAAATTAGCCAAGACTAATTTGCATGTGATATGACTTTCATTTAGAACATATGTGTTTTGAAAGAATGCTTTGTATTTTATTTAACTTTTGCATTATTTTTCCTGATCTATGTTTTGAGGGATATATGTGTTTGCATTACAGGAAGCCATGATACTACAATTCGATTATGGGATCTGGTGGCTGGAAAAACAAGAGTGACATTAACAAATCACAAAAAATCAGTTAGGGCTGTGGTTTTACATCCAAGACAGTAAGTGTATTTTCCTAATTAGCTTCTTGTTTTTCTTCAGTTCTTAACGTAATGCTGAAATGCTAGTGGTGTTAGCACTGCTTTTGGCAGTCATTTAGCTGCTGTCATTTCTAGGCCTGTGCTGCATAGGAACGTGTGTTTCTTTTATTTTCCTCATGCATTATTTTGCTTCATGCCCTGTAAAACATGAGGAAAGCCTTCTACTTGATAACAAATAAATAATGTCAAATGAGACAATGTAAATCATGATTAAATGTTGCATGTCAAAATAAAAGATATTAGTGGCTGGGCTTAATGTTTTGGACATAAATGATATTGGACATTGAGACATTCATTGAATAGTTTTAATTCTTAAAGAGGAAGTTAATATATGTAGAAAGAGAAATAATAACTGTGGACATTATAGTCAGAGTATTTAAAAAGGTGGAGCATAATATCACAACTATTGTTTGTTGTATAAGATCACTCTGACACTTTTCTGGTTATATTCATATTCTTCCTCTCCTTCTTTTCCTCTTCTCTGTCTTCTACTCTCCATACCCTTTTCCCCCTCTCTTCTTCCTTCCTTTGCTTATCTTTCTCACTCCCATTTCTCCTCTCCTCCCTCCCGTTCTCTCTCTTCCTCTTGCCCTCTATTCCTTTTTTCCCTTTCTTCCTGTTCCTGTCTTGCTCTCCCTCCAAAAGAGTTGCATAACACATTGCCCTTCATGTGAAATAGGGCTTCTGCACATTTATTGCTCTGGCTTAATGCAGAGCATTAAGGAAATGAAAGGAGAACAAAACATTAATCTAGGACTTAAAATATACTGTTAAAAATGTGAAGGTCTGATTTAACCTTGAACAAATGTCTTAATATTTTTACATTTTGATATGACTGTTTTGCTGAATATATAAATCATTGAGTACACAATGCAAAATATAACTGAAATAAGCTTTTTAAAATCCACGACTTTATTTAACTTGGTTTACTTTGTCATTAATTCTTTTTAATGTTATTTCAGTTACACATTTGCATCTGGTTCTCCAGATAACATAAAACAGTGGAAATTCCCTGATGGAAGTTTCATTCAAAATCTTTCCGGTCATAATGCTATTATTAACACATTGACAGTAAATTCTGATGGAGTACTTGTATCTGGAGGTAAAATAAGATTTTTATAATAAATATGTTTAGTCTGTTATTTTTTCTTTTAATGATGAATAAACATTTGTAATGCTTCTAAGCTGTCACACTTAAGTATTATAGCAGCACTTGCCTGGTTAGGGCATATTTGCATGTTATTATGTGTGTTCATGCATATTCATAATACATGTAGTATATTTCATAGCTTAGTCCTCTTTGAGTTCCCATCTAATGAATTTCAGGGATTTATGCTGGGAATTGCTTAAAATTTTGTTTATTATTCTGGAATTGGATGTCAGATTTTGAGGTGCTTTTTAAGATCTGTAAGTTCTGAACCCAGCACAAATGAAAGTAGACAAACCAATATTAAGAGAAGGTGGAGTGCCTGTGTCTTATGTATGTTTATAACCATAGTATTCCCATGCCTGGGCTAATGATGCTTAATAAATGTTTGTCAAGCTGTACTGCTGAGGGGATACCAGGTGTAACTAGATTTTTCCCTTTAAGCTGACAATGGCACCATGCATCTTTGGGACTGGAGAACTGGCTACAATTTTCAGAGAGTTCACGCAGCTGTGCAACCTGGGTCTTTGGACAGTGAATCAGGAATATTTGCTTGTGCTTTTGATCAGTCTGAAAGTCGATTACTAACAGCTGAAGCTGATAAAACCATTAAAGTATACAGAGAGGATGACACAGCCGTAAGTTCTCTGTTTCACATTCGTTAAGTAAAACAGCTATACCAATTTGGCAGCGTATTCTCATTTAATTATCAGAAGGAAAAATAATCTTTATAGTATTTAAGATATTTGTCTTCTTGAATAGTGTCCATTTATAGATTTCTATGTTGTTTCACTGATGCCAGTGAATCCATGGATGGCTGTAATTTTATCCCAACTTTCTTTGTTATAGTTGCTGGGAAATGTTGCACCAAGAATAACAGCAAATAAATAGATGGCTATGTAAATTAATTCGAGAATCATAAGCTTTGGTGTTAGTAGAATATCCAAGTAGAAATGTTATTTTAGATGGAAAACTACAAACTAAACATAATGAATCCATCCATCTGTTGTTAGACTTGGATAATGCCAGAAGTTTATCAACTCTTCCTAAAATTGTCAAAGAACTAAGTGTATAATGCCAATGAATAATGTTAGAGTAGATACCTTATTTTTGTTAGAAAGGAATCCTATTAGACATGAAGCAAACTAATAATACTTTATTTTAACTCACTTTTCTATTTTTAGACAGAAGAAACTCATCCAGTCAGCTGGAAACCAGAAATTATCAAGAGAAAGAGATTTTAATGAATGTGGAATTTTTTCTCTCTCTTTTTTTTTTTTAATTAAAAAAAAAAAAACTTGGCGTTGATGAGGATATCCAGTCATTTTGTGCTCTGGCTGGGAATATAAAGGAGAAATTCACTTGCTTCAATCATTGCTGCTTCATATTTTACAATAAACTGTCCCCTGTCCCCTACCCCTGTGTTTTTATTTCTAAAATAATTTGTGATACTAGGAAGATGCAGATAATCAAGTAAATGCAGGCTTATTGAGCATAACTATTCTAGATGTAATATTTTGACAGTCTTATTAGAAAACCCCCTTTTTTAAAAAAATGTATGAAACCGATTATTAGGACATTTGAAGGAGCAGTAATTTTTTTTTAATCCTTTAAAAACTAATATCTGTGACTAATAATTTGAGATTAAAAGATTTGAAGTCTTAGTTTATGTATGTTTATTCCAAAAACAGTTTTTGAGTGTATGTTCTACAAAGTTCTGCACTAGATACTGTTCAGGAAATAGACAAGTAAGATGTGTCTATCCTCTAAGACTTCCAGTTTGGTAGCTTAGTATAGAAATTCTGTAACAGAGGTTCAGGTGAAATGCTGGGGGAACAGAAGGGGTATTTTTCTCAGGAAGGATTGTGGAAGACTTCATAAAGTAAGTGGCATTGGAGATAACCTTGAAGTGAAGGAGGACAAAGAAGGAAAAGAGATGAGGCATAAAGTGATGAAACCAGGCACAAGAAAGTGTGCGGTGTGTTCTGGGACAAAGAATGTTCTGCTACTGTCGAATAATGGGGAGTAAAGCTGGCTTGTTCTGGGGAAAGCTCATATAAGTATGGATTTTATTCCTCAACTAGTAGGATACCAATACTGGTATTGAAACTTGGGGAAAATAACTGGAGATACCAGTGCAGCTATTTAAAACTGTAGCAAGGGCTGCAATCTTGTCTAGATTTTAAAGAGAAGTTTTAAAGTTTCTAATACTGATGCCTTTTTTTGGTAAATACAAGTTTTCTAAATCCTGCCCTGGGATCCTGATTCCCCATTAGTCAGGAAGATTTGTCAGACTTCACCTTCTATAATTAGAAAACACAGTTATAAGAACAGTCAATTTTTAAAATTTTCCAAATTAAAAAATTGCACCATGATTTCGAACGAGCACTTCCAATTACATTACCCATCTTGCATGCCATAGGTGGGAGTATAATTGTCACAGCCTTTAGGAATGTAGTTTTCCGGGATTTACTGAAACTGTTTGAACCTTTTGGCTTACTAAATTCATTTCTAGGAAACTGCCTAATGGGTATAATCTGACAAGTGTACACAAGCAAATTCATTGCACCTTTGTTCTTTAATACTTAAAACTAGCCCAAATGCCCTGTCAATAAGGGACTGGTTTAATAGATGGTACCTTTATGCAATTAGTTTCTAAGTATTCATTAAGAGAGTGAGGAATGTCTGGATTATTAGGGCAAGATTTCTAAACTTTTGGGTAAAAAAGTTGTGCAAGCATTTTTGTGAACAAAATGATGCTCTAAAATATAAGTAACACCACATTACTAACAGTAGCTTTGTTAGGAAGCAGAATTATGGAAGAACTTTCATGGCTGGCTTTACATATTTCTATAATGTTTTAATTTTCTATAAGCATGTATTTCGTAAACTTAAATAAAGAAAAAAGAACACTACACTTGCATTCCTGAGAGATTCTGGTATGCCTTCTAACAAAAATCAGAGGTGGATGCTGTTCCATCTCTAAAGGCCAAGAAATTACTAGTACAAGGAGATGAGAAAGCCCCTACCAACCTGTCTGGCAACGCTTCAACTATTGTGTTCAAGTTAGGTATACGTATCAAATTCTGAAAAGCATTAAAAAAAAATCTGTTTCCCTGCTCCATGCTGCCCTGCATTACAGTGTTCTTGAATCCTCTGTTGCATTAAGTTCATATACCATAATGTGTTCATGAACCCTATGAAAGATGCAGAATTTCATGGGTGTGCCCTTTTACTTACCTGACAGACATCCAACCAGGGTTAAGCTCAAATCTCTTCCACTGCCCATTCCGTATAGCTTGAGTGTAGTCAAGCTATAAAATGTTACCAAAGAAAAAAAACTCCACTGACTGGACTCATTCTTGGTCTGTAACCACATATCTCAAGTGGGCCATCAATAATGACCAAATACACATTTCCATAGTTAATGCCTTTTGCCTGCTGTTACAGAGGATGAGCAATCAGCCTCACAACAATTCCCTCTGTGCAATTGTTGCCATACACTCTTGCCCACTCAAGGACCTTGCTCCCGTGATTAAACTCTTTCTCTCCTGTACCGTGAATTTCTTCCCTCTGCCCTAAATAAGTGTCATCAACAAATAGGTTGCCATACTGCTTCTTAGAAAAAAAAAATCACTAAACCTATTGTTTCCCTCTAGGAATATACCCATTTCTCTACTCTTACAGCCAAACTCTTATTAGAGTTTTTGATAAACTTATTTCTATTTCCTCACTTTACATTTTTTCAACCAATTGCAAAAAAAAATAATGAAAAGTGTTAAACATTTTTCTTTTGAAAAAAGGAATTGGTAAGTTAATGAAATAAGGAAAAATAGTAAATAAATACTGATTTTTTTGGTACAAATATAGGTTAAAACTAGATAAGCCAGTTAAACAGAAGTATAAATAATAGAAACAAAGGGAGGAGGGAAGTAATAATTAAAAGAGCTCTGTCCAATTCCATGCCATTCACCAAACAAAATGATTAAAGAAAAAAAATAGCCTATGGCTATTTCAAAAAGATACAGAAAACATAAACAGATTAATTTCCATAAAAAAATGAAGTTGTCAAAGACAGCCACCTCTACCACCACTAACACATACGTCACTAACCCTGAAGAACTTCAGAATTGCATCCTAAAATAATTTAAATGCACTTGAAATTTTTCCTAGGACCTAGATAAAGAAGGAAATCTTTTGTGTGTTTTTAAATGTTACTATAACAAAGACACCTAAATCCAATAAAGAACAAACAACTTGTGATTTCATCTCACTTATGGATGCAAATATTATTAGGAAAGTTTAATAAAAGAATCAAGCCACATACCCAAGTGGAGATTATTCTAAGAATGCAAGGATAGTTTACTATTAATTAATATAGCTAATTAAGTTAATTAGCTATATTGATAATTAGCTACATTGATTTAGATAAGGTAGAAAATATGAGCATCTTCATAGATGCCAAAGAAGGGTTTCTATACATAGAAAAAAGCATATATGTATATATATATATATATATAAATATATATATATATATTTTTTTTTTTTTGAGACAGTCTTGCTCTGTTGTCCAGGCTGGAGTGCAGTGGCACAATCATGACTCACTGTACCCTCTGCCTCCTGGGTTCCCGTGATTCTCCATATAATTTGAAATTTATTCTTGGTTAAGAAACTTATTAACAAAGCAGTAGCTAGATACTTCGATTAAATATGACTCTTCTTTCTTAACTTGGTCAGAGGAAGTTTCTCCTGAAACTTCTTTAGGAGAATTTAGAAAGCTGAAAACCAGAATTCTTTTGGAGAATTTCTGTCTTTCATTGAGAATAATTTGTTACCTAATTAACATGTCAAATAGAAATATTGATACCTGAGAGTCATAAATTATAGTTTAATTTTGTAAAAACTGAAGTTTACTGGACTCCTCTGCCTTAGAATGGGGGGAATGGGTGTGCTTTCTGCTTGATTTAAAATTGTGACACTCCTATCTAAATCACATAGTACACCCTAGCTATCGCCTATTTCTGCTGTATTTTTCTCGATTATTATCTTTTATTGTTTGTTTCACCCAATAGAATGTAAGCTGCAAAATAACAGGTCTATCTTAATCACCAACGTGTTGGCTGGTATTCACTATGTTTTGTTAGATAACTGAAGTCAGAAATTTTAATAATTAGGAAATTGGAAGAATCACCTTCAGTGATCTGATTTGAATTTTTAAACTTTTGTAACAAAAGCATATTATTGAATGAAATATTAAACAATGGGATTTCAGAAGTAATTTTAACAAGGTTAATTTATACATTTATGAATTTAAAATGTAATTAACATTTAACAGCAAACTCATAGATCTGGAAGCTAGTTTGATGTGATTAAGCTGAATTTAGAAAGTGTGGGTTACAATCTCACAGCATTTGCACTCTTCAATTTTTCAAGAAGTAAAATTTTCTTCTTTGAACAAACTGTACCCTCTACTGCTCTTTTTTTTAAATAGCTTATGGTTAAAAGATAGTGTCAGCTGGGCATGATGGCTTGTGCCTGTAATCCCCGCAATTTGGGAGACCAAGGCAGGAGGATTGCTTGGCCCCAGGAGTTCAAGATCAGACTGGGCAACATAGTGAGACCCAGTCTCTACAAATTTGTTTTAAAAAAATTAGCTAAGCATGTTAGCACAAGCCTATAGTCCCAGCTACTTGAGAGGCTGAGGTGGGAGGATCACTGGAGCCTGGGAGGTCGAGGCTTCAGTGAGCCGTGATGGAACCATTGCACTCCAGTGCAGTCGACAACAGAGTGAGACCCTGTCTCACAAACAAAGATAGTGTTTGCATTTCTAAAAAATTTAGCTCTGAAATATATAAATAATATAAGTAAATAGAGTATGCATTACATCCTTGCTTAATTTCTGTCTGAAATTCAGAAATTCAGGTAAGTGAGGATGGCCTGAAGGTCAGTGGTAAAAACATTTCACCTGTTTGGATACAAAACTGAGATTCTGGCCAGGCGAGGTGGCTCACGCTTGTAATCCCAGCACTTTGGGAGGCCGAGGCGGGCGGATCACGAGGTCAGGAGATCGAGACCCCGGTGAAACCCCGTCTCTACTAAAAATACAAAAAAATTAGCCGGGCGTGGTGGCGGGCGCCTGTAGTCCCAGCTACTCAGGAGTCTGAGGCAGGAGAATGGCGTGAACCTGGGAGGTGGAGCTTGCAGTGAGCCGAGATCACGCCACTGCACTCCAGCCTGGGCGACACAGCAAGACTCCGTTAAAAAAAAAAAAAAAAAAAAAAAAAAACTGAGATTCTTAGAACCTGCACTGAGTTGTTTATACCCCCTGGGGATAGACATATTTTGTCTTGTGGCTTCACCATAAACTGAATTTATTAAAGACAAGGACTGACATGCATTTCAAGTAGACTTTCTTTATAGCTATCATTTGTGGTGATAAGTATCAACCGGAAATTTCTGAAAATGAAATTGAAATGACCCACCCCTGAGAAGAGCAATATTTGGTTGGCATCTCTAACATCATACTTAAAAGACAGCCTATGAAATTCTTAAAAACTTTCAGACATTTCAGTTTGTTCATCTTCAGCACCATTCTGATGATTCTGTGATATCATGTGATCTTTTCTTCTGATCAGATGTCTGCACTTCTGGAAGAGGAGAAGGTATAGTTCAGAGCAGAACAATTCACCCTGGTTTTATTCTTGGCTCTGACACTGATTAATTGTGCAATGCCCTCATCTACAAGTGACTTCAGTGACTGCATTTTTCTGTTCCTCAGTTTTCTCACTGGTGAAACAGGGGTGATAATAGTTCTAGTCCCATCGAGTTGTTGTGCCTATTAAAGAGTAAAGTCATTGCAGGGCCTACCAAATAGTAAACACTCTATGAATATTAGCTATTATTTTGCTGGATATGTTAATTGCCATCATGGTTGGTTACTGCTGCTGAAGTTTTTTATGGTGTCACAGGTTCTTTGCTCTCCTTTCTATCTTGAGCTGCTAAATTAGTTCTAGGCTCTAGAACACTCTCCCAAGACCTTTGGTAAAGCGGCTCTTCATGTTTTAGGTGCAAATCAAGATGTCTCTAGACATACCCAGTTTCTGGTGAATGTCATATTGAGCATTCAAGGAGAAAATAACATAGATGCCTTGGATGGGGCATCTATGTTATTTTCAGGCTCCCCTTACAAATGTGTTTCCATATCTTCCCACATACTATTTTTCCCCCACAGAATTTATATACATATATTATACATAATCTACTGTATGTTTATTTTTAATACAATTTATATTTTATATAATCATCTTCATCTTTATATGTAACATACATAATTGTATTATATATAACACACTTGAAATATTTGACTTTGTTAATTGCCATTTAAAAATCTTAATGGAACCTTAATTACTTGGTTATTTATCTATATATTTCTTATGAAACAAGGATTAATTTTCCCCACTACCCAGTCCTCCCCCAGATACGTACCTGTGAATTAATTCCACATCAACTCTCTTCAAAGACCCAGCTCTATTTTTTTTTTTTTTTAGGAGAGGGGCATATGGTAGGGTGAGTTAATTTCCAATAAGCATTCTCCTCTTTCACTTTATTTTATTTTATTTTTTTATTTTTGGCAGGGGTCGGTGGGGAAGGTGTAGGGGATGCATCCACCTAAAATGCTACATTTCTCAGACTTTTATTCAGTTATGTGTGGCCGTGAAGGCAAGTCCTAGCCAGGGGGATTTTATCAGAAATGTTGTGTGGGACTTTCAGAAAGTTTGTTTAAAGTTGTTGACTCAGCTGGAAGATGCGGGCATTCACCCTTTCTCCTGTCAGGAAAGCAAATGTGATAGCTGGAGCATATAAATGTGACAGCTTGTCCCACCCTCTTAGGACAAGAGGTGACCCTGAAAATGGAAGCCAGCCTTAGGATAATGCAGCAGGGATACAGAAGCAGCCTGATGTCATTACAAATATAATGCTGCTATTCCAATTCTAGACTGCTCACCTTTAGATATCTATTACATCATAGAGAAATAAACTTCCATCTTCCTTAAGCTACGGTTATTTTGACTTTTCTATTTTATAGGCAGCCACATTGTTTCTTAACAGACCCAGGGGACTTGCTTTTGAGTGCCTCCAGAAGTGGGTACATATCCATGGCAATTCAGTTGGGAGCTCATCAAAGTCTCAGGGCAGGAGAGAGGGTGAGGAATGGTGAGAAGTTGGCTTTTGTTGAATGAGCAACGGTCCATGTATAGGCAACAATGCAAGGAAGGCATTCATAGGAAAGTCATGAGAAGAAGCTTTTCTGCCAGGGGCATGATGATGAGCTCACAGGAATGGCAAGGGATGGTCTGTAGGTGTTGGCTGGTCTTGTTGATGTTTCCAAAGGGTGGAGCTGACTCCTGGCTGACTCTTTCTTTTTGAAGAGGTTATAAATTCTCTGCTCTGTTCTCCTTGGAGCTTCTATTTTGAATCTTAAAACCCTAGTTTCTACTTCAAAAATAATATTAAAATAGTTTCTTTCTCCTTAAATTCCTGCTTTAACAATCTTAATTCTCTCCCAGGCAACATGATTGCCTCCAACTGATGAGGGGATGAGTCAGGAAGCGGAGGAGAGAAAAACACAGGATTAATGCCCAGGATGTTATCTCACTACAAGTACCTCCACCATGGTGTCTTCTAACACTATGGTAAAATGACTGTTAATACACACACAAAAAAAAATTGTTTAAGTATATCAAAATCAGCATAGTTTCTGTTGATTAAAAAAATACAAAAGAAAAATACCCATCGAACTTCCTAAGAAGTATTGTCCTGTACTGAGCATACCAAATGTAAGAGAAAATTCTTAAAAGGAGAACCCAGGAATACTGATGTTGCCAAAAAGCATGACATTATCATTTAGTAGATTGCTTTATGAATGAAACAGCTATTTGAATAAAAGTCTTGACTGTCTACCATCCTCTTGGAAGCTGTTTGCAATGACAATTGCAATTAATAATAATTATATTATTAATTAATAATAATTGCTTCCAATACCTTTGGTGGCATTAGAAGGTACTGTTTTCCTTAGGAATTACTTGTAGGATTTTTCATTTCATTCATACGAGGTGTGAAGGTGGAGACGTATTACAGTAAATCGTTTACACTGGAGTGTGGCCAACAGAGGGAATGTTGCAAGAGCAAAATATGATGAATGTCCATGAGAGAGTGGGAGGCCATAGCAGCTACAGGGAAGTAGGATGGAGCCAAAATAATCTCAAGTACTCATATGACTGGGACTATTAGTGAGGAATAAGAAACAAGACTCCCTAAGCAAGCCTGTGACTAAATGAAAGTACCAGAGTCCACTTTCACTGGGGTCAGAATGTTAGCTCTTCCTTGTCGTCTGCTGGTGTTTGAAAAATTTGATATCCAACTGTTATCAACATAGGCTCAAAATACTGAGAGAAAGAGCTAAGGGATGATCCCCAGACACAATGAACGTAACTCTACTCTGTTTTCTTTATTTCTGGGTCCTAGCTATGTCAGGTTATCTCCTATCTTATTTTAATAAGATATTAGATCTTTGCATGATTCATTCACTCATTCAACAAACACTTATTGACATGTCACCCTTCCCTCCTTCCAGCACAGAGGCAGGTTTTCCTCTGTTTTTATTTCTTTTAGTTATTTCAGTTGGGAAACCTGTGTAACTATATACAAAACGTATATATAGGCACACATTTATTTAAAATTATTGCTGAATTTTGAAAAATCATTTATGAAAAATTATGACATAACATACATCATTATTCTAGTATACAGGAATTATAATGTGGGCCAAACAAGTCATTCTTGATTTTCAGATGTGCCATGTTTTAGTTTTACATTTTATTACTTTGTAACATTACAGATTTTGCTAGTTCATTTAGTCAAACTTTATTAAATTGTGTAACTGTAAATGGAACTTTATAAGTCTATTCTAGCTAGCAAAATGTATTTTATCAAGTATAGTAACAGAAGAGTGAGATACATAGGTTAGAAGTCCATATCTATGAAAAAAATTTTTCTAAGGCTTGACATAATTGTAACCTTATATTTGACTATAAACTTAAACTTGGATGTATATATTGTCATTTACATAGTGTCATATATTCACACCAACTTGCTTGTCCATGAACGATTAGAATGCTGAACTTTCACATTTAGACTGTTTTAAAATTGTCCACTACTGAGACTTAAATCAATTATTGATAATAAAACTGCATTCTTGATTAATATATACAAAGGACAGCTAATGTGTTAGTATTACCCTATCATTTAACTTGAACTATGGATGAAAAATGTAAGATATTCCTTTAAGTACTTTCTGTTCAACACCTTTTAAGTGAGACTTGGATTTGAGGGAGTAATAAAACATTTATTCTCGTGTAATGTCACAGATTTGCAGATAGTTCATTTTAAATCTCTGAGGTCTACACTCATTAACACTAACTTATAAAAAAGAAAGAGTTCCATTTACAAGATTCTTGGTAAATAAAGAAAAATATAAATATCACCAGCCACACTGTTCCCTACCCGCCCCCAAACCCCAGCCATAGGGTGGAAGACATTCATGGACAGAAGCATGCTTTTCAGGGTAAATGTGACTTAGGATTCTTCCTGGATGGTGCATGCGCCTCATAGTTCCCCATTCTTCCATCTTGGAGAGAGCTGGAGGAGTGGAATGGGGTGTCTGGGAATTCTCTTAACACAATGGGGCAATGTCTTCACAGCATCGTTCCCCATTTGTTGTCATGACTTGCACCTGCAGGGCGCTCACTCCACCAGCTACCGCCCACCTGTGCAGAATCCTCATTTCACTTCCCTTAATCAAAGACCCAGCTGGTGGATGGAGTGCTAACTTCTCCTGGCTTAATTTTCTTTATCTTAAATAAGGAGACAAATTCAATAAAGTGGAACATTATTCTGGTTTGATTGTGTGGACCAATCAAAATGTGGTCTTTGATATCTTCTGAAATAAAACATACACACTATTTTATTAAAGGCAGAAAAACAAATATAGATGAAAATATCCAATCAAAGTCTGCTACCAACTTTACTTTTTAAAAAATCCTCAGCCCAATTTTATATAACCATAAGCAGAAATTTCAGAAATATTCTCTCCTCAGAGGATAAAGTGAAAAAAGTTTTTTAATGTTTCTAACCCTCTAATGAGACTTCTTTTCCCTAAGTGGTTGGTCTGCCCTCATGTCCTGTCCTGTAACCTGTTGTTTTGTTTCTTTGTTGTTTTTTTACCCTCATCTTTTCTGTGATGGTAAATCTGTTCTTTTTTGTCAATGTCCTTGATCTTCCCAGAGCCTAGCAGGTAACCCCACCACGCCCTCTCCACAGACCTCCCTCCCCTTGCCTTCAGTTCCCTCATCCTCTTCCTCCTCAAGCTGCTGTATTACCAGTAACACATTTTAAATGTGTGGTTGGCTTTTTATAGACAATGGCTAGATTTAATATGTATGATTTATGTTTGAAAAGCAAGCAAGTTGTGGAAAGACTTGGGAATCAAGATTTGTTCTTGTTCTTGGATTGAAATCAATTTTGAACGGTGGCACATAATACCACATGCAGCCTATGGAACTTTATATCATGCTAGACTTGGTTTAATACACATGGATCAGGATGCTGATGTCAAAGGTGACATGCTCAAGATTTTGTTCCCCTTGGGATATTCAGGACAGTGTTTAATTTTTTTTTTCAATAATTGAGGCCTCTTGTCTGTAATATCTTATACTTTCCAAATAATTTTCATGTATTTTATTTTTTTTAAATTGTGGTGAAATACACATAGAATTTATCATAACCATTTTCAATTATACACATCAGTAGTGCTGTGTACATTTGCGTTGTTGTGCAGCCAAACCTGAGAATGCTTTTCATCTGCAAAACTGAAACTCTGCACCAATTAAACAATAAATCCCCATTCCCTCTTCCTCGCAGCTCCTGGAAACCACCTGTTTACTTTCTGTCTTTATGAATTTGATTACTCTAGGTTCCTCACATGAGTGGAATTGCATGTATCTTTTTATAGCTAGCCTATTTCACTCAGCATGGTGCCCTCAAGTTTCATCCATGTTGTAGCCCATGTCAGAATTTCCTTCCCTTTTAAGGCTGAATAATATTCCATTTTATGTATATACCATATTTTATTCATCCACTCATGTCAGTGGACACTCGGGGAGCTTCCACCTTTTGACCATTGTGAATAATGCTGCTCTAAACATGGGTATACAAATATCTCTTTGAGATCTTACTTTCATTTTTTTGGATGTATATCCAGAAATTGAATTGCTGGATCACATGGTAATTGTATTTTTCATTTTTTGAGGAATTGTCATATTGTTTTCCATAATGGCTGCACCATTTTTGATTCCCATGAACAGTGCACAAGGGTTCCAATTTTTCCACATCCTCACCAACATTTACTTTGTTTTGTTTTGTTTTTCAAAAAAGGCAGGCTTACAAGATGCCTAAACTGTTTATTTCACCAGCCAGTATTTCTGATTTTCTTCCTGAGGCTGTATTTTAAAACTTTAGAAGTCTACACATACTGCATTTAGACTTTCTATATCCAGAGAAAGGGGCTGAGAGCAGAAGAGGTCAGGCCCCAGGCTGGTTTTGGGTGGGAAAAGTGGCAAAGGTTTCTCCATAACAGTCTGTGTCAGTTTTCTAACAATTGAAATGCCTTTAAGCTCTCCATCATCCACAAAATTTCCTCTAGGACATCTATGACAGAAAAACACTCTTTCATATACACAACACCAGCAGAGAGCAGAGAGAAGGGAGTGGGCAGAAAGGAGTGGACAGTACACAGGCACAGGCCACATTTTTAATTCATCCAGAAAAAGGATTTCTGATTCAGTTTAATGGTAAGGAGTTGTATAAAACTATAACATGTTTCGCCTCTTCCTCAAAACGAACTGGGCTGAATTTCTGTGATTGGAAGCATTTCCCATAACGGTGAATTAAGCGCTATAAAAAATAAAATCAATCCCATCTCTATGAGTAGCATAAGAGCTGCTTCCAGGAACCTAGGGATGCCCACATTCCATACCCCACGCAGACATTGTCAGTTCCTCAGACAGCTACATGGGAAGAATAAAACCCTTCTGTCAACTTTTTTGGGGAGTGAGGGAGAGGTGGTGTTCAGGGGAGATGTGGGATAGGTTTTTTTTAATCCCCCCCGCCCCACTGCCCCACCTCCCCAGCAAAACCTACACTCACACACTCAGATGCACCTGCACGCCCATTTTTAAGAAAGCTTTTCCTCCCTGTGACTACAGGATCCCAGCATCCAGCCTCCTTCAGGCTGTGAGACGATGCCAGGTAATGGCACAGATCCAATGTATCAGCATACTACAGAAGGCTCATGTGTTATCTCACAAGCTGAGGGGACAGGGGCAAAGAAGTGGACTCTCATGGGGGACTTGCTGTTTGTCTTAAGTCCAATCTACTCAGCAACGATCTCAGGTCCAGGGGCTGGGAGAGGTTCTGTGGGCACTTGTGGCAGACGACCTGATGGTCCCAGCCCATTGTCGTAAGCAGAAAGTGATTGAGTGGGGATCAAGCAGCATCTCTGGCAAGGTCACTGTGGCCTCGGCTTCTAAAGACCTCAGTAAGGCTGGAGTCCAGCACAGCCAGTGAGCCATCTTCGCTGTAAGAGCCCGGGAAGGGAACACCGTGTGAGGAAAACACCAGCCCAATGACACATTGGTCTTGTACAGCTGAGCCAAGGGCACCTCGCCCTCTCTTGGTGTCCACAACGGAGACAGTCCCATTCTCATCACAAAGATGAAGACTTCACTTTGCTGAGGATGCCAAGCCAGTGAGGTGGGAAGGCAGCCAGAGGCACTGCAGCCCACCTGTGACGTTGGCTTGGGACAGAGAGTATTCCAGAACAAAATTCTACTGTCTTCACTGCAGGAAAGAAACACACAGTCCTTGCGGGGAGAGGCAGCAGCACAGGTGACCTGCCCAGCATGAGATCGGTATGAATTCAGTGCCACCTGCTGAACAAGGTCCCAATCCTTGATGCTGAAGTCTTTGCTGCCGCTGACAGCCGAGAACACTGAGGGTAGACACAATGTCTCCATGCTCATACTTGCAGAACTTGCTGACGATAAGTGGCTCGTTCTCATCCACCTCCCACAATTCACCAGCACCTGAATCAGAAGCCGCTATGATAACTCTCTCCTCCACCCAAGTGAGGTCAGCCACTCCAGCCTCCATCTGGGCTCCAGCAGAGCAGAAGCCTTCTTTGGGGGTGGCACAGGGGTCCTTAAAAAGGCAGAGGGGACCGGGCGTGGTGGCTCACGCCTGTAATCCCAGCACTTTGGGAGGCCGAGGAGGGCGGATCACAAGGTCAGGAGGTCGACACCATCCTGGCTAACATGGTGAAACCCTGTCTCTACTAAAAATACACAAAAAATTTAGCCAGGCGTGGTGGCAGGCGCCTGTAGTCCCAGCTACTCGGGAGGCTGAGGCAGGAGAATGGCGTGAACCCGGGAGGCGGAGCTTGCAGTGAGCCGAGATCGCGCCACTGCACTCCAGCATGGGCGACAGAGAGAGGATCCATCTAAAAAAAAAAAAAGGCAGAGGGAGCCGGCCCAGCAGCGGCCACTGAGACTGGAGGACCCAGAGCAGAATCCCCCGTAGGACTGGTACCGCGCAGCCTCCAACTGCGTTCCATGCAGGCCGGTGCGTTAGGGGGCGGTAGGAAAGAAGGGTTTCCTTCTGCATCTCCATGGTTCCAACTCCAACCTGGATTCGGCTCCGGTAGCAACTCCCACGTGCTGCACCTCCTGTTTGTTTTTGGTGGTTGTTGTTGTTGTTTTCCCCTTGATAGTAGCCATCCTAGTAGGTATGAGATGGTATCTCATCGTTTTAATTTGCATTTCCCTGGTGTTTAGTATTTCTGAGCATATTTGTATGTGCTTATTGTCCATTTGTATGTCTTCTTTGGAGAAATCTCTATTCAAGTCCTTTGTCCGTTTTTAAATCACGTTGTTTGTTTTTTTTCACTGTTAAGTTGTGGGAGTTCTTATCTGTTCTGGATATTAAACCCTTATCAGATATATGATTTGCAAATATTTTCTTCCATTTCATTCGTTGCCATTTCATTCTGTTTATTGTGTCTTTTGATGCACAATGATTAATTTTTATGTAGTCCAATTTATCAATTTGTACTTTTGTTGCCTGTGCTTTTGGTGTCAGGTACAAGAAATCGTGGCCAAATCCAGTGTGATGAAGATTTTCTCTGATACTGTCTTCTAAGAGTTTTATAGTTTTAGCTCTTCAATTTAAGTTTTTAATCCATTTTCAGTTAATTTTTGTATATGGTGTTACTTACGGGTCCAACTTTATTCTTTTACATGTGGATATCTGGTTTTCCCAACACCATCTGTTGAAAAGACTGTCCTTTCCCCATTTACTGGTCTTGGCAGCCTTGTTGAAAATCATTTGACCACATATGGATAATTTATTTCTAGGCTTTCTATTCTGTTCCATTGGTCTATATGTCCCTTTATGCCAGCACCACACTATTTTGATTACTATATCTTTGTAATACATTTTGATACTGGGAAGTGTGAAACCTCCAAAGTTGTTCCTGTTAAGATTGTTTTGGCTATTCTGGGTCCCTTGAGATTCCATATGAGTCTTAGGATGGATTTTTTTCTGCTTAAGCAAAAACATTGGGATTTTGATAGGGATTGCATTAAATTTGTAGATCACTTTGGGTAGTACTGACATCAAAGTTCCCATTTTTGGTGATATAGGATCACTCTTGATTTCAGAAATTTTATCCATAGTTGACAAAAAGAGATAAGGAAAACAGCCATATGTAATGAGTTTCCAGAGATGTGAATATCAAAATATCAAAGAAGATTCACTCTGTGTCTTCAGTTCAGGAGTCAGGCTTCTAGTTTCCTTCCTAGAACTCATTCATCTTTTTTACCCCAGCCTGCCTTCCTTGTAACAGAACTGGATATGAACATTCCTGTAAGAGCGCTTACCAAATTTTCACTAATTGACAGAAATTCAAAATGTGAAATGTTTTAAGTACCCATGCTACTTTCTGTTCCAGAGAAAAATGACTTTTAAGATGATAAGTGGCAAACAACATGCCCACTCTAATGTAAACTCTGTCCCTTGCTTTCTACAACAGTAGGCCTTTAACTACCCCCAAGGAACTTCTCATTGTCCATTTCACATTTGATTTTTATTTCTTCCTTTCAGGTTTGAAAATCTGAACCTCCTTGACAAAGCTAACTTTTAAATATATCATTATGAGAGAGCCTAATTATTTTTTAGAATCTTCATGGTCATTTATTTTTCTTAAGGGCCATTCATTTACCTGTTTCATTCACTCAGATGGAACACCCATCATGATTTTCAAAGTCATTTTGAAATAATGGAAACCCTGCCCAGTCCTTTAAAGGAAAGAGCTTACTTTAATACATTTTGAGGGGTATCCTAGCAACCAGTCCATAGTGAAATTTATCAATTTCTTAAAGGGAATCTGAACTAAATCCATGAAAAAGACATTTCAGTTTTAGTTTCTTAGGTCCATCTTTTCTACATTGTTCCAGGGATTGGACTTGATTAGATATCTTCATTTTTGAGACTTCATTTAATGACCATTAAAAACATAGTTGATGTTCTTCCACTCAGTGTAGCTCCTTTCATGGCATTGGACTCTACCTGACAATAGATAGATGGATACATAGAGAAATATTTCTAAGTTGTATAAGCAGCCCAAAACTTAGTGCAAAAATTGAATATATATTTGTGCTTTTTGTTCTTATTTCTGTACATGCAAAAATACAAGGCAAAATCTTCTTGATCTCAAGAAAAGCCAAGGCTTGGAAAGCATATTCATTCATGCCAGTCTTGGCTTTCCTGGGTGCTATGAATGAGAGAAGATTTATTTGGTTGTGCTTTCAGATATTAGTTGTTTCCAAGTTGTGAATTTTTTTTTAATTCTGAATGCAAATCAAAATAAAAAATTTCCCCAGGTATGTAGACAAGTCAAGCATGAAATAGCATAAATGGATTACACATTCTGCAAGCAGGATTTAAAATTGAGAAGGCTGTTAAAATTAAATAGCATTGACAATTCAACTCTAGATAACCTGGGAGTAATGCCTGCATAGGAAATTCATATGGGTGAGAGAGACTTATTCTCAGTCTTTTTGCTATCTTGAAAAGCAAAATGAAATTGTTATGTGCATTGGTCTTTGGGATTTAGAATTCATGCAGTGTTTGCAATACATTCATTTAGTGTTTGGCTAGATAGAAGTGGACATTTGTTTAAGGACATGCAGGTATAAAAAGTATACACTTGTTTTAATTAGTACTATGATAATTTAATTATAGGGAGAGAATTTTCATAATTCAGCTGGCTGACTAATGTTTCCTTGATATGTGCTGGTGAACAAATGAATAAGCATTTAGTAGCTGATATTTATACTGATAGCCTATTTCTGGCACAATACCCATTAACAGAGTTTGAATTTATATAGAATATTTTTCCTTTTAAAATATTAGGTATTTGGCCAGGTGCGGCGGCTCACACCTGTAATCCCAGCACTCTGGGTGGCCGAGGCAAGTGGATTATTTGAGGTCAGGAGTTTGAGACCAGCCTGACTAACATGGTGAAACCCCATCTCTACTAAAAATGCAAAAAAAAAAAAAAAATTACCCGGGCATGGTTGTTCATGCCTATAGTCCCAGCTAATCAGGAGGCTGATGCAAGAAAATTGGTTGAACCCGGGAGACAGAGGTTGCAGAGAGCTGAGATCACACCACTGTACTCCAGCCTGGGTGACCTCCGTCTCAAAAAAAAAAAAAGAAAAAATAGGTATTTAATAAAGATTTATTTCACCACACTAATTATTCTTTACAGTATTTTTATTTAAATGTACTCTGAATTATTTAAAATTTTATTCTTTCAGTTATTCTTTGAGCTCTTAATATTACTTTTGCTTTTTTCATCATGTTTGCTTAATTTTTATTTGTTGCATCTATTATTAACTAGTTAGTTTGAAAGATTATTGTTCTTAAACATTTGATCCTTAGCTCATTGAATCCTGCTTTATTTGTTTTCCTTTATCTTTGGTTTCCTGAAAGGAGTCAGGTTATTATTAGTTTTTGTTGGCAACAAGGAAGTCTGAGACAGGATGACAGCAGAAGCAAGGGTCCACACCAGGGAGGTGGAAACTGTTGGAACCCATCCACTTCCCTGGTACGGCCCTTCTCCTTTGACTTCTCTCATCCCCAAGGCCGTCAGTGTTGATTCTCCAAATAATCTTAGCCAGCGCCATTTAAGCATCCCCCACAGGCTAAGAAGGCTTTACAAGCCAAAATTGTCTTATTTATTCAAACAGAACACTTGGATTCCCATCACCTTAGGCAGTCCTCAATCCACAACTCCCAGAAGAGCAATTATTGACTGAATAGCTGTATGCTGACTTTATGCCCTATATTTGCTGTAAGTTGGTTGTTTGGAACTCAGGGAGCATTTTCCAGAAACATTCCCATTCTTGTGTCTGGGTTCCTAGGTCAGTTGGCAAAAGCCCAGGGAATCTGAAACAGTCTGACTCTTCCCCTTTTTTCTTTTATATATATATATATAAATCCTAGCATACTGAAGTCTTTTCTGTATATACTTACAACAATCCCAAGGAATTAGGTTTTTATTGAGTAAGTTTTAAGTCACTCATTCTAGGGTTAAATGAGGTAATGGGAGAAATAGACAGGGATGGCAAAAATGAGCACAGAATGTGAGCTGCAGTCTCAGATGGCTGTTCCTAGAGCAAATGTGATAACTGGAGAATAATCCCAGCACAGAGGACTGAGGACAGAGGAGGCAGAGATAAGCACAAACACTCGCTGAGTGAAACTATCGAATATGTGGGGCACTTGGGATGGGAGTACAGACACAGAGACCAATGCATTTTAGTCTGCATTTTATCTTCAACAATGCTAAACAGATTTATGAGCACCTCACTAAAATGGCCTATGGGGGAGATCCTCAAGAGATTCCAGAGAGCAAGAGATGTCAAATGGAAATTCATGGTATAGAACTTATCATTACTAATGGTTTTACTCTCAATCTTGATGACCTCCAAACAGTTTTTTGTTAAGATCTTAAATTTCTCAGTCTGCAGCTCTCTACAGCCACCATGGTGGCAGGCATTCAGCCACTGAACTGGAGAACTGAATACTGAAAGCAGCCAAGACTAGCACAGCGGTGTTGTAATACCCTTAATTAAAAGAGAAGAGCATTAAATTACATTAAAAACAAAATCGTGGGGCTTTTTTTGTTTTGTGTTTTGTTTTCTTGAATGCTGGTGATTAAGGAAAGGAAAGTCTAATTAGAGGAGGATAGGGAGATTTGGAATGGGACTTGTGGCTGCTTTCAAGTGCTTTGAAAGTTGGTGGCATTGATTCCTTTTGAACTTTTTTCTTTTCTATGTTTTTATGTGTATGTCTGGATCGTTGCCCTCCAACCCTCCTGCTCTTCCCTCACCACACACACAATCTTTTAGTTTGGCTCACAATGAAACAAAAATGGGACAATAAATGAAAAATAAGAAAGGTGGATTCCTGAGATAAACTATCAGAAAAGAAGAAAGTGAAAGGGATCAAAGGGCATATTGAAGGGGAAGATTTCTCAAAGCAGAACTGAGAGAGTAAGGAGAGAGACAGAAAAGGAGATGAGAGGAAGGGAGAGAAGAAAGCAAGGGACAAAGGGAAAGAGTAAGGCAGGGCGAAAAAGGGGGAGAGAGAGGAGCAGAAATAGGGGCACAAGAGATTCAATGAGGATCTGATGTTGGCAATTTCAGATGGGGCAGAGAAACTTTTGATCTCTCAGTTCTTTTAGCTAGTGCTGTGGACCTACAAGTGTTTGGTTTAGATCAAAGAAACCTGGAATCAGAACAGTTTAAGGACTTCGTTCTTAAATCTGGCTTCACATTAGATCCACCCAAGGAGTTTTAAAAGCCGCCTAGACCTGCCTCACTTCCCAGAAACAGGGACGGATTGATCTGGGATTGGACATCATACTTTTTAAAGTTCACTGGGTAGTTCTAATGCCCAGTCACGGTTGAGACCCTAGGCAGGTCTGGAGACATTGGGGCAGTATGAAACTGGCATTGTGTGCTTATGGAATGCTGTTTGTAAACTAGTTGTCACCCTGAGGAGCTTGTGGACATCTAAGTACTTTTAAAATACTAGCTCATCTAACAAAAGAGGACCCATGGGGTGCTCTCCTGTGTTGAAATCTTTCTAAGGAGTATGGGCTCCACAAAAGCCGTGGATAACCTGAAAAAATATAGCATCTATGATAATTATCAAATAGGTTCTTTCAACCATATTATTCTTACATTAAAAATTCTTTCCTTCTTTTTTTTTCTTGACACAGAGTCTCACTCTGTTGGCCAGGCTCCCAGGCTAGAGTGCAGTGGTGTGAACATGGCTCACTGCAGCCTCAAACACCCAGGCTCAAGCATTTCTTCCACCTCAGCCTCCCATGTAGCTGGGACTACAGGTGTGTGCCAACATGCCCAGATAGTTTTGTTTGTTTGTTTTTTGTAGAGACAGTCTCATTATGTTACCCAGGCTGGTCTTGGACTTCTAGGCTCAAAGGATCCTCCTACCTCAGCCTCCCAAAGTGTTGAGATTACAGGCATGAGCCACCATGCCTGGCCAAAATATTTATTTATAAAATAACTTGTTCCTAGTCCCCTTTGTGGTGGCTCTTCTGCTGCTCAGATATACAAAGAAAGAAAGCTCTTTTGCTTCAAACTGTCAATTAACAATAGCCAAATTTCTCAAACATTAAAGAATTTTGCAGTTGGTCAATAAAAAAATTACTACAGCTGGATTTTTAAAGCAGGGGCCAAGAAATTAGAAAGAAAAGATCCTTATTAGCTAGGATATTAGCATCATGACTAACAATTACTCTTTAATGAGCACCTACTGTGTGCCAGGCATCGTATTAGGTGAGTTAGAGAGGAAATGTCATTTCATGCTGACTACTCCCTATCCAAGGTTTAAATGTTGTTGACAGTGATTACAAGAGCTAGTCGAACTTTAAAGGAGTTTTGTTCACATTCCCTGAGAAGTCATTGCAGTATAATGGCATCTTTGTCTGGAAGTTAGAAACCTAAGAGACCTATTCATTTCTCCAAGTTGTGGCTCTTTTATTTATTAAATGATGTGTTCAGACTGCGTGATTTTGTAAGTTTATGAAAATCATGGTAAGAATAAGTAGTTGGATAAAACTATGAGCTGTTGGGTGCAATACTGATTTATTTCTGGTGGATGGTGCTTTGCAATTTCCATTTCCATTATAAATGTCATTATTTTTGATTCTCACTCACAGCTCCCTTGTGAGGTAAGCAGGATAGATATCACCTCACCATTTCTGGAAACAAGCCTGGGAATGTTATTTTTTCTTAAGAAATACTACAGAAAGGGCAGTCAGTTTTTGTTTTCTTTCTTGCAGTGTGAAGCAGTGGGAAAAGTAATTGAAAGGTTCTATGGTTGCTAAAACAAATATACAAAGAAATGTAAAAGCTTGACTTTTTCACTATGCATTGCAAATATTTTACAAATTTTCATTTTATAAAAGAAGAAAATCATGTGAATTGTTTCTCTCTAAAGTACTCTCCTTGAAAAGGCAGTTCAGTCTCCTAGCAACCAACACTTCTCCAAATGAGAAAAATGTCTGGAGGAAGGGAGAAACTACAATTACACAATGAATAGATCAGAATTCTCATGAGCCTGGAAGAGATTCATAAAGGGCATCTTAGCCCATTTCCATTCTCCCAGTGTCAGCTTTGGGGATTCTCAGAAGCTCCAAACACAGTCACCAGCAAGGTCAAATGTAGTGGCTTACCTTATGCCTACGCCTGGTGCTGGGGCCTCTTCCCTCCCACCCCCTTGGAGCTTTGCTCTTTCTAACCTTAAAAGTAAAATCCTCTGCAGTAGTGCTGTCCAAAATGGCAGCTACTAGCCTCATGGTTTTAGGGGGAAAGACAGTATTTTCTCTTCTATACTCCCACAACACTTTTGGTCACCAAAATGCG
This sequence comes from Nomascus leucogenys, assembly GCF_006542625.1. Taxonomy (NCBI): domain Eukaryota; kingdom Metazoa; phylum Chordata; class Mammalia; order Primates; family Hylobatidae; genus Nomascus; species Nomascus leucogenys. The sequence goes on along the minus strand of NC_044387.1, from coordinate 75,196,705 downwards.
TAGAGCTTTTTCCTATGACAAGCAATTCTCCAATTCTCTGAGGACATCAACTGGATGTCCTACAATTTAACTCAATTCTGACACCTTCTACCTGGAGATAGCATCTGATCCCACAGGTTAAGGACTCAGTCCCCCAAGACGGTCCCGCACTTCAGGTGTCAATCACAAGTAGTGAGCCCCAGGTTGCCCATAACTTCCGTCTGACTTAGCTAATAATAACAGGTCCTCTCTGGCAAGGGCAGCTCACGGAACTCAGGAAAACAGTTTACTTACAAGATTACCAGTTTATTACAAAGAATATAATTTAGGTACAGCCAGAGGGAAGAGACGCATTGGGCGAGGTACGGGAGAACGGATGAGGAGCTTCCATGACCTCTCTGAGCCACTCTCTCACAGCACCTCCACGCATTCACCAACCCAGAAGCACTTCAAACCCCATCCTTTTGGGTTTTTATGGCGGCTTCATCTTGTGGGCGTAATTAGTCAAATCGTTGAGCACTGGGATCAACTCAACCTTCAGGCCCTCTTCCCTTCCAGAGGTGGGGGGATTGGAGATCAAAGTTCCGACTCTCTAATCATGTGGTTGGATTCCCTGGCACCCATCCCCCTATTCTGAGGCTGTCCAGAGCCCCCAGCCACCAGTCATCTCATTAGTGTATAGAAAGACATGATTACTTCAGAGATTGCAAGGGTTTTAAGAGCTATGTGCCAAGAAATGGGGAAAGAAGACCAAAATATATATTTCTTATCATATCATACATGGCTATTTAAATTAAAAGATTGAAATTTTAATTACCTAAAATTAAATAAAAAAAGCAGTTCCTCAATCACAGCAACCACATTTCAAGTGTTTAATAGCCACATATGGCTAATGGTTGCTATATTGGACAGGTCAATTTTAGAACATTTCCTTCATTGCAGAAAGTTCAGTGCTGCTCTGGAGGCTGCTCTGAAGATCGTCCACAGATCAGATTTGGATAGAGAAATTTCAGGTAGAAAGGGTTTCATTGTATGAGGGGCATTGAAATTGCCTCTCTGAATTTTACTTTCATCTTTAGATTTTTCTCACCATATTTACACATTAGTTTTTTTCATATAGTCCTATCCAATTGAAAAAGGAATTTTGAAAACTGGTAAGTTAACATTATGAATGCAACTAAGAGTTGCAGAGGGCAAGAACGGGAGAGGACAAGTACTTTGGGACAATCATGCAATTGATGTTTTCTGTAAATCTAAATCTGAAAGTTTACGGTACTAGTAGGAGCAGTAGGTCAGTAACAATGAAATTCTACCTCAAGATAGGTTGATATGGGATAGTCTGAAAGCCTCAGACATCATTTTTTTAATTCCATTTTTGGTTTCCGTTATTTGGCCAGCACATGAGCAAATGCTGTCATTCATGTTTGGGAATGAATACGAATTTCAAAAGATAGAACAGGATTTTCTTCTGGATTTCCTAGTCTTCTCTTTTTCTTTCTGCTTATACACCACTTTAATAAGCTGCTTTGACGCCCTATGCATGTGAAATAACTCAGTGCCTTGGAGGAGAAGATGAAGCAGAACTGGACTGCAGTGAGCCTGTATTCCGAATCCATCTGGACTGAGACCCTGAGAGGAGCTGGGTATTAGACAACTGTGAAACCGCCTTTGCAAAATTATGACAGCAAGACAAATCTGACATAGTTGATTCCATCTTGCTTCTAACTTCAGAGCTTTCCTCAGTCATCTCTGGGCATAGGCCAAGCTAACTTTGGAAAGAATTTAATTTATAGTTTAACCTTAAAGTAAAGATGATAATAACCCTTCCCAAAACTAAACTGCCTTTGTGAAACTAAAGAAAAGCCACAAGGTTAGGATCATGAGAGATGGGCCTGAATTCTGCAAAGACGTAGATGTAATTAAACAGTAACTAACCATTGTTCCAGAGGTCACAAGTTTTATAACTTCTCCAATTCCTCCTATACATAAGAGCACTGTTTGTAGAACCTAAGATTGGCCTTTAAGGTGTTTTTCTGAGATGTTTTTTCTGCATTTCTGATGACTGGCTGTCTCCACATGGACCCTCATGACTCAGTCAGTCCTGTGGCCCCACTCAGAGGTAGATTCAGTGCATGGGACCATTTTCCACACACCTATGATTGCTTCTTCAACCAATCAGCAGCACCTATTCCCCAGCCCCCTGCCCACCAAACTATCCTTGAAAAACCTTAACTCTGAGCCTTCAGGGAGACTGATTTAAGTAATAACTCTGTTTCCCTCTTGGCTGGCCTCCCATGGATTAAACTCCATCTTTACTGCAATGCCATGATCTCAGTGAATTGATTTTGTCTGTGCAGTGGGCAGAAAGAACCCACTGGTTGATTACATAAGGACCCGTCAGTGAAATATCCAGCTCAGGCCACTGCCAGCACAGATCCTCCAACTGGAGCCTTAGCTCCCACATAGCTAAGGGGGCCAAGCAGTCAATATGTGCCTGTCAAAAATGGATGCTCTTACTCTCTCTTTTTTTTTTTTTTTTTTTTTTTTTTTGAGGCAGGGTCTCCCTCTGTTGCCCAGGCTGGACTGCAGTGGCACAATCGCAGCTCACAGCAGCCTCAATGTCCTAGGCTCAAGTGATCCTGCTACCTCAGCCTCATGAGTAGCTAGACTACAGGCATGTGCCAGCACACCCAGCTAATTTTTGTATTATTATTATTTTTTTTGTAGAGATAGAGTTTCACTATGTTTCCTAGGACGCTGGTCTTGAACTCCTGGGCTCCAGCAATCCTCCTGCCTCAGCCACTCAAAGTGATTACAGGCATGAGCCTGGATGCTGTCATTTTTGATGGCACTGTTTTTTTTCCTGGAGGGAGGGGCTTCCATGAATGCTGTAGTGGAGAACTCAGCTGAATTCATATATCATTCATCAAAGAACCTTTTCACATCACAGTTTTTTATTTTAATTCCAGGACTCTCATAGTTATGTCCACATTTATAAAAATTTATTCTATGCTTCCACAAAGCAGTTCTAAGTTGATATTTCTTCTTCCATAAAATGAAAATTATTTCTTAAGAAAATATTTTTACAGATAAGTCTCTGGAAGTCTTAATTTTAGAAAATATATGTCAGCTTGAGAGGTGAGAATAGAGCAAAACCAAGAGATACCTGAGAATTTGACTTAGTGTATGAAAGTGTGGCTTCCTAGGAAATGGCCAAATGTAAGGGCTGTGTGATCTCTTGTACCAACAGGGTGCTGGGCAAGACATGATTGAACAGCAACGCTGACAGGGAGGATGTTTACCGACATGCTCAGGGAGTGATATAGCACCCACATTCCTGCCCCAAGGGGAATCAATTCCAAATGAGAATCCAAGCCAGAATTGATCCACAGCACTAGTGAAGGTTTAAAACATTGCTCTTTCCATGTGGCTGCAAAATACAGAGAGCAGATCATGGCAGAGAAAAAACAGATGCACAGAGTTGGTTGAGTGTCTAAAAGTTTCAGGGTCATGATCTTGTTTCCTTAATAACTAGAGCCAGCAGCCAGCAATCCAGAGCACAGGCAAGCAAGCAAAAAACACCTTCCTGGAAATCAATGAACAGATCATAATAAAAGGGGAAGCATTTTAAACATTCATTGGACTCAGTTTGGTAACTTTATTTTTATGCAAATCAACCTGCAAGCCCTATTTTGGCCCAGTGGTAGAAAAACAACCTTGCCAATTCAACAAAAATCAATCACTTCTGGTTTGAAATACAGTCAGGTCAGAATTTAAACTTATGAAAATATTTCTGGGGCCCTCATCCTTCACACACACACCTAGACATCCACGCATGTTCTTCCTGTGTCTGAAATCTGAGAAGCAGCTATTTTTCTCTACTGTGGTTTATGGTATCACACTGTCCACTCTGAAACTGCTCTCCTAGAGTGCCATACAGGAATTGGGGCATGGGTTTCCCATACTTTTGAATACTCAGAACAAACTTGAGGGTTCAATATTGCCTCTTTCTGGGGGTAGATGCTGGGGTTGAGGTATGGGATGGGGGAGGGGCAGTGAGTCACCATTTTATTGGTGTCTAAATGCCTTTGCTCTTTCGTTTCTTTTCCATCCTCCCTCCAGCCCTCCAGGGACGGCTGCTGTCTGTCCTCGGTGTAGAGGGAAACTGTTTGCACACATGTGCATTCTTCCTCTCCCTGTGACTTACTGCATGCCCAAAGCCTCCAGTGTTCCACTCTCTGGCTCTTTGGAAACACAAATCTTTGTCTCTCTTAACAAAGCCAGCCTCCTGCAAATGAATGCCTTGCTTTCTAGTTTGTTATTTATGTTAGAGAGGGACAGAAATTAATTTAGCACTTTAATTGATGTCTTTGTTGTAGGTTTTACCCACCTTCCTCCTGGGAACAATGAATGCCTTTGATTAATTGGGTGCTGATCACAGAGGCTACTAGAAAATACTAGAATCACAGGGAATAAAGAAAACACATTAGTTACAAGGTGAAATATAATGCTATAATGATGATAATGGTGATAACCATCATATGTTGAGCTTTTATTATTTGCCATGCACTGTTGTGAGATCTTTCTTTGTCTCATGTAATCCTCAGACCAATTCTGTGAAGTAGGCACTGCTCCCATCATACTTTTTTTTTTTTCTTGAGATGGGGTCTCACTCTGTCACCTAGGCTGTAGTGCAGTTGTGCGATTATGGCTCACTGCAGTCATGGCCCTCCTGGTTCGGTGATTCTCCCCCACCTCAGCCTCCTGAGTAGCTGGGACTACAGGTGGGCACACACATATCTGGCTAATTAAAAAACAATATATATATTTTTTGTAGCGACGGGGTCTCACTTTGTTGACCAGGCTGGTCTCAAACTCCTGACCTCATGTGGTCCTCCCACCTTGGCTGGCATTCCAGGTGTGAACTACCGTGCCTGGCCTCCCATCTTACTTTACAGATGAAGAAATCCCCAGTCTTAGGAAGGAGAGCACATGTGACCAGGATTGTCCAGCTGGTAACTAGAGGAGAAGGGATGCGAACCTCTGCAATCTGACTCTGGGGCCCTTGTTCGGAATCACCCACCATATTCCTTCCTCCGTGAGTGTCATGAACATCCCCCAAACTGCAGAAGAACTAAAACAATTATCAGAGCATTTCCACCATATTGTGTTAACTATATACTGTTTCACACTTTCAAAGGAAGATCACTTCCATAATAAAATTCTACCAGAACATTCAAAAAGAAAAAGCTCTTCAGTTGATCTTGCCCATATAAGGGCAAAGGATGTTACATTGCCCTTAAATGCAAAAAAAAAAAAAAAAAAAAAAAAGAACAAACCAGTGACAGAGACAGCCCCAAAAATAAAATTATAATGCTCCAGAGGCCATATTTGACTCGGAGATGTGTTTGCCTGAGCCAGCACGAATTAAAGGTATCTGTATTATTAGGAGGGGCACGCACTCCTGGTTTCATTTACTCCCTGCTATCTTAACCTTGGCTCATTCACACATTTATATTACTCACTGGCTCCTGAAGAGAGTTGAATTGCCATTAATTAAATCATCTGTGATTGTAGGTATAAATGCAATGTATTAGATCCTTGTCATTTGCATATCTACTTCTTGAAGTGTGTGACCTGTAGCTCTTTTAAACTTTGTTAAGTGCGAGTTTTAAATCCTGCTCAACATGTCACACAGGGCCACAAATAAGCGAGCCTGAAACCACCAGAACTCACATCCCCAAGTTTTGTTCTGCAAACATAAAAGTAGATTTTTCTATGTATTAGGGGTAAAATCATGAACAATCAAGATAGTCATAAATATGGATATGTATAAATATCCTGCTGTGTGCTAGTAAGTATAAAATAATCACCTATCACAGCCATGCAAGGCTTAATCTAGAAAATATTCAGGAGCAAGGCCACCAGAAATCAATACAATGAAAACGCCAAGAGTGGCTCCAAGAAACAAAGTATGTTACAACTTAAAAAGACAGCCCAAAAATCAGTCTGGGATGCGTTATGTAGCAAGAAACAGCTTCAAATACCTAAGCAGGCCCTGGGGGCATTGGGGAGTGGAAGAATCAGATATTCTTAATTACATCAAAGATTCATGGAGGATACTTCAAGTTCAGCATATTTTATTTAAAAGGCAGAATGTGAGTAATACATTAAAATATATACACCAAGAATGTACTCTAAGTCATAAAGGATATTTTCATGTGAAATGGAGCCAAGTATAATTATCTGAAAATTTTGCCCAACTCATTGGACAATACTGTTAGATAGTTTATTAAATCTGCATATCAGTTTTGTAAAAAAAAAATTTTAAAAATAAGACAAAATGCCTCTCTATCTATATGGTCTTTGCGAACTGTCTGCCTGTGGGAGATTTGTTATGTGTAACAATGAAAGTGCAAGAAGGATCCAATGCGTGAGAATGGAGTGCCTTTCCTGTAGTTTTAGGGAGAGAACTGTACCCAACATGGGGCCACCTACTAAACAACCCTTGGTGTGTGCTTGGTGCATGACTGGAATGCTGTACATGACCTATACTATTTCCCAATTTTGTTTAAAAAAAGTTGAATTTTTTGCAGGTAAACCAGAAACATCTGGGTACTCCGGTGAAGTGATATTGAACCATGATCGTGCGTACGTTAGGGCAGGGCAAGCCATCCAACCATGTGTTATCACACACTGTTAAAAGCAGACAGTTGGAATTATCAAATCCATGTACAGGCTCCAGACATCTCCTATTGTCCACAGGATGGACATAGGATTGTCCAATATCTCCACACAAATAAATTCTTCCAAGGAATAATTTCCCAAAAGCAGGCGGAAAATGAAAGCCCTTCCATCTGAATGATATTAATTAGCTGCTCTCTCCACCATGCCTGGTCTACTGTTTACATGTGATCAAGAACGTGGGAGATGGCTAATTATCAGCACACAAAAAAAAGAAATATGGAAATTAGAGAAGGCAAAGAATGGCAAGTTGGTTAGTCATTTGAATTTTAGAGCTTTTCTGGGGCCTGGGAGTCTCAAGGTGCTATTTAAATTCAAAGACCATTTGGAAGTTTTTTTCAATATTCAAGTTATGTGAGTTTCAATATTTATGCTGAAGTAAATATTAGAAAGATTACTCTATCTTGCCTGTGGGAAAAAAAAAAACAAAGTAGTTAGTTACATGGTTTACCACTCAAGGCAGTTGAGAGCTTGCCACTTTATCTTGAGTTTGTGCGGAAGCTGTGCTGGGAATTTTAACCGGATGGCAAATGGCTGAACATGGAAAATTAGCATTTCAGATGGACCTCTTGTTGCTCAGAATTGAAAACCCATCAGGACATGTAGGCTCTGGGCCCCAAAGCCCCTCATCTGGATAGAGCATCATTGACCACCTGGAGCTAAGCCATCTTTACCTCTCTGCCTTTGCAATCTCCTACTTATTTGTTTCCTCCTTCTTCTTTGCTTATTTCGGCTTTCAACTCTACTGGGCAAAAAATACTTGTGTTTTGTCCAGGTCTCAGTAGTCAAGAAAATCTCAAAGTTTGACTGCACCACAGTTGGGGGTGTTTAATTAAGGCTAGACACCATCCCAGAATTTCTGTGCCCACCAGACTTGCATTGTGATATTCCAGCAAGTCAAAAGGAGCAGACAACTTAGCTAAGTGGAACTGATATACGTGGAACACGGGCAGAGTGAAAGGAAAAGAAAGACATAGATTTCTTCTGGCGTTTGCCAATTGGCTAGTCATAATCTTCACTGTGACCAAAGTAGGTCTCTTTATCTTGAAAACTTAATTTTTTTAAAATGGCAAAGTTCCTTAAGGAGCCTAAGAAGGATACATTGCATTTAAGGAGACAATGTTAATTTGTTTCAAAAACTCAAGCGCTCGGAGATGATGACAAGGTCAATGCCGTGATTTCATTCTGAAAGTTATTTTCTGTTTATTGCCCTGAGTATGAATTACAGTGTGAGGCTGCCCAGCCCTGCACTTGCCCTGAATTCTGTTCTGTGTCACAGAACCTGCTTCATCTTCTTCCTTGCGAGCACAGCTTGCTGTAGCCTCGACCTCCTGGGCTCAAGCAATCCTCCTACCTCAGCCTCCTGAGTAACTAAGACCACAGGGATGCTCCACCATGACTTGCTAATTTTTTATTTGTGCTTTCAGTAGAGATGGGGTCTCCGTATATTGCCAGGCTGGTCTCAAACTCCTAGGCTCAAGTGATCCTCCTGACTGAGCCTCCCAAAGTGCTGGGATTACAGGCATGAGACAGCATGTCAGGCCTACTTCACTTTCTTACAACCCAAAAGCTACAGACATTTTCTAGGACCCGTGATTTTTAAATTCACACCTGTCTAGCCTTGCCTCACCTTGTCCATTTTCATTCTTTATTATAGTAATGATGGGGGAAGAGGACTGTTTAAAAAAGAAATGCAAAGAGAGCAGTTAAGCCAAGAAGTAAATCATGAAGTTTGCTGTTTGGTCAGTCAGCCAATCATTTCTGTGATGAATCTACTTAGACATAATTTCCAATATTGATTTATTTATAGGGCATGAACTGATAATTAGTTATTGACTCTGAAAAACAAATTATTTACAAAGAATATATTCTGTGATGTCTCATGATACAAATGAGTTTTGGAATGACCAATGACTTTTCAAAGCAGCTTATTCTCTATCTGTGTACAAAAGTCTCCAGTGGCTACTATGCTGCTTATGAGAACCAGTTCTAAGTCATTTGCAAACAATCATTCTGAGAACAAACCTTAAAAAATAAGCTAGTGTATGTGATGAAATAATAGTTAAGAATAGAGTCAAAGAAAGGAAGAAGGCTGGGTGTTGTGGCTCTTGCCTGTAATCCCAGCACTTTGGGAGGCCGAGGCGCATAGATCACTTGAGCTCAGGAATTTGAGCCAGCGTGGGCACCTGTTTTTACGAAAATTCAAAATATTAGCCAGGTGTGGAGGCTGAGGCAGGAGAATTGTTTGAGCCTGGGAGACTGAGGCTACAGTGAGTCATGATCACACCACTACACTTCAGCCTGGGTGACAGAGTAAGATCCTGTCTCAAGAAAGAGAGAGAGAGACAGAGAGAGAGAAAGGAAGAGCTAGATGAACCTGTTTTTTGCAAAGCAGTATCAAAAGGGGTTTGAATGAATACGTTTTACATTTCCTTTCAGCCTTACCCATCTTTGCAATGCCCTGACTTGCCCTGAACCTATTTATTGTTGGTATGCCACTAGACATAGGTCACTTCGCCTCTCTACACCTCCATTATTCTTTTATTCAAATCCACCTTAAATAGCTCAAAAGTATAGAATATGTCAATGCTTCAAGATGGACTTGACATTTCACAATAAAATGACTGCTTTCAAAAACATTAGAAACATTTTTCTCCACTCTTAAAATCATCATCATCTCTGCTGTTCATTTGTTTACTCATTGATTCTCTCAAGAAGCAGCTCTTGAGGGCTTCTTACACACCCTGTTTTGGGTTTGTATTGGCAAATAGCATCAACTCACTGCTGTCCTAATACAGTTGACAGCTATGGTCTGGAGCACATACCTCCTAAAAGTAAAAGGCTTAAAAAAGTTCTGTGGGCTTCAAAGGACCTGAACCTGAAGATGGCTTAAATAAGTGTGTCCTTCAGTGTCTTTAAATAATCTGGTGGAGGGAAATCAACAAAACTCTACAAAAGAGAGTCACTAAAAGTAGACACTAAAGGGAGAGTTTTGTAATTTTGAGTTTCTAGCAGTAATCAAGTGGCTGTTAGTTTTAAGGCCTGGAAAGAGGTCAGGGAATCTCTCCAGTTCTCAGCTCCTGTGTTTATAAACATGTTTATAAAGGGAGGACCACTTGGCTTTTCACCTACTCTGTGATCACAAGGTGGCAGTATTTCTGAAGTTTGCTGCTGTTATCATTTCATGTAAAATGGAATTGGGCAGAATTGCTGCGGGGAAACCAGAATAAATTTAGAAGAACCTTAGCATGTGAAATAAAACCAACCAGCAAATAAAAATAAACTGATTATTGTCCACATTTTATTACTTTGCATTTTTGGAGGCAAAAGTCCATGCCTAGAAGTTGAAGGCATCTGAAAGGCTACAATTTAGTGACATCTTCTCAAACTCTCACATAATGAGAGCTGGCTAAGGCCTGGGGAGGACAGGAGGGTGATGAGCCTGGGAAATGAGCTGAGGTCTGATCACAAAGGACATTGCATGCAGGAATAAGGAGATATGACTGTAGCCCTTAATGGGAGAGCCACTGAAGGGTTTTAAAACAGGAGGGGATGGTAGTGGAAATAATCTGATTGTCTCTTTGGAAAGATAACTATGGAAGTATTTAGTAGTTTGTCAGTGGAGGGAGGGAACATGTTTAGGTATTGGAGGTAGGCTGGCTTGTCAAAAAGCAATTTCAATCATTTAAACAAGACCTGATTATCCAGATTCAAGAAATGGTGGAGAGATGGAGAAAAAATTTAAATCAAAAATATAGTCCATTGGACTCAGTGAAAGAAAGGAAGTTTAGGAGAGAAAGTGGTATATTGGGGCTGTTATAGTGGTATATTTAACAGCTGTTAAATATACTATGTGTTCTTAAAGTGATAGATTTGAGTATCGTTGGGGTCTAGGTAAGAAGCTGAAGCTAAGAGAGTGGGAAAATGAGGGGGTGTCAATAGTGGGGACACCCCATCTCTTAGCAACATACCTTAACATCCTTGGTGCCTGGTCCTTCTGAGACATCATCCCTTCAAATGATTTTCCCCCAAATGATAATCACCATGGCATAGCAATATTCTTCTGTGTGGCAACTAATATTTTCTGAAACATATAAATATTGAATACATGCATCTTACAATTGCCTTTATGTAAGCTGTGTATATGGGCATCTTGATTAAAATTTCCTATTTGTAATGATCTGGAAACATGTAATCCAAATAAAAGAGATGTGTTTGTCATGCAAAGGCAGTTTTAAGGCAAAATGTGTCCCCCCCAAGCCCAGCCCCCTATAACCTTACCTTGGCTTTTACCAAGTTGCTAAGTTTAAAGCTGTCCCTGGACAAGAAAAGGAGAAGAGAAGAAATCCAGAGGAAGTTGTCAATCCTACCTGTGTGTCAGTGGCTCTTAAAACAAAAACCAAAGAGGCCAGGCACAGTGGCTCATGCCTGTAATCCTTGCACTTTGGGAGGCTGAGCTGGGAGGATCACTTGAGCTCAAGAGTTTGAGACCAGCCTGGGCAGCATAGTGAGATTTTATCTCTACTAAAAAGATAAAAATAAAAAAAAATAGATGCGCATGGCGGATTATGCCTGTAGACCCAGCTATTGGGAGGCTGAGGTGGGAGAATCACTTAAGCCCAGCAGGTCAAGGCTGCAGTGAACCATGATTGGGCCACTGCACTCCAGCCTGGGCAAAGTGACAGAGCAAGACTCTGTCTTGAAATACACACACACACACACACACACTTTGGTGTTGTCTATGGAGATTTTGATCCAGCAGGTCTGAGGAATGAAAACCAAGAGAGAATGGTTTTGTGTAAGCTATAGGAGAAGGATTTAAAAGAGAGACTGGGAAACCTTGCCTAATGCAGCAGAGATGCTAACTATGAGACAGTACCCTAAATATCCCTAAACCCATGAGGTCCTTAGAGGGGCTGCCATTGGGGTGTGAAGGACCAGATCATTTGCTGAAGTGAATTTGTAACAGTAGTGAAGGAGGTTCTTATAACTCAAGGAAAGGAATTTGTTGACTAAAGGTTTGTTGAACAGCAGTGGGGACCCAGTTGGGATTAGAACCTATAGATTTAAAATGATTTCAGTTTGCATGAATTCATAAATTCAGTCAATGCTGTTGCAGGCACTGAGGACAGAGAAGTGAATAAAATTCACCAGAATCATACATTTTAGAGAGAAGGTGGACAATAAACAGGTAACTCAACAAAGATGTTCATTTTAGAAAGTGATAAGTGCTGTTGCAGGAAACAAACAGCAGCGGCGAGACACAGACAGGAGCAGGTAGCATCTCAAGGAAGACCAAACAAAAGGAAACACTTGTTTGGATTAATCCAAAAGGATGTGGGGAACGAGGAGGCTGTGGAAGGGGACAATGCCTTGGAAGGACCAGGTGCCAAGGATATTAAGGTATGTTGCTAAGAGACAGTTGAAGCAATGAACTCCGTTAGCCAGATTGGATATGAATGAAAGCGAAGCTGTCTTCTAAGTTCATAAGTCTTTATTCCCACAGCATTATTTGTCTTGTAATGTAATTAATTTTTGTTACCTAACTTTCTTACTATATCCTGGGTTCTTCCAGGGAAGGGACCTTCTCCACCAGATTCTTCCTTGAATTCGTAATACAAATAATTCATAGATCAGGATGGTTTCCTTCTAAAATCCCAACCGAAAATATTTGGCACTCACTCCCCCTTGTGGTAGTCTAATATACCCCAAATGATCTTCCTCTTGTGTAGGGAGATGATAGGGTCCTCCACAACCCCAGGTAACTTGTTTGTCCAGACAAATGAAGAGTAATGTTAGAGAAAATCCTTAAAGATAACAGAAGGAATTCAATGGTTTAAACTGCTTATCTTGCTTTGATTTAAAGATTTCTGGGAGAAAACCAAGAGATCAGGAATGGATGTATTATTTGGAAGCTCTTTGCAAGAAGCCGGGAAAACAATTTTTATCCGAATTTGAAGAAAAAGGGGTTAAGATGATTTATTATGCAGTAATGTATTTATTCAATAATATAGAAGATAATTATATCTTTGTCTACCCTGAGACATTTGTTTTATTGTTTTATGTCTCTGCTGCAAGCTCAGCCCACATGAAGAAGCTTATATGCATTTAGATACTTTACCTTGGGAACAGCTTTGTAGTTTGATTGTCAAGCTCTCTAGAATTAATAAAAGATTTTCAGACTTTATTTTTACTCAGTCGTTCTGTTAAAACGTCTTTTATTTCAAAAATCATTCATCATAAGTTAAAAAATAGTTATCTCTAAAGAAAAAACTGTAAAATGTAACAAAATTTAACTACATTCTGTATCTATCTTTAACTGCTGTATCTTTAATGGCTCTGTCAATCAAATAATCCAAGGATTGGATATTACATATGCTAAAATTAAGTAGATCGGGGCGTCTAAGATCTTATGTGTTTAAATCATGGCGCTGGACTATGCTGGAACTTCATTCCAAATTGGCAATGAAAACTCCCTCTGACAATGTGCCCTTAATGTTCCAGCTGCTCATAATTTCTCTCAATTCATAAATCAACAACCTATTTCCCTTTAGGGCTCCTAAATCTAAATACAGATATTAAAATTTTCCTTCAAAATCCTTATTTGGAATTCTGAATGCATTTCTTTCATAAGGAGTATTTGATTGAACTAGCCTAAGTTCTGGTTCTAGACAGATTGGGCAGATGAGTTTTTTTTATCTCTCTTGTATCCAACATCTACTTTCCAGCATCCTTAGATTTGTATCTATCACTTTCTATAAGAGACCATGTTCTCTCACACAAAAGAACACTTTGCAACAGAATTAATACGATTTAAAAACAAAGTTACAGAGTAGTTTTGTGATATTGTCAAAAGGCTTTTAAAATAGTGTGAGTTACACATCCCAGCTTAATGTCATAATGCCTTGAATTGTGATCCTGTCTTAATTCTAAATGAAGCAATGTGAGCTCTGCTTCTTCTTTTTAATTTTTTAATCTTTAATTTTTAAAAATCAATGTAGCAGGAGGGACTCATTTACATTATAGTTTATTGACGTTATATTTTAGTGGCAAGAACAAAGTCATTTTGATATATGGCAATTTAAAATAATTGCTCTTCTCAGAAGGAAAATTAGTTGGCCTGGTGGATCAGCCTATTTAGGCAATATGTCTCCATATGTCATCTCGCTGCTCTCCGCACCACCTGCTTGAGTTCCCATCAGGGACCCAGACCGATGAGATCACTGCAGCAAGCTATAGATCTTGGGCAAGTTAACCGGTCTGGTTTTGCTTGGTAATGAGGAGAGTGTCTCTGGAAAAATAGGAAATTGGAATCTGTCACCTCTCAGCAAACTGATGAGTGATTGCTATTGTTTTGCATCTCTGAAGGGTTAGCACAGTTTATTAGCTATTCTTCAGTCCTGAGAGTTTGTGTCACTTTTATTTTACAGGCAAGAATCTGAGAAGTGTGTTGTGCAGCATAATTGTTAAAAACAAAGTGAAAGCGAGCAGTTTCTCTGTGAGTCTTAGGACACTAGCTTCACCTGCCTTCAGCAATATTAGTAATGAGAAGGGGAGGACAATTTCAAGGTGATATTGGCTACAGCATAAATCAAAACACTCTCTGGAAGTGACTCAAAATGCTTTATCCCTTAGGAGTGATTCTAGTTCCCCAACTCCTGAAATCAAAATTCAGAAACACCAATGAACAATGTGACAAAAAAGGTATGGCCAAAATTTCAATAATTCCTGATTTTGATTAGAAAGACATATTTGGGGTTTAGAATTAATAATTGAAGACCAAAACGGAATCAGAATTATCTTAGTAAAACCATTTTTTTAAATTAAACAAACTTGCTAGAGAGAAGGTTTCAAGTTATTAGTGATTGCTTTATTTTATTAAAAAAACTTTAGATAAAGTAATATTGTTTTGATGAAAAACTATAAATTATAGACTTAGAAAGACCTTAAAGGTATTGAGTTCCAAGCTATCATTTTGTTTGAAGTTACTAGGTAGTAATGAATAACTGTTACTACTACAACCAAAAGAAAATACCTACCTTCTTGATAATAGTCCTACTGAAGCTACGTTTTCAAACTCCAATTCTTGACCACTTAGTTGATCCTGACTAGCATTTTAAAAATGAAAAATAAATAAATGAACGAACATCAGTGAAAAATAACAGTAAGAATTAGGAAATGTCAGAATACAGCTCACATTGCAAGGGTAAGTAAGATGTCATGAAACTATTGTTTTAATTACATTGTATATGTGTATATGTGGCCTATGATATAAAATATATTATTTAAGGTGGGTCAGAAAAGTTTGGAAACCACCACATTTCCATTTGAGTATGAGGAGATGAAAAGAAACAGATTCTTTGCGTACACACTAGCAGGTTGCCACCTCTGGAACAAGTGACTCCCATTCAATAGATTTCATGGCCCATTATACAGCACTTAGATTTGTTTCCACAGTTGGGATTTATTTCTCTCCACAGTACAACCAGAACCCCATTTTCTGGCTGTTGGGTCAAGCCCTTTGATTTAAACAGAACCTTTGTGTCCTTGACTCTCTTTCCCAAAGACTCTATTCTCTCCCTCTGATAAATTATGGCTAACTCAATGTTATCCCCAGATCACATCTAGTTAAAGTTTTAACAATCATGATTGTTATATCTTTAGCCTTTTAAACAAGAGTGTTGTTTTGTGACAGGTTTTTTTCTAAAAAACATTTTTACAAAGACATAACTTCAAATAATGCATTTAAATCAAAGAAAAACTTCGTCTGGACACTGTTGAAAGACACTTTGTATGAAAGGAATCTGCCCAAATTTCCAGCGGGAATTGATCTCTTCAGATATTGTTGGCTGGAGGCAAAAACTGATGCTGTGATAATTTCTGTCTTCTTTTCAATGAGAATGTAAAGGGAACAATGGCACTGGGAATGTGAATATTTACCTCAGAGAATTCAGGGAAGAGGAAAAACTGGTCTCGGCACTGCCAAGGGGTGTATTAGTTTCCTGTGGCTGCTGTAACAAATTATCACAAATTTAGTGGCTTAAAACAACACAAATGTATTATCTTACAGTTCCGTAGGTTAGAAGTCCCACACAGGTCTCACTGGGGCAAAATCAAGGTGTTATCAGAACTGTGTTCCTTCTGGATGCTCTGGGGAGAATCCAGTTCCTCACCTTTGCCAGCTTTGAGAGACTGCCTGAGTTCTTTGGCTCATGGCTCCTTCACTCCAACCTCTTGTCCCATCTCCTCCTCTGACTCTGACTTTCCTTCCTCCCCTTTTCCCTTCTAAGGCCCCCTGGGATTACATTGGGTCCACCTAGACAATCTCCACATCTCAAATTCCTTAACTTAATCACATCTACAAAGTCCCTTTTGTCAAGTAATGTATTTACAGGTTCAGTGGATTATGACGAAGACATCTTTGTGGGCGTGGGGGAGGAGGAATTATTCTGCCTACCACAGGGGACTATGGAGATTAGGTCTAGAATAGTCCTTCAGATTCCCTTGATTTGTGAATATGGCTTTTGGGCTGGTGATATTCTCGCAGAAGGAGAGCTGAGTTCCTGGAATCATTCACTCTGGGCACCTGCAAAGTTCAAGGATTGGCAGCTGTGGCCACTCTGCAGCCGTTTACAGCTCTGCCTTTTTCCTCTTGGGCCACCCAATGCACTTGCTCAAAAATGAACGATTACATCTCTGATTACTGGTGTTTGCTTCCCAACATTTAACATTCATCTGTGCCTCCTGAAGGGCTTTATCATTTGAGCTTTAAAGCATCTCTTCTAAACTACATTTTTTGTGGCTATTTTTAAGCTTCTCCGTTATGCCTGGATAAGAGACCAGGGCTTAACAGAAGGAAGAAGAGTGAATAAAGCCCACAGGTGAAACAGGGCAGACTGGGGATGAAAATGCACGAGAAAAGAGGCTGGAGGCCTTCAAAAAGGATTTTCAAG
Organism: Nomascus leucogenys; assembly: GCF_006542625.1. NCBI lineage: Eukaryota > Metazoa > Chordata > Mammalia > Primates > Hylobatidae > Nomascus > Nomascus leucogenys. Next base: position 75,180,029 of record NC_044387.1, on the reverse strand, counting down.
ATAAAGCACACAGCAAAAACGTGGAAGCTACATTTATTAAAAAAAAAGTACAGGGTCGGGGATAAAAGTCCATGAAGTCAGAGAAAAAAAATTATACATATACATGTGCAAACACAGGAAGCTGTGTTTGAAGAGAAGCTCCTGCACATGCAGTAATGCTACTGCAGATACCCTGGAGGTCAGCTTGATGGCTAAAACACTCAGTGTGCAGTGGTCAGAATAGACATTGTTGACCAGGGAATTTAGGCTTGCTTTCCTGAAAGATTACTGTTTGTTAATTGAATGCATCCTTTGAGGCTAGAAGCTTCTGCAATATCATTCCTCTATTTTTCTTTCTCTCCTTTTTTTTTTTTTTGCACTGAGATACAAAGAGTTATGGGAAATAAGGAATTGGCAGTCAACAGAGGAAAGATGAGGAGAACCTGAATTCGTGAAGCTGTTTCCACCATAACCTCTCCTGATTTCTGGAGCAAGTAATTGGGTAAAAGAAATTCTCCCAAGGCCTCGGGATTCTGGAGCCCTCAGATGTGAAGTCTGTGATTTCTCAAAACACAGGTTCTCTCCTCAGGTTGATTTTGGATAGCAAACTAAAAACACCTTTAAAGGGATTAAGCACTGACTCACTCCTTACTCCTTACAAATTATGTTAACAATAAGAATCCTCTGTATGATTTAAAGTAGGTAAATCTTAAGTATAAATGATTACTTAATTCATTGGACATACCTGCCTAATTTTCAGGTTAATTTCAGGGCCAACAGTGGTTTTTTTTTTTTTAAATAATGGATTGATGAAAAGTTATTTGGAAAATGTGAAAATGTGTCCTTTTGACACAAAAGAAGTTTATGCCAATAAAGGAAAAGATGGGGATATGTGGAAAGTGTATATTTTGATGATAGAGATACAGGCTTTTTCCTAATTCATGTATGTTCAGAAAGTCCTGGAACTTCCCTATTATGATTATGCTACTATATTGTTGATTGTATACTAAAGGAAAACAAGATTGACTTATCAATTTTGCATTTCATTTTACATATACTCGCTGTTGGCCTAAAGAATCTGGGTGGACATGATCAGATCTTGGTGATCCAAGCAACCTTAATCAAGGAGCAGCACTGCCAAACCCAGATATGTTCCAGGAGAGAAATAATCGCGATAGTAACAGAGCCCAAAAACCTGTGGCAGAAGTTTTCTTACCAAATATCTGTGTATTGGAGTTTCTCATAGATAAAATCTGCACTCAGTACACCCCCATCTGCGTGCGCTAGTCATGAACTGTGCTTGAATCCAGCAGGATCTATTTATTTCCAAAATAACTGTGTCTTGATCAAATAGGATTCATGTGTGTGTGTCGTATGCAGTAGACACACTGGGCCGGATGTGGCTCTTTTCCCTGACTGCCTTGATTCAATGGGAACCAGGCATTTTCCAACTAAACAGCTGTGGCTTGGGGAGAATCCAGGTGTTTTTCTCACTGAATATTTGTGGGATTGGCAGGGTCCTGGGTATTTCCTTTGCTTTCTCTTGCCTGGAATTATTATAACATATATTATGTATATATATTTTAGTGAAGTTTACTTTGTCCCAGGAAACAGATCGGCTTCCTTAACTTCTCACAAAGAACAATAGCACTTAGAAAAATATTGGCAGGATCCAATGCTATTTATCTTTTTCTTCACCAGCTTTATCTATCATGCTGTCTTATACAAATATATGAATATTCTAAAAATTCTTTTATGTGAAAGCGAGTAGATTACACTCTCCACACCGCATAATTACCAACTCAGAAAGTGTTGCTTTATTGGAATGGGGGTGTCACACCTGTTCCAACATCCACTTGTTAACCTTTTGGACTTGGCTTCAATTTCTGATTGAAGAAGTAAGTCAGCCTCCCCAGCTTTGGCAATGCATAGACCCTGTTAGAAAATGGTGTGTGGCTTTGGTTTCCGCATCTGATACAATATATAGGAAAATTGGAAAGAGTTCAGAGAACAGAAACAAAATGATTAAAGGGTTGAGGGAATGAGGAGCTGGGATTATTTCATCTAAAGAAAAGCTTTTACAAAAGGCAAAATGGGGTATGTGCCAAAGACAGAATTAGAAAAGCCAAATTGTAGAGGCTATGTGGTTGAGCAGGTTTGATTGGCCTTTGTAGGCCATCCCGAGTCTGTTGGAGGGAATGGGGAGAAGTTGTTCTGCCTTACCAAGCATTGGGAAGGAGAATAAGCAAGTTAGGACAGAAGAGGGGAAATTAGGCAGGAATTACCTTAGCTAGGGGTTCTGAGATCTACAAATACCACAATCTTCAAAAGCAGGGACAACTTTGGTATATGCACTTCTTACATTCCAGCTTCTACTATATCTAAAACTATGATTCAATATAGTATGATAAAACCAACTTAACGATAAGCCTTGTTATAGTTCCCTTTGACTATATGATGAAGTGTTGGCATAAAAAATTATCAACCAGTTTTCTCTCATCTTCCTAAAAATCAAAGCAAATAACTATATGTTGATATTCAAATCAGAGATTCATAATCTGTAAAATTTGGTCATATTCTGTGGAGTTGAGAATATCATACAGGCATGTGTGGAATTGGTTCTCAATGTTAAAAAAGGAAAAGACTATCATCTCTTTTGATTGGCTTAGAATCTAAGACAGAAAGATGTACTTGATTACTTATTAAGATCCCTATTATGTCCAGGATTCTGATTTTAAAAACTTTAAGAACACAAAATATATGTAGATTCTAAATACTGGCTATAATATTAAATACTAAATTATCTCCACTTCCACAAAGCTCTATTTTAGTTAGGGTTTTTCCCAGCATGACATAACCTTCCTAGCAGCATCTAGACCAGTGTTTCACCAAGCAATGTGGGCACCATAGCCTTGGCCAACTTGACACATCGCATTTAACCATCACAAGCTCCAAACACTCTTTGGCTCAAACATTTTCAGAAAGATAGCATGTGAGTCAAGGGAGTATGGGGGCTTCCTGGTATCATGCACCCTTCTTAATCCTCAGAGGGCCATCCCTATGGGTGAGAAGTTGGGAAGAAACCCTCCATGTCACAAGATTCTCCTTACTGGCCTTCAAGTACCATTTCTAAGTACGGAGTTGGTTTTTTTTTTGGTTGCATTTTCAAATACTGACGTGTGACTATCCTCTTGTGCCTCCCCACCACTCCCACTAACATGCTCACAAATTCCTCCTTTTGTAGTTCTCCCAGATCTTCCCAAAACTCACTATATCACTGTACTGATTTCATTAAGAATTCAGAAGAAGACAATCTTATTAAAGAAAATCATGAAGACAATAAATGACCAGTGAACACCATGGACACTGGAGCAAAACTGGGTTCAGGTTCCAATTCTACTACCTGTGGGACTTTGGTCACGTGACTTGCAATGCTCCTGAACCTCAGTTTCCTCATCTGTAAGATGGGAATACTAATTATAACTCCTTTCCTAAAAGGTTGACGTGAGGTGCTTTGAACACTGCTTTGAGCACTTAGTAACTACACTATTTAAATTAACTATTACAAAGCTGAGGGCTACCTACAGTCTGAGGGAAAATGTTTCTGAAGATGGACTTCCTGTATTACTTAAAGTGAGTAACACCAAGTGAAGAAATGCCTTGAGCCTTTTTGTCCAAGTTTCTCTTTACAATACTGGGGATTTTTTTTCTTTTTTTGAGATGGGCTCTCGCTCTGTCATCCAAGCTGGAGTGCAGTGGCAATGACACAGCTCAATGTCTTGGGTTCAAGCCATCCTGGCATCTCAGCCTCCTGAGTAGCTGGAACTACAGGTATGCATCAGTGTGCCTGGCCATTTTTAAATTTATTTATTTATTTATTTATTTATTTATTTATTTATTTTTAGAGAGAAGGTCTTGCCACATTGCCGAGGCTGGTTTTTTCTTCCTGGGCTCAAGCAATCCTCCTGCCTTGGCCTCTGAAAGTGCTGGGATTACAGGCATGAGCCACTGTATCCAGCCAGATAGTGGGAATTTTATATCCTCCCCCTTCACACACTCTGGGGGGGCTAAGAAGTTGGAGTTTGATATTACTGAGAATTCCAAAATAATTCACTCCTAAAACATTTCATCATACAAACAACAGAGGGCAAGAAAAATACAATTTACCACATGCATTCTATGTACCAATCCACATACATTGCCTCATTTAAGGCCCATGACATCCCTGTAAATTAGATGTATCATCCCCAATTTAGAAAGGAGGAAACGCTAAGCCTTAAGATTTAAATAACTTGCCCTAAATTATAGAGCAGAATAAGGATTTTCCAACTTTAAAGCTGAAACACTGGCCAGTTACGCCATAATGCTTCCCTTACAAGGATCAGACCTTGACCTACTTCTTGCAGGCTGTTGGCTTCTGTATTATCTAAAATTATTATTCACATATCTGATAAATGCTCTTATTTCTCTTACTTTACAAAATTGAATTCTTAATTCTATAATTAAGGACATTCAATGAAGGGAAATTGTGAAATGGACATGAGACCTCGAATTGTGCATGCTGGAAATATAAAGCTTTAGAACTAATGGGAAAATAGATGTCTGAAGTTCTTGATTTTCCATTTGTTTTCCACTGTTTCTAAACTAAACCACTGTTTACAAAGAATGTGTCAGTGAAAGATGCAGTGAAACATGCTTCTTTTCCTTTATTTTTAGACTCAAGTAAATATTTGTTAACAATATGGTTGATATGGTTTGGATCTGTGTCCCTGCCCAAATCTCATGTTGAATGGTAATCCCCAGTGTTAGAGGTGGGACCTGGTGGGAGGTGACTGGATCGTGAGGCAGTTTCTTATGAATGGTTTAGCACCATCCTCTGATGCTGTCCTCATGATAGTGAGTGAGTTCTCATGAGATGTGTTTGTTTAAAAGTGTATAGCACCTCCCCATTCATTTTCTTCCTCCTGCCTACTTCCCCTTCGCTTTCTGCTATGATTGTAAGTTTCCTGAGGACTCCCCAGAAGCTGATCCCATGATGCTTCCTGTACAGCCTGCAGAACCATGAGCCAATTAAACATTTTTTATTTATAAATTACCCAGTCTCAGATTCTTTATAGCAATGCAAGAACAGACTAATACAATGGTTTACAAAGTAAGTTGATGAAGCTGAAAAATAAGTTCAAAAAGCCCTATGAAATAATTAAGATGAGTAAGATTGCAAAGATATAATTCATCACAGTGAAGATTCTCATGGCCAATTCATTCTTGGTTATGGCTTCAAACTTCTACTTTAACAGACAAATGCATTCACCTACCCATAGGTTCAACCAACCATCTGTCCAACACATATTTAGTAAATAGAGACACACTACATGCTAGGTACTGTTCTAGGTGCTGAGATAAAGCAGAATGAGGGTTTTGAGGTTGTAATAATCTAATAAACAAATGAAAAAAAAGCAAGTTGATTTCAGATGCTGATAGGTGTTGTGAATGAAATATACTGAAAGGATATCAGGTTTATAGTGGAAAGGCTATCTGAGGTAAGGTGATTAGGGAAGATCTTTCTTAACAGAGGGCATTGGAGTTGAGACCTGAATGAGAAAGAGCTAGATCTTTCCAAAGCAGAAAAAAATAACTCCCAGGCATGGAAAGTTCTAACAATTCAAAGGTGCAAGATAAAAAAGAAAGCAGATGGCTGAGTCCAGAGTGGTGGTATGAGGCAAGGTCAGAAAGAAGGATAGGATCCTGTACTATTAAAAGGAGCTTGATTGAAGGAGTCTGAATTATAATCTAAGTATAATGGAGTCATTTCAGGTTCTAAGCAGGAGGTAATATGATTTGAGACAGCTTTAAAAACATTAATCCAGATGCTTGTTCAATAATTACTTATAGGCTGGTTGCGGTGGCTCAAGCCTGTAATCCCAGCACTTCAGGAGGCTTAGGCAGGAGGACTGTTTGGCCCCAGGAGTTCGAGACCAGCCTGGGCAATAGAGTGAGGACCTCATCTCTACAAAAGGTAAAAAAAATAAACAAATAAATTAATAAAATAAAATAAAATTTGCCAGGTATAGTGGTGGGCACCTATAGTCCCAGCTACTCTGGAAGCTGAGGTGATGGAATCACTTGAGTCTAGGAGACAGAGGTTGCAGTGAGCCATGATTGCAGCACTGCACTCCAGCCTGGGTGACAGAGTGAGATCCTGACTCAGAAAACAAAACAACAACAACAACAGCAAAAACAAAAAAGAATTACTTATAAAGGGGCAAGAGTGGAAGGGGAGGGACTAGTTAGGGAGCAAATGCAGAGACTGAAGATAAAAAGACTCTAAAGAGTCATAACAAATCTCTTTAATGGTTAAAGAGAGTTCATTGGGGGAAAGAAAGCTGAATTTATTTTAATAATGTCCTTATTTACGGCAACATATCTGCTACAAAGTCAATTATTTTATTGTCATTTGGTCACAGGTAGAGATAACAGTGTGGCTGTGGATTAGCAATTATATATAACTCCACTGCACATTTAAAAAGGCATTTTATTGTTGCTGCAAGAAACCACTATGCAGGGCTTTTGGTCCTCCCTAAAGGAGAGAAACAGTATCTAGGAAACTAATTCTTCTCTCGGGCCCAAATGCAAAATTGCAGAAACCACTTGCTAAATATGGCCAGCCATTCTTAAGAGTTCAGAGAGTCTTTACTCAGGCATACTTTATTAGAGGCCATTGATCAGTTTCTACCGATTATTATGGTTAATTGAAGGGAAATCTGCGACTATGGCTATTTATTGGCATTTGCGTTCGGCTCAGACAGAAGCTAGTTTTGAAAGTGGTATCCGCAGAGTGATCCTGCTTGCAAACTTCCTTGCCTAGGGGGTGGTGGTGTAGCGCTGAGGGCTTGCGGGAGTGTCAGCCACCAGGGCTTTCTGCTCATCAATCAGCATCGTCAAACATCCCGAAAGTGTTATGATGGCGCTGAATGTAGAAAAAGGGTTTTCAGGGCGGATATAGTGTCGTCATTCCTGGTGGCAGAGGGGAGTGACAAGAGGCTCACACGTCGCTGAGTAGTAGCGCGGCATAATAAAGTGTGGTTTGCACCATGTGTGTCACAGATTTCTCGGGTTTTCTGGAAGGTTTTTCCAAGTTCCGCCTTCTCCCCTTTGCAGCCATCCTGGCCCCAGCTGTGCATCGGCCTTTGACTCCATCTGTCCTTCCGCTGCGGACAGGAGTCCCTCTCGCCAAATGGAGAACACAAGTTTGGCACCCCAAAGTGATGATAACCCCTACCTTCTCCGCTCAGCGCGAGCCAAGCGTCAGGCCTGCAGAGGGACGGTCAAGGGGATAGAGGGGGAGGCCGCGGAGAGGCCGCTCCCCTCACCTCCCCGCACCCATCATCACTTGGCACTTGGTCAAGCCCAGGCAGACGCCCTGCCTGCGCGTCCCCCACCCGCCCCGCGGTGCACGTCTCCCAGTGCTTTTGCATTTGCTCCTCTTCCGCCCTGCTGCAGAGCGCGGCTCGCAGGTTGGAGTTTGCCCTCGTGTGCGCCGCGTCACACGGCGGGGAGGGGAAGGCAGGCGGCGGAGGCTGGGTCGGAGCAGGAGTCGCGCGGTCCCTGACGCCCAGAGACACCGCGGGGAACGACCGCCCCGCCCCCGGAGCAGCGGACCGGGCCGCAGACCTCCTTTCCCTCCTCCCTCTCTCCCTCCTCCCCAGCGCCCTGACTCCCTGCCTCCTCGCCCTTACTCCACCCCCTACTCCGGCCGGGTCTCCATCCTCTCCTTGTGTGTGCGCGCTTCAAATAATCTCCTCCTTTTTGGCAAAAGAAATAATGCACCTGACTTTACCAGGGGGGAACAACCAGCCGAGTAGAACAAGGAACAGATGTAAAAGGAATAAAAGGCGAGAGAAAAACAGGTGAGACTCGTTTAAAGAAATCCAGGGGCAGAAGAGGTGGCTGCCGCGGCAGAGGCAGCTAGAGCTTCCCTGTCTGCGTGAGCTGCAGGCAGAGGACGCTTTCACCAGTTGCAGATGTAACCTCGGGAATTCCTGGGTCCGTCGGTTTGTTTGCCAAACAAAGTCTTTTCTTCTCTGGCTCAGACACTGAAGAGGCTCCTGGATTGTTCAGCGATCCCGCCACAAGCTGGCAGTTACCCGAGAGCCTTCCCAAGGAGCTGGAGGAGAAATGAGCCCTTGTGGGCGGAAGATGGGCGAAGGGCGTCAGCAGCGGCGGGCTCCCGTCGGGAAGCTCCTTCTTCTCCCCGGGAGGAGAGATACACCCCATGGGCGGTCAGGCAGCAGCAGCGCCAGGACGCAGAGCTCCCTGCTCTGGCTCTTGGTGCACGTGTGGCTGTGGGCGGCCTCGGGCTCGTCTGCCCAGTTGTTCAACCTCACCCTTTCCGTAGATGAGGGGCTTCCCCCGGACACCCTGGTCGGTGACATCCGCGCCGGGCTGCCGGCCGCGCAGCAGCAGGAGGGGAGCGGCTTCTTTCTGTCGGAGGACTCCGATGACTCCCCGCTGCTGGACGACTTCCACGTGCACCCGGACACCGGCATCATCCGCACTGCGCGGCGCCTGGACCGCGAGCGGCGGGACCACTACAGCTTCGTCGCCGCCACGCTGCTGGGCGCTGTGGTGCAGGTGGAGATTCGCGTCAACGACGTGAATGACCACTCGCCTCGCTTTCCCCTCGATTCCCTGCAACTCGACGTCTCCGAGCTCAGCCCGCCAGGGACCGCCTTCCGCCTGCCAGGTGCCCACGATCCCGACGCCGGACTGTTCAGCACTCAGGGCTACACTCTGGTGCAACCGTCTGACCTGCCCAAGGACCCCGCAGGCCCGTTCTTCCAGTTGCGCTACCGGACTCTGGGACCACTACCGTCACCGCTTTTGCCAGGCTCCTCGTCGCCCCTGGAGCCTCTAGATCTGGTGCTGCTGCGGCGCTTGGACCGAGAGGAGGCGGCGGCGCACCGGCTGCAGATCGAGGCATGGGACGGCGGCCGCCCCCGGCGCACTGGCCGCCTGAGCGTGGAGCTGCGCGTACTGGACGAGAACGACAACCCGCCGGTCTTTGAGCAGGACGAGTACCGCGTCGCAGTGCGCGAGGACGCCCAGCCGGGCGCCGAGGTCTGTCGTGTGCGCGCCACCGACCGCGACCTGGGGCCCAATGGCTTCGTGCGCTACAGCGTCCGCGCCCGGCAAGTGCCCGGGGCGGGTAGCGGCGGCGGGGCGCTGGGCGACGCGGCCTACTTCGCCGTGGAGGAGCTGAGCGGCGTGGTGCGAGTGCGGAGACCTCTGGACCGCGAGGCACAGGCCTGGCACCAGCTGGTGGTGGAGGCCCGCGATGGAGGCGCCGAGCCTGAGGTTGCCACGGTGCGCGTGTCCATCGCCGTGCTGGACGTGAATGACAACCGGCCAGCAATTCACGTGCTCTTTCTCACAGAGGGAGGTGTCGCCCGTGTCTCTGAAGGCGCCCGACCGGGCGACTACGTGGCTCGCGTCTCGGTGTCTGACGCGGACGGTGACTGGGAGAAGGAAGATGAGGCCACAGGGGAGCTTGGTGTGGGTCTTGGAGACGGGAGCATCTCGCTGTCCTTGGAAGGCGGAGAGGGAGACTTCGCGTTGCTGCCCGGCGGCTCCCCAGGGGTATTTTTCCTTTGCGTGGAGGGGCCCCTGGACAGAGAGAGCCGTGATCTGTATGAGTTACTACTGGTGGCCACGGACGCGGGGTCCCCGCCGCTGAGCACGGAGGAGACGCTGCTGCTCCGGGTCGCTGACCTCAACGACCAACCACCTCTCTTCAGCCAACAGCATTACAAGGCCTCAGTGTCCGAGGCCGCGGCCCCTGGCACTGTAGTCATGTGGGTCAGCGCCTCCGATGCCGACGAGGCAGGCACTGATCACGCCTGGCTGCGCTACACTGTAGTCCAACTCTCGGCTCCTTGCAATCAAGGGGCTCTGCCCACCGCAGAATGTGGACCATCTTTTGCCATTGATTCCGAAAGCGGTGCGATCAGCACTATCCAGACTCTAGACCGAGAGGTCCAGGAGGCGGTGGAGCTGAGAGTGGTGGCCCAGGACCTCGGAGAGCCCCCGCTCTCTGCCACCTGCCTGGTGAGCATCACCGTAGATGATGTGAATGACAACGAGCCCATCTTCTGGAGGCAGGTGTACAATGCCACCATTGCAGAGCATGCCCCGGTTGGACACTGCTTTCTGCAGGTGAGTGCTTCAGGCCTATGGGCCAACCTGAAGGCCTGGGAAGGGATGGAGAGGGTTGTGGGTTGGCCTAGGAAATTGTGATGTGGAGGATAATATTCCGGCTCTCAAATACAAGACTGGCTGTAGTTCCCCCTCTACAGTGAGATGAATGATGCCCTCTAGTCACCTAACTTTTTTTTGCCAGAGTCTTGGCTGCATGATCTCTAAGGTCCTTTCAACTTGACTTTTAGATCTTGATTTATCTTATTGAAGCCTGATTTCTTTCATGCTGAATGTGTGCACCTAAATAGGTTCAGGAGGAACCGCCCATTCTAAATCAGACCTCTTCCAACTGACAGTGTCTCACATTGTATCATATACATATATGTGTGTGTGTGTATATTTCCCAGACTCAAGCAATTCTGCCTGCCACCATACCTGGCTGATTTTTGTATTTTTTTAGTGGAGATGGGGTTTTACCATATGTGCCAGGCTGGTCTCGAACTCCTGACCTCAGGTGATCTGCCCTCCTTAACCTCCCAAAGTGCTGGGATTACAGGGGTGAGCCACCATGCCCAGCGATGTCTCATATTTTTTTAACAGCTTTATGAGGCAACGTAGGGAATAAGGTAGTTCTCATAAGTGAGTTTTTCAAATGACCAAGTGTATGTCTTTATACACTGACACTATTTGGAGTTACCATTTCCAGAGACTTCTTACACGTTTTCCTACCTTCCTTTGAAGCTTACAAAGGTTGAATGAAGACTGAAGTCATCTTTATTAGTTAGCATCAGGTGTGAGCTAGGCTCCTTCCATGATGCTTTCAGGACTCTGAGGGGCAGTGGGACTCAATTATCCTTTATAAAATGGGGCACTGTACACTGCTTTTTGATTTGGGTGTTTTGCCTTTTATAGTTTTCCTGATTTCTCCTTCACTATCAGAATGGCATGTTTTGCCCCCTTCCAGGCCATTCCTTTTTTTTGCTTCTAATTTCCTATTTGTTTCTTTTTTATTTTTTTGAGACAGGGTCTTGCTTTGTGGCCCAAAATGGAGTACAGTGGCACAATCATGGCTCACTGAAGCCTGAACCTCCCAGGGTAAAGTGATTCTGCCACCTCAGTCTCCCAAGTAGCTGCAAGCACAGGCATGCGCCAACATGGCTGGCTAATTTTTAAATAATTTGTAGGGACGAGGTCTAGCTGTGTTCCCCAGGCTGGTCTCAAACTCCTGGGCTCAAGTGATACTCCCGCCTCAGCCTCCCAAAGTGCTGGGATTACAGGCATAAGCCACTGTGCCTGGCCAATTTCCTATTTCTTATCTGATGGGAGATAATCAAATTTCCAAGATTGATTTATTTACTCTGAAATAACTTGAGTAAATATATCTAGCCTGAAGAGCTTACCAGGGAATGAGACTCTGAAGCTTTATTTTGCTCTCAGCCTGGGTTGTTTTAAGATGTTTGCTGCTTACTTTCTGGTTCTCAGTTAGGGAGTTCAGGCTTTAGCTTTGCAAGTTATGTCTCAAATAATAACCTTTAGATAACTGAGGTGCTACTGCAAAGTAAAAGTGGGTTTCATGACTGCTTCCACCATTTTAATCTTTTGGGTATTTGGGTGATAATAATCTCCATCCCTTTCTTTAGAGTGATTGACAGCTCTGAGTTGCTAGATTATTAAAAAGTGGCTTGATATGAATTAATGCTTGCTGATGAAATGGACAAATCCACAAATATTAGTGACTAACATTGTCAAAGTATATTTCTCTCTCAAGCAGAGTCTGATGTGAAGCAACTTGGCTGTTTCTCCTCCGTCTGAGAGAGCCAGGCCTGAGAGTGACTTAAACAACCTCCGCCAATGTCACATTAGCCAGAGCTCAGCCATGCAGCCTCAGATGTACTGCAAAGGAGGCTGAGAAATGTAGAGGAGCCCGGGTATGCCAGTGCCCACTGATAGTTTCTTCCACGGATTTCCAAAAATGAAAGTCATAATAGGTGACAGGTTGGACAAGTTGACTTCCAATATTCCTTCCACCTGGAACTCCCTGAAGATCTTGGTATGAATAGTACAACTTGGCTCCATTGGAAGGAAAATAAGCAGGGTGGATTAATTATGACTTTTTTGATGAAAGCCTGTCTTTAGAGTTGTTTCTATCATCGTGAGATGATTCTTCTATGAAGTGTGAGTTTATCCCATTGTTACGACTCCGTATGTGGTAGATCCATTATGGTGAGCTCAGCTTGGCTTACATGTAGGACTGCACCTCCAACAATTGCAACAAACCTTCCCAGGTTGCCAAGTATTGCTGCAGATAGCATTAAATTGTGCTGACTAGAATTTCTGGAAATTCCAGCGATCCAGCCCCTCAAGATTTGCTAAAGCCTCTTAGTCACTGGGCTCTCTGGTGGCCTCTCCAAGGCAGCTATATGAACTTTCTGTGTTCCATACGCCTCGCAGCTGACTTACCCCCTAATTTCCATATGAGATTCAAAGAAGCGTCTTCCTTCTTTCTACTCTCTCAGTCTTTCTTTATACCACTTTGCAAAAACCAACTCCCCCATCTTGCCTTTGAGTCTCAGGACACCTCCTGTGTTCCATGGCTTTGCTTAATGACATTACATACATTCTTGTAACTGTACCTTCTTTCTGTTGCCATCTACAAGTTTTTCTCCTTACAGCTTATATCTGCTCAAGTTGCCTTTGTCAAAATCAAACAAAAACAAAAGGAAATACAGGAAAAACAAAATATTTCCTAGATTTCCTGTAAGATAATACCATGTCGTCTGATAAAAAGAAACCCGTAAACTTCAAGTTGTCTTAGTGGTGACTCCACATCCCCAATGTTTGGGGTCCTACCACTCTAGTTGCTGCTCCTGCTGGCACTATGGTGCTGGCCACCCTCCCCTCTCCAAGTGCTGGCTGAACTCTTATATTCTCATGCCCAGATGAGACCTTTCCAAAGACTTATGAGTGAGGCAGAACTGAGGGAATTAATGCAGAGGACAAGAACCATTAGCAAACTGAGATAGATAACCTCTAGCTACAAAAGGTTTTTATAACATTGTAAGCACTCGTCTGGACTTCTTAGTAACTCAGTCTCTGCCTGTCTCAGGTGAAGAGCCTCTTCTTAACAATCCACCCCTCAGGAGTTCCTTTCAATCTCTTGCTGCCTTCTTGGTCAAGACAGAGAGGGGATTCCACTCTACAGACACCCAGAGATTTTCCTCCAGTCCTAATGTTTGGTCTGAAAGATTCCATTTTCGCTCAGATAACTGTCAAAAAGATTAACTTCAACCTCTATACAAGATCTCCATCCTCCACCCTACACTAAGTCTGATGTTGTGAGCTGCATTTGCAGCTTTTATCTTATAACCAGATCTTAGTCTGTACTAAGTATAACTCCAGCATTGAGACCTGAATTACGTGTGAAAACATGAAGAGTATTCTTTCATACTCCCTCAAATACAAGTACTATGTTCATTCATTAATTCATTTATTTATCCAAACAACAACATTCATTAATTCAATAACATTGATTGAATTCAACAACATCTAACCAACAAATACTTATTGAATATCTATTACATGCCAGGAACTGTTCTTGGTGCTGGGGACAGCAACAAGCAAAATGGGCAAGGTGATTGCTAGCAGAGCTTATAGTGTGTTCTCCATCTCCTTCCCTTCTCTGTCAGTCCTTGTGAATGAATGACATGTGCCTGACTCCCACTTGCTGATCACCCCTTCTCCATGTGTTCTGACCTTCTCCCATCACTGTACTAAATTCTGCCTCTCAAGAGGCATGTATCTATGTTTCTTTCAAATCCAATAGGCTTTTCTTAGTCATAACCTCCCTCATGCTCTCTGAAGCATTTTGGACTGCTGACAACTTCCTCTTTCTTGCATGCATCTTTTTCACTGCCCTTACATTCTGCCTCTCTCTTGCCAATTCCTCTTTTTCCTTTTTTCTCTTGTGCCACCCCACACTCAATGTGGTGGAGGCATTCCCAAAGGCTCTGTCTTCCCCTCACTCCCTGCCTTTCTATAATCTCTTCCTGTATATTCCCAGAAGTTCATTTAAAAAAAAAAAAAAAGCTCGTAACACCACGTGGATGTAAGGATTGGAGATAACTGGTATTTCACAGTAGAAAGTGGTATGTAGAGCTTTATAGGTGGGAAAGTAGATCTATCCAGTAGATCGGGGATTCTCTGTTATGTACATTTTTATTTACAACCTGTCATGGATGCATTCCACTGTAGCTGCACATTTTGTGTGTATGTAGGAATGTGTAATGCATTTCTAGGTATGATCATCTCCAAAAGAGAACCACTTAGGATGGACTTCAGAAAGTTGTAATCAGTAAGATTTCCCTTCTCTGAGGATTGAAATCTTACAATAAATTGATTTCATTAACAACTAAACTTCAGATATCTATTAATGGTCCCCTCACCTTTTAAATTATAAATGAAAAGTGAGCAACTGTGGAAGTAATTTATATTTTCATAGCCCATTAGGGAAGTTATGCTAAATCATTTTTACAAATGCCAGGTTATTTGAATCTTACTGAATTAAAATCTTCATTTAATCAAAATATGTGCTTTGTAGTGAAAGTAGATCAGGTAAATATAATCAGAAATATGAATTAATTGAAAATCTATGTAACCCATGGGGATAGGAGGAATTGGAATAATCACAGTGTGTCTGGTTCCTGTAGTGAAGTAATGGGAGGCCGTTTTGGAGACATGGGAGATGTGAGTGTTTGCACAGAGTTTGGCCTTTATTATTATGGAAATACATGGGAGATATGGGAGGTTTGTGAATAGAGATTGACATGTGAAAAGTAACGTTTTAGGAAGAGTCATCTTAAATTAGTAGAAAGAATAGAAAAAAGTAAGGAGGGAAACCAGGTAGGAGAGTTCTGAGTCTCTTGTAATAACACATATTCAGCTACACGGGCCTGAATTGGAATGGTAGTGAAGCGTAAGAGGAAGGATGGCCTTAGAGGTATCACAAAGGAATAATTAGTACAACTTGTATAGATGTGAGTGAGAAGCTGGTGGAAGGAGTAAAAAATGACACCATGTTTTCCATCTGGATTAGTGGGAAGAATAGGAAAAGCTGGAGGTGAGAGTTTTGGGGGAAAGATGCTGGCTCTCTCGAGTTTTTGATTTCAGTGTGAATTAATGGCCAGTAGTATAGGAGAATACATCTTGAAGGCTATTTAGAGCTTCAGAACTACTAACAGGAGACAGTGTAAGGTTGGAGACATAAACTTGGAAGTTACTCATGTGGAGGTGATACTTAAAGCTTTGAAAGTGACAGGATAATGAGAGAAGAGTCAATGGCTAAGGACGCTGGCTGGGACGAGGGTCTTGCGACTCATATGATGTTGGGGGGCAGGTCTCTGTGATGATAATGCTATGTGCTTGTATTCCTGAGCCTCAAGGACCACAACTCAGAGAGATGGTTGGCATCTTACTCCATTTTCTGAGCTCCTCAGCACAGCTTCTGAGATATTCAGCCTCCCATGCCACAGTCCCAGGCATTAAGGCACTCATTATTTGAATCTGCCTGTTTCTCTCTCCTCTTATTCCTGTTTCCTATGGACCATCTGGTCAGTCCCCATGTGCAGTGAAGACAATGACAGCCTGTTTTAGTCATTGTTGTCCCCATTGTAACTCTTGTCATCCAGGCAATTTGGTCTCATGTTTCTTCAGTTGACCCGGTTTTGATGTCCTTGTTGTTACTTCCTCTCCAGGAACCCTACCCTACAGCCATCCCCATTCCTGTAATCTGGAATCATTTAGAACAACTCTACCTCTTATGTCTCATCTCACTCTCTGATCACAGCTTGCCAGCCTTTCCGCTTTCTCAGCCTTTGATTTGGTTTGCATTTATTTTTTAATCTAGATTTTTTTCTAGAAGACTTGCTCTTTCTTTTCTCTTCTTGTATATCACCCCCCTCCTTGCTTTAGTTCCTTCTCTGTTCAGTTGTAATTCTTCTATGCACCAAACTAACCCTTCACCTTCCATACTTGTATACATATCACCAACAGTAGATCTCTCCAACTGTATCTCCCCCTGCCCCACACACTCTCTGAAACACTCAGACTACAGGGGACTGCTGGAGTAATTCCAAGTGATAATAGAGGCTACTTAGAGTAGAATTTAAGTATGGTATTTTAGTATCAGCCAGGCCCTCGACTCTGTTGAGTAATTTTGTTGTATTCATCTAAGCATCTCTTCCACAACCTCATTCGCTTTAAGCATCATAGCCTGCTGCCTTTACTCTTTACAGGTAACTATGCTTCCTACTCAGTAGAGGCTAGTAGTTGAAAACTTGCTTGTGTTTTTGCCTGCCACCATGAGGCTTTTTGTAAATGCACCATCCAATCCCCAGGAACTAGGTGATTTTTCTTTGTCCAAATCAAACTTACCCATTCATATTCTCCCATCCATCTCTCCATCCATCCCACAATCCCCTATTCCATCTTCTCTGACATGGATTCTCAACCATTCCATTTCTGCTTTATCTTTTACCTCTACCTTTATACTTACTTATTCTCTTAGCATATAATATGACTCTTTCATAGTTCGTAATATTTAAAAACTAAGTATGTGAGGGTCTTTTTCGCTCACTTCTTTCCTCAATGTCCTGTAGGAGTTGATGTCTGCTACCCGTTGGCCCATTTTTTTCCCCAGGCCTTTCCTACTCAAAGAAGAGTTCTGGAAACCTGTGCTGCTGTCTTTTTCAATGTCTGATATCTCTTGATGATGGACTCAGTACTCTGTTTTGGTTCTTGAGCAAAATTGGCCTTCCTTCTCATCTGTTAGTGTCAAGAAGTTGTGAAAAAAAAATGTAGCTGCTAAAGTGTAAGAAATGGCATATCGAATTTATTTTTGCTCATTTCTTAATATTATACACTGTAATTGATGGAAGCCATTAACTAATATGTTTCATATGAGAAGAAATGGTTGAATCAATCAAAACAGTATATTCTATTGAACAGGCAAAAGTGTCTTAGTCTTGATTATTTTTTAAATCATCTTGCTACACTCACTTTTTACTGGATGGTTTTTGGGCATACTAACCCTACCATATCTGTACAGTAAGACACCGTGTCTTCCTTTCTCAATAATTCTGTTTTGAATTTCCTTTTAAACAGCCCAGGCTGTTACCTTCATTTCAGGCTTTATCACTTTCTCATAAACATGCAGATCTCAGAGTCCACTGATGAAGTGTGTGAAAGCTCTTTGGTAGAGAGGATGGAAGAGGTTTGCTCATTCTCATTATTTCCAGGTGTCCTTCATTTGGACAGAAGAAGAGTAATCCCGTGGATAAAAGCTTGCAATGCAGAGTGAAACATACCCGAGTTTAAATTTCAGCTCTGTTACTTAATAGCTTAACCTCAAGTAAATTCCTAAACCTTTATAAGCCTCAATTTTGTCATCCATAAAATAGGGATGATAATGGGATTCACCTGGTAGGGTTATTGTGGCGCTTAAATGAGATGATGCATATCCAGGACACAGAGCACTGCCTAGCACATGGTAAACTCCTAGGAAAGTTTACCATTATATGTAATTTCACTTGAGTGTGATTAAACTATGGAGCTAAGAGAGAGTGAGAAAAAGAAACGTCAGGCTGGGCATGGTGGCTCTTGTCTGTAATCCCAGCAGTTTGGGAGGCTGAGGTGGATGGACAGCTTGGAGTTTGAGACCAGCCTGGGCAACAGCAAAACCTCTACAAAAAATACAAAAATTAGCCAGATGTGGTGATATGCACCTGTAGTCCCAGCTACTTGGGAGGCTGAGATGGGAGGATCAGTTGAGCCTGGGAGGTTGAGGCTGCAGTGAGCCATGATTGTGCCACTGCACCCCAGCCTGGGTGACAGAGCAAGACCCTATCTCCAATAAAATAAAATTAAATAATAAAATAAAAGTCAGTTTTTTCTTTAAAAAATTCCTATGGCTAGTCATGTTAAATGGCCAGAGATATGATCTCAATAGATACTCTAGGAAAACCATTGTCCTATTAATACCTGGGGCTTCCATCCCAAATTCAGTCAGCTTCTTACCTTGGACAGTTAAACAGGAGCTGTTTGTACAAAATTTACTAACAAAAAGGGACATCAGTTAAAAATTATTTGTATACCACTTTTAAGAAAGCTGAACAACACAAATCTTTCCTTATAATTTCTTTTGCATATTAAGAGAAACGTTATTAAAATAATTGTTAACATATTATTATAATTAGAATATTAGGCCAGGCAGTGGCTCATGCCTGTAATCTCAGCACTTTGGGAGGCCTATGTTGGGGAGTGCTTGAGGCCAGGAGTTTGAGGCCAGCCTGGGCAACATAAACCCTATCTCTGTTTTAAGAAAATAAATTTTAAAAAGAATATTAATGTAAAACTTTTTTCAGTTGAATTGATTTGTATTGTGTGTGTACTAAATATATTGATAGCCCTTCATGCAATCAAGTAAATTGTTTATGCATGCTTTATAGAAATTAAAATCTTTATTTTCTATTTTAAATGACTATAATAATTTGTAATTATTGCATACTTGCTTTGATGACACTGTTGATTTATTTCATACTAAATTCTCAGATTAGAAAATGCCATCTCCTTGATGCTTTTGAAAAATGTATTATGGCAAAAGGCAGGGAAGACCTGTAGTAGAGCTTCACTTTCATGAGAATAGCTAAGAAGAAAGAACAAAACAGAACTTGGCAATTTTTGAGTGGCTTCATTACTGATGACAGTTAATCTAAAAATTCTGTTCAATATGACAAACCATCCTCCAACTTTCAAAGCTCTTTTGTTCAGATTATTCTGAAATTTCCTTTGTTCTTCATTTCAATTAACTGTGTAGAATTAGCAATTGTTACAGGTATGATTTCAAGAGATTAAATATTTTTAGCTTTACTGTATATGGCCTTAAACACGATTTGATTTTTAACAATTGTTTAGTTAGAAACTCCTCATGTTGTATGTTCATCTTTATTTCTACATTTGGAAACACAGAGGAAGTTAATGTTTATTTAGAGATTGACTTGTCTGGTCCTAAGAATATCTATTATACAAGAACCAAGTTATGAAGTAAAGAGCAACCTAAGCTTATGCACTGTTTACTCTCCTTTGAAGTATAGATTATTTTAAGTAGGAACGGTTAAAAATAATACAAAGACTGTTCTGTTACATTGTGTATAAACAAGAACACAATATTTCAGTGCTGTCAGATATATTTCCTGGACTCATCTTACAAGAATTTTTATATGGCATTTTTCTTGCGTAGAATCTAATTGTCATGCTTATGTCTGTTTCACTTCCACTGCCTCTATCAGCGGCCAGCATAAAGAAGAGAGGTGACAGAGAGGCCAGTTTATAAATTAATGTTTGATGGTATTAGAGGTAATTTGCTTGCTGGCATTAAACATATAGATTCTACATATATCACAGTATACTCTTAACACCACAACATGAATTTAATAAGTTTACCTTGAGTCTTGAATCTTAGTAGATTTTAAAAGAATGATAATTTTTTTGGAACACAGTAGTATTCAGATTTGCCATTTATACAGAGGAGTACAACTGTGCTCTAATCTAAATTCATAATATCTTAAGGCTACTTTATCATTATTTCTCTAAATGTGTTTTAACATCTGAAGTACAGTTACCACATTTGTCTGTTACTTGTGAAGAAAACTTTTTTTTTTTTAAATGAGAAAGCTTATTCCATGTGCCAGCAGGAATCTTTCTAGAGAGTGCTTTTTCTTTATTTTAAAATATTTTTTTTCTGCTCTATTCTTTCTTTTCTCTCTTTCAGAGATTCCAAATATACATATGTTAGGCCTTTAGATCTGAGGCCCTGAGGCTCTGTTCATTTTTCTTTTCAATAATTTTCTTTTCTTTTCTTCAGATCAGATGGCTTATATTATTTTCAAATTCACTCTCATGTTCTTCATCACCATCCTGCTGTTAAGCCCTTCTAACACATTTTTAATTTATTATATCTTTCACTTATACAATTTTCATTTTATTCTGTCTTATGGTTTCTGTTTCTTTGCTGATATTATCTATCTTTTTCATTCATTACAAGACTGTCTTCCTTTACCTCATATAATAGCTGCTTTAAAGTTTTTATCTGTGAATTCTAGTATCGGTGTCATCTGTGTTTGGCTTCTTTAATTGTTTTTTGTCTTGTAAATGTATCATATTTCTCTAGTTTTTCAGATATTGAACACTTTTTCCTTTTATTCCGGACATTCTGTGCGTTATGTTGTGGAGACCGTAGATTCTTCTGAGTGTTACGTTCTTCTGAATAATGTTGATGTTTTTGTTTTAGCAGGTAATCAACTTGATTGGACTCAAACTGCAAATTCTGACTCTCAGGCACCGTGAAAGCCCCATTTCAGTTCTGTTTTTTCTTAACTGGGCTGTTTTCAGTCCATATCCCATGCATGTGGAGCTCAGAGGTCAGTCAGAAATTTGGGCATAGTTTATGTACAGAATTTCAAGCTAGCCCGGATTTCCCCTCTCTAAGATTTCCCTCTTTCTGATGGCTATGGTTGCCTGGAACTCTATCCTAAGGTTCTTGTGTCCAGAAAGACTCTGTGTTTCTAGTGACTCTAGCCACCCTGCATGGTGCCTTGACTGCTACCCAACCTCAGGTTCACAGCCTACATAAATCATCCTCAAAAAATGGGAAATTCACTCCATATAGGTCCATTCTTCCATTTTGGACCCCTTGTAAAAAGTTGAATGCTTTTACTCACCCCTAGAAGGTTCAAGTATTTTTTGTTTCTGTTTTATTTAAAGTTTACAGTTGTTACATGCAGGAGGGTAGGTTTCAGTAGGCGTATACTCAGTCATACCAGAAGCAAAACTCCTGCTTTATTCTTGCGTTTCAATTTCTATTAATTTCAATGCGATTCAGATGACTAAGACTTCATAGTAAGAGTCCTTTGAAAATAAAGCCTGTAGAATTTTACTCTAGTTGTATAATATATTACATTGTTCTTGAGTGATAGCTATTGTACACAGCTGCAAAGGTTTACTAGGTCAATGTGTTCTGGATTAACTAGCATTACTAGTAGTAAATGCTAACAGTTTAAAATCATTTAAGTATTTTTAAGCTTCACCTAGTGTGAACAAATTATTGCATGTATTTATGATTATGGAATTTTAATTGAATAATTGTGATAATCCTTCATGGAAAAGTAGAAATAGAAATCAACTCCATGAATTAGCTGATAATATTTCCCACCCTATTTGGGATTAACTAGGACATATAGGAAAAGTCATTCACTGTGACCCATTTGAGGAACATCAGTCCTTAGCAAGCCCTGACCACATGATAAGAACCACTTAAGATTGTTAAAAATCATAAATACTAAGTTTTGAATGCCAAAGACACTTTCATCTTAAGTAGAAATTTATTTTGCTATTTCTCTTTTTGAGAGTCAACGCTCTGGGACCCAAATATCTCACAATTATCTCTCACCGAGTACAACGTTCTCTTATCATGTATCAGATAGAAACTGACATTTCCTTTGATAATTGCTTTCTTTCCAAATAATCTATAACACAAATCTGATTATGTTACTCATGCTGAGCACCTTCCGTGGCTTTGCACTGCTTGTAAGATCAAGTTCACATCTGATCCATTCTGCCTGCCTCTCTATCGTTGTTTCAAGGGACTCTTCCCCAGTCCTCTGTATTTCAAAAAGCCACCATGCTTTTTCTCAGCTCAGGCCTTTGTGCTATGTTATGGTCTGAACGTTTGTATGTCTCCAAAATTCATACGTTGAAGTCCTAATCCTCAATGTGATACTTTTGGGAGGTGGGGCCTTTGAGAGATAATTAGGTTTAGATGAAGTTATGAGGGTTGCATCTGCATGATGGAATTAGTGTCCTTATAAGAGAGAGAGGAGTTGAATCTCTTTCCACCGTGTGAGGCTACATCAAGTGGTCACCTGTCCACAAACCAGGAGGAGGGCCCTCACCAGAACCCAACCGTGCTGGCACTTTGAGTTTGGACTTTCAGCCCCCAGAACCATGAGAAATAAACTTTTGTTGTTGAAGTGTTTCAGCCACCCAGCCTACAGTATTTTGTTATGACAGCCTGAGCTGAGTAAGACACTCTAGTTCTTCCCTTTGCATTGAATATGCTGTCCTTGTCCTCTCTGCCATGAGTCTCCCCTTCCCCTAGCTAACTTTTACTTTTTTCTTAAAAATATCATGTCCTTAGGAGCCTTCCTTGACCACCTAAGCTCCCCACTTGCCCACTGTTAGTTAAGTTCCCGTCTTATAAACACCTAAAGATAATATGCATTATGCGATAGTAAAGATAATATCTCTTATCATATATCAGATAGAACCTGACATTTCCTGATACCGCGTAATGCGTATTATGTTCTGCAGCATTCCTCACAGGTAACCACTTAGTATCTGCTTCCCTGCTCATTATAAGCATCATGAGATGATGGCAGAGAGCTTACCCATCTTGCCTACTGCTGAGTGCTTAGTAAAATGCTTGGCACATAATAAAAGTAAAATTCGTTCAATGATAAAATGAAATGCCCTGCATGGTAGCCACATAAAAGAGTGTTGATTGCTTGAAGAATTGGGCACATTCTGCAGGGTAACAGTGAAGTCTATCTATAATCTTTCATGTTCTTGCAGCTTTCTGAAAAGCAGTGCTGTCATTGAAATGCCTGCCATAAACATTATACAACAGTAAGACAATTAATACCCTTTTTGTGTTGTAATTTAGTATCAGACAGATCTTTCCATTTCATGTAAAAAAACATGATCTTTGTCTGTGCCTCTCTTTGCTGTCAGAATATGAAGCTATGAATTTTGCATGTTAGCAGAAATATTACCAGAGTGATTTTGTTTCTTAAATGTCTCAAGTTAATAATCTGCTGTTTGGTCTTTTAACCTTGAGTTTCCATGTCTCCACTTGTAAGAAATCACTTTTTAAAAAGCATATATATTTCTCATTGTTATGCAAAAGATTTGGGTAGCAGATTTGAGAACACAATATTTTAACTTTTTAATTTATTCTATTCTCTAGTTTGAAAAATGAAACAATTGAAAACTTAAAAAAAATTATAGTAGATATATTTCCTCTCGTTTTTGGAGAAATGCCAATATTGTGAGGCACTTTCCCAATCCTTTTAAGCAGAATATGAGTTGATTTATTAATAGTTATGTGCTCAGTGAGACACAGCAAGAGGAAAGAACAGATAGGCTTGAATCTATCTGGCTCTGTGTTTCATAAGCTGCGTGTATTGAACCTCATTTTATTAATCTAGAAAATGGGATAATAATATGTACTTTGAAGGGTTATTTTGAGAATTGAAGATAATGTATTTAAAGCACTAGCACATGTAAGCACTTAAAAAGTTTCAGCAATTTCTTATAAGTGGAGGCATGGAAAGTCAACCAGACGTTGTTAGGACTGGCTCTTATTGGACTGGGTGAGATTTCTGGGTGAAGCAATGTGGGAAATATTTACTACATAAAGGTAAATAGCCTGTGAGTCCTCTGTCTGCTGGGTTAATTTTCTTGATTTACTTTGACTAACTAGGACTTACTTGCTTTTGTCTTAACAAATAATGGGACTGGACGTGGTCATAAATAATACATCCTAATCTTGAGAAAAACTAAGATATGGCTGTACTAAATGCAAAAAAAAAAGTGTGGCTAATTTATTCCTTTAAGATTTCAGTCCTTTAAGCTTATGAATTAAATGACTCTACCCTTGAAACTTTATATTGTTCTCCAAGGGTTAATTTATAGCCTTGATGGGAAGAACTCTATAGGGTATTTTTTTGATACTTTAATTGGCTAATAAATTTTAAGATCCAGAGCCACTCTGAAATATTAAACCTTCAGTTTAAATTACAGTTTTGCCCCTTTCTGATTTTGTTGGGTTTGATATATTAAATTTAGAGTAAATATATAAGTTTACAGAAGCAGTTCAGTACATTTGTTTCCTTGATATGTATAAAAAATTCAAAAACCACTTATTACATTCCCTTGCTGAAAATTAATTAATGTGGCAATTAGGATAAGGTAATAGTGATTTTAAAAAGTAGTAATACTTTAATTTTATTATAATTAGATGGTCAGAAATAATATAAATTATAACTTATTTTAGATTCATTGTCCTACTGATTCATAACTTAGGAAAAGCTAAAAAATACAATAATAATATAAAAACGAATTCATTCCTTAATGAATGTTTTTCCTACAGAAGAAAACATGCTTATAATAATAGCTCATAATCAACATTTATGGAGCACTTCCTATGTTGCCAGGCAGTATTCTAAGAGATTTGGATTAATTAACTTGTTTCATTCTCACAACACCCTACATGGAAGGTATTGCTATTATCCTTATTTCATGGATAAGAAAAATTGGGAGTAGCATGGTTAAGTATCCTGTCCAAAATTCTCCAGCTAGTAAGTGGCCAAGAGGCTTGGCCTGGGGTCAGGGAGCCTGAGGGTCAGGTTCCCTGGAAACAACTGCTAAGGTGAAGACGGACGTAGTTTATTGGTGTGTGCTCTTGGGAACAACACCTGGAAAGCAGTGAGGGCAGCAGTGTCGGGCATAGAGGAAGGTGAATCATGATGCAAACACAGCAAGACCTCAGCCTCTCCTGTAGGGAGCTCTGGGATGGAGGCACCCTTCAGATCTGTGCTCAGTTGAGTTGGGGCTGCCCCTGAGGAAGGGGCGTAGGTTTGCATGAGGAAGCTCCCTTTAGCTGAGGGCATTTTTCTGGGGGACACTACACTGCCTGATGGAGGAACAAGTGCCTGGGCTTGAAAGGGGATTCTGGGCAGGGCACTGGACCATCCACTGCTGCCCACCTGTGACTGTGACCTTATTTAGAAATAGGAACTTTGTTGATGTAAGTTAACGCTCTGAAGATGAGATCACACTGGATTTAGAGTGGACCCTAATTCCAGTTATTGGTGTGTAAGACAAGAGAAAGGGAAGTTTGAGACAGGGGAGAAGGCCATGTAAAGACGGAGGCAGAGACTGGAGTTACACTGCCATAAAGCAAGAAATGCCAGGAGTCACTAAAAGCTGAAAAGGGCAAAGCAGGATTGTTTCTTAGAGCCCTTGGAGGGAGCATGGCCCTGCTGATACCTACTTACCTTTAATATCAGCTCAGATTTCAGATTTCTGTCCTCAAGAACTGTGAGATAATGAATTTCTGTTATCTCAAGCCAGTTAGTTTGTGGTACTTTATTTTGGCACCTAAGGAAATGAATATAGCGCGTCTTGGGCTTCCTGGGTCCATTTACTTGCTTTTTTTTTTTTTTTTTTTTTTTTTTTTTTTTTTTTTTTGAGACGGAGTCTCGCTATCGCCCAGGCTGGAGTGCTGTGGCGCGATCTCGGCTCACTGCAGGCTCCACCCCCTGGGGTTCACGCCATTCTCTTGCCTCAGCCTCCCAGTAGCTGGTACTACAGGCGACCACCACCTCGCCCGGCTAATTTTTTGTAGATACGGGGTTTCACCGTGTTAGCCAGGATGGTCTCGATCTCCTGACCTCGTGATCCGCCCGCCTCAGCCTCCCAAAGTGCTGGGATTACAGGCGTGAGCCACCGCGCCCGGCCGGGTCCACTTACTTCCTAAATGTTTGTTTATTCCATCCTCCTCCAGGATTCTGGACTCTGGTTGGTTTCTTTCTCTGGGGAAACTTACAAGAAGATAAGTGAGAGGAGCCATATCTCTCTGCTGCAGATGGTTTCAGGACTGCAGCTGATACTCATCATCTTCCTCTTCTCCTGCCCATTCTAGAATCCCCTCAGGCTTGGCTAGCACCCCTCTCCGTCAAGGTGGTGTGACTCAGATCTTCGTCTCGGAGGGGTCAAACACCTGAATACCATAATGCTTCTAGGGCTGTATCCACTACATTTGTCCATTTGCTACCAAACTGGGCAAGGCAGTACCAAAAATTATTTCCATGTGTCACCTGGGTGTCAAATGAATTCTCCCGTCTGCATTGTATAATATTAGCTCTCCTTTCCTCTTAATGATCAGAGTCCATTATTCCTGACAGCATAGTAACTTCTTTCCTTGCAGCTGGTCACTTGGCACAAGAAGACCGAATGACCAACCAGATAGCAGCCTCTGCTTAGTTTAACGGAATGATCACTGTGTCTCATGGGGAAGTGCTCCCCGACTCTGGGAATCGAAATGTCTGGATGCACTGAGCCCAGAGTTGTGGTGGTGGCCAAGGTTTTTCACATAGAGTTGGAGTGGTCAGTGGAACCAGCTATGCAGAAGGGATGCTTTGAAGTAACCCTAGCCTGAGGATTTCTGGAGCAGTGGCTGAAGAGATGATAGAGCCCACCTGATCAGCTTTCCTCATTTCTACAGGCTCAGGGAGGTTCTGTAGCTTATCCAGGGTCACACAGCTGAGCAGCAGCTGAACTGGGCCCCGGACACTCCTATCCTGGTGAGGCACAGTGCTGCTTCCCCTTACTTCACATGGATTAATTTTACTTCATAATGAAAATGAGTTGGCTGGTACTTAAAATATACATTTCTGTTGAATGATTTTCAAATTTGGTTTCTAACTGAAATGTTATTCTAATGAAGCCAGTTGAGAGATTTTATTCTCTATGTGTGATGTGATATGTGTGTGTGTGTGTGAATGTGTATGTGTGGGTGTTTGTGTGTGTGTTTGTGTATTGTGGGCAGGGTGGGGTCATCTCTGAAACCTACATATTTAATATGGATTTTCATATCCAAGGCAATTTTACAAAGTCTTTATGCTTCCATCAGTGTTAGCAGTTCATTAAA
This sequence comes from Nomascus leucogenys, assembly GCF_006542625.1. Taxonomy (NCBI): domain Eukaryota; kingdom Metazoa; phylum Chordata; class Mammalia; order Primates; family Hylobatidae; genus Nomascus; species Nomascus leucogenys. The sequence goes on along the minus strand of NC_044387.1, from coordinate 75,153,034 downwards.
AAATTACTATTATAAAATGTGAACTTAATTCTAGACATTTTGGTGAGAGAGTGAGTCTTTCTCTTGCAGTTAGTCTTAATGAACAGTTTCCTGGAAATGTCATGTATGCCAAAAGTTTAGGGGAAAAATGAGGACTTTCTAATATGTTGACAAAAAGGTAGTGTTCTTTAAAAATGGCTTAAAATATCCCACAACATTTAATTTAATTTAATTTAATTTAATTTAATTGTTACCTGCTAGCTGAGATTACATTGGATAGATATACTGACAACTGTCTCAGTTGTCTTTAAGAATATGACAGAGCTCATTTCTAGGATGCTTTTATTATTATGAGATTTAAAAAGAAACAATTGGAACCAAGATTACTTTCATACTGTTCTGTAGTCACAAATGTTAGACTTGGAAGAGATCTCAGTACAGAAAATTACAATCATTGTCAAGGGGATAAAGTATAGAAGAGAAAACAGCCTTTTAAAGCTGTGGATTATTTACATATGTGTGACACTGTTGACAACCAGCCAGAGAGCTGCTTTGTGGTTTCATGTCCTGAAGCTTTGCTGTCATGTTAATTAATAACTTCTTGCAATCCAAACCACCTTTTTTTGCCCAGAGCTGTACTTTAAATAGCAAGTTGTTTTTGTTAGAGACTAACAGGACATAAGGCATACAATATTTGTAGTAGTGTAGTAGAATCCTTAATGCCATTACTATTGAAACAAGAAGATGATTTTTCAGTCTGAAAGCTCCAGCAGTGTTCAAATCACTGACCTAACTATGCATCACCTTTAAAATCTGGACTGTGAGCATTGCTCTTCTCTCCTTCTGCTTGCATATTTTTTCCACACTTTTTGTGAAGATTGGGCACAGATTTGCATGAACAATTACTCTTCCAGGGAAAAGTTCAATCTCACACTCTAAAGCATTCTCTAAAGTTTAGAGAATGGAAAAGACACAAAACAAATGCTCTGCACGTGACCATAATGCAACTTTAGTTTTGAGGATGGCAGAGATGTTTGCTCTCTGAGACAGATGTCCTCTTAGGATTGTGCATATGTGTCTCAGGAGGGCCAATGGATATTAAATTTAACCCTGGATTTATTAACTGAAAAGTAAAAATCATCTGTGACTGAGGATAGCCAGTTAAGGTACTACGATAAACTATTTCTAACTCAGAAACATAACTCTTGTTATAGCTGACCTTGAAAATAAAGGGAAGCATGGTTTGATCAAAAGTGGGAAGCCTTTCCCACCAGTTGCCCTCACGCTGTGATATGAAAAGGGCATTATCAGGAACACATTTTTAAACCATAATTTATTTCAGACCTATGCTGCAATAAATAACACACATGAACCTTAACAGATGCAAATAATAGGAAGTAATCTTTGTATGAGTAATTTTACACATTGTGTAGATTGTGGAATCATTCTGAAACAAAAACTGGGCTGTCAGAGACATTGTGGAGTTGAAACATTTTTAATGTGTGATTTTAAGCAAGTCAGTTTGTCCTGAACCCACATGGCAATGGTTATAAAATCTAGCCAGCACACAAAGAAATAAAGGATGTGAAATTCTGGGCCAATTAATAGAAACCATTTGTAGGCTTCTTCTCTTTATCCACTGTGAAGGGCTGGAAGAAAGTAAGTTTTGACGTTAGATTGCTTCTATAGTGCAACTGCAGAAATCCAGTGATCCAGTAGATCCTTGTTCAGGTTCCTTCTCTTGATATCCAAATGTGGTTGCCCAAATCCAGTCTACGTGAAGCTCTAGCTATACTGTAATAATTGTTAGTTAACTTTGACCAAGTGTTACAATGGAAAAGTATGGTGGTAGGTGGTAAAATCTTTTTCAGAATCCTTAGTCTTTCTTCATAAATTCTTTTTTTGGGGGGAGGATGGTTTGACAAACATAAATTTATGATAAATCTAACTACAGGTATTAGTTAAACTTTTAGGACTTTTCCAATAATGATTTTCTTGAGATACATAGCTTATGAGATGAGTGACATATGTACAGTAGCATTAAAACTTTGTACTCTAAGTAAATATTGGTTAAAATTGTGTATAAGCCATTGAAGTCTAAAAAGCTCATGTAAGGTAATATCAGAATTAGCTGACAGATCTTATTTAATATTAGCCACAGCTGTTTGACTTTTTTTTTTTTTTTTTTGAGACAGGGTCTTGCTCTGACACCCAGGCTGAAGTACAGTGGTACAATCATGGCTCACTGCAGCCTAGAACTCCTAGGCTCAAGTGATCCTCCTGCCTCAGCCACCTGAGTAGCTAGGACTACAGGCAAGTGCCACAACATCTGGCTAATTATTTTATTTTATTTTTGTACAGACAGAGTCTTGCTTTGTTGCCCAGGCTAGCCTCAAACTCCTCAATTGAGGCTCAGTTGATCCTCTCAGCTCAGTCTCCCAAAGTGCTGGAATTACAGGAATGAGCCACTGTGCGTAGCTAAAAATTGTTGAATATTAAGAGATTCCTTCCTTTCCCTCTCTTATCTCTCTGCATCCCTTTCTCTTTCTTGCTTCTTTCCTTTCTCTTTCTTGCTTCTTTCATTCTCTTTCACAATCACTAATTCATTGTCATTCACTCATTCATTCAACTATTTATTCACCACCCACTACATCTCAGGCCCTGTTGTAGAAAGCTGATGATACAAGATGGTAGTCAACAACTTTTGGGAGTTGTTTTCTTGTGGGAGAAGACAGAAAATAGAAATAATAAAATAGAAGACTGTAAAAAGTGCTATAAAGAATAAAAACAGCAGGATGGGCTCAAGAGTGGGTGGGGACAAGGTGATGTGCTCTTATTGAGAGGAAGGGAAGATTTGCCTAACAGGATGATGTTACAGTTGAGAACTGAGTGATAAGGAGGCAACCGTGCTAATACTACCTGGGAGAATGACATCGAAGGTGAAAAGGACCAGTAAGTACAAAGGCACTGAGACAGGTAGGAGCTTGCTATGGTCAAGGGACAGAAGGAAGACCACTGCTGTTGGAGCTTTGTGATCAAAGGGGAGAACAGGTGAGGGCCAGGTCACGTAGGGTGTCACAGACTGTGATAAGAGATTTGGATTTATTCCAATCAAATTGGAGGGTATTGAGAGTTTAAGCAAGAGAATGATTTGAAACTTACAAGTATGTATTAAGAAGATGTTGATTCTCATTCACTACATCACAGAATATCCAATTAATGAGAATACAGTAGAGAAATTCCTTTCAGGTCTTAATAGGGGGAAAATTTGAATTTTGAAACAACATAATTCTCCATTTGATATGACCTCTAGGAAGTTCAAAGCTAATTTGCATCTTTCCTCCAGCAATTATAGATTATTGTACACTGTTGTATTGAATACACTTTTTAAAATTTTAAATTAAATGTCATAAATTTTGGACATTTATGACATCCAAAAGTAAAAAAAAATAGAAATTTGTATATTGGGAAGATTTGTTTGCACTCTTGTGTCTACCCAGTTCACCAGCCTCCCTTGACCCCAATAAACAACCTTTTCTCTTAGTTTCTTACGTCTTTCCAGTGTTTCTTTGTGCATATACAAGCAAGTATAAATATACATATATACATGCTATTTTTCAGCTTCATCGAGGTATAATTCTCAAATAAAAATTGTATGTATTTAAGGTGTACAACTTGATGTTTTGATATATATATAAGTTGTGAAATGATCACCACAATTAGGCTAATTAACATATTCATCACTTTACATAGTTACCATTTCCTTCCTTCTTCACTGTCTCTCCCTTCCTCCCTTCTTCCACCAGACTCTAAGTGCCTTCACAATAGCATGATCCATATTTTAGTAGTCCTAGGAAACGAATGCCTGGTACATAGTAGGCAATAAATATTTGGTATTTTAATGAATAGTTTGTAATATATTACTATTATGCCTAGGAGACCTAACAAATAGAGCCAAGTTGGTATTCAGAGAAGGAATCAGTGAATAAATTTAATAAATTTGTTAATGAATATAGGATTTTTATTTTAAGAGAAACCATTGTATCAATAGCAATCAAGAAATATCATTATGAAATGGACTAATCTTGTCTTATTTAACTGGATGCTAGTATAACATAAATTAACATGATATCCCATCAAAACATGACTTTAGAGCAAATGAAACTCTATACTGTATGGCAGATGAGAATTTTAATGAACACATTCATAAAGAAAAGTGTCCAGTGAATAATTACAAGATTAACATAGAGAAATGGTCAGGCAAAAGAATGATTCTGAGGAGAAAATTCTGCATTGGGGACCTTTAGATGACATGAGTGTTCAAAGAAAATCCTGGAAAAAATTTTAAAAGAAAACGCTTAAACTTTTCTATGTGTAATCATATATGATTGTACCTTATGCATTCAGTAATACTGCTGCACATTTTGGACTTGATTATTTTATGATTTGTATCTAGATGAGCTGAAAAAACATTCTAAACCATTCAAAATGTGATATTACTGCTCATGAAACATGTATGTGCAATAAAACTCTCTAGTCATTGGGTAAGAATGTCCGGCTGGAGAACTGCCCATGTTTAATAATCCTTTGTATATGAAACAACTAATCAGAGAAAACTGTGGACACAAAATAGCAAGCTGATGAGGTTTTGCTTTTAGGGTAATGGTGGTCAGGCATTCAAACCAACTACCTAGTCAGACTCATTTAAATGTGTACCTGCCAGATTTTACACATCACAATGACTAAATGTGCATGTGTCTTCAAAACTGTTTCATGCTTATTCAATAATCGTGGCATGAACATATGACAGAATGATTTCATCGGACTACAGGGATTATGATATTGAATATCATTCTGCAAACATTTATAAAGCATATAAGACATACCTTGCTTTAAACAAGTATGATTTATAAAAATATAGCTATTTTATGAAGAGATTATTTTCTTTAGAAATGATTTCTTCAAAATTGCCTTTAGGTATAATTTTCATCATGCATTCAAATTATAATTCAACCTACAAATATCTATTTTCATTCCATTTTTTCCAGAAACATGTAAATATATTAAGTATTATACTTGGACATAATATACCTCTTTGTTCTTGGTAAAATTACAAACATTGTTTAAACTTTTGACATTTCTGCAAATTCCTTACAAGAATTGGCTAATGCTGCTTTTGACTATTTTCATTATTTTAGCAATTTTAATTGATAGGCTTCCATGTTTAAATTATTACAGTGGCTATAGAGTATATATTTAGAGTTAAAGCCACTTAAAATATAGTATAAAACAGTAAATTATTGAGATATACCTTATTTTGCTAATAAGAAATATAACCTGGTATCATTTCACGCCTGGCAATCCTTGCTTACTTGTAAAAGACTGAAGTTAAATATGCAACTTAGTAGTAGGAACTCTATCCAAAGTATAGGACAACTCGACAGCCATCAGGTATATTGTATATTAAGCTTATAAATTATTTCCTATTCTATACTAATATACTCCATAAACATATAAATGGATTTTATATCCTTGCACACATTTTGATTTTTTCTATTTAAAAATTGTATGCCAGATTAGTTGGAGTGATCTCTGGATGTGATTGGATCTATCTCTTGCTGTGGATTTTCCTCAAATTTTTCTTTAATCAGGAATCTTGTGTAACCTTCATAGATGCTGCACTAAATACTGTACCAGATGCTGACAAAGTTTTTGTGTATAATACTTAATACCTGTGAACATGGGAAAGAGAGCTCTCTTGGAACTTTGTTGACCAAGTATTACTTATATGCCAGTAAAGGAAGCTAAAATAGAAAAGGAATTAGAGTAAAATCTAGTTAAACCTTAAGCTTCCTTTTGTATAAGAAGTATAAATACACTACCTATATTTCTTGAACTAAAACAAAAAGTCTTGTCTTTGTTTCTTAAAACCTAGTTTTAACAATAATTGTCCTACTTGATTAATAAAAATATTGAATATAAACAGTCTGGTTTTTTAAGTTGGCAAAAAGTAGTTCAGCTGTTAGAGCTGTCATTCTAATCTACCCAACATGAAATGCACTTAGCATTCGACTAGATCAGTTTTCCCATAGGTCCTACATGTCTTGCTGGGTATGCCAAGAATGCAAGGTCCTGACCACTCTTTACCTGGATTGTTTATCAGGGTTGCATTTTCAGCAAGCAGTCTCGAGGGATGAGGTAATGTCTCCATTCAGAATGAAGAGCTAGCTTCTTTACCGCTTGCTATAAAGTGATGAGTTCTTTAGGCTCAGTGTTTCTACTCTATCTGTGTGCAGGCATCATCTGGCCATCTACCTTGCCCTTAAAACTTAGGCTTGGGTAATTGATATGAATATGCTGATATGTGGCTACTGCTTTTGCTATGAGTAATGAAGTCATTCATTTCTGATCCAGGAGTCTTGTGTCTTCTCTCAGCCTCTAAACTGGGTAATTGTGAGAATCACCTTGTTTCTCTCAGCCCAGGGATCACAATTTTGTCCTGCTTGTTCTCTGATGTCTGAGAGGAGCTAGTTCCTATATTTTGTCCAGTTTTCTAGTTGTTTATGACAAAAGGGTAAATCCAGTCCCAGTTATACCAGCATGCTGGGAAGTAGAAATTTGAAACTTAATGAATTTAAATTAATTAATTATTTTTGGGCAGTTATCTGTTAAAATTTATCATCTTTTCCTTATCAACAACAACAAAAACTGTACAGCTTTTAAAGCCTCTGTCTGACAATGCAGCTTTAATATCTGAAGCTTTATGGATCTGTTGTTTCTAGTGTATTTTTCTTTTTGTCTTTTTTCTTTGTATTCCTGGTTACCTTTGATTGTATGTGGATATTGTGTTTGAAAAGCTGTTTGTAAAAATACTTTGAGGCCCAGCATGATGAGGCATCCAGGCTCTAAGATAGCCCCCAACGACATCAATCCTTGTGTATTGTCCTTTATTGAGGGTGAGCTGGACTTAGTAACTCACTTCTGACTAATAGCAAATGGTAGAAGTATGTCACTTTTTTTTTTTTTTTTGAGATGGGGTCTTGCTCTGTCACCCAGGCTGGAGTGTAGTGGCGTGATCTTGGCTCAGTGCAGCCTCCGCCTTGCAGGTTCAAACAATTCTCCCACCTCAGCCTCCCAGGTAGCTGGGATTACAGGGGTGCGCCACCATGCCTGGCTAATTTTTGCATTTTTAGTAGAGACAAGCTTTCACGATGTTGTCCAGGCTGGTCTCGAGCTCCTGACCTCAGGTGACCCACCTGCCTCGGCCTCCCAAACTGCTAGGATTACAGAAGTGAGCCACTGCACTTGGCCAGTATGTCACTTTTGAGATTGTGGCTTCCATATTGGACTCCCTCTTGTGCTCTTGGATCCCTCTGGGAGAAGCACATTGAGAGCAGCCCTATGGTAAACCCACACAGTGAGGAACTGAAGCTCCTGCCAATAGCCAGATGAGTCAACTTGGAGGTGGCTCCTTCAGACCCAGTCAAGGCTTAGATGATTGCGGCTCAATCTGGCACCTTGATTGCAGCCTGTTGAAAGTCCTGAAGCAAAACCACCAAGCTAAGCTACTTGTAGATTCCTGACTCAAAACTGTGAGATGATAAATATATCTTGTTTTAAGCCACTAAATTTGGAATAATGTTGTATGCAGCAATTGATAACTAATGCAGATGACGATCTCTTTTTAACAGTAGGGTTTATACTTCCTTCTGCCAGTTGCCTGGGGGTGCTAACACTTTAGGAAACCTGGAGAGATGAGGAGGTAGAAAGATCTCTTTTCCAGTCTCAAATATTGCAATAATTCAAAGCTGAGTTGCAGGGGCTGAAGTTGTGGTTCACCTTTACTCCTCAGGAACGGGCTTTAGGGATCACAGCCAAAAGTGAGGGAGTTCAGCAGGGCTTTCCCCAACCCTTTATAGGCCCTGGAGACCAATCTCTGTGGCATGGGCACCAGGAGGATATTGCAAATTCTGTTCAGCCTCAGTCTCTAGTTCTCCCTGCTGGAATCCATGTAAGTTCCCATGGAAAGAAGTTGCTTCAAACTTATATTTACCTAGACTCCTTTCCCAGCAAATCTTTACTATACTTGAGAGATCTGTGTGCCTTTAATGGGCTATTTCTTTAAATATTTTGTCCAATTTTTCTAGTCATCCTCTGAGAGGATTGAAACACTTAGTTTCTTCATTTTCTATTCTATACTACTATATTCCATAAACATATAAATGGATTTTATATCCTTGCACACATTTTGATTTTTTTCTATTTAAAAAATATATACCAGGTTAGTTAGAATGATCTCTGGATGTAATTGGAGCTATCTCTTGCTGTGAATTTTCCTCAAATTATTCTTTAATCAGAAATCTTGTGTAATCAAAAGTAGGAGTCAAACTCCACATTCATTTCTCTCAGGGAAGTTAAAAAGCAATGAGAGAAAATTTTTTTTCCTGCAAATACTACTTAAGTCGCAAAGCATTTTTGGTGATACATTTCAGTATGGCTGTTTATTGAATTCTATAGGAATTCAGTGTCCCCTCTATCTAACATGCTGGAGGGTGCTTTTTTGGTGACCAGTCTAATTTGGCCCGCTCACACATTTTACATGGTGACATTGCTGTTTTCCAACAATACATGGGCATTAAGGTGTTAATTCTGAGGTTCACTCATTTTCCAACTCATACTTTGGAAGGCTACAGTTGTATTTTGATGTTACTTGGGTAATAGGGAACTAAATATCATATTCTATCTCTTTGAGTATTTGCTATTCTCTGCAAAGTCACTATTGGTGGTTTTTATTTTTACACACGCTTGTTAGTAAAGAAGTAAATAAGCTTGTTCTGAGTTAAGCATAAAATCCAAATCACATGGAATCTATATGAAGTCTCTATGCTGATGTATATAGAGCCCTGACTTTTAAAAATTTGTTGTATTGTATTAACTTTGGTTTGGGGAGAGAGAGAGAAGGAGGGAGAGAGAGAGAGAGAGAGAGAAAGAGAAGACAGAATAGCTTATAGGATTTTTAGTTTCCCTAATGACCTCTGCTTGTACTATGTATCCTAAGACTTAAGGGATACATTTCTGTTAACATTTTAATAGCTCAATGCTGTTTTCCAAAAGATTCTGATTCTCCTTCAAGAAATCAATGAAAAGAGGCTTTCTTAAAGAGTTTTTAAATTGTTAGCGTACAGTTTTTATTACATGCTCCTACTTAGTTTTGTTAAAAATATGTCAGGCTTGGTATGAATTAGTTTCATGACAATAAAGTGTTCATTCTCTAGTCATGCAATTTATGTCCCTGAAAAATGCTATGATAGGGAAATTAATACTTAGGGATCTTAAGGCCTTATATTGGGAAAAGCCTATACATTTTTTTAAAGAAGTAGATTTATGTACATTGATTTAGAAAATGTGCTGATATATTCTGAATGAAAAAAGCAGTTGTATAGTATGCTGCCATTGGTGTAGAACAAAACAAAACCCTCCAAATTCCTCTGTGTGTGTGTGTGTGTGTGTGTGTGTGTGTGTATACACATGCTTATAAATGTAAACAAAATGTTTAGAAGGATACAGAGGAAACTGAGGAATGGGGTTGAGGATTTGGTATGGGGAAGAGTCTTACTTTTTCATGGTTCATCTTTGAGGTTTTGGCTTTTTCTAATTTCATGTCATTTTCCTGATTAACTAGCTAGTTACCTTAAACATTGAGCATATACATATTAGTTGTGCAATCTTACATTAGTTGTAGAGAACTATATACAATTATTTCCTTTTATCGTCTTGTTTTAGGATCTCTCTTTCATAGTCTTTTTACTACATATTGGGTTTATACATTTATGTCTTTAGCTATGGATAGTATAAATTTTAAATCTCTTAGATAATGTTTTCCCCTCTATCCCAGTGTTTAATGCTTTTTGGTTATATGTATTAAAGTTGCTAAATCTCCCTAAGCCACATTTTGGATTGGAACAGTTGTCAATTTGTATATACAAAATCCAGAGTCAGACATTCTGGAAGGAATTTAAATTCTATCACTTAATAGCTGTAAGACCCTGTATGGGAAATTTAACCATTTCCAACTCTTCTGTCTCTCTGTCTGTCCGTGTGCATAGAGTCAACATTCACAACTATTTTTCAGACCCTCAGTTTTCTCTCAGAGAACATAAATAATGATGCCATCTTTCTTACCTACCTTACATGTTTGTGATGAGGAACGAAAGAGAATATACATGAAAGCTTTTGTATGCTGTAAAACAATATGCAAACATAAAGTGTGATTGTTTGTAGTCCTTTGCTTGACTGTAAAGTGTTAAGTAAAGACCACTGAGTTGAGATGTCCAATTTTCCCATATTTTGAAATAAGAAAAGACATGGAAGGAGTCAGATAATATTTATGAAGCCAAAAATCTAAGGCAAAAATTAGATGTATCATTTGTAACTTGAGAAAAAGAGCAACCAAAGATACTCTATGTAAAGGGGATAAAAATTCTGGATAATAAAAGATATTTGTTGTACTGAAGAGAAGGGAAGGAAGGCATCTCATCTTGTTGGGAGTGGGTTGGGTGAGGTGGAGGTGTTCCCTCCAGGTGGTTTCTGTCCCTTTCCTTCTTCTGAATTTTAAAAGCATGACCTCCCTCTTGTGCTTTTGATAAGTTTAACATCAAGTGCAGGGCATTGAATGTCAGCTCCTGACCTCAGGGAGAACTTTCTGGGAAGCCTTGGAAAGTGAATAAGTAGGGGGAAGTCTTCCTCTTGCAAATGTCCCCTCCTCACCTATCCCTTGGACAATCCACCGAAAATGTCCAGGTTCTTGCTCTACGTTTCTCTAAATGATGAATACAGTTACTTAAGGATCTGCTGCAGCCAGATGGTAATAATCTTAAGAGCACAAGGGAAAAAAAAGGCAACATCTTTATCCCTTCTTACAATACATGGATTTAAACCTATAATATTTAGAGTGTATTTCATTTTAGTTTATAAAAATATGTTCTATTTCTTAAACTTAATAACCTATATACCTTCTATTCTAAGTTATGATCTGTCATTATACCATGTCACAATCTTTTCCATTTTATATATTTTCTCTTTCTTTCCTACTGTCTTTCAGAAAATAGACCTAGCAGGATAGAAAAACAAATGTTAGCTTTTAAAGGGTAGATAAATATAAATTTCCCACTGAGGCATACTAAATACTGATATATCCTGAGATACAAAGAAGAATTATTTGTTTTTATGGTTTCAGAACTATGCTTTATTTTATTTTTTTAAAAAAGGACCGTATCCATCAGCTTTATTTAGCTAGGCCCTAGATGGCTATATATTGGATATATAACAATTGGACACTGAAGGAAAACAGAAATGCTATTTCATAGAAGAAAAGGATAAATGTGTTTTCAATGAAAAACTCTAGATTGTTAGATGATGGGCCTAAAATTGCATTTGAATTTTAGTGATACTGTTGCTTAGTATGGGTCAGGGCCTAGGATTGGAAAGGGCTCTGCCTGAGTCCTCTTTGGGGCTTCCTAGGCTGGTAGAAGTAGTTTTCTGAGGACCTGATGTTTGTTGGAAGCTTGTGATTCATGTTATTCCTCTGCTCACTGAATTGCTTCTCCTTTTAAACACATTTGAGCTTTACTTGGTCTGGAAGCCCATTTTGGGAACAATGGCATACAGTGATTCAATTATGCCTTTCAGTTGAAAGTGGAGGCTGAAAATAGCGTTTTTACATGTTCTGTAGATATTTTACCCTGCTAGTTTTTTTATTATTATTGTTTTAACCAAATAATATATAGATCAGCAACTTTTTCTTATTATATTCCTTTCCAGTTACTGGCATGAAGTTGTAGCTGGCAATAATATTATAGCTAAGATTTATTGACTTCTTACTATATGCTAGGCAATACCGTTTAACTTTATATGGAATATCTAATTTAACCTATTTTTGGGTCAGAAGCACAAGTTTCTGACAACCACCAAGTTTTCAGAAAACTATTTCCACCAGCCTTAGGATGCCCCAAAGAGGGCTCAAGCAGAGCCCTTTCCAATCCTAGTCCCTGACCCATACTAAGTAACAGCATCGCTAAAGTTCAAAGTTCTTCACTACAACCCCATGAGGTTGGTCCTTTTACTAAACCATTTTATAGATGTGGAAACGGAGGCTTTAATAGCAGTGAAATAATGTGCCTGAAGTCAAACAGATCATAAATGGTGGAGTCAGGATGCCTAATTGGTGATACTAAGGAGGTTTACAAATGTCTCAGGAAACAAATCTCCCTTAGGAAGATGTTCCACTTCACATGGAAAATGTTTGTAACAGCACTGACAAAATCATTTAGCACAAAGTGTGTCTCAGAAGGAGTTGGAACCTGAGCTCATCAAAATAACACAGCATTTACATAGCAGTATATATTTGTGTTTTGCTTTGCTTTTCCCTTTCTGTATCCATCTCTAATTAAATCATTGGAGACTTTTGTCAGTTGAACCAGTATAATTAATGCCAGCTTAAGATGGAACACTGAAGCTCAGGTTCATAGATAGGGCATTAATTCATTTGTAACAGTAGAAATGTACCAGTGCTCTGTGCACAACCCTGGTATTACTGAGCTGTTCATGCTAATAGTATTGGTTACAATGCAGAGAAAAGCTGCAATCAGCTGCTGGTCCATCAGGTGTAGAATTGGTGGCCTGGCAGATTTAATGTTGGGAAGACCCTACCTAAGTACTAGATTAGTACTTGTTGGGTTAAGTGGGTCCATTTAGGTCTTGAATATTCTATTTTTACATCTGGATTGGGTTTTGTAAGTTGGAAACAATGAGCGAGAGAAAGAGAGAGAGAGAGAGAATGTGTAGATCCTGTTGCAGACAGAGAGAGGGCTGGCACATCTTGGAGTTTCCCTTCCTTTGACCCTCAGTCTCCTGCCACATCCCATTATGTAAATCTAACCAGAAGCCACTTCACAGGGGTGCCTGAGAGAGGTAGCCTGCAGGGTCATTCCTGGGCAGGGCAGAGCAGGGCGAGGGAAGGGAAGGGTCTGATATAAGACAGGGAGGACTGGCAAAGCATTTGTGGGGATGGTGGTTGGGGCTCTTTGCCTTTGCTTTCCCTTTCGTTGAGAAGAGAAGAGCAAAAACTTTGATTTTGGGATTTTTTGATGATTTTTTTAAAGTCTCTTTTGTTTCATTTTTTTTTTGATGAAACATAAAATTCCTTTTAAGAAATTCTATAACGAGAGCTTTGAAGGCAGGAGTTTTATCACTTGGGCAAATGCTTCACTCCTAACCTTCCCTCTCAGGGTTTTTAAACGAGAGATTCTCAAATACACTCTACCTTCAGGGCTATTCCATTTTGTCGTGAGAATATGCTTCAGAGGAAGCATAACTCCCCTGACAAATCTAATGTTGAAGTGTTCTATAGGAGCTGCTACTTTCTGATCTGGCTTATTTCCACACATGGGGAGTAGGAATTCTTCACAATTCTTTAAAATTCTGGCCTCCATTATGTAACTGCAAAGACATTATCTTCTTGGAAATATTGTAGAATATTTTGGGGTCAGTTGATGAAAGCAGTTATCACTGTAGTATTTTCTGTTGTCAAATCTCCATTTGGTATTTTTTAGGTCAGAAGATTGGGTAAATCAGAGTATTGTAATGATGTTTTTATTGTTTTGTGGGGATTAAATCTGCTTTGTATGCATCTGTGGAATATTTGTGTGTGCACCTGAGAAACTGCAACCTTAGAGGATAGTATTTGAACTGATACTACCACCAGTCTAATGAACTTTAGAATCAATGAACATTCTAATTATCAACACTTGAAAACAGAGAATTCCATTTGTTTTATTTTCTTTAGAGTTTTCAGCATATATCTGCACATATTTGTATGGTATATGTAGATATTTGGATTGTAACATGGAAGATCATTTAACAGCCATGTAAATACAGATTCCTAGATTTAATATGGTGTGTGCAAGAGACGGCGTTTTATTTCAAAATTGAGCTCATCGACTTTTAGAACTTCATGAGTCCTGATTTGGCCAGACAATCATTGCCTTTTGAACTTCAAAACAAACAAGATAAATCTCATAATGGGAAACACTGTGAGGTGCTTATATGATATAATGAACAAGAGAATATTAGCACTTCTCTGTGAAATTAAGGCTTGGAGAAGAAAAACCATAACAGCTGTTTTCCAGTTTGTCCTTAGGAAGCATAGAGCTTCTACATACTAAGTTTATGAACCAAGTAACTTGATTCCATAATGAAAATTCCATTCATTTGGAAATATGGGTCTGATTTTCTATTAATACAGTTAGAGAATTTTATTTAGAATTTTAGCAAAATATTGTTTCTCTTTGGGTGCTAGAAACTTGTTCTAAATTGAAGTATTTCATTTAAAAATAGTGTTATACTAATTCTCTGCAGTTACCTACCCCTCTTGTGTACTTTTTTCTTAACTCATTTTAATTAGCAACAAGGTGAATGAAACTTGTTTTCATAAAATAATGTATCCGAATTAACATTTATTTCTATATCTGAACATTTATTTCTGTATAAGACTGAAGATTGATGTGGATTAAAAATAGGAAAAAAAGCTAAACAAAAAGGCAGAGGGCATACTGATGTAATTTCAATAGTAGAGTGAATGGATTATCCTGATTTTCCAGATCAGTGGTTCTCAAGGTGTGGTCCCTGGACCAGCAGCATCAACAACACCTGAGAACTCGTTAAAAATGCAAATTCTCATGCTCCCCCCAGGTGTACTGAAGCAGAAACTGGCAGTAGGAAGAGGCGGCGGAGAGAAGCAATTTGTGCTTTAACAAGCCCTCCAGGTGATTCTGTGGACCCTAGAATAATTACTGTAATTGGGTATCACTTGTCAATTCAGCTCACCCTGTTATAAGCCAGATGTAACAGATGGCATAGATACTCTAAAAAACAAAATCATCAACAGTACCGCTGCTGGTTGTTGGATTTGTAGAAGCCTTTCATGTGAAAAAAATTTGCATGGCTGTTTTGGGGATGAGCCAATAGTAGCTCTAAACGCAGGGATGTGTGCGCCATTCTTAAATGTTGCCACGGAAGCATTAAGGCCATAGTGGTGGGAGCTAGAGGAACCAGGCATGGGTGAGTACCTTCTCATTTAGTTAAAATGGTGCTTGCTTTTATTTGTGTCATATTAGTAGGATAAAAGAAGGTAATAGACATGAAAATGATTTGCACGACTTGATGGATTTAGAAAAGGTAGACAAAGTTACCAGTTGAGGAATACGTTTTATAAAATAAACTTTGAGTCAGAACTAGAGCTAAAGGGCACGAGGTTAGTAGATGAACTCGTTGACATCTATTTTGGGTTCACAGAGGCCTGTTTTCTTACTTTTTGGTTAGATGTGTTTGAAATTACTATATAATCAGGCTATAAGTAGGTAAACTTATGTAAAGCACAACATAAATGAACTTGTGCATTTATTCAGTCAACAAATGTTTAAGTGCTCTAGGGGCTGGGGAATCAACAATGAAGAAAACAGATGGCCATGCCTTCACAGAACTCATACTCTAGTGGGTTGCAGTTATATTTTAGTATGTACATGTTATAGGTAAGCTATACATGGGTACTTATGAGTAAACTGAGGTTGATTAGTGGAAAAAATCACAATGCAAAAAAGTCCCATATGGCAATAACAGTTTACCTACTTATAGCCCAAATATATTATAATATCAAACACATCTAACCAGAAAGTAAGAAAAAAGTCCTCTGCAACCCCAAAATAGATGTCAACAAGTTCATCTACTAACCTCATACCCTTTACCTATAGCTCTGACTCAAAGTTTTTTACAGAACATCTTCCATGACTTGTTATTTTAAGTTGTCTACCTTTTCTAAATCCATCAAGTCCTTTCAGTACACCATGACTTTTCCCATGCTCTGTTCTTTTGTGCCTGTAATGCCCTCACTTCCTGTTTCGCTTAATAAAATCGTATATATTCTTCAAAATCCAGCTCACATCTCACTTCCGAGAACCATTCCCAGAGGCTGAGCTAGTTTCCGCATCTCCTGTGCACTCACAGCAGCATGTCATATCTGCATTAGCATCTGGAGCTCCACTGTTGGGTTCCTCTCTCTGTGTGCTTATCTTCTCTGTTGGACTGCAGATTCCTGGAGGACAGGGACAGCATCTCAAGGAGCTCAAATCATCAGCAGCTACTGCACTGTTGATGATAAATAAAAGGGGCTCAATAAATGCTTGCTGCATGAATGATTTTAACATGGTTGTCTGGTTTCCAATTTCATAGCCCCTGAGAGATAGCAAATTAAAAGAAAGTTTCCTGGTGGAGAGATATTATAGCAGCAAAGACAGACTCCTGACAACTTTACAACAAAAGGCAAAACAGAAAACCTATATACTATATATAAAGAAGCCTAGATAGAAGCGCAGGCTGGAGAACAAATTATTACTTTTTTTTTTTTTAATGGAGTCTTGCTCTGTTGCCCAGGCTGGAGTGAAGTGGCGTGATCTCAGCTCATTGCAAGCTCTGCCTTCCAGGTTCAAGCAATTCTCTTACCTCAGCCTCCTGAGTAGCTGGGATTACAGGCATGTGCCACCACGCTCAGCTAATTTTTGTATTTTTAATAGAGATGGGGTTTCACCATGTTGGCCAGGCTGGGCTCGAACTCCTCGCCTCAAGTGATCCACCTGCCGCTGCCTCCCAAAGTGCTGAGATTACAGTCGTGAGCCACTGCACCCAGCCCCAAATTATTACTTTTAATCTTTTAAATCCTATAGTGTGGTAATCTTTTGTGGCCAAGAAACACTTTCTTGAGCAGCTGTGAATACCATTTTGAAATATTGTGTTGAGCGAAAGAAAAGTGCTGCATGGCACTTTGCAAAGAAGCTGTGTAGTACAGTTCTTATTTGGAGTCTACTCCCCAGTCTGCCACATGGCAAGTGTGAGTTTCATTTAAATCACTAAAATTCCACCAGAAGCGATTTCCTTTTTTGCAAAATGGAGCCAAGCAAACCTACAACATAGAATTGTTTTCATAATTAAATAAAATAATGTGTGTGAAAGGCATTTAATAAACAAAATCGTTTGCAGACATGGTGGGAACTCATATCACAAAATATATGTTAAAAGGCAGGATCCAAGCAATTGCCAGAAGTATTTAATTTTTCCATTCCCGTCTCTTCCTTCCTATGATATTTCCCTTGACAATTCATGAAGTCAGATGATTCTTTGTTTACATAAAATGGCACAGATCCAATCGTTCTCTTGAGCTGCCCTGGCTCTTTCTAAAGTAGGTTTGTTACTGAGCCTAAATGGTTGGTAAATGAATTATAAATTCAAAGAAGGAAATCAGATGTTATGAACTGAGCACCAGTACCAGAAAGTAGGCCTAGACCTGGTGAATTTAACAGAGGTTTGGATTTTTAAGACTTGTGAAAGAATGTTTACTACACTGGACTTCTGACATATTTACAGGTAATTGAAAGTTTATGTGTGCATTTTTCTTATTTAACATTTTTGTCTTCACACAGTGCTTTAGCTGCTGCCTCACATTGACATCATTGATGACAAAGCCTGTAGTGACACACATTTTGACAGGGAATAGTTAGAAAGCTGTGGTTCAGCAGGAAAGCTGAAGTCAGCTGTATTTCACTTTTCAAATCAATGAGCTTTGCCTTTAATCCCCTCAGATCCAGGTCACAGGGTTAGCTCTGTGGGACAGTTTTCACTGCAGCTCAGATTATTTTCTTCCTGAAAAGCAACTGTACTGTGAGCTGTATTTCTGTGTTATTTTCTTTCTGAAAAGCAACTGTACTATGAGCTGTATCACTTGTTAATACTTTAGAGGATGTCCCCTTGGAGGGAACATTTTGTGGACTCTGGGGAGCCTCGTTTATAGCTTTGAAGTAGTACTGGGATGGAGAAGAACTTGGAAAGACTAAAAATGAATGAGAGGGGGTCATAGGCAGCTTCAGCTTCATCTGCTTTGCAGTTTTGCCTGATTGTAGTGCCCAGGGTGCTCTTGAAACAAAATTAATATTTGTTTGGTGATAACTAACATAATCCAAATTACAAATGTAATAATTATTAAGTCCATATGTAGAATAATATTTAATTTGGGGTTAATAGGTAGATTGTTAGCCTGGGCAACATGGTGAGACCCCATCTCTATAAAAAATAAAAAATTAACTGAGCATGATAGCGTACACCTGTGGTTTCAGCTACTTGGGCGGCTGAGGCAGGAGGATCATTTGAGCTCAGGAGTATGAGGCTGCAGCGAGCTATGTTCATGCCACTGAACTTCAGCCTGGGTGATAGAGAGATACACCATCTCAAAACAAAAGAATAGGCAGATTGTTTTCTTATTTCTCTGATTAAAACAATTTCTTTTGAAAGGCCTGAGCAGGTTATGCTGAGTACATTGATATCCTGGCAAGGGGTGTGTGTGTATGTGTGTGTGCGTGTGTGTGTAAATGCTATTTGAACCATGGGAATATATAAAATGATTGGACCATCGTACATAAGTAGTTATAGTTTCTATTTAATATTTCATTTTCATCAATTGCATGTGTTACATAACTTACTAGTTTTAGTGTATGAAAGCTAAGAGCTACATTAGTGTTTTTCACATTAATGCTTTAAAAAATAAGTAATTGCATAGCATTCATGAAACTTAATGTGCTTTTATCACAGTAACAGTATTTCCTTCTTATAAAATAAAACAAATACAAAATAGCACTGTTGATTATTATGTCAGTTCAGAGATACTCTGAGTTTCAGGCTCCATTATGGAATTAGATAGGCAAGAGATTCATTGGGAGACAAGTTTGTGAAGGACACAGGGACAAGGGAGCAGGAATAGGTGGGTAGGACTCAGACTGTGATGCAGGTCTGACACTTGTGAATGGAAAGAAGGAAGGTAGGAGGTTGGGCAGGAAGAGACCTAGACTGAATAAAGCTTTGAAAAAATATTGGTTAGACCAGGGGGTCCTCTACAGCAAAGATTGCCCAGCAGATGAGTCAACCATTAAGCAGGAAAGCCCAGCCCCACCATGTTTAGGCATTGACGAGGAGAGGCTTGGGGATAGGATGCTGCCACAGATCCTGAAGGCATGGCAGCTGGAGGATGTCAGCTAACTGCTGGATACTCTGAAGATGTCTGGAATCCTTGTCTTGCTAAAAACGGTGAAAAAAAATCTTCATGATTTCCTAAATATAACCCTCTTGAGCTCTGTCTATCTTTGCCCACCACCCCAACCCCCTTAAATAGATTTCACATCTAGGATGCAATAGGGCCCCAGTGTCTGCCCATTTCTGTCTCCAGCAGTGTTGCGTTACTATGCAGTCCCCTAAAATGTCTATCTGCAGTCCTGTAAGGCCCTTATTAAATAGGAAAGACAGTGCTTCCTTCAGGAGTTCCAGCTGGATGTGGGCCTCTCAGGTTGGGCTCTCCATTTTTGCCTGCATGCATGGGATGGTCTCAAAGTTTAGCTGCATCTCTTTGTTCTTAATGCTTCTCTTTCCCAAGACCTGGACTTCAGCTTACACC
This sequence comes from Nomascus leucogenys, assembly GCF_006542625.1. Taxonomy (NCBI): domain Eukaryota; kingdom Metazoa; phylum Chordata; class Mammalia; order Primates; family Hylobatidae; genus Nomascus; species Nomascus leucogenys. The sequence continues at coordinate 75,133,509 of NC_044387.1, read as the reverse complement.
TCGTTGTGAGCTTAGCAAGGCAATAAGCTTGTTGTAGTCAGTCCAGTTTCTGTTTGACTTATTGCCTGAGGGATTCTTAGAATATCTAGCATTTCATACTGCTTGAAGTGGAAGTGCTTACTGTGTCCTTTAGGATGTTTGTAAAGCTGTTATCCTGAAGACGATGCTTTTGTGATCGTCAAATAAAAGGACTTCCAGCTGCCTGGTTCTATCATACTCATATTTGTAATAAGTAACAAATACTGCTTGTTTTTCTCACAACATTTTTTTCCTGGAACACTTATGTAGATCCTTCCTAGTTTCAGAAAAAAAATTTAGGGTTATTTGGATAGATTTAGATTTTTCACATTTGAATTATATGAAATAAAACTCAACATTTAATAGTCTTTTTTGTGTGTGTGTGATGGAGTCTTGCCTCATTGCCCAGGCTGGAGTGCAGCAGCACAGTCTTGGCTCACTGCAACCTCTGCCTCCTGGGTTCAAGTGATTCTCATGCCTCAGCCTCCTTAGTAGCTGGGACTACAGGCACGTGCCACCATACCTAATTTTTGTATTTTTATTAGATACGAGGTTTCACCATGTTGGCCAGGCTGGTCTCAAGACCCCAGGCGATCCACCCGCCTGGGCCTCCCAAATTGCTGGGATTACAGCCTCAACCTTTAATTTTTAAAGCTTCTTTAGTAGGGTGCTAAACTGACAAGTTAATACATGTTAGGAGAGTATTAGATTGACAAACCAATATTTGTTAGAGGCTTAATGCTACCTTATATTAAAGATGTAAATAAACAAATATATTCTTTCCATTCTGTGTAGGAATTGTGCAGAACTATAGTATCAAGCTATATGATGAGCTATATATATCAACATGGACACAAACCCATGATGATAATTGGCATTATGGATTTTGTGTTTATGTTGTGGTATGTCACAAGCACTAGATGACTCTGTGGCCACTTTGTACATCAGCCCTTTGGGCAATGACAGGAGTGTCTGTGGAAAGTGGCTGACTGGTATCAACAGAACAAGTCATCCTGTCCTGTTGATATTAAACTCTTTCTCTGCTGACACCACCCTTTGATGAGCATGTACGTGGGACACAAATATCTTCAAGTATTTTTGCCCATTTAGAGAAGTCTGTCCACATTATCTCTTCCCCTGACCTTTTCACCAATTTTCCAATCATGTTCCAAGTTTCTTGACATATGATCAAATCACTGGCTTCATCCAATTTATCGGTATAGAACTGTACATTTGGCCATTTCTCCTTCCTAGCAAAATAAACAAGCAGACGCAGTATTTGAAGTTCTGCCCTCTGGGAGGATTTCCCTTCGCTGCTGTCCTTCATAGGTGTTCCTGAAGTGGACTATAGTGCTGCAGCCGTCCACTTTCAGATGGTGCCTGCATGTCATGCAGAAGCATCTGTGAACAGGCCCAAGTTTTCTCCCATAAGGTCGTAGTTGTGGACAGAGGGAGAGGAGATAACATAGCAGGAGTCAGGTCAATGGGGATTTGGGCCACTTCCTCATGTAATTTACTTGTACCTTCAGTGCCACTTTGAGCCTATATATATTAATAACACTTCCATTTGATAGTGGATTACTGTTACGCACACCCAACTTTATATCTTGGAAGGTCATTAACACCCTGTTCATGATGAGTGTAGTAACTTGGTGGCCCATGGTTAAGTGTCCAATTTCTATTAAGGCCCAGTAGCAAGCCAAAGGCTGTTTCTCAAAAGGGAGAGTAGTTGTCTGCAGAGAATGGCAGGGCTTTGCTCAAATCCTAAGGGCTTGTGCTGTGATTCACCTAACTGGGCCTGCAAAAGGCTCCAGACAGTATCCCTGTCTGCCCCTGGCACTTCAAGCCATTGGATCTGCCAGATCCTTTGGCCCAAGAATCAGAGCAGCCAGCACAGCAGCCTGGACTTGTTACAGAACCTTATTCTGTTCAGGACCCACTGAAAACTAGCAGCTTTTTGGGTCACTCAGTGAATGGGCTGGAGTAGCACACTCAAACGGGAAATATGTTGCCTCCAAAATCCAAAGAGGATCACCAGGCATATGCCTCTTTCTTGGTTGTAGGAGGGACCAGATGCAACAAATTATCCTTCACCTTAGAAGGGATATCTCAACGTGCCCTACACCACCACTGGACCCCTAGACATTTCACTGAGGCGAAAGCCTCCTAAATTTTTTTTTCTTTTTTTTTTTTTTTTTTTTTCTGAGATGGGAGTTTCATTCTTGTTGCCCAGGCTGGAGTGCAATGGCTCACTGCAACCTCTGCCTCCTGTGTTCAAGCGATTCTACTGCCTCAGCCTCCCAAGGAGCTGGGATTACAGGCATATGCCATCATGCCTGGCTAATTTTTGTATTTTTAGTAGAGATGGGGTTTCACCATGTTGGTTAGGCTGGTCTTGAACTCCTGACCTCAGGTAATACGCCCATCTTGGCCTGTCAAAGTGCTGGGATTACAGGCATGAACCACCGCGCCTGGCTGGCTCCTAAATTTTTGATGGATGCATTTCTCACCTTTTGGCAAAAAAAAATTCTTACTAGTAAGTCTAGAACAGTTCCTAGAACCAGGAACATTCTGTGTAGTATCCAGCACCGAGTAAGTGCAGAATAAGTATTCTTATTTTTAGTGATTGGTAAAGAAAGTGTGATGTGAGCATGTCCACTGGAAGATGCACAGTCCAAGCAAGAATTCCAGTCCACCTGAAACTCCCTCCAGTACTTAACAGCATTCAAGTACTGTTCACGTCAAATCTCATTAAAGTCCCTTGTCCCCTTCCTATTCTTTGGCACGTATAACTTTGGGAGAGTGGAGCCCTCCTAGCCAAGAAGTGTTTTCCTTCATCTATGTTATCTTCCCTTTTCCACTGTCGCCTTTCTCTTTGTATTCTCAGCAACTCTGTGCTGTTTCCCCAGGGTAACCTTCTCCCAGGGGTCGGCTCCTTCTGCATGTTCAGCCCATGAGGAGTATAGTTCTTTAGCTGTTTTCCTCTTAAAGATCCACTTGCATGGGATTTCCCGCTTTCTCTACTGAAAGCCACAAGGGACAGGGTAAGGCTAAGCTGGTAACTCTCTCTTGTTTGTGGAAAGGTGAGAGTGGAAGGAGGAAAGGGTGTGATGCTCATGTTAATGATTTTTTGTGTAGTTACAAAAGCTATGAAGACACTGATAAAATTATGACGTTGATTATCACAAACGTGAAGGCAAACAAATTATGCCCTAAGGGAAATTTTTAGCGATGCCATTTGTCTAATAAGTTAAAAATCTGAAAATCGCATTTATTATTATTTTAACAATATAAAACTCCTTATTTATACACATTTTCAGCTTTTACTTGTGAATTAAAATTTTGAGAGAAAATAAAGATTGGCTGGGCTTGGTGGCTCATGCCTGTAATCCCAGCACTTTGGGAGGCCAAGGCAAGAGTATTGCTCGAGCCCAGGAGTTCGAGACCAGCCTAGGCAACATCATGAAACCTCATCTCTACAAAAAAATTACAAAAATTAGCCGAGTGTGGTGGCACGCACCTGTAGTCCCAGCTACTAGGGAGGCTGAGGTGGGAGGCTCCCTTGAGCCTGGGAAGTGGAGATTGCAGTGAGCCATGATTGTGCCATTGCACTCCAGCCTGAGCGACAGGAACACTGTCTAAAAAAAAAAAACTTACTTACTCATTTTTGTTTACTTCTTTATTACCTGTGGAATGGAGATATGGGGAAAAATCAAGATTAATTGAAAATATCATAATTCAATTACAACATGAATGGTAATATTTAAATAACAGTCGTGTCAATGACAGTGTTTTTTTTTTTTCAGTTTTGGGGATGTTTAAATGACAAATTTTATCATGTATATAATTGTAAAACCTCATCTTCTTCTCCAGCCAGGGTGCAAAGGGGCAGAAAAGCAGAGGCACCATTTCTACCATTTCTAAAATCTACCTTTTATTTTTGATGCTATTTCCTCAATATTGGTGTGTCTGTGGGAGTGTGTCAGGCATGAGTGCAGTGATGAGTACATGTAAACATGATTCTTCCCTGAGGAGTTTACAGTCCAGTGAGGAGGCACGCATTAACCATACAATCACACAGATGGAAGTTGCATTTAAATATCAATGAGTGCTACAAAGAATGGCGTATGGCAATGTGTGAGCCGATATTGGGGGATGGAGAGGACAGGCACGTCCTGCCTGAGGAAATACTGTTCATGGAGCTGAAGTATGAAGGGTGAGTAGAAATTCATTTGGCAAACAAACTGGAAAGATTGGCTCACCCAGAGGAAACAGAGACAGCTTCTGTGAAAACTACAAAGAAGTGCTCATATGGCTGGACTAGAGAGCAGGGGGCTGTGTTAAGGATTTTGTCTTTATAGTAAAAAGTCATCAAAGTGTTTTAAGCATGGGGGTCACAAGAAGCTCACTTGGATGGAGGTCAGGGGCATGAGTGAAGCCAGGGAGATACGTTAGCAGGCTCTTGCTTTAGTTGAGGTGACAAATAGTGGTAGCTGGGATATGGGTGGTGGCAGGAGTGATGGAGAGGAGTGCACAGATTTGAGAAATCCTTACAAGGATAAGCAGGTAAGTGGGTTGCTAAGGGGTTGGATATTGAGAGTGGTATAAAAGAACTCTTGGGTTACTTGCTTCTGTAAAGGGGAAAAGATCATACATCCAGATTTCATACTGAGGACATTTGAGGCATCTGAGATATAGAGTTCTGGTCTTGAGACGTAAAATAGTGAGCAAAAGATAGATTTATAGATATAAAATGAAGTCATGGGCCTGCATCAGATTACCTAGGGAGAGAGGAGCGCCCACATGTCATAGCCAGGAATGGGAGGGCAAGCTCTCAGGGCAGAGTGCAAAGGAGCGCCTGAGATGTGGAGGAAACCAGAAGAGCCACGGAAGAGGGAATGCAGAAGCAGGGAAGGAAAGCAGCCTTGGAGGCTGAGGACAAGGCAAGGAACTGAGTGCAATAATTTTCAGTTGAATTTAATGGGATGAGTTATGAGGGTTGAAACAGGACTGAGGTAGTTTGAAGAGGGAATAGGAGGTGAGGAAAGGAAGTCAACAAGGAATTAGGCAGTTCTTTGGAGAATTTTGTCTTCTGCATGGAAAGAAATGTAGGATTGAGGGAGTTTGTTTAAGGGGTATGTTTTATGATCAAAAGTTGTCTGCCACATTCAGGCTGCTTCGAAAAGGTATCCTTCCTTGTTTACAATTTTCTTATTTATCTATTTCAGTTACATAAAAATTATCTAAAAAGGTAGTGTGCCTTCCACATCACTGACCATCATATAATAGTTTTAACTTCTCAGTAAAGACAGCACCACATCAGAACTGCAGTTGAATATTGTTATTAAAGCCCTCTTGAGAGTACCTCACAGTATAAAGTTTCCAGGTGATTTTTCCTCAAACTCCATCTTGCTAAGAGTGAAAAATAGTTTGAAATCCAGTATGGAGAATCCAAATCCATTTGAAAGTGATTTTTTAAAATAGCAAAAACCCTAAAGATATACATTTTTAATAATTTTTAATTGAAATTTTTATTGGAATAATTGTAGACGTGCATGTAGTTGGGAGGAATAATGAATACAGAGACATCCATGTATTATTTATTCAGCTTACCTCAGCAGCAACATAGAGGCAAAACTCTATAGTATAATATTACAACCAGACATTGATATAAACCAATTTTTATACAGACATTGATTTTACAGACATTGGTTTATACAGACATTGATATAAACCACTTATTTAGATTTCCCTAGTTTTTTTCTTTTTATTCATTTATTTATTTATTTTTTAGACAGTTTTGCTCTGTTGCCCAGGCTGGAGCACAGTGGCACAATCTCAGCTCACTGCATCCCCTGCCTCCCAGGTTCAAGCGATTCTCCTGCCTCAGCCTCCCAAGTAGCTGGGATTACAGGTGCACGCCACCACGTCTGGCTAGTTTTTGTATTTTTAGTAGAGAGGAGGTTTTGCCATGTTGTTCAGGCTGGTCTTGAACTCCTGACCTCAAGTGATCTGCCCACCTCGGCCTCCCAAAATGCTGGGATTAGAGGCAGGAGCCACTGTGCGTGGCCCAGATTTCCCTAGTTTTACTTGCATTTATTGTGTGTGTGTATGAGTGTGCATGTGTGTAGTTCTATAAACCTTCATCACAGGTGAAGTGTGTCCACTACCTCAGTCAAAAGTAATTTGATGAGAAAACAAGCTAACACTCTAAGTTTGCATAGTTGATAGTAAATTGTACATCAATAGGTCGAAGAGCAATTCTAACTAATTTATTTGCCTCCTTTTTTTTTTCTAGCCAATAACTTGCTTTACTTTTGAGATCTGATAATTTCCAAATGTCAGGAGAGGCAGCATTGTAGGTCCCATCATGTAATGTCATATGGAGGAGTGCTGAGCGTGGACTCCAGCCAGATCACCTGCACTCAGGTTCCAGCTCAATCCCTTACTCTGTGTATTTGATCTTAGGCAGGTCATAAGCACTCTCTGACTCAGTTTCCTCATCTGTAAAATGCAGATGATAATAGGACCCACCTCCTGAAGTTGTTCTGGGGATTAAATAGTATACTGTGTAACTGAGAACTGCCTCATTATTTTTACAGTTAATTCTTTCAAGACTATAATCTGTCTTTCAGTGAAAATTCCAGAAACAGATTCTGGGCTTTACCTTCTTCACTCTGTGTAAAGCAAGACTTTCTCTTGACAGCGGGTCTGTGATAACTTTAGTGTATGTTTAACTTTTGGTATAAATCGAAATATGTTGCTCTACATTTGACTCTCAAGGATGTATTGATTCATGAAATTCCATTTCAGAGCCATGATAAAAGCCTTAAAGGCAACCTCTTTAACCTTCAGATTTCTAATGTAAGCTATTATGGATTAGACTTTTAAATCTTATCTATTTCCTGAGAAATCTTATTGATTTATTAAGAGCTGACGCCACATATCTAACATAGGAGAGTTAGACTCATTATTGGGAAAGGAGAAGGTGAAGAGTTCTTTCTGACAGGAAAATGTAGATGAAATTATTTTAAAAAGTTCTCCAAGGAATATTCTCATCTTCTATAAATTCAGTAATGAAACTTTTTCTGATTGTACCCTGAGAGATTTTGAAGTCATTTTTCAGGGGTAGACAAATGCATTCTTATAATGAGGATTCTATAATCAGTTTTTATTCTACTTGAGGGACGTTGGTGGCTCGACCAGAAGGGCAGGTGGCCTATACTTTCTTTCTTTCGTTTTTTTTTTTTTTTTTGACGGTGTCTTGCTCTGTCACTCAGGCTGGAGTGCAGTGGCCTGATCACAGCTCACTGCAGCCTGGAACTACTAGGCTCAAGTGATCCTCCCACTTCAGCCTCCATAGTATCTGGGACTACAGGTACACAATACCACAGCCAGCTAATTATTTTCTATATTTTGTAGAGACAGAGTCACACTATGTTGCCCACGCTAGTCTTGAACTCCTGGGCTCAAGTGATCCCCTCACCTTGGCCTCCCAAAGCACTGGGATCAAGTGTGAACCACCATGCCCGGCCTGGCCTATGCTTTCATTGTAAGGGGAGGTGCACTTAGAACAACCACTATTTGAGGCTTTTCTAGGAGGTGCTTGGAGGAGCAGGAAGAACAAATTATATGTTAAGAACAAAACAAAACAGTTTCCTTTGGTTACTTGCATAACTGACCTGGGAAATTGCCTCCTTTCCTAAATGCCCTGGAGAAATTGATTTCCTGTTCAATAGGGTTGGTTTCCTCAGAGCACGAAGACAAGATTGATTTATGAATTAATTCATTCAGGAAATATTTATTTATGGAGGCTTTACTAGGTTCCAGACTTGATTCTAAGCCCTAAAGATAACACTGTGGGCCAATATCTCTGCCTTAAGTGAGCCAGTCTAGTGAGGGAGAAAGCTAATGAAGAAGTAACAACTCATGGTGCATAAGTGACAAATGTATGAGTAGAATTAAAGCAAGATGAGGAGATGGAGTGACAGCCATTGCTCTTTCAGATAAGGTGGTCAGGAAGGCCTGTCTAAAGAGGTAACTGTTGGTCCAAGACCTGAGTGTGGTGAGGTGCCAGCTGCCATGCCCAAATGTGTGGAACCGGTCATCTAGGTAGAAGAGACAGCAAGTAAAGCGCAAACACTCTGAGGTGGTAGCCTACTGGCTGGGTTTGCAGAACTCCAGGAGGGCAGTGTGGCTGGAGCTAAATGAGGAATGAATGGGGAGCATGGAAGAGATGTGGAGAGATGGTCAGGGGCCAGCTAATATGAGGCCTGCCTCGTAGGCCACAGCAACAACTTTGCATCTTATCCTGAGTGTGGAGGAAAGTGAGTGGAGGCTTTTGAGACCAGCAAAGTGACATGATCTGATTTATCCTTTGAGAAGATCACCTGGAGCTGTGTGGTGGGATGGTGTTGTGAGGGTGGTGCTGGGGTTGATACAGCATGATTCCAAGCAGGAAGAGCCGTGAAGAGGCTGTTGCAGTAATGCAGGTGCAAGGTGGTGCTGGCTCAGCCCAGGGTGGTAGAAGTGGAGGTGGAAGTGGGGAGAAGAAATCAGATTCAGGATATGTTCTCATTGTAGAGAAGACAATATTGGCTGATGAACTGGATAAGGGCAATGCCAGAAAGATTGTGTGAATTTTGGCCTGAGTAATGGGGTGAATGAAAATGCAGGCACCTGGGGGAACAGGTTTAGGGGAAGAAGTTAGGAGTTGATTTGGGGGCATGTTAAGTTTGAGATACCTACAGAACATCCAAGTGAGGTAACAGCTAGGCACTTGGATATACAATTCTGAAATTCAGAAGAGGTTTGAGTTGGAGATATGAATTTGAGGGTCATCAGCTAGCAGATAATATAAAAACCATTAGTTTGGGCCCCATCACTAGTGCATTGAATGTAAATAGGAAAGAGGCCTGTGGGCTGAGCCATGCAGAAGTCCATCCCAAAACAGAAGGAGGAAGCAAGGAGGCTGAGAAAAAGCAGTTGGGCAGGGAGGAGAGGAATCAGGAGAATACTGGATCCTGGAAGCAAAGAGAATGAAATGTTTTCAAGAATCAGCAAGTGATCAATTCTGTCCAATGAAAACTGGATACAAATGAGGGCTGAGAATGGGCCACAAGCAGTGAGCAGCTCATTGGTGATTTTGACAAGCAGTTTTAATGGAGTGGAATATAAAGAGAAGAAGACGCTCCTCACTTTCCATGATTCATTTGGATAGCAGAATGGGGAGGGTGGTGTAGCTGGAGAACTGTGTGGTCTCAATGGAGATTTTTTGGGAACTAACAGCGTGTTGTGTACTGCAAGAATGATCCTGAGAAAGGGAACAATTGATGATGCCTATGATATGTAATAATTGCAGGTGCAGAGTCCTGGAGTAGGTGGGATGGGATGGGGCCCAGAGCCCTAGTGGAGAGGGTACAATTAATCCATTTCTGTGGGAAAGGTGTAGTCTGTGGGTATGTTTGCAATGGGGATGGTAGTTTGTGGGTGGGAAAATATGGAAGTTCTCTTCTGGTTACCTTTTGTGTTCTCAGGGAAATAAGAGAAACAGGATTGACAGTCATCTCAGAGTGCAGGTGGTGGAGGGAATAGAGCCTTTTGAAGAGAGAGCATTCCACAATGTGTATGTGAGAATGAAAATGTCCACTCAGCAGAGAAATTTATTTTACCACAACCTTGAGTGGTAATTTATTTTATTTTCCAGGTAGCTTTGATTGTCACTTGAGGTTGTGTTAATAAGTTTTAAGGGAGATGAGCCAGTGTAACTGTTTTTTTTGTTTAGCCATATTGGTCTAGAGAAACATCTAATAGGTGAAGAGTTGGGTTTAACTAACTTAGGAGCGATGGAAGTAAGGGTTTGGGCATGGGGGTGACTTTAACAGTGGACGATGGAATATAAATAATATAAGGAGGAAGTGAGGGCATGAGGCGGTGGTGGTTTTTGGAGGTGGTTGGAGTGGATACTGGAGTAAGTAGGCTGGAGAGAGGGGAGGAGGTGGTCAAAGAAAGGGAAAGTTGAGTTTGGGCTGTTTGTAGGTGGTGCAGTTATTGGCATTCATGATGACAGGGCATGAGCAGAGGGGTGTGTGCCTGAGGAGGACTGGGAGACGGGAGTTTTCTGCATGAGGAGGGCATGGACCTTGGCACCAGGGTTCTGGATGAGTCATCTATGCAGATAAGAAAACTAGTGACCAAGAGAAAGACAGGGAACCATAGCAAAATCTTCTAACACTAAGTGGGGAGTCCTCAGGAATATAGTAGATAATTATCATAAGGAGAGGTAGCTTGTGTATCTGATGACATGTGCCTTAAAGGGATTATGGATTCCAAGAAGGAGGAAAGAGAAATAGCTTGGAAGCAGCAAAGAGGATATGCACCTCACTTCCAGCCCACTGGCACTAGGGATATGGGGGAAAATAACAGCTGCTACACAAGAAGGTGTCAAGGTAAGCAATGTCCTGGTGTGTGTGTGGTGCAGGGGGTGGGGGGAGGTGTCCACTTTTCAGTGACAGCAAAAAAGTGAAGAGAATATTCAGAGAAGAGGATGAGAACATAGGGGATTTTCCTGAGGTCATAGACTTGGATTATTCAAGGTACAGTCGAGGGGTTTGGGGGATTCAGGAAGGGCATGTTTGAGTCAGTTACAGGATATACAGAGCCATGTAGGGTAAGAGAGTCTAGGGATTGTGACTCCACATTTTTATGGGAATTGAGGTCAACAAGATGGAGGAATGATAGTAAGGTCTGCCCTGAAAGTCACATAGGGGAGACAGATGATCAGAAGATTGTAGCTTCCTTAGGATGACTCATTTAGGCAGTAAAACGGGGCACCATGAGTTAGGAAGGATAAGTGTTGGTCTGACTGGGAGCAAGTTGAATTCTGTATACCTGCCCCCTAAATTTTGTCACCAGCGGTAACAAGGCTGAAAGGTCACCCAGAGGAAGATGATATAATGATGTTTGGAGTAGGGGATGAGTATGGTATATTTGATGAGGATATGAAGGAGACTTTGGTTTAGAGGTAAATAAAATTTACCCATTTATTTACCCAGTGGTTATTGAAGATAGAGGCAAAACAAAGCTCAGTTCTTCCCAGTGATATCACTCACCAGAATATTACCTGGATGCAATCGACTGTGGCCCCGGTTTATGTATTTTTCCCTCCTCAAACCTTTCAACCACAAGAGCTTATTGATCATACGTGTACATTTATGTTTATTAATAAATAAATAGCTGTTTTTATAAAGCAAATGCTTTATAAACACTGAGACTTTCAAGTAAAAAAAAACAGCCTAATAAAGGGTGACGTAGCTCATTCAATACAAATTTAATAGTTTTAAACTAAATTAAATTGAGTTTCGCTAACTGATAAATGTTGTTATAGTTTTTTTTTTTTAATTTGGGGAAAGAATGTTCTGGTACAAGAGGAGTTTTCAAAATGAAAATAGGAAAAAACTTTTCTGAAAAACTTTTATTTATGTTATCCTATTTGCCAGCAATCATCACAGCAAATATAAAGAGCTTTACCAATTTTCAGTTTACTTTTATTTTATGACAAATATTTTGCATACTGTGTGCTTTTAAAAAATAGACTTTACATGTATTTGATTTAAGAAGGTTGGGGAAAAAGAACATTATTTACTGTGTTTAATTAATTCATGAACTGCAATCCCTTTGCTTCCCAAAATGCTGATTCAGAGTGTTATCTTTTTTGCTCTCAAAGACTCAACAGGTTGCTATGGTTGATGCAGAAATCTTTTGAACATACTGTATTATCATATTGAAGATATTTTGGCTACAGTTTTAAAATATGACCAAACCAATTTGCATTTAGCTTTTAAGTCGATGAGGCTTTCCGTTCTATTTTAGTACATGATTCCAACAAAGACTTTGCATCCTTTCTTTTAACAACAATCTAATATCAAAGGACTGTCAGTGCTGTGACTCTGCTTTACTTTTGCCCATGCCAGCAAAAGTTTGAGTCATTTTTCTAAAATGCTGGCAAAGTTCAAAGAGACTTCATAGTAACTCTCAACTTACTGGTGAGATATATGTGTATGCCTTTTGCGCATTATAACTCCAGGCATCCTATACTTTCTGTAATGACATATGGAGTAATAAACATGTGAAAGACATTATTTGTTGAAACTGAGAGAGTCTGAGTTATGTGGCAAGGAGTGTAGGGTTCAATTGTGACTTTTTTAAATGCCTCTCTTTATATCTTCTTTAATACTGTGTTCTTTGGTCTTACAACTTCTTAGCCTCTAGGGATAAGAAGGGTACAACATAACATTGTTTCTGTGTAAGAAACACAGTGACTTATGATCTTGATGTCTCATTAAAATGGAATACAGATATACTCATCGTTCTTAGAATTTCATTTTAGTCTATGAATCCTTAGCAGGGGCAAAACTTGGTTTGGGGAAATAAAAAAAATTATGACAATGGTTTTTGGCCCTCCAAAGGGTCATGGTACATGAATAGCTATACATGTATATTATAGTCTGTAATATTAAAATTTCATGCGGACAATTAGGAAAAAATGCCCAAAAAGGCCCTTTTGAGGGACAGTAATTTCAAAACAAGGTTGAGAATCACTGATAGAGTCTTTTGAAATAGAAGCTCAGCACCACAGTAAAATGTGAGCCACCAGCACAATGTGAGCCACCAGCACAATGGGACTATAGACAGATTTTGAACATAAATTCCAATTGTGCATTGCAAGCACCGTTTCATTTATTTGCTAACCATCAATCTTACACTTCTTTTAGTACATTGGCTTCTTTATAACTCACACTAGGCCATGTATGCCAGGGTTCTAAGGCAGGGCACTGGCTCCGTCAGCTTTGTCTCACTCTAGTCCTTTCCTCCAGGAGCTGTCTTTTGAGGGAAATGAGATAAGGAAAGCGAAGCACTTGGCATGGAGTATTCTGTGAGTACAAGTATAGACAGCTGTGGGATCACAGAGGAAGAATAGTTAACTTTGCCAGAAGGTAGTTAGGAAAGAATTCAATAAATAGATGACTTTGGACCAAGGAGTTTGCAAAATTGAATGCGAAAACAACCACATCTTTATTATCAATTAACCACATCTAAAATTTACTGTCTCCTTTAATTACAATGTGGCAAACCTCAGTAGTATTAGCAGGACCTGGATTTTGTTAACAATAGAAATACTAGCTATTTCCATAGAGCATTATGGTTGTTGCAGATATCTTGAAATATTGTTTATGGTCATAACTACTTTGAAATTATAATAGTTACTAGATACACCTCTAGATTTTGTTACTTAACATTTTGTTAATAAAGCACATATTTTGTAAAGCTCAGATTTAACTATACAAAATGCAAAAATTCTATTTGACAAGGGACACCACAAAGGTAAAAGCAAAATGACAGTATGGAATGCATATTATAACATACAAGAAATCCACATTCATAATAAAATAGAGCTCTTTCAGCAGATTCATGGGATTAAGGAGAAAATTCATGGCTTATCAAAGAGGAGCTAGGAAAAGACAGATTATAGGAGAAAATATTGATATAGCCAATGCAAATATAAATATCTCTCTCAGTTCTTCAGTGCAATATTAACTAAAAAACAATTATTTAATAGCATTTTGGCAAATTGTCAAAAATTAAGAGTGAAAATGTAAAATATAAACGGTATGAGAAAATGGACTTTTTCAGAAAGTTGGCACAAGGTGGTAAATCCTTCTTTCAGGGCAATTTGATAGTAGCTTTCAATTTCTTAAAATGCTCATATGTTGACCCAGAACTCCCATCTTTATAAATCTCACCTACAGAAAATACTGGCATAAATATGTACATAAATCTATGTATATGTATGTTTGGTGAAATAGTGCTTTCACTGTGAAAAGCCTCAATGACTTAAATGTCCATTAGTAGGGAAATGTATTAAATGTATTGTCAAATTCTTATAATAGCATAATATGCAACTACAGCTATAGCCATATCTATGAACCTGGAAACTTTTCTAAGACAACACTTCTGTATGAAAAGTCATAAAGAAAATACATAGTTTCTTGTTTATGCAAAACATAACAAAGCCAGAAACTCAACAATAGTTAAGGGGCATGGAAAATTGTCTTGATGGACATGAGCCCAACTCTTTATAGATGTCCCCTTTGGTGGGAGGAGTGAGGGTTTGTAGGATTAATGACAAAAGTGTTTGTTTTTACTCTTCTGTAATGTTTTGTAATGACTTTGTATTCATGTATTGCTGCATAATTAAGTAAAAGGAAAAAAATTTAAAAATGATTACATCTGCTATAACAACAGCAATATAGACAACTTAGGAATAAAGCTACTAGGAAATGTGCAGGACTTTTGGAAAGAGAACTAGTACATTTTATGGAGGTATATAAAAGAAGACCTGAATAAATGGAGAGTTGTAACATGTTCATGAATTGAATGATTCAATATAAGTTTACCGATGTTAGTGCAAATCTAGTCAAAACCCATGGGAAATTAAACTTGGCAAAATTATCCTAAAGTTCTGCAAGAACAAAAAATGTAGGTGAGAATAACCAAGAAAATCTTGAAAAAGAATTGTAAGAGTATGCCTGTACAACCAGATAGTAAAGCTACCCTAAAATTAAAGTAATGAAAATAGCGAACTGTTGGCTCATGATTAGACAAGAAGATCCACTTAACAGAATGGAAAGCCAGAAATTAGTTGCCTGGCCTCTACAGTCTCTTGGGCATCGCTTGCCATTTTCCTACTAGAGATTCACATTTAGCCTTCCAAGCTCTTTATTATCACTAAAAATGGGCCAGACTCAGCCCTGTCTCCTTTGCACTTTCCACCATACCTTATGCCATTTCAGTGTTTGGTATTAGGTAGGGCAGGCAGAGGATGACCATTTGATTAGGTTTGCCTGGCAAGATGATTTTAGGGGCAAATGTCTTGTTACTCTAACCTCCTTAAGGAGGGTGACTGACAGTGAGGAAGTGTACAGAGGGACTGAGAGGAATAATTTCATTTATTTATTTTTATTTTATTAATTTTTTTTAAGAGACAGGTTCTCACTGTGTTGCCCAGGCTGGCCTCAAACTCCTGGTCTCAAGTGGTCCTTCTGCCTTGGCCTTTCAAAGTGTTGGGATTACAGGCATGAGCCACCATGCCCATTTAGGGAGTAATTTTAGAAATAATACTCAAATCTCTACTGTATAACTGTTTAGCCTCTAAGAAAAAAGAATTTTTGGAATAGTGTTTCTATGTAGGAGACTAAGGAATGCTTTTTCAGTTTTCTTTATATATAATGATTTAAAAACATATTTTAGAGAAAAGTTGAAAGAGGTACTGTAAGTCAGTCAAGGAAGAACCAAGTAAGCCAGATTCAACAAACATGTTACTCAAAATCAAAGTTTATTTGCAGGAATGGAAAAAATGTCAGGGGCCATAGCACAAATTGTTTGTATAGATTCTAAAAGATTTCCCCTCCAAAGAAACTTATAAAATACATATAGTATTTATATTGCTTGATTAAAAACATAAACCCAATAAGCAAATGTCTTTGTTTTGTTGAATTACCTGATTTTGGATCATTGCTCTAGGGAGTTTTCTCTACCCAAAGAAAGCCTAGATTGGGCTTGTTTTGTTTTAGGCTTTCAGTAGTCGCTGCCCTCCCTTCCCTGTCGCTGAATTTGTTTCCCATCCTTTTTTCATCATGAGAGTGGTTAGTGGTAAGAGTGAGATGGCCAAGTTTTGGACATTTATTGATGGAAGCAGTGGTTCTCATTTTATTGTGCAAAGGAGTCACCTGGAGGTATCTCCTTAAAATACAGATTCTGATTTAGTAGTTCAGGAGTGGGACCTGAGATTCTGCATTTTTAATAAGCTCCTGGGTGAACTCTCTAAGGCTGGTCTGGGACTCACGCTTTGAGTAGCAAGGGGCTAAACTGAAAAGGAGCCAAGGAGGCCTAACTTGAATGTAGGAACTAAATCAGCACTGTCCATAAGAAATGTAGTGTGAGCCACCAATGTGAGCCAGATACATGATTTAAAATTTTCCAGTACCCACACCAAAAGAAGGAAGAGGAAACAGGTGAAATTAATTGTAATACTATAATATATCTTATTTAAAGACTATATCCCAAATCTTCTTATTTCAACATGTAATCAATGGAAGAAATTATTGAGATATTTTACATACTTTGTTTTCAAATTAAGTTTTGAAATCCCCTGTGTATTTTATACTTACAATACACCTCCACGTGCATTGTAATACAGCCACATTTCAAGCACTTAGTAACCACGTGTGGCTACTAGCTACCGTACTGAACCATAAAACAGTAAAAGAATCCTTTCTGATTTATACAAATTTTAGCCCAAATAAAAATTTGGACATGCTGGTTCCTACTTCATATATACGAGCCAAATACATGTTTACAGTATATACTTACTGTATACGTATGTATCACGTCACATATTCCAAAATAAATTTCTGGATAAAGGATTTTTAAATAAACCATACAGTAATGTGGTTGAAATATAGGTGACACATTTTCTGATATTAAGAGTACCACGAGGTATTTTTTAACATGAAAACACAGGGAAAAGCAGTCATAAAAGAAAATAATAGCTTTTCATGCAGTCAAATCTATCTAACATTTAATTAATCAGAAACACTGCATCCCAAATTAGAAATCAAGCAATGAAGATGGAAGAAAGTACTTACAATATATAGTATAGATAATATACTTAAACTATAAAGAGCTACTTAATATTTTTGAGAAAAATGGGCAGTGTACATGATATAATAATTTGTTAAAAGACACACAAAGGACCAATAAATTTTTGAAAATTCAACCTTATTGATAAAAACATTAAAGCTAGCAGTGAGATTTATCAATTGAGCATTACTGGGGGGAAAATAACATGAAGGTAGAGGGCAGGTTAGTTCAGTCTTTGGGGAACCCCCTACAGGATTTCCCTACAGAGAGCAGTAAAGAAGGTTACCCTTTGACCCAGCTTTGTTTCTACTTTGGGGAATTTAGCAAAAGAAGCAGAGAGTTTCACAAAGTTTGTGAATAAGGATGTTTATCATGATGTTATATATGATTATATTGTATGCCTTCAACACTTAGCTATACTACTTTCCACTCTGCCTTGGCCTTCACTTTTTGCTGTCACTGAGCCTGTTTCAGGTTTCTCATCAAGCTCAGACTCAAATAATACTGGCACTAACAACAAGATAAATTTTTGCAGCTTGCGTTTAACATTTGTGTAACAAGTCCGCTACAAAATCTTTAAGATTCTAATCTAGTTTATCAGTTTTAATTTTTGGTAGCTGGTAGGTACAATTTGGATTATTTTGTTAGGAGGTAAATGAGAGGATATAAAATCTGTACCCTTTTTTTATTGGCCAGAGATATTCATTATTTCTAAAGTAATATTAGTCTTACAATTTCTGTAATTTTTTTTTTTTTTTTTTGAGATGGAGTCTCACCCTGTTGCCCAGGCTGGAGTGCAGTGGCGCGATCTGGGCTCACTGCAAGCTCCGCCTCCTGGGTTCACCCCATTCTCCTGCCTCAGACTCCTGAGTAGCTGGGACTACAAGCGCCCACCACCACACCCAGCTAATTTTTTTTGTATTTTTAGTAGACGGGGTTTCACCGTTTAACCCAGGATGGTCTCGATCTCCTGACCTGGTGATCTGCCTGCCTCGGCCTCCCCAAGTGCTGGGATTACAGGCATGAGCCACCATGCCCAGACATAATTTCTGTAATTTTTAAATGTTATCTGGCATAGTAACTGTGATGACTGAGAATTTGCTGATCAATCTTAAAAAGTTAGCTTTGTTTTTGCTTCTAATAACTTTTATAATTTTTTTAGAATTGTTTCAGATTTACAAAAGAATTGCAAGGATAGTACAGATTCTCTGTGTACCCCTCATCTAGTTTTCCCTATTGTTAACCTCGTATATTTCCATGGTGCATTTGTCAAAACAAAGAAACCAACCTTGGTGCATTACTATGGACTGAACTCCATTCTTAATATCCCTAGTTTTCCCCTCTTGTCCTTTCTCCATTGCGAGACCCCATTCAGGATACCACATTACCTTTATGCAGCGTGTCTCCCTGGGTTCCTCTGGTCTGTGACAGTTTCCCAGACTTTCCTTGGTTTTGATGACCTTGGTAGTTTTGATGATTACTCATCAGGTATTTTGTAGAATGTCCCTTAATTTGGGGTTTGTCCTACATTTTTCTCAGGATTTGACTGGGCTGATAAATTATGGGGAAAGAAGACCACAGAGGTAAAATACCATTTTCATCACATCATATCTGAAGTACATGCTATCAACATGGCTTATCACTGATAATGTTAACTCACTTTTTAACCTTACAATATTTATTGGGAAGCACATTATCTTCATAAGAGTACACAGAATACATATAGGTACAGGTTAATTATAATAATAAGAAAAACACTCATGTACCCTTTACCCAGTTTAAGAAACCAACACCTTGGAAATTTTCTGTATTCCACCTTTATAGCTATAATTCTAAATTTTGTATTAATCTTTCTCATAAAATTTACTACTTCAATATGTATAATGTAAACAATATATTGTATTATTTTTGCCAGTGACTTATTTTTTTTCTGAGACAGGGTCTCTGTCACCCAGACTATAGTGCAGTGGCACAATCATACCTCACTGCAGTATCCACCTCCCAGGCTCAAGCGATCCTCCCACCTCAGCCCTGCAAGTAGCTGGGACTACAGGTGCGCACCTCCATGCCTGGCTACATTTTTAAAATTTTCTGTATTGATAGGGTCTTACTCTATCGTCCAGGTTGGTCTCAAGCAATCATCCCCCCTCGGCCTCCCAAAGTGTTGGGATTACAGGCATGAGCCATCATGCCCAGCCCATTATTTGCCAGTTTTTGAATTTCATGTAAACATGTAATTTTGTATGTATTCTCTGTAACTTGATTTATTTTGCTCAGTTTTAGTTCGTGACATTTATCCGTGTCTATGACTGATATTTGGATTGATATCTTCATCTACCATCATACGCACTTTCTCTTTGTCAAGATTTTTGTGTTTCTTTTTTCCTTTTTTCTTTTGCTTTCTGTATCGGTCAAGGTTCTGGCATGAAACTGATGAACTCTGAAACTGGGTAATTTGGCAATTTGTAGATTGTTGTTTAAGTGACTATATATGAAGGCATGGACAAGGTGTAGGAAAACCACAAGAGATAGAAGGTGGCCTGGAGCCAGTGAGAGCAGCGAGGCCACTGCAGGAGCCTAGCGAGAGGAGTGCATTAGTTTCCTAGGGCTATGCAACAAATTTTCACAAACTGAGTGGCTTAAAACAACAGTTACTGGCCTGGCGCAGTGGCTCACACCTGTAATCCCAGCACTTTGGGAGGCCGAGGCAGGCGGATCAAGAGGTCAAGAGATCGTAGACCATCCTGGCCAACATGGTGAAACCTCCTCTCTACTAAAAATACATAAGTTAGCTGGGCATGGTGGCACACGCCTGTAGGCCCAGCTACTTGGGAGGCTGAGTCAGAAGAATCACTTGAACCCGGGAAGCGGAGGTTGCAGTGGAGGTTGCAGTGGAGGTTGCAGTGAGCGGAGATCACGCCACTGCACTCCAGCCTGGCGACAGAGCAAGACTCTGTCTCAAAAAAAAAAAAACAAAAAAAAACTAGTTACTTGTTTGCTCACATTTTTGGAGATGAGAAGTCCGAAATGAATGTACTTGGCAGGGCCATGGTCCCTCTGAAGGCTCCAAGGTAGAGCTCTTCCTCATTTCCTTCAAGTTTCTGGGGGCTCTCAGTAATCCTTCCTCCCTCCTTGGCTTGTGGCTGCATCATTCCAAACTGCCTCCATTGTCACATGGCCTGTTTCCTCTCTGGTTCTGTAACTGAAGTCCCTTTTCTTCTCTTTTTATAAATAAAAATTCAGTCATTGGGTTTAGGGTCCGCCTAATCTGATATGTCCTCTTCTTAACCCTATTACATCTGCAAAGAGCCTATTTTCAAATAAAGTTTCACTCACAAGTACCGGAGTTTATGATTTGAACACATCTTTTTGCAGGACATGATTCAACCCACTAAGGAAGGTGGCAGTTACTGGAACCAGGTATATATATAGGGAGAGATCTGTAGACCCTTCCCTCTAGAAGCTGATGGCCCTGTAAAATGGAGTCAGGGAGTAGACACCCTGCTTTCCCTCCCTTTCTTCTCTCTGCTTTCTTATCCTTTCTCCTATTGGATGGCTGAGCTCACTGGAACTCCAGAAGCAAGGGAGCCTCAGTCTGTGGTCCATTCAAGATTAGGCTTGAAGGGCACAGACCCTGGTGGAGAAGGGTTAGGACTGGATCTGGGGCACAGCTGTTGGATTGATTGAGATTCTCTGTCTTTTTCTCATCATTTTTTTTTTCATTCTATTACTCCATTATCCTGAAAATTTTATTATTTGCGCCTATTCTTTTAGTGATCACCTGGCCTATTTTAACATGCATATTTAACTTGAAGTCTAAAACAAATTAAGACCTTTACTCTCTTACTGAACAATGTAAGACCTTTAACTCCTATTATTCCCTCCCAACTTACATGCCATTATGATTTATTTGAAATAGTTGTTATTATAACACAACTTTTGTCTGGTAAAGAAAATGAGGCACTGAAAGTTATGTGGCTTGTTTTAAGACAACCAGCACACCACCGAGTTTTTATTTTAATTTTTTTAAATTAAATTGACAAATTATAGTTGTAGATAAGCTAAGGGTCTTTAGCATTATTGCATGCCTGACTCTAGGAATATAAAGATAAGATACAATCTATGTTGTAACCTCCAGGAGAATATGTAAAAAGATGGACTATTCAAGTTGCTCTTTAGACAAAATGACTAACATCATCTTTTTAAAATGATTTGTCTTACGGTCTCTTAGAATTTCATGCTTATTTTTTTGCACACAGTATTTGTTCAAAACATTTCCCATAGTCGAGAGATAGTAAGGGTGGCTGTATTAACTTTTGACAAAGTGGCACAGGTGGTTTATATCTTGATGCATTCGCTTCTTTACAAACAAATAACAATGGCAGGTAAATATTAAAATATGAAACAAAAATATGTATCCAGGCTTAAAATGAACACCTTCCTCTCTGTGGAATACAAATAGGACAGAAATTTTTTAAATGTTCATTGGAACCAAAGCCTCAGGTTTATTGGGCATTCGGTTTGGGATGGTCTGAAAGCAGGAACTGATGGCTAAGAATTCAGCTTCTGTATGTAAAGAAGGCTGAAAGCCCATGGAGTCTGGGAACTTAGAGCCAGGTGACCAAAAACTGATTCAGGCCATCTGTGGGCTTTGAGGCTAGAATCATGATATCCCTGTGTCCTCATGGGATAAGAATCCTGAAACGCCATTACAAGTCCTGGAAGAGATTTAACTGGGACTGATGTTATTATCTGCATAGAAAATTCCGAGAAAATATATCAACTAATTATAAGATGATTGTTTACAATATATAAGATTAACATAAAAACTCAAGAGTATTCCTATATATAATAATATAAGGAATAAGAAAATATAAAAGAAGATGACTAGGAATATATCTAACAAAAGATGTGTGATATATCTAACTATATATGTAAGTATCTAAAAAAGAGAAAAGTATATATTAGTGCTGAATGATACTGGTATGTTGAACAAGTACTACCGCTTATAAGTTTTATGTTTTCTTTATGAAATAAGTTTTATGATTTCTTTAAGTCACACACACTGTCTTGTTTCAGTAAACAGGACCCCCACCCTCCTGTAATTGTCCAAACTTAGAAAATTTAGTGTTAAATCTCCCCCCACCTGCATTCAAGCTGAGGTCTGTTCACTGTAGTTTTCAATGTTGTAAAGATGCTAATGCTGCCCTAAATTGATCTGTACATGCAATGCAATCCCAAGAAAAACCTCAGCAGATTTTTTTGGGTAGAATTTGACAAGCTGATTCTAAAATATACATAAACATGTAGACAGCTAAGAATAATTGAGACATTTGAAAGAAGGACAAGGTGAGGAGACTTGAGCTACCAGATAAGAAGGCTAATAATAAAAGCATAGCAATTAAGATAGGGCATTGCTGGCGTGGGAATAGACAGATCAATCAATGGAACAGAAGAGAGCCCAGAAGCACTTGCACGTGTGGACACTTGATTTATTTCAGAAGTGGCTCTGCAGGGCCACAGGGTAGGATGGTCTTTTTTAACAAATGG
Organism: Nomascus leucogenys; assembly: GCF_006542625.1. NCBI lineage: Eukaryota > Metazoa > Chordata > Mammalia > Primates > Hylobatidae > Nomascus > Nomascus leucogenys. Next base: position 75,111,240 of record NC_044387.1, on the reverse strand, counting down.
TGCTGGAACAATTGGGAATTTAGAGTGAAAAGATGAAATTGAATCCCCAAAAGCAATGTACTAGATGACCCTGAAATTGAATTCCTGTAAGTAATTGTTTTAGATAAGGGGGGATGGATACATTTTGAAGAATATTGATAGGTGCTACACCACACAACTCATGCTCAGAATTTAAAAGGTACATAATTCAGACTTTTGCTGTGAGAACAGGTCCAAGAATTCTACAGCATTGTCTGCTCTACAGAAGAGACTCCTTTTGGAGTTAACTCTTCATCCAGGGGAATTATTTCCCACATTCCCCAGGGAGGATCCTGTGGGGTCATATTTTAATTTTATTCTGCCTTGGGTCTCCATATGCCTGACCAGAATCCCTAGGGCACATGGAAACAGACTCATGTTCCTGGGGAGTGCTTTCGGATTTGTGATGCTGCCCAGGCTTGAAATGCATGCCTTTTTCTAATTTTCTCTTTTGATCTTAGCCTGTCAGAAGTTCTCAGCTGGACTCTGAAAACTTTTCATGGCTGTAAGGTATGGCCTAATATTTCAGTGGCATAAATACAGCTGGTTGAAAAAAGAGCATTTTATGAATGGACATGACAACAGGTTTTAGACTCACATTTGTGTCATCTGCAAGCATGCTATGCCATTCTTTTCTACTTATAGAATATTTCACATGTATGCCTCTTGCCTCTTAGGTAAGCGCTAAGGACAGAGATCATGGCTTATTTAGGAGACACCTACACTACTCTTGTCTTCACACTATCATAATCACCCCCAACATTCATGGTTACTAGGTGTCAAGCCCTGCAGTAAGCACTTTATATTATCTCATTTATTCACACACCACCATGACATGGGTTAATGTTATGACCCATATTTTGCAGATGTGGAAACTGAGGCACAGTGTGTGCGTGGCTTGCATAAGATTACACAGCTAGTAAGGAGGAGAGCTAGGGGAAAAGCCCAGCAGGGATTTATTCCAGAGTCCTGGCTACTCACTACTGGATGATGCTTGTTATACGCAGGAGACATTGATGACAGAAGAGAAGTTTTGAAATTTTGAAATTATATTACAATGGAAACAGACTGTATCTAATACGGAAAAAAAATCTTATGGGAAGGATATCGGGTAACTTTAAAAAATTGATCTAAAATCTAGAAAACAAGAATAAGGAGTTTGGGCAGAAACCGGGAGAGCTGGGTCAGGTGACCGAGGTGGTCTAAGAAATATGCTGCCGCTGGGTGCTGCTGCTGCGGCTGAGTTCTACGCTGCCTCCTTTTCCATATGTCCTTTGCTCACAAATCTAAGTTTTTGTATGGAAACATTTTGTTTGGTAAAGCCTAGGACGCCTGTCCATAGTCTATCTGCCAAGAATGAGGAGAGGGAGTATCTGGCCTCCTCTGGCTTTTGTAGTGAGAAGTAGGACTTGGCTTCCCATCAAAACACGTGCACTGAGGATGTCCTCACAAAAGGAAGGAAAGGCGGGCGGTTGGGAGGGGGGGTAGATGTCAAGCAGCCAAAAACATGGTGAACAGTCATTTCGGCTCTCCAATTTGCTGTCATGTGTTCATCCCGAAGCGCCAGTTCTGTCTACCAAAAGTGGCCCAATAGGCACTCACATTCTATGCCAGCAAACAGGAGAGCTCTATGCATAAGCCAGATTAAAGACATTAAACAAGAGCCCCTCATAGTTGCATAGGACATAAGTGACCCAGTTTATAAACCATCACCAGATTGTACTCTTGCTTTTGAAGATTTCTTTGTGTGTTTAGAACCATTATCAAATATTCTGCTAGGACCTTGAACTTAATTTCATTCATCTCCTTTTTCTTTTTAAACTTACCCCTTCTTTTGGTTCTCTAAGTCTGTCAATAGCTTTGCCTTTTTACCCACTTTCCTTTTTTTTCTTTGAGATGGGGTCTCGCTCTGTCACCCAGGGCCCAGGCTGAAGTGCAGTGGTGCGATCTCGGCTCGCTGCAACCTCCGCCTCCTGGGTTCAAGCGATCCTCCTGCCTCAGCCTCTTGAGTAGCTGGGATTACAGGCAAGTGCCACCATGCCTGGCTAATTTTTTTGTATTTTTAGTAGAGATGGGGTTTCACCATGTTGGTCAGGCTGGTCTTGAACTCCTGACCTCAAATGATCCACCCGTCTTGGCCTTCCAAAGTGCTGGGATTACAGTATCCACTTTGCTTTTTTTCATTTTCATTGACCTCAACAACCACATATTTACCAAACCTCAGCCCTTATGTTTTGTTTCTTTGTTCTTGTTTTTGTTTTTATTAGACAGGGTCTCACTGGGTTACCCAAGCTGGAGTGAAGTGGTACAATCATAGCTCACTGGAGCCTCGAACTCCTAGACTGAGGCAATCCTCCTGCCTCTGCCTCCTGAGTAGATGAAATCACACAGGCATGCACCACCATGCCTGGCTAATTTTTATTTTTGTAGAGATGGGGGGGCGGTCTCACTATGTTACCCACGCTGGTCTTGAACTCTTGGCCTCAAACGATCCTCCCGCCTCAACTTCCAAAGTGCTGGGATTATAAGCACGAGCCATTGTGCCTGGCCAGTCTTTTTTCGCATCTAGAATTGGCCCTTTCTTTTTATTTTCACCCTTGTTATTTTTTTGTATGACTTGCTTTATATCTACTAGATTTCATATCTCCAGTGTGTCTCTCTTCCAGTCTGCCTTTCCTTTTTCTACCAAATTAAGTTACTCTGAAGTTCAGCTCCAGTTCTATGACTCTCTTGCTCACCACTATTCAATGGCTGTAGCCTCCTGAGTTTGAGTTCAAAGAACCACATGGCATGGCTCCAGACCGCATCTCCAGACTGCCTTCATATGCACTTCTCTCCAGCTGAACTGTGAACGAATAATCTATACCTTGTTTGCTCTCAATGTATAGAGCAATTGATTTTGTTGATTGTTTCTACTATTTATTTCAATCACAACATTCCTATGTGACAAGGTTTTATATTTTCCATTTTACAGATGGAGAGAAAGGTGGTTAACATTATGGGCCTCTACCCAGGTCTCTCTGACGGGAGGTGGTAGAAGGAGTCTTCAGACCCACTCTTTCTAGCTCAGAGCCTTTGCTCTCATCAGGACACTATCACCTCTGTCTGTTGGCATTTTCAGTTCACTCTGTCTTGGATCCCCTTTCCTTTTACTTCAGTAAGACTAAATTTTCCCATCTTTCAATACATAACTCAGATGCTACCTCTGTTAAAAGACAAACTTTAGACAAATTAAGTTTAACAGAATTAATTGAGCAAAGAATGATTCACAAATTGGGCAGCCCTCAGAACCAGAATAGGTTCAGAGTGACTCTGGGGTTGCTGCATGGTCGGGCAATAGTCATGGATGGAAAAGGGAAAGTGACATACGGAAAAGAGAAGTGCAGTACAGAACAGCTCTTCTGTTAGAGCTGTTAGATTGGTCAGACCTTGGCGTTTGCCTTGTTTTAACACAGTTTGAACATTTCACCTGTGAGTGGCTGAAACTCTGTGGTGGTACAAGAGCAAGTTAGTGTATTTATACATCCAGTTAGGTTACAGTTCACTATGTACAGAGAAACCTTAAAGCTGAACTTAAAATATGTAAGGAGGCAGCTTTAGGCTAGACTTAATTTACCACTTCTCAGTGAAACATGCTATTTTTCCTTAATTGACACATAATAATTGTGTGTATTTATGGGGTACTTGTGATGTTTCCATACATGTATACAGTGTGTAATGATCAAATCACAGTGTTTAGCCTATCCATCAACATTCATGAATCACTGCGGCTCTGAGGAATCTCTATCTCTTCTGATTTTGTATGGCATTTTAAAAAATTTAAATATAAAAATTTTGTGGGTGTATATATTTATGGGGCACATGAGATAGTTGGATACAGTCATACAATGAATAATAATCACATCAGGGTAAATGGGGAATCCATCACCTCAAGCATTTATCCTTTCTTTGTGTTATAAACAATCCAATTATACTCTTTTAGTTATTTTATTTTTATTTTTATTTTGTAGAGACAAAGTCTCACTATGTTGCCCAGGCTGGTCTCAAACTCCTGAGCTCAAGGAATCCTCCCGTCTCAGCCTCCCAAGGTGTTGGGGTTACAGGCATGAGCCATCGCACCTGACCAGTTATTTTAAAATGTACAATAAGTTATTGTTGACTATAGTCACCCAGTTGTGCTGTCAAATACTCAATCTCATTCTATCTAGTTATATATTTGTACTGATTTCATGGCATTTTTCTCCCCTTTGTGGACCTGCACTTTGTATTACAGTTCTTCATATATAACCTTATGCAGAGACCTGTGTAGCTTCCTGCTTATTCCCTATGTTACCTAGATCATCATGATGAATGGAATGCCTCCCTATCTAAAGACTGCAAAGTGAGAAAATAGGTGACTTTAAAGAATCTATGGTACTATTACTGTCACCAACTGATGGCAACTTTTCTCTGTTAGGTATTCACTACAGCCTTTCACTGTCTGCCCCTAAAAACTAATTGAAGAAGACATGAGATATATCAGTGTATTTTTAGATGCAATAAAATGAACTAGAATTTTTTGTCACTTGTTAGTCATTCAAGGACTTTGGTGGCAATAGGCCAGTAGAAGTGGGGTCTGGGGTGGGGGTTGGGAGTGAGGGAACAGTGTTGAAGCCCCTGGAAGAGTCTGGCTTGTAGTTCTGGTTTAGACAGGCTGCACGTTAATCCTGAGAAAAAAACAGAGGCCAAGAGGGCAACCAAGGAAGGAAACAAAAAATAGGGCAGGGGAGGGCGATCAAAGAAAGGCCCGGGGATCCATGTAGCCTGGGCCCCAACTCATCCAAATCTAAAGGTGCAGGCAGGATAATGGAATGCTTTAGAAGTAAAATTGAGTGTGATACTGAATTCTTCCTCATTTTTTGCTCAGGGCCAGAACGGCTCTCAGACTGCGGGTGGGCCTAGCGAAGACGCAATTAGCCACACTTGGCTGGGGCCAGGGGTCTGTGGTGTGTGCACTGAGAAGCTGATGACAGTATTTTAAAAAGCTCTGTTTAAAAATTGGTTATGGTTCATTTAAGCATTGTGGCTTTGCGAGTTCCCTCGGAGCTGTGTGTTTTGCCTTAGTGAAGTGGAGCCTGATGAACCAGAAATGCACTTTCTATTACATAATGTAGAGATCAGGTGGAATGGAAATTCAGTTCCTGCTAAGTGTTAAATGCTGAGATGTCCAAATGAGCTAACTACCATGTCAGTTTCACAGCTCTGGTTTTACTGATGAAGGGCACCTGCTAATTGGCATTTGGCTTCTAAATGGGGCAGTGAGTTTGTACTTTTTCTAGATGTTTTTCAGCAACATTTGGAAATGCAAGTGACCTCAGTAGATTAAATTATCCTATCTGGAAGAAATGCACTCAGCTCAGAAATTTTACTTAGCTTAGAAGTTTTAAATATAGAGAAGAGTCCTCCACACGCTACTTGAGGGCCTGGGTATAACCACGAGGACTCTAAGCATTTGCACAACGCAGGCATGGTACAGAGCTACCTATTCTTCGGATGGGGCTAGAGCCTTGAAAAGAAGTTCGTCCTTTCATTCAGCTGTGACTTTGGGATGACATTCATTGTCAATCTCTTTACTGAAGGGGTAGACCCCTCTAGATCCTGTTGCACAGCCATGGTGAATAACTGCTGTCACCTGTTATTTGGCCGTGATCCCTCAGCCTAGCGATCTTGTTTATCTGCTGCTGTCAAGGTGTGCTTATCAGGAATCTGCTTTCTGCAGTGCAGTCTTCCCTCTTGCTTGGAAAAGATGTTAATTAAAAAAGAAATAGAGCTGCCAGAAGTGAATTATTGCATTCATGGTTATCTTTGACTCTGTACCTGTTGTAGATGTCATTATCATGGGGAAGGGTCTCTGTAGCTGGAGACTTCCAGCTGCCATTACCTTGTGATAGAGGAGTGCACAGAATTTGCAGATAACGCAATCCTGAATCTTAAATAGGAGGGCTTGAATATAGATAACCTTTCTGTTTTCTGCCAAACATTTGATTTGAAGTAAAGACTTACTTGGACACACAGACCTAACTAATTTACTGAGACCCTATAAGGTTTCTGACAAGTTGCAGTTTTTAGAACCTCCAGTGTCAGTGTTCATTTACTTCTTCACAGTGTGCCTTTGTGCTGTTTATTCTAAAATTCAAGAGATTCTAGTTTGATTTAGTAATTCAATTTAATGTCTGCCTGATTCATTTTCTCAAAAGAGATCTCATTTTAGTTGTTTGGATCTGTAGCTTGCTTTCATCTTCATTTTCTGGTTCTTGCACCGTTTTTCCTATCCACTGTAAAGTTTCATTTTTGCACATCCTAATTGTCTCATTTTCTTTTGCTCCTTCTAATCACTGCATAAAGACAAGGGAAGCTTTTTATTTCTTTTTTAGATAGTACACACATTTGCTTGGAATGTTAAGAAGTTCTTTTCTGGCTTCCTTTTTACAGTCCTTTACTTTCGGCTTAGTAACTTATTCTACTTATATCCCTGAATTATAGTAATTTAGGATCTGATTTACTTTTTCTTTTTCTTGAATTCTTTGATTCTCAAAGCTCCTTGCTTTTACTTGATGTTTCAGCCCTATTTTTTTGTTGTTTGTGTACATAAGTCAGACCAAGGATGCCGCAATGAAACCTTGTTATGTCTGGAGGCAATTTATACATTTACTAAGTACTAATTCATTAAGCATTTGTTAAGCTCCTACCATGTATATTGTAAGTACAATAATTTATCAAAAATGATTTGAAGATATTTCTAAAATGCCAGCAGGCTTGAAGAAGATAAACCATGATATTTTAAGACCCTCCTGCTGAAAGTTTGGTCCCTGGACCGGCAGTATTGGCATTACCCACGAGCTTGTTAGAAATGTAGAATCTCAGGCTCCATCCCAGATTTAGGGAATCGGAATCTGCACTTTACCAAGATCCCCAAGTGGTTTATATGCATTTTAACGCATGCATATAAGTATAAGTATATGCATTTTAACATATGCACATAAGAAAAGTGTGCAAAGTTGTATAACACAAATTTGAGGATATATTCCTAGATTTTAATTATTTTCTAATTATTGCTACAATGTACCAATATAGAATGCAGAATGAGTTTTATTATTTCAGTGATAAAAAAAGCTCAGCTGGATTCTTAGCGTTCAAAGTTGGAGTGATGTATTGCATAGGCTTTGAGCCAAGTTCACTTTTTTGATTTGTTAGTAGTTCAACAAATCATTTTTGATCACCTCTTTGTGTGATATGGGAAGCAATAAGACATGTTCTCTGGTTTTGTAGGACTTACATTTTAGCAGGAGAGACAACCATTTATTCAACTATTAAAAATAATTTGGGGGTCATAAAAACAAATGAAGTGCTGACACATGCTACAAAATGGATAAACGTTGAAAACATTATGTTCTAGGAAAGAAACTGGTCACAAAGGACCACATATCACATGACTCCTTTCGCATGAAAAGTCCAGGATACGGAAATCTATAGAGGCAGAAATTGGTCAAATGTTAGCACTGGCCTAGGCCAGTGGACTCCACGGCCAGGCAGTGACAGCTAAAGGCTACAGGGTTTCTTTTCAAGGTGATGAAAACTTCTAAAATTTACATACCTACTAAATACCATTGAAGTGTACAGTTTAAATGGGTGGAGTTTATGGTATGAGTTATATTTTAAATCAATACAATAAATTTATGGTATGTGAGTTATATCTCACATATCATAAAATTTTAACAGTTATAATACTGTTAAAATTATTTTGGGCAGAGCTATGGAGGAGGAGTCGTGGGTGCTCTGAGTGTGTACAATGGAGACTTCAGGCCTGGACAGGCAGGTTTCTTTGACCGTGTGTCCCTTCAGCTAAGCTTTGGTGAATGCGGGGGAATTGCCTGGACAAGCATAGTGGGGCCACAGAGAATTCCAGGCAGAAAGGGTGGCATTGCTTGGGGCCTATGGCAGGAAGCACATAGAACATCTGAGGACCTGACAGGTTAGTGGAATGGAGCATGGGGCTGAGGGAGGAGAGCATCATGAGCAAGCCTGGTGAGGCAGCAAGGCCAGGTCACATAGAAGACTTTGATTTGATTTTTATGCTAAAACAATAAAAGATTACTAAACAGCTTCAATCATGAATGGATATATATATATGTTTTCTAGATCACTCTTGCTTTTGGGTGGAGTATGGATTGGATGGGGACCAAGAATGGAGACTGGGAGACCTTTGGAGATTAATGTAATAGCCCAGGGTTCTGATAAGGAGAATAGTGGATGTTTCAGGATATATTTTGAATGTAGAGGCAATAGAACTTGCTGATGGAGTGGGTTACTGGATAAAGAAAAGGGTGACTCAAGGGTGACTCTTAGGTTTCTGACCAGTATGTCTTGATGAGTTCATATTGAGTTTGGGGGAGCTGTGGTCACTCAAGTGAAGATGCTGAAGACTTGTATTTAGAGTACTTGAGCTCAGAAGAATGTGCTAGACAGGTGATAAAATCCAAAACCTGGCATCATATGGGCTTGAGATCATGGGCAGAGATGAAATAGCTTAAACAGAGAGTATAACCTAAGAAGAGCTTGAAGACCCAACCTTGGAGGAACTCTAACACTTAGAGTTGACTAGAAGAGGGTGTATCAGCCTAGGAGACTGAAAAAGGATATTTAGAGAAGTAGGAAGAAAACCAAGAGTATTATTCAGTGAAATTAGGTGAAGAAACTTTCTATCATGAAGTAAAGAGTGGCAACCTTTATTGAATGATGCTGAGAGGTTAAATAAAAAGAGGATAGAAAATGTTTATTGGATGTAGCAACTTTGGCTATTTGTGATTTTAGCAATAATTACTTCAACGGAGTGATGGGATTTTAAACCAGATTGCAGCAGATTAAAGAGGAAGTGAGAAGTGAGAACATAGAAAGAGAGCATGTGAAAACCATTTTGAAATGTTCAGCTGCAACAGGATGGAGAGAGAAAAGGCTGTGGCTAGAAGGGAAAATGGGTGCAAGGTCGTGTTTTTATTTTTTAAAGCAGACTAAAGCATGTTTAAACACAGATGAGGCCAGGTGCGATGGCTTACGCCTGTAATCCCAGCACTTTGGGAGGCCAAGGTGGTGGATTGTTTGAGGTCAGGAGTTCGAGACCAGCCTGGCCAACATAGAGAAACCCTGTCTCTACTAAAAATACAAAAATTAGCCAGACATGGTGGCTGGCACCTGTAATCCCAGCTACTCAGGAGGCTGAGGCAGGAGAATTGCTTAAACCCTGGAGGCAGAGGTTGCAGTGAGCTGGGATCACGCCATTGCATTCCAGCCTGGGCGACAGAGTGAGACTCCTCTCAAATAAATAAATTAACTAAATTAAATTAAATTAAATAAACACAGATGAGAAGGGTCTAATAAAGAGAGGAAACTTTCAGACTACAAAGGAGTGATTCTTTAATAAAGTATTTTGATGCTTAATGAAGTGTTTTATATTATAAATATTTCCTGACCTTTTACTTTTTGCTAGGCAATATGCTACAACTAGGATTATATCAATGAAAACCAGTTTCTCCTCTCAGGATACTTTCTATAAGTCCTCTATGTAGCTAAAGTTCCATAAAGCTGCATTTTGAGTCTTCTTCACTATGCTTCCCCAGTATCTAGATAATACCTATCATAGCAACTATGTCAATAAAAATTGCTGAATTGTGTTATTCAAACCACTGTCAGTAAGTGTGATTTCTGGGCCTTTTTTTTCCAGTGATGGTAGTGTATATATTATATGTAGTAGTAGTAATTACCAGGTTACGAGTAGGCACTAGTAATTTGGTAATTACGAGTTTAGTTAGTATGCACCATCCACTCATGCCAAAAGAGTATCTTCCCTGCATAGCTACCAGTCCTCTACAATTGTCCTACTATGAGGGTGTGATGGTTAATTTTAGGTGTCAGCTTGACAGGGTTAAGGGATACCCAGGTATCTGGAAAAACATTACTTCTGGGTATGGCTGTGAGAGTGTTTCTGAAAGAGATTGGCATTGGAATCAGTGGACCGAGTAAGGAAGATCTGCCCTCAGCCGATGTGAGTGGGCACTATCCCATCAGTTGAGGGCCCAGATAGAGCAAAAAAGCAGAAGAAAGGTGAATTCACTGACTCTCCTGGAGCTGGGACTATCTTCTCCTGCCTGTAGACATCAGAACTCCAGGTTTTCCAGTCTTTAGACTCTGGGACTTGTACTAGTGTCCTGCCCCAAATCTCAGGCCTTTGGCTTTGGACTGAGAGTTACATCATTGTCTTCTCTGGTTCTCGGGGTTTTGGACACGTACTGAGGTATGCCATTCTCTTCCCTGGTTTTCCAGCTTGCAGATAGCACATTGTGGAACTTCTTGGCTTCTATAACTGTGTGAGCCAATTCCCGTGATAAATTCTCTCACATCCATCTATGTATGTATGTATGTATGTATGTATGTATGAATGTATGTACGTACGTCCATACGTATGTATCTATCTATCTATCTATCTATCTATCTATCTATCTATCTATCTATCTCCCATCGGTTCTGTTTCTCTGGAGAACTCTGACTCCTTTTTTCTCTCACTTCTTCTCTCCATCTGGTCTCCCCAGCCCATCAAATCTACCTCTAAATATATGTCAAGTCTGCCCTGTTCAGTAAGCCCCCATGGCTGTTATTTTAAGCCTTGATTATTTCTGTCTATGTTAAACTAACAAATCTCCTAACTTATCTAATTTACCTTCTTAGAAATCATTCTGTACTGCTACCAAAGAGGATGTTCTTAAATGCAAACTGGATGTCACTCCAGCTTGAAGGACTCCAGGATATACTCTGATTTTTCATCATCCCCTCCCTGCCTATACATGTCCACCTCCCCCTACACACCACAGTCCCTCATGCCCCAATCCTTGTCCACTCATACGTTCTTCTCTGGCTTTTTTTTTTTTTTTTTTTGGTCTTGTTCTAGTTCAAACATTTACTTCTAGCATCACCCTGCTTTCTGTCCTGGAAACCTTCTTCACCATCTTCATATGGACTTAGATGACTCCTTTCCTCTATATTCCTGCAGTGTCCTGCACATCCTTCGTAATGGCATCCAGCATTTTTTTTTTTTTTTTGAGATGGAGTTTCACTCCTTTTGCCCAGGCTGGAATGCAATGGTGTGATCTCAGCTCACTGCAACCTCCGCCCCCCAGGTTCAACCATTCTCCTGCCTCAGCCTCCCAAGTAGCTGGGATTACAGGTGCGCACCACCATACCTGGCTAACTTTTGTATCTTTAGTAGAGACAGGGTTTCACCACATTGGCCAGGCTGGTCTTGAACTCCTGACCTCAGGTGACCCACCCACCTCAGCCTCACAAAGTAGCATTTTTTAAATATAATTGCTGCCATCTCATTTTTTCACACAATGTAAAAGTTGCTTGAGTTCCTCATAAATTTTGAATGAGTAGTTTGATATCCAAGCAGGTGAAAAGCGTGCTTATAATAACCTACCTAAGTTCAGAACCTTACTCTATTTTCTATATAAACACACAAAATAATTTTTGCGCTGACTTTATATACTTTGAATTACCCAAGAATACAACTACTCAGTAAATTGAGGTAAGATGAAACTTTATTTGTAACTTTACCATTTTGCAAAATGCGTCACTGATGGCAGCATTGCCTATTAAATTGAGTCACCAGCTCAGGAGGCCTATTTTTGTAGCTATTACATTCATGCTGATTGCATGTGTGTTTGTGTGTGCACCGACATGCACACATACACATGCATGTAGGCTTATTTGGTTTTTCTTCTAAAATGTCAAATATGAAGCACTCATTCATGTTCAGCATTCATGCTGTTTTTCTATGTGTATAGCTTTATTTAGTCCTTATTTCAAATTGTAAAATATGTACAAAAGCTTATTGAATGGTGCCTTCTCATAACTCCAAACTTATTCATTAAAAATATGTGCAAATATCTGTCTCATTGTGTTTCCTATTGTAGTCATACCTGCATAATTACATATTGAAATACATGCTATTTTACTATGAATCACTTTTATTTTCCCTTTATATTATAGCTAGGACATTATATCGATGTCATAAAAAATTTATACCAGGGTAGAAAAGGAGATATTACAAAATGCTTAACTAAAAAGAGTGCATGGATCTGAAAGGGGAGAACAACTGGCATTAGGTGTCAATTTTGTAATAGCAAAATTTTGTTACATTGGCTCTTCTGAAATAAACATTTTTAATAAATACAAATTCCTTTGATATGTTCTTTTATGTTTTAGCTGCAGTGGTGTGATAATCATCCTTTCTAAATGGTGGAAGAGGAAAAGGGAGTCTTAGTGAGTGGATTAAAGGCACCCTCAGCTGGCCACACCTGGCAAGGGGCTTCTGCCATTTGAAAAGTAGTGTCCTGTTTTTAATCAGGTAGTGAGCTGGGCACTGAGACACCTGGCGTTAGTGCTGATACACTGGGGCCATGTGCCTAACTCTGGGCACATTCATGGGGTTTTCTGAGCCTCGGTTTCTACATATGTAAAATGAAAGAAATACATGCAATTATTTGCTGGTTTTCACATTTGTTCTGATAACTATGTCCCTAGAAGAATACCATGACATACAGGTGCATTTAAAATTATTGTATTAACTAGAAATAATTTTACTGACAGAAATTTGACCATATAATATAAATGTAACAAAAATAAGAACATTTGTCCAGAAAAAGGCAACTTTCCAAACTAAGAATGGGTAGGTCATTTTTCCTACTAATATCATTTAAGGATTGTTCACTTTTTCTGACATCCACTGGTGTTTGCTGGCAAATAAGCAAAGACGAAATGGTTAGAAAAAATATTTGGAAAGAAAAGGTTTAACATTGAGAAATTTTAATTAACTTAGTTTGTTCTCTGAAAGTTGAGAAAATACCATATTCTAGTAGTAGAATATAGAAAGAGAATTGAAAGCCTAGTTGATTTTTAAGATAGTTTCTGCTATTAGAAGGTTTTTATGTTTTGTTTTCCAGGTCTTCCTAAGACAATACTGATTCTCACAGAACCAGGACACCTTTTTTCCCCCTGGCCACGTTAGGGTTGTTCAGTTTAGCAAAGAAAAAGACAGGGTGCTCAGTTAAATCTGAATTTCGGATAAACAATGAATAGTTTTTTGTTTTGTTTTTAGTATAATCATGTCCCAAATAGTGCATAAAACAATTTGATTTCTAAAACAGCTCAGATTAACCAGTCCACTAATGTTTGTAGGTTTTTGTTGTGTGAGGTCCAAAAATACCATGAGATCCCTGCCTTGAAGCAGCTTACTGGGGCTACAGTTGCTCTGAGGGAGTTAATTAAAACAACTGTTGAGTAATAACAAAGTGCTTTGGCTTAAATGGAAATAGTTCTTGAATTTGGCCAAGGAAGCGTGGTAAGGCTACTAATCCTGAGCATTAAACTGTCAAAAATGTGCTCACAGTGCACTTGGGAGTCTACACTGTAAACGGAAAGAATGACTCCCGGTTCCCCTGACGGGTCACACACACACACACACACACACACACACACACACACACCCTCTGGACCGACCTGAGGTGGTGACAGGTGGTTTTTGTGTGGTTTGAGCCATGTGATTCGCATTTGTGTGGCTTCTCACAGAGGGCGACCCCGCCGCGGATCGTGTGGTTGTAGTTGCAGCTCCTAGTAAAATAGTGCCGCTTGGCGTCCGTGATCCCTGCAGCTGGGAGAGGGTAATGGGAGGACGGGAGTGACGGAGACAGACAGAGGCCGGGGGTGACAGGAAAGGAGTGATTTCGTGTTAGTTTTGGCCTTGGAGTGTAAAAACATCTGGGAAATAAAATGAGCCACGCTGACTGGAAATGTGAACGTTCGCCAAGATTATGTGAGGAAGGTGCAGCGAGGAGCTGGAGCAGACACTTCCCTGCCTGGCGCCGCCAGCTCGGAGACTTAAACAAGCAGCACCGGGGAAACCGTGCTGTTACACATGGGGAAACTAGCTTATTTATAAGTGTTTATTCAGTTTGATTTTCCCCAGTTCCTCTTCTGTGGTACCAAGTTGGTTGCTTAGGAAAGTGGGTGGAGCTACATGTGATCTGAGGGGCTCAGAAATCAAAGTCTCAAGTCTTGAGATGTCAGAATTGTCCCGCTAGAGCCTAGGACAAGGTGTTTGGAGTATCAGATGGCACAAAAGAGGAAACAATAGTAGCAGGACTCAGGGAGCCTGAAGATTTAATAACAGAAGGAAGACGTATTCCTCATCGGGTGGGGAATAACACCAGAGGCCTGAAGGAAAAGAAAAAGAAAAGATGTTGGATAAACACAGCCGCCCTGCGCTGTCAGCTGCTGATGATCCTGGGATGGGAGGTGGGGGCGCTGTGAGGTCAACTGCGTCCCTCTGGCAGGAAATAGAAGACGGGGCTGATGCAGCTGTGCTTCTCTGTTTCTGGTGTGGACCCTCCTACCGGGCTGTCCTCGGGGCCTGTCCTGTCCCCCGTCTCTCGGCTCTCTTCCTGTGGGATCTCCCCAACTTTCAGACAGCTGATCATGACCATTTGACTTAGCGCCCTCTTCCTACCCCTTCTCTTGTGCTCATCTCAATTCTACTGCATCAGCCTTCAAATTTTTGGACAGAATGTACCTATTAAAAGTTTTGAGTACTCATCTCCAATATATGTTTATTTCCTTATAAACCACGTGCAATAATTTTGTATACAGGTGTATAAATGTGAATGTATATATAAAATAAAAATGAATATAGAGGATAAAATATGAATTTAAAATATATAAGATAAAAATATTTAAAAACATAATAAAAAAATGGAAGAGGTAAAAAACTAATTTAAGTTTTATTCCTACAACTGTGTCCATCAGTTCCCTTGGAGAAAACTCAGAGTGTTCTGCCACTTTTTGGAGACTTCTGGGTGGAGCTGATTCCTGGCCACGCTTTGGTCTGAATCTGCTCTCATAGTCATTTTCCTCACCGACCTCAGTTTCCTCCTAATTAGCTCCATCTTACTGACTCTGGGGACCTGGAGACACCATAGCTTTAGGTCCCCAGTACCCAAGGTCAGGCTTACTTGAGATTCTTTAGCTAAGTCTTTCTGTCTTTCTCCCAGTACCGGAAGTCAAAGATAAATATCTGAATAATCTCAGACTGCCTCTGGTTGCTTCTCCAAGCGAGGAGGAATTCTGTCAAATGCCAGCTCATTCAAGAGCAGATCTAGGAGTAGGCATGCCTCTAAGCCATAATGTGGCGGCACCCCCAGAGGCAGGAAATCCATGGCAACTGAGAAGGGCTGGGTCTCTGGGAAATCTGAGGCTACTGAAAATGTGGGGCAAGTTAGGAAATTCTATTGCTAATGAGTCATGGGCTCCAATTAAATGTATATGCAGTTAAATCTATGTATAGGTCAAAACAAATTATGAAATGTTTCATCAATATTTGAGAGAAGATTAGAAATGAATCCTTGTAATTGATCGAAAATACTGTTCAAATTGCTATCAGATTTCTGAAAAAATTTTTATGCTTAGTTCCCTCATCTATTGATTTGCTAATAACATCAGTTATCGCAGGTCCTTCCCGGTCTTCACTAGTATAACTAAATGATACTGATTTAGGCAGAGAAAACAGCCATATGTTAGGCAGTTGAACAGCTGCTAAAGAGGGCGGTATGTTACAGGGGTGAACCTTTTGCCACACCCACATGAGCTCATCTGGGAGCTGTAGCCACAGCATCACCTTCTCAGCAGCTGTCAAGGAAGGCAAGTACTTCCACTGTTGAATGGCTGAGTTCCCCAATGGCGTGACTGCCAACACAGGTTCAGATCATTCTAAACTCCCATTTCTCTGTCCACTCTTGATTTTCCTTATAACCTGGAGTATCCTATTTAGGAAAGAGGTGAACAAGGTTTCATTTTCAGTCTTTCCTTCACTTCTCTATCACGAGTACCTAAATCAACTTTTAGATTTTCATGTAAGAAAAGGCCTATCCCCTATCTTGGTGGGTATTAATGTTTTAGTACTTTCAAAGCATAGTTTTATGCATGAGATGGGGAAGTTGTAGTTGGATAGCAGTCCAGTGACAGTTAGTGATAAATTTGTGTTTTGAGTAGAGAAACAAGTGTACAGTGATGTCAGGAATGCTTCTTGAATTGCGGCCTAATTTTTGGCAGCTATCATATGTCCCTTGGCCAAAAAAAAAAAAAAAAAGTTGTTTGGAGATAGTTTTTGTCTTCACTTTATATTACCTCAGCTTCTAGAATAGTGCAGATAGAGGGCAGTCAATAAATATTTCTTGAAGAAATAAATCAATTATATATCTATATCTAGATAGATAGATAAATAGATAGATAGATGTTCCAATTCAGAGTGATATCTCTTTATGTTTAGAAGAAGATTCCAAAACACTAGTTCAGTTACCAGTCTACTTTTTCAAGATTTAAAACAAAATACTAACTCAGAGCTTAAATCTAGCATTTCTTTAAACCCAATCAAAACACAAAATGCTTAACACTATACATTATCCTCCTAAGTTGAGTTTCTAACATTAAAGGAAGCAAAGCAGAAAATTCTCAGAGAGTGTAATATAAAGTGAAGAAAAAAGGCCTGCCATATGGAATTTATTGCTATTTTTTTTGTAGGGAGGAGAGGAGTCTTGAAAATAAATGCCAGTAAACAAATAAATGAATAAGATTATTTCAGATCTTAAGTGCAAGAAGGAAAATAAAGCAGATATATTAACCAGGGTCTCAAGACAGAGCATGCAAATTAGTGTAATTTAAGAAAAGTTTAATAAAAGTTCTATTTACAAGAATAAGGGTAAGGGCATGGTAGGAAGCTATAAATTAATGCAGTGCTTTGGGGTTAGTAACAGAAGTAAACCCTGAAGTGGAGAGCATAGTTATGTGAAGGACAGGGTGGCCAGGTAAGGAGGGCCATCTTATAGGAGTTCTGACCTTCAGTGAGGGCCTCAGCCAGCCCTTGGGTTTCTGCAGGGAAGGAACTGGAGAAGTAAGTACCCAAACTCACTGGCTCCCCCATTGGCCTACCCTACTGGAAGTCAGATGGCAAGGGAGCTGGGTGACATAATCCGTCCCTACAGGTCAGCCTTCTGGGACACAGATCAAGTGGGAGAAAGGTGGAGCATGTGGTTCTGGAGCCACCTGGAGATATCCAGCATCAGAGAGAAATGAGATGTTATATAAAACTTGCATTTCTTGGTGATCTAAAATGCAGTGTCTCAAAGATGCTGACAGTTTATTTAAGGTGATCAAAAATAAATTCATGAAAATATAAGTAGCAATATAGAACTGGATATAGGTGACAAAAAGTGGTGTTCATCTACACCATAACTCTTACATTTGAGAACAGGAAAAGATTGCTTCTACTTTGGGAGAAGAGGAAACATTTAATGGAGTGAGTATAATTGAAATTGGGCTTAAGGAATGGGTAGACTGTTAATAGTTGGAAAGGAAGAAGGACGCATCCCAAGAATAGAAAATGTCATGGGCCAAAGTGCACAGATAGGACATGTTTTGGAAATAAATTGGCTCCAGTGGTTGGATGTTTCTATAATCCTTTCAGAATCAGACTTGTAATTAAAAATAAGCCTGCTCTCTCCTAACCTCCCTACCCAGTGTAGAAATTATGTCTGTCAGTGCTGGCTAGCTTCCTTCCTTCCTCCTCCTCTTCCTTTTCCTCTCTATTTCTCTTTCTCCTCTCTTCTTACTTCTGTGCTTTTCAACAAAAATTTATTGAGCGCCCATGATTTGCATAGTTGCAATAAGTAAGCAGTATGTCACTGCATTGAACAAGGCCATGTTTTCTACTTTATCAGGGAGTTTAGTTTGAATTTCAGCATTCCACAGGGTTTCTCAGTAATTCAACAAGGTAATAATAATCCAAACACTTATGTAAACATTTGTTATATGCCAGATACTGTTATTATTCAAGGAGACTTGGTTTGTCTTAGGAAGAATGTATGAAAAGTTTAGGAGAAGGGATTACTAAAATGATCTCCCACATTTTAGCCCTATAAAGCTAAGTTTGATTGTTTTGAAAGTGCTCGTTTGCTGAAATATTAAATTGGACAACCTACTGCTTATCAAGTGTGGATAAGATTTCAATTTTTCATATATTATGGATGAGGAACATTTTCTCAGTGAGGGACCCTTTGAAATTGAGTTTGAGTCCAGAGTGATATCCTTCCACTCAATGGAAACATTTCCTTCTCTTCCTCTTTTTCTGGAATTCCAAATGTCTTGATGGTGGGGAATGAGAAACGCAGCTAGACTGAAAAGAGGATTACTCACTCTGGAGGCTCAGCTTGAGGACATGCTGAAATTGATGGGGGTAAAACGTTGTTGGGTCCTCTACAGAGGAGGTGAGAAATAAGATTTTGCTGTGTGCTCAGAGAGATGCTTCTTTAGAGACATGCAGAGGTTTCTCTTTATTTCCAATGTTGGCAAGAGAGAATTCACTTGGAAAAAGAGATCTTAGCAATTTTGTGCTTTTTTTTTTTCTCTCTCTCTCTGGGAACTGTATTTCCCTTATAACTATCTTTCATCTTATAATTAAACCAAATCAAATTTATTTCATTTTTGAGAATGCATGATACAGTAAATTAGTACATAGAATTCGTTTTTAAAAAATTGTTTAAGCCCTATATGAAACTCTATTCCTCTGAAAGTAAACCTGTAAACATTACATTATAAAATGTTAATTGGGTCAATTGCATGTAAGAATAATTCTGTGCTTTTATACTAAATAAATTGTGTTTTCTTTATTTCTATAAATAAAACCTTCAGGCTTTTTTAGAAAAATAAAATGTATTTTGTGTATGTAACGTGTACAGCATGATGTTATATGATACATATACTGTATATAGTAAAATTGTTACTGTAGTGGAACAAATTAACATTCATAATCTCACATAGTTATCCATTTCCCTTCACCTGGTGGCAAGAGCAGCTATAATCTACTCATTTAGCAAATATCCCAAATATAATACACTGTTATTAACTATAGCCTGTGTTGTAGATTAGGTCTTTTGACTTGTTCAGACTTGTTTATTCTTTTCTTTTTTTCTTGAGAGGGAGTCTCTGTCACCGAGGCTGGAGTCAGTGGTATGATCTTGGCTTATTGCAACCTCTGCCTCCCAGGTTCAAGCGATTCTTCTGCCTCAGCCTCCTGAGTAGCTGGAACTACAGGCACGCGCCACCACGCCTGGCTAATTTTTGTATTTTTAGAAGAGACAGGGTTTCACCATATTGACCAGGCTGGTCTTGAACTCCTGACCTTGTGATCCGCCCACCTCAGCCTCCCAAAGTACTGGGATTATAGGCATGAGCCACAGTGCCCCGCCCCAGACTTGTTTATTCTTTTTATTTGCTACTTTGTATTCTTTGACCTACATCTCCTTATTTCCTCCCACCCATCGCAATCCTACCCTGATAACCACTGTTTTATTCTCTATCACTATGTATTTGACCTTTTAAAAAAGGATTTTGCATATAAGTGAGATCATGCAATATTTTTCTTTCTGTGTCTGACTTCTTTCGTTTAGCATAACGTTCTCCAGGTTTATAGCAAATGGCATTTGTAGCAAATGGCAAGATCTCCTCCATCATTTCTGAAGGACGTATTTCCTGGGTATAGTATTCTTGGCTGACAGTTTTTGTTGTTTTTCCTTGTAGCATTTTGAGTATAACATCTCATTCTCTCCTGGTCTTCAAGGTTACTGCTGGGAAATTCACTAGTAGTCTAGTGGGGATTCCTGTATATGTCGATACTTGACACTTCTCTTGCTGCTTTAAAAATTCTTTGTCTTTGATTTTTGACAGGTTAATTATAATGTGCTTCAGAGAACACCCCTTTGAATTGAATCTATCTGGAGACTTTTGAACTTCATGGATGTCAATGTCCATATCTCTTCTAAGACTTGAGAAACTTTCGGCAATTATTTCATTAAATAAGCTTCTGTCCCTATCTTTGTCTCTTCTCTTTCTGCAACTCTCATAATGTGAATGTCTGTTTGCTTATTGGTGTCCCATAAGTCCCATAGGCTGCCTTCATTCTTTTTTTTTTTTTTTTTTGAGATGGAGTCTCGTTCTGTCAAAGTACTGGGATTACAGGTGTGAGCCACCACACCCAGCCATCTTCACTCTTTTTCATTATATTTTCTTTTTTTTTTTTTTTTTTGCCCTCTGGGTATTTTCAAAATACCTGTCCTGAAGTTTAGAGATTCTTTTTTCTTCTTGATGTAGTCTACTGTTGAAATTCTCTATTTTATTTCTTATATTATTCATTGAATGTTTCAGCTTCAAGATTTCTGCTTGGTTCTTTTGTATGATGTCCATCTCTTTGCTGAATTTCTCATTAAGGTAATGAATTTTTTTCTTGATTTTATTGAATTTTCTATCTGTATTCTCTTGTATCTTGCTGAGTTTCCTTAAGATTATTATTTTAAATTCCTTTTTCAGGCAATTTATAAATTTACTTTTCTTTGGGGTCAGTTACTAGACATTGTGTTCTTTTGGTGGTATCACGTTTCCTTGCTTTTTCATTCTTTTGTGGCCCTGCATTGCTGGCTGAGCATCTGGTGGAATAATCACTTCTTCCAAACTTTACGGAGTGGCTTTTGTAGGGAAAAACTTTCACTACAGATGGGTCTTAGTGTGCCAGTTGGAAAGGGTGTGATGACTTTGGTTCCAAGTAGATGCAGTAGTATAGCCTCTGTGCAGCTTCTTCAGCTACAATCAATGTCAGTGATGACTGTGGTGTTTCAGTGCGCTAGGCTACAGGAGTTTGTGGCAGTGGTGGCAAGAGCATAGGTTGTTAGGGTCCTCAGAGGTGAGGGCTTTTGGGACCTTTTCTTCTTCTTTTCTCTATAATGGGTAATCTTTGTTGAGGGGATCCCTCTTGGTGTCATGTCTGACATGACCCTTAAGCAACTGCATTGGTGCTGGGTTCCAGGACACAAATGCTCAGAGTGGCTGTGGAGTCAGAGTCCTGTGCTCAGGAGCTTATGAGCCTATTGTGGCACCAGGGTCTTGGGGTACAGGGTGAGTCTCCAAGGCAAGTTTGGATGAAGATTATCTACAATGTTGGGATCTGTTACTCTGAGGAATCCCCTGTCAGCTCAGGCTCAGGAGGCCAGGTTGTAGCTGACCCTTGGGGACAGAGCACAGTACTGGCCTGTCTCTGGGAAAGAAGAGATTCTCTGGAGGTTTGAGTTTGGTGAACAGGGTACAATCACAATTTAGGAACCAGAACCAATAGGGCACAGTGGAAACTCAGGCCCCAGAAGATAAGACACTGCATAATGGTGACTCCGGACCCTAGGATGATGGGACATGGCAGTATCTCAGATTCTGTGGGGTCAAGTATGGCAGCAGCAAGGACTCTGGAATGGTGGAGCATAGCTGTCACTTGGGCCCTGGGAGGCAGGGGGCAACACAGTAGTGACTCCACTCCCTCCCACCAGCCCAGACTCTACTCCACTTCCAGGGAAACAGGGTACTGCAGTTGCTTGGCCTGTAGGACTAGGTGTCTGAGCTCAGCCAATGCTCGGTTTCTCTAGGACATGGGGCTCCACATCAGCTTAGTCCTGGGATGCTTGACTGCTTGGCTTGTCCAAGGCACCGAGATGATGTGCTCCTTTATCTCAGGCCCATTGTGTGTGGCTGCTCTGGGCATCCAAGGCATCATTTCCCCAGGGGAACTCCATGCAGCTCACTCATCTGGGCTTAGCCTCTGTGAGAACCTCAGATGTTCCCAGTGGTGAGGTCTGTAGGTGTCAAAAGTGGTGATGAGGACTGTTGGGGTCCCCTTGCTTAGTTTTTTCTCTGCAAAAAAAAGTACCTCCTAGTTCCAAGCTGATCCCACTGGGTGATGGGGTGGTGGATGCCAGATGTTTTCTCCTCTTTTCTTTGTGTCTGTCCTAGGTTACCGTGTTCCACACAGTTTCTGCTGTTCCTTTGATATACTCCAGCACTCTCCTTTAGTTACTTTCCTCAAGATGTAGTTGTTTATTTTTTGTTTTGGCTGTATTTGTGTGGGAATGAGTGCTAAGGGCTTCTAGTTGGCTATCTTGCTCTATTGCATTTGACCTTTCCTCTCATAATTCTTAAGTCTTTCCTTTTTAACTTTAAACTATTAATTTAAAAAATAAGTTATATACAAAATAATGATGGCCTATATTAGGAAAAGCCAGTACATTTTATTTTCCATGGTCAACATATACGAATTATAGATTGATCTCCTATGAAAGTTTTCCTCAAGGACTATTAAGCTTCTTGGATAGAGTTTCAGTGCTATTCTTATTAAATTTGCTCATTAAATCTAGCTCTGGCACCATCATAATGTTTAAATCAGAGTAATCATTGAGTGACAAATGAGATAATATGATTAATGTAATTTTAAAATGATCTGGCTGAATGTATTTCACACATGAGAGAAGTGTTTTAAATTTGCATTTTTATCACTAAAATTCTGGAACCTAGGTATTGAGAAGTTAATTTTAAAGTTATATTAGTATTAACTTTCTCATTCTTAAACTTGTTTTCTAAGGTTAATTCCATATCAAATATGTACAGAGATGAAAGATACTATTTGAGCAGAAACCCAGAGAAACTTCCCATGACATGGGCAGTCTGAGGGTGAGAGGTGGATGGTACTTGGGGTGGGTGGGAGGAGCAGCAGGGAGGGTCTAGTTATAGAAACTTTTGCATTTGTAAGGAGATGAAGAGGAAAGGGGTCATGAAAAAAGAGAAAATGCAGGATTTAGTAAAGGGAATGCATATTCTTATGCAGGGCTTTTGCCTGACCTACCAATAGAAGATGGTTTCCCAGGGACTGCCACTGTGGAATTTGCCATTAAGCAGATATTTGCAAGCACTGGTGCAACCACACCCTCCCAGACCCTGCAGGAACTTATAGGAAGAACTGTACCAAGACTCAGGGGGAGAGTCTCGGGGTTGTGTGGGGCACCTCACTGGCCTAGTGGGGGATTTTCGGAGTCAGTGCTCTCAGCTGTGACAGAAAGCAACCAGGACTTCGGTGAAATGTGTGACTACTTTAAAACAAGTATGTGGAAAGGCAGAGCAGTCCTGGGATTTAGAAAAAAGTATGACTTCCTGTCACAAGAAAAAGAAAAGGTTTTATGTGTATGTTCAGCTTGGAATGTCTACTTGGACGAGGGCTATGCGATAGTTCAGAGTTAACACATAACCTGTGCCTCCACCACATACCTGAGAAGCTCCAAGTTTTTGCTCTTGGTTAAGCAAGTTGGGGGTGATATGAAAAAGCAGGAGAACATAGAAACCTTTCAATAGCAAATTAACAGAGATCATATACAAGATACCTGGGAGAAATAGAAGTTAAGGTCCATATGATTCAACCTTCTAAAGCCAGATTTGTAACAAGTAAGAAATTCCCCATGATGGTGAAGGAGCTAGAGAGCCCCCAATCCTAAGTAAAAGATGCCTGAGTCCCAGAATTTGGGCATTTCCTTGTGTATCCTGTCCTCCCTCATGTTGCCATAAAACAGATTTTTGTGACCACTTATTCTCTGACTCATTGCAGACGCCAGTATGTGTGGGAGAGTCTCAGGATTGCCTAGAACTTGGGAGTGTGGGTGCCTTCATAGTTCTTGCAGTATTTGGTATCTCACCACATTCATGAGGAAAAGGATTGATAGACCTGGCATCTTTTTTCTTTTGTGAGAGAGACCCCAAGGAGGGGAAGATTGGAACCTGATGCTGATAACTTCCTTTCCAACACAGTCACTTATATCTCAGTCCCAAGATTTGTTGGAAGAAACGGTGGGATATGCAGTCAGATGCCATTGGGAAATTGACAATGTTGTCCAACACAATAGCAAAAGAAGAAAGGAAGGTAGGATCTATGCTGCAAGTCAGAAGAGATTTGCTTTCCACAAGTACATATAACATGTAAGTCCTCTGAGAGAAAACTGTGTAATAGATTTGTCAGGATTCCAAAAAACTTTCCTGGAGTAAGATGTAATGAGATGAAGGAATTTAGTCATTAACATTCTTGGGTGCGGTTGATTTTCACAAGAAAAACAATAAGAGCTATATCATTTGCACTTCAGAGCTACAACAGAGTAGCCAATACTGGACTTGTCCTCCCACCCTAAACAACTATA
This sequence comes from Nomascus leucogenys, assembly GCF_006542625.1. Lineage (NCBI taxonomy): Eukaryota > Metazoa > Chordata > Mammalia > Primates > Hylobatidae > Nomascus > Nomascus leucogenys. The sequence goes on along the minus strand of NC_044387.1, from coordinate 75,087,037 downwards.
AAATCAGACAGAATATATGAGACAGATGTTTTCAGGTGTTGGACAATAGGCAGAGCAGGACTGGGATTCCTGAGGAAGAGAACAGGAATGATACCTTTGTTGGCCCTGCACTTTGATTCAGGGCGCCTTTCTAATTGTAGCAAAATGAGGCGTAGTTTGAGGAGCAGTGTTCTTGCTGAAATGAGAGGCAGTGATTGGGACTTGAGGGCTGCTAAGCTTTGTGGGTAGAGTGCTAGAGAAAAGGAAGTTGCTTAGAGGGAAGTTCTGAAAATCTGCGTGGGTATTTACCATAGGACCATGGCCTAGGCCTGGGCTGTGCATATGCTGGCCCAGACTCTGAGGTGCAGCAGAGAACAGATGCAGTTGGGAAGAGAGCTGACATGGAGAAGCCAGAGTTCATCCAGTGCTAGGAGGTATTGGTTTTCCATGACAGAGGTGAAGAGATTTGCTGTACAACTTGGGCATTCTTTTGAGATTACAGAAAACCCACACCTTAGCAATAAGGATTATGCCTTCAAGTAAGGGCCATTCCCCAAGGACAAAATGTCAACTCTTTAAAGGGAGACAACATAATTCAGGCTATTTACAATGTATCACGCACAATATTCAGCATACAATAAAAAAAAACTTACAAGACATGTTAAGAAGAAGGAAACTGTGTGATCCAACATCAAACCCTGAGAAATAACCCAAGTTGACACAAATGTTAGATTTAGCAGACAAGGACTTTTAAACAGCTGCTGAAAAATATGTTCAAGGACTTAAAGGACAGCATGGTTCTAATGAGAGAATATGTGGGAATGACAGTAGAAAATAAAAACTATGAAAATTAGCTAAGGAAATTCAGAAATGAAAAGGATAATATCTGAAATAAGTCTAATCTGTAGAATGAAAAGAAAAAAGATTTAAAAAATATTTTTAAAGCATTAGTAAACTCTGGCACAATATTTAGCAATCTATCTTACATATAATTGGCATCCCTTAGGCAGAAGAGAGTGAATGGAGCAATTAAAAATATATATATAATATGAATAAATAAAGGCTTAAAATCTCCCAAATTTGGAAAAAAACATCAATGTCCATAACTAGGAACATTAGCAAATCCCAAACAGGGAAAATAAAAGGAAAAATACACTTCAGCAAATCATCCTAACACTGCTAAAAAACCAAACAAAGATAAAGAAAAATTTTTTTTATTTTTATTTATTTATTTATTTTGAGACGGAGTTTTGCTCTGTTGCCCAGGCTGGAGTGCAATGGCGCGATCTCAGCTCACTTGCAACCTTAACCTCCCAGGTTCAAGCGATTTTCCTGCCTCTGCCTCTGCCTCTGCCTCCCGAGTAGATGGGATTACAGGTGACTGCCACCAGGCCTGGCTAATTTTTTTGTATTTTTAGTAGAGAGGGGGTTTCACCATGTTTGCCAAGCTGGTCTCAAACTCCTGACCTCAGGTGATCCAGCCACCTCAGCCTCCCAAAGTGCTGGGATTACAGGCATGAGCCACCGTGCCCACGCCAAGAGAAAATGTTTAAAGTGGGCAGAGTCGGGGGGTAGAGGTGCGACTGAAGGTAGGGGAAACACATTATGTAGCAGGGAATGACAGGTTAGCAAATACATTATCTGGACGATAAGCATGATAAAGCTGGTGTGGCTTTGTCTTTTCAGATGAAGTAGACTTCAAGACAAAAATTATTACCACAGATAAAGGAAGATATTTCATAACCATAAAAGGTCAATTAATCATTGGAGACATAATAATCCCAAATGTGCATGGACCTAATAATAGCTTCAAAATACTTGGGGAAAAATCTGATTAAAGTGCAGGGAGAAAGAATAAAAACATAAATTAGAGATGTTAACACCCTTCTTTAGTAGTTGATTGGTCAAGTAGGCAAAAGTACAAACAAAAAATCCAAGAATATAGATTTGAACAACTCTTTCCTCCACTTAACACAGTTGGCATTTACAGAACTTTCTATCTAACAGTTGCAGAACATATTGTTTTCAAGTACACACGGAATGTTCAGCATCATAGATCACGTGTTGGACCATGAAAAAGTACCAATGCACTTGAAGGATTGAAGTCATAGACTATGTTCTGTGATCATAATGGAATTAAAGTAGAAATAAATAACCATAGGATTTCTAGAAAGAAGAAAACATCCCAAGTATTTGAAAATCAATCAATGCTCCTCTAAATAATCCATGAGTCAAAGAAGAAATTAAAATGGAAATTAGAAAATATTTTGAATTGAATAGTAATAAAAATACAATATAAAAATTTGTGAACTTCACTTAAATAATTATTAGAGGGAAATTTTTTACATATTTATATTAGAAAAGAAGAAAGAAATAAGACAGAGCAAGGTAGAAAATAGAAGCAAAGAATTATGAAGAGGAAATCCTATGAAGTAGAACACAAATATTAGAGAAAATTACCATATGAAAGTTTTTTTGAAAATACTAATAAAATTAATAAGCCCATAGCAAGCATAATCAAGAAAAAAAGAGAGGGAAGATAAGTTATTAATAGCAGGAATGAAAGTGAGGATATAATGGCATATCCTACATACCTTAAAAAGGGTATGTAAACTTGTTTCAGTAAATTTGACAACTTACATGAAATGGACAAATAACCAAGTTTACAAAACTGACACAAAAAGAAATTAAAAATCTCAATAGCTCTGTATCTACTTAAGACATATAATTTTTAATAATTACCCACTCTTTTTCCTTGAAATACCAGGCCCAAATAGTTTACTGGTACTAATGTCAGACAAACTCAGAAAATATAGGGCGACAGAATGTTTCCCAACTCATAAGGCCAGGATCATCCTAATGTCACAACATGATCAAAGCATTACAGGTAAACAAAATGACAGCCAGTATCTCTAATGAACATAGACATAAAAATCCTCAGTAAAATATTAGAAAATCAAATCCAATCATGTATGAAAAGAATCATAAAACCAGGCGGAGTTTATCCCAGGAATATAAGTGGTTCAACATTTGAAAATCAGTGTAAATTAGCCACATTACTAGAAAAAAAGAGAAAAATTTATATAATCATCTAAATAAATGCAGCAAAAGTATTTGAAAAAACAACACTTATTTGAGATTAAAATAAAACAGTTGTCAACAAACTGAAAATAGGACCTAATAAAGGCATCTACCCAAAATTTATAGCTAATTTTATACTTACAGGAAACACTAAATGCTTTCCTCCTAAGATTAGGAAAAAGAAAAATGTGCTTTTCTCACCACTTCTAATCAATATTGTAATATGAAGGTCATTGTCAGAATAGTAAGGCAAGGAAAAGAAATAAAAGGCAAAATATTGGAAAGGATAAAATAAAATAATCTTTAGTCACAGATGACATGATTATGTTGAAAAGCCTAAGTAATCTACAATAATTTACAAATAAGTGAATTTAGCAAGATGTGAGGATACAAGGTCAATATACCACAAGCAATTGTTTTTCTATATGTTAGCATAAAAGTAGTAAATGAAATTTTAAAAATTCAGTTGTTAAATAGTATCAAAAATAAGATAACTAAGAATAAATTTAATAAAATGCATGAGGACTTGTACACTGGAAACTATAAAATTCTGCTGAGAGAAAATAAAGGAGATCTAAATAAATGGAGAGGTATATAATGTTCATGCATTGGTGTATATGGTTGGCTGTGTCCCCACCCCAAATCTCATGTCCCCACATTTCAAAACAAAGCATGCCTTCCCAGCAGTTCCCCAAAGTCTTAACTTATTCTAGCATTAACTCAAAAGTCCAAGTCCAAGCCCTCATTTGAGACAAGGCAAGTCCCTGCTGCCATGTAAGATGGGACTTTGCTCCTCATTCACCTTCTGCCCTGATTGTGAGGCCTCCCCATCCATGTGGAACTGTGAGTCCATTAAACCTCCTTCCTTTATACCAGTCTCAGGTATGTCTTTGTTAGCAGTGTGAGAACAGACTAATACAGTATACTTAGTACTTTTAAGATGTCACTACTTCCCAAATTGATCTATACTTTTATCACTGTCCCGATTGACATTTCCAACAAGCTTATTTTATAAAAGTTGTGAGTTGATTCTAAAACCTATATGATAATATAGTGGATCTAGGACAGCCAAACATTTGGGGGTTGGGAGTTGGGGAACTTTCCCTACTTGATTTAAAACCTTGTATAAAGCTATATTAATCAAGAGAGTGCAGAATAAGCATTACGAAAGACAAATCATTCAGTGGAACAGAATTAGAGTGCAGAAAGATATCCTCTCATTGAGTTTTGACAAAGGTACCAGGGCAATTTAGTGGTAAAAAGAAAGTCTCTTCAATAAATCATTCTGGAATGATTGGACATCTGTTTGGGGAAAAACTTTAGAATCTCACACTGTACAAAAAAATTAATTTGAGATTGCTTATAGACCCAAAGATTAAAAGTTTCTTTAAAGCTTCTAGAAGACAACACAGCAGAATACCATTGCACTTTTTCTTTTCTGTTGCCCAGGCTGGAGTGAAGTTGCATGATCTCAGCTCACTGCAACCTCCACCTCCCAGGTTCAAGCGGTTCTCTTGCCTCAGCTTCCCAAGTAGCTGGGACTACAGGCGTGCGCCACCATGCCAGAATAATTTTTGTATTTTTAATAGAGACGGGGTTTCACCATGTTGACCAGGCTGGTCTTGAATTCCTGACCTCAAGTGATCTGCCCGCCTCAGCCTCCCAAAGTGCTGGGATTACAGGCGTGAGCTACCACACCTGGCCACCATTGTACTTTTGAGACAGTGCAGTTTTTGAGATAAAAGTATTTCTTGGAGAGGAAACAAAAAGCCCAAACCATAAAAAAAAAAAAAAAAATAGAAGATGGCTAAGATCGAACTTCATCAAAATTTAAAAAATTTGCTCATCAAAAGACATCATTAAGAAAATAAAAAGGCCTGCTACATATTAGGAGAATATAGTCTGATAACACTAATGTTGATGAGGATGTGGAGCAGCAGCTGGAACTCATGTTACTGGTAAAATACTTAGAAGTGTTTTGGTAGTTTCTGTAGCAGTTAGATGGGTACCTTATGACCCTCCAATTCTCCTAGATTTTTACCCCCCCAAAATGAAAACATGTCTACAAAAAGACTTATGCGATAATATTCATGGCAGCTTCACTCATAGTCGCTCCAAAATGGAAATAACAGATGTCCGTGGTGAATGGATAAATAAATTATGGTGTATAGAGTACTAATAGAATACTACTAAAACATGAAACAATAGGGATGAATCTCAAAAAACTTACGTTGAATGAAAAAAGAATGAAAAAAGCACATGTGTGATCTCACTATGTAAAGTTAAGGACGAGCAAACTTAATCTATGGTGATAGAAATGAAAGCTGTGGTTGCTTAGGGGCGTGGGAGTGACTGGGAGGAGGAACAGGGAAGCTTTCTGGGCTGATTTAAATGTTCTTTATTTTGATTGGTGTGTTGATTGCACATACACATTTCAAAACTCATCTAACTATACCTTAAAGTCAATGCATAACTCTGAATATAAATTTACTGCAATGAAAGTGATGAGAAAAGGCTTGGCTGAGAGAATGGACTTCTTAATTTTCTGGAACTGCATGCAGTTGGCAGTTCCCAAGTTGGGAGCATGGAATAGGTGGACAGAGAGCAAACTGGTGGGGACAGGGTAAAAAAAGAGTGAATGTGTGCAACGTTACATGAGAGAGAGGGAGGGATTTTGTAGCTAGCATGAGTGTGAAACCTTACAGGAAAAAGGATGTCTAAGGTAGATTTTAAGGAAGTTTTATTTGTTTGAAGCAGCATGTAGATTCTCATTATCCCTTCAAGAAAACCCTAAGTGAAGAGCCGATTCTTCTTTTTGGTGTTCAGAGTAGGTTCCTGTTGCTTTTTGAAAGTGTCACTATACGGAGGCTAATTGTATGAGGACTCTGATTTGCAAGGGTGTCAGGTAGCATCCAACTCTCATTTAATCATCAAATAACTCAACACCCTGATAGCATGGGGGGCAAGGGTCGATGGGTGGTTACTGAAGAGTGTAGTGTACATTTCTGATTTCGTGGATGAGAAGGACCCTGGAAAGACATTCTGCAGGGGTCCTTATATCATCAAACAATAAGGGCTAGTCTTGAAAGCCTACTTCCTTTTTTGTTTTTGTTTTTGTTTTTGTTTTTGTTTTGAGACGGAGTCTTGCCCTGTCGCCCAGGCTGGAGTGCAGTGGCGCGATCTCGGCTCCCTGCAGGCTCCACCTCCCGGGTTCACGCCATTCTCCTGCCTCAGCTTCCCGAGTAGCTGGGACTACAGGCGCCCCCCACCACGCCCGGCTGATTTTCTGTATTTTTAGTAGAGACTTGTTAACCAGGATGGCCTTGATCTCTGACCTCGTGATCCGCCCGCCTTCGGCCTCCCAAAGTGCTGGGATTATAGGCGTGAGCCACCGCGCCGGGCCGTGAAAGCCTACTTACTTTTAAAGGAAAATCTTACTCTGGATTTACAAGTGAAGAATCCTGGTGATTCCATCATGGGTTGCTTGAACAGGGCGAAATGCCCTATGGATTTATGCCCTCTCACAGCTCATTTACAGCAGCATAGCATATCCTCTCTTATTCGTTTGCTCCCCGAGGGATCCCCTTAGGTTTCCCTTGCTGTTCTGAAACAATTTGAAATTCTATGAAAACCTCAGCAGAATGTTCTAGGAGCTGCTGGAATTTGCTTTCTTTATTCCTCAGCCACTATAGACCAACATTGGTTTCGGATTCTGCTTTGGTGCATGAATCCCTTTGTTACCAACTCCCTCTGCTGGTCTTGTATTTCCTTGGAATATTAAAGATAGCAACTCCAAACAAAAGCAAGATGATGTTCACTTGTAATTGAGCACTCAGTGAAACTTACTTTATTATTCGCAGTTCTCATTTTCCTTCCGCTTTCCTGTTTTTAGCCATTACCTTCAGCCCTCTATGGTCATACTGTATGGTTCTGTAGTTCTGAATCACCACGCCTCAACACATCGTTGTTGGGGTCGCCAGTGAGGCATGTCTCAGATAATGTGCTCTCTCTCTTTTTAATGCAGAGTACTTAAAATATGTATTTCCATAAACTGTCTCTAACTCTTAACAGATTTGTACTCACTAGTTTTTTTATATTTTTTGGCAGATTTGAATGTTAAACTCTTGCATGGCATCTGATTTGGGGGAAGGATTAAAAGCAAAGGGAGAGGGTGGGTAGGTAAAAGTTGAATTATTCTTAACAGTTCTGGGAATGATACCATATTTTAAAACCAATCCAGAATGGAAAATGGAAGTTGCTCTCAGGCATGACAGTCTAGCATTTACAGCTCAGTTTCTGTTTCCAGTTCTCCCAGAAGACAGATTTCATGAAATTGTTCATGAAACTCCAAATCTCCTCTTAAGATGATGTTTTTTGGAGGCATGGAAAAAGCCCACAGACACGGAGGGCTCGTGCTGATCGTTCTGTTCCCATTTTCCCTTAGACCTAGTGAGAAGGCGGGGGTGATGAGGAGCAGGGTCCTGCCTAAGAATTTGAGCATATCAAAGGAAAAACTGTCCTTTTGAAGCCTCTGCCAATGTTTTGGCCAGAGGGATATAGACCTGTAATCCTCTATTTAGTAGAATAACTTAGTTAGTTTTTGCTTATGCAGATTTAGACTCAGACCTTAGTTCTAAGTAGGAATGGAGACTTAAGTCTCTTTATATAGTAAATGTGACTTTATTGGTTAGGGCTGGCAGTCAGTTTGGGGGAGAAGGTCCTACTTGAGAGCTCACTGGAATGTGAATGACTAAGAGCGATATTATCATGGGGTAGCTTTATAGGGATAGGAATTCAATAACATTTATTTTCCAAAAAATCATTCAAAAATTTTGGAAGTTATTCTATATCATAAGCACATTAGTTGAGGCATGCCTCATTGCTGATCCCAACAATGATGTGTTGAGGTGTGGTGGTTGAGAACCACGGAAGCACAGTGTCACAGTCGAAGGGCTGGGGCTGTGATTGTTAAAGACAGGGAAGTTGGAAGGAAAATGAGAACAAGAATAATAACAATAACTATGTTTTATTGAGTGCTTATTATATGTCAGGCATTGGACACTTTCTGTACATTATTTCACTGAATCTTTGCAGCGACCCTGGGAAGTAGCTAGTTAACTTTGATAAAGTTTGTACATGGTGGACCCAGGATTCAAACTCCTCTTTTCTACCCCTATAAGGGCATAGAGAGAATTTATGAGTACAATTCTTGATTTGAATGAAATTAAAATGAAATCAACAAATATCCACTGATCATAGTGTAAGGCCTTATGGCCACATAGATTTCAGAATCTCTTGGAAAACACAGAAGATAAACATATATCAGATGGGATTTTTCCTCCTTAAAGCCAAAACAGAAACAAAAACGAAGTGTATCTACTTTCATGCCCATTATTGTCTCCTTTTCCAGTCTCAGTCCTTGGTGTATGTATTAACTCTTTCTTTTTATGCCTTCAAACTCTCCCCTCACTTGCCATTTTCCTTCTTTGTAGGTTTACTCTGCCCAACACAGAGATGAGCAGATATTCTGAGATTTTGTGCCAGGTTTTCATTATTCATTTTCGGGGGAATGAGAGAGAAGAAAAAACTACTGCTCAACCACCTCCCTCATCTCCTCATTTTGAGAAGCTGTTGCTCTGAAAGGAGCCCTTCGGAATTCATTGACAAATGGGAAATCTGGGTCTCAGGAAGTGCCGTTTTTTAAACTGAACTTGTAAAAATTCAATTCTTTGCCTGTCCTTGGGAGAATTAACTATGGAATGGGTAAAACTCAGACTGTTAGGCACAGTCAGGTTAAAAAAGTAGGGAAAAGGTACCCACTAAGGGGGGATTGTTGTCTAGAAAACCAGGAACACAGTATCTTGTAATTAAAGGGTGTCACGGTTTGGTGAAAAAGCAAGTAGTATTTTGTAAGAAGCATGAGAAGTATAAGTGAACTTTTTTATTTAATATGATGCAGTATTTTACTTAAATTGAGCCCATATCCTAAATTGGGTCAATTTTAGGTATACAAATGCGCTCTCTTTTCAAATATAGAATAGGTATTCTAGACCTAGACTAAACTTAGTTCAAAGTTTTGGCCTAATTTGTAAAAGAAGTTAAGAACAGAAATAGAGAAAACAATCAGTCAGTAAGTCTTAGCCCAAATGGTATGCGTGAATGAAATAGATTTTGACAAATATGTAAGAATCTGTTTAGCTTGATAAATGTTTGCCCATATTACTGTTTATGTCTCTTTCCTATGCTAACTTGTGTTGGCTTTCCATTGTCATGAGAATTAGTGTAATTAGAATAGTGCGGTGTCCTTTTCTACTCTTAGCTTATATTACATGCCCCTGTGCTTCCTCCAGTCCACATAAACATGAGTTAGACAGTCATGAGTCTTACTTTTTGCTCAGGCTGATGTCAACAAGGATGCCTTTCTTCTCTTAGGCTATTATTCCTACCAATTCCTTCAGATCCTGTTTGAAGAAGTTATATCAGGAAGGTTTAAGATATACAAACACATCAAATAGGAGATGGTCACTATCAGTATGATACAAAGAAGTGGCACTGAGAATTCAGAGGAAGGGAAGATTACCTCAGCTGCGGGCATCTGGGAAGAGTTTTTGGAGTGCTAACAATTGCACTGGGCCTTTGTATTCAAATAAATGAATTATGAGTAGCATTTGGTTATACTGAAGTAGAGTGGGAAAGGGAATTTCATGCAAAGAGAACACCATGAGGCAAACACTGGAGTGAGGAGTGTGTGAAACAGTGGATTGTGTATTTTGGCAGGAACGGGCGTTGCAAAAAATAAAAGAGAATAGGCTATAAGGGAGGTTAGAGACACAGTTGAAACTTTGAGCACAAAGTGTTGGCATTGGGAGCTCAATAAACTCTTTCCCTTCCTGAATTCAGAGCCAATTAAGAGGTTTTAGGTGTCAACAAATTGGACTTATAATGCCATCATCAGTACTGTTAGAGCTGATTAGAGAATGGACTTTTAATTGGTGGCCAAGTGGGCTTATTAATACTCCACCCTTGCATTAGACAAAATTACTGGTCAACTGAAGGCCTCTCGTTTGTGAGCAAAACCTGTACCATGTGGCAGACATCAGAAATTGTTCAATTCCTTCCTTCTTCCCCCACCCTTCCTTCCATCTCCCATCTCTCCCTCCCTCGCTTCCTTTGTTTCTTCTTTTCTTCTATATATATTGAGTACCTATTATGTGCCAGGTACACTTCTACTGCTGAGAATAAAGTATGGAACAAGAAAGACATAAGACTTACATTTAAGAAAGAGTTCAAGTCTTCTGAAGGCAGACCAGATCTGAAAAGGAAAATCCCAGAAAAGCCTCAGCTGATCATGCTCAATTTCTTCTCCTAAACTCAGGATGCTGTGTAACCACAGAAATGACAAATGTTTACCTCGCTCAATTTCCTAACCTACAAAGTCATAATAGGAACTCTTCCCTTGAATAACTCTTCCATTTTTAAGTCAAATGAAAGCACATTGAATATCTTAGCATACTGTTCACACATAGAGACAAGTTGAGTTAATAAACCTTATGTTTTCTTCCCTCTTCTTACTTAGCGACTCTTATTACCATAATTCCTCTTTGTCCTCTTATTCATTCTTCTACTTTCCTTCTTGCCTGCTTTTCTCCACTAAGGATATTTGAGGGCTTTCTAAGAAACCCACTCTTGAGTTTTATATAATAGTCTTATAGCTACTTTGTATTGGAAAGAAAATTTGATTGTGCTTTGAAAATGCTTTAACTCATTATTTAAAGTTGATAACTTCTCAGTTTTACAAATAGAACTTGGTCAATGTGCTGAATCAAAAACCCTACTGGGCAGTAGAAACTGGCATTGAAGGATATAGAGATAGTCTCTCTCCTTGTAGATCTTATGGTCTATGGCAGGAGGCAGACCACAAGTGTGATGGGGGAGCAATCCAGGAGACAGGAGGATCAGTGGCAAGACCTATATAAGGAAGTATTTTTTAAAGATTTAATCCAGAGTCTCCTAGATGGCATTCAGAGGGCCAAGAACCTTCAGCTGAGACAGTATAGAAAAATGTATGCGCATGGTCACTACAGAGGCACACACCTGTAGCTGCATGCTAGGTTGGCAGAAAAGTTCATTAGATTCTCCAGGTGGAGTGTGACCAAGCAGGTGTTAAGTGTTTAAATAAACAGATTATGAACGTTGTGGAAAGACTATGTGGTACTCATACTTAATGATGTTATTAATAATGCTCTTAATGATATAAACAGCTAATATATTTTTACTTCTCTGCACTAGTGGCTAAGCATTGTGTTAAGAGCTTTATACACATTTTCTCATTTAAAACTCAAAATAGCTTCAAGAAGATAGTGGCAGATCTAGTAGTTGCCTGTCCAACAGTCTCATGCCTTTTCTCCTTGCTACAGAGTCCCTATTGTTTTTCACCTTTCTCCAAATGGGCACATTCTGTTTGGCTCTTTCTCAGTCCCTCCACTTGGAGTGAACTGTAATTGGTATAAACAAATCATAGTGGTATAATTTGACTTGCCAAATAATTGGCTAGGCCTGGAAAGGCCATGCAGTTTTGAGACTTGAGGGAAACACTGTTGAGAATTTGTGAGAAGGGTTTTCTTTCTCTAAAATATGTATGCAAGGTAAATATGATGTCCTTTCTATCTGTGGATATTGTCATTGGCAAGTGATATATAGCACCAAACAGCAACTTGGCCCAATGTGAGGACCAGGCTAAAGAGGATAAGCCAATGCATCAAGCATGGTCAGAGAATGGAAGGAGTGAGATATAAAGGATCTAGAACCCTGATAGGATTATTGAGCTACTGAATTAACCAGTCTTAGAACTGCCCACCCCACCACTGCCCAGATCTTGACAAAGAGGGATAATAAATGTCCTTATTGTTTCAGATATTCCTGTTGGATTTTCTGTTACTTGTAACCAAGAGAATGCCTAGAGATGAGTTATTCGGTTTCTACGAAATTGAAGCACAGAGAAGTTAAGTTACTGTCCAAGGTCACGTAGCTGCCAAGAGGGAAAACCAGAGTCCAAAACCTGTCTGACTCCTGAGGGGGGCCTTGTGCCTGATGACCAGATGTAATCCCTTTGCACTGACCTTGACATTTCAATTCTGTATGAGCAGAATAGTGCTGATTTAAGTGCATTGCATTTCAAGAATAAAAATTTGCTGTACGGTGTTTGTTAGTCTGGCCTACAGTGAGATTATTGGTGACCCTGAGTCCTCCCTGGACTGTGGCTCCCTCATTAATAACAGTTATGAAGCAGCAGAAGAGACATGTGATGGGTCCTCTCCTAGCCTTCTGTTCCACACCTCCCCTTTACCTGTGATTACAGATTTGAGAGAGAATCTATCCAATGGATGTGTAAAATTTTAGTTTTTGTCAACTGTGTTTTTAACTGCATGATAAATCTTACTTAGATTGATTCCTTGAATTCTTGAGTATGGATGTGTCTGAGACCACGGAATTATCCCATATGTGCATCATAAATATTTATATACATAAATATTATTACTTGATGGTTTGTACCTGCCTGAGAATAAAGTCACCTTAAGAGTCAGTCCTCATCCTCGTAGAGACAGACACCATCAGGACATAATGTAATTAATTCTGGGAGTCCTTGGACATGCTGTTGGGAGTGGTGATGTGGCACATCTTAGACTTCAGGATCATGGACAAGAGCATGTCCAAGTCAAGCTGAAACAGCAAAGAGTGGACTGGTGGAACATTTCTGGAAGACTGTAGAGATTAGACTAGCATATGACATAATGAAACATTCTATAGAGTACCTTGGCAGGAAAATCCTGCTTTTTAGCCTTAAAGTAACTTTTGGACATAGCCAGAATTTAGGCAGCACTTATGACATTGGGATGTTGAAGACATTGTGACTATCACACCATGAAATACAATATCTGATTAAACTATTACATAAAGAGAATCTTTTTAAAAGAATCACTTTATATCTCCATACTGTCTTTGTCTTAACTCTGTATGTGTTAAAATATAAAGCCCATTTTTTTCCCCAACCAAAAGGTTTCAAGCCCAATCACTGACTTGGAACACTGAGAGATTAGTTGAAGAGCCATGTGAATGGGACTTGAATCAACATGTAGAAGTTCTAACTTGCGAGGAATGGGCTTTGCACATAATTCATTTTAGTGGCATGTTTACAGTTATCTGTTGGTCTCTTCTGGGCTGAAAACATTTCCTAGGTTTAAATTCTTTAATCAGGTATTAATCATATAGCTGTATGCTTGTAACATCCATTTCTGTTGGATACCGTTTGTTAAGTTAATGTATTTTATTATCCATCTACTTAAAAAATATAATATGAGCTACTAACAAAACTACAATAACTCAGTAAGATGAAGATAAAATTAAAGAAATCAGGACAAAGGTCAAGTGGAATAGTGAGATGAAATCAGGCAGCCTTAGCACATGGAAGTGGATTATGCAAGATTATGCACATGTATTAAAGCTACATCAATGAAGTGATAAGACTCATATAGTCCCCAAGTTAAAAACATTCCTAACTGATCAGGAGAAGCAGCATTGACTTTCCCTGGCACTAAGCCCTGAAGAAATGTTTTTCCTGTAAGTCTTTATAAAGGGGACTCTAAAATTTAAAAGGAAGTCCCCTAAATAGTATGTTTACAATAAATACACAGTTCTGTAAAAGTGATTGTTTTGGGAGCTGGTATACAAAACAGTGTATCCCACATTTCCATAGTTAGATCTATGTGCATGGCTTTCTCTTTTCCTCCATGAAGCAAAGCTACTAAATTGAGAATATAGGTTTCCAAACCTTAATATTTGCCCATTGTGACTCTGACGATTTTGCAGGTGTGAAAATGAAGCAGTTAGCTATAGTGCAGTCACTCACAGTCCATATTGGAAATCACAGCCCTTAAGGTTACATTGTGAACTTACTCACTTTGCCTTCCTACTCTTTTTCATTAGAATTTTTATTTAAAATGATGGGTTTCCCTTGAGTTTAGAGTGCACCTGTTCATGTGTATATCTGGGAATGCATCCTTCCACTGGGAAGACCTCTGTGCATAAATTTAGGGTGTCTCTTTGTTTTACAAAACATATATGGGAAGGTACAGCTAAAAGATAAAAGTCAAATGATTCTGAATTATGATACTCATTCCCAAAAAAGAGGGAGATGCTTAAATGTGAATCACTTGGAAAAAAATCAACAACCAGCTCTCCTCTCTGGACTTCATGGGCATTTCAAGGTATCTTTGTGGGTGGAGTGGGAAGAGGGTGGCCCTTAACAATCATACCACGTGGAAGCTTTTGGTGTATATAAAGTAAATCAGGCTCAGTGTAAAACATTGTTTACAAAACTGTGTCATTTTATGAGTTAACTTTTCCCATGATTGTACCCCAAGAGAGAACGCCTGTTAGTAGTTTGGGGTATGTTATTCAGATTTTTACTTTCTCTGGGAATAGTAACATTTATGTAATTCTTCACAATGGTCTTCTATCTTGGGTTAGAATATTGGTCAAAAGGAAATGAGCTTTAGCTTTCAACAGGTCAGGGCCATCACGTGGCCCATCATCACCTTCATCTCCTGCTGTTCACATTGGTGGAGTACAGGTGATTGCAGAGAGAACAGTATCTTGTTTTCTTCCTCTGCTGGGAACACACAGAACCCCCAAAACATTGAAAGTCACCTTTTACTTTGGATTCTTGCAGCGCAATCCAACCCATAAGGTGTCAAGAGGGTGTTGAGATGTCAGATGAAGTTGGCTGGCCCAGTTGCCCATTGCCTTGTCTTTTCGCCTGGACTTTTGTTTCCATTTGCATATGGTCCCTCTCCTGGAGAAGCACTCCTTTGTCTCAGTCTTTTTAACTCTTCCTCTTCTCAGAACTTCAGCACTTTGCCTCCTCTTACAAACTCAGCATCAGTGACTCTCTGAGCTGCCTATTTTTAGTTTTGAACGCTTTCTTTATGCTACAAGTGGGAAAGTCATGGAGGTATTTCCATATGTGAATCTGTAGCACAGGAAAAGGGTTCATGCCAGAGACATGAAGTTGAAGCTACCCTCATATAGGAGATATTTCAAATCATGAGACTGGATGAGATAACCAAACCAGAGAATGAAGACGGAGAAAAGAAGATGTTTACTCAGCAGTTTGAAAGTACTGATGCCTGTGTATATGAGGCGTATGTGAAAATAAATTCCATTGTGAAATCTTAGAGGTAAGAACAAAAATTAAAAATAAGTATCAGCTTTTATAAGTCTGTTCCTTCTACTAAATTACATATGAGATTCATACTGGCCAAAGAATTTGCTTCTGAGCTTCAGGGAAATAAAGCCTTGGAAGAAATACTTAGCTAGGATCCTCTCATGAATTTGTTTGTCATTTAAAGATTTATGGTATTAGACGTTACCAATATCTATGATAGACATATAGTATTTGTAATCCAAATTCATTTTTGGATAAATAAAATTTTCTGACCATATACTTTTTTTGGTGTTTCCAGATACCTGTAAGAATACTATGAAAATATTCAGTCATGGATTGCTTTGTTGTTTACATATGGTTTCTTTCTCTTTATTTTATTATTGTTTGGTGATGAAGACTAGTACAAATGTATTTGAAAATGATTGTTGTCCTGAATAGTTAGAGTTTTACATGATAAATGATCATATGAACCAGAACTAAGAGAGCTTCACTTGTTACTAACACTGTTAATGCTAATAATAAACAGTTAAAAAGAGAATCTGAAGTCATATATTAAGAACTTGGGAAAGTAGGCATCATAACTTGTTTTTCAGGAGTATCTGGAAATGAAAGATGATGTAGGTGTATTTGGGCTAGTGTGTGTGTGTGCATGTGTGTGTGTGTGTGAATGACTTAGTGATATAAAAGTGAGGTGACTTTTCAGCATTAGTCAGCCAGTTACTTACAATTGCTACCAGTATTTTAATATATTCTTTGGCCACAGGATTAAGAGTATCAACAGCCTAGGTCAGTTCACTGAAATAATTTAATAACTCAAAAGCAAGTAATCTAAAAAGATGTTGAAGTGCCAGTCTGTGGATCAGCTACCAGCAACCTAATTTTTATGCCACAAATATAAATTAATTATTCTCTTAAAGATGAGTATCTTACCTGTGAGGGCAGACAAGGCCTTATTGAAACAGGGTGTTTGGTAGAGAAGAGCTCTGGAATGAGAGCTCCTGTGCAGATACTCTATTCCTCTAACTTCCTTCAATTCCTTTTAGCATAGGTACCATGGAGAGGTTTCTGTTTTGTTTGATTCGTGTGTGTGTTTTTCACGGAGGGGTGGGGGTCGTGGAGTGTGATTAGATTTAAAGTCAAAAGGATCTTGATAAAAGAATTACTGGATCCTGTAATAGATCCATTTTCTGTTTTAGTTTTTCCAATGACAAATGATTAAAATGAAATTTTTGTAAAATATAAAGTCATGATATAAAAATTTCACTCAGTGAAAGCATTTTGAAGTCAAACAGTTTAGGTCCTTTAAAAAAAAGGTTATATATATATAACCTTTGTCTTTAGGAATAGAACATAGAGACGGCAATAAATGGAGAGTAAACCTGCCTGTGAGACCAGCTCAAATCCAGGATGTCAAACAAGCGCCTGATATGCACTGGACTGAGGTCATTCTGAAGTGGTATTCCTGGGCCTGAAGTGTTTGTTGACTCTGTTTTTCTAAAGATTACTTCTTATGCTTTAGATCAAGGGTTAGCAAACCATGGCACATAGGCCAGATCCAGCCTCCTGTCTGTTTTTGTGCCACCTGGTACAAAAGCTAAGAATGGTTTTTACATTTTTAGATGTTGAAAAAAGAGAGAGAGAAATAATATTTCATGACAATTGAAAATGACATGAAATTCAAATATTGGTATGTGTAAATAAAATTCTACTGGAACACAGCCATTCATTTACTTATTGTCCACGGCTCTTTCATGCTAAAATGGCAGAGTTGAGTAGTTGTAACAGAGGCTTTATGGCTTGTGCAGCCTAAAATATTTACTGTCCGGCCCTTGCTCACCCCTGGTTTAGACATCAGTAATGCCTTCAGCCCTGTGACTCCTCCCCATCCATGCTGTAGTGGGTCTTCAAGAACCCAGTACTGTGAAGATGCACTCATAATAGTTCAATAGACAGACGGCCAATGCCTATCAAATACAATTTCTTTTTAGGATTAATATTTTTTGATGCTCATCTTCTTTTTCATAATAATGTTTCCATAAAATTACATGTATTTGGCTGGGCACAGTGGTTTACACCTGTAATCCCAGCACTTTGGGAGGCCGAGACGGGTGGATCACGAGTTCAGGAGATCGAGACCATCCTGGCTAACACGGTGAAACCCCGTCTGTACTAAAAATACAAAAAATTAGACAGCCGTCGTGGTGTGCGCCTGTAATCCCAGCTACTCAGGAGGCTGAGGCAGGAGACTCACTTGAACCCGGGAGGCAGAGGTTGCAGTGAGCCGAGATCGCACCACTGCACTCCAGCCTGGAAGACAGAGGGAGACTCTATCTCAAAAAAAAAAAAAAAAAAAAAAATTACATGTATTTTTGAAAATTTGGGAAAGAAATGAATGGAATAAAAAAAAATCACCTATTCCCCACATTAAATCACTTAACCCTTTGCTTATTTCCTTTCAGTTTTTAATTCTATACATTGAATTTTTTTGCATAAATGGGATTTTTATATGTAATTTTTAGTTACTTTTTTTTTTTTACTCACCACAATATTTTAGACATTTTATTGTGCCTTTAAATATACAGTTTTCATGCCTACATTGAATTCTCTCTTATGAATGAATTTTAATTTATTTAACAACTCTTTTCTGATTGGACATTTGGGTTTTAGAATAAATAATGCCACATTATATGTTTTTCATACAAATATCTTTCTATGTATATTCTTAGAAATATGCTAACAGAGTCAAAGGAGATGAATATTTTTAGATTTGGGAGACTGTTTAACATGTATATGTGGTAAACACAAAGTTACTTTTCAGATGAGCTGTAAGAATAAGCATATACTTAATACATCTTTCTACAACTTAATATATTATTTTAATGATTGCCAATTTAGAAGGCAAAAGTATTATTTTATTTTATTTATTTAATTACAAGTGAAGTTGAATATCTTAAATATATTTTTCTATGAATTGTCTGTTCATGTCCTTTGGCTATTTGTTTTTACTGGGAAATCTGTATTATTTTTATTTTTGAAGTCCTCTTTCTATATCAAGGACATTAACATTTTACTATATATTTGTTGCAGATATACCTCATTTGCCTTTAATATTTTGTGTATATTTTTGACATAATGGAGTTTAAGCCTTTATGTAGTCAATTTATTGACTTTTTCCTTTGTGATCTGCTTTAATTTTGAAATTCTTCTTTGCTTTGAAATTTCTTTTCAATGTACGGATCAGCCAAATATTTCTTTATATATTCTTTGTGCTTTAAATGATTTCATTATTTACATTTAACATATTGGTGTAGAATTTATTTTGGTCTGAGGATAATATCAATCCTGATTTTTCCTCATGTACTTTGCCAATTTTTCTAGCAATTTATGTGAATAAACCCGCATTCTTCAATGGTTTTCTTTGTTATATACAATTTTAGTTTTAGTAGGATCTGTTTCAGGTCTTGCTTTTGTGTTCTATTGATCTGCCTGCCAATTCTTTTATTAGATCACACTGCTTTAATTGTTTATTTTGTAACACCTTATAGGACAAGTTACTTTCCATCTCCCTAAACCCCACTGGTCTCCTTTCACAAAATTTCCTTAGACCGCTTTTTTGAGGTGGGAAGAAAGGACAATAATTAAGTAGTAGAATTCATGGTTTCTTAAACTCATTCTTCAATTAAGGCAATAAAAACATGTTATTGTAACAACTTTTTCAGGCTGTAACTTGAGGATATGTATTCAGCCTATTCATCTAATAGCTGTGAGAGTCTCTCTGAACATACCTTTTAAAAGGTAAAACCTTTTAAAAGATGTTCTGTTTCCAACATCTTAATAGTTCCACATGCTTTGAGATAGTTTTCTTTCCTTTTCTTTTCTTTTTGCCTAGCTGATTTTAGTTGTAGCATTTAGTGGCTTTGAAAAAGCATTATGGATCTTATTCTATGATAATATAGCTTTGTTAATAGATAGTGTTTTATGAGTAAAAATATTATTCCTCAATGAGTGTTTGATGAGTGTCATGAAACATCTTGTTCTTATGTGTTTCCTCTGAAGGGCAAATAGAGATAATAGTCATAAAGGTTATTTCTTAAACGTGCTTGTATCCTATACACAGTATTAGATTCATTAATTCATGCAACAAACATTTCTAGCACCTCAGTATGAACTAGGCACCAGTGCTATGGCTGCTGGAGATGCAGCAGGGGTGGTTAGGGGTGGGGCGAGATCAGTGTAATGGTTGTCCTGAAGCTTAAATTCCAGTGGGGAAGACATGTTATTATCAATATACAAATAAATAAAAATATATAACGCAACATAATTTGGGATAAGTTCTCTGAAGAAAGCAAAGCAGGGTTAAGAAAAAAAAAAGGTGAGACAGAGGTAAAGTGACTCTTGACTAGAGCATCAAGCAAGGCCTGCCTGATTAGGTGTACAAAGATTAAAGAGATGTGAGCATGCTATATTAAAGGCTGGAGGAAAGGCCTTGCAGGCACAGAGAACACCAAGTACACGGCCCTAAGGTGGGAACAAGCCAGTGTTTTCCAGGACTGTGGAGACCAGCGTGTGCAGAGGGGAGTGAGAGAGTCGGAGAGGAGTGGAGAATGAGGTCAGAGAAGTAGCCAGGGGTCAGATTAAAGACTTGGATTATGTTGGGTAGGATGGGAAGTTGTTGAAAGATTCTTAGCAAGAGAGTAATAGGATTTGGTGTCATTTTAGACAGTATCTCCCTGACTGCGTGTAGCAGAAAGTGAATGGTGGTATCATTCACTAAAAAGACCGGGAGGGTAGCAGATTGTGGGGTGGGAATCAGGAGTTCCCTTTGAGCAGGTTGCATTTGAGATGCCAATTAGCCACTTGAGATGTGTGAGGTGTGAGTTGGCATAGGAGGATGCAGTCTGGAGCCCAGATGGAGATTTAGAATTGGGGAGTCATTGGCACAGAGATTGGTGTAGTGCTGTCGGCTGGTCAGACCACTCAGGGAGTGTTAATTTCCTAGGGCTGCAGTAACAAATTACCAAGAATTTGGTGGCTTAAAACAGCAGAAATTGGGCCGGGCGTGGTGGCTCACGCCTTTAATCCCAGCACTTTGGGAGCCTGAGGTGGGTGGGTCACGAGGTCAAGAGATCGAGACTATCCTGGCCAACATGGTGAAACCTCATCTCTACTAAAAATACAAAAAAAAAAAAATTAGTTGAGCATGGTGGCATGCACCTGTAGTCCCAGCTACTTGGGAGGCTGAGTCAGGAGAATCACTTGAACCTGGGAGGTGGAGGTTGCAGTGAGCCGAGATCACGCCACTGCACTCCAGCCTGGAGATGGAGTCCAACCATTGTGGAAGTCAGTGTGGCGATTCCTCAGGGATCTAGAACTAGAAATACCATTTTACCCAGCCATCCCATTACTGGGTATATACCCAAAGGATTATAAAACATGCTGCTACAAAGACAAATGTACATGTATGTTTATTGCGGTACTATTCACAATAGCAAAGACTTGGAACCAACCCAAATGTTCAACAATGATAGACTGAATTAAGAAAATGTGGCACATATACACCATGGAATACTATGCAGCCATAAAAAAGGATGAGTTCATGTCCTTTGTGGGGACATGGATGAAGCTGGAAACCATCATTCTCAGCAAACTATCGCAAGGACAAAAAACCAAACACCACATGTTCTCACTCATAGGTGGGAACTGAACAGTGAGAACACATGGACACAGGAAGGGGAAAATCACACTCCGGGGCCTGTTGTGGGGTGGGGGGAGGGGGGAGGGATAGCATTAGGAGATATACATAATGTTAAATGAGAAGTTAATGGGTGCAGCACACCAACATGGCACATGTATACATATGTAACCTGCGCATTGTGCACATGTACCCTAAAACTTAAAGTATAATAAAAAAATAAAAATAAATAAAAATAAAAAACATTTCCATGTAAAAAAAAAAAAGCAGAAATTATTCTTTCTCACAGTTCTGGAGACTAGAAGTCTGCAATCCAGCAGGGCTTTGCTCCTTCTGGAGGCTCTGGGGTCAATCCATTCTTTATCTTCTCCAGCTTCTGGTGGCTGTCGGTGTCCCTTGACTTGTGGCCACATCCCTTCAATCTCTGCTTCCCTGGTCACATTGCCTCTTCCTTTTCTGTTGGGCAGACCTTCCTCTGCCTATCTCTTGTAAGGACGTTTGTTGGATATAGGACCCACCCAGATAAGCAAGGATAAGATTCTCCTCTCAAAATCCTCAACTTAATCATGTCTGTTGCCATATAAGGTAGTAGTCACTCCTTTATCAAATAAGAGAATAGTCACAGGTTCTGGGGATTAGAATATTGACAGAGTTTTTTTGGAGGCCAGGATTCAGTCCCCTACAAGCAGTCAGAGTGGATTGAAAAGAAGTAGTCCCAAGACTGAGCTCTGGGGTGCTATAGTGTTCAGAAGCCAGGAAGAGAACACAAAACCAGTGAAGGAAACTGAGGTGAGGTCAGTAAGGTGGTGCATGAGGAGGAGGGCCATAACGTGGTGTCTGATGAAGGACGTGTTTCAATAAGGAGGCAATGACTAGCTGTGTGAAAGGCTGCCAAATGATTCAGAAAATAAAGATCAAGCCTCGATCATTAGACTTTGGAACTTGGTGAACTTGCCAAGTGGTGTTCAGAGAGTGGCACACTTGTATTAGTTGTGGGCCCCAATGCTGATTCCAAGTTCCACTGGAATATTATAGTCCTATTTCAGCTGCAGGATCAGTGGTTGTCCAGTGCTTCAAATGTAAAACGTTATTTAATGATTTTTTTCTTCTTTTCTATGTAAAGTTCTATGTGTGTGTTGTGTTAATACTTTGTTTCTTCAAACAAATTGTTAAATGCTCATGGATAGAAAAACTGGAAATTGTAATAAGAAAAAAATTAAAGTGGGTTATTTAATTTTAAATTTCATCTCAAGTGCTGCTTTTTTTTTCCCACTAGAACTGTTTTATTGCTCTTTTTTACTGGGCTCTGAGACCTTTTTATTTTTTTTTTCACAAATTTTGCTGAGTTAAGTATACAGTTGCTTAGGAGTAGATAGAGGAATTATGGCCAACCCTGTCACATCATGCCTTTTGGGTGGAGTCTGGCTGATATAAATGGCTGGACTGACCACTGATGTTAAAGGGGAGGAGGCCCTGTTATCCTGATGAGGGAGATGTAGGCAGATCCATTCCACTCGTAGAACATCCAAAAACCATGGAAACATGCCTTCAAGGGCCAGTGATTTCAATTTGTCTCCTGTCTTCATGACACATTCATAGGGAGGAATTCTTACCTAGATGTTAATATGAAGGAAGTAATAAAAATTATTTATTTGTATTTTACTTTATTTTTTGTAGTTTCAACCTTTATTTTAGATTCAAGGGGTACATGTTCAGGTTTGTCATGTGAATGTATTCTGTGATGCTGAGGTTTGGGGTACAATTGATCCCATCACCCAGGCAATGAGCGTTGCAACCAATGGGTAGACTTTCAACCCTCTTCCAACCTCCCCCTTCTAGTAGTCTCCTGTGTTTATTGTCCCCATCTTTGTACCCATATGTACATAATGTTTAACTCCCACTTATGAGTGAGAACTGCAGTATTTGGTTTTCTGTTCCTGTGTTAATTCCTTTAGGATAATGGCAGCCAGCTGCATTCATGTTTCTGCAAAGGACATGATATTTTTCTTTTTTATGGCTGTGTAGCATTCCATAGTGCCTATGTTCTATATTTTCTTTGTCTAATCCACCATTGATGGGCCCCTAGGTTGATTCTATGTTTTTGCTATTGTGAATAACACTGTGATGAATATGCAAGTTCGTGTGTCTTTTTGGTAGAATAATTTATTTTCCTTTGGATATTTACTCAGTAATTGGATTATTGTTCGAATGGTAGTTCTTTAATAAATCTCCATCCTTCTTTCCACAGTGGCTGAACTAATCTGTAGTCTCACCAAGAGTGTATAAGTGTCTCCTTTTCTTCATAGCCTCATCAGCATCTGTTATTTTTTTACTTTTCAATAATAGCTATTCTGACTGGTGTGAGATGGCATCTCATTGTGGTATTGATTTGCATTTCTCTGATGATTAGTGATACTGAGCATTTTTTTCATATGTTTGTTGGCTGCTTGTATGTCGTCTTTTGAGAAGTGTCTGTTAATGTCTTTTGCCCACTTTTTTAATGGGGTTATTTGTTTTTTGCTGGTTGAATTATTTAAGTTCCTTGTAGATTCTGGATATTAGACCTTTGTCAGATGCATAGTTTGTGATTATTTTCTCCCATTCTGTGGGTTGTCTGTTTACTCTGTTGAGATTTTGTTATACTGTGCAGAAGCTCTTTAGTTTAATTAGATCCCACTTGTCAATTTTTGTTTTGGTTGCAATTGCTTTTGAGGACTTAGTCATAAATTCTTTGCCAAGGCTGACGTCCAGAATGTTGTTTCCTAGGTTTTCTTCTAGGATTCTTATAGTTTGAGATCTTACATTTAAATATTTAATCCATTTAAATATTTGTATATTGTGAATTATTGTGTATTAAAATTAAAATTCATCTAGTTGAAATTAAAGTTCATTTAATTTTTGTATATGGTGAAAGGTGGGGATCCAGTTTCAATCTTCTGTATATGGCTAGCCAGCTACCCCAGCACCATTTATTGAATAAGGAGTCCCTTCCTTATTGCTTATTCAACTTTGTCAAAGATCAGATGGCTGTAGGTGTGATGTTTTATTTCTGGGTTCTCTCTTCTGTTCCACTGGTCTATGTTTCTGTTTTTGTACCAGTACCATGCTGTTTTGGTTACTGTAGTCCTATAGTATAATTTGAAGTTGGATAATGTGATGCCTCCAGCTTTGTTCTTTTTGCCTAGGATTACTTTGACTATTTGGGCATTTTTTTCCATCCCATATGAATTTTAGAATGGTTTTTTATAATTCTGTGAAAAATTACATTGGTCGTTTGATAGGAATGGCATTGAATCTATAGATTGCTTTAGACAGTCTGGCAATTTTAACAATATTGATTCTTCTAATCAATGAGCATGGAATGTTTTTCCATTTGTTTGTGTCATCTATGATTTCTTTCAGCAGTGTTTTATAGTTCTCCTTGTGGAGATCTTTTACCTCCTTGGTTAGATTTATTCCTAGGTATTTTATTTTTTGGTGGCTATTGTAAATGGGATTGTGTTCTTGATTTGGCTCTCAGCTTGAACATTATTGCCGTATAGGAATGCTACTGATTTTTGTATATTGATTTCATATCCTGAAACTTTACTGAAGTTATCAGTTCCAGGAGCCTTTTGGCAGAGTCTTACGAATTCTCTAGCTATAGGATTATATTGTCAGTAAAGAGAGATAGTTTAGCTTCTTTTCCTATTTGGATGCTTTTTATTTCTTTCTGTTGCCTGATTGCTGTGGCTAGGACTTCCAGTACTACGTTGAATAGGAGTGGTGAGAGTGTATATCCTTGTCTGATAAAAATTATTTAAATCTCAGAAAGCTAACAATGGAATCAGGGGGATTTTAATAATATATTGATATTTTGCATTTTTATAATGTTTCCATCAAACTTGTGAAACATCAGACTTGGGGAGAACAATTCTGAGTTGGAAGAAGTTTACAGTAAAAAGTATCAGATTCATCTCTGTCTAAAACAGGTAAATTGAGATTAGGATGAAGAACACAGGAATGTTATTGAGAGTGCTGTAATGTGGCTCAGTAAGTAGATGTAGGGATAAAATCCTCTTGAGATATCCTCTGATGCTCAATTAGCACCATAAGATTGCGATAATAGAGTTGGCCAGGTGCCTCTTGCTTCAATTTAAACAACCATCTTTGGAGAAAGGACCCATGGAGCTTATTAACTAAGCAAGATTTCCTCTTGAAGCTTTGACAAAGCCATTTCCATTTTCTATTATTCAATTTGCCTAAATTTCATGTGTCAGCCAATAGATATTGGAAAATATAAATTTTAGAAATATGTCAAATTAATTCTAGGCATTCAAGACCCAATATTAATTCTAGGCATTCAAGACCCAATAGGTGGGATATGTTGTTGAGAATACTAGGTCAATATTTTTAGGTATTTTGGTCAAAACAGGGAGAGAAACATTCTTATGTTATGATTCTGAAACTCAGAATGTGAATTGCTAACATAAATTGAGATCAATACTCTTATCCTACTTTTGTCTCCTTACATTTTACTTTGCCAAAAGTCCAGATGAGAAAAAGGTCTTGAAAGTGGAAGTAAGGAAATTTGTTTTATATAAGCTGAATCACTTATTAATATGTACTATTAAAGGCTAAGAATGAATTTTAGAATTTAAAAGTTCATTGTATGTGTCTTTCAATGAAGCCAAAGTTATTGAGAATACCATATGGCTTTAGAAGATATATTTGGTGTCTTCAGGAACTTGAAGCTGCTAAATTATTAACAGCTGTCAGAATAGAATAGACCAAATGTATTTGGAGTTTAGTTCTTCATAGTGGGGAAATTTGTGGATTTCCTGCTTCAGCCCAACTGATGAGAAGAATCACAATATGAGAAGAAGTGATGAGAAGAACTTATAAATATGTTAGATGGTTGCACAGGATGAATAATTTTGCTACAGAATATGAGATAGATAAGAGAAAAGATAAATTTAAAGGCTGTATCATCAGTTTAAGACATAGACAATTAAAGTGGGAAAATAACACTGCCAATTGGTAGGAGTTTCATTATGCCCAGGGGTTCTCAGTCTAGGCACTACTAACATTTTGGGTCAGATAATTCTTTGTTGTGAAGTCTATCTTATTCATTGTAGGATGTTATATAATACATTGTAGCAGTATCTCTCAAATTAACCCATTAAATTAACCCATTAAATGAAAGTAGAAAGCCTTCCCCAGTTGTGACAACCAAAAATGTCTCTAGACATAATGAATGTCTTCTTGGGGGACAAACTTGTCCCTAGTTGAGAACCACTAAGCTAGACTACTTCAAAATAGTTCCAAAAGTCACATTTTGGTTATATGCTCAAGATGGAACAGGATGGAGAAGGTTTATTGAGAACTTTGTTGAACATGTTATCAGAATGAAGCTTTGTTTCAGAAGTACTGTAATTAAGGTGTAGCTCCTGCCTGTATATTATATTGATGAAAAGCTGATTATTTTTTTTTCAGTCCAGAGTTAAATGAGTCTAATAGGAGCACAAATATTGTAGGTGATGAAATTGTCTTTTATTTTTGCCTCCCTCCTAAAAGCCTTACAAATATATGCAAGACAGCCAGAATTATTTTCCAAAACTAAATCTATAGTAGGGTGGCATTGGATAGCCATTTCTGGGTATAACTTTCCACTTGCTTAAGTTTCACTACATCTACTTGGAGACCTACGTAATCTTATGTGCCTGTCTTCATATATTCTAGACTAAATGATATGTATGACAAAGACTATTTGTATGCACCAAATATCCTTATGCTCCTCTCCTTTTCTCAGCCTCCCTTGCAGCTAAGCTGGGGACACATAACTGGTTCTGCCCAGTGGAATGTGAACTGAGCACGGCTTCTGGGCCAAAGAAGTTAAAAGCCAGAATGCCTCTTCCATCTCTCTCCTTGCCTGTCAGAGTGACTTTGGGGACTTTGCGCATATGTGTCCTTGTGAACCAAAGAAATAGCTGTTCCTTTGCTCCTTTTTTTTCCATTTTATCTGTTTTCTCTTTTTCTGTGATGTCCATTAGTGGGAAGTTGGACTTTCTGAATTAATCTGCTTAATTCTCTTTTATTTCCAATGGTCATCACTTTATATTTCTGCTTTCTTGAACCCAGTTGGAATTTGATCACATGGAATAGAAGGTTCAGCTAAGACTTAAGAGCACGGGCACCACTACTAGCTGCGTTTATTCATGTTAATGATATTATGGTGAGAAACAACATATACATGGGGTAAACATTTACCTGGAATGGTGCTACACATAATCTAGCACATTCTGCATCAGAGGAAGGTCAGGAGATTTGGGGTCTGATTTTTCTGTAAATAAAGGATATATGACAAGGTGTCAGACTTGGGAGGCAGCACATAGATCATGGTCATTACAGCATGCCCTCTGCTGCCAATTGTATGGATATGAATTTCAGTTTTGACACTTATTTGTTATGTGACCTTTGGCCTGTTACATAAACTCTCTGAGCCTGACTTGTCTGATCTGAGGAATGAACGTTAGTACCTATAGATTGTAAGTATGTAATGTATTTTAAGCCCTTATAAGAGTATGTGTGCTGTAGCATAGAATCCTTCCTTCCTTCCTTCCTTCCTTCCTTCCTTCCTTCCTTCCCTCCCTCCCTCCTTCCTTTCTTCCTTCCTTCCATCCTTCCTTCCCTCCTTCCCTCCCTCCCTCCTTCCTTTTTTCCCTCCTTACATCCTTCCTTCCCTCCCTCTCTCCTTCCTTTCTTCCTTCCATCCTTCCTTCCCTCCCTCCCTTCTTCCTTCCTTCCCTCCTTCCCTTCCTTCCTTCCTTCCCTCCCTCCTTCCTTCCCACCTTCCCTTCCTTCCTTCCCTCCTTCCCTTCCTTCCTTCCCTCCTTCCCTTCCTTCCTTCCCTCCCTCCCTCTTTCCTTCCTTCCTTCCTTCCTTCCTTCCTTCCTTCCTTCCTTCCTCCCTCCCTCCTCCCTCCCTCCCTCCCTCCTTCCTTCCTTCCTTCCTTCCTTCCCTTCCTTCCTTCCTTCTCTCCCTCCCTCCCTCCCTCCTCCTTCCTTCCTTCCTTCCTTCCTTCCTTCCTTCCTTCCCTCCTTCCCTTCCTTCCTTCCCTCCCTCCTTCCTTCCTTCCTTCCTTCCTTCCTTCCTTCCTTCCCTCCCTCCCTCCCTCCTTCCCTTCCTTCCTTCCCTCCCTCCCTCTTTCCTTCCTTCCTTCCTTCCCTCCCTCCCTCCCTCTTTCCTTCCTTCCTTCCTTCCTTCCTTCCCTCCCTCCCTTCCTCCCTCTCTTCCTTTCTGTCTTCCCTTAAAATGCTACTTTTATTGTAAGTGCTATCTGGGTGTTTGCTCTTACTGTTAGTTGCGTTGTAAATTAAAAGCATTATCTATGATGAGCCTATGAGCTTGAGAATTTTTTGAGTTCTGTAGAGCCTGTTGTATTTCTCACTATATACTCCCACAGTTGGCATAAATAAGTTAAGTGCTTTCATAATTTCACTTGCTTCATCTTTTCTATCAGGCACAGGATTGCTGGTAACATAAGTGGTACATAAGGCAAAATAAGACGGTGCCTTTTCCTCTGGGCATGTCAGTGTTTGTGCCTGTTTTGGCGAGCACAGCATGGGCTGCATTTCATTCCCCATGTACCTACAGGCACCTGCAGACTGAATGCTACACCACTGTGCAGGGCCCTGACTGGGACATTACTCCCATAAGGAGAGCTGGCCAGGGTGACTCAACTCTCACATTCCAGTGTGAATTCTGTCACTGGGATTGGGTTTCTAGTAAAGGTGGCATTTACTGTCTTGATTTCTTGGCCCTCCCCTTGCTGCTCTCAAAGGTGGGGGGCATCAAGCCTATCACTCGAAGGCCTAGGTATGGGAGGGAATCAACAGCTTGGCTGTCAAGTCCTTAATCCTATGGGTATTCTTAAATCTTTGAGATTGGATGAGATTAGTTAGGTATAGTGAATGAAATAAGAAGACAAAAGAACAGGGCTGAGCCCTAAGGACCTCAAACTTTCAGAGATCATCTGAAAAGACAGGAGTGGGCAAGAGATATTGAAAAGCAGAACTCACAAAGAAAGGAGAAAAGTGAAGGAGGAATTATCACAGAAGGTAAGCGAGGAGAGAGATATAAAACCAAAGCCTAGGCTTTGTGAATAGCTATGGGGGTTATGTGGTTGTGCAAAGTATTGTAATAATTCATAACTCACTGAAAAGTAATGCTAGCATTTCTATTTCCTCCTGATCACCCTCCTGTCTCATAGGTGACAGCCTCTGATGCAGATTCAGGACTCTATGGCTTTATTGAATATTCTCTTTATGATGGATTCCTGAGCTATGAAGCACCTCAGGCATTCCGGATTGACCCTCATGATGGGCAAATCTGTGTTTCTCAAGATATCGACAGGGAAAGGGATCCAGCTACCTATGATCTCCTGGTGAAAGCTAAGGACGGGGTAAGTTTTTACATATGAAGTTTATTTTAAATATAATCACAAGTGAGCCACTGTGTGTACATCACAGAGGACCAATGATGATCAGTAATTGGGTCATTCTGTTTCATGTATCACTACCTCTTTCCTTTGCTGAAGTTTTTTGAAGCAAATATCAAGCATGTTATTTCACCCGTAAATAATTCAATAATATCTCTAAAAATGACTTTAAAAACACAGAACTACAAAAGATTAACAATAACGCTTTAATGATATCTAATATCCTTTCTATGTTAAATTTTCTTGAGTATCTAAATATGTCTTTTATAGTTGGTTTCTTTGAATGAAGATCCAAATAAGTTCACAAATTGATTTGATTGATGTATTCTTTAAGTTTCCATCTATAACAGTCAGGCCTCTTACCTGTTCTCCTATGGCTTTTTTAAAAAACCAAGTCACTTGTACGGTAGATTTCCCACGTGCTAAATGTGGCTGATTACATCCTTGGGATTCATTTACCGTGTTCTTCCATTCCCTCTATTTCCTATAAACTGGCATTAGAGACAGAGAGCTGATTGTTTTCAGATTCATTTAGGGGATGCCATTTGCTTCTTATTGCATCAGCAGACACATACCATTATTTTATTAGAGGTTGAAAAATGGTAACTTTTGAATTCTATTATTCCTTTTGCATTTATTATCTGGAATTCTTCAACTAAGGAAAATGTTCTCACAACAACTATTTGATTACTCTTAAGTATAATTCATACAGGAAATGCAGGATAAGGCTTGATTATTTGTTTTTATTTTACCAGTTTTTTTTGAATAGTAGCTTGCTATCTTAACTATCTCCAAAGATAAACAATAATTTTTTTCCTACTTTGAGTATAAATTCCTGGATTTTAAAAAATTTGATGTATTTCAATACATTTCTGACCCTATCCTTTCTGATGTTCTCATTGACCCATTCTTGATCAGTGAAGGCACCTTCAGTTTGATCCCTTTGTCTTTTTTTGTTGTTAAACTTTTCAATTGACATATAAAATGCATACAGAGAAATGCACAAATAATAAGTGTATAGCTCAATGGATTTTTGCAAAATGAACAGACCCATAAAAGCAAATGAGAAAACGTTACAAGAACCCAGAAGCCCCCTCTTTGCCTCTTGTTGTAACTGTCCTCCCTCCACCCCTCCATGCCCTCATCCCTGCCTTTTTAGAAACCACTGTTGACTTCTAACACCAAGCATTAGTATACCAATTTTTTTAACTTTCAGTGAATGGCATCATACAGTATGTGTTTCTGTCAAGTTTCTTTTGCTGAACATTATTTGCCAGAATCATTTATGCTGTTGTGTATAGCAATAGTTCACTCATTCTCATTGGCTTATAGTATGCCTTTATGTGAATATACAATAATTTTAACCTGTTCTATAATTGGTGGTATCCATTTTAGGCTGTGCTTCTTTTAACATTCTTACACTTGCAATATGGTGAACAAATGTATGCATTTCTCTTTTGTATATACTTAGGAGTAGAATTGCGCTCCCACCAGTAACGTATGGAAGTTTCATTTGCTACACATTCTCCCTAATGTTTGATATTTAATGCCTTTTCTATTATAGAAATAATAGTACTTATGTAATGATATGTCACATTGGGGTTTTACTTTGTATTTGTTTGATAACTAATGAGGTTTTTTTTCATGTTTATTGCTATTCGTATAATTTGTGAAGTGTCTATTCTTCACAAAAGAAAACCCTTTATTCATTTTCCATTGTTATTGTTGGATCTTTTTCTTACTGACATGCATGAGTTCTTTATATTTTTGGCCTGAAAGTCCTTTTTTCAATATATTTATTGCATATATTTTTCTCCCATTCCATGGCTGGCCTTTTCTATCCTTATTGGTTTCTTTTGAGGAACAGAAGTTCTTCATTATAATAGAGCTCAGTAGTTTCTCAGTTTGTTTCCCTTTATAGCTAGTGATTTTTGTGTTCTTTTAAGAAATATTTGCTTATCTTAGGGATATGAAGATGTTCTCTTATTGTTTTCCTCCAAAATTTTTGTTTTGTTTTACCTTTCATACTTACTATTTTTCAATCTAGTGGGAAGCAGTTTTGTTATTTTTTTTCCCTATGGTTAACTCAGCACCACTTACTGAAATGGTTATTCTCACTTTTACCTATTTATCCACCTTAGTGCTGGCAACATCTCTCTTAATTATTTTAGGTTTATCATAGGTCATGGTATCATACATTCTTTTAGCTTTGTTCCAACTTAAAATTGCCTTGACTATTCTTGGCCATTTACATTTCCAAATACAGTTTAGAAACAACGTGTTCAATTTGCACAGAAAAGGTGGCCTACTATACACACCGTTCTGCGCTTTGATTTTTTTTCACTTATTTCATTTTGGAGACTTTACTTATATTTTTCACTTACACATTTTGAAGACCTTCCTTGTTTCTTTTTCATCTGCTTACTACTCCTTTGTATAGACGGACCCTACTAACACCCCTCTGGTCTAATCATTCTCTTTTGAAATTAGTGAGAGAATCCACCTATTTAAGCTATGAATTTTGGGGAAAAATGAGTCTAAATATATTGCAAGTAAACATGTAAAAATGAACATGAAGTAAAGCCTTTATATTCAATAAAATATTCATGATCTGTTTGGTTAGATTTTTGCCAATACCTTACTATGTGGTTTCAGGAATCCCTGACTCTATGTAAGAAAATATGTAGGAAACAAAAAATAGGAGTAAACAGAATTTATATTAATTCAAGTCTATGTAATTATTTGAAGCCCAATAGATGCACACCCAAATATTAATCCAAAGCTTTAGAAATGTATTCTTGATAGATTTTGAGACAATTGTATAATGCCATCCTAGAATTGAATAGTGCGTTTAAAACACTACTCTCATGAAAACCACCAGCAAGAATTAGCTGTGTCTTCCAGGCTACCGTCTGCTGTCCACTGTGATCTAAACGAGCCCCTGTTGATTCAACTAGCTCCCAGGTTTTGGTGGCCAGATGCAGGACACAGAGATCCTTGTAGTGGTAGAACTGCTGTCCATCAGGAGAAACAAGCTCCCCTGCAAACACTCGTAATCTGTCTGTCACATCAATGCACCACGACAGCTTGGAGAGCACAGTGCCCCAGAAGTGCATTGGGAATTTTGACTTAAATCCAGGTGTGTTTTCTGGTATTGTAGATATAGAGGTGGTTATATAAGCAAGATTTTTTGCTATTAAAATATTCACCTCCAAAAAGGATCAATTCATTGTTTTCAGGATGAGCAGAGAATGACACATTTAGCCCTGGTGAAGGTGAGGAACATGATGTTTCTATAATCTGAGTCTTCTTAACATCTTGTGCCTGGAAATGGGTTATCAGAGCTTCGAGTTTTCCTTCTTCCCTAAGTGCTTGCACACCTTCTCCATCTTGGCTGTGATTTTCTCCTTCTTGCCCTCTTGCCCGTCTTGCAGGTATGAGGCTGAATGGAGATCCAGGCAGGGAGCTGTGTGCAGGAGGGAACCCTCTTGTGAGCAGGTCCCCTCCTGGAAGCAGGACACCTCCTGGAAGTAGGTTTATGTGAAAACGGGGCCTGGCACAATCTCAGGGATGCATTTTAAAAAACAAATTCTAGAAAAGCCTCCACATCACAGGCTTTTAACAAATCCCTAACCTTCACTCTCTACCTAAAACTGCCTCCAGCATTCCTTATGTTTGCTTCAGAATATATGGAGAGCAAGAACATATGTGTTTTCATGTGAGTGTATGTGTATATATACACATATAGTATGTATATATGTATATAAACATATATACAAATATAGTTATCCAGTGTGCAGTGTTTATTCTGTTGACTGCGTAATCCTCATGAATTTCTTCTGTGATGAACTGAGTTTTTACAGGGTGACTTCTGCATCTATCATAATTATTCTTTGCAATATTAATTAGTACATGTCCCTCAGAAACGCATAGTCAAAAAGGTTGGCAAAGAGAAAGATGACAAGGTTGGTAATGACTTAGTAGTCTTCCCCTGAAAGCAATGTAGACCGCATGCAAAGAATAAATTAACGCAGACAGGATATTTTAGGTTTATGTTGTTGGATTCTAGGCCATAATGAATTTATTTAAAACAATAAACTGAACCTTGGCAGAAGTCCTTTAACTTTATATTATTACCTTGACAATCTATGGTTTTTCCTCTGATTCCTTCTCTTTCTAATAAATGTCCTGAAAGCCCTTTAGAAGAAAGTTGCTGAGAACCCATTTGCCGGTGGTTACTAAGAGATTTTTATCTGCCAATAGAAGAATTTTTCTTGTAAAATACATTGATGTTTGTTGCCACTGCTCTACTTATCCTTGTGATGACTTTCAATATTTTTTCAACTGAGTCACTTCTACTCTACTGATATTACTTCTGAAATACTCTATTTTTACTGCTACTGCTGCTGCTATTTATCTCATAAGTCATGAGAATGCTATAAGATTACATAATGGAACCGAACAATGAATTACATTGGCAATCAAGTGGTCTTCACAATAAAGCTCTACAATTTAATTATTCTATGCTTATATCTAATTTTCCATTTCCTTTTCCCATTCATTTTTACCAAAGAGATTTTTTTGGTGTATATGCTTATTAACACTCTGTCTCTATTTTTTGTTACATCCTGGATTCTGTAGCTGACATATGTGTTTGAGATAAAGCCATTTAAACTCCATCTCACCACTGAAGGTTTAAGGGAGGGTTTTGTCAGATGAGCAATATAGGAAGTAAATGGACTGAGCTCTTCACTGTTGTATACATTCATGAGAAAAGTTGGCTACTGAAGTTGTGCTCATAGTTTGTGTGCAATGCAGTTACTACCAAAAAGTAAACTTGCTGAGTAAAAAGGCACACTCATTTTCATTTTAATAGATTATGTTCTTTCACTTTCTAACAAATGTTCAAATGCTTATTCCTGTCTTTCATTTCCTTCATTACCACCCTCCACCTGTTCGAGGAATGAGCAGTTGCCCCGTCACCCCATTGTCCCGTGTTTTCTAACTAAATTGTCCGGACCGTATCTCAGATTTCCCACAGTTCTTTAATCTATGACCAGGATGTATCCCAAAATATCTTCAATACTCCTTTACCTCCTTCTAATCTCTAAAAGTTTAAGCGTCCCAGCCATTTATTATTATCCATATTCTCCTCCCTACCCTGCCCAGTTCATCCCTTAATTTGAATCAGTCTCCTTCTGATGTGGTTTGGATCTGTATCCCATCAAGTCTCACGTCAAATTGTAATCCCCAGTGTTGGAGGTGGGGCCTTGTGGGAGGTGTTTGGATCATGGGGGTGGATTTCTCATGAATAGTTTAGCACCGTCCCCCGTTGGTACTGTTCTCCTGATAGTGAGTGAGTTCGCATGAGATCTGGTTGTTTAAAAGTGTGTAGCAACACCCCTCCACCTCCGCCTTCTCTCTTGCTCCTGCTCCTACCGTTTAAGATGTCTTGCTCCCCTTTGCCTTCTGCCATGATTGGAAGCTTCCTGAGGCCTTCCCAGAAGCTGAAGCTGCTATGTTTCCTGTTTACCTGCAGAACCATGAGCCAATTAAACCTCTTTTCTTATAAATTAATCAGTCTCAGGGTTTTTTTTAATAGTAATGTGAGAATGGACTAATACACCTACCTGCCTTCTCTGCCCTTTGAAATGCTTCTACCATGCCCTTTGAAACTCATGGTCCATTATTTGGCAAACTCCTTTATGAACTTAAGCTGGTCTCTGATTGTTCCTTTAACTTTCGGCCCTGATTAAAACAACCTACCCGCCGAGGATATCCATTCCTTTCTGCACTTTCACAAGGACGCCCATGGTGCACCAATCACAAGCTGGCAGGAAGTGAGTTCGGTGCCCTTCTTGTTGCCCAGGGCAGCATCCAAATAATTTCTACTCCTTTCTCCATCAAAAACGAATCCCTTTTGAAGTTCATGTTGTCTGACTATCCCATAGATACTTCTCCTCTTTTTTTTTTTTCTGTCATGAT
Organism: Nomascus leucogenys; assembly: GCF_006542625.1. Taxonomy (NCBI): domain Eukaryota; kingdom Metazoa; phylum Chordata; class Mammalia; order Primates; family Hylobatidae; genus Nomascus; species Nomascus leucogenys. Next base: position 75,051,598 of record NC_044387.1, on the reverse strand, counting down.
TTAAACCTCCTTATCACTTAGGACTTTCACACTTTGTTCACAGTCTTCCTCTTCACCAGTTTCCTCATCATTCTGGGAGATTTTACTCTTCATTTGCTAAACAACCCAGCACCCTGAGCCTCTCAGTTCCTTGACTTTCTCATTTCCAAGGATTGTCACCAGTAATTGCACAGCTTTGACATCTTGGCTTCAAGCATGCTGTATCCGATAAACATTTTTATCTTTCTGTCTAATTTACAGTAGCACGTCCACTCTAATCAATAATTCTTCTCCCATGTTAAGATCATTGATTTGTTACCCATCACTAAAGTCACTCAGTTGCAAACTCCCTTTAGTTTCTCCATTCAATAGAACTCTCCTGGTAAAACCCCAGCCCTATGTAAATCTGACTCTGCATTTTCTGCCCTTCCACCTCAGCAGCTAAAGTACTTGGAGAAAAATGACAGGTCTGCTTGAGAGAGGAAGGTCTTACCTTCCTGCCACCAAATCCACTAACCTACCTGTATATCAGCTCACATTCTTTGCTTTCTTTTCTGTTATCTTTTTAGAGATGTCCCTTCTTGCATCAAAAGCAAATCTCTCTACTGTTTAGGGTCCCATCCATTCTGGCCTTCTTACAGGTAACATTTCTATAATGATTTTCTCTTTTTTCCTGCATCATTGATTTATCAAGTTCTTTTGGATGACCCTCATAAGCATACAGGGCATAATAATAGTCTCTGTCTTAAAAAATACTCTGGATTCCTTTTGGTGTCATGTACCTTTTCAGAAAACCATTTTATTCCTCTTCTTTCCTTCACAGCAAGTCTACTAAATTAGTTGTCTCCATTTCCTCACTTTTCAATCTTTATTTGATCTATTTTTCCCTCTCTACCTGTTCTATAAAACTGCTTTTCTCTACATGGTTACTGTTGTGCCATAACCTGGGATTCTTTATTTATTTTTATCTGATTCATCCTCTCAATAAGTTTGAAAATATTCTTTAGATGCTGCTTCTTTTGGATTTGGTGATGTCACAACTTATGTTTCTTTTTTTTCCCCTTTAAGAAGCTGGAACCTCATTTCCTTCCACCTTTGTTTATTGAATCATGAAATATAGACTGGAGTTCATTGACATAGAAAGCTCACTGGAATGAAACTACAGCTCACAAGAGCTGAGAGATGTGAAGGAGAGATGTTATTAATATTCTACTATTCAGGAGTCCCAGAAGGCAAGAACAAAGAGAATGGAAAGCAGACAATTACCGAAGTAGAAGTAACAGTAGAAAATGTTCCCTACCTGCTGACTGCCCTAGGCGACCCTCCTGCCTCCAATATTATATGCTTTCGAGCTTGGAGCTTTCCCAAACTACTTTCATCTTTTACAGTATAACTTGAGGGAATTGGGTTTCCTACCACAATCCTCACAATTAAATGCTTAAAATGAAATTAAAATGCCACATGAATCATTGGTGGAAAAAGAAAGGATAAGACAAAATTAAGACATATTCATGCATGGAATTTATGGGATGTATTAGCTACCTATTGCTGTATAACAAATTATTCCTGAACCTAGCAGCTTAAAATAGCAAACATTCATTATCTTACATAGTTTCTAAGGGCCAGGAACCTGCAAGTGGCTTTGCTGGGTGGCTCTGACTCAGTCTCTCATGAGGTTGCGTTATCGAAATGGTTTCCATGAGCTGGACAGAAGTTTAGCTACACAGCATTGGGAAGTGCACACTCTAAGTGGATGGAGAAAATTAGTTTAGATCAGCTATTCCCGCACTGTGTTCTGTGGGAAACTGGTTTCCCATGTTTCTTTCAAAGAGCATTCTGGGGCCTAAAAAGAGTGGGGAGCACCTCAGAACTCACTCCCTCTAGAAATGTACACGCAAACGTCTCTGTGAGAAGTTCTGAGGCATAGAATGCATCCACTTAACTTGGTGAATTCAGCATTTTCCCACCTTTTTGTCTGAGCAACTTCTTTATTTTTTTGTAAAGATGCATCTCTTCTTCCCTATCCCAGATACCTCTTTCTAAAATCTAGATTTGATCTTGTCATTTCATTGAGGACAGCAATAGTTGTCCCATGTGGGTGTTTAAGAAGACAACATTAGACTTCTGTCCTTTTACATTTTATTTTTCTGATATTTGTAATATAAATAATACATTAGCACAGTAAATGTATATACAGTTTATTAACAGATAAAAATATATATTAAGAATATGCACATCACATTTTAAACTGACGGAGTCTATTGCTGTGTAGAATAAATCTGTCCTCCTTAGCACTTAAATCAGGTGACAGGAATCTGACTGCCAAGCCTGTCCTCTGGATTGTGCCCAGCCTCTGTCACTACACACCCAGCCCTCTCTAGCCCCACTAGTGTGCTTACCCTACCGGCAACAAAAATGTATTGTTGGCCAGGCACGGTGGCTCACGCCTGTAATCCCAGCACTTTGGGAGGCCAAGGTGGGTGGATCAGCTGAGGTCAGGAGTTCGAGACCAGTCGGACCAACATGAACAAACTCCATCTCTACTAAAAATACAAAATTAGCCGGGTGTGGTGGCATGTGCCTGTAATCCCAGCTATTTGGGAGGCTGAGGCAGGAGAATCACTTGAACCCGGGAGGCAGAGGTTGCGGTGAGCCAAGGTCGTGCCATTGCACTCCAGCCTGGGCAACAAGAAAGAAACTCCGTCTCAAAAAAAAAAAAAAAAAAAAAACCAGAAAGTATTATACGTTTTCCACTTTGTGGAAAACATTTGCTTATTTTTTATAGCATTGCCTGATTTAGGATCTTTGTTCTTAAATATCTTAAGCTGGGGCAATATTCATTTCTTCATATTTTCCCCACTTTTTCATTACTTCTCTTACCTCAACCCTAAGTGACTTCTTGAATTTGAGGAGAAATAAAAAAGAAAGAGGAAAGGGAAAGGAAAAGGGAAAGCAAAACTGAGAAGGAAGGCAGTTTGGAGCATCAACAGGGTCTGTGGCAGAGGTGAAGGAATATTTTCTATAAGCTTATCACCAGTGTGCTGTCCCCTCTTACTACGTCGAACCTGGAGACATACAGGTTACTTAGGGTGGCTGCAGATGTAGGGCCACCCTGCATTTTAAGCATAAAGGCCAGATGGATGAACTTGCATTGTTCTTTGTGGAATCATAACCAGCCCCATTTCTCCTATTCTAATTGATAGCCAGCATGGCTCTGGCACTTTATTCAACTCAGAACATGGAAAATCAGACTATTTCTAAATTATTTCCGCATCATTTTTTAGTCCTCAAAGCCTGGAGTACAAGGGACCTCAGAGCTCAGAGCTCAGAGCAGGACAGCCATTTCTGGGTTTGTTTTACCTTCCTCCCAAACAATCTTCATTCTTGCCCTCCATCCCTCCCTCCCTGTCAACAAGTGCTTCCTCTCTGTCTGCATGGCAGCAGTTCTCCCTTTGTCTCTTGCCAAATCTTCTTCCTCCTTGTCCTTTTTCCTCCTTGCTCTATGCCTCCCTGCCAGAGCAGAAAAAGGAAACAAAAAAGATGAGGAGGAGGAGGATACATGAGTGAGAAAACCCAAGCTGTTGTGACTTACCAAGGATTTTTGTCAAAGATGAAAGTGTCAAAATGTACCAGATAGAAACGGAAAATGGTGCTTTAAAGTAGGAACATGTGTTTTACTTTAGAAAAGTAAAAACGGCAGAGGATTATTTTCTTCTATTTCATTTGCTCTCTTTCTCCTTGATTTTAGATGGAGGCAACACAAAATAAGCAGTATGGGATCCACTTCTCACTATTTTAGGTGCTGTATTCCCTTCTAAAACTTGAAAAATTCAGAATCCCCAAACAAATGTGGCCCCCAGGATCTGGGATGAGTACCTGCACTGCTCCTGTCCTCCTTCAGGCCCCATCCACTCTGGACTTGATTCAAAGAGCCTCCTCCTGCCTGTTCTCCCTCCTTCCACCGTGCTGCTCTTCGGTCTGTTCTGAACACTGCAGCTAGAGCAGCGTTAACATCTCGGTGAAATCAGGCCACTCTTGTGCTCAAAGCCCTCCTGTGGGGAAGAACCATGCCCTTCCAGAGACCTGCAGAGGTCCCTAGGACTCACTCCTGCCTCTCTGACCTCAGCCCTTCCTGCTTCCTTGCTGCGGCTGTGCAGGCCTGAGAGGCACACCACGTTCCTGCCTCAGGGCCTTTGGCTCTGCTCTTTCCTCTGCCTGTTATTCTTTCCTTTCTGGTAACTGAAGTCTAGCTGCCTCATGTGGGTCGGTCTGCACACCAATGGTACCTCCCTAGTGAGGGCCTCACCAGGGCACCCCTCCGCCCATGCTCCCTCACACCTTCTTCTTAGCACTTACCAGCATTCATTTAAAAATTATCTTAGGGATAAAAGTGATTTTGATTTCTTTTTGGACATCAGGACAACTTTCCTTGAATGTATTTGGCCTCTACTCTGAAATTTTTGCCTCACAGCTGCTCTAAGTGGAAATCTCATTCCATGCTTAAGAATCAGCAGTGAAGTGTACATACCATGCTATTACCTATGAATTCATACATCAAGGTCGAAAATAAAATGAATATATAGACGTGTTTGTTGGTATGTGTGTGTGTGTATGTATATATACACACTCTTTTGAAATGACAAGTGTATATATGGGGGTGTGTGTATATGTATATACATACATATACATATACACACCCCCACATATTCAAATTCTGTTGTTTCAAGACTATTGTAGGGCCATTGTCAATTATTCTACATCCTAGTGTTCAGCAAAAGCCCATTTGTAATCACCGCTCATTCATCCACCAGGGTGGGCTAAGTGCCCAAGCCTTTGTTCGTGTGGACCTGGAGGACGTGAATGATAATCATCCTATGTTTAACCCATCAACCTATGTGACGAGCATCAGTGGTGAGACCCAGCCAGGCACCGAGATCATCAATGTTCTTGCCACTGACCAGGACTCTGGGATATATGGGACAGTGGCTTATGAGCTTATTCCAGGAGATGTGTCGTCCCTTTTTACCATTGACTCCACCACAGGTATGTGATCTTGGAACAGTTTTCATCCTTTGGCTATAAAGTTTCTGCTTAACTATTTAACAGCCAGAAAATTAGAAAAAGTGACTTTTTTTTCAATAATGGGGGTGTTGCAGGACTCACTTAACCTTCTAGCAGACACTGAAGTGTATTGAAAATGGCTGAGGCTTTGTAATGGGTTAGACCTGGATCTGAGTCCCAGCTTTGCCTACTACTGATCTTGTGGTCTTTATTGGCCTCAGTGTCCTTACCTTAAAAGTAGTGTTGGCCGGGTGCAGTGGCTCACGCCTGTAATCCCAGCACTTTGGAGGGCCGAGGTGGGTGGATCATGAGGTCAGGAGTTCAAGACTAGCCTGGCCAAGATGGTGAAACCTTGTCTCTATTAAAAAAAAAAAAATAACAAAAGTTAGCCGGATGTGGTGGTGGGCGCCTGTAATCTCAGCTTCTCAGGAGGCTGAGGCAGAGAATTGCTTGTACCTGGGAAACCAAGGTTGCAGTGAGCTGAGATCACGCCACTGCCCTCCAGCCTGGGTGACAGAGAGACTCCGTCTAAAAAAAAGAAAAAAAAAAAGTAGGGTTATCTGGGCTCTGTGGCTGACTCCTGTAATCCCAGCTACTTGGGAGGCTGAGGTGGGAGGATGGCTCGAGGCCAGGAGTTTGAGGCTGCAGTGAGCTATTAAGCTATGATCAGGCCACTGTCCTCCAGCCTGAGTGACAGAGCAAAACCCTGTCTCCAAAAAAAGAAAACAAAAAAGTAGCACTGATAATACCTATGTTGCAAAGTTTTTGTGAGAGAACTAAAGACAGTAATTTATGTAGAAATGGTTGGCCAGGATTTACCTTGCAGATGTTAATTTCCCTTTATTTGTACGATCATGCCATCTGAGGGTGACTCAAGGGTGACTGAGCCTCATTTGGATGTATTAGTAGCTAAGATTAGTGCAAAGACATTTGTACAGGCGTCCAAAGTAGATCCTTTTCTTTGTACTAGGTCTGGCATTCCCTTAGTCTCTTTGGGTTTTAGTTTCCTTGTTTTTAAAATGATACCTAAAGCTCCTTTTAGTTCTCTACAATGGTAATTGCATATCTGCCAAAGAATCCCAGTGGGCAAGCTGTCTTTTAGAAATAATGAATATTTAAGAAGTTACCTTCCATTTTCTATTCATTAGCTTGTTGCTAACAAAATAATGGTTTAAATATTTGATTATAAGACAATAAAAAATTTCAAATATATAATATGACATTACAATACTTTTGAGATACTTAGAGATACTCTGGTCCAAAACTGAGGCTGCAAGAAAAGGAAAGAAAAAGAATTTTTTTCTTTTGCATTTTTCCACCTGATCCAAACAATGGGTAGAATGTGTTTCTATTGTAATGATAATGATAATGTCAGATGCTACACTAGACATTTTCTGTACATTGTCTTATTGGATCTTCACAACATGCTTTGTAATAGCCATATACAGTAGAAACAAATGATAATTTACACAGGAAATTTAATGTGCTATGTGAGTGTGCCCTCTCACCCAGCCCCATTAAGTAGAGAGCCGTTGCTTCTTCCTGGAAACTGTGCTTTGTCTGGCTTGTGCAACTGGCCAGGGATTAATTGTTTATACTGGCAGTCTTTGTAAGGCAAAACTTTCCTTGCTCAAAATAATACACTGATGTGGCCCCTTTAACATTTCAAAGATCAGAAGAAAATACTTTTGTGGGAAATTAGTCTGTTTAATCTCAGCTTTTTCAAAATTCATCTTAACTGAGGACTTAACTGCCCATCAAATCGTCAGGCCCTCTAGGGCACTAGCACTGCCAAAAATATATAGGTCAGCCAGTAATCAGGGCACGGGATCTAAAAGCATTTAACAGATTGTTTTAAAAAGACATTCACACACTCATCATTCAGTCTTCCCTGGAAGATCTGGAAGAATGAACTACACCGTATTCTGTTTTTAGAAGAGATCTCTCTTGCTGTCCTGGCCGAAGCCAGACTCATGCTCCCCTTCCTGGCAGCGACTATAGCACAAATGCCATTGTTAATCGTGGAAAACACTCTGTGTGGGTCATTATCTTAGGGAACTTTCATGGAATTTTATTTTTAAGCAAAGACCAAATTTATATGGAAATAGCCTTGGGTTGTTATTGTTGGCCGTTTTGATACCCGCATATTTAGATTGAAGACATTTCTCAGTCAAATAGTGCTTGGAATTTTGTCGCACTTAATCATAACTCATGAGAAATTCATGAGGACTGGTAGTGCTTTACTTTAACCTTTAGAGGAGAATGAAAAAGCATCGTGACTAGCTATGGGAAAAAGTTGTCCGGTGAACAGGCAGTCCCTAAGTTGAATGGTTGAGTTCTGAAAGTTCATCTGTTGGTTGACAGCAACTGAGAACACATTGTATATAATTATGGCGTACAAGGTGATGTTTTGATGTGTGTATATTGTGAAGTGATTAAATCAAGCTGGTTAACATATCCATCACCTCTCACACTTAGAATTTTTTGTGGTGGGAATATTTAAGACCTACTCTCTTAGTAATTTTCAAGTATAGAATATATTATTATTAATACATTATTATTAATGCTATAAAATAGATCTTCAGAACTTACTCATCCTGTCTAACTGAACCTTTGTAACCTTTGGCCAACATCTCCAATTACCCCAGCCCTTGGCAACCACCATTCTACTCTCTGTTTCTATGAGTTCAATATTTCTAAATGCCACATGTCAAAGTGAGACCATGCAGTATTTGTCTTTCTGTGCCTGGCTTATTTATTTAGCATAATGTTCTTGAGGTTCATCCATTATTGTCACAAATGATAGGCTGTCCTGTTTTAAGGCTGAATAGTACTCTATTGTGTATATATACCACATTTTCATTATCCATTTATCTATGTATGGACCCTTTGGTTGATTCTATATCTTGGCTATTACGAATAATGCTGCAATGAACATACTAGTGCAAATATATCTTTGACATACTGATTTTTTTTCCTTTGGATATGTACTCAGAAGTAGACTTTCCGGATCATATTTTAGTTCTATTTTTAACTTTTAAAGGAACCTCCATACTGTTTTCCATAATGACTGTAACACAGTTTCTGTATAAGGATGTTCTCAAAGAATAGAACAAGAAGCAGTATTAGAATATACAGTTGACTCTTGAACAATGCAGAGGGTAGAGATGTTGACCCTCCATATAGTTGAAAATCTGTGCATAACTTCTGACTCCCCCAAAACTTAACTGCTAATAGCCTATTACTGACTGGAAGCCTTACCCATAACATAAATAGTGGGTTAACACATATTTTGTGTGTTTTATATATTATATACTGTATTCTTACAATAAAGTTAGCTAGAGACGGGAAGTTATTATTAAGGAAATCATCAAGAAGAGAAAACATATTTACCATTCATTAAGTAAAAGTCTTCATCCTCATCATCTTCATGTTGAGATGGCCGAGGAGGAAGAGGAAGGGGAAGGGTTGGTCTTTCGGTCTCGTGGGTGGCGGAGGTGGTAGAGACGGAGGAAAGGGCAGGCAGGAGAGGCAGGCATACTTGTAAATATTATTGAAAAGTATCCGTGTATAAGTGGACTCATGCAGTTCAAACCCATGTTATTCAAGGCTCAACTGTAGTCTTCCTCTTCTGGATATTTTCTTTCAGGAACCTACATAAAGCTGGACTTTCTTGCTCCCATCATATGGCCGGTCTTTACAGAGGCTGCCAGTGTAAACACAGTCCTAAGAAAGTGCCCCTATCATGTATTTGTGGAATAAATGAATAAATAACATCTAGAAATATTGAAAAAGTACCTTAAATCCTTCCTACAGCCTGTTAAAAATTGCATGGGAGTTTCATTGATATATGGAGCAAAACTGCCCAGGAGTCCGAGACCTGCCTGGGCAATATAGCGAGACCCTGTTCTCCTGAAAAAGATATATGGAGCAAAACTTTATTTAAAATCCTCTTTCTGAATCACAGCATGGTAAGTTACTCTATGGCCTATCCCCACGTTTCCTCAAAACTCTCCCTAGACTTTCTCTCCAGCCTACCTGTGCTGGCACTTTACTTTTTCTTACCTCCCTTTGTCTCTGGATTTATTCTTTTCTCTTCCAGAATAACTCTTTGCCCTTGACAATGGGAATTGTTCAAGCTAGTCTCAACACTTTTTAATTTTCCTTCTTCCTTTTTATCCTAAGTTCTTATATAAGCAGGTTGAGATGTTGTATCATATGAGAAGAATATTGAGAATTGATGAGCCCATTTATACATTAATACTTCTTCCTGAATTACTCTAGAATTCTCTCTTAGAGATATTCATTTGCACACTGGTTCATTCATTCTTTCATTTTGATGCTTTCTCTATCAGACATGCTATTTTATAAACTTACATGCTTTCTGTTATAGGCTTGTGTTTTCCTGAAGACAAAAGATTTCTCATTGATCTGTTATGCCACAACCAAGACTCATGCATTAAAAATAGAGCTCTTTGACTTACTGTGTTCATCTGGTATGAGAAATGTTTTGGAGAAAACTAGAAGGGGGTGTGGCGATGTCATGGTTGTTTTCTCTTGTGGGTTTATCTTCCTGTTCTGTTTCTGGTTTTCTGGGTTTGTTGCTGGTTCAAAGAACATTTTTGTAAAATGTGTTTAGACGCCACGAGAGAGATACTGAGTTGATCCTTCATTTCCCTTATTCTTAGTTCACTGGCTTTCTTTGATGTGGGCACAAGGCAGACCACACTGTTTTGAGTTTTAACGGGAAGAAACACATGAGGCATATTTATTAATAGCACTTTTTTCATGTATTTTTAATCCCATTTTGTGAATTATATGTAGCTTTCTTCCTCCATTGTTTGAAGTGCTCTCTTTAGTAACATTAAAAGAACATTCTTTAGCTTTGCGGTTTGTCCTATTTATTCTGTAGTTTTACACTGGAAGAAACTACTTTTTTTTCAACTTCTATTTTAGATTCAGGGGATACAGGTGCAGGTGAGGTTACCTGGGTATATTGCATAATGCCAAGGTTTGAGGTTTGAGGAATTCAGATCATTTTAAGGCAACAGGCAGGTTTCAAGCTTTTGTGTTGGTCATTTATTTTCATCCCAAACTATCTCTTTTATTCAGGCAACCTTTGGTTAAATCTTGTGGTTTATCTCTTTTTTTATAGAAGCATGTTAATGATATAAATGCAAATCAATAAAAGTCATAAGCAGAATGTAGCTTTTCTACTCAAGGAATAAATGGAAGCCAGTTCATCTGTTCAATACATATTTATTCAGTGCTTATGATGTGGCAGGCTGTGTTCCAGGTGTTTGGGATACATCAGTGAATAAAACAGACAAGAATCCCTGCTCTTGTAGCACTTACAGCAACAAGCTTATGTTGCTTAGCCTTTGTCTGTTCTATGTTTAGTTGTGGTGTACACAAAATCCAAGTTTAGCACTACAGAAAAACAAGTAATTAAAAGGATATCAAACTGCCAGACAAGGGCAGCTGTGCCTCAGTGTTTAGTTGTAATCTTTTGTTTGTATGGGGTGTGTGATTTTAACATAGACGGTAAGTAATGTAGTACAGACTTGTTTTCTGTATTTCAAGGGCAGATTCTTTTCCGATGTTAGTTTTATGCTCAGATTATATACCATGTAATGATTCTTGTAATTCTTCACAAATGGCACCTTCCTTCATTTGACATTGAACATTCTGGTATACAGTTAATAAATTAATACCACACCTCATTTCATAAGGGATGTGAGCCTGTTCCTGCCAAATAAATAATGACTTTCTCTTATTTGCAAGACAGAGTCTAAAATTAATCATGAGCACCTAATCAGTGTATATTACTTTCATAAGAAAGAAAAGCATGTTAGAGAATTTCTTCATTAGGTTTCTCGTACCAGATCACAGACTCATAAAGATGGAAAGAACCTTACAAATTAGCTGCCTCATTTAGTGGAGGAAGAAATTGAGGCTGGAAGGGATTTGATGACTTATCTAAAGGTACACTGTTAGTGATGGTGGAATTGGACTTGAACCCCATTCTAAACCTGTGATCTGTTCCTGTGCTGTTCTGTCTTAGATAATGATACTTTTCAGTGTCTTTTCCATATCTAGTATTGCCTATTTGAGTCTTACGTTAATTACGTGGGATACACAAGGCAAATATTTTTACGTTCATTTGCAGATTAAGAGACTGAAGAATCTAAAAGTCTTAGTGACTTACTCAAAGACACAGTAGTAAACCTAACACTTGAATTTACTTCTTGCACTTCCATTTCAAAGCTTGTTTCATAATTATGACTTAAAAAAAAACACTAAAGATGAAGCTAAGGTAAATATAGGTTCTATTGATTCAACTAAATAAGATAGAAAAATGACCTCTCATTGTGACAGGAATTTCTTTATGAGACCCTAAACCCCAAATTATCTGTTGAATTTTATTTACTCTTTCCAATTGAGTAAGTAGAACTCAGTGGACTTTTCCAAAACAGGTACATTTTTTTCTTAAGAATTTTTTAAAATTCTCAATATGAGATAGAATTTCAAATCCATTCTAGTTTTTTCAGCCAATACTACTTAGTCACTAAGATTTGTGTGCAAAATAAATAGCACAATGTAATCTATTTGGTGAATAAGTTTTTATATTCTCACAAACTGAATATAGGAGATACTTCATAAATATCTACAACTAATAAGAAATTGGTATTGATATCCTGTAGTTTTTGGTTTGTATCTGTTTGTGAGAGAACCTCACTTATAAACTCCGTATCTGTTGAAGGTCATGATTTTGTGCTTATTTTTGTTCTTAACTATTTCATAGCTTATAATTTTAGTAATGATTTACTGATTATTTTCTAATTATGAATTGATACCTTGGTTAAAAATTCCATTTTTCTAGGATATTTTATTCTGAAAGTCAGTATTGCTTAGTTAGTAGAAGCGCATGATTATATACATGTATATATCTTTAAGTTCACTTAGTACTGCATCTGTTCAAAACATTTTTTCATTACAACAGTTTCCTCTATTTAAATAAAAAGTTACAAGATGAAGAACATAGACAAATATTATATATTATAATCGATATGTATAAATCCAAGCAGTCATTAAAATAGAAAATAACCAGTGCTCTGTAAATTAATTAATAACGTTTTTTAAAGTTAATGTTGGCACCTGCACTGGTGGTTAATTACCATTTGCAAGTCTCATGAAAAATGTGAGCTAAATAATCACTGTACTTTAAAGTATTAAAATATAGTGTCATAAATTTTACTCTGACCAATATATAGGCAAAGAGAGCTATGCATTTTATTTATGATTTTATTATTTATTAATAAATAACATGAATTATGATACACACATATATTACATATATGCACATTTATATATAGTAAACAATTAATAAAAAATATGGGAGTTACATGTTTTCTGGCCCCTCAACTTCTAATAGAGAGCTTAGTTTATTTAAGCATGTTGGATTCAAATATACAATTACTAGTCAGTTTTACTCAATAAAGTTGAAAAAATAATGTTAGATTCAAGTAAATAGGTTTTCTAGCTCCTGTTTATACATAAATGTTTAAAAAAGTGAATGTTTGAAATATTCAGCATATATAATATGGAACAACCAGCTTTATCCTAATACTTCCCTTCTCTTCTAAGTGATGAGTGTTCATTCAAAGAAATTTAATGAACCTAGATGTGCATGCCTAACATTTGCCTCTCTTTGTCCCACTTTTCTTAGACTTAGAAGCCACCTTTTGGGTCAGCACATTTTTCAAAGATATTTTTGTATTTCAAGTACAATTAAGTTTGTAAGCCACAGAGTCACTGTCTCAAGAAGGTGCCTGTATTTCTTTTATGAAAAAGAAATGCTAAGGGCAAATTTTATGTATTGATTATAGTAACTTCTGCAAGTAGTGTAGGGCTTCCAAAGAGAATGCTGGAAAATCTAAAACAGTCAGGCAAGGGAGCATGGATAAGATGGAACTTGAGCACAAACTTGCAGGATAGCTGAGATTTGGATAAGCAAGTTGGGGAAGAATAGATAGATTCCAGAGAGGCAAACAACGTACATGAAGATGGAAATTATTAAGCATTTGTAATGAGAAATGAAGATATAAGTTTGGACCAAGAAACTAAGATATATACAAATTCTACATTCCACAGAGATACTAGACTTTATGCAAGATTTACAAAGGAGATCCACCTTGTCAATGGTTGAAAAGATTGATAATTTAGAGAGAGCTGCTGTTGACTTGTGGGTACCAGGATGGGGCACCTGCACCTTATCAACTACTCAGAGAACTTACTAGGTGTTCCCTGCAGTCTGCTGGCTAACTGTAGGCTCATGTCTGATTCTCACCTGAGAAATCTGAAGAAAAGAATGGCTGACAGAATAAAGGAGAAGTTTCTGAAGTGGAGTCACACCACATTCCAGGAGTTTGTAGGTGCAAAGGGTATTTAATTTTTTCTTCTGAATATGGATCATTTGTGAGGGAGAGCTAGTATAGAGTTGTTTTTAGGCCCCGTCCAGAAAGGGCCATACTGCAAGTGATCAGCAACCATCTGGGGCCAGTGGCATGGGCAGTAAGAAGAATTTACCAAGACAGTTGTAGGTAAAGAAAGGCAGGATTATTCAAGAAAGTATGAAAATACATTTTAAGAGTACAATGGGCAGGTCAGCAAGAAAGGAGCTGACTGTAACGAGACAAAAGCTTGCTGGGCGTTTTATAAGATGGTGCTTGTGTGATGTGCTAAAGAGAGCTTTGTGCGGTACCAAGGTTGCAGTGAACTAACCTGCGTTTTACTATCATCCAAGGGTCTGGTGATAGCTGGGCTCAGGAAGATTGTGAGTTATTTGCACAAGAGTGCCATGTGTCCTGGACCATGAAGAAAGGCAGACTCATAGCTTACCTGCTTTTTCTTTTTGCTTTTCCCTGCTCCCACCAGCCTGGCTCCTTTTCCCTAATTAGGACTCTACAGTCCAGAGGTAGAAATTCTGAGTACGGTCAGATTTTCAGTGGACAAGGAAGTAATGAACTGTTTAAATAGAGATGTTTTTACCTCTGCTAAGGCACTTGAAGTAGAGGTTAGCCTTCTCCAAAAAAAGCCAGAGTCAGAAGCATTCACCAAAAAGGCCATGAAAGCACCTATATGAGAAAGTGAGTTTTAAACAACTTCGCAGGCCAAAGATTCGTTGATGTTAGATTATTATACTAGTGCTTGTCAAGAAAGAACATTTCTGGCCCTCTCTCCTCCTCTTCTTCTCCCTTGCTTTAATCCTGGATGATTCAGAGATTTAGTTTAGCAAAATGATGAAGGAAGAAAACAACTACTAGATAAGGAAAGAGAGAAGCCAGTTACTTCTGACCTGTAGCCTGTGCTCCTCCAAACCTAAAAGTAAGTTTAGAATTTGGATTATTATGTGGTCCTTTATATTTAATTTTAGTCATGCATTGCTCAAAGATGGGGATACATTCTGAGACATGCATCATTTGGTGATTTTGTCGTTGTGTAAACATCATAAAGTGTACTTACGTAAATCTAGATGGCATAGCCCAGTACATACCTAGGCTATATGGTATAGCCTATTGCTCCTAGGCTACAAACCTATATAGCATGTTACCGCATTGACTACTATAGGCAACTGTTTCACTATGGTAAGAATTTGTATATCTAAACATAGTAAAAGTAGAGTAAAAAGGCAATATTAAAGATTTAAAATGGTACACCCGTATAGGGCACTGATTATGAATAAAGCTCACAGGACTGGAAGGTGTTCTGGGTGAGACAGTGAGTGGTGAATGAATGTGAGGATGTAGAACATTACTGTACACTACTGTAGACTTTAGAAACACTACACTTAGGCTACATCAAATTTCTTTAAATTTTTTCTTCAAAAATAAATTAACCTCAGCTTATGATGACTTTTTAACTTTATAAACTTTAATTTTTTTTAAGTTTTTGACTTTCTGTAGTAACACTTAGCTTGAAAGACAAACATGTTGTATAGTTGTACAACCATATTTTCTTTCTTTGTATCCTTATTGTATAAGCTTTTCTCTGTTTTTAATTTTTTCTTAACTTTTTAAACTTTTTAATTAAAAATGAGACACAAACACACACATTAGCCTAGGCCTACACAGGGTCAAGATCATGAATACCACTGTCTTCCACCTCCACATCTTGTCCCACTGGAAGGTCTTCAGAGCCAGTAACACACAGGGAGCTGTCATCTCCTGTGATAGCAATGCATTCTGAAATATCTCCTGAAGGACCTGTCTGTGGCTGTTCTACAATTAACTTCTTTTTTCAATCAGTAGAAAAACATTCTAAAATAATAAAAAGTATAGTATAATAAATATAGAAACCAGTAATATGGCCATTTATTGTCATTATCAAGTATCATATACTTAATTATGTACTTATGTACATAAGCATGTGCCATACTTTTATACAACTGACAGTGCAGTAGGTATATTTACAACATAACCACAAGCACATGAGTAATGCATTACATTTGACATTAGGACTGTTATGACATCACTAAGTAACAGGAATTTTTTAGCTCCATTGTAATCTTATGGGACCACCATCATAAGTGCATGGGCCGTTGTTGACCAAAATGTCATTATGTATGTGACAGTGTTACTGGAATGCTGGTCCTGGTCTAGACCCCAAGAGAGGGTTCTTGGACCTCACACAAGAATGAATTCAGGGTAAGTCCATAGAGTAAAGTGAAAGCAAGTTTATTAAGAAAGTAAAGGAATAAAATAGGCAGAGCGGCCCTGAGGGTGGCTGGTTGGCTATTTTTACGGTTATTTCTTGATTATATGCCAAACAAAGCATGGATTATTTCTGAGTTTTCTGGGAAAGGGGCAGGAAATTCTCCAAACTGAGGATTTATCTTCCTTTTAGACTGTATAGAGTAACTTCCTGACTTGGCCATGGCATTTGTAAACTGTCATAGTGCTGATGGGAGTGCCTCTTAGCATGCTAATACATTGTAATTAGCATATAATGAGCAGAGAGGATGACCATAGGTTGCTTTCATTGCCTTCTTGGTCTTAGTGGGTTTTGGCCTGCTTCTTTATGGCATCCTGTTTATCAGCAGAGTCTTTGTGACTGGTATCTTGTGCTGACCTCCTATCTCATCTTGTGACTAAGAATGCCTAACCTCCTGGGAATACAGCCCAGTAGGTCTCAGCCTCATTTTACCCAGCCCCTATTCAAGATGGAGTCACTCTGGTTCAAGCACCTCTAATATCAGTATTAAATTGAGACTGTTTCATCACTGAAAATAACTGAGAATTTTAATTGGTTGATGGCGGCTGTGGAAGGCATAGGAGCTTCCTAAATTTTCACTTAGGAGTAGGGGAAAAACAGCTAGCTGCACAACGTAAATTTAAATTAAAAAAAAAGTCACTCTGTGATTGCCTGCCATGAGTTGTGCTTTGTTGTCTTACTTGCTGCATGCATTCATGACAGCAGGAGAGCAGCATGTCTGACGTAGAGGGTATGGACTACTGCTGGATGATGGGAAGGCACATTGAGTGGAGTGGATTCTGAAGTTCAAAAGCATGACAGACAAGTTTAAATTTGATTATTAAGGAACTAAGGAATGATATAAAGATATTTAGCATCAGTGTGGTATGGTGAAAGTGATATTTAAGGAAAATTATTCTGGCAGCAGTGTCCTAGATGGATTGTAGGACTAGAACATTTGAATAGAAAAACTAGTTATAAAAATCCATGTGTGAAGTAACAAGGGTTGTACTAAAGAGATAGCAATAAAGACAGAGCAAAAGGAACTTAAGGATATTTTACAGGAAAATAATATGAGTTGTAACTAATTGGATTTATTAATGAAAGGATGAGCCATACATAATTTCTTAATTTTAACTCAGGTGATTGATGATCCAATTGATATCAAGTTGACAAATGCCTTAGAAGTGCCACCTAAAGTACAGAACTGTAATTTAGATGAGAGGACAGGGGAAAATACTAAAATAAAATATTAACAATTATTAAAGCCATGAAACATGAAAACATGAATATTTTGAAAGAAAGAATACATAAAAATGATCTTCAAGCCGGGTGCAGTGGCTCACACCTGTAATCCTAACACTTTGGGAGGCTGAGGCGGGTGGATGGCTTGAGCCCAGGAATTCAAGGCCAGCCTGGGCAACATGGTAAAACCCTATCTCCACTAAAAATACAATGTTAACTGGGCGTGGTGGCACATGCCTGTAGTCCCAGCTACTCTGGAGGCTGAGGCTGAGGTGGAAGGACTGCTTGAGCCCAGGAGGTGGAGGGTGCAGTGAGCTGAGATCACACCACTGCACTCTAGCCTGGATGACAGAGTGAGATCCTGTCTGAAAAATAAAAACAACAATAATAAAAAAAAAGGTCTTCAAACTTTAGAGTATATAATAATTACTGGTGGAGCTTGTTAAAAATGCAACTCCTAGATCCTTTCCCAAATCTAAAAATTAGAATGTCTGGCTAATTGCCCAGGAAATTCTGTTTTTACAAGTAGCCAAAATGATTTTAATGCAGGTAGTCAGGGGACACCCTTTGAGACCCTCCAGGGAATAGAACAAAGAGCGTAGCACTTCCATAGAGGAATGCTTAGAAGTTTGAGGAGTAAGAAGGACCACTGGAAAAGTCCAAGGGATTGTTAGGGAAGGCAAAAAAGAAAACTTTAACATAACCAAAGGAAAGAGACAAAGAGCAAGGGGTCATCATGGCTCTAATAGATGATAGGAGTCAGGGAACATGAGGGTGGAGATGACCTCCAGTTGGCTGTCTTTCACTTTCACCCTGTCTGTATTCTTTTGTTTTAGGTGTGCTTCTTATGCACAACATATGGTTGGATTTATTTTGAAATCCACTCTGGTAATGTTTGTCTTTTAACTAGAGTATTTTGTCTGTTTGTCTTTTCTGTAGTCTTTCCTCCTTTAAATCTGCCATTGGTTCTTGGTCTCACTCATGTTGACATATTTCCTCATTTTTTGTGTGATTTTTTTTTAAATTGTGGGCTTGGATCTTTATCTGAGAGAATTCTTTGAATCCTTGGGTGAAGGTGGGTTTCTTTAGAAGGTATTTAGGTATTTGTGTTTCTTTTGCCCGAGTGTCCTAGAGACATACTTCTCCCCACCATTTTAATCTAAATTCTTGGCTTGAAATTTTTCACATCATCCTATATTGTGAGTTCAGACTAAAAACTGGTGTGAATCTGGTTTATAGTTAGGAATTCTCAAAGGAAATTTTTACCACCTCTTATTTATCACTGAATTTCAAGCCAGACAATTTTATTTGCAATCTACTGGGGATACAGAAGCTTATTTCTAGTTCACCCTTAAACCGAAACCTTTGTGGACCTAATTTTATTGGAGAAACTCTTCTGAGATTCTCCATCCCCAGTCTACCCCTACCCTCAAATGGCTCTGGTCTTGTCTTCTGCCCTTCATGCATGAGCTCCACAAGGTCAGTAAAAGGAAAGTTTAAGATCACTAGATTTTGTGAATGTCCTGAGGGCCAAAGCCAAATTCAGTATGCTGCTTATTCTCTAGGTTTCTGACATCACTTAAACTTTCTGCCTTCTTTATTGTCAATTTATTGAAGCATTTATGAGGATGTGTTTTTATATTTTATGGAGCACTTGCTTTCAGGAGGAAGGTTAGTCAGAGTCCCTAGTGCTAGAACACAAAACTTTCCGTTAGTAGTCCTTTCAGCGATGGTCCGCAAGATGTAAATTATCTGTCTGTGTTTGTTTTATTTTATACTTAATTTTGCCAATATTACCTGGGGGCCATGAAAGAGGCCCAAGAGGAACCTCTGCATTTACCAGAAGTTGGGAACATTTACGAAGAAGACAGGTAAGGGAGTCGGAGTCTTTATCTGGACACTTGATTTTTCTGAAAGGACAACTAGATTCTGGATTCAACACCTTCTGCGATTAGAGGGGGTGACTACTCATCTCTTCCCAGAAGGCTGAGCTTCTCAGAGGATGAGGATAAAGCAAGCTGTTGCTTCTTACTATCTCAGCCTTATTGGTTTAGAGAAGATCCCATATTTAGTCTGGCAGTTGGGGTGACTTGTGGGGTGATGGCACTAGTGGTGAACTAGAAATTCTTGAAAGTCCATATAGAAAATAAAAAGTTAATGAAACAGATAATAATAATAAGCCTTTTATTGCTGGACAAACGTGGAGTCCTTCATAATTTGTGTGTGTATGCAAGTCTCTCTCTCTCTCTCTCTCTCTCTGTGTGTGTGTGTGTGTGTGTGTATGTATATGTGTCTGTGTGTGTGTGGAGTTAGTTCATGCTATACTCAGGTGAGTTGAAAGCACCTAGCTATAACTGTGATTAAATTGCCTAATATACATAATTCATAGAAATAGCAAAATGCCTAAAAGCAATCAGTGCCTTCATAGGGCAGGGGTTCCCAACCACTGGGCCACTGACTGGTACTGGTACTGGTACTGGTCTGTGGCCTGTTGGGAACCAGGCCGCACAATGGGAGATGAGTGAGCATTACCACCTGAGCTCTACCTCCTGTCAGATCAGTGGCAACATTAGATTCTTATAAGAGCACTAACCCTGTTATGAACTATGCATGCAGGAGATCTAGGTTGCATGCTCCTTATGAGAATCTAACTAATGCCTGATGATCTGAGGTGGACCACTTTTATCCTGAAACCATTCCCCCACCACCCCTGTCCTGTGGAAAAATTGTCTTCCACGAAACCGGTCCCTAGTGCCAAAAAGGTTGAGGACCACTAATTTGGAGGTTAAATATATTGAATAGCTAAAAACTATTGTGTAAATAAGAAGGCAGCTATTCAGAAGAAACTGTTTATGAAGGCAGTATTTTTCAATCTGCTAAACCTATGTCATCTACAGATTCCTATTTTCAGTATTTATACCACTCTAAATATTTTTGTAATGCTTTTATGGCAGTTGCATTAATTTCTGTAATTTTTGAACTGTACTATAAAACAGCAAGTATTTGGATATGCTTTCCAGACTATAACCCCCTCCAAATTTTGCCCACACACCTCCTCTTTACACTCCCATTGACAGCCTGTAGTGTAATCCCTTATTAGCATTTCGTGACAAAAGGACCACCTTTTGGTATATACTTTATTGGAGTCCCTTAAAAGCTTTTCCTTCAATTGCCCCTTTTTTTTCCCCCTGTTGTCCACCATTCCCCAAATCCCTCTGCTTCTCGTTGGTCATGCTGAACATAAGACAAACCCATCACAAATGCCATTGTCTAAATGAACCTTTTCATCACTAGAAGGCAGTTTCCTTGACATAGCTTTCATGTCAGCAAACCAGAACAAGAACCTCCTGAAGGCATGGCCAATGGGTGTCCCTCTTGCTGAACCTCTGGCCATCCCTTCTTTTCCTGCATTTTCCCTGAGATCTGACTTCTCAGATAATTTTTGAAACCTTGCACTTTTGTAAAGCTCATCTTTTTAATGGACACTAACCTATTGCTGCTGGTGAAAATAAAGATCAAAAGTAATATTAAAAGGATTTTCTGACATCTTCTACCTAAAGTTAATAGTGGTAAATTTACTTTCCAATATACAAAATACATGTGATTATACCTTTTGTGATGATATTGATAGTAAAAAAAAAAATAGATGGTAAGTGTTGCCTAAAAATCAAAATCACAAAATTCCATACTTTTTTCTAGGTAAAGTTCTGAATTTTACTTATATATAGATGTATAAATGGTTGCTGTGCAGTTATGGATATGTAGGTTGGCTTTAGAATAAAAATAAATATCTAAGATGTAGAAGATACCAAGTAGCAGGTATTTACATTACTCTGACAGATGCAACGTCACTGTAAGCCAAGGCCTTGCTTCTGTTTTGTGTGTCTGGAGACCAGTGTGTGCACATGACTGAAATCAGCCCCAGAAAGTAGTCAGCTGGCAAAGCATAGATGTACAATTTCACCTTCAAGTTGAAAAAAATTTAAAAAACTATAGATCTTCACAGATTGTTCTTTAATTATGTAGTTCTTTCTGCAGAGATGTTTCCAGTGATTTGTTGTTTTTGGTGCTAGTTGTTAGATGTATAATCTAAGTTGTGGATTGTGATGAGATCTTTCATGTTAAGGTAATTAAAATCAAAGAAATTCAGGGTAATATGTCTTGGAGATAAGAACAACTTTTTCAGAAAGTTATTGAACAGTCGCCATGTGCTCATGCTATAGTTCTTTCTTTACTTGTGTCCTGTCAGCTGAGTTCCTCAGAGCTCTGTAAGGTAGAGCCTACATGTTTCTTTATGTTTCCAATGAAGAAGCAGTTGCCAAGAGAAGTTTCATGATTTCTATCAAGTAACATCAGTAGGTGGAGCAGCCACGACCTGCTCACCTTATCATAAAAGAAAATTTCAAATGAGCAGATTCCAGACTCGGAGATAGAACCAAGACTGTAGAATGAAATTAAAGGAAGTGGAAGGCATTTTTATTTATCATCATTTCACAAAGATTTTATTTCTGGAATTAGCTATGCATTTTCTAACTTTTATTTTTCTAAAACTCCAAAATAAGACTTCTGGTTTATTAATTAAATAGTATTCATCAACTCTCTGTTATTTTCTTAAAGTAATCATAGCAACACATTTAAATACATATCATGTGAATCAGCATTTGGCTACAACTGTCACACAAAAAATGCATGAGTTTTACCATAAAGGCTGTGATTTCCCTTAGTTGTTGAACCCTACGTAGACATGAAAGGATAGTAATAATAGAAACACGGGCTTAGTCATATTCACCATGTTTATAAAAATATTAGTTTGTGTCCATTGTCAGAAATCTTCCCATGAAGTAAGGAGAAGGCAGAAATAATATGCTTTTGAAGATACAGGGACATAGAGACACAGTCTGTAAATCATAATGAGTGTTGTTAAATAAAATTTATAGGAAGCCATTGGTTTGAACAGAGCTCCTGCACTAGGCCCAACTGACCAGATCAAAATGGAGTTACTCATGCTAAAGTTTCATGGCCACCAAGCTTAAATGAAGTTGTTTATTTGACCTTCCAAGAAATCAGGAGAGAGAGGGATAATAGATAGCCGAATCCCCAAACGAGCCAGCTTTAGCTGGCATGATAAGAAAGTCCCATCTGATTTAACCTTTACAAGGAAAGTAACTGTGAAACGACTTTTTGTTCCCTGTTTCTGCTTTCCTTTTCTGTCTATAAAGCCAGCCACTTCTGCTCAGCTCGTTGGAACATACTGAGGTGTTTCTCAATTCTAGAACTGCAAATAAAAGCCAATTAAGATCTTTAAACTAAATTTGTTATCATTTTGTCTTTCGGCAATATTTATTGAGCATTAACTGCCTGATTTAACTGTCATGCCAAACCTTTGATGTAGGAACTAGTTTTATCTCCATTTCACAAATGAGCAAATGAATCCAAAAAAGATCAACAGCCCATAAACGTGATGAGAAAGTGACAACCAAAATGTGAACTGAGAGAGTCTGGCTTCAGAGTTCCCACCTTACCGTATGCCTCATGCCGGTGTTCATGTCCTAGGACTGCCATAACAAAGCACCACGCACTGGGTGGCTTAGACAGCAGAATCTCATTCTCTAACAGTTCTGGAGGCCAGAAGTCTGAAATCAAGGTGTCAACAGGATTAGTTCCTTCTGGAACCTCCCTTAGCTTCTGGTGTTTGTTGGTGATCTTTGGCACTCCTTGGTCTATGGCAGCATAACTGTCATCTGTTTCCATTTTTGGATGGCCTTCTTTTCTGTGTCTTCTTGTGTCCTTCCTTGTGTGTGGACACTGGTCACTGGATTTAGGGTGCCCTTAAAACCAGGATGATTTCCTCTTGAGATCCTTAACTAATTATATCTACGAAGACCCTTTTCCAAATAAGGTCATATTCTGAGGATCCAAGTGGACATAAAGTTGGTGAGAATGATCCAACTTACCATATTACCTTTCTAAAGTTATACTATCTTAAAATAATACTCGATTTTTTTCTCAATTATTGCCAAATTTATGACCTTTCCATGGTACTCCCTCAACTGTGAGGACCACTATCAGGTCCAGGTCTTCAAGGATTTTGGGTTTTGCTTTAAATAAATTATTTCCTTTAAACTGGATAGTTAAATCAGTGTTAATGTCTGTTGTTGGTGGTGGGTTGGTGTAAATAGTGGTGTTCAGAGTTGACTCTCTCAAATGATCAGTGTTTCAAATGGCAGAGTGAGAGAGAATAATAGTTAAGCCATCTGTGTCCACTGGAAATGTATTTGGGCCTCCCAAAAAGGGACTATCAGCCCACATCCCTGTTGCCAACTTGTGTCAGTATCCACCTTTATAAAATCATAAAGAGTTATTGAAAAGATTTTGAAATATTAACTTAGGGGAACACATTGCAAACTCCATGCGAACTATAAGAGTCTGCCATCTACAGTAGTGGGGCGATAGCAAAATATACATCTATCCAGGACTGGATAAGTCTATGGACTTACATACATCTATCCAGGACTCAGATAAGTCTATGGACCAAAAATCTGTACCATTTAAGTAGAGGGGCTAGACATGTTGGAATAAGGAGTGTCATTACAGCCTCCCCCAAAATGCTCCTTGGCGGCAGGCTGCCACGTCACATTGGCCACTGGTCAGCTCTTCCGGCGGACTTCCTATGCATGCTTTGCAGTGAAGTATTGATGCTACTCCAGTTCCTCCTACTTTCCCTTTCCCCAAAATATTTTTAAATCATTCATTATTGATTATTTCTTCGCACATAGAATTGCCCATCTAATACCTTGTAGTCCTTAGGAGAGAAGGAAGGGAACTAGTATTGTATTAAGGAGTCAGTATATGTCAGACACTGCGCTACAGTCCCTTGTAGCACTATCCTGTAGTACAACAGTACTTTGTTTATATATACGATATAATTTTATCCTCATAGCAGTTCTGCACAGTAAATGGTGTTAGTCTGATTCTTCAGTCTGTTTAAAGTGATAAACAGCAGCTCAGAGCACTTAAGAAACTGCTGAAGGTCAAACTAGGGATTGATAGAACCAAGATTTGAACCTAGCTGTATCTGATGCAAAAATCTGACTCCATGCCCTTTTCTTACTCCATCAACCCTAAATAATAGATTTCTTGCCTTGCTTTTAAGAAGTCGTTCCCCATATGGAAAATATCTAGGATGCCAGGTTTATGTAGAAAGTCTGGTTCTGCTAAGATGTAATCAAAATCATTCCCAAATAAACCTAGCACTGAGAACGTAAAATTAGCATATAGAATCAGAAATCTAACATTCATAGCATTTGAAGGCAAGGATTAAAAACATTACAAACATCACTCATTTGTTTGTGCAGTACTGATGCAGGAGGGAGAGTCATATTTTAAACCGAAATAATGATCATATCCTCTGAATATATCGCATCGATTAAAGTGGTCTTCTAACAGTCACACAAATATCTTTAATATATCATCCTAAGCAGGTTCACAAGAGTTAGATACATACAAATCTATTTTAAATGTCCAGTTTTGTGACACAAAGTTTGCAGCTTGTTATGGTAAATACTCCACATCAAGAGGGAAAGTATGGGTTTAAAATGCAAATGAGTACAGTTAAATATGGGGTAGACTTTTTGATGGGTATCTAGGAATTATGAATTATTTCTCTATAGTTTTTTAACATAGCTTCCCACTGGCCAGGGACAAATTTTGTCGTCTTAAGTAGAAGCAGCTCAATAAATGACTTTTCAGGGTTCCATGAATTCGACTTTAAGCATGAAGAGTTACTTACATAGGCACCTGATCTGGTGACTTTCTTTATTAAGCGGGCAATTAGGTAGAATTCATGTATAATGTATTAAAAATAATTATATATGTTGACTAAATAAGGACATGTTGTTACCAAGGGGACAAAAGTGATTTTATACACTGAAACTACATTGCATGGGACAAAGGTGTTGTGGGGTGATTTTCCCTCTCTGAGTTGACTGATTTTTAAATGTAATACATCAGGACCTAGAGGAATTCCTTCATTAATATCATAACTGCCACTTAAGTAGACTAGCATCTTTGTAGGGGCTATCTGTTCTGTTCTATTATCTATTCTTGCTTTGGTAGCACACACTATAAATGGTTACAGATGTATAATACTGTAAATATTTGATCTGGAGTTCTGACACCACATTACTCTTCTGCTATGGACTACATGTTTGTGCCCCTCCAAAATTCATATGTTGAATCCCTCACCCCTAATGGGATGGAATTAGGAGATAGGGTCTTTGGGAGTTAATTATGTTTAGATAAAGTCATAATGGTGGCGCTCCACAATGGGATGAGTGGCTTATATGAAGAGAGGGACTAGAGCTTGCTGCTTCTGCCATGTGCGGATACAAGAAGATGGCTGTCTGCAAACCAGGAAGACAGCCCTGTACAGACACTGAAACTGCTGGCACCATGATCTTGGGCTTCCCAGCCTCCAGAAGTGTGAGTGACCCAGTCTATGCTACTTTTGCTATAGCAGCCAAACTGACTAAGACATCTTCTTTCTTCTTTGTGTAATTCTGACTAATCTCAAGCCATGATTCTTTCCAGATTGGTTTGTTCATTTGTTAATTCATTCCACAAATAATTACCAAGCAGCTTTTCTGAGCCTGGGACTGTGCCAGACCCTGTTTGGTAGTGGTGAATGAGACAGACACAGTTCTTGCTCTCATGGGCTTTAACTTGTGGAGGGGGACAAACAAAAACAGGAAAACAGAAAATATCACAGGTTATGATAGGTTTCATGAAGGAAACAACAGGGGAGTTAGGCAGACAATAACAAGAGCCTGTTTTGTAAGGGTGGCATAATTAGGACTTGTAGTTTTTGTCTGCCCAGTATGCACTTGTTTATTTGCTTGGAGAACCTTGACATGTGAACAAGGTGACATTGGTCAAACATCACATCCCTTCAAGCCATAGTGATTATTACATCTAACTAGTACAAGCCAGGCCAGTAGAATCAGTTAGATCAGCACCAGTCAGCATCCAGTCAGGAAAACAGAAACAATAACACTTATAGTAACAGAAATAATTTAGTATGGACAGCTGGTTAAGTGGATAATGGAAGACAGAAAAGGCAAAAAGGAAACACCAAGGTTAACATATGATGGAAGCAACTATCACCCCTAGGCTGGGGGAACTAAGCTAAACATTTGGCGTCATCAAAACTTAGCATTAGTGAGGAGGCCCTGCAGAGCTGGGACCTAGACCTCTTGGGAGAAGGCACAGCCAGACGGGGACTGATGCCCCAAGACACTGTTACAGCCAGCTTTCAGATCTGTTCCACCAGTGGCAGGTACTGGCAGGAAACTGGACATCAGGAGGAGGAGAGAAGGGGCTTTTTCATGCTTTCTTCTGTGTTTAGTATTCCTCCCAAGTCCTTTGGCACCAACGGCACCATTTTCCTCAGAAATGCCACCATCAGCTATATCAGTCACGCAAAGCCTTTTGGACAGTGAGCACTGCCCTCACCAGGCCTCCTCGGGTTATAGCAGCCACACCATGCTGACCAGAGTACTTCCTGGGCCCTGCCCTTAAAGGTTTGAACATAGCTCTGTACTAATCCTCTGAGACACCTGAGTCTCAGCTGCACAGAGATGCCTCAGAGCTGTGGACGCCAGCCCTGCGGCACCACCTCAGGGCTCCAAGACACACCATGGCTCACTCTCCTCCTCTTTTCGAGAGGTAGCAATACTGCCTTTTTCCTTCTGTTTCTGCAACACTGGAGAAGGTTGCAGTTTCTTGGAGTTACTGTTCATCATCCCCTTCTTATTCTTTTGGCTTTCCCATACTTGTGTAATCAGTTTCTTTAATTAAATAGCCTCTAAAATTTCTTAGGACGGTTTCAGTTTCCCTGATTAGACCCTGACAAAAACAAATATATTGAATATAATTCAAGAAATGAAGGAAGTTACTGAATGTATAGATATGCATATTTGCTGATAAATGACCTAGTAGCCATGCTCAGATCTAAGCCCAGCCTATTTATACAGGCATACCCCACTTCATTGTGCTTCACAGATAGTGTGCTTTTTACAAATCCATGGTTTGTGGCAACTCTCCTCAAGCAAATTTATTAGCGTTATGGGGACACTTTGTGTCTCTGTGTCACATTTTGATAATTCTCACAATATTTCAAACTTTTTCATTATTATTATACCTGTTATGATGATCTGTGATCAGTAATTTTTGATATTACTATTGTAATTGTTTGGGGATGCCACAAACCATGCCCATGAAAGACTGCTAACATAACTGATAAATGTTGTGTGTGCTCTGATTGCTCCACCCGTTGGCTGTTTGCTGTCTCTCTCTCTCCCCAGGCTGCCCTAATCCCCAAGACACAGCAATGTTGAAATTTGGCAGTTAATAACCCTATAATGGTCTCTAAGTATACTGGTGAAAGGAAGAGTGGCATATCTCTCTCTTTAAATCAAAAGCTAGATACGATTAAGCATAGTGACGAAGGCATGTCAAAAGTGCTGATAAGCCAAAAGCTAGGCCTCTTGCACAGTTATCTGAATAGTAAATGTAAAGAAAAAGTTCTCGAAGGGAATTAAAAGTATACTCTAGTGAACACACAAATGATAAGAAAGCAAAAGAGACTCATTGCTGAGTCAGAAAGTTTGAGTGGTCTGGATAGATCAAAGCAGCCGCATTATTCCCTTAAGCCAAAGCCTAATCCAGAGCAAGGTCCTAACTCTATTTAAATATAGGAAGGCTGAAAGAGATGAGGAAGCTGCAGAAAAAAAATTTGAAGCTAGCAGAGGTTGGTTCATGAGGTTTAAGGGAAGACGCCATCTCCGTTACCTAAAAGTGCAAGGTGAAGCAGCAAGTGCTGATGGAGAAGCTGCAGCAAAGTATCTAGAAAATCTAGCTAAGATTATTGGTGAAGGTGGTTACACTAAACAATAGATTTTCAATGTAGATGAAACAGCCTTATATGAAATAAGATGCCATCTGGGACTTTCATAGCTAGAGAGGAGAAGTCAATGCCTGGCTTCAAAGCTTAAAAGGGTAGGCTGACTCTCTTGTTAGGGGCTAAGGCAGCTGGTGACTTTAAGTGGAACAATGCTAATTTATCATTCTGAAAGTCCTAGGGCTCTTAAGAAATATACTGTATCTACTCTGACTACGCTTTATAAAAGGAACAACAGAGCCTGGATGACAAACAGATGTTATCTGTTTACAGATATCATCTGTCTACAGCCTGGTTTACAGAATATTTTAAACCCGCTGTTGAGACCTATTATTCACAAAAAATTCTTTCAAATCATTACTGCTCACTGACAATGCACATGGCTACCTAAGAGCTCTGATGAAGATATACAAGGAGGTTTTTTCTTAATGCCTCCTAACACAAGATTCATTCTGCAATCCATGCATCCATCAAGGAGTAATTTTGACTTTCAACTATTTTATTTAAGAAATACATTTCCTAAGGCTATAGCTGCCATAGATAGTGAGTCCTCTGATATGTTTGGGTAAAATACATTGAAAACTTTCTGGAAAGGATGCACCGTTCTAGATGCCATTAAGAACATTTGTGATTCATGGAGGGAGGTTAACATAGGAGTTTGGAAGAAGTTGACTCCAACCCTCACATATGACTTTGAGGGAATCACCACTTTAGTGAAGTGGTAAAAACAGCAAGAGACATAGAATTAGAAGTGGAGCCTAAAGATGTGACAGAATTGCTGCAATCTCATGATAACACTTAAACTGATAAGGAATTGCTTTTTTGGATGAGCAAAGAAAATGGTTTCTTGAGATGGAATCTACTCCTGGGGAAGATGTTGTGAACATTGTTGAAATGACAACAAAGGATTTAGAATATCCCATATACTTAGTTGATAAATCAGCAGCAGGGCCTAAGAGGATTGGCTCCAATTTTAAAGCAGTTCTAATGTGGGTAAACTATTAGCAAACAGCATTGCATGCTACAGAAAAAAACATTTTGTGGAAGGAAGAGTCAATCAATGTGGCAACCTTCATTGTTGTCTTATTTAAGAAATTGCCACAACCACTGCCACCTTTAGTAACCACCACACTGACCAGTTAGTACCCATCTATATTGAGGCAAGCCCCTCCACCAGCAGAAAGATTACCACTCACTAAAATCTCAAATGACCGTTAACACTTTTTTTTTTTTTTACCAATAAAGTATTTTTAAATTAAGGTATATACGTTGTTTTCTTTAGACTTACTGTTATTGCACACTGAATAGGCTACAACATAGTGTAAACATAACTTTTTATGCACTGGAAAATCAAAAAATTTCTGTGTCTCACTTTTTTTTGCAGTATTGGCTTTATTGCAGTGGTCTGGAATAAAGCCCACAGTATCTCTAAAGCCCTTCAAGTTCAAAGACAAGTGAATTTACCAATTGTGTTGATTTCTTTTGATGGTTATATTTAGTTGAGTATAATGCTTTCATTTAATAAAAAAATAAAATTAAAAAGACTAAACTTTCGGGCTTCTGGAAATAATTAACCCAAGGATTGAGCACTTTGAGAGAGGAGATACCTCTGTCTGATATTACTGGGGGGATTAAGGTAAAACCATGGTAGGTTTAAGTGATTAGGCTGTAGATATGCACAGAAAACAGTGGAATTTCAGATGTTATTGAAAAATTACTTAGAGCCTAGCAATTGATGGACAGGTTTTTTGTTCCCACAATATTTATAATCCCGTTACTACACAGGAATTTTTGATAGATCGGCATATTATATATAGATAGATGTGTGTGTGTATATATATATATATATGAATGTGTGTGTATATATATGAATGTATGCATTAAGATACATATACAGTATACAGAGCGATGGTCTCTACTTCTAAGACTTCCATGAAATGAAAAATGAAGGAATATGATAACAGGCATTTTCTTTTTAAAACCTAGTGGAAAACTGAGATTTCAGAGATTTACCTTGTATGGTTAGGTGCTTATAGAGCGGTGTTTTGAAATACTTGAAAACGTTCTTTTTTTTTTTTTTTTTTTTTTTTTTTTTTTGAGGCGGAGCTTTGCTCTGTCTCTCAGGCTGGAGTGCAGTGGCGCGGTCTCGGCTCACTGCAAGCTCCACTTCCCGGGTTCACGCCATTCTTCTGCCCCAGCCTCCCGAGTAGCTGGGACTACAGGCGCCCGCCACCACGTCCGGCTAATGTTTTTGTATTTTTAGTACAGACGGAGTTTCACTGTGTTAACCAGGATGGTCTCCATCTCCTGACCTCGTGATCCACCCGCCTCGGCCTCCCAGAGTGCTAGGATTACAGACGTGAGCCACCGTGCCCGGACGAAAACGTTTTTTCAAATTATTAACAAGGCACTTCCCTTTGAGAAGCAAGGTTCACGATTCTCCCCCCCACATAAATTCATTTCTTTGAGTGGCTACCATAGGCAAGGTTCAAAGCTAAGCCCTCTTCATAATAGCTAACATTTGTGTAATGTTTCACTGTTTACATACAACTTTAAATTTCGTTATCTCCTGCTCACCTGTAACTGACAGCTCTTATTTGTCTTTGTTGGCATTACACTTAGTTACTGATTGGCTTGTATAAATTCTTTAAGGGTAAAAATTCTTGAAAAGGTTACATTTGTAGAACTCTCTATAATTGATGTCATGTCTCCCTTTTTCTTCCCTTTTCCTTTCCTTCAAATTTATTTGATAACTCATAATATGGCAAATAAAATGGACATTCATCAGTAAAATTTTGTTAAGATAGTAAACTTAATTTTGCTTCATGGACTAACATTCTAGGTGGTATCAAGGATAAAATAAGTGATGTGTTGCTTCTTGTTCCCCATTGTCAAATCATCGGGAACCTCAAAAACTATTATTAAACTGTCTCAATTAAAAATGCCAGTTTGGGGATTTGGAGGGGGTATAACTAGACACCAAATAGTTCTACCAGAGATAATGCTTTTCAGTAGCAGAGTGAATATAGTGTAGATATTAATTTTATTAGACTTCACAATTTGCCGTATGTTACTAGGACACACTTTAGTAATTTGAGTATTTGAAACATTATTTTTCATGTTCAGCTTTACATAGACAGCTTCTCCAGAGTTTGTTTATCATAACCTCAGGGATTGATTTAATGGAAACTAATCCCTTTAATATCTTTATTTGATGGTTCTGAAATATCCATGATATTCATTCTTGAAATTTTTTGTAGAATAAGAATCCTATTTTTAAGGAAGTGTGTTCTGCAATTATTTTTAGAGGCCCACATTTTAATGTCCAATCTTCGTTTACACTATAGTTTACAAGTTTCCTTCATAGTTCTAAAAAAGGTAAATAAATAACCAAATATATCTTCTTTTTCTGAATATCTTTAAAATATATTTTTTCATTTACAGAGTTAACATATAAAAAAAAAATTTAAACTATAGGAATGTAAGAAGTAAAAACTGAGCTTCCCATAATCTCAACACACAAAGATGACTTCCCTTGACAGTTCTTATCCTTTCATATTTTTCAGTATGCATTGTTCTGTGTGTACACACATCGCATATGTATTAGTGTTTGTACTCAAACTTTACATAGTGTTCTGTAATCAAATATTCTCAGCAGGTTTTCATGAATTTTTCTTTTACGTTAAATAGAGATATACCATGATTTTAAAAATGTTTGGCTGGCTGGGCGCGGTGGCTCACACCTGTAATCCCAGCACTCTGGGAGGCCGAGATGGGCGGATCACAAGGTCAGGAGTTTGAGAGCAGCCTGGCCAATATGGTGAAACCCCTCTCTACTAAAAATACAAAAATTAGCTAGGCGTGGTGGTGGACGCCTGTAGTCCTAGCTACTCAGGAGGCTGAGGCGGGAGAATCGCTTGAATCCAGGAGGCAGAGGTTGCAGTGAGCCGAGATCGCGCCACTGCACTCCAGCCTAGGCAACAGAGTGAGACTCCATCTCAAAAAAAAAAAAAGTTTGTTCATGTGATTATTACTTTTATGTGTTAACTTGAATAGTCCACGAGATGCCCAGATAGCTGATTAAACACTGTTTCTGGGTGTGTCTCTGTGGGTGGATTTTCATTTGAATTGGTGAACTGTGTAAAGCAGATGGCCGGCCCTAGAATGGGTGAGCATCATCTAATTCACTGACGGTCTGAAAAAGAACAAAAAGGTGGAGGAAGGTTGAATTTGCTCTCTGCCTAACAGCTTGAGCTGAGATATCAGTCTCTTGCCCTCAGTGCTCCTGGCTCTCAGGCCATCAGACCCTGACTAGAATCTACACCACTGACTATCTGGCTCTCAGGCTTTCAAACTATACCGTCAGCTTTTCTAGGTCTCCAGCTTGCAAATGGGTGAACATGGGACTTCTCAGACTTCATAATCTCAGCCAATTCCTCAACATAAATCTCACTTTATATCTATCTATTAATGTCCTATCTATCTCTATATGTAGATATGAGAGATATAAGATCTGTAGATATCTATGTCTACAGAGAGAGAGATTCCATTGGTTTGCTTCTCTGGAGAATCCTGGCTAATACTTGCAGTACTGACATTTTTTTTTGGAGCACAATGGATTGATAACATAGACTCACTTTTGCAACTTGTTTTTCACATAAAATGTAGCGTGTAAAGTCTTTCTACATGAAAACATGTACGTTTACTTCATTTCGATGCTACACAGTATTCTATTGTATTGATATGCCACGATAGAGTGCACCATCCATTCTTTTTTTGATGGATATTAAGGTCCTTTTCAGTGTTCCAGATGACATCTTCTTGATTTATTTCTGTGTACTTACACAAATATAGGGTAGATTTCTGAGTTATTGAATGTGAACAATTAAAATTTTGATTAATATCACCGAAGTGCCTTTTGGAGAATGTACATAAATAACAACCTGCTATTAACTCTGGGTATTATCACTTAAATATTTTAGGAAAACAGAGAGGTAAAAATGAGGTAGTGGTTTTAATTTTGTATTTTCATTATTATTAGTGATTTTGAGCAGTATTATATTTATTAACATTTGATTGTTTCTTATCTAAACTACCTGTCCTTATCTACTGCTCATCTAACTTTCAGTTATTTTCCATTTTGCTTACAGAACTCTCTTCTCCTTACGTATAGTAAATTGTTTATATATTTTCAAAATGTCTTTTAATTTTATTTATAAATCATTGAGTAAACTAATGAGTAAATGAAGGACTGATATAAAATATTAAAAACTGGTAATTAAGTAAGGCATGTTAGGTTCATAATAGGCACATGTACCCAGGCTGCTGTGGGATCATAGAATAGTGGTAGCTAGAGCCAAGTGGAGAGAAAAAGAAGGCCAGCTGCACCAGATGAAACCTGAGCTGTGTTTTAAAATATGATTAGAGGCCAAGTGCAGTGGCTATAATCCCAGCACTTTGGGAGGCCAAGGCAGGCAAGTCACAAGGTCAGGAGTTCGAGACCAGGCTGGCCAACATGGTGAAACCCTGTCTCTACTAAAAATACAAAAATTAGCCGGGCATGGTGATACGTGCCTGTAATCCCAGCTACTCGGGAGGCTGAGGCAGGAGAATCGCTTGAACCCAGGAGGCGGAGGTCACAGTGAGCCAAGATCATGCCACTGTACTCCAACCTGGGCAACAAAGTGAAACTTCGTCTCAATAATAATAATAATAAAATATGGCTAGAAACTGTTACATCAAAGAAGATGAAGAAGTTGTTCTGGGAAGAGGACGTAGCAATCCAGTGGAAGACAGCAAGGTCTTTTCTGGAAATTATAAGTTGTTCACTTTGCCTAGAGCAAAAGTTACTGTACAGAGAGCTATGACACAGAGAGCTATGAGATGGGGTTACAGAGAGGGAGGGGGCCATTTATGAATGGCTTGGTATGTTAATATAAGGCATTTAAGCTTTACTCTGAAAACCTGGGGAGCCATTGATGTGTCTAGATTTGGATTTCAAGAAGACTGGTCTAACACAAATATAAAAATAGTTCAGAAGGAGTCAGTCGGGATGCAGGAAGACCAGGTTGTGTTGAGGCAGACATTAAGTTTTTCATTGTCATAATCATCAGGGGTCAACATAAAATCTTTTCAAATTTCTCTGTAATTGGAATTTAGTAGTAGCTCTGGAAGAATATATACCTGGTGAGTGGGAATGGTTGGGGTAGAGGGACTTTTTCTTTTCTTCTGTACACATTTGTGTATATTCAAGTTTTATTTTTCAATCAATCAGGGACTTTAATACTAAAGCAATATTTTTTAAAAACTGCACCAATAACAGATGAGAAAGATCTGACTTCGAAATTTTTTGTGATAAGTACTGAGTGCTTTGATGGACCATCAAATCAGTCTGAAACCAAATGTGAATATGGCTACTAAAAGCTGGTGTACTAATAGTTGGTTACATTAGTATTTTATAGTATTCTAATAAAGAGTGTTTATACTCTGCTTTATAATAGCAAAATTGTATCTGGAAACAAAGTTTGTTCACTTTGGGTGTCAAAGTTGAGATGATTAACTTGGACCATGTTTAGGAGAAAGAACTGTGACAGAAATGACTTAAAATCATATTAGATAAGGAATCATTAAAGAAAATGGTTATATATGCATGTATATGTATATATATCACAAATTGTCAAATTGTACACCTTAAACAAATGTAATTTTATTGGTCAACTATACCTTAATAAAGCTGGGGAGAAAAGGAAAATGAGTATGTGTTTAGAGTAGGCCAAGCAGGATATTTGATTTCAGTAAATAAGAATATTTTGTTAAATTTCTAATAGAAATAGAAACAAGAAATTGAAGTTGCAAGAGGGCAGATTTTTATATAAAAAATGAAGAAATCAAATGGATGTCACCTTTTAATGCCTAGAAACTGATATCCCTGATGTTTTTGCCAACTTCTCCTAAACTGGCAAAGACTGCAGTATTCATTCATTTAACTGTGATGGCCAGTTGCACATGATGAATTCCATAAATGCCAGCCATACGTATTGGTTTGCAAATTAATTTAATAAGTTTGCATACATTTTTCTCATTAAACAAAACTAACAGGTTCATTTCTTAAGTTGATTGCATTAGATCTGTTTTCAGGTTTTTAAACTAGTACACTAAGTGGTAGTATTAATAATATTAAATAATTCATTTGTGTCAGTATTACCGAATCTCTTCCCAACTTAGCCATAAGTACATTCTCCTCTCACATACTCTACATTCATAAGCCTAAGTCATCACTCTTGTCCCCATTGTCTTTACATTTGCTGAAGTTTTGTTGTACACAGCTATTGTATTATATTTTCTCACCAACAAAGGTGGAGTGGAGTCAGTTTAAAAAGAGAGCTACCCTACACAGTCTAGTTCAGGGCAAATGTCAAATACCTCAGAAGATAAAATTTTAGTTTCATCCTGTAGACTTGGGATTCTGGCACTTGAGCAGGTTGTCATCACCCTATAACCCCGCGCTAGCCTGCATTAGAATACACTGGATTATGGGATATAATCTGATCTTCTGTCATCTCGGGCTGGTGATGTAGTAAGTCCTAAAAAAGACGACACAATTTATATTTTTTCTAGTGCCTGTATATACTTCTAAAATGTCTAATGTTTTAGCTCTAGGAAAATATTGCTTATCTAACATAATTTGACATTGTTTTGCAAATATGCTCAAGTTCTTTGGTTGGCAAATACATGTATCAGTTCATCTCCAGAGAACAGAACCAACACGGTGTATGTGTGTGTGTGTGTGTGTGTGTGCGTGTATGTATGAGGAGACTGATCACAAGGAATTGGCTCATGTGATTATGAAGGCTGGCAAGTCCCAAGATCTGCAGGGTGAGCAGATCCATCAAGCTGAGCCAGGAGAGCTGGCAGTGTTGCTTCAGTCTCAGTCCAAAGACCTGAGAACCAGGAGAGCCAGTCGTATAGTTTGAGACTGAAGACCAGCAGGCTCGAGACCTAGGAAGAGCCAGTGCTTCTATCTGAGTCTGAAGGCTGGAGAAAAACCAGTGCCCCAGGTTGGGAGCAGGAGCCATTCTCTCTTAGTCAGCTTTTGTGTTCTATTCAGGCCTTCAATGGATTGGATGAGGCCCACACACATTAGAGAGGATGATCTGCTTTATTCAGTCTACAGATTTAAATGTTAATGTCATCCAAAAGCACCCTCACAGACACATTCAAAATAATGTTTGATCAAATGTCTGGACATCCCGTGGCCCAGTTAACACATAAAATAAAACATTACAATACACTTAACAGACAAGGTGTTACTATTGCTCATCAGTATTTATTACATGTTATCTGTTTACCAATGTTTTCTTTTCCTTACCCAGGAATTATTTACTTAACATCACCTCTTAGTCATTTGGAATCTACCACACTTTCGTTGATGGTCTCTGCTCAAGACGGTGGTGGGCTCACAGCTGTCATTAATGCCGACGTCACCATATACATTTTCCAGACAACTCTGGCACCTGCTGAGTTTGAAAGGCATAAATACACTTTCTTAGTTTATGAAGATGTGCCTGAAGATAGTCCCATTGGAACAGTAAAAGCAAGAGAGCCCTTGAGTAAGTACTTATTTCTTATGCTGCATGGAAGTCCATTATTGGAACATTTCTTGTTTTTTCCTAGGCGGTACAATCTTGGATAATTTTTTTCTTCTTTCCACTCAAGTCAAAACAAGGGAGATAACACAACCTGTGGCTTGCTCTTTGTTCTTCCAACATTGTTTCTGTCCATCCCACAATTTTTTTTCTGATCACAAAAATAATAGGCATTTTAAAAAGAATGTTTAAAACAATACAGATTATAATATACAAAATATATGTCTCCTATAACCCACTCACGAAAACACACAATTTACAAATTTTTGACAAAAATGCATCCTTCTGTACTTGTTGTTATAGAGCTTCTTTCCCCACTTAGTATATACTGAACAACTTTCCAGATAAATGGACGCCATTCTGTCTCCTTAAAAGACAGTTTATAGTATTTCAACTTAGATATGTTTTATGTTTACATTTGCTACCAATTTGAATGATTTAAAAAATCTTGCTAGTTCAAATAGTACTTGAGCAAATACCCGTGTGTGACTTTTTCACACTTGTAGAGGAACCTGTGCAGGATAAATCCCTAGAAATGAATTACCTTTCCAAAGAGCTTGTCCTCCTCCTGGTCCCCTTCTGTTCCTTCCTCTCTCCCTTCCCTCAATCTCTATGGAGAGTATTTGCCCTTCATAGGTAGATACAATACAGAAACATCAACATAAATTTAACTTGATTTCCTCAAACATATTAAAAAAAAGGTATCCGAATTATTTTCTGAATATCTTTCCCTTTTATCTAATGCAAGAGGGATGAAGGAAGAGAGTGAAACCTGTGGCTTGCTCTTTGACCGTTGGACATTCTTTTCTTACACCAAAAAATTCTTAAAACCATGTGTCCACTTTTCAACAGGCTTTGGAGAGCAGAGAAAGTAAGACATTGCACAGTAGTCTCCGTAGATGGAGAATATACAATCATGCGTCCTTAACGATGGGAAATGTTTTGAGAAATGCCTCATTAGAAAATTTTGTCAGCGTACTGTATTTAATACTGTAGGCAGTTGTACCCCAATGGTAAGGATTTATGTATGTGAACATAGAAAAGGTACAATAAAATACAGTGTCAGAATCTTACGGAACCGTCATAGTATATGTGGTCCATCATTGACTGAAGTGTCATTAGGCAGTGGATGACTGTATTCACATTTCAATTTCTGAGTTTCCAGTGGGTCCACCCTTTTGACATACAGTGGTTGCCCCCTCTCTCTTTTTCAGACTCCTCAGAACCAATCTTTTACAGGATTTCTTCTGGTGATCTCGGCGGAAAGTTCTCCATTCACCCGTGGCTGGGCACTATTCGCACCCGGAAGCCCCTGGATCACGAGACGCAGCCCGTGGTTGTGCTCACGGTGCAGGCGCAGCTCGGCAGCGCCCCAGCCTGCAGCAGCACGGAGGTCAACATAACAGTCGTGGATGTCAATGACAACCACCCAGCGTTCCTCAGGACCTCGGATGAGATTAGAATATCCCAGACCACGCCCCCTGGCACAGCCCTGTACCTCGCACGTGCAGAAGACAGAGACAGTGGGCGGAACGGACTCATCCGGTACTCCATCGCCGGCCCGCAGCCGGGCGTCTTTGCCATCGACAGAGCCCTCGGGGTGCTGTTCCTCAACGGCAGCCTGGGCGCGGGCGAGCACCGGGAGCTCACGCTGACTCTCAGGGCAGAGGACCAAGGCGTGCCTCCTCAGGCAGCCCTGCTGGTGCTGACAGTCGTTATCGAGAAACGCGAACACAGCCCATCCTGGACTTTCGAACATTTGGTCTATCAAGTGGAAGTCAGTGAGTCTCTCTCACCGATGACACAAATACTGCAAACACAGGCGCACCCACTTGGCCCCCAGCGTGCAGCCTCGCCGCTTAGGTACTCGCTGGAACCCAGCGTAGACTCTGCTATATTTGGAATCCGCCCTTACACGGGCTGGATTTATTTGCGGCGGCAGTTTGACTATGAATCCACCCAAACATATAATTTTAGAGTGTTTGCTTGGATCCCCGAGGACGGATTGTTGCAAAATGTGAGCACTACAGTCATTGTTCGTGTCCGGGATGAGAATGACAATTCCCCCACCTTCTTGAATGATGTGTTGTTTTTGAAAGTCGAAGAGAGCCCTGTTCCCCAAGGGGTAATAAGCAAAATTACAGCTATTGACATAGACTCTGGAAAGAATGGACAGCTATTATATTTCCTTTTGTCTGATGGAAAATTCTTCAAGATGAATCCTAATACAGGTAGCACTTCATAGTTTCCACCTATTCCTTTAAAATGAGGATTGAGTACTATCAAACTGGTCTTTAAGTAAAAATAAAAATAAAAAATTAAGTAAAATCAGGATTGAGAAAACTCAAATCGTTAGGTATAGCATTAGTGCATACATGCAATTGAAATAATGGTTTTTAATAAATGAGGTATTCGATTACTGTATTGTGAGATCTTAAAAATGGATTAAAAATTGAATAGAGTTTCACCCATAATTCATACTTTCCCTGCATCACATCCACATCTCGCCAATATATGGTTCTTTTTCTGAACTAGAGGTATAGACAGAACTAGATTGAATGTATCCTTGTGTAAAGGCTAATTTTTTCAACAACCATCCTTTTCCATTTGTAGACATTTAAAAAATGTCAAAACGTATTTTGTGAAATATAAATATCATCAATGTAAAGCTAGAAATCAATTCATTGGTTAAGATTTCAAAATCACTCTAAGAATATATATCCTTTTTCTCATTCTGACAGGGGAACCAGAGGAAAAGGGGGAATAATTACCGTGAAATTTTTGAAGTCTGAATTAAGAAATTAAAGATTAAAAGTCACTATATTTTAAATTTTATGTTGTATAAGTTTACGGGGAGTTTATTTAATTCTTACAATGAAATATATCTATATTGCAAATACACACCCGGGAAAACTGAAACTTGGATAGCTCAAGTAGTACACCCAAAGTCATGGAGCTGGTAAGATGAGAGGAAGCTCCCTTTTTGTGCAGGTCCAGCAGGCACCATCTATGTCATAAGCTGGGCAGATGGTGCCGCTGCCTTTAGTGGGACAGACTTTGCGTTCAGTTCTGATGAACTTCAAGCCTTTGTTCTCAAGTTTCTGTTCTGTGGCTTAGGAGAAGGTGACCTTTCACAGCAGATGGAGGTTTTCACAGGGCACATGGCTTGCCAAGAAGGTTGCAAGCTGCCTTTCCACTCTCATTCACTCCCTAAGCTGAGACTCCTTCTGCAAAGGCACAAACCATACAGCTATACAGGATGACCCTGTTTGCACTTTACTTCCATATGGCTAGTTTTCAAGGTCTTCTATTTCACTTGTTTTTTTCTTTAAAATAAGCAAACTACAGTTGATTCCCCCGTGATCTTCCCTCCCCTACAAAAAGACCAGGTGTCCATTCCTAATTTCATGGTATGGCTTTAAGCAAGTAGCTTAAGCTCAGAGCTGCTTCCTTACCATGAATAAAGGAGACAATTCCCGACATGCCCTGTGCCGTGCTTTGAGGGATAAAGAGCTAAAGAGTACAAAGGGGCTTGGCAGACCACGTGCTTGTAAACTGTTCCACCTCCCAAGGACAGCATGGCAAGGCAGGGTGGAGGGTGCCCTTCAGAGCCTGGGAGACACACCCCCTTTTCATCCAGTTCTCTGGACAGTCTTACAAGTGACCAGGACTTGAGCTCCCGTGGAACCATACCCTGGTGTCACCCATCCCCAGCGGCAGCCTGAGCTGCACAGTCTTTTACATCCCCCACCTCCAAGGCTGCTGCTTATCCATCAGATTTGCTTTATGAGTAAAAATCTGTTTGCCATTCAGAAGTTAAGGTCTTCAGAGGAGAATTAGAGTTTGGAATTTAAAAAAAGCAATTGTGTGTATGATCTATATTAAAACCTCAGAGTAAACACTATAAATATAGTTTATATATTAACAGTAAACAGTTATCATAAACACTGCATTTAAGCTCACCAATTCAGCAACTTACCTCAATGAGAATTTTCATTTTTGTTCCTTGTTTCCACTTTTTTTTATGCAATGCTATTTTATTTGTATTAAGAGGAAAAAAGTTTTTAGCCATAGAAATGTTTGTCGGTAGCTGCTTCATGCTCACATTCTCACAGGTACATTTTTTTTTCATAAATGGTGAGGAAACCAGTGCTTGGCAGAGCTCTGACAGGCTATTGGACCGAGTGCTTGTCTTTCCAAGGTCCCCGGCAATAGGGAGAGGCAGTTAGATGTTATGCCTGGGTCTGCATGGCTGACACGTGAGGAAAGTTACCAAAGGTAGTGTAGCTTTAGGCAGAAATATTTGAAATAAAGCTTCTAAAGCATTAAGAGTTTTTAGGAAGTCACTATCCATTGCTACATGTATATTTTGTGAGATAAAAACAAATACTTGTATACATAAAACATAAACTGTTGCCTAAGGAATATTATTTGATTTCCAGAAAGATATTTAGCCATTATGTTAAAGTAGTGATAACAGCTGCCATTTGTGTCGTCATGTATAGCTTGCACAATACTTTTATGTGTGATTACATTTCTTCCTGACAGCAGTCCCAGGCTCAGAGGGGTTATTCCATGTCTGAGGTGGGGAAACTGGGGCCCAAATCCAGAACTTGTGTCAGAGTTCACATGCTTTCCATCATTCTGTATAGCAGCATAAAGAGAGATAAGCAGCAGTTTTAAATCTTCCAAATCATTACTAAGTTCCCACAGAGTTCTATCATTTTTATGAATTCATTGTTTATTAGTTCAAATGATTGATGGATGATAATTTGAAATACAAAGAATAACAAATATAAAGTGACATTTTCAGGAGCAACTTGAGAAAATTTTTTCAACAGTACCACAGAGCCAAACTACTATGTAGATGGTCTTAGAAGTCGCATGTTTGCTCGAAGCTTTGTACTTGGTTTTCCTTCTGAAAATTGTTCTGGCCGTGGTACGCCTGGTACACAGTGCCTGTGTCTTGTTCTGCTCTGTACCCCGCAGGAGAGTTGATCAACTGGGTGGCACTGGATCGTGAGCACCGGGGGCACCATCAGATGACTGTGCTAGTGACAGACCGCGGCTCCCCACCACGAAATGCCACCATGGCGGTTTACGTCTCAGTTACTGA
Source organism: Nomascus leucogenys (assembly GCF_006542625.1). Taxonomy (NCBI): domain Eukaryota; kingdom Metazoa; phylum Chordata; class Mammalia; order Primates; family Hylobatidae; genus Nomascus; species Nomascus leucogenys. The sequence continues at coordinate 75,009,843 of NC_044387.1, read as the reverse complement.
CATCAATGATAACAGGCCCTTCTTCCCCCAGTGTCTCCCTGGAAAGGAGTTACACGTGAAGGTTTGTGAAGTAACCTCACAATGAATTTGTAATATCTTAAGTCATTTGTTTTGAGCACCATCTTGTGGTAAAACATGTGAATTTATCACATCAGTCTTGGTGTGGCAAAGCGTACTTTTTCTAGAAGACCTAGATATTGTGCACATGTTATTTTAAAAGAAAATTTTAAAAAAGTAAATGAATTTATGTGCTCTTTGGCATTGTACCTCCAGTTGCTTTATAATAATAAGTTTAGTTCAGCCCTTTGTACACAAACTGAATGGTGCTTCAGGATAATGCTCAGAAATGGCTTGTTTTTCCAGTAGTTTACATGCATCTCTTTGTGCAGAGCTTCTTAAGGGCAATTGATACATGTCTCTTGTCTCCAAGATAGTCACTTAAGGGTAGGGGAACAACCTGTAGCTCTAAAGTGGGTAGGTGGACATCCAGAAATAGTAAATTTGATCCTTTTGATCACATGCACAAACTTGTAATTATATTTATATTATCTCTTTTTTTGTCTTTTTGTATGTTTTATAATATACATAAATTAGAATATCAGTTCATTCACATAATAAATATGTTTGGACCTACTAATAATTTTTTTAGTGAATGGGTTATATATAATAATGAAAAGTTTAGAAGCTACTGTTCCAGCACAATTGAATTAGACATTCAAATTGTGCTCAAATATGCATATTGAACAACTCAACAAAAGTATTGAGGAACTCATAAGTTTAAACTGATCTTCCGAATCCAGCTTTAAAGAACAATTCTAACAAAACAAAATATTATTATATTATCATTACACTTTTTAATCATATCATTAAAATGTCCGGTGGCTTAATTGGGCAGTTGGACTCTAAACATGTAGTTGAACTTCACATGTGCATTTCAATATTCCAGGACAGCTCCTGATAATTGATATGTCCTGCATGAGTTTTGTTTTCTGAATTAAAGGTTCTTACTTATTTTAAGCATATTTTAAGCCATAGCAACCACCTTTCAAAAAATGTCCTAAGAGCTGATGAATGAGAATATGCTAGAAATCTTAAAATACACCAAAAATCTAAGATTGTTTAGTAAGTTCAATTTCTTTTTCTTTTGGTCAGAATTAGTTCAGATGCCTCAGATAATTCATTCTAATTGAATAAAAGATTTAATATGTAAGGAGGATTCTTTTCATGGACATACACTCATATAACTTTTACGTGGTATGCATTTGAATTATATGTGGATTTTAAGATAGTTTAAAATGTTTAGTATAATGTATTCATTCATTTAAAGGTCCACTGATATTTCTTTTTAAACTTTTGCTGACTCATTTGTAAGCTGTTTGTTTTAATGGCAGGTTCTGGAAGGTCAACCAGTAAATATGTTGGTTACAACTGTGTTTGCAAAGGATCCTGATGAAGGAAATAATGCAGAAGTTATATATTCAGTATCTTCAGGTAAAACTTACTGTTCATACAGGATTAAGAACTTTTAGGATTTCTGCTTTCATTTGTCAACTATCCCCTTCTGGGAAAAGAGGTTCTATTTTGATATCTTTGAATGCTGTAGTTAGTTTTGAAAAAACCACCAAGTTACAAACAAAATACATTTGCTATTGTCAAGAACTACTTTCAGTTTTTGAAAAATAATTTAAAGTTTAATAAACAATCAGAGTAGCTTTTTACGTTCTTAATAGAAACCATTCATCTTTAGTGAATAATTTGCAATAATGTGAAGTACAAATTTACTTTTATTGATAGGAAAGTGTTAGTTAGGGGATAAGAATTGGTATTAAGTATGATTAAGAGTTCCAAGCCTCTGTGAATCTTTATGAAGACTGAATACTTGTAAGGTCAGAGTAAATCATGCCTAGAAAATGTCACATGTATACATACATGTGTGTATGGGGAAATTTTATTGAAGTGGGCTTACTATTATGTTTTCTGTTGGAACGTGCAGGCCCCAGATTTTTTCCAGTTATTTACTTTAGTTGGCATTGTGTTTTATATCATTTTAAAAGACATTCGGTGCTTTGTCATGTTTGACACAAACATAGGACATAGGAAAGAAGAGATAACATTGCCCTTACCCACAGATAATTTGACTGTCTTCGTGGAAAACCCAAGAGATGCTATAGGCAACCCTTTGTAATTAATAAAATAGCCAATTTCTGAGAATAATGTCAACATACGAAACTCACTGTTATTTTTAAAACTTAGCAGTTTCCAAAGATCTCATTCACTATGGTGAATTCACAAAGAAAATGAAAGGGTGTAGGGGCAGATCTACTGTGAAACTAATGAAGCTTAGTTTTGTGGTGTTTTACTTGCATAGCCTCCCCAGGGAGCGGGAAGTGGACAATTTATTTTTCTTAAGGAGTGCCTCTCAAACTATACAGACTTCAAAACAACACAGATAGGATCTGTCTCTATTAGGGGCATAGAAAAACTTCCAGTATAACTTGTACAAGACTTTCATACAGAAAAGTACAAAATATTAATGAAAGACATAAAAGAATGAAATGAAAAGCTGTATGATGTTCATGCTTGGGAAGACTCAATATCCTAAAGATGACAATTCTTAACAAAAATATAAGTATTAATTCAGTATGATTTCAATCAAATTTTCAATGAGGCTTTGATAGAATTTGACAAGCTGATTCTAAAAGTCATGTGGAAGAGCAAAAGACAAGGAATAACTAAGACAATGTCCAAAGAACAAGTGGGAAGTTGGCCTTACCCAGTTTTAGTTTATAAAATTTCATAATTAAAACACTATTGTATTAATTCACTCATTAATAAATGGACCAGTTGAAAAGAGTATGGGTTACACTTTACACATATGGAAACTTGACATATGACAGGGTAGAAAATAAATGGGGAAAAGATGGACTATGAATACGTGATGCTGATGTGATTGGTTACCTGCAAGGAAAAATATCTCTACTCTCGGCATATCAAAGATGAGTCTTATTAAATGTAGAAATCTTTAACTCTTACAAAAGAAAATATGAGACTGGTTATATCCACGGCATTGAGAATAAAGAAGATGGTTTTAACAAGAAGAAATGCAGAAGCTCACAAAGAAATAGATAAATAAAACTACATGAAAATTGAAAACACTATCAAAAAATTAGTATTCAGAATTTACTAAGAACTTCTGCAAACTAGTAAGAAAAACCAGTAAATAAATAAAATTGGACAAAGAATGTTAACAGGCAACTCAAAGAAAAGAAGCCTGAATCATTAAAAAGGTTTTTAAAGCATGCCCAGACTCCTTGATGTGACGACTTCGAAGAACAATGAAGCAGTATCTGATAAGATTGGAGATGTGCTTATGCTATACCCTTGCAGTTCTACTTCTGTTACCCTAGAGGAATTCTATATGTGCGGAGTGAGACTGTAACAGGATATTCATTGAAGCTTTGTTTCAGTTGTTTGCATAATATGGTATATTTGCAGAATATTATACAGCAATGAAAATGAATACAATAGAGTTTCATACATGGCAGTGTGGGTAAATATTGAATCTAAAGTTAAGCAAGGAAGGTAAGGATTTTACAGAAGATAAAAAGAATTTGACACAAACAGAAGCTTTGAGTTCATTGCATTGCTTTTCCTTGGAAAAGTTACATATACAGTTCTTCTCAATACCTCCGTGGTCAGGGAGCCAAATTCTTCCCTGATGTTTCTATGCCCATATAAACCATCCAAATTTATTTACCTATAAATGTCTTCCCAAGTTTTCAGGACCCTTGAATGGTGGATTATACAGAGGTAGTGAGCCTGCAGCAGATCCACATTTGGAGACAGCCCTTCCTCTGTGTTCCTGCTGTCCCCACCTTCAGAGACTCTTTCCCCATCCTCCCCCTCTTTTTTTGTCTTCCCTTTTGTTACTTCTCAAATTTTTCTTTTTATTGTCTTAGCTTATTTTAATCTGGTCGTTGGGAGGAAGAAAAACTGGCTTTGCAGGCATGCATTCAAGAATCTTCCTCTGGCTATGAGGTCAGTTAGGTCAATAAGATCTTTATATCTTTTTTCCTGTTTCATTTTGGGGTGGAGAAGACAACATAGTGTGCCTGTGAAGGACAATGATGGTGAAGAGGGAAGATACACACACACCACACACACACACACACACACACACACACACAGCTATAATCCTGCTATAATACCAGTATTTAAAAGCAAGCAAAGCCATGGTATATGTTACTTATGGATGTATGGACTGGAAAGATATACCTCAACTTCAGTTATAAAAGTGACTTTCTACAGGGAAAGAGGAGGGGAATGAGATTTGGAGCTATTTACAGATCCACTCCTTTACTTATACTCTGCCATTTCTTGGAAAAAATTGAAAAAATATTGAAAATTAATCAATCTAAGTAGTGATATTTTGGTGTTCATCGAAATACTCTTTTTTAAAAATTAGCTTCTAAAATGATATTTGAGGCACGTCGATATAAAAATATGGAGACATATATTACATTATCCTATCTGTATTTTTTATCTGGTAGTAAAATAGAAGCAACTACAAAATATATGGTAAAATAACGAGATGAAAATTGGTATATGGGGAATAAAGGTATGTATCATATTCATGAATGCATTCTATAGTATTTCTATGAGAACAAAATCAATGGATTAAAGCGTAGAAATCACAACTAATAAATGTTACATAATTGCCTGCTCTATGCTTTGAGTTTCTTAATGACAGGGCTTCTTTTTTATTTGCTTTTATATCCCTAATAACTAGTAAAGTATTTGGTCCATAGTAATGACTCAGCAACTGTTGAACTAAAGAATGGAGGGGAGCTTCTACTCAAGACTTGTCTGAGGTTTGAACTGTTTGAAATGTTCAGATTTTATTGAAGAATACAAATCTGTTATTTAACTCAAAACCTTATGATACCAATCTAAATTATAAGCATCGATATGAATGTATAGATGTGTGCATGTGTATTCTCTGTGCACTGAAAAGGCCTAGAAGTGATGACAAAGCCAGAAACAATGAGCACCCCTAATGTCCCAAATATGTTCTCCCAAAACCATTTTCCACCACAAGGAACCAGGAGTCCTTTGGAGAAATGGTGATGTCAGGTCACGGTCAGGAAATCTACAAGATGAGTCTGCACCATATTGTCATACCCGTTACAAGGAGGCTACTAAACACTATTAGGATCATGGAAAGAGACCCAGGAACTAACTTTAAGAAGATTCCAATGTTCGGCGATGGGACAATTTGAGCATCAATAAGGATAATAATGGCAATATATTGAAACACAACTAATATGTTTAAATCATGCTTAATGATTTCCAAAACAAAAGCAAGACAAAATTTTACTTATCATAGTTGGAACATTGGTGGATGTTAGTGAACCAACCCATTATTTCAAAAACTGTTAAATAAAAGTTTAACTCATCAAGCATTTATCCTGCCTTTCTTATAATGAACTCCTTTGAAAGTTTCTATTTATTGAAATATTCCAGCTAATATGTGAAAAAGGGATGATAAACCAGAATGCAGTGCATATTGAGTATCCTTAATGTAAAATACTTGGGATCAGAAGTGTTGCAGCTTTTGGATTTTTTTTTTGGTGGGTTTTTTTGGGAGGGATATTTGCATATACATAATGAGATATCTTGGGGATGAGACCCAAATCTAAACATGAAATTCATTTTTTATATACATCTATATGCATAGCCTCAAGGTAGTTTTATACAATATTTTTTTTAACTTTGTGCATGAAACAAAGTTTTGACTGTGTTTTGACTGCAACCCATCAGATGAATCAGGCATAGAGTTTTCCTTGTTGTAGCATCATGTCAGTACTCAAAAAGTTTTGCATTTTGGAATATTTTGGATGTCATATTTTTTGGATTTGGGATGTCAACTTGCATTATACTTCACAAAACTTAAAGAATAATTAATGGATCCAGGCTGCGCATCAGTAGGGGCCAATATCAAAAACAACTAGCTTTTGGCCCGTGCCTGAAGTCCCAGCTATCTAGGAGGCCAAGGTGTGAGGATAGCTTGCTACGCTGACCTCCAGGCTGCAGTGAGCTATCATGGCACAATTGCGCTCCAGCCTGGGTGACAGAGAGAGACCTCACCTTTTTTTTCTTTTTTCTTTTTTTGGCAGCTAGACATATGCCTCTGAAGGGAAAAACAGCATTTGTGAAGTAGTCGTGCAAAAAACAAACAAACAAACAAAATCCTGACCTGAATCTGGTCACTTCTCTAGATCTACCTCCCAATTTAAGGAAAGCACAAGAATAGAGGAACATACTATGCTACACGTTGGAGATGCAACAGCAAATCTAGATCATGGAAAATGTCAGGATACAAGTTCCAGTTTATTCAACAAATAATTTGCAAGGACAAATAAAGAGATGGGTGGCAGGAATCCATAGATTAATGAAATGTGCAATATATGGACTTTATTTTGATCTTAATGTAAACAAGAAAAATAAACAGTATTTATGGGATGGTTGAAAATTTGAAAACTTACTGGATATTTGGTGATACTGTGAATCATTATTAATTTTTAAGGTATAATATGGTACTGTGATTGTGTTAAAAATATTTATTGTTTAGAGATGCATTTTGAAAGATATACAGAAGAAATAATATGACTTCTGGAACTTACTTCAAAAAAATGGGAGAAGAGAAGTATATACATGGGGAATAGATGAAATAAGATTGGCCATGAGTTGATCATTGTTGAAGCCAGGTGATGGACTCATGAAAGTTTATTATACCATTTTGTCCACTTTTTTATATGCTTGACATTTTCCATAATAAAACTTTTTTAAAAGTAATGTTTCTTGTCTATTTTTAGTGTCATTTTTGTGTTCATACTCTCATAGAATTTAAAGCAAATAAATCTTCCAAATGATCGGTATATTGGATTAATTGATTTTCTGTTTTCTGCATTGTCAATTAACATTCATTTCTTAATTTTCTTGTGTGTGTATAGAAGATAGTCCTGATCACTTTAAGATTGATGCCAACAGTGGTGAAATAAGGACAACCACAATACTTTCATATGATTATAGACCTTCCTACAGAATGACTGTCATTGCCACTGACCAGGGAGTGCCTCCTCTTCAAGGACAGGCAGTTGTTAATATTCAGGTAATGTTGTCACCATAAAATATGGAAGGACATCTAAAGATTTCATTTGACTTTTATTACAAGTTTATAGAGTGAAGATACATGTAATATGTATGTATATGAATATATATGTATGTGACATGAATACTATTTTAAGAGAGCATTGTACATAGCATACTTAGCTTTTTGCTATCACTAGAAAAATGATTTAGACCCAAATTATTTTGCAAATTAGCTTTGTACAGTTCTTGACAAGATAGTCATCACTATATTGGCATTTATGTTGCTTTGTTTATAATGGACAAAAGGTATCTTTTCTTGTGCTTATTTCTAATGTCAAGGACCTGGTAAATTTGCAGGAGACACTTGTATGTAAACAAATGGCCATATAATAAATGACATAGTTTTTTGTAATTTTTTTTAATTTAGAAAAGTAACTTCAGATTCATATTTTAAGGTTTTACTTTAATCATAATGGGCAAACAAGTTGTGGGAATTCTCCAGAGTAGGAAAAAAATTACACCAACCACTCAAAAAGAAGATGACTGTGCATAGTTAGTTTCTTTGTGTGTGCATGTGATAATCAGAAATACTAATACAGGTATATACAATAACCAAGGATATATATCCACAAGAACTGTTTCCAAATTATATTCTTTATTGCTTAAGGATATGTGGGTTATGAGAAAAATCTATATGGTCATATCTCCAGTTTCTTGTTTCAGACAAACAAAGACATATGATACTTAAATGTACACAGATGTTGTCATTATGGATAGATTGGTCTGTAGTATTTAAAATAATTTGGAGAACTAGCTACCCTTCACTCCCATTGAAGAATCATAAGGCTACAGTTCAGCTTAACTATAACATGGCTTTACCAAACTGTCGTTTCACACAATACAGCAAACTCGGAAATAGAAAATTCTGTAGCTCTTATCTCCTAAATATTATGCAGTTTTTGATCTTCTGAGACATACAGGAATTATATAATATAAAAATGATATTTTTCTCACTAATTAACATATGATCACATACATGGAAGGAATTTGCTTTCAAAATAATATTATTACATATATTGATTAAACTGTTTTAAAAATACCCCAAATTAATATCTCTTTTATTCGTATTTCAGGTGATCCCACTATCCAAAGGGAGAGCAATCATGTCTCAGAATATTAGACATTTAGTTATACCAGAAAATTCGAAGCCCGCAAAAGTAATGAGCTTGATAAAGTCACCTGATCACCTTCAACAACATTATAATGGAAAGTTACATTTTAGTATTGTTGCAGATGATAAGGATGGACACTTTGAAATAGACAGCTCAACCGGAGACTTGTTTCTTTCTAAGGAACTTGATTATGAGACAACATCTCATTATCTTTTCAGAGTGATTACTACAGACCATAGCAAAAACCTTTCCCTGAGTAGCACAGTCTTCCTTAATATTGATGTGGAAGATCAGAATGACCATTCCCCATCTTTCCAGGATGAGCTCATCGTGATCAGCGTAGAGGAGAATGTTCCCGTAGGAACCCTGGTGTATGTCTTCAATGCCAAAGATGGTGACGGCAGTTTTTTGAACAGTAGAATACAATACCACATTGAATCCCACAACCCTGGCACGAATCCATTTCTCATCCACCCCTCATTTGGCACACTAGTCACTGTGTCCCCTCTTGACAGAGAGAGCATTCCAACTGTCATCCTGACAGTAACAGCGTCTGATCAGGCTGTGAATGTGACAGACCGGCGACTGAGATCACTGACAGCACAAATAGTGATTTTGGATGTAAATGACCACAACCCCACTTTTATGTCTTTCCCCATTGCCCATGTCAAAGAGGATGTCACAGTGGGCTCCTTGGTGCACCACATAACTGCTCATGATCCAGACGAAGGAAGGAATGGAAAAGTAACATACAGCATCCTCTCAGGAAATGAAAACATGGCATTTATGCTGGATGAGTCATCAGGTACAGTGCCCTATATGTCACTTTTAAAAATATTTTATTTCATTGTGGTTAGAAAACATGAGACCCATCCTCCTAACAAAGTTTTAAGTGTGCAATACGTTGTTTTTGACGATGAGTTCAATGTTGCACAGCATATCTCTAGAGATTATTCACCTTGCTTAACTGAAACTTTAGTTTCTCCCATTTTCCCTTCCATCCAGCCTCTGACAATCACCACTGCACTCTTTGATTCCATAAAGTAGAATATTTTAGATACTTCATGTAAATGGAATAATGGAGTTTTGTCTTTTTGTGACTGGCTTATTTTACCTAGCAAAATGTCCTCAAGATATATCCATACTGTCACATCTTTGCAGAATGTCTTTCTCTTTTAAGGCTGAATTGTCTTCAACTGTATGCACATACCACAATTTCTTTATCCATTCATCTGCCGATTAACATTTTTAGGTTGTTTCCACATCTTAGCTATTGTGGATGGTGCTGCAGTAAACATGGGTGTGCTACTCTCTCTTCAAGATCCTGATTTCAATTCTTTTGTATAAATATCCAAAATTGGAGTTGCTGGGCCATATGGTAGTTCTAGTTTTATGTTTTGAGGAACATCCATACTATTTTCCATAGTGGCTGTAACATTTTGAATTCCCACCAACAGTGTACAAGGGTTCCAGTTTCTCTATGCCCTCACCAATACTTGTTGTCTTGTTTTTTTTAATAATAGCCATCCTAACAGGTATGAGTGATATCTCATTGTGGTTTTGACTTGCATTTCTCAAATAATTAGTGACATGGAGCATTTTTTCACATACCTGTTAGCCATTTGTATGTCTTTTTTGGAGATGTTTCTATTCAAGTCTTTTGTCCATTTTAAAATTAGTTTTTTTATGTTTAGTTGTAGGAGATTTTTTATATATATTCTGGATATTAACCCCTCATCAGATAGATGGTTTACAAATACTTTCTCCCATTCTATAGGTTGCCTTTTTCTTTGCTGTGCAGAAGCTTCTTAATTGTATGTAATCTCGTTGTTTATTTTTGATTTGTAGTCTGTGTTTTTGTTGTCTACCCATGAAACAATTGCCAAGACCCAGTTCACAAAGCTTTCCCCTCTGTGTTACCTTCTAGGACCTTTATAGTTTGAGGTATTACATTTAAATCTTTAATCCATTTTATTTTGTTTTATTTTTGTATGGTATAAGATACAGATACAACTTTATTCTTTTGCATGTGGATATCCGGTTTCCCCACATCATTTGTTGAAGAGATTAGCTTTTTTCTAATGTGTATTATTGGAAACCTTGTTCAAAATCAATTGACTATATATGGGTGGATTTATATCTGGGCTCTTTACTCTGTTCCATTGGCCTAAATGTTTGTCATATGCCAATACCATACTGTTTTGATTACAGTAGCTTTGTAATATATCAAAGCCAGGAAGTGTGATGCCTCCAGCTTTGTTCTTTCTCAAGAGGATTTTCACTGTTCAGGGTTCTTTGAGATTCCATTTGAATTGCAATATTATTTTTTTCTATTTCTACAACAAAATCCACTGAGATTTTGGTAGAGATTGCATTGAATCTGTAGATCAGTTTGGGTAGTATGAATATTTTAATAATATTAGACCTTTCACTCTATGAACATACATGTCTTTCCATTTGTATCTTCTTTAATTTCTTTCATCATTGTTTTGTGGCTTTCAATATGCAAGGTACTAACCTCCTCAGCTAGCTTTATCCCGAAGTGTTTTATTTTATTCCTTTTTGTGCTATTGTCAATGGAATTGTTTTTCTAATTTCCTTTTCAGATAGTTCCTTGTTAGTGTATAGAAATGCAACTGATTTTTGTATCCTGCCTTTTCTGAATTTATTTGTTCTAACAGTTTTTTGGTGGAGTCTTTAGGGTTTTCTATGCATAAGATCATGTAATCTACAAACAGGGATAATTTTACTTCTTCCTTTCTGATTTGGATGCCTTTCATTTCTTTTTCTGCCACTTTCAATTAAACCCTCTCATCGCTTGCTTATATTTAACTTTTTCATTTTCTTCTCTTAAAATGATGGTTCTTAAGATACATATGCTTTAAATATTTTTGACTTCTTCTGTTGTTTAACTTAGATATATATATGTATATGTATACATATATACATATATGTATACATATACATATACATATATATATATATATATAAAATAGACACAGAGTTTGTATTTGGAGAACCAACTTTAATGGTCCTGTTTGTTAATATTAACTATGCTCTGTAGCTAGCTGACACTATCGGCTGAATATACAACAGAAAACTTCTTTGCCCCCATTGTGAGTCCTTGCAGGGTAGGATATGGTACCAATAGCGAATCAGGTAGCAGTATGACAAATCAACAGCAGTGTTCAAAGACTGTAGTATGGAAATTTATCTTTGAGATTATACAAACATGTATTTGTAAATATTGGAAATAATATATATTTTTAATGGCTGAATTCATTTGGACATTAAGACCCCTTTTTTCACATCAATTGTAACATTTCTTTTTTTGAAGAAGCATTTATTCACTGTCAGGTACTCTGCAGAAATGTCACTCACCCTCAACTTCACTTATCTTGCTGTCACCATGTTGCTAGATAACATCTACTATATGTTTTTTATGTAGTTTGATGGAAGAGTAAATGTACAAATTTTCAGTCTTGTGACTTTAAAAATGAACCTCCTTCTACCAGATTTTCAGGGAATATTGAAAAATTAATAACCTCTCATCTTATTCACTAAAAAATAAAGTTATTTCTACATGAACCTTAGAAAAAAATCTCAGATACACACCATTTGGCCCAACTGTTTGTTAAAAGCATTATTTGGAATGGAATTAAATGTGGAGGATTTGGAAGTCATGATTATAGTCTGGCTATATTCCGTTGGAAAATTTCATCAACATATTTATTAAATCTTGTACACATGGTTTCATTCTGAGGCATGCATGGACACCACCTAAATGCCCAACTGACAGAGAAATAGTCCAGACACAGGCTGCTGATATGTGTTAGAGCTGAGGCTCTCCAAGGACCTGTTTCAGTAATACTTGGAATGTGTTCCAAGATGGCTAAGGAAGGTATATTTCAGATTGTTAAAAAGAATGGATAAAATTAGACTTGTGTTTTGGTAATATAGGTATCGTGAATCTCTTGAGTAATTGCAGTGACTGTTTCAATGGAGATGTTTTTCAAAGACATAAAATGATAATTGCCAATTGCATTCATATGAGATGGGATTTTTTTTCTCTCACAAAGCTCATATTTCTTATAAAGAAGACAGTGAGTTTTTTTGGTGGCTATGGCTGTGAAATATAAAGTGATGAGTAATTATTGAAAAATTATTTTGTAAAATAGAATTCAGTAAACTTCTTTCATTATTTCTTATAAAAGGGAGAAGCAGACAGCAATCCTAAAAGAAAAATGTGATAATTGGAATCATATAATGGCTATCTGTGTGCCAGTCTGTATTACATCTGACTTATATGGGTCGTATGCTTAAGTGGCAGTGGGATAGAGACGTGTTTTACTTGTGAAGTGTATTATCTGAGTTATAACATCTTTTTTTTTTTTAATTAAGATGGAGTCTTGCTCTGTTGCCCAGGCTAGAGTGCAGTGGCACGATCTCAGCTCACTACAGCTTCTGCCTCTCAGGTTCCAGTGATTCTCCTGCCTCAGCCTCCCGAGTAGCTGAGATTACAGGCACCTGCCACCATGCCTGGCTAGTTTTTTGTGTTTTTAGTAGAGATGGAGTTTCACCATGTTGGCCAGGCTGGTCTTGAACGCCTAACCTCAAGTGATCCTCCTGCCTTGGCCTCCCAAAGTGCTGGGATTACAGGTGTAAGCCACCACACCCAGCCTGAGCCACTAAACCCGGCCTGCTCTTTATTGTTTTAAAAAAAATCCAGTTAACTGAGAATAAATATTAAGAGATCATAATTCTTTAACAAAAATCAACTGTTTTAAAGAAGATAGCCATACCCACATTTTTGTGACTTGGTCGCTTTTATACATGAGGTGTTATGTGACATGAAGACATATATTGTTAGTATCCTAGATATTTTCTAAAAAGGAGGTAGATGTTGGCTAGATAATTTTAATATAATCCTCTCAGTAGATAATTGCATAACATTGATTATTCTTTTGTTTGATATAATTTAAACTGAATTGTTTTGTTTGATATAATTTAAATTGAGATGACTTCTCTGACTAAAAATGTTTGCTTTTAATTGTAGATAGCGTATACATTTAAAGATGATTTAATGCAGTTCATATTTTAGCAGTTAAGACTTCTGAATTTTTATTAGGTAGACAAGTTAGGTATAAGTGGAGTAAGCATGACTTCTCTAAAGAATATTCACTACGTGTTGCTTTTCTTCCATTTTCAAAACAGGCTTACTAACTACAACCTGTCCTTTGGATTATGAAATGAAAACTCAGCATATTCTGACTGTTCTGGCACTGGATGATGGCACACCAGCACTTTCTTCATCCCAGACTTTGACAATTACTGTTCTTGATGTAAATGATGAAGCTCCAGTATTTAAGCAGCACCTGTATGAAGCTTCAGTGAAAGAAAACCGAAATCCAGGGGAGTTTGTTACCAGGGTTGAAGCTCTGGACAGAGATTCAGGTAATTTAAAAATACAGCAACTGGGCATTTAATGCTTAAAAAAAATTGAAGATTATAATTGACATAATTTATAATAGTTATGGCTCAGAAAAAATGAACAGTTGCTAGTTATCTCAAATTTCTCATACTTCTTTCATTTGCATCCACACAGAAACACATACACCTGTAAAGGTACAAATATATCACTTAAGATTTGCTGGTATTAACTTTATTATTATTTATATTAGGGTGATACACACCTAATTAACATACACTTTATTGATTTGATCTTGATAATCGAAGTATGGACAAAGCATCACATTTCTTTCAGACTATAATAGTTAGATACATTGAGAAGAAGAAGATAAATGGTTCTTTATTTCCTCTGTATATAGCATAGTGGAAGAGGCATGGTGCTGGTGTCAGACCGCCTAGATTTGAATCCAAAACTACCATTTACTTATGCCATGTGACCTTGAACAAGTTACTAATCCTTTCTATTTCCCTACTTATCTGTGATATGGAGAAAATAACAGTGCCTAAATTATAGTTCTGTTATGAGTATGAATGAATTATTACATGTAAAGAGCTTAGACCAGCTTTGACCACACAATAAATGGTCAATATGTTAACTTTGTTACTATTTTACTAAAAAAAAAAAAAAAAAAAAAAAAAAAAAAAATGTCAATATGTTAACTTTGTTACTATTTTTACTATAAAATAAAGAGTAAAGAGAATAAAGTAAAGAGCTTAGACCAGCTTTGACCACACAATAAATGGTCAATATGTTAACTTTGTTACTATTTTTACTATTTTCAAACACTGTGTCCAGACAATTGACTTTGGAGTAAACAGTCACTATGGCTAGGAATTTATAAATTTCTTAGACTTGCTTTTCAACATCACTGTGGCTGTTTTGGCAACTAAGGTTCAGCAACTTTAACCATATTCTGTTTTTATCTTAAACAAAATAATTACAAAAATTACAGTGCTGTGTTTCTTATTCTCAGCACATGCTGAATTTTTCCATCTGAACTAATATGAATAGTTTATATTCCCATTCACATGTGAAACACTGAACTAATGTAAATATGAATATTATCGCTTCTCGGCCTTTTGGCTAAGATCAAGTGTAAATATGAATATTATATGAATATAAACTATTCGTGTTCAGTTTAATAATCCGGTCTTTTAAAATTTATGTTTGTATATAGCAAATGGCATTATATATCAATGTAATATTTTGTTATATTTTTGCAAGAATTGTAATAGATATTTTTATGGAAATAGTATTAACAATAGCATTTCCTTGTACATTGTTAATTTAAGGGGCAAAAGATACATTTACTTGAAGTTTTAAAGTAAATTATAAAATATTTGAATACTTTGCCGTCTTGGAGAACATTATCTTTTAACGAAATGCATTTTACATGAATTTGTATGTGATGTTACTAACATTCTTTTCAAGGGCTAACCCAATTTTCTGTCTTTGACCAGAGTGGGGCAGTGTGATCAAAGAGTTATTTCTAAGAGTTGAGTCCGAAGCATGCTAACGATTGTTTGCTCCAATCTGTGCTTAGAACTTAGCACATTTTTGGCAGTATTCATTTTTAGGGTGTCAGAAACAATGAAGAATATATATAAGCTTTGTGTTTCACAATAATTTCAGCTCAGTAAAGTTCTCTTAGAGTGTTCTCTGTAGAAACAGAGCAATACAGGGTGCTGGGCAATGCAAAAACTACTTCCCAAAGTATATAGACATATACTGAACTTATTGCTGATGTTGTGTGATTTTGCAAACAGTAAGGTATGTAAAATGCTTCCTCCCTTTGGCTTTGCTTTATTTTATGAATTTTATTTTTTTGTAATGGATTCTACTAAAAAGGCTCCTCTTGCTTTAACGCTTGAAGAGGGAGAAAAGAATTTCTCTCAAAATTTGCATATATTAACCAAAGACAATTACCATAAATATATTCTTCTGATTTTTACTGTCAAGTTGCCCAGTGTTAATGTTATTTTCATTTAGAATGAATTATCTGCAACCTGCTAATTATAATTGAATTGAAACTTTATTATTCTAGAGATTATGGTACGCCAACTGAGAATTTAGATACAAAATTATTGTTTTTCTGAATTAATGGATGTTTGAAATACACATTAACATCTTTATGAGTCTCATGTAACCTTACATATTTTGGAGACAATTTTGATTTACTGCAAATCTCAGTGTTTTTAATGAAGCCAGATCTGTTAAGTAGGCGGTTATGTAAACACACGTGAATATTTGTGTGTATGCACGTACTTTCGAATATATTTTCCCTCAATCTTTTTTTTTCTTTTTTGATTATTGGGTTAAAACAATGAAACAGGATTATGCATGAGAATTAAATGACGTAGTCAGGATTTTAACATAACTGGCATTACACTGGAATTTATGAATGGTTTATTTTATAGTACGTATTTTTTTTAAAAAATACCACAGTGTTCCTTAATACTAGAGAGCTTAACGTGTGTTTTCTAGCATTCTACGATGCAGTTTTTAAAAATGTAAGTATACAGTGTTATTTGGCATTCAAAACCCACAGGGATTTGAGCACTGAATGTTTATGGTGTATGACTCACACTAGCTCTAGCAGGAGTTTCTTCTTGTATTAAAAGGAAAAAACAACTACCAGATTTTGACTAAGGTATTAAAACTGCTGCAGCATTTGATGCCACCAACAAGAGCTCCATTGTTAGTGAAAAAAGATCTCCCCCTGCAGTGCCCTTCCCCCACTCCCAAGAGGAAAGGGTGCCCCACTGGGAATACCACTCACTTACATTCGCTCAAGGGTGTCGAACACAAAATAACTTAACAGTATATTGCCACACTGAAATATAGAATTCATTAGTGAGATGTTATTCTCTATTCCATAAGAATGTATTCTCTATCTGGGGTCATCTTCAATAAACTACATCGGGTTTTCTGGAATCCCTGGTGCTGCACTAGATGTACAACTGCACCGCCTAAGTCTACACTTGGAGCCAGGGAGAAACACCTTATTTCATCAAATCTAAGACACCATTAATTGTAAGATGCATCTAATTGTGGAATACTTCCACTGGGCTGATAGCTTTATCTTCATAGGAAGTTATAAGGTGCCATTCTATATACCCTTTAGAAGGTGACTTATTTGTGTGTATACCAAAGAATAAAGGATAAGGATCTAAAATATCTGAATCTATGGCATTTTGTAATAACAATTTCTCATTCGAGTGGACAATACTGTCTGGCTATTCAGTTTATTTTAAATGTTTCTTTATGGAGTGATATTTTCTCTGTATCATATACTCAGGCAAAATATCCATCAATGTTCCTCCATACTTTATTTAAAGAGAACATATCCCTGATTCTTTGTTTTTATTTATTTGTTTTTTGTTTTTATACAGACAGAATCTCGCTCTATTCCCCAGGCTGGAGGGCAGTGGCCCAGTGATGGCTCACTGTAGCCTCAAATGCCTGGCTTCAAGCCATCCTCCAGCCTCCACCTCCCAAAGTGTAGGGATTACAGTTGTGAGCCACCGTGCTGGGTCTCTCTGCACTTTATTAGCAGTTATTCATTGACATGCCCCCTCATTCTTTCCCCAGTGGCATTTGTCCATCATTTTAGATTCAATCTAATTAATCCAGGGACACATAAGGAGATCCATAGGATTCAAGCGCAAGCTGGTCTTACTGGCTTTGCGCCATTCTAGCAACCTCGATTATGCTGAAGTCCCAGAGAAGGATTTAAAGGCAGGCTAGATTATAGGGCATTTCAAAAGTTGAATTTCCCAATCCAAGGCTATGGAACATTTGCTAGAGAAAGTCACAACAGCATGCTCATTGAAGCCCTCGCCTACTTAGGCTGCAGTATTTCTGCTAATCCCTTAGTGCTGTTATGTTTTCCTTGGCTCTTTCTATATAAATTTTCTCTATCTCTATAAAAAAAACTATTATAAATACATTTGCATAAATGTCAAAAATAAGCAGATGAAAAAGAATAAGGACCAGTCATAACCTCACTCACTCAGAGACAATCACTGCTTAAACTTTGGTATATATTCTTAATACATTTAATATACAGTATTATAATTGTGTAAATGTTTGTTCATCTGCTTTTTCTCTAGGCTGTGAACTTCTCCTGGATTCAGGACTTTTTATCTATTAATACATTTATTCCAGGTTCTTAGAGCAGTGCAAGATATGACATAGGAACTCAATAATATTTTTGACCATATGGTCTGAGAAACTGAAGCATGTATGACATAAACTTCCTCAAGCTGCCCTCACTGTTTAGAATTTATTTATTATTTATTCCTTTATTCAATGAACCAGGCATAATTCTATTTTTGCTTTAGAAATGCTTGATTGTGA
Organism: Nomascus leucogenys; assembly: GCF_006542625.1. Taxonomy (NCBI): domain Eukaryota; kingdom Metazoa; phylum Chordata; class Mammalia; order Primates; family Hylobatidae; genus Nomascus; species Nomascus leucogenys. The sequence continues at coordinate 74,991,690 of NC_044387.1, read as the reverse complement.
GGGCATTGTACAGTTGAGGCATTACACAAAAAAGAATCTTGGCTGGGCACGGTGGCTCATGCCTGTAATACTAGTGCTTTGGGAGGCCGAGGTGGGAGGATTGCTTGAAGCCAGGAGTTCAAGACCAGCTTGGGCAATATAGCAAGACCTCACCTTTACAAAAAAAATATATAAAAATTAGTTGGGTATGGTGGCATGCTCCTGTAGTCTCAGCTACTCAGGAAGCTGAAGTAGAAGGATGGCTTGAGCCCAGGAATTTGCTGCAGTGAGCCACGATTGTGCCTCTGCACACTCCAGCCTGGGTGGCAGAGTGAGATGCTGTCTTAAAAAAAGAAAAGAAAAGAAAAGAAAAATGATCTTCCTAAAAATAACACACCCCTGGAAAGAATTCTTTATTAATTCTCCATAGTTTGAGGAAGAGGAGGATAAAGTTTTATCCCTTTTAGCTTAACAACCAGCTTTCCTGTCTGTTCTCAGCTCCTACCACTCTCCCACCTTTTACTCTAGGATAGAATTCTGGAAAACTTTTTCCTTTAAAGGACCAGATAGTAAATATTTTAGGCTTTGTGTGCCTTATGGTCTCCTTTGTGCAACTCCGACACTATAGAAAGACAGCAGCCAAAGGTAATATTGTGCCTGTATTTCAATAAAACTTTACAAAAACAGGGAGCAGGCCAGATTTGATCACTGGACTATAGTTTGCCAATCTCTAGTCTAATGCATGTGTCTAATTAAGACATCCAAGTTACTTGCTACTTCTGCTCATCAGATCCAATTATCATGATGTCATCATAATGTCTCTACCAATTAGATTATGTCAACAGTGGGAGAGTTTGCATAAAGATGGGTGAAAGCAAATGAGTTCTGATAGTTCTTATAAATTAGTATCAAATGTTGCTTCTCAAAAGGTGGTCCCTGGGACCAGTGGCACCATGATCCATCCCCAGTCTACAGAAAACAGCACCCATGCTTTTCAAGGATGCTGGTGGCCTTCTAATACCTTTCCCAGTGTACTTATGAAGGGAGGGTCCTCTGATCTCTTGGGAAAGGCAGTGGGGGTGTTTGGTGAGCATGTCATGTCATACATCATAAGTTCACTCTAACATTCTCATTTCCTTAAGCTTTGGATTATTTATAGTATTCAAAGGAAGACCTAATGTCTCAACCTCAGTGATTATAGGCTCCCATTGAATCCAACCAATCAAAGAAACTCTCAAGAGACACAGCTCTGTGGGCTAACATATTAAATTCTGACTCTCTAGCAAACAGTATCAATATTGTGTATTTACCTGTCAATAAATCCAGCCTAAACCAATGTTATATCTTTCTAGGTCTCACATTCTTAGAATTGATTTCCACACATATTCCCCAGGTTTATGCTGATATAACTTAGAAAATATTACTATTCTTTGAAACTATAAGCTTCTTTGACTGAGTCAGATTTGCACTTGGCTACCTGAGTTATGTTGAAATCTGACTCTGGTTATGGGTATTTACACGAATAGTCATCTCCTTACAAGGTATTTGTTATACCTGCCACTCAATTTGGGTCTGATCTTCAGGGAGGTTAATTTTAGGCCTTCTATATAGGAGCTTTCCAGCTTTCTAACCATGACTTGAGTTACAGGTTTAAAGCCTCAGCTCGTAGTTATCTTTCTATAATTTCCTAGTCCTTTGAAAAACAGTCTTCTGCATCATAGTCCTTTTTACTATTATGTGGTCAAAGTCAGCGCCATTTGGTTCTCTAAGGAATTCAAGTCCTTTAATAGTCACTTTATCACAGTCAAACATGATTGATAATTTAATTAATCGTGACAGCGCTCCAAGTATTGAATTCCTAGCATTCAATTTCCCATGGTTAAGGAACTCATTGCTGCATTCAAAGCCTAAGACATAACCAAACCAATCTCAGAGTCTCTGTTACCTGAGACCCAATTCTGGTGCCAAGTACTCTATCAGCCATGTTTAGTCAGGAAGAATAGATGCTACAAACAGGTGTTGGATAAATGAGTAAGCAAGAAGGGAATACTGAGGTAACCAAAAAGACAAAAACAAAATTCTAGAAGGCAGCTACCACCCCTAATATTGGGAAAGAAGAAGAGGTTTGGATTATCAGACCCTAGGAAGGAAATGAGAGAGGGGGCCTTGCAAAGGAGTAGCAAAACAGACTGAATAGCATTGCTGATGACAGTAACTAGGAAGAAGGGAGTCCCGTTTTCTGTCCTTCTGACTTTCAGTCTCCTTCTAGTGTCCTTTTGTGGCAAACCCTAGGAGAGACGTAGTTGGCGATGGAGAAAGTGGTTTGCAGATCCCCAGCCCCAGCATCACAGGGTAGAATACAGAAGAACAGATCTGGATCTGAGACACTATGGTTTAATAAATAATACACCATGTGAAGAACTGAAAAGAGCAGGCAGAGGGAACAGCCACTACAGAGGCCTCAGCAGAAAGATGCTTAGTATGTTCAGAGAACAGAAAGGAAGCCAGTGGGATAAGAATACAGCAAGGGAGCAAGTCCATGAAAAGAGGTTGGAAAGATATGCAGAGCCCACATCATATGGTACTTTGCGGACTGTGGTAACGTATTTAGATTTTATTTTGAACGCATTCAAACATTCTTTCTTCCCTCTTACCCATTAACTCCTATTCATCTTTAGGGTTTCTGGTTATATCAAGGCAACTCAACTTACCCATCATGTCTATTCAGGGGGAATTGTCACTGCCAGCTTTCTTATCTGTATCCAGTGCTATATTGTAAGCACTGTGAGGGTAGAGAATTTGTCTGTTTACTAGCAGTTATATTTTTAGCACATGGTATGGTACCTTGGCACCTAAGATCACTCTTTATATATGTTAATACAATGAGATAATTAATGACAAACTATATACCTAAGATAAGTCTTCTATGATCAACTCCCTCAGTGATTTCATATATCCCATCACACTTTCCATTACTCATTGATTTAATCATCTTCCCCTCTAGAGAGAAACTCTGAGGACCAAGGTAACTATTCAGTGGTGCCTTTCCAGTACCCGACACTCAGTATCTGTGCATTAATAAATGAACACATGAATGAATAAATGAATGAACCAACCAAACAGATATGGATGCAAACTGAAGACATGAATGTGTAGAGTGAGATGACAATGGCGTGATGGTCAGCACATTGATTGTCAATGTACCCCACTCCTGGAACCAGGAGAAAAATATGCCATAGAGAAACAAATAAAAATATTATTTTTCTTTTATTTTTTATTTCTCTCTTCATCGTGCCTTCCTCCCCTCCCTTCTTTTGTTTCTTTTTTTTTTAATTGGTCAACCATATATGTTGCCGCAGAGAAGACAAGTTAGGTAAGAACTAGAAATGGCCGTAGACTTTATAATCAGAAGGTCATTGGTCACTGTAGAAAGAGTAACTGGGAATGGCATGGTTTGAAGCTAGCTGCAGACTGAATATGATTTTCAAAAGAAATTTGGCCACAAAGAGGAGGAGATAAAAGCCTAATTCTTATAGCTAGAGAAGGATATAATTTAAGGAAAAAAATTTTAGGAGAAAGACTAGATCTGACAGGAAAATTCTGAGAGTGTGTTTGAAGAATGACTTTTGCCATCAAGACAGGGAGTAAGGCGTACAGTTGAGTACAGGTGCAGAGGGTGAGGGAGTTCTTTCCCAATGCCTCCTTTCTCTTTGGGAAATGGAAAGGGAAGTGATATGTGAGAGTAAGCCAGAGCGGTCGGGTAGGAGACCTGAATGGAAGAGGGGTGATTATGGACACCTGGAAAGATTGCCAGATACAACGGCACTACAGTTGTCTCAATCCATGCTGTTGTGAAATTTGCTGTAGCCCCAGCCATCTGTTGGATATTCAAATGGAGTAAAGAGATGGTTGGAATGATCCCAGGCTGAAGCTTTGCTGGAAATCTTTGGCAGAAAGCCCCAGAACCTGAGAAACTATGCAAGGTTGCTAGAGGAATAGCTCATGGGGCCGGACTGGAGAGGGAGAGAAATGAATTGAGGAGAGGTATCCTAGAGCGGGAGGATTAAGAAGTCATGGGACTGCAGGTCTTGAAGTCTAAGAGAAGGCAGATGTGTGTGTGTGTGTGTGTGCACGTGCATCTGTGTGTGTGTGTATTCACACTGGCGTGCATACACACATAGGTATGGGCATATATACACAGGCACACACACACACATATCCTTTAGTGGATATGTGTCATAAGGATATCACTAAATATCTTCAGATCCAAATTTCCAATTTGCTCAGTGAGGTGATAGAATGAGACCAAATAACCGCTTTTTAATTTTTATTTTCTTAATTCTCAAGTTTGATGATGCTATGTTTGTTCTGTAGGATTATAAGGGTGTAAGGAGGAAAAACCAAAGCACTAGTTAAATTCCAAATAAGCCATAGTAAAATACATTTAATTTACTTCCTAAGCTGTAAAGGGTATGAAGTTTGGGGAATGAAAAATGTGTGCATGCAGACTACAGTTATAGGTAAAGATCTTATTTATCCTTAATAATATACTAGGAGGATTGAAGGTTAATGTATTGTTACCTTAGGGATAAAAAACCTGTATAGAATAATAGAAAAAAATAAAATCTGGAAGTTTCTAAAAAGTCAGAGAAATATTGAGTAGATGGTGAAGCACATTAGAGGATAATGGGAAGGGACAGCAGAAAGATCTGAATTTATGTGTAAACGAAGACATTTTCTAGATTTGGCAAGTGGCAAGAATTAAAAATGTATAATATATAGCATTCTATAATATGTAATACAATACATAATATGCAATGGTATATATAATGTGTAAGAACATCATATAAAATAATATGCAATGATGTATATATAATGTGTAACAAAATCATATAAATGAGCTCATTCATTTAAAAGATCCATGTAATCTTTTTGAAGACAGAGGTCATATCTGTTTGACTCAGCACTCTGTCTTTGGCACACAGTACTATGCTTGGCACCTGATATTTCTCTCTTTTTTTTGAGGTAAAGGAAGGTAAATATAAGATAATATTGTTCCCATTTTTATAATGTAGGCAGAGATAGGAATAACAAATTTTAACAACCTGGAACTTTAAGAAATTCTGTCTTGGCTATAGAATAGATTATATGATCCTTAAGTTACCGAAATAATCACCATGGCTCTTTAGTAATATCATTAATAATATTCCTAATGCCTAATAATAGAAGGAAGCATTTTGGTGACCTCTGACCATGTCATATCAAATACATTGGTCCTATGTTATTAGCCTTTTTTTTTCTCAGGGTCATTCTAATGCCTGCAGATTATATCTCAAATATATTTCTCCTTCAAGTTATATAGTAATAAGATATGTATATTCATTCTTATATAAAACTAGAATTCTATTTCACCCCTTTCAGCTCTCAGTCCTATATAATATCTGCCAGATCATAATGTAATGAAAATTTACTTTTTAAGACTGCAAGATGGAAATTTGTAATTGAAGATTTTTTGTTAAGGCCAAAAGAATGACATTTCATCTTTTATTAAAGTATAACATCATATATTCTCAGTACTGTGTGCACACCTAGATTCTTGTCAGTTAAGAAAGGAACATAGGAAAATAACTGAGAGGAACTTATGTAAAATGTAAATAAATTACAATGGCATGGGACAGACTCATTAAAATTAGTAGTATGAATGATCTTCATAACCAGACATGGAAATGACGTGATACTTTTCTCAGGGGAGAAATGAAACCACAAAAATATGGGAAGAATTATTTCCAAAATGCGTAATAATGTGGTACCACATTTCCCACTCCGGATAGTAGACTGAACACTAAGTGGAAAACAAAACAAACAAATACGTATATAAGCAATTCTAGGTGCTCGCTTCTTGAGGTTGAGAATAAACAGAGTTCTGTAACTTAGCACGGGATTTTAAACAGCGGGTCAATCTACAGAAATTGTCATTTGCCCTGCAAGCTTACAATTAAGTCATTAAATCACAATCAGGGGTGTTAGAAGGAGTAATTAGGAATATGTTGTAGAGTTGCACACTCATAAGAAATTTTTTATGGGAAGGAAAAAATTCTAAGCATTCACTGTGGGGAAGTCTCATAAGACTTTTGAAAATCAAGCATTTCAGCCCATGAGGCTTTTATTTTAGCAAGAACAGCCAAAAGCGTTTTTCTTTTACCTTAATTTAAAGGCTGTTTGAGAATCTTGCCATTTTCATCTATGGCCTAACATGTTCAAAGGAAAAGAAATAGGAAAGTGGATAAATGTATTTCAAAGAAATGATTGCTAAGTTTTTCTTTATATTTTTCTTAAGGAGTCAATTCCAAGCTTCAGTTTGAAATCATGCCAGGTGCTTCATTTGAATCATTCCAGATAAATTCTGACACTGGAGAGGTAGTGACAACCACCATACTTGACAGAGAAATTCAAGAAGTCTTCACCCTTCGAGGTAAGGGATTCTTTGATTATGCTAAAAAAAATAAAAAATAAAATTTAAAAAAAACTTGTTAAGTGGTGAAATGTTATATTTTGGTGGGGTGTTTTTAAATAAAATATTATTGAGACAGTGCTACCTGGTTAGCCTGACTTTGTCTAGTTAGAACAATATATTTTAGGTACGAATCAAAGGCCACAATTCATGCCGTCTTTGTGTTCTGTGTCAGTACTAGTACGAGATGGGGGATTCCCTTCATTGTCCAGCACCACAACAATCCTCTGCACCGTTGAAGATGAAAACGATCACGCACCAGAGTTTATTGTTTCCAGTTATGACATTGAGATTCTGGAAAACCAGGAACCAGAGGTTGTCTATACTGTTTTAGCCTCTGATATGGATGCTGGCAATAACAGAGCTGTTGAATATCACATAATTGGTAAGTTTGTTTGTTTGTTTGTTTGTTTAAGACAGAATCTCACTCTGTCACCCCCGCTGGAGTGCAGTGGCGCGATGGCTCACTGCAACTTCACCTCCCAGGTTCAAGCAATTCTTGTGCCTCAGCCTCCCAAATTGGTAAGTACTTTTAAATTAAAATTTCTTCCAGGATGCTGACCGAGTTGACACACACTCTGTGTTGATTACTCTGCATTTGATACCTGTTGCTTTTCTCTACAAAATACACACCCAGTCAGAACTGACTGGTGCCATGAGCTTTCTCTCTACCTCCTTCTCACAGCCACCTTGAACCACTGCTCTCCACATTCTTTAAAAATCTGCCTTTGCAAACTGCTGTGAACTTTTTTCTATGCTAACATTAGTGGATGTAAGGATGGAAAAGATAGTGTTTTTCTATTTTTGTTGCTTTCATGTGATCAGTTTTAATTTTTTTAATTTTTCTTGTCTCATAGACAGATTCTTACTGGGTCGTTTCATCCAGTCCCTGTCTTTAGCTACCACTGGAATGCCAATGGCTCCCATCTCTGTCTGCATCCTAGATCTAGGTCCCATTAAAGGATATTGTTTTTAAAAGTAAAGTAATAACTCTCATACAAATATAAAAATGGTACCTGCAAATAACTTTTATTTAATTCACTAATTAATAAGTAAACCAAAAAGATGTTAAAATGCATTCAAGGAGAATTCCAAGAGCCATACACAGGCACATACACACACAAAGGGAATAAGGAATTCTGAAATGCAGAAAAGGTGTATTTGCAAGACAACAATCAGTGCATTTCACCAGATTTACTTGCATTTCTGTGGACAAGAATCATTTACATTATTATCAGTTTTCAACAATTTACAGAGTGGTCCAAATGCAGTGAAGGTGGAAGACCACTCTGATGGCAAAGACATACTGGACACCTGTGCCCCACCCTTCTTTCTTCAATACCAAGACACCCACTCATCTTGTTCCTCCTATTTCAAATTGTTTCACAATTTCCTAACAGTCCCAAGGACCCAGTCTCTCTATCCAACAGCATTGCATTATCAATGTGTCCAAAATGACACATCAGCCTCACCCCCTTTCTACCTCCCCGATCATGGTCTGGGTCCTTCTGCTAGTCTCTGCCAGTGATCTTCAGCTATTTTTTTTTTTTTTTTTTTTTTTTTTTGCTTCACTTACCCTTAAAATAATCTTGAAAACTTATGTACCAACACAGACATATTTTTATGTTGTCAACTAAACTTTTTCCCATAAGCTTAAAGAGTAACAAAGGTGTGTTTCCCAGCATATCCTAAATATTGACACATTAAAATAAGACTGTTATATCACCTTTTAAAAGTATTCGATAGAATAAAAAATACCTTAAAAATATATGAAAGGCGGCCAGGCACGGTGGCTCATGGCTGTCATCCCAGCACTTTGGGAGGCCAAGGTGGGCGGATCACCTGAGGTCAGGAGTTCGAGACCAGCCTGACCAACATGGTGAAACCCCGCCTCTACTAAAAATACAAAAATTAGATGGGCGTGGTGACAGGTACCTGTAATCCCAGCTACTCGGGAGGCTGAGCCAGGAGAATCGCTTGAACTCAGGAGGCAGAGGTTGCAATGAGCTGAGAGCATGCCATTGTACTCCTTCCTGGGGGAAAAGAGTGAGATTTCGTCTCAAAATATATATATATATATATATATATATATATATATATGTATATATTCATATATATATATGTATGTATATATTTCATATATATGTATATGAAATATATACATGTATATACTTTTCATATATATGTGTATATATATTCATAAATATGTATATATTCATAGATATGTATATATATATTTCATAGATATGTATATATTTCATAGATATGTATATATTTCATATGTAGACATATATTTCATATATAGACGTATATATATTTCATATATAGACATATACATATATTTCATATAGATGTATACATATATTTCATATAGACGTGTGTATATATTTCATATATATACGTGTGTATTTCATATATATACGTGTGTATGTATTTCATATATATACGTGTGTATTTCATATATATACGTGTGTATGTATTTCATATATATACGTGTGTATTTCATATATATACGTGTGTATGTATTTCATATATATACGTGTGTATGTATTTCATATATATACGTGTGTATGTATTTCATATATATACGTGTATGTATTTCATATATATACGTGTATATATTTCATATATATATATATATGAAAGGCATCCTCCCCTTATGTCACCTTCCTGTTTCCTGGCTCTGCATGTCTCTTCATGGTCCCAATGTCTCCACCTGTTCTGCCCAAGCTGAGGCCACCTTCTCAGGCAGGTTGGAAACTGGGAGCTCTGTAGCCCTTGGATGGCTGTGGGACTCAGAAATCTTTCCAGGAGCAGAGAGCACACCTTGGATTGGCAAAGCTGCCTGCCAAGCCACCATGCCCAGGAAACAGGCTAAAAAGGTGACACAGCAAAGGTGATAGAAGAGTCACACAGGAGATAGGCAGGGTTGTTTGCTAAACCTGCCCTTCTAAAAACAGAACCCAGGCCTAAAACAGCCCTTGCAACTTGGCAAAGAAGGGAATGAGGTGCGTAAGGGGAGAAAGGGGAAGGAGATGCTGGCAAGGATGAGAACAACCCTGCACAAACCAAGACACCTGCACAGCGCAGTCACAGGGAGCGCAGGGCGCTGGGAATGCCAAGTGAATTGTACATTTTCGTAGCTCACAGACTCTACTGTTTGAAATATGATTTTTTTAAGTTAATAAAAATATAGAATTTTACTTGAGCTTTTTTCAATTATATGTATGAACAAGCATTTTCAGTTATATGTTTTGCATTTTTACTTCCTCAATCAATATTACCTTTCTCCATCCTTGCAGAATTTTATCACAATGTAATGGACTTTTATGCTTAAAGTATTGATCATTTTATTATACTTTTCTACAATTAAAATATATGGATAAATCTAAGATTTCTAAAAATTTCCAATGAACATAAGATCTCAGTTTTGAAAATTAGATTGTTATTATTATGATTGTAAGATCAAAATAGCAAAAGTGTATTCCAAATTTTGACAAATAATAACATAAAAAGTAAAATTGTGTTGTAAATGCATCTCTGAATCAGACTAGTGGGTTTCTTTTTTCCAGTGAGTTCATGCATCTGGGAATGCATGTTCCTGTTTGCTAAAATAAGGCAAAGCGGCTGGGCGCAGTGGCTCACAACTGTAATCCCACCACTTTGGGATGACGAGGTGGGCAGATCAACTGAGGTCTGGAGTTTGAGGCCAGTCTGACCAACATGGAGAAACCCCGTCTCTACTAAAAATACAAAATTAGCCAGTGGCACATGCCTGTAAACCTAGCTACTAGGGAGGCTGAGGCAGGAGAATCACTTGAACCTGGTAGGCGGAGGTTGCAGTGAGCTGAGATCATGCCACTGCACTCCAGCCTGGGCAACAAGAGCAAAACTCTGTCCAAAAAATATAAATAAATAAATAAAAGTAAGGCAAAAGGCAAAGCACAGTGCCAAGTCTGTTGCTGTTTCTCTTTGTTACAGATGTAAGCACTGAAAATTCTTGCTCACCTTTTTAAAAATGGAAGTATTGTTACAGAATTTAATTTAGTACTTGTACGCCTTCTGAGTTATATGCCAAAAAGTTAATGAATAGTCTTTTTTTTTTATTTATCTACCACTTGAAAACTTGAATAGGCCCTATAATTTGGTTGATAGCAGAGACCTTCTCCCACTGCAAAAGGATATTTTTCCCAGGCATTAAAGTCAGTCACTGTTTTGACATTGAACTTTCAACATTGGGAATGACCACTTTATTTGGCAGCCACTTATTTGGGTGAGAGGGAGACTTCCTTTTTTAATTTGCAAGAAGAGTGCTTATAAAGGTGAATGTGGGAAAGATAAATTCCATGATCCCAGGTGCGCTCTCAGGTAGAGCAATTTTAGGAATACGGATATTTAAATTGAACTTCTGGAGATTACCACAAAACTACATGTTTCCAAGTGAATTCCTTAGAAAACTTCAAGTAACCCAGCTGTACTCAGCCCTCGTTTTAAAGATGATTGACTGGTCGAAACACCCTTCACTTATTCGCCTAAGCCGGATCATGAATCCTTTCTCCATAACTTCTTATTTTTTCTCCTTGGTATCTTTGCAATGTGTTCACTTCCTGCATGCACATATTGTTTCAGATACTCCTTGTTGCACAAGTAGATTACTATGACTACTTCCCATTTTCGTTTTCTTTTCTTTTTTTTTTAAAGACAGGCTCTCGCTCTGTCACCAAAGCTGTGTAGTGGTGCATTCACAGCTCTCTGCAGCAGCACAATCACAGCTCACTGCAGCCTCTACCCCCTGCCAGGCTCAAGCAATTCTCCCACCCCAGCCTTCTGAGTAGCGGGGAATACAGGCACATGCCACCATGCCTGAATAACTTAAAAACAATTTTTTTTTTTTTTTTTTTGTAGAGATGAGGTCTCACTATGTTACCCAGGCTGGACTCAAATTCCTGGACTCAAGCGATCCTCCCGCCTTGGTCTCCAAAAGTTCTGAGATTACAGGAACCATCCTATTTTCTAAACAAACTTTCACATGCTGCCTCAATACTATTCGTAAAATAGAAATTTGATTCATGACACTTTCCTGTCCAAAATCCTTCAGGGGGCTTCCTCATGGATTTCAGGAGAAACTATAGAATCTTCAGCAGTATACACAGAGCCCTTCACAATTTGACCCCGTGCTTACCTCCCAAATTCATGTCTTTCCTCTGCCACTACTGCCAGCCCTTTTCCTACTCGCCACATACAAACACCCAGGAACCCTGTGTACTAGTCACACCCAAACATTTGCAGCCTGTTAATTCTTATATTCGTAGAACTTCTCACAGGCTCTTTCCTTTGCATAGAACACTCTCCCCAAAACTTCTAGTATGGCTTCCTCCACTTTAGGAGTGAGATTTGATGTCACTTTTTCCAATAAGCATTTCTTGGCCATACTAACATAGGACTATGTGCCCTTTCTCCATACTTCTCAGGGAAACAGCACCCCTTGGCTAGCACTATCTAGATGTACTCATTTAGCACTCTGTACATATGATTTTCACACGGTACTTTAATATCTGAGTATTGGCCAGCCTTTCCTTTTAGACTGTGAACTCTTGGAGCTAGGTCGTGTCTTACTCCCTTCATATCTGTGATCTCAAGCAGAAACCTGGCACATAGTAGGTGCTCATCAAATGTTTGCTGAATGACTGAATCACTTTATCAACCACAAATACTACAGAAATGTGGGTTTGTCCAGTCATCTCTACTTTTGGTGTAAATTAACTATGCCTCATGAATACAAATGCAGGGCCCTCTCCTCCTCCCTAAAACTACCTATTGCTGTTGTTTCCTCTAAATGCCATACCACTTGGTCCTCATATGCCTCTGATATGCAGACTCTAGTAAGTTCCCACACTATTGGGCCTGCTCTTCATCCAATAATATGGCTGGCAGGTATTTGAACCACATTTTTACTCACTAATTTTCAGGGTTATTTAAAAATGTCTTTGAAAGCTTTTTGTCCCTGTGTTCAATTTTAAGTTTTATTCTACTTGATACGATGGAATATAATAAAGGGCAGATTTTTTTAAGGAATAGATGAATAGAACATTGTCCTTATTTATGTTTTGGAAGAAATAGGCAAGTGTCCAGCTAACTCTAACCAAAGTGTCATGATTCATGTACAAAATGCTGTGGACATGTAGAAGAGAAACCTTACTGCAATAGTATAACAGGCTTGAAATCTGTAGTGGGTAATAGAAAATAACTACAAATCAAATCTGTTCATTTCTGATAGATATCTTTAAAAAGGACATTATATTCTATTTTTTATCCTCAACCCCTATTGTTTTGTGTTAAATAAAACATACATCTTTATCCTCTTATGAGGAAAAATATATTAAAATTAAAAGTTGTAGATGCACACAAAAAATCATATGGCTGCAAATCAGTGAAAGCAAGTGTTCTGATTAATGACTGATTAAAGATAGGCATTGAATCATATTATTCTGTTTATCCCCTCAATAGAACAGAAGTTTCATGAGGGCAGAGCCTTTACCATGTTTACTGTTATATCTCCAATATTTACAAAAGTGCTAGGATACAATATAATCGGGAATAAATATATTTTTAATGAATGTATAAATGAATACCATAGATAGTGCTAGCAAAGAGCTGCTACTTTTTCAATTCAAATGAATTTGGAATTGTTTTCTTTGACAGATGGAAATACTGATGAGTACTTTGCTATAAATGAGATGTCAGGAGAACTCTCAACCACTCGTGCTTTGGACCGGGAGCAAGTCAGCAATTTTACCCTTGCCATTCTGTGCTCTGACCTGGGAGATCCACCTAGGAGCTCTGTAATACACCTGCAAGTTAGAGTTTTGGATGCCAATGACCACAGTCCTTCTTTTCCCACACTTTATTACCAGTCCTCTGTGAGAGAAGATGCTGAAGTGGGAACAGTGGTTCTTGTGCTTTCAGCTGTGGATAAGGATGAAGGCCTGAATGGGCAAACTGAGTATTTTCTGACTGATGAGGCTTCTGGTGCATTCACCATTGATCCCATGTCAGGCACATTGAGAACCAGCAACACCCTCAACCGTGAAGCCAGATCTCAGCACACATTTAGTGCTGTGGCCAGAGACTGTAGCATTCAGGACTCACGAAGCACCACCGTAATTATAAAAGTGTATGTCACTGATGTTAATGACAATGATCCAGTTTTGGAACAGAACCCTTTTGATGTGTTTCTTTCCCCCCAGTCGCCTACAAACCAGACAACCGTCATTGTGAGAGCTGATGACCCAGACTTAGGGCCCAATGGAACTGTGGTTTTTAGTTTTGCAGAGACCCAGTCAATGTTTTCTATTGATAAATATACAGGAGAAATTCAATTTCAGCAAAATCCGTCTTCAGAATATTTCCCTATCTGGCTGCAGTTAAAAGTTACAGACCAGGGCGTTCCAGCCAGGACAACCACAGGTCTGTTGGTCATTCACATGGAAGGAGAAGATGTAAAGATTTCCTTCAGCCACCATCTGTACAAAGGGCTCGTGACTGAAAATTGTGAGGCAGGTGAGTGTCCCTTCAAGTTTTTCATATATTGTAGCTGTTTTGACAAAATGCTTAAGAGTACAGATTATACTACAAGAGTGCCATTGTGCATTCAGTTATACATTTTTTAGTTCAATGCCTATTCTTGATATTGGAATAAACATGGTTAAGTGGAACCTGGTCTGAGATGAAATGACAGGGCAGAAGACGGTGAGGACCAAATTCCTTCTGACCTCTAAAGGAGGGCCCTCCCATTAAAGTTTCAGTTAGAAAAGCTAATAAATGAATGGATGGGGAGCCTTCAATGTGATATTCTTACTGTGTTTTCTTGACCTCTTGTCAGAGTTGTTCTTAGTTCCCTTATGTTTGGAATTACTTAATTAAATTTAGCTTTTATCTTTTTAATAGAACTTACTCTGAAAATTCCTTTATTAAATATTACACATAAAAAAGGCTAGAAATACTTCTGGAAATAATATAAGCATGTGGTATCCATAAATATCTAGGTAGGTGTACATGTCAAGACAACTGAAGCAATAGGTTGGGACCTCTCTTTGAAGAGCAAATATAATGTGTGAAGGGCATAAATCTAAATTGAGAGGTGAACTAAAAGTTGCAGGTGTAACAGGAAAGAGAAAGGCAAAAGGAAAGGATGATAGTTAAGGAGGCTGTTGAAGCTGACTAGATGTAATTAATCTACACCTGGGTCAGCAGGGTTTCTTGGGCCCCTGTGAAAAATAATGACAACATCATAAAATATTGATTGACATTTCAAGCTGGCTGATGCTTTGCTTGGAAAATGAACTCATTACAAACTGCCAGATCATATTTTAGACACCGGAAGATTATTTTTCCTCGTTTGTTCATTTTTTGCTTTCAAATTCCCAAATTCTAGTGGTTTTAAAAGATTGTAAATCCACCTACCAGTGTTAGAATAGCCTTGATATAAATTATTTAATAACATTTTATAGCTGCCAGCATTATTTTCTCCCCAAGTACGCCTGCGATTTTAACCTTTATTTTCAAATGAAAAATAGATGCCTATCAGAAGCTTAAGTTTTCTGTGGGCCACTCACACATTTGATCTGTGAGTAGGCACCACTTGGCATCATGAGTGAATTATTTTTGGTATTATCATACATTTTCATCACTCCAAACTGTTTTTAACATTTTCTTATTTTTTTAAGAAAACAAAAAGTTAAAAGTTAAAACAAATAACTCCAGTGTGTTGTTATTTAACATTTCTTTGTTGGAAGGCCCACAGGTTCAGCTTTTGATTAACATTGCATTCATCTATTAACATTATTAAACTTAACACCTCAATTGTTTAAAATAATATATAGTTTCTATTTTAAAATCAGCCTTTTGGTTGGTAAAATTTCTTAAGAGTCAGTGATGAAATGTTCACTTAATCATAAGAAGAGGCACTCAGAATTTCTGGTAAGACACAGGCTGGCCCCACAGCAGTGTGACAAGAAAAGTTAACCAAGTGACTCCCCACTCTTTACTGTGAATGCCACCCCTCCTGACTACCCCTCCACCCCCTGGCATTTCCAAGCCAGATTAGAGAAAACGTAACTGTTCTGAATCTCTTTAAAAGTTAGGGATAAACCACTTGGTTGCCCACGATGTTTAACTCAACTAAACAATTTAAACGAATCTCCTAGAAACCAGCTTTTATTTCTTCGGTTTGATTTCCGGTGCTTTGGTTGTCATGATAAGAATGAATCAGCAACCATAGTCCATGATGTGGACTATTCACAACTTCATGCATTTCACTGAATTGCCAGGAGAGGAGAAATTGAAATTATGAATGATATTGATACCCCGATTAAAAGTAAATACTCAGACTTTGAAAATGAAATAAAATTAAAACCTGATGACACATGGGAGGACTCTCACTAGTAAAATGTATTTACTATTGTACAATACATAAATTAGATCTTGATGTTTTGAAGGAAGAACCCTTCTTCCAGCCCTTTGGCCGTTGATCTGTTGAATTCAGGCTCCACTCTTGGTAAGGCTGGGCACATGTGTGTTAGAGTGTGAAACTCGTGACACCAGTTAGTGTAGTTGAGTGGGTCGGCCTCTGTGATGGCTCTACTAGGCATATTCTCCTTGATGACTTCCTCACAGGGATACTGTAAAGATTAAGCTTTAAGAGGATACTAGTCATTGCTTTCTTTGGTTGTTATTTTTGTTATCTTCCTGTCCCAAATCTATGAATTTTATAAAGTTAGTTGGGTATAAATTCTCACCAGAGCAACCAGTTGTTACATAACAATTATATTACAACAATGAACTGGTGGTTTTTAGGGGCCTACAGTATGTCTTATTTTGTCTTCAAACCAGATAAGAATGATACTTTCCAAGGCAATGAATTTCTCCATAAACACAGTGTTATTCTCAGCTTTGGAATGTATGAATGTTTCCACATATGAATTCCTATGATAATGAAAGAGGGAAGCACGTGTTATCTGTCATTGCTATTTTGTTATTTAGGGACTGTCTCATATTTTATTATAAATTCATTGGAATGAGCATTATCTAACTAGGCATCTAAAATGGTATGGAATTTAATCACTTGACTTATGACTCCAAGTTAGCTCTGGAGAAGAAAGATAGAGAAACGTCTTATTCTCAGAAGAAGGTACGTACTTCACAAAGCAGTTTTTATCTTTGCAAATTCACCCAAGTCCCACATCTGGCCCTCAGCCATACAGGCACAAGACCTCATTTGATTAACTCACCAAGGAGTTCCTTTCCCCAGGGATGGGAACTTATTCATCAATATGAAAGAGACTGATATATACACCATGACAGTTTTGTTATTTATTTGGTGAGCTGTGATTGTTATGTGGATTAGAGTAGTCATATTGGAATGACCAGTTTTCTCTTTCTAGGAATAAAAGACACAAGAAGCCAAGTTGTAAACAGAAAGTTACTTGCTAACCCTCAACACTTAGGAGTAGGATGTCATTCAAGTGTTGAGTGTCATCAGCCTACATTACTCTTTCTTCAGGCAGAGCTTACCCAGCCCTGCCAAGTCAGATTTTATGATGCCTTCATTGACTGTCTGGGCTTCCATTACTCACCAATTTCCTTTTGATTTACACGTTCCCTGTTGGTGTTTTAACACTGCTGTCAAGGCTTGGCCCTGGAAGCCACTTATGATTTTTTATGATGATTTTGCATAACTCTGTTCTGAACTGTTGCGCTTTGTTTATAAATGTAAAGGGTTAATATTTTGGAACTATATTAATACTCTTCTGTTGCCTATCTGTGGATAAGACCTTCTGCCTATTCTGCAAAACACATCCATTTGCTGCAGATAGCATTAGGATTATTATAGCAGGAGTACAAAGAGAGGATATTCTGCCTTTGATAAACAAAATACTGAGTGGGGGCTCATAAAAATATTAGATCAAGCATCAAGAAATCAACTAATTTCGTGTGCATATCAGCTGTACTGTTTAAAACTGTAACTCTGCTTCATACAGCTTTAACTATTGAAGGACACTCATTAATATTCCTGAGGATACCCCTCACAGTTTTTCTCCTTCCCCAATATACTTCCTATTATATATTGACTATATATTTGATATATTATACACAATATTCAATTTTAAGGGGCCTTGAACATCTATTCATTTAGTCTCTTAAAAGGTGGTTTTGATGATCAAATGAGCACTTTGTAATCTCTAAAGCGTTTCGCCATCGTGATTACCAGTAGTTATAAGTCTAAGATATGAATATGAAAGTGCAGCCAGACCCTGTGGATAGCAGAGCTAGAGGATGTTTTCTCCTAGTGGGTATTCCCCAAATGTTTATTGATATCATTTTACCATTTAACCATTACTTCTAAGATAACAAAAGGCATATATATGCACAAATGAAGAAAGAAAAAAAAAACTCATAGGGTAAGAGGGAAGGGTCGGGGAGACAGTTGTGCCAGGCAGTGGAAATGCCATGCACAAAGCTTGGGGCCTCCAGAGGGTGTGGTGAGTTGACCCCACAACCAACCGTCTCATCTGGAATAGCTGGAGAGCAGCGTGCACAGAGCCTCATGTGCTTTCCAGTGATAACTTGGAAGAGAGAGACATTGATGGCCTTTAAATTATCAAAATCAACCTTGACATTGTAGAAAGTTCGCTTCGGAAGCTGTGTGGAGTGTACCCTGGAGGAGAGAGATGAGTTAGGAGGATACGTGATAATGACCCAGGCCTGAAGAAAGCCACAGCAGTGAGGGATGACAAGGAGGAATGTGCTTCTCATGTGTTTCCAAGACAGCCTCAATGAGGCCTGGGTATTGTTTACACCTGAGGTCCTCAACCAGGACTACACACTGAAATACAAGGGGAGTTTTAAAAAGTTACTAATACCGGCCTGGCGCAGTGGTTCACACCTGTAATCCCAGCATTTTGGGAGGCCGGGGTGGGTGGATCACCAGAGGTCAGGAGTTTGAGACCAGCCTGACCAACATGGAGAAACCCCATCTCTACTAAAAATCCAAATAATTAGCCGGGCATGCTGACGCTTGCCTGTAATCCAGGAGAATCGCTTGAACCTGGGAGGCAGAGGTTGCGGTGAGCCAAGATCACGCCATTGCACTCCAGCCTGGGCAACAAGAGCGAAACTGCGTCTCAGAGAAAAAAAAAAAAATTCGACCCTGGACATCCACCCCTTTCCCGCATCCAGTTAAATGGTAATCGTTGAAGGTAGATCACACATTGTTTATTTGTAGAAGCTCCCATGCTATTCCAATGTGCAGCCAAGGGTGAAGGAAGAGGGAGGGCTGAGAAAAAAATCTAAAGTAACAACAGTATTTTACAGGAGTTGATGAAATAATGTATCTAAAAAGGAGATTGAGATGGAGGGCTAGGGTGGTAGTGACAATTCCCAGGAGAATGGTGTTAGAGAAACAAGAAAGTGGCACATTTAAGAAACGGGGCGGTCAACCATATTTAATATAGAGCAGGGGCTAGGTAAGATAGAGACGGAAAAATGGCTAATGGTTCATTTGGGGGCCTGTCCCAAAAGCAGAAGTAAGTGAGGTAGTGGGCTGCCACCTGCTGGGAGTGGGGCTACAGCTCACTGAGTCCCCGGGCTTGGTTGAGTTGGGAAGAGCATTACCTGAGGTGTTCTGGGGATGCCATCTTGGTATCGGGAGGTATGAACATGGGAGAAAGGAAGGCATGTCTGAAATAACAAGTCCATGTGTTAAATATAGAGGATAAGACAATAAAGGAACGGCACTAAAAGCAAAATAAGGTGCTTGGAGAGCCTAGAGAGGAAGTTCTGAGGAGTAAGTTTGCTCTGTTGAAGTTGTTCAGGATTGGGGCCAAGAATAGATACCAGCAGCCCAGGCTTTCTAATGTGAATTCTGGAGTCAGCTGTGGCTTCTTACAGGAATTCTTCATAGCTAAATGGAACAACCTGGGAGGGAATTGGGATTTTTTTTTTTTTGGGGGGGGGAGTGGACTAATTCCATAGAGATTTATTTTAAAAACCAGAATATAGTGAAGTGCAGAGTGAAAAAGTGAAATCAGTCCCTGAAATCAGACAAAGATATCAGTTTATTTTTCACAAGCTTTTCCTATGAAGGGAAAGAAAGGAAAGTGGCAATAGCTTGAAGAACCCTGAAGAATCAGAGGGTTATTTTGTTCTGTTTCTGAAAGCAGGAACAGGTTTGGGTATTTGTGATTTATAGCACTGGAAAATTTACAAGAAGCTTTCATTTTTTTTATTATAGAAAATTTGCTTTTTTACATTTCAAAAAATTTTAATTTTTAATTTATGCAGGTATGTAGTAGGTATATATATTTATGGGGTACATGAAATATTTTGATACAGGCATGCCATGTGTAATAATCACATCAGGCTAAATGGAGTATCCATCTCAAGCTTGTATACTTCCTTTGTGTTGCAAACAATCCAGTTATACTCTTAGCTAATTTTACATGTACAATAAATTATTGTTGACGGTAGGAACCCTGTTGTGCTATCAAATACTAGACCTTATTCATTCTGTCTAACTATATTTTTGTACCCATTAACCATTCCCACTTCCCCTCTAACCTCCCACTACCCTTCCCAGCTTCTCGTAACTATCCTTCTATTTCTATGAGTTCAATTATTGTAATTTTTAGCCCCCACAAATAAGTGAGAACATGTGAAGTTTTTCTGTCAGTGCCTGGCTTATTTCACTTAACATAATGACCTCCAGTTCCATCCATGTTGTTGCAGATGACTGGGTCTCATTCTTTTTTTATGGCTGGATGCTGCTTTATTGTGTATATGTACCACATTTTCTTTATCCATTCAACTGTTGATAGACACTTAGGTTGCTTCCAAATCTTGGCTGTTGTGAACAGTGCTGCAATAAACATAGAAGTGCAGATATCTTCAATATACTGATTTTCTCTCTTTTAAGTATATAACCTAACAGTGTAATTGCTGGATCATATGATAATTCTATTTTTAGGTTTTTGAGGAAAATTCACACTGTTATTTATTTATAGTGGTTGAGCTAATTTACATTCCTACCAACAGCATATAAGGATTCCCCTTTCTCAACATCCTCACTAGCATTTTTTTTCCCTGTCTTTTGGATATAAGCCATTTTAAATGAGGTGAAATGGTATCTCACTGTAGTTTTTTGATTTGCATTTCTCTGATAATCAATGGTGTTGAGCACCTTTTTCTTATACCTGTTTGCCATTTGTATGTCTTCTTTTGAGAGATGTCTATTTGGGTGTTGTGCCCATTTTTTAATCGGATTATTAGATTTTCTTCCAAAGAGTTATTTGAGCTTCTTATACATTCTGGTTATTAATCCCTTGTCAGATAGATAGTTTGCAAGTATTTTCTCCCTTCAGTGGGTTGTCGCTTCACTTTTCTGATTCTTTCCTTTGCAATGCAGAAGCTTTTTAACTTGATATGATCTCATTTTTCTATTTTTGCTTTGGTTGCCTGTGATTGTGGGGCACTACTCAATAAATCTACTCCCATTCCAATTTCCTAGAGCGTTTCCTCAATGTTTTCTTTTAGTAGTTTTATAGTTTGAGGTCTTAAGTTTAAATCTTTAATCCATTTTTATTTAATTTTTGTATGTGGTGAGAGGTAGGGGTCTGGTTTTATTCTTTTGCACATGAATATACAGTTTTTCCAGCACCATTTATTGAAGAGACTGTTCTTTCTCCAGTGTATGTTCTTGGCACCTTTGTGAAAAATGAGTTCACTGTAGATGTCTGGATTTGTTTCTGGATTCTCTATTCTGTTTCATTGGTTTTTGTGTTTGTTTTTATGCCAGAACCATGCTGTTTTGTTGCTATAGTTCTGTAGTATAATTTGAAGCCAGGTAATGTGATTCCCTTTGTTTTGTTCTTTTTGCTCAGGATAGCTTTGACTATGATGGGTCTTTTATAATTTCATATAAGTTTTAGATTTTTTCTCTCTATTTCTGTGAAGAACGTCATTGGTATTTTGGTAGGGACTGCATTGAATCTGTAGGTTGCTTTTGATAGTATGGACATTTTAACAATAGTGATTCTTCAATCCATGAACATGGAATATCTTTTCCTTTTTTGTGAAGCCTCCTCAATTTCTTTCATCAATCTTTCATAGTTTTCATTGCAGAAGTCTTTCACTTCTTTGGTTAATTCCTAGGTATTTTATTTTATTTGTAGCTATTGTAAATGAGATTACTTTCTTGTTTCTTTTCCATATTGTTTGCTGCTGGCATGGCAATATGCCATGAATTTTTGTATGTTGATTTTGTATCCTAAAACTTCACTGAATTTGTTTATCAGTTCTAATAGTTTTTTTGGAGGAGTCTTTAGGTTTTTCCAAATATAAGATCATATCATCTGCAAACAAGAATAATTTGACTTCTTCCTTTCCAATTTGGATGTCCTTTATTTCTTTCTCTTGTCTGGTTGCTCTGTTTTGCTGAGGTATGTTTCTTCTATACCCAGTTTGTTGAAGGTGTTTATCATGAAGGGATGTTGAGTTTCATCAAATGCTTTTTCAGCATGAATTGAAATAATCATATGGTGCTTTATTTTGTTGACATGATGTATTACATCCATTGGTTTATGTAAGTTGAACCATCCTTGCATCCCTGGGATGAATCCCACTTGGTCATGATGAATGATCTTTTTAATGTGTTGTTGAATTGGTTTGCTTGTATTTTGTTGAGGATTTTTGCATCAGTGTTCATCAGAGATATGGCCTTTACTTTTCTCTTTTTTTGATGTCTCCTAGTCTGATTTTGGTATGAAGATAACAATGACCTGGTAGAATGAGTTTGGTAGTATTCTCTCTTGCTCTATTTTTTGGAATAGTTTAAGTGCGATAGGTGTTAGTTCTTCTGTAAATGTTTGGTAAAATTCAGCAGTAAAGTCATCAGGTCCTGGGATTTTCTCTGCTGGGAGACTTTTTATTACAGCTTTGATCTCATTACATATTATTGGTCTGTTCAGGCTTTGGATTTCTTTATAGTTTAATCTTGGTAGGTTATATGTGTCTATGAATTTATCCATTTATTCTACGTTTTCTAATTTATTAGTGTATAATTGTTCATAGTAGCCACTAATGATCCTTTAAATTTTTGTAGTATCTGTCAGAATGCCTTCCTTTTCACCTCTGATTTTATTTATTTAGGTCTTCTCCCTTTTCTTCTGAGTCTGGCTAAAGGTTTGTTGATTTTGTTTATCTTTTCAAGAAGCCAATTTTTTGTTTCGTTGATCTTTGTATTGTTTTCTTCATTTAAGTTTCATTTATTTCTATTCTGATCTGTTATTTCTTTTCTTCTACCAATTTTCAGTTTGTTTTGCTCTTGCTTTTTAATTCTTTAAGATGCATTGTTAGATTGTTTATTTGACATTTTTCTACTTTTTTGATGTAGGCACTTACAGCTATAAACTTTACTCTTTGTACTGCTTTTGCTGAATCCCATAGGATTTGGTATTTTGTCTTTCCATTATCATTTGTTTCAAGAAATGTTTAAATTTTCTTTTAAATTTTTCCATTGAATCACTGGTCATTCAGGAGCATATTGTTTAATTTTCATGTGTTTGTAGAATTTCCAAAATACTTTTTGTTATTGATTTCTAGTTTTATTCCTTTGCAGTCAGAGAAGATACTTTATATAATTGTAATTATTGTCAATATTTTGTCAAGACTTGTTTTGCAGCCTAACATATGGTCTGTCCTTGAGAATGATCCATGTGCTGAGGAAAAGAATGCGTATTCTCCATCCATTTCATTGGATGAAATGTTCTGTAAATATCTATTGTGTCCATTTGGTCTATGGTGCCTATTAAGTCCAATATTTCTTTGTTGATTGTCTGTCTGGATGATCTATCCAATGCTGAAAGTAGAGTGTTGAAGTCTTCAGCTGTTATTGTATTGGGGTCAATCTCTCTTTAGGTCTAATAATATTTTCCTTATATATCTGGGTCCTCCAGTGGTGGGTGCATATATATTTACAAACATTATATCCTTTTGCTGAATTGATTCCTTTATCATTGCATAATGACCTTTGTTGTCTATATTTATAGTTTTTGTGTTGAAATCTATTGTATGTGATATAAATATAGCTACTTTTCTCTTTTTTGTTTCCATTTGCATGGAGTATCTTTTTCCAGCTCTTTATTTTCAGTCTGTGTGTCTCTTCATAGGTGAGGTGTGTTTCTAGTAGGCAAAACACAATTGTGTCTTCTTCTTATATCCATTTAACCATACTATGTCTTTTGATTGGAGAGTTTAGTCCAGTTACATTCAGTGCTAAGTAAGGATTTACTCCTGCCATTTTGTTATTTGCTTTCTGATTGTCTTAGGGTCTTCTCTTCCCTTTTTCTTATCTTCCTGACTTCCTTTTAATGAAGGTGGTTTTCTCTGGTTGTCTATTTTAATTTCTAGCTTTTTTGTTTTCATTGTATATTTTTTTATTTGAGGTTACCATGCGGCTTGCAAATAATATCTCATAACCTATTATTTTAAACTGATGATAACTTGGCACTGAATGCATAAACAAACAAACTATCAACCAAACAAAGAGAAAACTAATAAAGACTACACTTTAGGCAGGGTGCTGTGGCTCACACCTATAATCCCAGGATGTCAAGACGCTGAGGCAGGTGGATCACTTGAGGCCAGGAGTTCATGACCAGCCTGGCCAACATGATGAAACCCATCTCTACTTAAAGAAATAGAAAAATTAGCCAGGCATGGTGCACATACCTGTAATCTCAGCTACTTGGAAAGCAGAGGTACAAGTATCACTTGAACCCAGGAGGCGGAGTTTGCAGTGAGCCAAGATCACACCACTGCACTCCAACCTGGGAGTGCAGTGTAAGAGACAGAGTAAGGCTCCTTATCAAAAAATTTTAAAGAAGACTATACCTTAACTTTGTTCTCTCACTTTTCAACTTTTTGTTGTTTCTATTTATATCTTATTGTACTGTCTTGACTATGTCTTGAAAAGTTGTTGTAGTTATTATTTTTGGTTGGTTCATTGTTTAGTCTTTCTACTTAGAACAAGAATAGTTTACACACCACAGTTACAGTGTTATACTATTCTGTGTTTTTCTGTGTACTATTACCAGTGAGTTTTGTACCTTAAGATGATTTCTTATTACTCATTAATGTCCTTTTCTTTCTGATTGAAATACTCCATGTAGGATTTCTTGTAGGACAGGTCGATGAAATCCCTCAGCTTTTGTTTGTCTAGAAAAGTCTTTATTTCTCCTTCATATTTGAATGATATTTTCACTGAGTATGGTATTCTAGGATAAAAGCTTATTTCTTCCAGAACTTTAAATATGTCATGCCACCCTCTCTTTTCCTGTAAGGTTTCCACTGAAAAGTCTACTTCCAGATGTATTGGAGCTCCATTGCATGTTGTTTCTTTTCTTGGGCTGCTTTTAGGATCCTTTCTTTATCCTTGACATTTGGGAGTTTATTAAATGCCTTGAGGTAGTCTTCTTTGGGTTAAAACTGCTTGGTGTTCTATAACCTTCTTATACTTATATATTGGTATCTTTCTCTAAGTTTGAGGAGTTCTCTGTTATCATCCCTTTGAATAAATTTTCTACTCTTACCTCTTTCTCTACTTACCCTTTAAGGCCAATAACTCCTAGATTTGCCCTTTTGAGGCTATTTGCTAGATCTTGTAGACATGCTTTATTGTTTTTCATCCTTTTTTATTTTGTCTCCTCTTCTTATTTTCAAATAGCCTGCCTTCAAGCTCACTAATTCTTTCTTCTGCTTGATCTGTTCTGTTGCTTAGAGACTGTAATGCATTCTTAAGTATGTCAATTGCATTTTTCAACTCCAGAATTTCTGCTTGAATTTTTTTCAATTATTTCAATCTCTGTTAAAGTTATCCAATAGGATTCAGAACTCCCTCTTTATGTTATCTTGAAATTCTTTGAGTTTTTGCAAAACAGCTGTTTTGAATTATCTGTCTGAAAGGTCACCTATCTCAGTTTCTCCAGGATTTGTCCCTGATACCTTATTTAGTTCATTTGGTGAGGTCATGTTTTCCTGGATGCTTATGATGTTCTTCAGTACTGATGCTTATGGATGTTCTTCAGTGTCTGCACATTGAAGAGTAGGTATTTATTGTAGTCTTTGCCATCTAGGTTGTTTGCACCTCTTCTTCTTGGCAAGACTTTCCAGGTATTCAAAGTGACTTTGGTGTTGTGATCTAAGTTTTTGGTCACTGCAGTCATATCTGCATTAGGGGGTTCCTAATGCAGAGGCACCACCTTGGTGGTCCTGGGTATAGCCCAGAAGAATTATCTTGATTACCAGGCAGAGACTCTTGTTCTCTTCTCTTACTTCCTCCCAAACAAATGGTTTTGCTCTGTGCTGAGCTGCCTGAAGCTGTGGAAGGAGTGACACAAGAACCCCTGTGACCACTACCACTGGGACTGCACTGGGTCATACCTGAAGCCAACACAGCACTGGGTCCCATCGAAGGCCTATAGTAACCACTGCCTTGCTACCAGCTATGTTCGCTCAAAGCCCCAGGGCTCTACAGTGGGTGTTGAAGCCAGCCAAGCCTGTGTCCTTTCCTTCATGGCAGTGAGTTCCCCTGAAGCCTAGGAGTGTACAGAGATGTCATCAGAAAGTCAGGACTCCTGACACATCTACCTGGTGCTCTATTCTACTGCAGCTGAGCTGGCACCCAAGCCACAAGACAAAAGTTCTTCCTATTCTTCCCCCCACCTTTTCCACAAGCATAAGAGTCTCTCTCATATGGCCACCACCACTCCAGGCCCATGAGGAATACTGTCTGGCTACTGCTAATGTTCACTCAAGGCCAAAGGAATCTTTAGTCAGCTTGTGATGAATATTGCCAGGCCTGGAACTCTCCCTTCAAGGCAGTAGGCTCCCCTCTGCCTTGGGGCAGTTCAAGAAATGCTGTCCAAGAGCCAAGGCCTGGAATCAATGATCCTAAGAGCCCACTTGGTGCTCTGTCCCACTGTGGCTGAGCTGGTACCTAAACTGCAAGACAAATTCCCCCTTCCCCTTCCCTCTCTTTTTCTCTAGCAGAAGGGGTATCTCCCCGTAGCCACATCTGGGAATATGCTGGGTCACACATGAAGCCAGCACATCTCTGAGTCTCACCCAGGGTTCATGGTGAGTACTCCTGGCTACCAAGGAGTACTTCAGGGCCCAAGGGCTCTTTCATTAGCAGGTGGTGAATCTTGTCAGGACTAGGTATTTCCCTTCAAGACAGCAGGTTTCTTTCTGGCCCAGGGTGTGTCTAGAAATGTTGTCTCGGAGCTAGGGCTTGGGATGGGGGCCTCAGCACTCTGCCTAATGCCCTATCATACTGTGGCTGAGCTGGTGTCCAAGTTGCAAGACAAAGTCTTCTTTACTCTTCCTTCTCTTCTGCTCAAGTAGAAGGAAAGAGTCTGTCCTGGAGTTATAAGCTGTGCTGCCTGGGGTTAGGGGAGGGGTGGTGAAAGTACTCCCTTGGCCACCCCAGTTGGTGTCTCAGTAGGTCATGTGCTCCCCCAAGCCCACTGGCTTCAAGCCCCGCACAATTCCTTATCCAGGAATTGTGGTCCTTGTGGCCTAGACAACCTTTCCAGAGCTCTTTAGCCTGCAGTGGCAAGGCTTGCTGGAATTCAGTTTCCAGCTGCTGAGATGGGAGATTCCCCTATCACCAGGATTGGACTAAATGTTCCCTCCGTGGGAGCTGGCTGAGTTCTGCTCAGTGTTGCTTTCTGCTGTGACAGGACAGCACTGAGTGCCAATGCAGAGTCCCACAATCACCATGCTCACCCTTTCTCAAGTGCACAGATTCTCTCTCTTCAGCACATGGCCACTTCCAGGAGATGGGGAAGGTGGGGGTGTATTCAATTCAAGACTGTCCCTACACTCCTCAGTGCCTCTTTTGGTGATATGAAGTAAAAACCAGGTACTGTGATTGCTCACCTGATTTTTGGTTCTTATGAAGGTCCTTTTTTGTGTAGACAATTGTTCAATTTTGTTTTCCTGTTGGGAGGACAATCTGTGGAGACTTCTATTTTGCCATCTTGCTCAACCTCCTTATTAATATTTAAGTCAGAAATAGAATAAAACATTTGGTAGAAATAACAGGATTTTATTTTTGTTTTTAATTGGCATCTATTGTTTGTGGATGTCTGAAGCCTGTTTTTAGATTATTTTGAGGATAAAAATGCTGTTTTCATGAAGAGCTGCTGCAACAATCATTGAATTATGAAATAGTGTAGTGTAGTTTTTATTTGGCAACTAAAAACATCTTAAAAGGCAATTCTTTAAGTGAAGTGTAGCTTTACATTTTGGTGGATACATTTACCTTGTTTTTTGAGATAATTGGAAATGTTCTGGGTTGTCTCAAAACCAAAGTTGAGAATTACTCACGTAGAAAAATTGTGCAACCTTTCTTTCTGAATACATGCAGGCTCTGGATTCTAGCTTGGTCTGGAGTTCCAGGAGCTAGAAAAGATCATGAGGATGGCTCCTGAAAATTCAGGGAATCTAAAGTCTGAGTGTCAACTTTGGGATGACAGCCCATACAGCAAATGGTTGGGAAATGAGGGAAAATTGGCAGCACCAGGTCCACAAGCAAGATATTGACTCTGATCCAACACTGATGCAGCAGTGAAAATTCTCAAACTCATATCTTAAATACAGTCTTCTGTAAATTACAAAATTAGAGATGTAGTTGGAACATCTAGGGATCATTTTAGCACCTGCCTTTCTCTAAGTTGCTATGTTTGCATTTTTAAATAATTAAATGCAATAATTTATAATCACTTCTTTGAAAGTTGCCCATTAAAATCAATAATCCTATTAAAAACCTATTTCAGACTTAATCAATTGTGTTTACTTCTCATTGCATGCATAAACTTTATTTTGGTTTTTCTGCACGTCTGTTTTTTTTGCTAAAACTTATAAAAAATAAATAAGCAGTTTTCCGGCTTCTCTATTATTTCTTTAGGGGTTCACAAAAGCAATTAAGTTTAAGAATGTATTCCATTTTCATTTTAAAGCATGATATTCGCCTATCCACAAATTTTGGAAAATTATTTCTTTTGAGCATACATTTTCCATGCTTTGTCTCACATCAGGAGTGATTTTTTTAAAAGCCTTAGTAATGGTTCAGCCATTTTTAATCATAGGAAGGTGGTAGAAAAAAATCAATGCATTTCTCCTTTTTTTATCGTGTTAAAAACACATAACATAAAGTTTACCATCTTGATTATTTCTAAGTCTACGACAGTGTTAACTGGTGTGCACATTGTTACACAACAGATCTCTAGATATTTTTCATTTTGTAAAATTCAAATTGTGCCCACCGAGCTATTTTCTTCTGCCCCCCTCCACCAACCCTTAGCAAATGCCATTCTACTTTCTGTTTCTAAGAGTCTATTTAAATACTTCATATAAGTGGAATCAGACAGTATTTGTTTTTGTAACTGGCTTATTTCACATAATGTCCTTAAGCTTTATCCATTTTGTAGCATATAACAGGATTTCATTTCCTTCTTTTTAAAGGCCAAATAGTATTTCATTGAATGTATATACTACATTTTGGCTATCCATTCATTCATTGAGGGACATTTAGGTTGTTTTTACCTCTCATTTGTTGTTTAAAAAAATGCTGCAAGGAACACGAATATGCTGATATCCCTTTGAGATCCTGTTTTCAATTCTTGGGGATATATATCCTGAAGTGGAATTGCTGGATCATAAAGTAATTCTATTTTTAATTTTTTGAGGAACCTCTGTACTATGTTCCATAGTGGGTGGCACCATTTTACATTCCCAGCAACAGTGTACAAAGGTTCCAATTTCTCAACATCCTTGTCGACATTTGTTATTTTCTGTTTTTTTTTTAATTTTTAATATAAAATAAATGCCATCCTAATGGGTATAAGGTAATATCTTGTGGTTTTGATTTTTACTTCCCTGGTATTTAATGATATTGACCGTTTGGATATCGTCTTTGGAGAATGTTCAAGTCCTTTGTTCATTTTTAATCAGGTTATTTGTTTTTGTTCTCTTGTTTATTTGCAAGAGTTATTTATATATTATGGATATTAACCTCTCATCAAATATATGGCTTGCAACTATTTTCTCCTATTACATAAGTTCCCTTTTTAATCTGTTGATTGTTTCCTGTGCTGTGAAAAAGGTTTCAGTTTGATATACTCCTATTTGTCTATTTTTTTGCTTTTGTTGCCTATGCTTTTGGTCTTATATCCAAAGAATGAATCATTGCTAAATTAAATATCATGAAGCTCTCCTCCTATATTAACTTTAGAGTTTCAGCTCTTACATTTAAGTCTCTAATCCATTCTGAGGGGATCTTTGTATATTGTATAAGAAAAGGGTACAACTTTAGTATTTCGTATGTGGATATTCAGTTTTCCAAGCACCATTTGTTGAAGATACTATTCATACCCTATTGTGTAACCTTGGCACCCTTATTGAAGTTCATTTGATCATATACATGTGAGTTTATTTCTAGGCCTTATATTCTGTTCCATTAGTCTATATGTCTGTCTTTATTCCAGTATCATACATTTTGATTGGTGTAGCTTTGTAAAGTGTTTCGAAGTCAGTAAGTATGAGGCCTCTAGCTTTGTTTTACTTTCTCAAGATTATTTTGACTATGCAGGGTCCTTTGACATTCCATATTTATTTTAGGGTAGCTTATATGAACTCTACAAAAAATGACATTGAAGATTTGGTAGGGATTGAATTGAATCTGTAGATTCCTTTTGGTACTATGGTCACTTTAACAATATTGTCTTCATAAACATGGAATGGTTTTCCATTTACTTGTGACTTCTTTGATTTCCTTCAGTAATGTTTTGAAATTTTCAGCGTATAAATATTTCACCTCATTGATTAAGTTTATTCTTAAGTATTTTATTCTGTTTGATGATGTTGTAAATGGTATTTTTTTTTCTAATTTTCTTTTCAGATTGCTTATTGTTACTGGATAGAAACACAACTAATATTTGCATATTGATTTTGTATCCTCCAACTTTGCTGTATTAGTTTTTCTTGTGGAATCTTGGGGTTTTCCACATATGGGATTATGTTGTCTGCACAGATTTTACTTTGTTTTTCTTTTTAGTTTGCATGCTTTTTTCTTCTTCTTCTTCTTTCTCTTGTCTAATTGCTCAGGCTAGGACTTGTATACTGTGTTAAATAGAAGTGTTAATAGTGGGCATTCTGGCTGGGCATAGTGGCTCACACCTGTAATCCCAGCACTTTGGGAGGCCGAGGTGGGAGGATCACCTGAGGTCAGGAGTTCAAGACCAGCCTGGCCAACATGGTGAAACATTGTCTCCACAAAAATACAAAAATTAGCCGGGTATGTTGGTGGGTGCCTGTAATCCTGACTACTCAGGAGGCTGAGGCAGGAGAATCACTTCAACCTTGGAGGCAGAGATTGTGGTGGACCGAGATGGTGCCATTGCCCTCTAGCCTGGGTGACAGAGTAAGAATCCGTCTTAAAAAAAAAAGAAGTGAGCATTCTTGTCTTGTTCTTTAGCATAAATGCTTTCAGTTTTTCACTGTTGAGTGTTGTGTTAGCTGTGGGATTTTTATATATGGCCTTTATTATGTTGAAATAATTTCCTTCTATTCCTAGTTTGTTTTGAGTTTTTACCATGAAAGCATGTTGAATTTTGTTATATGCTTTTTCTGCATCTACTGAGATGATCATGTAATTTTTGTTTTTTGTTCTGTTAATGTGGTGTATCACATTAATTTGTTTTTGTATGTTGAACAATTCTTGCATCCCAGGGACAAACCCCACTTGGTCATGGTGTATAATCCTTTTAATGTGCTGTTGAATTATGCTTGCTAGTATTTTATTGATAAATTTTGCATATATATTTATCAGGGAGATTGGTCTGAAGAAAACTTTCTTTCTTTTTAGTATCTTTGTCTGACTTTGGAATGAGAATAATGCTGGCCTCATAATATGAGTTTCAAAGTATTCTCTCCTCTTCAATTTCTTGAAAGAGTTTAAGAAGAATTGACATTAATTCTTTAAATGTTTCTTAGAATTCTCCAGTGATGCCATCTGGTCCTGGAGTTTTCTTTGTTGAGAGGTTTTGATTATTGACTCAATCACCTTACTAATTACAGGTTTCTTGAGATTTTCTATTTATTCATGATTCAGTCTTGGTAGGTTATATATTTCCAGAAATTTATCCATTTCATCTAGGTTATCTAATTTGTTGCTGTATCATTGTTCAAATTAGTCTCTTATGATCCCTTTGGATTTCTGTGGCATTGGTTTTAATGTCTCCTCTTTAATTAAGGATTCATTTTTTTCTCTCTCTTTCTCTGTCTGTGTCTCATTAGTCTAGCTAAGGCTTTGCCAATTTTATTAACCTTTTCAAAAAAAAACTTAGTTCCATTGTTTTTTCTATTGTTTTCCTGTAATTTCATTTATTTCTGCTTTGGTATTTATTATTTCCTTCCTTCTACTAACTTTGGGTTAAGTTTGTTCTTTCTCTGGTTCCTTGTGTTGTAATGTTAGATTGTTAATTTGAGATCTTTCTTCTTTTTTAGTGTAAGTGTTTACCACTATTAACTTTCCTCTTAGTATTACTATCATTGCGTCCCATAATTTTTGGTATGTTTTGTTTCTGTTTTTATCTCAATATATTTTCTAAATTTTCTTTTGATTTCCCTTTGATGTATCAGTAGTTCAAGAATGTGTTGTTTAATTTCCATGTACTTGAGAATTTACTAGTTTTCCTTTTGCTAATGATTTTGAGTTTCATTCCATTGTGGTTGAATGGACTTTTTATTATTATATAATGTTCTTATTTACATCTTGTGATAGTTTTTAACTTAAAGGCAATTTTTCCTGATAAAAGTATGGCCAACTCTACACTCTTTTGGATAGCATTTGTACGGAATATTTTTATCCTTTCATTTTCAGCTTATTTGTGTGTTCTTCTATATAAAGTGAATAATAGACAGCATATAGCTGGATCTTATTTTTCATTTGTTTATTTTCTTCTCTTGTTACCTTCCTTTGTTTTATTTTTTGTAGCAACACACCTTGCTTTTTTTTAATTTCCTTTTGTGTTTCTTCTATACATATTTTCTTTGTGGTTACTATGGAGACTATATAAAATATCATATTAATAACAATTTATAACAGCTCTAGCTCAATTACATACAAAAAACTCTGCTCCTTTACATCCCCAACACATTATATATCATCAGTGTTACAGATTACATCTTTTATATTTCATATCCATTAACCTAGTTAGTAGTTATATTTTTATTCTTTTATCTTTTAAATTCTAAACCAGAATAAAAGTGATTTTTTCATCACTATTGCCATATTATATTTACCTTTACAAGTGCTGTATTTTTTGTGTGTTTTCATTTGCTGTCCAGTGTCCTTTTGTTTCAACTTGAAGGACTCACTTTCTCACATCCTGTAAGGCAGGTTTAATAGGCTTGGAATCCTTCAACTTTTGTTTATCTAGGAAAGTCACCTCTCCTTCATTTATGAAGGACAGTTTTGGAAGACTTGGTATTCTTGGCTAGCAGTTTTCTTACTTTCAAGCCCTTTGAGTACATCATCCTACTCCCTTCTGATCTCTACTGTCTCTGCTGAGAAATCCACTTAATCTTACAGGAGCTCCCTTGTTCAGGATGAGTCACTTTTTCTCTTTTTTTTTTTTTTAAGATTTTCTCTTTATCTTTGACATATACAATTGGATTTTAATGTGTTTTCATGTAGACTTCTTTGGATTTATCCTATGTATAGTCCTTTAAGTATCATGAATATGGCTGTCTATTTTTTTCTTCAGATTTGGGGACTTTTTGGCCATTGTTTCTTCAAATAAGCTCTTTACCCATTTTCCTTTGTTTCCCTCTTCTCCTTCTGCAGCTCTCACAGTGAATATATTGGTCCACTTGAGGATGTCCCATGAGTTCCTTAGGTTTTCTTCACTTTTCTTCATTATTTTATTGTTGTTGTTGTTCCTCTAACTTGATAATTCCAAATGATCTGTCTTGAAGTTCACTGATTCTTCTGTTTGATCAAGTCTTCTGTTAAATCCCTCTGGTGAATTTTTCAATTCAGTTGTTTTATTTTTCAGCTCCTTAATTTCTGTTTTTTTTTTATTAGTTTCTATCTCTTTATTGATATTCTCACTTTGTTCATGCAGTTTTCCTCATTTCATTTGATTCTCTGTTTGTGTTCTCTTGTAGTGCATTGAGTTTCTGTGTAATTATTTTAAATTCTTTTTTTTGGCGGGGGGGATGGAGTCTTGCTCTGTTGCCCAGGCTGGAGTGCAGTGGTATAATCTCGGCTCACTGTAGCCTCTGCCTCCTGGGTTCAAGCGATTCTCCTGCCTCAGCCTTCAGATTAGCTAGGATTATAGGCGCCTGCCGCCATGCCCAACTAATTTTTTTTATTTTTGGTAGGGACAGCGTTACGCCATGTTGGCCAGGCTGGTCTTGAACTCCTGACCTCAGGAGTCCACCTGCCTTGGCCTCCCAAAGTGCTGGGATTATAGGCATGAACCACTGCACCCAGTCCTGAATTCTTTGTTAAGTAATTTATAGATCTGTTTCTTCAGGTTAGCACCTGGAGATTTGTTTTATTCCATTGATTCAGCCATTTTTTGTTTCTTCATATTCCTTATATTCTTTCTTTCTTTTTTTTTTTTTTTTGGTGTGATTTGTGCATTTAAAAAAATCACCACCTCTCTAGTTTTTACAGACTTGATTTGTGCAAAGGAAGATCTTCACCAATCAGCCTGGCTACAAATTCTGGGGGCCTCCTAAAGCTTTTCTGGAGATGAATCTTCACTGGGCTTGTGTATGTGACTACTCAATTAGAGAGATTTGCCAGTTTCTTTCCGAGGGGCTTTGTAATCTCTTGCTCTCTCTGGTGTCTGTCTGAAGTACTTCACATTCTCTGGCACTGCGGTAAGCTTTTGTTCTCAGCAAGCCTCAAGCATCCAAAGTATGCTGGCTTCCCATCAGTATTCTGAGCCAAGTTAACACAGAAACCATCTCCACAGGTAGCCCCCTCAAAAGCTATAAAGTTGGATGTATATTCTACCCTTCTCTTTCCATCCCAGTGGAGAAGCCCCAAGTTGTGTGTTTATTCTTAAGAATGGCAGTAAGAAAAGAAACAGCTTTGCCAACAAAAGAAACAATTTTGCTGATGGCCTTTTTTTCATGGGTTAGAATGGTTATTATATGCCCAATTACAAAAGAAAACATAGTGACTGCTTGCATAGAAAGAATAAAGATGAGTACAGAACTGCAAAGAAGAGTTATACATGGCCTCTCTCATAAAGGAACAATCCTATTTTTATTGCAAATCAAATTTTCATAATATTTTCATAATATCAAATGGAATTGTAGCACAAAAGAATTTCACTAGCACTGTTGCTAGCTTGGGGGAATGTCCACTGGGGATTAAATGCAATGTCTACAATCTGACTGTTCTTGGTTTTGAGCTTGCCTGGTGTCCCATGATTTCTTAACTGGTTTTGCAGTTCTCATGAAGGCTTTTTGGAACATATGTTCTTGTTAAGTCAGTGCCTTTGTGCAGCAAGGTCTCGGGTTTCCCATTCTGCCATCTTGCTGATGTCACTCCAGACTTTTCTTAAGTAGTTGCAATATGTTTAGTTTCAATGGTTGGACACTTAAGTGATAACAGATAATTCAGAATCATCCAAATGTTTGAAAATCTGTTTCTCTCAAGTCAGTCACCAATAAGAAAATGTTGGCATTGCTTAGGAATAACAAACATAAAACTCTAGAATTATTTACTCATGCACTTTTATGCAAACAATGTTTTCATAATTACTTTACCTAAATATTTTTATAATTATTGATTTTTACAGTCATATAGCATTAATTGTTATCTAATTATGCTTTTAAATTGCTGCTGTGAGTGGTCAGAGTTTTTTAACTCTATTTTTGTAAAGAAGAAAAAACCAAGAACATGAAATGTTTTATACTTTTTAAATACGGTGTCAGACTTGAAATAAAACTTATAAAAGCTTGAAAATGTAAAAGGTAAATTATTCTGTATGTTTCACTTAACTCATTCGAGTTGCAGGTACTGTGTTGGTTTTCATAGCTTACCCTTTCTACCTTGATAATGTGAAGTGAATAGTAAGTTTCATCTATGTGCCCAGAGATAGACTTTTATTTAAAATTTTCACAGTAAGCAGATGCCAAGAAGGATTCAAGTCCCTTTCGTTATTTTATCTTTTTTCAAGAGAATCTCCAATTTGGACTTTGTCAGAGGAAGAACATATAAAGCATTTGCAGCTTCTTGCGGACTTTAGTGTCTAGTTTGAAGTATTTTCATGGAATGAAATTCTTTTGTGCTACAATTCCATTTGATATTATGAAAATTTGATTTGCAATAAAAATAGGATTGTTCCTTTATGAGAGAGGCCATGTATAACTCTTCTTTGCAGTTCTGTCCTCATCTTTATTCTTTTCTATGCAAGCAGTCACTATGTTCTTTTGTAATTGGGCATATAATAAGCATTCTAACCCATGAAAAAAAGGCCGTCAGCAAGAAAGTTTCTTTTGTTGGCAAAGCTGTTTCTTTTCTTACTGTCATCCTTAAGACTTATATGACAAGCCAGTTGAAATAAAATTTCCTGTGTTTAGGAAATAAATTGTACCCGGAAGCACAGAACTTTGAGCAGTGGGGATAAAACATATTGTACTACTGTAAAGGCATATTCCTACCAAAAATGTAAGACATTTTTATATTAACACCATGTGTCTCAAAATGCAATAAAATAAGCATCAGATTATAATGCAATTTGAAAGAGTTCTCAACATGTGTAGTAACTTGATTCCACCATGATTGATTATAATCTATTACTTTATCACTAAATGACTTCCTAAATGGCTTGAAAAGAATAACCATTTGGAAATCCTGATAAATGATTTTTAAACTTTGTTGCAGTTTATATTAAACATAATGTTTGTAAAGAGAGTAATATATTCAGTTGGGTTTTCTTGCTCTTTTTCCTTAACAAATTGTTTTATCCCTTTTTTTTAACTGAGTTTTCACTGAAGTTTCAGTTTTGCAGGCAATATCACACTTATTTCCTTTGATATTTACAGTGATCACTGCATTTTTGAGTGTTGGCCATTGAAAGGCTTCTAGGGAAAACTACTATTTGTTCCAGAGCCTTTTCCTTTTTCTGTTCTTTTCAGTAAAATCCTTTTACATATCCAGAAAAAAAATAATAATTTGGCTTGGTTTAGGGGTCATTTTTGTTGTTACCTCTAGCAAGATGGGTTTCAAGCTGGGGTCTCTGGGGCTTGTATGTGAGGGTTCAATGAGATGGCTCAGCAAAGATCATGAGTAGCTGATTTTTTTGTTGTTTTTTCTTTTTTTTTATTTATTTTTATTTTTTTATTTTTTACTTTTTATTATTATACTTTAGGTTTTAGGGTACATGTGCACAATGTGCAGGTTTGTTACATATGTATCCATGTGCCATGTTGTTTTGCTGCACCCATTAACTCGTCATTTAGCATTAGGTATATCTCCTAATGCTGTCCCTCCTCCCTCCCCCACCCCACAACAGTCCCCGGAGTGTGATGTTCCCCTTCCTGTGTCCATGAGTTCTCATTGTTCAATTCCCACCTATGAGTGAGAAAATGCAGTGTTTGGTTTTTTGTCCTTGCGATAGTTTACTGAGAATGATGTTTTCCAGTTTCATCCATGTCCCTACAAAGGACATGAACTCATCATTTTTTTATGGCTGCATAGTATTCCATGGTGTATATGTGCCACATTTTCTGAATCCAGTATATTGTTGTTGGACATTTGGGTTGGTTCCAAGTCTTTGCTATTGTGAATAGTGCCACAATAAACATATGTGTGCATGTGTCTTTATAGCAGCATGATTTATAGTCCTTTGAGTATATACCCAATAATGGGATGGCTGGGTCAAATGGTATTTCTAGTTCTAGATCCCTGAGGAATCGCCACACTGACTTCCACAATGGTTGAACTAGTTTACAGTTCCACCAACAGTGTAAAAGTGTTCCTATTTCTCCACATCCTCTCCAGCACCTGTTGTTTCCTGACTTTTTAATGATGGCCATTCTAACTGGTGTGAGATGGTATCTCACTGTGGTTTTGATTTGCATTTCTCTGATGGCCAGTGATGATGAGCATTTTTTCATGTCTTTTGGCTGCATAAATTTCTTCTTTTGAGAAGTGTCTGTTCATATCCTTTGCCCACTTTTTGATGGGGTTGTTTTTTTCTTGTAAATATGTTTGAGTTCATTGTAGATTCTGGATATTAGCCCTTTGTCAGATGAGTAGGTTGCAAAAATTTTCTCCCATTCTGTAGGTTGCCTGTTCACTCTGATGGTAGTTTCTTTTGCTGTGCAGAAGCTCTTTAGTTTAATTAGACCCCATTTGTCAATTTTGGCTTTTGTTGCCATTGCTTTTGGTGTTTTAGACATGAAGTCCTTGCCCACGCCTATGTCCTGAATGGTATTGCCTAGGTTTTCTTGTAGGATTTTAATGGTTTTAGGTCTAACATGTAAGTCTTTAATCCATCTTGAATTAATTTTTGTATAAGGTGTAAGGACGGGATCCAGTTTCAGCTTTCTACATGGCTAGCCAGTTTTCCCAGCACCATTTATTAAATAGGGAATCCTTTCCCCATTTCTTGTTTTTGTCAGGTTTGTCAAAGATCAGATAGTTGTAGATATGTGGCATTATTTCTGAGGGCTCTGTTCTGTTCCATTGATCTATGTCTCTGTTGTGGTACCAGTACCATGCTGTTTTGGTTACTGTAGCCTTGTAGTATAGTTTGAAGTCAGGTAGCGTGATGCCTCCAGCTTTGTTCTTTTGGCTTAGGATTGACTTGGCGATGCGGGCTCTTTTTTGGTTCCATATGAACTTTAAAGTAGTTTTTTCCAATTCTGTGAAGAAAGTCATTGGTAGCTTGATGGGGATTGCATTGAATCTATAAATTACCTTGGGCAGTTTGGCCATTTTCATGATATTGATTCTTCCAACCCATGAGCATGGAATGTTCTTCCATTTGTTTGTATCCTCTTTTATTTCATTGAGCAGTGGTTTGTAGTTCTCCTTGAAGAGGTCCTTCACATCCTTTGTAAGTTGGATTCCTAGGTATTTTATTCTTTTTGAAGCAATTGTGAATGGGAGTTCACTCATGATTTGTCTCTCTGTTTGTCTGTGATTGGTGTACAAGAATGCTTGTGATTTTTGTACATTGATTTTGTATCCTGAGACTTTGCTGAAGTTGCTTATCAGCTTAAGGAGATTTTGGGCTGAGACAATGGGGTTTTCTAGATATACAATCATGTCATCTGCAAACAGGGACAATTTGACTTCCTCTTTTCCTAATTGAATACCATTTATTTCCTTCTCCTGCCTGATTGCCCTGGCCAGAACTTCCAGCACTATGTTGAATAGGAGTGGTGAGAGAGGGCATCCCTGTCTTGTGCCAGTTTTCAAAGAGAATGCTTCCAGTTTTTGCCCATTCAGTATGCTATTGGCTGTGGGTTTGTCATAGATAGCTCTTATTATTTTGAGATACATCCCATCAATACCTAATTTATTGAGAGTTTTTAGCATGAAGGGTTGTTGAATTTTGTCAAAGGCCTTTTCTGCATCTATTGAGATAATCATGTGGTTTTTGTCTTCGGTTCTGTTTATATGCTGGATTACATTTATTGATTTGCATATGTTGAATCAACCTTGCATCCCAGGGATGAAGCCCACTTGATCATGGTGTATAAGCTTTTTGATGTGCTGCTGGATTCAGTTTGCCAGTATTTTATTGAGGATTTTTGCATCAATATTCATCAAGGATATTAGTCTGAAATTCTCTTTTTTGTTTATGTCTCTGCCAGGCTTTGGTATCAGGATGATGCTGGCCTCATAAAATGTGTTAGGGAGGATTCCCTCTTTTTCTATCGATTGGAATAGTTTCAGAAGGAATGGTACCAGTTCTTCCTTGTACCTCTGGTAGAATTCAGCTGTGAATCTATCAGGTCCTGGACTCTTTTTGGTTGGTAAGCTATTGATTATTGCCACAATTTCAGAGCCTGTTATTGGTCTATTCAGAGATTCAACTTCTTCCTGGTTTAGTCTTGGGAGTGTGTATTTGTCGAGGAATTTATCCATTTCTTTTAGATTTTCTAGTTTATTTGCGTAGAGATGTTTGTAGTATTGTCTGATGGTAGATTGTATTTCTGTGGGATCGGTGGTGATATCCCCTTTTTCATTTTTTATTGCATCTATTTGATTCTTCTCTCTTCTTTATTAGTCTTGCTAGCGCAAATCTCACTATCAGATGTGGTATTATAGCAATGAGTTATTTGAAAAAAAAATTAGTTAAAAAAAATTGCTGTTGGCTTACAGTGATCCTGTAGGCAGAGACCAGGATTTTTCTAATCTCTCACAATAGAAAACGTCAACGTCCTTTCTCCTCTGCCTCCCTTTTTAACCTCCTTTCTTCCCGTACTCATTAAGCATCTACAACATACAAGGAAATAAACTTGATACACAAAATAACATGTTTTATTCTTGAAAAATTATACTGAGTAAAATATGCCAGATACTATGTGATACACAAGTATATGAAATTTTAAAGCAAAACTAATATAGAGTTATAAAACATATATAAATATATAGAAAATCTCATCTGCTGTCATGGAACTTAGTCCAATTTTAGCAGGCAGATGAGATCAGTCTTCAACTATGTTCAGTACAAATCCTTAGATGACAAATTAGTAGCACAATCTAAGTGCCAAAAGGGTTAGTAACAAAAGAGGAGAGATTTGTCTTCTCTATCAGAGATAGTAAACAGGAAAACTCAGAACTGGAGTCAGACCAGAGCTGTGTTTTTTTCAACCAATATAGTGGGGTTTTCCCCATAAATTAAATTATTTTCCAACACTTAGAAATTGAGAGATTTCAAATAAAAATAAATATATAAAATTTTGAGCTTCTCTTGAAAAGCCCAGAATCTTCAGCATCCTGAAGCCTCCTTTCCCTGCTGACAGCAATAGGCTGACAGTGACTGTCTGAGACATTTTCTGGCCTCCTCCACCATTTGACCCCTTCATTTGTTCCTGCTTCTTGCTTTTACCAAAATGCATATGGGATGATGAGCCCTGCTCTGTACTCATCTCTGACACCATGTCAGCTCCTGTTCCTTTTCAATGTTTCCTCTTACTTTCCTCTTG
Organism: Nomascus leucogenys; assembly: GCF_006542625.1. Taxonomy (NCBI): domain Eukaryota; kingdom Metazoa; phylum Chordata; class Mammalia; order Primates; family Hylobatidae; genus Nomascus; species Nomascus leucogenys. Next base: position 74,950,892 of record NC_044387.1, on the reverse strand, counting down.
TGACTTGTTACCACTGTCTTATACATGGCCTCTGTTACTGTGCACCCAGCAGCAGGGTAGACTCCTATAGCCTTACCCCTATCCATCTCTCCCCAGTCAGGACAGTGTGCATACTTTTACCAGTATGTGTAATCCTATGGGGCAGGATGACAGTAAGTGAAGAAGCAGAGTCATTGCAAGATTGGGAGTGTAAAATAGATGCCGTAAGTTACAGGCCTAATATCAGAGGACTAATGCCAGTAAAGGAACTATGAGGAAGCTTCTTTCATTTATTTTTTAGAATATATATATATATATATAATATTTTTTCTATATATACATATTTATTTGTTTTTTTGTTTAAGTTTTTATTTCGATAGGTTTTGGGGAAACAGATGGTCTTTTGTTACATGAATAAGTTATTTAGTGGTGATTTCTGAGATTTTGGTGCACCCATCACCCAAACAATGTATACAGTATCTATTGTATAGTCTTTTATCCTTCACTTCCCCACCTTTTCCCCCAAGTCCCCAAAGTTCATTGTATCATTCTTATGCCTTTGCATCCTCATAGCTTAGCTCCCACATATGAATGAGAATATACAATGTTTGGTTTTCCATTCCTGAGTTACTTCACTTAGAATAATAGTCTCCAATTCCATCCAGGTTGCTGTGAATGCCATTATTTCATTCCTCTTTATGGCTAGGTAGTATTCCATGGTGTGTGTCTGTGTGTGTGTGTGTGTGTGTGTGTGTGTATCAGATTTTCTTAATCTACTCGATGATTGATGGGCATTTGCGCTCGTTCCATATTTTTGCAATTGTGAATTGTGCTGCCCTAAACATGCATACGCAGGTATCTTTTTTGTATAATGGCTTCTTTCCCACTGGGTAGATATCCAGAAGTGGGATTGCTGGATCAAATGGTAGATCTACTTTTAGTTCTTTAAGGAATCTGCACACTGTTTTTCATAGTAGTTGTACTAGTTTACATTTTCACCAACAGCATAGAAGTGGAACTATGAGGAAGTTTCTGAGAAATGGTAGGTGAATAGTAAACAGGAGGCCAAGGACCAAAGATGGATTAAAAAGAGGGGGAAGTGGCCAATAAGCGCATGAAAAGATGCTCAATATCACCAGACAAATAAAATTAAAACCACTGTAAGATAGTACTACATATCCACTAAGATGGCTACAATTTAAAAGACTGATAATACCAGTCAATGTGGATGTATCAGTCCGTTCTCACACTGCTATAAAGATACTACCCGTGACTGGGTAACTTACAAAGGGAAGAGGTTTAATTGACTCACAGTTCTGCATGGCTGGGGAGGCCTCAGGAAACTTATAAACATGGTGGAAGGGGAAGAAGCATGTCTTACATGGCGGTAGGTGAGAGACAGCAAGCAAGAGCAGGGAAAACTGCCTTATAAAACCATCAGATCTCATGAGAACTCGCTCACTATCATGAGAATAGCATGGGGAAACTGCCCCCATGATCCCATCACCTCCCACCTGGTGCCTCCCTTGACACGTGAAGATTATGAGGATTACAATTTGAAATGAGATTTGGCTGGGGACACAAAGCCAAACCATATTAGTAGAGCAACTGCAATTCTCATATGTTGTTAGCAGAAATGTAAAATGATACGACTACTTTGGAAAAATAGTTTTGCATTTTCTTATAAAGTTAAATGTGTACTTACTATAGGTATTTACCCTTGATCAGTGAAAACATGGGTCCACACACACACTTGTGTATGAATGTTCATAGCAGTTTTTTTCATAATAGCCAAAAACTGGAAACAATTCAAATGCCCATCCCTAGGTAAATGAAAAATAAATTGTGATTTTCCATTTAATAGAATACTACTCTGCAATAACAATTGTATGAATTTTTATACATAAAATAACATGCTTGATTCTCAAAAAATGCTGAGCAAAAGAAATCCGGTATTGTGTAATTCACAAATGTATGAAATTTAAGAGGTAGAACTAATGTAGAGTTATAGAAAGCAGATCAGTGATTTATTGGGGCCAAAAGTGAGAGAAAACTGAAATGGGCATAAGAAAGCATTTTATGGTGTTGAATATATTCTATGATGATGATACTGATCATAGAAAATATTCTATGCTTATGATACTGATTACACAGGTGTATATAGTTTTGAAGATTCATAGAACCGTATATTTAAAATATGTACAGATTATTGTATGTAAATTTCACATAAATGAAATTGATTAAGTAAAACAATACTTTTACAAAACAAGGCAGGCAATCCTAGGAGGGTGACACATAGACAACTGAGAAAGATGAGCAGCAAAGGACATAAAATATTACAAGGACATCAAAGTACTAACATGGGGACCAAATGAATCCTTGGGACCCTTCCAGCTGCTGTAGATGACTTTTTCCCTAGAGCTTCCCATACAGACAGCTGCCCTACCCAGTTTGCCTTAAAGGCACTCAGCATCTTCTCTTAGTATATCAGTCTCCTCAGGAACTTTGCATTTCTTCATTGCTTCCTGTCACATAAAGTGAGGATCTGCTCATCCACTTATTTTTGTAAATATCTATTGAAACACAGCCACACTCCCTTGGTTATGCATTGTCTGTGACTACTTTCATGCTACAATAGCAGATTTGAGTATTTGCAACAGGACTATCTGACCTGTAAAGCCTAAAATAATTAATATCTGGCCCTTGACAGAAAAATTAGCTGATTCTTGACGTAAAGCCATACTTATCTCCCTGGCTCTCAAGCTCTCCCATTCTCTTGCCTACCTCTCTTACCCTTCTTCACACTGTATTTATACTTCCTATTTAAATGTATTCCCCACTCCTGCTTTATTTGATTCTAGATCTAATTACAAGTATTGTCTTCTTGCCTCTATCAGTCCTTGCTAATTCTTCTTTCATGTTGGCATTTAGTCTGTTCCCATAACTTAAAATGACTTCCTTCTCTTTTGTCTTTCCAATTCCTATACCTAACTGAATTTCTGTTTCTTGCTTAGAGTTATCTCTTTGAGCCTGCTCTATCTGAACAAATCTTGAATTAATTCATCTCTTGCAGTTAAGGTGTTGGTTACTCTCTAGTTGGGTTGCTTTTACCTACAGCTGTATCGGAAGCTGGTTGAGGGAATATTTCTTTTCTTTATGCTCCCATAGCCTCCTTTCCCACTCCCAAGCTCCAATGTTTTGGGGCAGTGTGTCAAATGTCTTTAATCTGTCCATGTCTTTCCATCTCCCATCCCACAGTCCTAGGTCATTGTCTTCTGCTTGAACTATTGCAGTATTATCTTAATTGGCCTCTCTGCTCCATTCTTACCCCTCTCTTCTCTGTTCTCACAGCATTTAGTATGATATTTTTAAAAAGCAAATCATATTTTACTCTACTCCTTAAAATGCTTCCATGACTTCCCTTTGCACTTACAATAAAATCTAACCCTTGCTTATCCTGCCATCTCCACCTTCTGCCTCTTCCCCTACTCGTTGTACTTTACCCAACCAAGCCCTTTCCTAGCCCACAGCCTTTGTGGTGGTGGCTCTTTTTCCCAAAATCCTCTTCTTCCAGCTGTTTCTATGGCTTGTCATCCTTCACTGTCCCCAGACCTCTCTAAAGTCTGGTGCTTCCCCTGAAAAAGAAGTACCTTATATCAAGTAACCTTATTCCTCTCTTTCTAGGGGCCTGGCACAATTTAAACTTTTCTATGATTATGTATGTTTTAATGGTTTATTGTCTGTCTCCTTACACAAGTTAATAACCACCATGAGGACAGAGATCTTTTTTATCTCGTTTGCTAGTATATCCTCAGCACCTAGCATGGGATCTGGCTCATTGAAGACAACAAGTTATTGTTGAATGAATGAACAAGTGAAAACATAGTAGGCAAATAATAAATAATCAGTATTTTCTCTTGTGTTTCCATGAAATTTTTTATCCTAATGGAGTTCTTTTTTTACCTAATTTTTACAGGTACTTCTATTGTGACTGTAAAAGCTTTTGCTCCTGACTCAATTCAGGACAGCATGAAATATTCAATTTTTAGTGGAAATGAAGATGGAGTTCTTTCCCTGTGCTCTAAGTCAGGTAATCTTTCTCTACCCTATACTAGCTTTATTTTCTGCTCCATTTAATGTTATTTCTGCAAAATTTGCAAAGTAGAAATTATTAGAGCTAAATAATTTAAAAGGTAAGCAAGAAAGAATTTTTTAAGCTAGCCTATGAAAAATTATGGGAAATCAAGAACTATTTATTTGTATTCACTAAGAATTATATTCTTAATATTTCCAAATTAGACAATGTCTATCCTGCCCTTCAAACTTTTGAAGATAAATTAGCTTCCACTTACAATTTACCCATGTGTTTGGGAAAATTGGAGATCGAGTAGTGAGACCATTGGCACTGAGTCCGAATTCAAAAGAAGAACACATCTAGCTGTAAGGAATTTTCATCAGAGATTCTTGTAATTTGCTACTGAATGTCAACAACCCAACAAAAAAAAGAACAGCTGCGAAGGTTTCTATACAGTGGTAAAGAAATTACTTCCAAATACAGCATGTATTAAATTTAGCTTCAGTAAGACCATTACTGTTTTAAGTGAATACCAATTGATTATTTCAAACATACTTTTTTTTTCACTAACAACTCTGTAGTAGATACACATCTACTGCTTTGTTGTCAAACTTCAAAAAGAATGTTTCTAATAATGTCTATGTTGCCATACAACTGCCTTATTTAATCTATACTACATACATCTGGGAAAAATTGAGAGAGGGTAATTCCTCAGGTAAATGTCCTGTCATCCAGGGTGGTGTTATGACTTTTTGGTCCACACAGCTTTGGTCAGCAACCTTTCTGAGGTAGCCTGCTAGAAGTCTTCATCTCTTCATCCCATTGTTGCATTAAAGGGTGGTGTAGGAAGCATGTTCACAAAAGGATCGTTTGTGAACATCACTAGGTCTTAATTTTCTTGCAGTCCAGGTGTCTGAGGGTTCTGGGAAAGCAGCCCAGATTAAAATGCTTAGGAACAAAGAAGAGTAGCAGAGCTGGCATATTTTCCCAGGCTATCGAGACCCTCTGCCACTGTACTCCTAACATGGCCCAGACCTGGTCTTATTTCTTCTACAGTCCATCATTAAAATGCAGATAAAATCTTCCTAGGGTTAGTCCAAAGAGGTCATTCACAGGAACATCTTTTTTATTAGATAACTTATTTACATTGAGTTTTAAAATTTTGTTGTGAAATATCTGCCAGATGGTATGTTGAAACATATAAGACTGTTTAATGGACAATAGTAAAATAAAAACCCATACACATGCCACCCATCTCTGGAAATAGACATTAAGGTAGTCCCCCCTTATCCTTAGTTTCTCTTTCTCCAGGCTCAGTTACCTGTGGTCAACGAAAATGTTAAATGGGAAGCTCTAGAAATAAACAATTCATATGTTTTAAATTTCTCACTATTCTGAGTAGTGTGATGAAATCTCACATCATCCTACTCTGTTTTGTCCAGGGTCTCCACACTGTACATGCTCCCTATGAGTCAGTAGCCGTCTCAATTCTCAGTTTCACTGTCACATATTGCAGTACTTATATTCATGTCACTCTTATGTAATTTAATAATGGCCCCAAAGCACAAGTGTAGTATTCTGGATTCTGGCAATTTGGATATGCCAAAGAGAAGTGGTAAAGTGTTATTCTTTTTTTTTTTGGAAGTGAAAGGTGAACGTTCTCAATTTCATAAGAAAAGAGAAAAGATTGTATGCTGAGGTTGCTAAGATCTATAGTAAGAATGAATATTCTACTTGTGAAATTGTGAAGAAAGAAAAAAAAATTTGTGCTAGTTTTGCTATGGCACCTCACGATGCAAAAGTCATGGCCACAGGGCATGGTAAATGCTTAGTTAAGAATGGAAAAGGCATAAATCTGGGGGTGGAAGACCTGAATAGAAAAATGTGTTCAATTTGACCGTAACATGTTACACCAGAAAGCATTGAGCCCTCTATGAAGGCTTCAGCAAGGAATCCCCTGAAACGAGTGACTCTAAGCCATTTACTGCAAGTAAGAGATGGTTACACAGATTCGGAAATAGGTTTGGACTGAAAAATACAAAAACAACTGGAAAGGCTGCATCTGCCAACAAAGAAGGCGCTGCCGCATTTCTGAAAATGTTGAATAAGGAGAAAGGAAACCATCTAAAGCAAATCTCTAATTGCCGTAAAACTAGGCTTTTCGGGAAGAAGATGCCCAATGGAACCTACATTCATAAATGTACAAAGGAAGCACCAGGGCATAAAACATGGAGGGACAGATGAACTCTGGTGCTATGTGGCAACACTGCAGGACATATGATGAAATCAAGTGTAGTATACAAAGTGAAGAACCCGCATGCTCTCTAAAACAAAAAATTATCTGCCTCTGTTCTGGCAACATAATAAGAAAGCATGGGTGACACACATCTTGTTTATGGAATGGTTCCACCAGTGCTTCATTCCAGAAGTTAAAAAAAAAAATACTTGGATGAGGAAAGGTTGGAATTCAAAGTTCTGTTAATATTAGACAATGCAACTGGCCATCTTGCTATGAAAATGAAAATGTTGAGGTTGTATTTTTACCTCCAAATAAAACCTCATTGCTTCAGCTCCTTGAGCAGGCATCATTTGGTTTGTCAAGGTCACACACCTGCCTGGTATTTGATCAGCCATTAATTGATGCAGATCATAATCTGGATGTAATGTAATGCTGGAAATCATTCACTGTTGCTGACGCAGTAACATTCATCAAAGCTGCCATGCATGAATTAAAACCAGAAACTGTAAATGCCTGCTGGAAGAACTTCTAGAGTGAAGTCATGAATGATTTTAATGGCTTCCTGGGGATTGATGGAAAAGCTAGGAAAATAATTCACACAGCAAGACAAGTTGGTGGAGAAGGGTTTGCCAACATGCTTGATGAAGAAGTAGAACATATTGAAGGCCATTGAGAATTGCTAATAAATGAGGAAGAACTTTTTGAGTCATCTACAGAGAAAGGGAAGACAAAGAAGAAACTAAAGCAGAACCAACAATGTAGACATTACTGAAATTTGCTCAAGTGTTTCAAATCACACAGATATGAAAAGATAAAATTATAGAATACAGTCCTCAGATAAAGTGCAGCATTGAAGTCACCCATATGATCACAGGATTATAACCTCTGTACCAACACTTTGATTAAAAACTGACAAGCTTTCTCTTTTTTTTTTTTTTGAGACGGAGTCTTGCTCTGTTGCCCAGGCTGGAGTGCAGTGGCATGATCTCGGTTCTCTGCCACCTCCACCTCCTGGGTTCAAGCGATTGTGCTGCCTCAGCCTCCCAAGTAGCTAGGACTACAGGCATGCGCCACCACACCCAGGTAATTTTTTGTAATTTTAGTAGAGACAGGGTTTCACTGTGTTAGCTAGGCTGGTCTCGATCTCCTGTCTTCGTGATCCGCCCACTTCACCCTCCCAAAGTTCTAGGATTACAGGCAAAGCTTTTATTACAATGATTTCCAAAAGGTTTTGGCAAAACAAACAAACAAAAAACCTGCAACTCTCAAGTACTCCCAACCATCAACATCATCTGCTCCTGACATCCAACCATCGACATCATCATGGCTCGGTGATCCAGGACCACTTGAAGCAGATGATGATCCTCCTCCTGACATACCATCAGAAGTTCAGTAGTAGCCTACTGCTACGTCACAGTGCCCACGTCACTCACCTCACTTTACCTTATCATGTGGGCATTTTGTCATCTCACATCATCACAAGAAGAAGAAGGATGAATACAGTACAATACGATATTTTGCAAGAGAGACCACATTCACGTAACTTTTATTACAGTATAATTGTTCAATTTTATTAGTTGTTGTTAATCTCTTACTGTGCCTAATTTAGAAATTAAACTTCTTCATAAGTATGCATATATAGAAAAAAGCATAGTATATATGGGGTTTCGTACCATCCACAGTTTCAAACATTCACTGGGGGTCTTAGAATATATCCCCCACAGGGAAGGGGGAACTACTGTAATAGAATTTTCGAATTTTCAAAAGCCTCTGTGTGCCCCTTCCTTTTTATATCTCTTTTTTCCTTTCTCTTTTTTTTGTTGTTGTTCAGAAATATGTGTACATTGTGGAATATCTAAATTGAGCCAATTAGCATACACATCACTTTATGTCTCTCTTTGTCCCAGAGATAATTAGTAACTTGAATTTGTATCGATCACTGGCTTCTTTTTTTCTCATAAAGAAAGACAGGTTCTCACTATGTTGCCCAGGCTGGCCTCAAACTCCTGAACTCAAGCGATCTCCTTGCCTTGGCCTCCTGAAGTTCTGGGATTATAGGCATGAGCCACTGCACCCAACTGATCACTGACACTTTTGGTTATAATTTTTCCACTGCATTTGAATTTCTAAACAATATGTCATTTACTTTTACCTTGACTTAAGTATGATAATGGAATCATGCTACGTACTCTTCTATGACTTTATTCCTTTGCTCAACATTTTTACTATGACTTACAGTGCATAAACCATTACGTGTTAAAGAGAAATAGCAAAGAATGAAATGTACAGGCTTGTATGTCTCTTCTTAGATTTCTCCTAAGTACATTATACTTTTTCTCGCTATGGTAAATGAAAAAAATGCTTTTCCTGACGGTGCTGGTGTATGTATTTGAAACTAATTTTTGTGTTTTGATTTTTTGTCTGGCAAATTTGCAAACTAGAGACTGACATTTTTCTGTATATTTGACACATAAAATCAGATCTGAAAATGACCACTTCCCCCTGTCTGAAGTTATATAGTTATTTTTCTTATTTCAGTGGCTAGCCTAGTTATTTTAACATATATAAAGTCCAACATTAATCAATATTCTCTTCCTGAGTAATACAAGAGATTTGCAATTATTGATCTCAAAGTGCTCCTATTTCAATTTACATGCTTTTGTGACCACAATTTTGGTTCTTTCAAATTAGGCATTATTAGTATTTTTCAGTTGATTTAGCTGCATCCTTGCTGATGTCTCTGCTAACCATTCTTTCTTACATCTCAGCCTTTCTTCTAGTATTATTTTTTTTCTGCTTGAACTATCTCCTTTAGTGAGGGTTTGTATAGTAAGCTCTCTCAGATTTAGGTAGTTAAAAAATGTAGTTATTTAATCCATGCTTTTAAAATACTTTTGCTGGTCTTGTAATTCTAGATTCACAGTTATTTTATCTCATCATAGTAAGATATTATTCTACTGGCTTCTGGCATCCCATTGTTGCATTAAGAAGCCAGCTGTTGATCTAAACGCCATTCATTTGTATCTTTTCTTGGAACTCCAATTAGACAAATGTTGGGCTATGTGACTCTCTGCTACATCTCTGTTTTATATTTTTCATCTGTCTTTCTCTTCATTCTGGGGAATTGCATTTTTCATTTCCAGAAGTTCTGTTGAGTTCTTTTTCAACTCTTCTTTGTCTTTTGAAAAATAGTCTCTTGTTCCTTGCTCATATTTCCGAGGGTTTTTAATGTATTTAAACATATATAATAATTCTGTGTCCAACAATTCCTGCATCTGAAGTCTCTGATGTTTGGTTCTGTTGTCTATGGGTTTGCTTGCTGTCAGTCATTTATGGTGCCTTGTGTCTCTATGATTTTAGTGCTTGTAGACTATGAGCTACTCATTATCCTTGAAAGCTCTTTGACGATTCTTTGAAGCCTCAGTTGAATTTATGCCCTTAAAAGAGGATTTGCTTCCTTTTCTGCAATTCACCTGGAGAATCATCGGGGAGAAGCTAGTTTAAATTTAATTCCTAAGAGTTTTAAATATGTATAACTATGATAGTATAGCTACCATAAATTCAGGCTTAAACTAATACAGAAGATTTTTTTTCTCCCTTTCAATCAACACCAACACCAAAGTTAAAAAAAAAAAATGTCAAGCTTCTGGTGGTTTTTTGGCCAAAATCTTTTGGAAGAACATTGTAATTAGAAGTTGTAGTCTCTTTCTTTTTAACTCATCACTGTTGCTGCAGATTGTAATCCTTCTGTGATCATATGGGTGACTTTGATGCTGCATTCCATCTGTGGATTGTATTCATGAGTTTGTTCTTTAATATCTACACAATTTGAAACACTTCAGCAAATTTCAGTTATGTCCACATTGCTAATTCTACTTCAGTTTCATTTTTTTTTCAATAATGGCCACTGATTTGGAATATATGTAGCCTTTAGGTTTCCAGCTTTATGCTAGTTTTTCCTGTTAGCCCCTTCACTTTTTGTGGGTTCTCACCTTATTTTCCACACTCCATGCAACTATCAATCAGAAATGAATAGTAAGATAGAAGGTTGTGGTAGAAATCTCTGGAACAAAAATGAGCTGTTAGTACTTACTAACTTCTCAGGATTTCTGTCTTCATTTCTGTTTTGTCCTCTGTAGAATTCTTACAACTGTACCAACTTAATAATACATTGTAATACATACACATATATGTCTATGCACATATATGTATTATATATATAATTTATCATGCATTTTAGTTGTTTTTATCATGAAGATTGGTCAAGTATATAATTTACCATACTGCTGTCAAGAAAGCTTTTTTAAAACTTTAATTATGATATTAAATGCATCTTTTATGCTACCTTTGACAAATTATCATTAAAATTGTATCTAATTGTATAGGTTTTCTAAATGTATGTATTTTAAACATACACCACTTAAAATGTGAGACTGATATGTATAATAAATCAATAATGTTTATCTCTAAGATTATAGTAACTTAATAAAAGTGTGAGAAAACCATTTTATTAGTAATTAGTTTAATAAGTTGTCATTAGACAGATCTCCGATGAGAACTGTGTTTTCCGTCAGTTTGTGCCAGTTTACCCTCCGTCCCATAGTCACAAACCAAGTTGGCTCTGTATTTAAACTTCATGCCACTTTAGTGTAAAAACATGTATTTCTCACTGTCTAAACCAGCAGCAATTTTAGAGCTTGACTAAGGTTTTGTATGTAAATAACAGCTGGCAGCATTCATTTTAGTATTTATTAGAGTGGCGCAAAACAAAACTGATCAAACTTTCAAAGACATTGTTTAAGTTTCAAAGACATTGTTTAAGTAGGAGAGGGTTTGAAAGCTACTGAATAACATAAATATTTATCACATTCTGCTTTGGTTTGTACAAATACATGTACACAGTATATAACTGATGGAAGTAACCTGATTATGTTATCAAGCATGTAGCATTTGATGAATCTTAATCTCATTTGGATGTGTATTTCATAACTTTGTCAAAAGCTCTATAACATATGTATTTTTTAGAAGAAAATGTTACTGCCATTTTTTTCTCAAGTTATTACATACCTGGCACATTAACATATAAGCAAGAACATGAAGTTAGTGTTTGTGAGGCTTCTTACTCTAAGGAAGTTGTTAGTTTCTGCGTATACCATTAGACAGAGTGAGTCCAGTAGTACTTTCCTCTCAATGACGACCGTACACGCTTGATGTCTCTGTGAAAACTACACATGTATTATCCAAGGAAAAATGTGGATCTAGTAGGTGTGCCAGCCTGGAATCATCCCACAGACTGGTTGTCTTTTCTACTTGCACGACTTTCACAGCATATGCCAGTTATTACCCCAAAAATAAAAACCATGCAAGGAAAGCATTAGAACCGTCGATCCATTCCAAGTGCAAAATTCCAATTATCAAAGCCTAAACACAAGACTTTTATTAAAAATCGACTTTGATCTGCACCGTAATTGGCACACTTTCTACTCAGTGACATGGGCAATTTAGTGTTGCATTTCTATTCTATTTTTCCTTTACAAACAGTAACAGAACATGATAGCCAGGCAAGTGCTCTGTGTGGTGGAGACAAGAGATCTGGATGAGAGCTGTGGACCCACCTCAGACTTGGGCTCTGGTGACATTTTGGGGTGTGGGAATCAGCCTTTGTTTCAGGGAGGTTTCTGAAGACCACCTAGTTTCATCACCAGCGTACCAAAAGGCATCTTAATTATTCTCCAGCTGCCCAAAGTTAGAGCTACTCTAAATTTTCTGCCAGGGGTGTTGGTCACAACAGACTGTGGTTTGTGAAGTAATTTGGTTCTAGTACTAAGTTGATAACTAAATTTGATGTCAAAAAAATGATACTGAGTTTATGAAATTTTAAATTTGGTAGTATAGTGAGTTAATATATAATATATTGTTATTTTTTTCCTAACCGAGTATAAGCTACAAAATCTCCCCCAAAACACCCAATAACAAAGATAGAATATTTGAACAGGATATGCCTCCCACTAGAATTCAAGTGGGTGCCAGATGACCTAAAGCTTCTTGGACTAGGTTATCTGGGGAAGCTGATTCAGACAGAGCAATAAAAACTGCAGCTCCCAGGCCATAGTTCCAGAAACAGTACAGATTCTTTCACCAGAGGATCGAACTTCTAGTAGTTTATGGCTATTAAATGTTCTCTTTCTAAATTCAGAGTTCATAGAGATATTAAATCCATATGTGATGATGAGGCCAAACACGGGTAACACATCGTGGAATCTACATGTTACTACAAAGAGACATTCCAAATATGCATTATGTCACTTGCTCCTCACAGCCACTCTTTGAAGTCATTGTTAACATCCCATTTTATAGAAAAGGAGACTCAGCTTTATGTCAACTGCATAATTTATCCAGGTCACAAAGTTAGGAGGTGGTGGAGCCAGGTAATTGACCTAAATTAAATTTCTAGGCCTGGGATGTATGCCTGGTTTCAGGTTTCTCTAACTCCAAATTAGTGTTCATTCAGCAACTCTCTATTTGATGGACTTGCTGACAGTGAAAGCCAAGTAAATAAAAATAATACATTGAGTCGGAAATTTTGTTGTAAAGTGGAGGAAAAAACAGTAAAAACTAGACAAGGAAATTATGTTAACGGAGTAAGTTTCTTAATTTGCTGAGGGTGGGGGAAACTAGAGCATGGCATCACCCTACAAAATCTGCTTCCCTAACCTGGATCTGCCTTTTATATGAGGGCATAAAAGTATTACTGTGTGCCTTCTGGAGGCCAGACCCTGAGCTAGACATTGGAGATATGATGGTACGTAAGAGATGGTGTATGGAGCTTATAAACAAGAGGAATAATAGGACAAAAACATGTGAAGGTGAACAAAGTGATGATGCAGCTGCTGGGAAGTGCAGAGGCTTTGTAAGAGACTTTTGGGAGGCTGATGGTACAGGGATGGTGAACTGGAAAAGTCCCTGAGGAAGGATAGCTGTGGGAGCCATTCCAGGCTGATGGAACCGCATGCGTGATGACTCTTTAATAAGAATTCAAGGAGCAGATGCATATTATGATCATGGAAGGGTTTCATGCAGAACAATGACAGCATCTTTTTTTTTTATTAAATTCAGAATGAAAACTGGATTAGGGAGAGACCAGTTTCGTGGCTAATGCAGGGGACAAGGTGGGAAGTGCTTGTGGCTTGAAGGAAGGCAGCAGTAATGGGGCTGGAGTGAAGATATATTTGAAAGATAGACTTTCCAGACATGGCCAGAGGGTAAATATGGAGAGAGATAGCTCCCAGGTCTTGGTATTTCATAGTTTCTTTCTCTCTACATATTTGAACCTGCAAACATCTGCAAGATCCCAAATCTTTTCACAATGACCCCGGTTGGTGGGGAAAGGAGGCCCGCCAATGGGAGGCTTTTGTGGGACAGGTGAGCTGTGAGCACATGAGGCAAAGATGCTTTGAGTCATTTTAAGAATAACTACGGCCAGGTGCTGTGGCTCACGCCTATAATCCGAGCACTTTCAGAGGCCAAGGCGGGTGAATCACAAGGTCAGGAGTTCGAGACCAGACTGGCCAACACGGTGAAACCCTGTCTCTACTAAAAATACAAAAAATTGGCTGGGCATGGTGGCAGGTGCCTGTAACTGCAACTACTCAGGAGGCTGAGGCAGGAGAATCGCTTGAACCCGGGAGGTAGAGGTTGCAGTGAGCCGAGATTTCACCACTGCACTCCAGTGCGGGCGACAGTGTGAGACTTTGTCTCAAAACTAAATAAATAAATAAAATAAAAAATAAAAGAATAACTATAACATCATTTTCTTTTTTTTCTCCTTGGAAATAAAAATAGGACAACTTACTGTGAAAGAACCCAAGTTTCTTGATTTTGAAGTCAGAAATGAGGTACAACTCATCGTTTTAGCTGAAAGTAGTGGGCATAGAGCCTATTGCAAAGTAGCAGTCTTGATACAGGATGAGAATGATAATTCACCATGCTTTGAACAAAGCGTTTACCAAGCAGCAGTGTCTGAAGGCCAACTCTACAATGCTCATGTCATACAGGTAACAGAAATATATTTGTGTGTGTGTGTGTGTGTGTGTGTGTGTGACAGAGAGAGAGAGAGAATTATTACGAATCAATGTACATCAAAATTTCTAAGCCCTGTGGTCCAACAGTCTTTCCAGGACATGTACATTTTATAGATGGGATGAAAGCTTAGGTTAAAGAAAATCTGAAATTCTTGCACTGTCTCTTCCTCTTTATTTATTCATTCCTCAGTTACTGACATCTGCTTTCTCCAGGAGCACTGTTGAGCACTAGAAGTATGCATTTATTAATACAATAGAAGTATGCATTTAGTGTAATGAGTGAAAAGAGGAGACACAGCCTCCTCCTGGGGGAAAAGTGTAAGACTTCACAGAATAGTGACATTTACACTAAGTCTTCAAGGTGAATAGGCATGTGGACGGATCTGCTTTCAGGACTAGCCACATCTCAGTAAAAGGCCCCAAGTCCTGGAGAAGCATCCATTCACAGGGCGGTTTTGCTCACGCTGTAAAACCCACCCATCCTTGATACTTTCTCCACCTGCCTCAGGACAACTGCTTGTTTCATCTTTCCCTCCACTATTGAATTGAGTTTTTGTAGTCATGAAGCTGGGCATTAGGAGATCTCTAACCTCCCGTGACTTTGGAAAGGAAATCAGTATAAATCCAACTTCCAGGCAAAGTTAGCCACAGGGAGGGTCATTCCTTTTGGCCCCTGGAATGTCATGGCTGTGGTCAGCACTTCATGCTTATTACACCCCTTTTTCTCTGGGCTAGGTGGGGTAAGGCGTTTACATAGCATGCTAGCATATTTTCTGGACAAAACCTGCAACAGTTCTTTACTGTGCAGACACCTTCACCTCATTATATAAAAAGACCCCGCAGTGGCTCACAACTGTAATCCCAGCACTTTGGGAGGCCAAGGCAGGTGGATCACCTGAGGTCACGAGTTCGAGACTAGTCTGACCAACATGGTGAAACCCCATCTCTACTAAAAATACAAAAACCAGCCTGGTGTGGTGGTGGGCACCTGTAGTCCCAGCTACTTGGGAGGCTGAGGCAGAATAATTGCTTGAACCCAGAAGGCAGAGGTTGCAGTGAGCTGAGATCACACCCTTGCACTCCAGCCTGGGCAGTAAGAGCAAAACTCAGTCTCAAAAAAAAAAAAAAAAAAAAAAAAAGCCTTTCTTTTACTGCAATTCCAGTTTCTGATGCACATATCCCTGCTGTTGGTGAAAACAAGACCAATAGAGTCTCAGCTGCCTTGGAGTTTTAGCTCTGTGCCCCTACACCCTGTCCAGGATATCTGGGATCCCCTAGGCTATGACTGCAGATGTATTTTGTACTATAGCAGCCTGATTGCTCTAGTCACCAGCCTGTTCCAGATGTGCTGTGTCTTTACCCTGGTTTCAGTCATGACTGAGATGTTTCAGAAGAAAAGTGAGGACATCCACTTTTCCAGTCTTTATCATCCCTGCCCAGTGAGGCTGATCAGTGGGGATGGCAGATGCCTCCAATGCCACCTGGTCACAAGAGGATCCCCACAATGGGGCCCTGCATCGTTTCACTTCTCTGCCCCACATGCTAACTGGGATGGAGCTAAATTGCTCAGTGTGAAATAAGTGAAGGCAAAGACCCATATAAAGCCCAGGTGCACTGAATGAGAGACAGCCTGACCCACCAGTGCTTCAAATTATGGCAGACTTGTAGAAGGCTGAGTCAGGGACAGATAGAATGAACTTTGTTCTTTCCAGTTTTTAATCATTGAGTTCCCAGGAAGCTAGCACTACCATTCTGCTGTGTCCTGTTCAGAAAATTAGAAATGGAGGAGGCTCTGGAGCTCATACCAATTGCGGTGGTTGCTTCCTGGTTTTTGCCCCCACACTGCTCAATGCCCTCCTTTGATTACAGCCTCACAAACTTCCTTTGAGGGTCTGACCCTCTGTCGATGCAGTCCTGGTGGGGTTGTCATCAAGATATTGACCTGCCTCCCACTCCCACCCCGCCAAAGGTGTGGTGAACTGCCTTGCCTCTCTCAGTCACACAGACTTTCCCTCCCTGAAATTTGAATCTTGGGTGAAGGGACACCAAGACAGAGACCAATTACAGCCAATTCATCTTGATGACAACAACTCAAAGAAGCTGTGCTTTACATTCCCTAGAGCCGCTCAGGCTCTTGTATTCGCTGGGCACTATCTTTCTGATACATCTGTCCTCGGTTTGGTTAGCCCTGGTTAAGATGTGTTGCCAGTACCCTAGAACTGCAGCTGATAGACCACCCAGAGATACTCTCTGTAGCACTTTTTTTTTTTTTTTTTTTTTTTTTTTTTTTTTTTTGAGAGGAAGTCTCGCTCTGTCACCAGGCTGGAGTGTGGGGGCACGATCTCAGCTCACTGCAACCTCCGCCTCCCAGGTTCAAGCAATTCTCCTGCCTCAGCCTCCTGAGTAGCTGGGACTACGGGCATGTGCCACCACGCCTAGCTAATTTTTGTATTTTTAGTGGAGATGGGGTTTCACCATGTTGGCCAGGATGGTCTTGATCTCTTAACCTCATAATCCACCCACCTCGGTCTCCCAAAGTGCTTCTGTAGCACTTTTAAATGTACGGCTCCAAGGGATATAGTGGACTTTGATGCAGACTGGTTTCTCTTCTTGGTGATCCCAAAGGAAACTGCATATTGCAGCCTTTCGGTCCCAAGAGCTGTCCCCTGCCTGATGAGCTCCTGGATACTGCACCTGGGTCACTCAGGGTCCCCTGAGAACTCTGGCAGCAAAGTGAAGGATAAATTGAGATGGTAGGAAAGTAGAATGAAAACCCACTAGGACATTCATCAGTACAGTAACCCAGGAGAGAGATGACAGGGGACATGAGCTAAGACTGAGGCTCACGGGCACAGAAGATATAAATAAGTAAAAAGTAATTAATTAATTTGTCAACTTGTTCTTAATCAAGATATCGAATCCACTAACATAATTGGTTTAGTGATTACAGTTTATTGCAAAATGATGGAGAATGATGTAAAACTTCTGTTTTATCCTCAACACAACTTTGATAACTCATCAAATACATGATCAGGATCTACATTTCTCAGCACTAAATCTAGATTTTGTTTCACTTATTTAATGATCCCTTTAAAATGAAACTTTAGGGCCAGCCACAGTGGCTCACACCTGTTATCCCAGCACTTTGGGAGGCCGACGCAGGTGGATCGCTTGAGTCCAGGAGTTCAAGACCAGCCTGGGTAAAATGGGAAAACCCCATCTCTACAAAAAAATACAAAAATTAGCTGGGCGTGGTGGTGCATGCTACTTGGGAGGCTAAAGTGGGAGGATCACTTAAGCCCAGCAGGCCGAGGCTGCAGTGAACCATGAATCACATCACTGCACTCCACCCTGGATGACAGAGCCAGACTCTATCTCAAAAATAAAGTAAAATAAAATGAAACTTTAAATACAATATAAAAAAATTCACACCTGGCCAATTTTATAGGTAATTCTTTAAGCAGAAAAAAAAGAGCAAATGAAAAAAATTATCACTCACTATGTGGAGATTTCTCATAACATTTTTTTCCTTGACTTGTGCTAGCATTAATTCATATACACTATTGGAACTCTCCTATTCAAGCAACTTAGATGTTTTTAAAAATATTTCTTCTCATTGCACAAAATTATACCTCAAAAACATGTACCATGTCTACTGAGAGCTATTTGGAAATTCTTTTGATGAAGAATTTCCCCATCACTCAGTTTATCATAATGTTAAATGTAAGCTTCAGTTGTCTGTTGGTATTTCATTTAATCATTGTTTTTAAAATATGTTTGACAAGCTGTGATTCTTTCTTAATGCATGTCTCTGAGAAACAGACTGAACACATATTGCAGAATAAATCTTATCTAATGAAACAGTCGGTTCCTCACAGGTTTTTGCTACCGACCTGGACAGTGGTTTGAACGGCCTGATTGAGTATTCTATTCTCTCTGGCAACCAAGAAGAAGCATTCCAGATTGATGCACTGAGTGGTGTGATAACAACAAAAGCGATGCTAGATTATGAGCTCACCAGCACCTACAGGTTGGTCCAGGGTTCAGATCCATAGGCTCCATTTATTCTGCCTGCTAACTGACAACATTGCTGTTTTGTTCATAACTTCCTGTTATGTAAGCTTAGTTGTAAAATGTGTTATCCCTTTGATCCAACTTGTTGATATTCTCTTTGATCCACTCTTTTTGATATTAAAAATAGTCTCAGCAATTATTTGTATCTGGAAAAAGTGATTAAAATAGCAAAACTTTAAGGTCCCTTCTAGTTCTAAGATTTTATGAATTTGTGATGCTATTAAGCACTAAATGGGGGACACTAAAAAGATAATGTTCGTGAGATGTCTAATGAACTACAGAGCCCTGTGCAGGTGTTTGTTGTTATTGTTTTTTAAAAACGTGAAGACTAAGGGATACCTTGCTTTTTGATTCTTTATTCTTGCATGTGAAAGTACAACGCTGTCTTCAAGGTCCTGTTGCAGTTCTGTGTTCTAGTAGAAATGATATTATTAAAAGCATATATTTAATATTAAAACTTTCTGCCTAGAATCTAAGATATGCCAGCCTTATACAGAATTCAACAAACGAAAGAATAATAGTGTTTAAGTTTTCTTGGTGTTTAAAAAAGTCAGTGCTACAAAAGACTAGACTTATACAGAGAGATAGTGATGGCATCACAATTTGTGGAAGCGAAAGGCTTTTTTTTTTTTTCCTTTTCTGAGACAGAGTCTTATTCTGTCGCCCAGACTTGAGTGTAGTGGCACAATCTCAGTTCACTGCAGCCTCTGTCTCCTGGATTCAAGCAATTCTCCTGCCTCAGCCTCCCAAGCGGCTGGGATTACAGCCGCCTGCCACCATGCATGGTTAATTTTTATATTTTTAGTAGACTTAGTAGAGATGGGGTTCCACCATATTGGCCAGGCTGGTCTCAAACTCCTGACCTCAAGTGATCCACGTGTCTTGGCCTCCCAAAGTGCTGGGATTACAAGCATGAGCCACTGCGCCCGGCCAGCAAAAGACTCTTAAGAATTCTAAAATATCCATGAGTGGGGACTGCTTAAAGAATTAGCAAAACCCTGGAATAGAATACTATGGAATACCACGAAGCTGATTTTACAAAAGAAAGAGGCATAACTCTATGTGCCGATGAGGATGGAGCTCTAGGATATGCGACTAAGTGAAGGCAGTAACGAGACCCACTACCGTGCTTATCCAGCATGCCTGTTTGAGTAAAAGCACATCCACATATTGAGAATGCTTCTGGAAGAAAATATAAGAAACTGTTCACCTTATTTGTCTCTGGAGAAGCAGTCAGGCAGCCTGTGGTCCAAGAGAGCCTTAGCTCTCTTACTGGACATTTTGGTATGCTTTAGCTAGATGTTGTATTTTTGGGTTTTTCCAAAAGGCCTTGCTCATACTGTATTCTATTTAATCCTCGCAAGCACCTCATGAGGATGTTAAGGTGGGCATTTTCTTATTTGCTGATAAGGCAACAGAAATACAGTGGCTTGCTCAGGGTCATAGGATAATTTGAGGTTCAAACGTGAACTTGCACTTAAGTATTCTGCTTCTAAGTCATATTCTTTCCACTGTAGAGCTCCAGAGCAGACGCCCTATTTAAGGAAAACACAGGTACAGTATCCCAAAGGCAGTGAGTGTCAGCATGCTTCTACACCAGACTACTTTTATGTTTTATGAAAAAGTTATAATATGTGCATGTGGTTGAGCAATGAGAGCTGATTAAACTGGAATATCTTACTGGATATATTGGATTAATTACCCTCTGGAGAACCTCCCAATACTAAAAATTTAAATGTTTAGTTTTTTAATATACTTCAAAAGTATTTTAAAAGTTTAAGACTTTATCCTGTATTAACTCTTATAAATTTTAAAATAATATTTTAGCATAATAGTTATTGGTACTTACTGTTTAGATATATTAAAACCTACTCCCTGCTACATTGTTTCTATAGTAATTGTTTAAGCATGAAACTTTCCTCCTCTTCCATGGATGACTGCAGATAAATCTCAATCTAATTGAGTGATTACAAATTCAGGAATTATTAAAGGTCTGCCATGTTCTAAGAACTAAGCATTTTCTGATTTTAAGGACTTTCTGTTACAGTGTTCTTACTCAATGGAACCTAATTAACAATGAAATCTAATTTCTTTCAACTTTTTCCTATTTGCGTCATGGTTTCTATGTTCGCAATATTAAATTGGTCCCAATATTAAAAAGTGACTCTCTCCCATCCCCATGAAGAATTTAACTCTAGGCTTGAAGAAGCAAGAACTGAGAAAAGTTGAACCCCCTACACACTGCCACAGAGAGATACACACAGGTAACAACACACACACACTCTCTCACTGTCTCTCTCTCCAGCATCACCAAGGCAAGGAATTATTTTAAACCTCCTGCCTTCCTGGGCTCTCCCCACACCCTCCGCCAACAACACCTGCTGTGGCATGGCTTCTATCCTTTAGTGCTTTTCTTGATAGTTAAGGCAATAAGAAACAAAGGAGGATTTTCCCTAGTCTGCTACACCTTTAGTGAATGTTTTGGAAACAGTCTCATTTAGCTTTCAGCTTTTTACTTTTGAAGTATTGCTATTTTGTCTGATCGAGGAAAGTATCCCAATTCTAGCCCCTTGTTTTAAAATATAAAACGTTTCCTCAAAAAAATCGAGCTACCATACAATCTAGCATTCCCGCTCCTAGGTGTATACCCACCAAAAAGAAATCACTATATCGACAATTTATTGCAGTAATATTCACAATAGCCAAGATTTGGAAGCAACCTAAGTGTCCATTAACAAGTGAATGGATAAAGAAAATGGGATACATATACACGATGGAGTATTATTTAGCCATTTAAAAAAAAAAGAGGAATGAGATCCAGTCATCTGCAACAACATGGATGGAACTGGAAGTCATTATGTTAAGTGAAACACAAACATCACATGTTCTCACTTATTTGTGGGAGCTAAAAATTACAACAAAGGAACTCAAGCAGATAGGGAGTAGAAGGATGGTTACCAGAGTCTGGGAAGGGTCAGGGAGGATTGAGGGGAAGTGGGGATGGTTAACAGTTACAAAATATAGTTGGAATGAATAAATAAGACCCAGTATTTGCTGGTACAAAAGGGTAACTCTAGTCAAAAATTTAATTATACATTTAAAAATAAAAAGATTATAACTAAAAAGAACTAAAACATTTGGATTGTTTGTAACACAAAGGATAAATGCTTCAGGTGATGGATACTCAATTTGCCCTGATGTAATTATTACACATTGTATGCCTGTATCAAAATATCTCATGTAACCCACAAATGTATATACCTACTATGTACCCACAAAAATTAAAAATTGAGAAAGAAAAGATTTCCTATTCTTCAATTTCCAAGACTTGGGCAATTTAACCTTCAATTAGTGACGCATTTTTTAAAATAATAATAAATTAAAACATAAAATGGAAAAAGGGAGATAGTGTCAGTCATGATTCTACTAAATATGAATGTATTAAATAATTTTTAGTTTTCATATTAAGCCACATAGAAGAAAATTCAGTGGAAATTCGATGACAAATTATAAAATAGGCATTAATTTCTGTCTGATGTTTATGAATATATAAAAAGCTATTTATCAAGCATGAAGCTGGGGACACAAAGACAAATGTAACAGCCCTTGTTCTCAAGGAGTTTGAAAATCGAGTCCTGGCCGGGTGCAGTGGCTCATGCCTGTAATCCTAGCACTTTGGGAGGCTGAGGCGGGCAGATCACCTGAGGTCAGACGTTCGAGACCAGCCTGGCCAACATGGCAAAACCCTGTCTCAACTAAAAGTTCAAAAATTAGCCGGGCATGGTGGCGGGCTCCTGTAATCCTAGCTACTCAGGAGGCTGAGGCAGGAGAATCGCCTGAACCTGGAAGGTGGAGATTGCAGTGAACTGAGATCGCACAACTGCACTCCAGCCTGGGCAACAAGAGTGAGACTTTGTCTCAAAAAAAGAAAAAGAAAATCAAGTCCTAGTAAAATATATGGCAGAAGGCACATTAATAATCGCAATAGTTGCCATTTATGGAACTCCTGCTTCACATTTATTATCTAATTGAATTCTTGTAATAGACATGATTTATAAAATAAAGAAATGGGAATTCAGAGAGATAAAGTGGTTTGGCCAAGAATCCGAAGCTAGTACATGGTAGAACATGATTCTAGCCGATGTGAATGACTGCATGGCTTATTTTATGATGTGAATGAATCTTAAAAGTATATGCATGTACATTTACAAAATAAATAAATACTCAAGGCAAGCAGTTATTTTCAGGAGCAATGCTAAACTCAGTGTATTCTCCATTGAATGCTCATTATGACTGTGGGAGAAAGCAATTTTACAGGCAATGTAGGAAATGGCCTGAGATGTTAATTATCTTTTTCAAAATACACAATTCATGAAAAGCAAAGCTGGGATTGGAATCTCAGTCTATTGATGCCCTGAGAAAAAGGGAATAAAAAGGATTTGGGGCCAAAGGCACGGGAATGTGAAAGTGTTTGGTATGTTTGGAAGTAGCAAGTAGTACAGCACACCAAAGGAGCAATTAAGTGTGGGGTAATAAAAGAGGCAGCAGGCAAGTTTTGAAAGACTTTCTATGTCTCGTAGCGGACATTAAACATTATTCTGTGAACTACATACAACTATAAGCAGTTGAACGAATGTTTGTATCTTTATTTCTAAAGACACCTCGTAATGGATGCACTGCAAGAGAGAGAACTAGCTTAGGCCAACAAGCTGAGCTAGACCTCAGCAATGAAAAGTCTGTTACATGGATGGTGCAGTGGGGACAGAAGGAAGGTACATACTAAAATGTTGATTCAAATATGGAATCCATAGGAACTTGATCACCAATTGAATTTACTGGGCAAGAAAAGAGATAGAATAGTTCTGAAATTTCTGCGTAGGAAAGGAAGGGAGAGGAATAAATGGACATTATGATTTTTTTATTCTGGGTATTTTGAGGTGGAAGGACCAATACAAGGACAAAAGTGAAGATACCCTTTTGGCAATTGAAAATAATAATCTGTAGCTCAGGGTAGGGGTCTTCACTCAAGATACAGATTTGAGATTCATCCAGGGAAAATGTGTAAAATGAATTACCTAGGGAGAATATGTAAAATGAGAATTGAGGAGTGGTGACTTATCACCACCTCAGGATTCAGCCGATAAATAGGAACTGCAATATATATTTAGGGAATAGAAAGATCTAGAGAGGGTAGAGCCAAGATGGCCAAATAGGAACAGCTCCGGTCTACAGCTCCCAGAGTGAGCGACGCAGAAGACGGGTGATTTCTGCATTTCCATCTGAGGTACCAGGTTCATCTCACTAGGGAGTGCCAAACAGTGAGTGCAGGACAGTAGGCGCAGTGCACCATGCGCGAGCCGAAGCAGGGTGAGGCATTGCCTCACTCGGGAAGCGCAAGGGGTCTGGGAGTTCCCTTTCCTAGTCAAAGAAAGGGGTAACAGATGGCACCTGGAAAATGGGGTCACTCCCACCCTGATACTGACTTTTTCCAACGGGCTTGGAAAACGGAACACCAGGAGATTGTGTCCCACACCTAGCTTGGAGGGTCCTATGCCCACGGAGTCTCGCTGATTGCTAGCACAGCAGTCTGAGATCAAACTACAAGGCGGCAGTAAGGCTGGGGGAGGGGCGCCCACCATTGCCCAGGCTTGCTTAGGTAAACAAAGCAGCCAGGAAGCTCGAACTGGGTGGAGCCCACCACAGCTCAAGGAGGCCTGCCTGCCTCTGTAGGCTCCACCTCTGGGGGCAGGGCACAGACAAACAAAAAGACAGCAGGAACCGCTGCAGACTTAAATGTCCCTGTCTGACAGCTTTGAAGAGAGTAGTGGTTCTCCCAGCACACAGCTGGAGATCTGAGAACGGGCAGCCTGCCTCCTAAAGTGGGTCCCTGACCCCCAAGCAGCCTAACTGGGAGGCACCCCCCCAGTAGGGACAGACTGACACCTCACTTGGCCAGGTACTCCTCTGAGACAAAACTTCCAGAGGAACAATCAGACAGCTGAATTTGCGGTCCACAAAAATCGGCTGTTCTGCAGCCACCGCTGCTGACACCCAGCAAAACAGGGTCTGGAGTGGACCTCTAGCAAACTCCAACAGACCTGCAGCTGAGGGTCCTGTCTGGTAGAAGGAAAACTAAAAAACAGAAAGGACACCCACACCAAAAACCTATCTGTACATCACCATCATCAAAGACCAAAAAGTAGAAAAAACCACAAAGATGGGGAAAAAACAGAGCAGAAAAACTGGAAATTCTAAAAAGCAGAGCACCTCTCCTTCTCCAAAGGAACACAGTTCCGCACCAGCAATGGAACAAAGCTGGACGGAGAATAACTTTGATGAGCTGAGAGAAGAAGGCTTCAGACAATCAAGCTACTCCGAGCTACGAGAGGAAATTCAAACCAATGGCAAAGAAGTTAGAAACTTTGAAAAGAAAAATAGACGAATGTATAACTAAGATAACCAATGCAGAGAAGGGCTTAAAGGAGCTGATGGAGCTGAAAGCCAAGTTTCGAGAACTACGTGAAGATTGCAGAAGCCTCGGTAGCTGATGCGATCAACTGGAAGAAAGGGTATCAGCGATGGAAGATGAAATGAATGAAATGAAGCAAGAAGAGAAGTTTAGAGAAAAAAGAATAAAAAGAAACAAACAAAGCCTCCAAGAAATATGGGACTATGTGAAAAGACCAAATCTACGTCTGATTGGTGTACCTGAAAGTGACGGGGAGAATGGAACCAAGTTGGAAAACACTCTGCAAGATATTATCCAGGAGAACTTCCCCAATCGAGCAAGGGCAGCCAACATTCAGATTCAGGAAATACAGAGAATGCCACAAAGATACTCCTCGAGAAGAGCAACTCCACGACACATAATTGTCAGATTCACCAAAGTTGAAATGAAGGAAAAAATGTTAAGGGCAGCCAGAGAGAAAGGTTGGGTTACCCACAAAGGGAAGCCCATCAGACTAACAGCTGATCTCTCGGCAGAAATTCTACAAGCCAGAAGAGAGTGGGGGCTGATATTCAACATTCTTAAAGAAAAGAATTTTCAACCCAGAATCTCATATCCAGCCAAACTAAGCTTTATAAGTGAAGGAGAAATAAAATACAGACAAGCAAATGCTGAGTGATTTTGTCACCACCAGGCCTGCCCTAAAAGAGCTCCTGAAGGAAGCACTAAACATGGAAAGGAACAACCGGTACCAGCCACTACAAAAACATGCCAAATTGTAAAGACCATCAAGGCTAGGAAGAAACTGCATCAACTAACGAGCAAAATAACCAACCAACATCATAATGACAGGATCAAATTCACATATAACAGTATTAACTTTAAATGTAAATGGGCTAAATGCTCCAATTAAAAGACACAGACTGGCAAATTGGATAAGGAGTCAAGACCCATCAGTGTGCTGTATTCAGGAAACCCATCTCACATGCAGAGACACACATAGACTCAAAATAAAGGGATTGAGGAAGATCTGCCAAGCAAATGGAAAACAAAAAAAAGGCAGGGGTTGCAATCCTACTCTCTGATAAAACAGACTTTAAACCAACAAAGATCAAAAGAGACAAAGAAGGCCATTACATAATGGTAAAGGGATCAATTCAACAAGAAGAGCTAACTATCCTAAATATATATGCACCCAACACAGGAGTACCCAGATTCTTAAAGCAAGTCCTGAATGACCTGCAAAGAGACGTAAACTACCACACAATAATAATGAGAGATTTTAACACCCCACTGTCAACATTAGACAGATCAACGAGACAGAAAGTTAACAAGGATATCCAGGAATTGAACTCAGCTCTGCACCAAGCGGACCTAATACACATGTACAGAACTCTCCACCCCCAAATCAACAGAATATACATTCTTCTCAGCACCACACCACACCTATTCCAAAATTGACCACATAGTTGGAAGTAAAGCTCTCCTCAGCAAATGTAAAAGAACAGAAATTATAATAAACTGTCTCTCAGACCACAGTGCAATCAAACTAGAACTCAGGATTAAGAAACTCAAAACCGCTCAACTACATGGAAACTCAACAACCTGCTCCTGAATGACTACTGGGTACATAATGAAATGAAGGCAGAAATAAAGATGTTCTTTGAAACCAACAAGAATAAAGACACAACATACCAGAACTCTGGGACACATTCAAAGCAGTGTGTAGAGGGAAATTTATAGCACTAAATGCCCACAAGAGAAAGCAGGAAAGATCCAAAATTGACACTCTAACATCACAATTAAAAGAACTAGAAAAGCAAGAGCAAACACATTCAAAAGCTAGCAGAAGGCAAGAAATAACTAAAATCAGAGCAGAACTGAAGGAAATAGAGACACAAAAAACCCTTCAAAAAATCAATGAGTCCAGGAGCTGTTTTTTTGAAAAGATCAACAAAATTGATAGACTGCTAGCAAGACTAATAAAGAAGAAAATAGAGAAGAATCAAATAGATGCAATAAAAAATGATAAAGGGGATATCACCACCGATCCCACAGAAATACAATCTACCATCAGACAATACTACAAACACCTCTATGCAAATAAACTAGAAAATCTAGAAGAAATGGATATATTTCCTGACAAATACACCCTCCCAAGACTAAACCAGGAAGAAGTTGAATCTCTGAATAGACCAATAACAGGCTCTGAAATTCAGGCAAGAATCAATAGCTTACCAACCAAAAAGAGTCCAGGACCTGATGGATTCACAGCTGAATTCTACCAGAGGTACAAGGAGGAACTGGTACCATTCCTTCTGAAACTATTCCAATCAATAGAAGAAGAGGGAATCCTCCCTAACACATTTTATGAAGCCAGCATTGTCCTGATACCAGAGCCTGGCAGAGACACAACCAAAAAAGAGAATTTCAGACCAATATCCTTGATGAACATCAATGAAAAAATCCTCAATAAAATACTGGCAAACCAAATCCAGCAGCACATCAAAAAGCTTATCCACCATGATCAAGTGGGCTTCATCCCTGGGATGCAAGCCTGGTTCAACATACACAAATCAATAAATGTAATCCAGCATATAAACAGAACCAAAGACAAAAACCACATGATTATCTCAATAGATGCAGAAAAGGCCTTTGACAAAATTCAACAACCCTTCATGCTAAAACCTCTCAATAAATTAGGTATTGATGGGACGTATCTCAAAATAATAAGAGCTATCTATGACAAACCCACAGCCAATATCATACTGAATGGGCAAAAACTGGAAGCATTCCCTTTGAAAACTGGCACAAGACAGGGATGCCCTCTCTCACCACTCCTATTCAACATAGTGCTGGAACTTCTGGCCAGGGCAATCAGGCAGGAGAAAGAAATAAAGGGTATTCAATTAGGAAAAGAGGAAGTCAAATTGTCCCTGTTTGCAGATGACATGATTGTATATCTAGAAAACCCCATTGTCTCAGCCCAAAATCTCCTTAAGCTGATAAGCAACTTCAGCAAAGTCTCAGGATACAAAATCAAAGTACAAAAATCACAAGCATTCTTGTGCACCAATCACAGACAAACAGAGAGCCAAATCATGAGTGAACTCCCATTCACAATTGCTTCAAAGAGAATAAAATACCTAGGAATCCAACTTACAAGGGATATGAAGGACCTCTTCAAGGAGAACTACAAACCACTTCTTAATGAAATAAAAGACGATACAAACAAATGGAAGAACATTCCATGCTCATGGGTTGGAAGAATCAATATCATGAAAATGGCCAAACTGCCCAAGGTAATTTATAGATTCAATGCCATCCCCATCAAGCTACCAATGACTTTCTTCACAGAATTGGAAAAAACTACTTTAAAGTTCATATGGAACCAAAAAAGAGCCTGCATCACCAAGTCAATCCTAAGCCAAAAGAACAAAGCTGGAGGCATCACGCTACCTGACTTCAAACTATACTACAAGGCTACAGTAACCAAAATAGCATGGTACTGGTACCACAACAGAGACATAGATCAATGGATCAGAACAGAGCCCTCAGAAATAATGCCGCGTATCTACAACTATCTGATCTTTGACAAACCTGACAAAAACAAGCAATGGGGAGAGGATTCCCTATGTAATAAATGGTGCTGGGAAAACTGGCTAGCCATGTAGAAAGCTGAAACTGGATCCCTTCCTTACACCTTATATAAAAATTAATTCAAGATGGATTAAAGACTTACATGTTTGACTTAAACCATAAAAACCCTAGAAGAAAACCTAGGCAATACCATTTCAGGACATAAGCATGGGCAAGGACTTCATGTCTAAAACACCAAAAGCAATGGCAACAAAAGCCACAATTGACAAATGGGATCTAATTAAACTAAAGAGCTTCTGCACAGCAAAATAAACTACCATCAGAGTGAACAGGCCACCTACAAAATGGGAGAAAATGTTTGCAATCTACTCATCTGACAAAGGGCTAATATCCAGAATCTACAATGAACTCAAACATATTTACAAGAAAAAAACAAACAACCCCATCAAAAAGTGGGCAAAGGATATGAACAGACACTTCTCAAAAGAAGACATTTATGCAGCCAAAAAACACATGAAAAAATGCTCATCATCACTGGCCATCAGAGAAATGCAAATCAAAACCACAATGAGATACCATTTCACACCAGTTAGAATGGCCATCATTAAAAAATCAGGAAACAACAGGTGCTGGAGAGGATGTGGAGAAATAGGAACACTTTTACACTGTTGGTGGGACTGTAAACTAGTTCAACCATTGTGGAAGTCAGTGTGGTGATTCCTCAGGGATCTAGAACTAGAAATACCATTTGACCCAGCCATCCCATTACTGGGTATATTCCCAGAGGACTATAAATCATGCTGCTATAAAGACACATGCACACGTATGTTTATTGCGGCACTATTCACAATAGCAAAGACTTGGAACCAACCCAAATGTCCAACAACGATAGACTGGATTCAGAAAATGTGGCACATATACACCATGGAATACTATGCAGCCATAAAAAAATGATGAGTTCATGTCCTTTGTAGGGACATGGATGAAACTGGAAAACATCATTCTCAGTAAACTATCGCAAGGACAAAAAACCAAACACTGCATGTTCTCACTCATAGGTGGGAATTGAACAATGAGAACACATGAACACAGGAAGGGGAACATCACACTCTGGGGACTGTTGTGGGGTGGGGGGAGGGGGAAGGGACAGCATTAGGAGATATACCTAATGCTAAATGACGAGTTAATGGGTGCAGCACACCAACATGGCACATGGATATATATGTAACAAACCTGCACATTGTGCACATGTACCCTAAAACTTAAAGTATAATAATAATAATAATAAAAAGAAAGATCTAGAAAAAGATAATGTCATGGAGACCAAGGGGAGAGGTTGGTCTGAATAAAAGAAGACTTCAAAATATGTTTGCATTAGAATCACTAAAAGTATAGTCATCTCTCGGTATCCATGAGGTATTGGTTGTGGGACTCTCCACTGCATCCCTCCCACTCCCCCATACAAAAATCCGTGGATGCTCACATTTCTTATATAAAATGGCATAGTATTTGCATATTACCTATGCAATCCTCTCGTATAGTTTATTTTTATTTATTTTTAATTTCAAATTTTATTTTAGATACAGGAGACGTGTGCAGGTTTGTTACATAGGTGTATTGCACCATGTAGTGAGCACAGTACTCAGGTAGTTTCTCAACCCATGCCCTCTCCCTCCCTCCCCCTCAGCAGTTCACAGTTTCTTTCTTGATTGCCCAATTGGCTATATCTATGCACTTAATTCCTTGTAAATATCCCATAAGCTCTGTTATCTGCATCTAATTTTTCCTCTAACTGCCTTTCATCAAATATTCTATCAAGCCCTCTTTTTTCATGAAGACCTGGTTCCTACTGCTTTATGCCCTCTCCATCTAGCATGAACAGTCTGGGTTAATAAACCTATTGCAAGCTGAGATCCCATAACTTTGGTTTATAGCTCTCCTAGGTCAGGCCAGCACTTCCAGATCCCATGTCTTTCTCTTCCAATAGGTTTGTAGGAAACTCTTTCATGTAATATATACAATGGACAATACAGAAGTTGAAAGTATGTTTTAGAATTTTGAAGGCATTGCTGTGTTATTCTCTGAAACCCAGTGTTGCTATTAACAAGTCTGGTGCCATTCTAATTCTTTTTTTTTTTTTTTTGAGATGGAGTCTTGCTCTTTGCCCAGGCTGGAGTGGCGTGATCTTGGCTCAGTGCAACCTCTGCCTCCCCGGTTCAAGCGATTCTCCTGCCTCAGCCTCCCAAGTAGCTGGGACTACAGGCGCCCGCTACCACGCCCAGCTAATTTTTATATGTTTAGTAGAGATGGGGGTTCATCAAATTGGCCAGGCTGGTCTCGAACTCCTGACCTTATGATCCACCCACCTCAGCCTCCCAAAGTGCTGGGATTAAAGGCATGAGCCACTGTGCCTGGCCGCCATTCTGATTCTTTTACTTTGTATAATTTTTCCTTCTCTCTAGAAATTTATAGGTTATACTTATCCATAATATTTTAAAATATGATTACATATTTTGATGTGGGTTTCTCCTTGTGCTGTGTATTCAGTGTTCCCTTTTAATAAAAAAACATGTTTCTTTTAATTTTCTTGTATTATTAAAAAGGGGAGGAAATTCATTGAAAATTTCCTCCCCTTTTTTTAGTTTTGTTTTGTTGTTTTGCCCTGTTTCATTTTCCTGAATCCTGTTCAATTAGGTATTGGATTGCCTAGATGGATTCTTTGTTAGTTATATTTTATTTCCTACTTTCCATTTATTGTTTGTCTGTGGGTTTGGTTTTTGTTGTTTTATTTTGGGAAGATATTTCCTGAATTTTAATCTTCTAACATTTTTTTCTTATTTTCTAATTAAAAATTGAGACGATGTTATATATTTGTTTTTACTTCTAAAAGCTCTTCTTTGATGTTTGACTTTTTAAATAATATCCAACTCTTGTTTTATGCACGTGTTGTCTTCTGATATCTCTCCAAGGTATTAATTAGAATTGTTTTAAATTTTCTTTTGTTCCTTTCAATATCTGTTTCCACTGGGTTCCTTTTTGTCTATATTGAGCTCTCTTTTTCATGCTGAAGGCTTTCTGTAAATAAGTGTTGATTCTTAGATACAAGTGAGGCAATGTGAAAGTCATTAGAACCTCTGAGTGGGCTAGAGGGACTTGACTAGCACACTTCACTCTCAAATGAACCACAGGGGAAGTCGACTATTTTTCAGGATGACATACAAACGGCAGTATATGGAGTTCACTTTTCTTTGGGAGGGGACTTTCAGTTCTCTAGAGAAGGTCTTTCAATATTACTAACCCCAAGTATGAACCAAAGGCATTCTTTGGCTGAGAATCCAGAGTAATGGGCAAGAGGGACATAACTACCCTGTATTTAAAATAACATAAATAATCTTTCTATTTAAATAATCCGAATTTAAAATATTCTTCCTATTTTTATCTCAATACCTCACTGCAATTTTTGCCATGTCTTGAGCCTCTCCTTGGTGACCTGGGAGCAACTCTGCTCCTCATGTATCTTTATGCTCCTCTGAATGCATTTTAAAAGACTTTTAGAGTGGTTTTAGGTCCACAGCAAAATTGAGAGACGGTGCAGAGATTTCCTATATATCCCTGCCCACACACATGCACAGCCTCCCCCGTTATCAAAATCCCCACCGGAGTGGTGCATTCATTACATTTGATGAAGCTACACTGACACATCATTATCACTCAGATTTACAGTTTTCAGTGGGATCCACTCTTGGTGTTGTACATTCTGAGTGGATTTTAATCTCTGATTTCCTTTGGCCCA
The DNA here is from genome assembly GCF_006542625.1 of Nomascus leucogenys. Lineage (NCBI taxonomy): Eukaryota > Metazoa > Chordata > Mammalia > Primates > Hylobatidae > Nomascus > Nomascus leucogenys. The sequence continues at coordinate 74,918,603 of NC_044387.1, read as the reverse complement.
CTCATCTGCAACCACTCTTCAATCTGCTTGTATCTTCCAGAAATTGTTGATATTTCTCATTCATTTCCCTCACTAATATCTTCCCTCATTTTTTAGCTTTATGGACTTATAACTTATTATAAAAGGTTTTTGATATCATTTTAGAAGAATCTTGAGAGGAAGAGAAGATAAAACCTGTGCAGTCAGCTTGCTGTTTTTAACCAGAAATCATAGTTTTTCTTTTCATAGTTATTTCTGCTGGTGGCTGATATTTTAATTTTTTTCAGAATTTCAGAAGGAATAGAAAATTCCTGCTAGATGTTTAAGATATAAATGAGAGTTTTGAAAAATCCTCTACCAACAAGTTTAGTACTTGTTAAGACAATCAAAAAGATCCTTCCTGGTCAAAGGCCTTATTTAAAGTTTAACATGGTAAAAGAAGCTTCCCATGGTTGATAGAATAGGAAAAAAATGCTCTGAATTTAAAAGGCTTAGAATGGGCCTGTTCTAAATCTGGTCAGTTTCATTTATTGTCTCTAGCGATAATAGTAACCAGCGCAACAGTTGTGGAACATGGAGTGAGTTGGACTGGCTACAACCAACAGTTTCACAACTGCGAAAGAGCCATCATAGATGGCTTGAAGTCTTGCAGAGGTTGTGTACAGAATATCTGCACATCTACCTTCGTATTTTTTTTGTTTGTTCTTCAGGTCATTGAGAAACCTTTTCCTTTCCCATTTATTTTGATGCTAAACAACATATTTCTCTCCATATCAAAGAATCTCACTTCTTTTTAATCTGACAAGATAATATGTAGGATGCCTGAAATTGTAATATTGTAAAAATAATGGTAATTATGGCTACAGTAGAAGAGTTGACAGAAACTTAACTTTGATGTCTTGGCTGAGACTTTAGATGACATTGGAAGGGGCAAGCAGCACGGGAGAAAGCAGTATGAGTTGATTATTTTTGGTAAAATGTTTCCATATGTATCTGACTGACATTCACACTAACAAAATAAACTTTCCGCATATAATTATTCCAGAAGTTAGGCTCCAGAAATGTGAAATTCAGGTTGTTGTTCTACTAATATTCCAACTCTGATAATGCAGAAGGCAGCCTGTGTTCTTCATGAATAGTAGATAAGCCCTGATTATTTAATATTAAGTGGAATTCAAACCAAGAAGGAGTTGATGTTTATTTCATGTCACTTTTAAATTTAGGACTGGAAAGAGAAAGAACATTCATCAAGTGAGCTAACAATGAAAACAAAGTGAAAGTGTATCAACTTTAAGACATAGTTTCTTAAAAGGTGGTTCCCACAACTAGCTGAGACTAATTCCACTTCTGAAATAAAGAGCATCTTCTAATTAATAACTCATTTTACTACTCAGCCGCCCTCCTAGCCTTCATCGTGTTTAGAGGGGATTGAAAAATAAGCCAACAATTATACATTAGAATGTGATATATACACAATAAGAGAGGTATGTTCAACAAGTATCATGAAGCACAGGTTTCCAGCTGACAAAACGTGAGCCTGAATCCCAGCTCTGTCATACGTGTATAACCTTGGGGAAATCTTGAGAAGCCAACATTCAATACTTACTAAAGAAAAGCAAATAAGGCAGCTCCCTGCCCGTAAGAAACTTACAGAAGAGGCAGACAAATATGTTATTAAGAAAAAAGAGTGATGATTGCTGTGGCAGAAGAATGTACAGGGTGCTATGGGAATACATAAAGGTGCATTTAAATCAAATGAAAGGTCCATGACAACTTCACAGAGATGTGAGCTTTGAAAAACCAAGAAGGTGTAAGGGCTGGGATTCCATGTAAAAGCAAGAACAAAAAAACTTATTTGAACATGTTCAGGGGTTGGATAACCTCTTAGAGACATGGAGAGCCAAAAAAGGGTTTTAAATAGGGAGGTCAGGTTTTCAAACTAGGATCTTAGAGCAATTGAGTGCAATATGGAGGGTGGATGGAACAAGAGGAGACTCACAGTAGGGAGGTTGGTAATTTATCAGTTACTCCTGGTGAGAAAAGATACAATACATATAGAGCATTTCAGGTAAAAATGGTGAGGGGCTGAGGCTACAGGGGACTGGCTTGTCCAGGTGTGCTTGGGACATTAGTGGATATAGCACTGAAAGTCCCATGTCCAGTTTGCCTGGAGTATCTTGGTTTTAAAAACACTGCAAGTCTTATGTCCCAGGAAATTCTTCATTCCCAAACAAAGCAAAATGTGCTGATTACCATCCATGAGGGCTCTGAAGGTAGGAGTGAAATGGCTGGGGACACTAATCCAAGTGACATCCAGGAGGTAATACCGATAAGATACATAATTAGTTCAACATTGGAAGGGTGGTGAGAGAAAGGGAGAAGTTGAAGAAGGTAACAAGATTTGTAGTTTGTTTGATGGAGAAGCTCATTGTAGCATCATCCAAGAGAGATTAAATTAGTCTATGTAAATTCTTTCAGATCATGGACTTTCACCTCTACTTCACAATCCTAGCCAATCACGCATCTTCTGTAAGTGTGTTCATCATAGCGGTGTCCTGTCTTAATTCTAGCATTTCGATTGATTTGCTATTTGGATCCAAAAATATCAGTACAAAGCAATCTTTTAGTGCCTACATCTTTTGTTGGTTCAGTAAGATGGAAATATGTAGCAATATTCAGACCATGGCATGGCAAGGTGGAGACAGTCTACTTATCCAAAGTACAGGTATTGGTGTTTCTATTTTTTAAGATTATTCTTCACAGGACAGGATTGAATTTTACAGTCTGGCTCTCCGAAATGGTCCATTTTGACATTAATGCCTCATGATCCCTGGCAGCTTGCTGGATTTGGTTCTCTGAACATGCCAAAAATAAATAAATTTCGGAGTGCCATTCTTATGAAATACATTTTAAATGATGCCATTTAGAAAATCCAAGAGAGGAATAAAAGTAGCTAGTCAGCTCATTTTAAAATTTTCAACTACATATTTGATATTTATGTTGTTTTTCTAATTCCTGGATGATGAATCACATTCTTTTTCTAAACCAGCTTGATTGTCCAAGCCACAGATAAAGGGATACCCAGGCTTTCTAATACGACTATAATCAAGGTACAGGTGACTGATATAAATGACAATGCCCCAGCTTTTCTCACCTCTGAAGCAGTGGAAATTGCAGAAGGTAAGTGTGACAATTTGGCATAGTGGTTTTGATTAACTTGTATAAGATCATTTACTATTTTCTTTAGCCAGACACTGTATTAACATGAGTGCTAATCCTCAACAACCATGCAAACTAGATCATTTTTCTCTTCATTTTGCAGAATAAAAAATGGATGATCATAAGGTAAATATTAAATGTCAAAGGAGTAAAATGTTAAAGCTGAGATTTGCACTCAGATCAGCTGGAGGCCAAGTCCCCATGCTCCAACCATCATCCCTCATAGTATCTGTTTATAATGCAGACATTTCTTACAAATTATATCTACTCTATGAAGAAGCATATTTTGTTGACTGTGATAACCATCGTGAACCTCCTCTAAGAAGAATCAACATTCATAACTCTGTCAGTCTTTTCAGGATACGAATAACAACTAATTAGTGAAGTGAATTAGATGTTTATTGTACAAACCCATCATTTTCCCCAGAATAACCTTATCTTCAACGTTTGTACCACACTAATGGTAGAGGTTGAAGCTAGAAATTTTTAAGTGAGATGCTGGTTAATCTTCATTATTTGGGTCTGTGGGTTATACAATGGTCCCGTAGTCTGTGGACCCAAAGTTGTCCATGGTCAATGGCTGCATTGGTGAAACATAACCTAAGTCTTTATAGTTGAAGATGAAAATAATGGTGACCCCTCGCTTGCCTCTCTACTTCACTCGTAATACTACATTAATTCCTAAAATGTTTCTAACATTTTATTATGTTCACTTTCTAAACAAATTACAACCATAACCTCTCACAGAGGGAAATATTCCAGGCATGTCTATGCACAGAGATATCTACAAATATTACAGCCTACAAATAAAATAAATTCTCCAGTTTTGCCTTTTGCATATTTGATATATTTTCATTTGATTTTATTGAAGGTTCTATTTTTCAGCACTTGCAATTAGTGTTAAAATATAGCAATGGGCCTAATATAAATATATCACAAGAAGAAACTACATAAATCAAAACATACTGAATAGGGTACGGTGTGGTTGGTGCACATCAAGAGTGTTCAAGCTTGAAAATGGAAAATTATGGGTTTCATATACAATGGAACTATCCTGAGCATCTTGGCGTATTCTTTCTAGCTGTACCATATCTGTAAGCTTAAAAACAAAGTCCCTTTCACGGGCTGTTTAGGCTAGAGAACATATGTGGTGAGTGAGGCATTGAACATTTCATCTATTTTGTAATTTTTTGGTGAATAATATTTGAGATTTGCTTTCCTCACTAGTACTATGTAGACTTTGTTTTTCTATAGTCTTAATAATTTTGAGAGTCAGATTTAAGAAAAGGAAGCAGTGTGTGCACCACTCCAAAATAAATAATTGTACAAAAATAAATATAAGGAAATAAGTATCTAATTCGAACATCAGTGCCCAAATATTTAAACCTGGCCTATTTTTGAAAATGCCATGTTTTGTATTAATGTCCTGAGTAATACCCTTCATCCCATTCATATCCCCCATGAATATATGATTTTGATACAGAAACTGTATATTATAAATAAGTGGCTTAGAATGCTTCTTGGTACTGGAATTGTGTTGTAAGCATATAATGAAAATAATGTAATATAAAAATTGAATATACCCTACCTCCTCAATTCCCTACTCAGTGGTAAATTTTCACTTTTATTGGTCTCGTAAATTCTTCAGAGTTTTTGTTCAGTGCATAGTGAGCTTTGTATGAGAAATCAAGCCAAGAAAGAGCAAATCATATTGGACTTAGAATAAAAATACTTGGATGGAACTACTAAAGAAATGTATTTCAAAGGATGAATTTTAATGGAGACTGACACTGGTCATGACTATTTCAGATTCTTTGCCTGGTGTAATTGTGACTCATGTGTCAGTTCATGATGTGGATTTGAATTCAGCTTTCATATTCAGTTTTGCCAAAGAGAGTAATCCTGGAACCAAGTTTGCTATTGATCAGAACACTGGAGTGGTGGTGTTGGTGAAAACATTGGATTTTGAAGAAATGACTGAATATGAGCTGCTCATCCAAATTTCTGATTCGGTGCACCACACAGAGGGAGCACTCGTAGTCCGTGTGCTGGATGTCAATGATAATCCACCAGTGTTTTCTCAAGATTTCTATCAGGTAAAGGGCTTAAAGAGATGCTGAAACCAAAGCCAAAACTAGAAAGAATAGAGAATAATGTAAGTCTTCCATCACTGATAGACTAATTCAGATAGACAGCATTCACTGTTTTTAGTGCCTAAGTTAACGCTGCGGGTTTTACACTTAATATCACAGAGTCTATAAGTACATATGGAAATGAATGTCTCATTCAGTTTAGTTTACTACATATGTATTTTTTTTTTTTAGTTTTTAGAGGTTGTAGTCCAGTTTGTCATGACAATTGGAACCTGCCTAATATTTGCAAAACCACTGATAAGATTGTTTGCATTATCTGCAGTTAATTTGGGAAAATTCTTTCTTTCATAGGCATATTTTTGGAATGCATTGATTAAAATTTTACAGAAAAAAATCATGAACAAAACTATAAAGTGGAAATTTTAGCTTTTAGAGCATAGTATGTGTTTATAGAAGTAAGGGCCAGGATAGCATTCAACTCAATACTTGCAAATGGACTCCAGAACTTTTGAATGTAGCAAATGCAAGATTTAAGCATAAACACAAGGGGAGGCTAACCTAAGTAATGATCCCCTGTGAAGGCTTGCTTGAATTATGCCATGTATGTAATGGAATAATATATTAGTGAATGTATTAACTATTTTCTGCCACATAGAAATAGTTTAGAAGAACTTTTCTTCATAGTAAAAAAAAAAAAACTGAATAAAATTACTTTTAAAACTTATATTTTTCTGGCCAGGCATGGTGGCTCACGCCTGTAATCCCAGCACTTTGGGAGGCTGAGGTGGGCGGATCACCTGAGATCAGGAGTTCAAGACCAGCCTGGCCAACGTGGTGAAACCCCATCTCTACTAAAAATACAAAAATTAGCCTGGTGTGGTGACAGGCACCTGTAGTCCCAGCTACTGGGGAGGCTGAGGCAGGAGAATCACTTGAACCCGGGAGGCAGAGGATGCAGTGAGCTAAGACCATGCCACTGCACTCCAGCCTGGGCAACAGAGCAAGATTGCATCTCAAACAAAACAAAACAACACCTTTTTTTCTGAATCCAGGGACTATTCACACAATCTTTTAAATATGTCAGTTCCATAAATTAGTATGTCTAACAAAGTCAGGTTGTATTGTATGGTTTCCATAATCAAAATGAATAAAATGACCTCATGTTCTGTCCCTGTTTGTGAAAATACCTTCAGCCTTTAAGCACAATGTCCCTATTTTTCTTTTTCCCTCAGGTCACAGTTCCTGAATCAATACCTGTGGGGTATTCAGTGCTGACTCTGTCAGCCACAGACTTAGAAAGCAATGAGAACATTTCTTACAGAATTCTATCCTCTTCTAAGGAATTCTCCATTGATCCTAAGAATGGTGAGTTATTTATAGTTGCATTAGTGCTCATAGGTTTGGGTTTCAAAGTAGAAACCTGAAATAACCCTTTCTAAATGCCTCTATAAAAGTTCCCCACCTCCCCACACCCCACAGAATTATAAGCACTACTGTTTCATTACTCTTCACATCAAGTGCTGCAGTAGCAAATGCCAGTGTTATTTCTCTTCTCCAACATCTCAGTGGCTGGAAAGCAAATGTCACTGTTTAAATGCTGGTAAATGCTCACAAATTCAGAGACCCCAGTATAATAAACACCCAGTTACATCCATCCAACCAAGCACAGTTCAGGCAATTATCCCAGGATTCAGCAAGAATCAAAATGATGTTGAAGGGATTAAGTTAGTGCTGAAGACTTCATATTAATATAGTTTGGTGCTTTTTTCCTGAGCCAAGTTAAAAAAAATCAGTAATAGCATTATATGTTCAATAAGCACAAGAATAATTTTAAAAGGAAAATTATTTAAGCATCTCTACCAACTAGAAACCACTGTGGTATTTTGGTTTACTTGATGCTTCCCAAGGCTTTTTGTCTTTTTATCAGAGACCAAAGACATTCGTGGTTGTGAAATGCCTTCAGGCAAGTGATTCTACATTCAATTAAACAGTATATAGAGAAAGTTGAACAGTGAGTGGATACTTAATTTAATTTAAAAGCTAAATTTTATAAAGATGAATAATTAGCAAAACAATGTCCCTAGCAGAGCATACTAGAAAATAACAGGGCCTGGGGGACATCACACTCTGTGTTCCCCATCTCTATCCACCATTGCATCATTTCACAAGTGAGAGTTCATTTAAAAATTAACCTTGGGATTACCTGAAAGGGGAATTTAGTCCCAAAATACCAGCATGAAGCCCACCGGGTATTGTAAATGGAGAAGTACGTCCTGTATCATTCTGCTTGTGGATGAACAATTACTGCATGATTACAAACATATCAGGAATTTGGCTTTTCTATTCTCTCTGTATCCCCACCCCACCACCCCACCGTCTTTTCTCTCTCTCTCTCTCTCTCTCTCTGTCTCTCTTTCTCTAGTCCCAGATGATGGCAACTGCCACCCTGTCCACAGCAAATCACAGTGTGCAAGGCAGTTCTTCTGAGCACTCAATCCTTAGCAACACTTTTACTTGACATGTGCTATTGACAAATTTTCCACTGAGCTATTGATTCAAATATTTTTAAAACATTAAATGTTTAATTTAAAACATTAAATGCAATGTTTAAAACATTAAAGGCAATGTTAAAAACATTAAATGCAACGTTAAAAACATTAAATGCAATGTTTAAAACATTAAACACACTAAGCTATTGATTCAAATATTTTTAAAATATTAAATGATGGCCGATTTAGTTCATGGTGGGACTCTAACTGAAACATGGCATTTAAATGTCAGCATTCTGTATTCTTTCTTAGTGACCATCCTTAAGACATATTTATCTTAAAAATGTTTTAGCACACATATTTATAAAAATTATATATTTCTATATTTAGTACAATAAACTTTATTAACTACATTTCAGCAATCAGGAAAAAATCGACTTGCATGATCTGTAGGAAAGCCCATCTCTCTAATTAAGCAATAGTATAATAGTAACTCAGCATTATCATTTTTACTGCTTTCATTTGGCTTGAATGTCAACAAGTATCTCCAGAATAAGTATCTTTATGCCAGAATATCTCTATACATGTGTTTGTGGGTAGTAGAATGGGGTAAAAATTTTACAAACAAAAATATTTTTTAAGAATAGTGGAACAACTTACTATACAAAAATAAAATTCAGAGCAATTTGTGGCAAAAGCAACCTCAAGCAGCACACATATTTCACAGAGTGAATGTCATGAATATTATTTCCGTATCTTACATGTTATAAACATATAAATACAATAATTTGTATTTCTATTTGGAGTCATTGTTCATTGTGACTTAACAAATCTAACAAAGAATTAAACACATATTAGTAGACATTGGATAGTCAACTGCTGACTAAATGGATCATCAAAACTGCACCTCACAGTGTTGAAATACTATGTCTTATTTTTCAGGCACAATATTTACTAGCAGTCCCGTATTATTTCTGGATACAATATCAACAACTCAATTTCTTGTTGAAGCCAGTGATGGTGGAAATCCTGACCTGAGAGCTCTTACTTTAGTGGAGATAGGAATACAAGATATGAACAATTATGCCCCTGAATTCACAGTCAAATCCTATAATCTTAGCCTAAGTGAGGATGCTCTGGTTGGAAGCACGCTTGTTACGTTTTCAAACATCGACCATGACTGGACCCGTGAAAACACATATGTTGAATATTCCATCATCAGTGGTAATTTACAGAACAATTTTCATGTGGAAACTAATTTCTTTCATTCAGAATATCCTTATAAGCAAGTCGGTTATCTTGTGTTGCTTCACAGTATGGACAGAGAAGCAAGTGCTAGCCATGAGCTTGTCATTCTGGCATCTGACAGTGGCTGCCCTCCATTGAGTTCCACAGCTGTCATATCAATACAAGTACTTGATGTCAATGACAATCCTCCAAACTTCAGCAGCCTGAGCTATCACACCCATGTCAAGGAAAGCACCCCTCTAGGGAGTCACATCACTGTGGTCTCAGCAAATGACCGTGACACAGGGTCACATGCAGAAATCATCTACAACATCATCTCTGGAAATGAGAAGGGACATTTTTACTTAGAAGAAAACACTGGAGTCCTTTATTTGATTAAACCTCTGGATTATGAAGAAATGACAAAATTCACCTTAACTATTCAAGCTTCAGATGCAGAAAAGAAACACATTTCTTTCGCGGTTGTGTTTGTCAATGTCCTGGACGATAACGACCATGCACCTCAGTTTATGTTCTCAAGCTACAGCTGTATTGTTCCAGAAAATCTGCCTATTTCCTCTACCATATGCTCTATAAATGCTCTGGATTTTGACGCAGGTCCGTATGGAGAATTGACCTATTCTATTGTATCACCCTGTTTTCTCACTCATGGAATGTCTTATGATCACGATCTCTTCCTCATTGACCCTTTGACAGGGGATATTCATGCTAAGCAAATCCTTGACTATGAAAATGGCAATAAATACTGCCTCACCATCCAAGCCAAAGACAAAGGTGATGCAACAGCCTCCTTAGTGGTCTGGGTGGATATTGAAGGGATAGATGAATTTGAGCCCGTTTTCACTCAAGATCAGTATTTTTTCACCCTCCCAGAAAAGAATAAAGACAGACAGTTGATCGGCAGAGTGGAAGCCTCAGATGCAGATGCTGGTATTGATGGAGTCATTCTTTACTCCCTTGGAACCTCATCTCCTTTCTTTTCAGTAAATAAAACCAATGGAAATATTTATTTGATTAGAGCCCTTCCCCTAATAAAAAGTCAACTCAACAAAGAAGACACCATGGAAATGAAAATAATCGCTCATAGTCCCAAATCAGACTCCAAGTTTGCATCTTGCACTGTTTTTGTGAATGTGTCTTTCTCCTCTGAAGGAACACCCTTGGCAGTGTTCACCAGCAGCTTTTCAGTCAGCCTGGTGGTCTCCTTTTTAGTGTTTCTGATACTCGTCTGCACTCTAATTGTAATGATTTTAAGACATAAACAAAAAGACACAAGAAACAATTATGAGGAGAAGAAAACCTCATCTTTAGATATGGACTTGGGAGTGACCCGGGATGCCAGTGTGCTCAAAGCCTTCCAGAAAACTGACAACTGCAGTAACGAGGTGGTCCCTGTGGATGCCACGCCGGAATGGTTGAGTTTAATAAGTATCATGGAGAAGGACATTGTCAATCTGTACAGACACTCAAATTCCAGTGGCCACTGTTCTGTGGAAGGAGAAACTGCAGAAGATAAGGAAATCCAGAGGATAAATGAGCATCCCTACAGAAAGGGCTCAGACTCAGCTCTGAGTGACCACGAGTCCAGGGTGCCAGACTCGGGTATCCCGAGGGACTCAGACCAGCTCTCCTGCCTATCTGGGGAAACCGAGGTGATGGTGACTGCTGAAACAGCAGTAGCCAGCCAAACATTTGGGGAAGGAGATCAAGGGGAAGGCTGCAGCACCACCTGTGCTCAAAATAATGTGTTACCCCAGACAGTTCAGAAGAGAGAGGCAAAAGAGAGCATCCTGGCTGATGTTAGAAAAGAGTCTGTCTTTATTTCAGGTGATCAGGAAGTAAAGTGTGCAGCTCTTTCAACTCAGACAACCTCTGATCATGATGGAAGAGGCAACTATCACTGGAATTATCTTCTCAGTTGGGAGCCCAAATTCCAACCTCTTGCCTCAGTATTTAATGATATTGCAAAACTAAAGGATGAACATTTGCATATGCCTGGCATTCCAAAAGAGAAGAAATCTTTTGTTTTTCCACCCCCTTTGATAACAGCAGTAGCCCAGCCTGGGATTAAAGCAGTCCCACCAAGAATGCCGGCAGTAACCCTGCGGCAGGTGCCTCCGAAACACCCATGCTCTCCCATCCCCTACCATCTTGGTTCTCTACCAGAAGCCATGACTCCCAATTTTTCTCCATCTCTTTCCCTATTGACGATGCAGCCTCCTGCCTTGTCTCCACTGTTGTCAGCAGGAGAATTATTAGGAACACACGTCAGTGGTACATGCCATGAACGTAAAGCAGAAGATGAAATTCAAATATGAAACCACTGGGATGCCAAGTACCTGCCCACCATTGGTCATGAATGAATGAACAAAACGTTTTCAAGCCAGCAACTCGAGATTGGGATCATTTTTATCTAAAAGCAAGTGATCTAATTTAATTAGAGTTTTTAAAACTTCCCCATTAAAGTTTCTCAAATTTCTTCCAGCCTTAATGAAAAGTTATTTCCTCTTTTAATCCTTATGTGTTGCTCTCAGGACTCACATTTGTATATATTAAGTAGTGTATATTCTGTCAGACCTGTTATCTGTATGATTAGACTTCCAAAGGACACAGTGAACTTAACTGACTGCCAGAATGTTTATATGGACACGAAATATAGTGTACTCTGGTCACATTGCTGCTGATCACACTGCTATATCGAAAACAAATTAGTAAAGGCTAAATAGGGAATGAGTTTAGGTCAGAACATATTATAACAGAGAGGGGAAGTCTAGAGGAATAAACTTTCATTTTAAGATAAAGCAACAGTCAGTGGATCTGATATATTTAGAGGAGTATTTCTCCATTTTTCCCCATATACCACACCTGTAGAGTTTAGCCATAATTGAATTTCAATGTGGAGTCTTTTGGAAAACTAATAAAAAATTCAGAAGGAAATTTGTCATAACTCTGTGCCAATAGGGAGAAACAAATAGGATTTATAATGATAGGTAATATAAATAATTATTCATGATTAAATAAACCAGAAATGCATATTCCTGATAGAGGGCCAGGATTGATACTCGCAATATTTATGTGGTTTGCTACCACCTGAGACATATTATCTTGGCCTTCTTTACAAACAGAATGGCTTTTTTTTTTCAGGTCTTGTCTTATAAGTCGGTGTGAGTAAAGACATTAAACTTCAAAGGTTAATTTATAGCAATTTCTTCATTTTATTTTCTTCTAGATACAGTAACTTTTGTGTGAAATAATTTGTCCACTCAATGTCAGTTTTTAAAGTTTGTGTAGATAAAAATCATGTTATTAGCTAATGATAAATCTCATAGACTAATTTAGCAATATATTTTTAAATGAAGTTTTTTTATGGAAATGTTTCTACTATAAAAGTTAAGAATAGAAGTCAGAAGTCTTTTTACCATTTGCTCACACACATGTGCAGCTTTCACTGTCATTAGACGGAGCAGTTTGGCACATGGTTAAAATGACTCTGTACAATTACTATTTTAGAAATATAGCAGTGCTAGATGGTGCTCATATACAATGCTCTAGCCTTCTTTCTGATGAGCCTGGGAATCCTCGCAGATTCTCATCCCTTTCAGAAAGGTGGAGGGCATCCTGACGGTGGTGGTGCAGAAGTCCTCTTCCCGTGGTCGGCACCAGGGCCAGGTGTTAGGCTAACAGTTTAGGAATTCTAGTGTGAAATCTAAAGGGTATCGTGTGGCTTTCTTAGTAGTTAGGATGGGCTTCTACTACAGAAATCGTTCCTTTGTGTTCTTCTTCCATAAGCCTCATCTGTGAAATTTTGTGACGTAATTTCTCTTTACTAAAAAATATTGCAGGGTGCAGTGTTTGGTATCTGGTTTTGTAGATAAATAATTCTACAGCTTCCTATGCTGATATTTACTATTACCTATCTATGCTGACTCAGATTGAGAACAAATGTATAAAGTTATATTACAAATTGTATGAAACATGAAGGTTTTTGAATAAGCCTGAATTCCTAGGAAAAATCCTTTAGGAGTAGAAAATTTAAATATTATGGGACTGATATATGTTTCTCCTTTTCTTCCTGGCATCTGGGGAAGAAGATTTCGTGACTTTTGTAAAAAAAAAAAAAAAAACCCACACATATTTAATCATTTATGTGTTCCAGTATTTATTATCTCTGACTCTTTCGAAAACATTGCTTGGAGCATAGAAAGAAACCCTATACTATTTTTCCTAATTATATATGGAAGTTTTTTTTTTCACAATAGAATTATTTCTGGAAACCAAGAACATTTTGTTGTTTTTAATTAAACAGGTTCTTCATTTACTTATGCTTAAAAAGTTATTCATCTACCTATTCCCTAGGTTATTTATTACTGTGATTTATTTACCCATTATGGATGTGATTCTGTATGTTTTCTAGCCATTTCATAAAAACAGAAGACATGTAATAGAGCTTTTTTATCAATATTTAATGGATTTTTAATTGATGGATTTATTTTTCTGTATCCAGTGCCACAATGCCACCAAACAAGTACTACAAGTGGGATTGGGGGTAAAAATGTGAGCATGCTGGTTAAGTGTTTGCAATAAATCGTATGTCAGCCCTTTCAACTAGAGTGCTTTTTTTCCTAAGTAAACAATATAATTTGTACATTTTTCCTTCAAGTGTAATATTAACTTGCCTCATATGTTCTGGGTTACTTTGCTGATCTATGCACTGGCTTTAGCACTCTGGAGGGGGTACAGAACTTGTTAGTGGAAAATCATATTAAGCCCTAAATTCATAAGCTATAAAATAAAAGACAGTTGTCTCTTGTGGAATTTTGGCTGCCTGAAATTCTGGACTTTCTTGTTGGCAGCCTTAAAAATACTGGTGTAAATCAGTACCAAATGAATATCAAAATTCCATGTCCTAGTAGTAATCATTGAATTGGCTTCCAAAACAGATTCCTGGGCAAAGAAAAAGAAAAATGCTGTATCTTTAGGGATTTGATCACTTAATTCTTTTAAAAATTATTAAAATGGACTCTACATTACTGGCTGCCTCCATGTGTTCATATTCAATCTATAATAGACATCCAGTTGAGACAGGATTTGTGTTTCTTGGCACCTTCACCTTTAGCCCTCCTTGCTGTGTTTTCTAGAAGTTATAGCAATGATAATTAATTGTAAATTTTAAAGTTATTTTCATCCAAACAGACACTTTGTTAGTTTTGTTCTGCCATTCTATACATACCTTAACTTTAAAAAGCAAGACATACCTAAGGATCTAAGATAATCCACTTCAAAGCAATAAAATATATGGCGTTAATATGGTCTGTATTCTCAATGATATTCCAGATAAGCTAATTGAGTCTATTTTCACAGCATGTTTTACTTGAGCTCAAAGGTATAGAACCATCTATTTGGCCATAACTGAAGGAAGTTAGAATGGAAGATGGTCCTGTACAGGAGGGATACTGGGATCCAGTGGAGTTGCAGAACATTTGCTTAGGACCCAAATGAAGCATTTCAGTGGCAGTTTTTACCCATTATAAAGATGGAAGGAGTAAACAGGAGGGTGGAGCCAAGATGGCCAAATAGGAACAGCTCCAGTCTACAGCACCCAGCGTGAGCAACACAGAAGACGGGCGATTTCTGCATTTCCATCTGAGGTACCGGGTTCATCTCACTAGGGAGTGCCAGACAATGGGCGCAGGACAGTGGGTGCAGTGCACCATGCGCAAGCCAAAGCAGGGCGAGGCTTGCCTCGCTGGGGAAGTGCAAGGGGTCAGGGAGTTCCCTTTCCTAGTCAAAGACAGGGGTGATAGACGGCACCTGGAAAATCGGGTCACTCCCACCCTAATACTGCGCTTTTCCCACGGGCTTAAAAAACGGCACACCAGGAGATTATATCCCACACCTGGCTCGGAGAGTCCTATGCCCACGGAGTCTCGCTGATTGCTAGCACAGCAGTCTGAGATCAAACTGCAAAGTGGCAGCAAGGCTGGGGGAGGGGCGCCTGCCATTGCCCAGGCGTGCTTATGTAAGCAAAGCAGCCTGGAAGCTCGAACTGGGTGGAACCCACCACAGCTTAAGGAGGCCTGCCTGCCTCTGTAGGCTCCACCTCTGGGGCAGGGCACACACAAACAAAAAGACAGCAGTAACCTCTGCAGACTTAAATGTCCCTGTCTGACAGCTTTGAAGAGAGTAGTGGTTCTCCCAGCATGCAGCTGGAGATCTGAGAACAGGCAGACTGCCTTCTAAAGTGGGTCCCTGACCCCCAAGCAGCCTAACTTGGAGGCAACCCCCAGTAGGGGCAGACTGACACCTCACATGGCCAGGTACCCCTCTGAGACAAAACTTCCAGAGGAACGATCAGGCAGGAGCATTTGTGGTTCAAGAAAATCTGCTGTTCTGCAGCCACCGCTGCTGATACCCAGGAAAACAGGGTCTGGAGTTGACCTCTAGCAAACTCCAACAGACCTGCAGCTGAGGGTCCTGTCTGTTAGAAGGAAAACTAACAAACAGAAAGGACATCCACACCAAAAACCTATCTATATGTCACCATCATCAAAGACCAAAGGTAGATAAAACCATAAAGATGGGAAAAAAACAGAGCAGAAAAACTGGAAACTCTAAAAATCAGAGTGCCTCTCCTCCTCCAAAGGAATGCAGCTCCTCACCAGCAATGGAAAAAAGCTGTACGGAGAAGGACTTTGAAGAGTTGAGAGAAGAAGGCTTCAGACAATCAAATTACTCTGAGCTACAGGAGGAAATTCAAACCAATGGCAAAGAAGTTAAAAGCTTCAAAAAAAAAATAGATGAATGGATAACTAGAATAACCAATGCAGAGAAGTACTTAAAGGACCTGATGGAGCTGAAAACCAAGACACGAGAGCTACATGATGAGTGCAGAAGCCTCAGTAGCTGATGCAATCAACTGGAAGAAAGGGTATCAGTGATGGAAGATGAAATGAATGAAATGAAGCGAGAAGAGAAGTTTAGAGAAAAAAGAATAAAAAGAAATGAACAAAGCCTCCAAGAAATATGGGACCATGTGAAAAGACCAAATCTACATCTGATTGGTGCACCTGAAAGTGACGGGGAGAATGGAACCAAGTGGGAAAACACTCTGCAGGATGTTATTCAGGAGAACTTCCCCAATCTAACAAAGCAGGCCAACATTCAGATTCAGGAAATACAGAGAATGCCACAAAGATACTCCTCGAGAAGAGCAACTACAAGACACATAATTGTCAGATTCACCAAAGTTGAAATGAAAGAAAAAATGTTAAGAATAGCCAGAGAGAAAGGTCGGGTTGCCCACAATGGGAAGCCCATCAGACTAACAACGGATCTCTTGGCATAAACTCTACAAGCCAGAAGAGAGTGGGGGCCAATATTCAACATTCTTAAAGAAAAGAATTTTCAACCCAGAAATTCATACCCAGCCAAACAAAGGTTAATAAGTGAAGGAGAAATAAAATATTTTACAGACAAGCAAATGCTGAGAGATTTTGTCACCACCAGGCCTGCCCTAAAAGAGCTCTTGAAGGAAGCACTAAACATGGGAAGGAACAGCTGGTACCAGCCACTGCAAAATCATGCCAAATTGTAAAGACCATCCAGGCTAGGAAGAAACTGCATCAACTAACGAGCAAAATAACCAACTAACATCATAATGACAGGATCAAATTCACACATAACAATGTTAACCTTAAATGTAAATGGACTAAATGCTCCAATTAAAAGACATAGACTGGCAAATTGGATAAAGAGCCAAGACCCATCAGTGTGCTGTATTCAGGAAACCCACCTCAGGTGCAGAGACACACGTAGACTCAAAATAAAAGGAGGGAGGAAGATCTACCAAGCAAATGGAAAACAAAAAAAGGCAAGGGTTGCAATCCTAGTCTCTGATAAAACAGACTTTAATCCAACAAAGATCAAAAGAGACAAAGAAGGCCATTACATAATGGTAAAGGGATCAATTCAACAAGAAGAGCTAACTATCCTAAATATATATGCACCCAATACAGGAGCACCCAGATTCATAAAGCAAGCCCTGAGTGACCTAAAAAGAGACTTAGACTCCCACAGATAATAATGGGAGACTTTAACACCCCACTGTCAACATTGGACAGATCAACGAGACAGAAAGTTAACAAGGATATCCAGGAATTGAACTCAGCTCTGCACAAAGTGGACCTAATACACATGTACAGAACTCTCCATCCCAAATCAACAGAATATACATTTTTTTTCAGCACCACACCACACCTATTCCAAAATTGACCACATAGTTGGAAGTAAAGCTCTCCTCAGCAAATGTAAAAGAATAGAAATTATAACAAACTGTCTCTCAGACCACAGTGCAATCAAACTAGAACTCAGGATTAAGAAACTCACTCAAAACCGCTCAACTATATGGAAACTGAACAACCTGCTCCTGAATGACTACTGGGTACATAACGAAATGAAGGCAGAAATAAAGATGTTCTTTGAAAACAACAAGAATAAAGACACAACATATCAGGATCTCTGGGACACATTCAAAGCAGTGTGTAGAGGGAAATTTATAGCACTAAATGCCCACAAGAGAAAGCAGGAAAGATCCAAAATTGACACCCTAACATCACATTTAAAAGAACTAGAAAAGCAAGAACAAACACATTCAAAAGCCAGCAGAAGGCTAGAAATAACTAAAATCAGAGCAGAACTGAAGGAAACAGAGACACAAAAAACCCTTCAAAAAATTAATGAATCCAGGAGCTGGTTTTTTGAAAAGATCAACAAAATTGATAGACCGCTAGCAAGATTAATAGAGAAGAAAAGAGAGAAGAATCAAATAGATGCAATAAAAAATGATAAAGGGGATATCACCATCAATCCCACAGAAATACAGACTACCATCAGAGATTACTACAAACACCTCTACACAAATAAACTAGAAAATCTAGAAGAAATGGATAAATTCCTCGACACATACACCCTCCCAAGACTAAACCAGGAAGAAGTCGAATCTCTGAATAGACCAATAACAGGCTCTGAAATTGTGGAAATAATCAATAGCTTACCAACCAAAAAGAGTCCAGGACCAGATGGATTCGCAGCCCAATTCTACCAGAGGTACAAGGAGGAACTGGTACCATTCTTTCTGAAACTATTCCAATCAATAGAAAAAGAGGGAATCCGCCCTAACTCATTTTATGAGGCCAGCATCATCCTGATACCAAAGCCGGGCAGAGACACAACCAAAAAAGAGAATTTTAAACCAATATCCTTGATGAACATCGATGCAAAAATCCTCAATAAAATACTGGCAAACCGAATCCAGCAGCACATCAAAAAGTTTATCCACCATGATCAAGTGGGCTTCATCCCTGGGATGCAAGGCTGGTTCAACATACACAAATCAATAAATGTAATCCAGCATATAAACAGAACCAAAGACAAAAACCACATGATTATCTCAATAGATGTAGAAAAGGCCCTTGGCAAAATTCAACAACTCTTCATGCTAAAAACTCTCAATAAATTAGGTATTGATGGGACGTATCTCAAAATCATAAGAGCTATGACAAACCCACAGCCAATATCCTACTGAATGGGCAAAAACTGGAAGCATTCCCTTTGAAATAGGCACAAGACAGGGATGCCCTCTCTCACCACTCCTATTCAAAATAGTGTTGGAAGTTCTGGCCAGGGCAATTAGGCAGGAGAAGGAAATAAAGGGTATTCAATTAGGAAAAGAGGAAGTCAAATTGTCCCTGTTTGCAGATGACATGATTGTATATCTAGAAAACCCCATTGTCTCAGCCCAAAATCTCCTCAAGCTGATAAGCAACTTCAGCAAAGTCTCAGGATACAAAATCAATGTACAAAAATCACAAGCATTCTTGTACACCAATAACAGACAAACAGAGAGCCAAATCATGAGTGAACTCCCATTCACAATTGCTTCAAAGAGAATAAAATACCTAGCAATCCAACTTAAAAGGGACATGAAGGACCTCTTCAAGGAGAACTACAAACCACTGCTCAATGAAATAAAAGAGGATACAAACAAATGGAAGAACATTCCATGCTCATGGGTTGGAAGAATCAATCTCATGAAAATGGCCATACTGCCCAAGGTAATTTATCGATTCAATGCCATCCCCATCAAGCTACCAATGACTTCCTTCACAGAATTGGAAAAAACTACTTTAAAGTTCATATGGAACCAAAGAAAAGCCTGCATCGCCAAGTCAATCCTAAGCCAAAAGAACAAAGCTGGAGGTATCACGCTACCTGACTTCAAACTATACTACAAGGCTACAGTAACCAAAACAGCATGGTACTGGTACCAAAACAGAGATATAGACCAATGGAACAGAACAGAGCCCTCAGAAATAATGCCACATATCTACAACTATCTGATCTTTGACAAACCTGACAAAAACAAGCAATGGGGAAAGGATTCCCTATTTAATAAATGGTGCTGGGAAAACTGGCTAGCCATGTAGAACGCTGAAACTGGATCCCTTCCTTACACCTTATACAAAAATTAATTCAAGATGGACTAAAGACTTACATGTTAGACCTAAAACCATAAAAACCCTAGAAGAAAACCTAGGCATTACCATTCAGGACATAGGCATGGGCAAGGACTTCATGTCTAAAACACCAAAAGCAATGGCAACAAAAGCCACAATTGACAAATGGGATCTAATTAAACTAAAGAGCTTCTGCACAGCAAAAGAAACTACCATCAGAGTGAACAGGCAACCTACAAAAGGGGAGAAAATGTTTGCAACCTACTTATCTGACAAAGGGCTAATATCCAGAATCTACAATGAACTCAAACAAATTTACAAGAAAAAAACAACCCCATCAAAAAGTGGGTGAAGGACATGAACAGACACTTCTCAAAAGAAGACATTTATGCAGCCAAAAAACACATGAAAAAATGCTCATCATCACTGGCCATCAGAGAAATGCAAATCAAAACCACAATGAGATATCATCTCACACCAGTTAGAATGGCAATGATTAAAAAGTCAGGAAACAACAGGTGCCGGAGAGGATGTGGAGAAGTAGGAACACTTTTACACTGTTGGTGGGACTGTAAACTAGTTCAACCATTGTGGAAGTCAGTGTGGCAATTCCTCAGGGATCTAGAACTAGAAATACCATTTGACCCAGCCATCCCATTATTGGGTATATACTCAAAGGACTACAAATCATGCTGCTATAAAGACACATGCACCCGTATGTTTATTGCAGCACTATTCACAATAGCAAAGACTTGGAACCAACCCAAATGTCCAACAACGATAGACTGGATTCAGAAAATATGGCACATATACACCATGGAATACTATGCAGCCATAAAAAATGATGAGTTCATGTCCTTTGTAGGGACATGGATGAAACTGGAAATCATCATTCTCAGTAAACTATTGCAAGGACAAAAAACCAAACACTGCATATTCTTACTCATAGGTGGGAATTGAACAATGAGAACACATGGACACAGGAAGGGGAACATCACGCTCCAGGGACTGTTGTGGGGTGGGGGGAAGGGGGAGGGATAGCATGAGGAGATATACCTAATGCTAAATGCAAACGAACATGGCACATGTATACATATGTAACAAACCTGCACATTGTGCACATGTACCCTAAAACTTAAAGTATAATAATAAAATAAAATAAATGTAAACAATAGAAATATTTTAAAAAAGTTGAAGGAGAAAAGTGAAAGAGGAAGGGAGGGGGAGAGGCAGGGAGGGACAGAAGAGAAATAGATAATTAAATCTTAAAATGAATAATTAGGACACAAGTAGAGAAATACAAGAAGGTAGATGGGTAAGGACTTTTAAAAAGTAATTTTTAGTGTATGAAGATTTTTCTGAGTCATTAGCCCTTCACGGATTCATCCTTTTGAAAAATCTCTTTTCCTCCTTTCTTTGTGTTCCTCTCAAATCTCTCTCTCCATTGTCTGACAATTTAGAGGTATCAAGCTGTGAATTGAAAGCTAGATGATAATGAACGAGAATACATTTGACCATGAAAACTTGCATTTATTGTTTTTTTTGGGGGGTGAATTTCAGAACAAAAAGGTAGGAATGATTACCTTATTTCCCACTCTACATTGGCATTTAGAATGCCACAGTTTTAAGTAGTTGCTTTTATTCATATAAACAAGTAAATGGACATTCAGAAGACAGTGGGTCGGAATGTGGAATTTCATTACCTAATCTTTTTTCCTGATGGCCAGTCAGGAAATGAGTGCATGCTTGACAGTTGTGAGCTTATGTTAAAATATTACATTTTATATCACTTTTAAACCACAGTATAAAATAACACAAGGGCATAGTCAATAGTTTGTTCTCAAACATTGTCAATTTTATTTGAATTCTGGTGCATAAATTATTCATAAATTAAATTATTCCATATAGATCGAAGAAATTTGTCTATTAGAAACAGAATGTGGCCATCTTAGAAAGATCCAGCCTAAAATGGCTGGAGTATCAAACTATACCTTTCTCTTATAAACTCAGAACTTGGCTATTTGATGACAATTAACACTTCCTACTGTTTTGGTCTACATATCTTTATTCATTTCACCCAATGCATTTGCTAAACCAAAACTGTGAAGTGAGTAAGAGAGAGGGGGAAGGCATGGCAAATAAATAGCAGATGCACAAGTACATCTCTTGAATGAGAAAGCATTATTTTGGTTAGAAAACTAAATAAATGGATTTCATTGTTAGATAGTAAACCCTCAGGGCCTGTCTCCACTTGCATTATGAGGTACAGATGGTTTTTAGAATGAATGAGTACATATGTGAACGGGCACAGAGGATGCTAGTAATGCAAGGATGTGATACGTAGCCTTGAACCCATTAGGTAAGAATGCTACAATAGTTCTGTGATTTTAGCCAGTCACAAAGCAGAGAGAAAGTAAGTTCAAACATTATATCAAAATATTATAGAATATCTTATAAAATGCCAAAGGAATAGTAATTTCTTCTGTAATCTGGTTTCGTTTTTTTCCTTCTCTCTGCCTTCCCCACAATATACATGTATATCTTGTGAAGTTTAGACATAAGAGAAACAAGCTATATATGACATTCAAAAGCATATTGTTTGAGACAGCAACATGACATGACCAAGCACATTGGTTTAATTTAATTTCTGATCTTATAAAAAACTGTAACTGCCCTATAGCAGAATGGCAGAATGAAGTTCTATCAGTATGATAACAAAATGCAGTTCAGTAGATATGCCTAGAATGTTTACATCAAAATGTATCAATATTAAAGTACAAACAACATAAGGAATTTATGAGGGATATTCTATATGTGCATATACTTAGTGTGCGTCAAGGGTAACATTTTAAACAGATACAGATTATCTCACAAGTGTGTGCCAGGGTATTAGGGAAGGGAGTAAACGTGAAATTTCTCCTCACACCATAAACAAATAATTCTCAGAAAAACCAGCCTAGTGAGATAGGATAGAAAGACAGTGTAGTATGATGTCTCTCCAAAACTAAATATAGAAAGTGATTTAGGTTTTAGTCAGGGCAACATGGCAGCATCAGTGCAGATTTTTAAACCATCCCAATTTCCCTTACAAAATGGTTAGAGCATCTAGAATAGTAAAAGTAAAACCTCATGGTCATCTTCAACAAAAACAAGGGTCATTCTTACAAATTCTAGAATATGGGTAGGCAAGAAAAATTACCAACTATTGGCAGTAACAGAGAGGAGAAAGGGGGAATTTCCAACTTTCTGTGAGCTGGAGTACCAAGAATCCACAAGTACTCACCTCCTAAAGCAGAAGTCTGCTCTTGGATGGAAACCTAGCAGGCAGGTCTGAGAATAATTGCCAAAACTAGAGAGAGGTTACAGAGCAGCAACTCTGTAGATGGGTGTAGAAAAACTAAAGTGAAATCAGATTATGCAGGGGCACTCAAGTCCCAGAGCCTCTGGAAATAGTCAACCAAAATTTCCTTCTGTAAGAAGAGAACCCCACACTAAGTAAAGTCTACTGAAAATAGAATTCAAATCCATATAAATAGAAAATGGAGAGAAGTCCTAGATGTAAAGGAGAGAAGGGACCAGAGAAAGCAGAAGGTACAAAGGGGTCCTATTTGTAAATATTTTGCAGAAACAAAAGAAGAAGGGGTCTTAAAGCCATGCATGAATCTAGGAAAGCTATTCTGGTCTGCTACCACCCCTACGTTATAACCCCTAAAATGTAATATAATCCATCTCAATAAAACATGAGCAACAGAAAATAATTCCAGAATAAAATGTCTTGTAAGCAAAGACATTTTATTTCGTACATGCGCTGACTGACACAATAATGAACAGTGAAGATACACTAGAAAAATATAGCAAAAAGGCCAATAAAAGAAGTTTTTTTTACTTAATATTTCAAAACCAGCTAAAGAACATTAGGAAAATAATAAAAACTGTAAAGGTTGCATAATCAATCAGACAAGGTGAAAATTAAAAGGCTAACCAAGAGGAGGATACTAAAAGAAAGAAAACAGAGCTCAAGAAATAATTGAGGAACCTCCATACTGTTCTCCATAGTGGAGGTACCAATTTACATTCTCACCAACATTGTAGAGGGTTCCTCTTTCTCTGTTCCTCAAAAAACAAAAACATAGAACTACTATGTGATCCAGCAATCCTATTGCTAGGTATATATTCAAAACAAAGGAAATCAGTACATCAAAGAGATATATTCACTCCCATGTTTATTGCAGCACTACTCACAATAGCCAAGATATGGAATCAGCCCAAGTGTCCATCAGTGGATGAATGGATAAAGAAAATGTAGTACAGGTAGATGCACAATAGACTATTACTCAGCTATAAAAACAGAATGAAATTCTGTCATTTGCAGCAACATGGATGGAACTGGAGGACATTATGCTGAGTGAAATAAGCCTGACACAGAAAGACAAATATTGAGGTTCTCACTAATATGTGGGAGCTAAAAATTACTAAACTCATGGAGATAGAGAGTAGAATGATGGTTACCAGAGGGCGGGAAGGGTAGTGGGGAGGGGGGATAAAGAGGGTATGGTGAATAGATACAAAAATACAGTTAGATAGAAGGAATAAGATTATTTCAAAATAACTGAAAGCATAAAATTGGAATGTTCCTAACACGAAGAAATGATAAATGCTTGAGGTGATGAATATCCCAGTTTCCCTGATTTGATCATTATGCATTATATGCTTTTATCAAAATATCCCATGTACTCCATAAATATATACAACTATACAACTAGTATCTGTAATAATTAAAAATAAAAAAGTGTAAACAAAAAAATTGAAAATGAGAGAAAAAATTTAGAAGACTAAACTGGAAAGAACAAAAGTAAATAAACACCAATGAAAATACAATAACAGAAATAGAAAATGGAAAGGAAAAAATATTAAAAATCAAATGGAATTGAAAATATAGTAAATTCATGCCATATGATAAATATGATAAATTATACCATATGTCATAGACATATGTGTATACATATATATACACACACACATGACATAATATATATACATATGTCATAGGGAAGGCTATGAGTATGTAAGACCTCAAGGAACATTTTTCAAGAATCAAGTAGGAAATGAGTTTCAGACAACTGGGAAATACTGGGGCAGGTTCACCGTAAGGCCACTAAAGATATTTAACTGTAGAGGTAATGGTGGATATAAAGGTGATAGAATAGTATATGCTTAATATATGCCCTGATAATCTGAATAAATTTTAACTACAACAATGAGAGAAGAAAGGTAGAGTACATGGAAATAGAATGCTTTCTAATTGCCTAATAGGTAGTAACTGGGAGTAACAGCTATTGCCATAAATTAGAAAAATGAAGAAATTAGAAGAAAAGAAATATTAAAGATTAAAAAATTAACAAACAAAAAACTCACAGAATTTATGAACAAATAAATCTTGTTCCCTAAAAATCAATAAAATTAAATAAATTAAATGTGAGAAAGTAAAAAATAATAGCATACAAAATAAGAAAGAGCAAAGAGGGGATAATGAGAGCCACCAAAGAGAGGAATTAACATCAAAAGAGACTTTTCTGCACAACTATATAGAAATTTATTGAACTATTTAAAAATGCATTTTATAGGAAAATTTAATTTACTAAAATTGATCTCAGTAAACATAGAATCTAAACGAACCAAACTTAGAAGAAAAAAATAAAGATATAAAGAAGCACCCTCACAAAGTTTCAGAGTGACATCTTAAAAATCCTTTAAATCCTAGATCACCCAAATGCTATATAAACTATTCCAAAGCATGAAAAAATAAGCAAAATATTTAAAATCTTTTAATGAATTGAATGTAGAATTCGTATCAAAATCTTAAAAATTGTACAAAATAGAAGACTATAGACTCTTCCCACTTATAAATAGGTATGCAAAATTCTAAAATAAAATGTTAGCAAAAAGAATTAATAGCATATTTTAAAATAATACCTCACAACATGTAGGATTTATTTCATAAACACAAAATGATTCAATATTAAGAAAACAATCAATGTAATTCACATTAATAGAGCTGTGGAAAAAAAAATAAGAACATTTTCTTAAATGGCAAAAAGGCACTTAACAAAACCCAATACCCATTGATGTAAAAAGAACTCAATAATCATCAATGATTAATCCTTAAAATCATTATTTTAAATATCATTTACATTTTAAAATCACTATCATCCTTAAAATGATATTTAATCCAAAAGCCAGATCTTCCCCAGTGGAGATACTCTAGATTCTTTCTGGTGAAAGGAAGAACAAAACAACATGCCTAGTCTCTCTGCCAAAATTTAATGTTGTATTGTAGAAATTAGTCCATACAAGTAGACAAGACAGCAATTAGAAACATCAGAGTTTGAAAGAATAAGGTGAAACTATCACGATTGGTACACTATGTTATTTTTCTGGAAAGCTCAAAATAATTGATGGAAAACTACCATAAACAAAAAAATTAGTAAAGTTGCAAGATATAAAATAAATATGCAAGAAATTACATCACTACTCTTTACATATATGAATAACAATCAGAGGATGAATGAAAGAGAAGATTCCATTTACAATTAAAAAAATCTAAGCAAAAACTTAGCCCAAAAAATGTGTAACTTCTATGTGAGGAAAATTATATCTCCTGAAGTGCATAGAGTAAATTCGAGTAGATGTTTTTGAATAGAAATAGTAAATGTTAGAAAAATGCCAGTTGTTCCTAAGTAAATTTACAAATTTAACCTTAATATACATATTATATTTTTTTCTGGAGTTAAAGAACTTGATTATACTGTTTATTTGGAAGCATAAACAGACAAGATAACTGGGAAACACTAAAAAAAAAGCTGTGTGTGTGTACGCATGTGTACACAAACATGCACTCATGCACTAACCCTATCAGATAACAAATGTATTATTAAAGCCTCGATAATTAAAACAGGGTGGCACTGGAGCATGACTAGATAGACTAATGGAACAGAATAGAAAATACAAAAATGGATCCAAGTGCGTGGAAGCCTTCCTGTAATGATGAATTAGGTTGTTGTATACCAACCCCACCGCTGAGAATAAGTACAAAAAGCTGGATAATAAAAAGGAGGAGGGACAGAGGAGGAGTGGAAGCTGGAGGCATAAGAGTAGAAGGGAAAGGAGAAGAAGAAAAAGAAACAGTTTTGTGTATATGTGTTTGTATGTGAAGCATCAGAGAACCACCAAGGCAGTTAAGACTTGAGATGCCATGCTCCTGGAAAGATGAGAAACACAGAGAGGTAAACCTAATAGTACACTGTGCCTCTAACCCCCTTGAGGCTGAGCAGCAATGTCAACTGCAAGGTGAAGTAGCTAAACAGAACTATTGGCAATTTTATGGGGACAAAAATTAGAGTTAAGGGTTGTAAACCCAAACGTATCTGAGACAGGTATCAATCAATTTAGAAAGTTTATTTTACCAAGGTTAAGGACATGCTCATGACACAGCCTTGAAAGATCCGTATGACATGTTCCCAAGGTGCTTGTGGTACAGCTCGCGTTTTTATACATTTTAGGGAGACATAATACATCAATCAATGCATGTAAGATATACATTGATACAATGTGGAAAGCAAGATAACTCAAAGTGGGGGTTCCCAGGTCATAGGAACAGTTAAAGATTTTGTGATTGGCAATTGCTTGAAAGAGTGAAATTATCTAAAGACCTGGCATCAGTAGAAAGGAATGTCTGTGTTACAATAAGGGGTTGTGGAGACCAAAGTTCTATCATGCAGATGAAGACTCCAGGTAGCTGATTTCAGAGAGAATAGACTGTAAATGTTTCTTACCAGACTTAAAGCCTGTGTTGATGTGAATGTTGGTTGGCTTTTCCTGAATTCCAAAAGACAGGAGGTAAAATTAGGCATGTCCAACTCCCACTTCCTATCATGGCCTGAACTAGTTATTCAGGTTAACTTTGGAATGCTGTTGGTTGAGAGGAGGAATTCATTCAGATAATTGGGGTCTTAGAATTTTATTTTTGATTTGCTTACCAAGGAGGCAGGCCTTTGATAAATACGCCAGCCTGTAAGTTGGAAATCCTACAAAGCTACACCTCAGGAGCAGAGGTAAACCAGAAAAGACAAGCTCTCATAAAGTATATTGCCAAGTTTCAAATAAAATCAATCACATATCTGAGTCTGGTAATCTGTCACTACTCTAACTGCCTGCCAAAAATAATATTTAGACCTCTGTAGAAGATAAAATCATTCAGAGCATTTGTGATTATTCACAACAATGTCCAGCATTCAATCCAAAATTGCTAAGAGATACTGAGGAAAAGGCCACGTGACCAGAGCTAATATATATATATATATTATATAATATATATACAATATAAAATATATAATATAATTAAATAAAAATTAATTATATAATATTATATAATATATATTATAAAATACATATTCTATTATAAATACCTAATAGAAAATTATTATATATAATATATATATTATAAAATACATATTCTATTATAAATACATAATAGAAACAGGCAATGGGAAGTTCATGTATTGCATTATCCCATGTGGACTTTCAAATAGCTGTTCAAGAAATTAGATGCCATAATAGAGAATATCAGGAGAGAACTGAAAACTATTTTTTTAATGAAAAAGAAATTCCAAATTATAAAATACAACTGCCACTTCACACCTACTAAGATAGCTATAATAGAAAGACAATAACACGTGAGAGTTAGTGATGATACGGAGAAATTGGAACTCTCATATACTGCTGATAGGAATGTAAAATGGTATAGTCTGTATGGAAACTGTCCAGGAGGTTCTCAAAAAGTCAAATCATAATACTCTGCAATTCCATTCCTAGGTATATATCCAATAGAAATAAAAGTTATGTTCATATGAACATTTGTCCAGGAATGTTTATAGCAATATTATTTATAAAAGCCAAAAAGTGGAAACAACCCATGTTGTCAATTAACTGATGAATGTATAAACCAAATGTGGTATATTGATAAAATTGAATATTATTCAGCAAAAATAAATGAAGTACTGACGCATACTGTAAGACAGATGAACTTGAGAAAAATTATGCAAAGTGAAAAAATCCAGTCACAAAAGATCACATTGTTTATGTGTAATTTCCAGAAAAAGCAAATATATAGAGAAACAGAAAGCAGATTAGTGGGGCTTAGAGGTTGGAGAGTTGGGAGAAGATAGTGAATGACTGCCAATAGGTATGGGGTTTCTTTTTTGATAATAAAAAGGTTATAAAATTAATTGTAGTGGTGGTTATATAACTCTGTGAATATACTAAAATCTATTGATTGTACACTTTAAATAGGTGAATTATTATATCATGTATGAATTATATTATATATGAATTAGATATTAATAAATGAATAAAGATATAGCAACTGAAAATTAAGAACTCAATATTTACATTAGATTAGACACAGATAAAGAGAGGATTAGTAAATTAGAAGATATATCTAATGAAAATATACAGACTGAAACACAGAGAGATGTTTGGAAAACATTGTAAAGAAAATAAGGGATGAGTGGAACAAAATAAAAAGATCTAACATAAACCTTAATTTATTACACACAGATTCTATGTGTAATTGGAACCTCAAAAAGAGAATGGAGATAATGGGCCAGCAGAAATATTTGATAAGATAGCAGCTGAGAATCTTTCAAAACTGACACTCAATCACAATTTTGTAAGTGCTACACACCAGAGACATGATAAATAAAAAGAAAATCATGACCAAGCACATCACAGCAAAATTTCTATAAAACAAAATAAAAATATCTTAAAAGCATTCAGAGAGAAACGACACATTATCTTCAAAGAACTGGGTGCATAAGGAAATACAACACATGATAAAGGCCATACATTTAAGAAAAGAAGAATTTTTAAATCAGTGTGGTTGATGTAACTGGAGAGTTTTATGAAAAAAGATCAAACTGATTCATACCACACACCAGGATAAACTATACAAATAAATATAAGTAAATACTAGAAGAAAACCCAAGTGCATAATTTAATAAACTAGGAATAGGAAAATATTTTCTTCTTTTTTTTTTTTTTGAGACACAGTTTCACTCTTGTTGCCCAGGCTGGAGTGCAATGGCTGGAATTACAGGCATGTGCCACTATGCCTGGCTACTTTTGTATTTTTAGTAGATATGGGGTTTCTCCATGTTGGTCAGGCTGGTCTCGAACTCCTGACCTCAGGTGCTCCAACTGCCTCAGCTTCCAAAGTGCTGGGATTACAGGCGTGAGCCACTGTGCCCAGCCAATATTTTCTAATAAACTCAAAATCCAGAAGTAATAACAGAAATTGGTGACAAATTTGACTAAATATTTTGCATGACAAAAACAAACTCTAAATCAATTACAATGTTCAGGAGGATGGGTTGTCTGGCCTCATGTCAATCTTGTGATGTGAAAGGTTGGGTCATGTGATTGGCAAGCACTTGGTGGAGAAAGGCCAGTTCCTCAAAGGAACATACTTCTGTCACTATAACACCATCAATTCGATACTACTTTTATGTTGCATGTTCACTTATAACACAGATTTGTAAGTATACCTGGCTAAACCATGAATTCACCAGTTTTAAGTGCTATTTCACAGAGCAGAGCAGAAGATTAAAGCCTCATAATGTTAGTAATTGAATCTGCAGGTCATCTCTAAACTTGGCTTTTAATTTTTATTTCTCATTTCCTTATCTATCATTTTTAGTTTGTCATTCATTTTTCTCTTCAGCTAATATATTGGAAATAATTTGCCTATTATTAGAATATTAAAGTAATCTTCAGCAATGAGACACAAGCAAATAGACTTTGATTACTTTATGAAGTTCAACTTTTTCTGATTTAATTTATTTAAAAGTATAGCTTCTATCTTTATCTAAAAATTATGGAAAACCCCTATCCTAAATGTTAATTACAGGAAGCATATGTGGTTAATTTTATGAAATGGACAAATTGAAAGTAATGAAAATAAAGGCTTCAGATTATTGTCAGATTATGTGTCACATAAAAGATAATTTATTAACTTCTGTGAACTTAAATAAATAATAGCTAAATTTTATTGAGTGTTTGTTATGTGCCAAATCTGGTGCTAAATGTTTTAAGTGTAGTATATTTTGTTTAATCTTCAAAATAACCCTTCAGGGTAGATACTAATAGGGTCCCATTTTACTAATAAGGAAACTATGGCTAATAATTGGTGGAACCTGGACTCCAACTCAGTGGTATGACTGGAAGCGCTTCTCTTAACCCCTTCACTACGTTGTCTTAAAGTGTGTCTTTTACACACTTGAAAGCACCGTAGGAAGGTCTAATTTTTAAAACAATAAGCTTATAGTGGCCCTAAGTTATTCCATTTTGTGCTGATATAAAGAATATTTGAGAAGGGGCAATTTATAAAGAAAATAGATTTATTTGGGTCATGGTTCTGCAGGCTGTACAAAAAGTGTGGTGCCAGCATCTGCTTCTGGTGAGGGCTTCAAGAAGTATCTAATCATGGTGGAAGGGGAAGGGAAGTGGCATGTCACATGGTGAAAGAAGGATCAAGAGAGACAGGGAGGAGGTGCCATGCTTTTTTAAACAACCAGCTCTGTGTGTACTAACAGAGCAAGAACTCACAGGGAGGACACCAACCCATTCATGAGGGATCCACCCCCATGACCAAACAGCTCCCACTGGGCCCCGCCTCCAACATTAGGGATCACCTTTCAACATGAGCTTTGGACAAATATCCATTGTATGTCAGACCCTGTTTTAAAAATTCTTTAATATGCACAGATCATGTTCAACAAATGATAAATAAGCCATATGGCCATTGGGCAGATATTTTCCTTGTGTTGGAATCTATAGTCATAGTGAATTCATAATTGAGGGATTATTCTGCAGACACATAAATATAATTGTTCTGATTCCCACCTTTTCTTACATACAAAGAAAGTCATGTTTAAATAGAACTGATGACTTTTCTGGCCAAAATGGCTCCAAAAGTTCATATATTGCTTCAGTTTTCACTGCAGAAAAATAGCAACAAGAGATAAAATGCTTAAAGCACAAATAAAAGTAAAAATGGCATAGGCAAATTAAAACACAAGAAAATCATCTCCATGGCAGTATCTAGTAAAGTTGAAGATATCTTAGCAAGTGGGATAATTTCATTTCTTGTTATGTACTCTAGAGAAAAATCTCCCAAGATATTGAACAAGAAATGAGCAGTGTGCAAGGCTAAAGTTTGGGCCTGGTCTGCTCCAGGAAGTAGGCATTGCTAGACATGAACATTTTACATTTATGAAGGAAAGTGCTTAAAATGTTCTTTGCAAGATGGGGAACATAGCTAAGCTAAGTGCTTAAAACCAGAAGCAGGTTAGGGCTGCTGAGCTCCCTCCTCCAAAAAAGGATAGAACAAGATAAGTTGCTGACCACCTGGGAACTTGAGAACCTGGATAGACACTCGATCTCATGAATAAGAACTAAGTCAATCTGCCCATAACTTAAGGATCACTTCTATTACTATTTAAAAGTGTACCAATAGCTGTATATAATAGTAGGAAAAAAAGAAAGGAAGGCAGGCAGGTAGTCAGGAAGGAAGGAAGGAAGGAAGGAAGGAAAGAAGGGTGGGAGGGAGGGAGGGGAGGAGAGAAATTTGGGGAAAAAAACTGTCAACAGTCCATATTTATAGACAATATCACTACCTAGACATCTATTCTATATGTAAACTATTAGAACTAACAGAGAATTCATAACATTTGTGAATACAAGATCAATATCAAATACCTTTAACACCTTTATATACAATCAAATGGAAAATGTAATAGAAGAAAAGCTCATAATCTCATTCACAATAACAAGGACTATAAGGTGTCTAAGAATAAATCTAACAACATTCTGAAGATCTTTTGGAAAAAAACTTTAAATTATTATTTTAGGAAATAAAATACCTAATTAAATGATGATATATAGTGGAAAATAATACTCAATAATTTAAATGTGATAATTCTCTATGAATTCATTTATAAACTCAATGCAATTTAATCAAAGGGCAAGTCTGGATTTTTGTGGAACTTGACAATACTATTTAAAAGTTAGTCCAGAAGAATAAAGGTACAAGAACAATGAAGACAACTTTGAAAAAAAAAGAAAGGATAGGAGGATCCTATGAGATAGAAAGAGATGAATAGATTAGAATAGCCTAGAAATACATACCTGTGTGTAAATTTGATATGGAGATAGCTTAGTAAATAAAGAGAGAGTGTGTAATTTAATAAATGGTGCTGAATTATTGTTATTTTTATTAAAAAATGAAATTGGATCTCTTCATCACATATATGAAATTAAAATTAAATTTTAAACTTTGAGATTAAAATATAGAATATCTTTATAGTCTTAGAATAGGAAAGACTTTGTTAAACAAAATACAAAAACACAAGAAAAGATTGATAAATTACTTTAAAATTAAGAAGTAGTGTTGAAACAATCATGCTATACAAAGTTATGAAAGAATCCATAACCTAGAAGAAGGCATTTACAATATACATCATGAAAAAAAAGGCTTAATATCCATAACCTTTATTAGGTTGGTGCAAAAGTAATCACAGTTTTTGCCATTGAAAGTAGTGGCAATGACAGCGATTACTTTTGCAACAACCTAATATCAAATTAGTAAGAAAGTGCTAGCTTAATAGATAAATGAACAAAGAAAAATTACAGAAAAGGAAATTTGTACAGTCAATAAATATATACATGTTCAATGTGAGTGATACAAGTACACAATGGTGTTCACCATTGGGAAGACAGGAGCATGGGGTCTTCAAATGTGGTTGTAATATTTTATTACTTTTAAAGATCTGAAGCAAATCTGGCAACATAGTAAGCTTTCATAGAGCTGAGTAGTTGGTAGTATTTTTCAAATAAAAAATAATGATTACAAGTATAAATATCAAATAAAAAGATTTTACTTTAAAAACTTGGCTGCTTCTAAATTCATATTCATACTGCTTACTTAGGAAAACTAACGTCTTCTAAAAGAGTGTTTTTTCTATGCAAACTGTGGCAATGAATCTTTAAGCATTTAACTGCTGTGGAAAATTTTTTAGGCATATGCTTTAATCGGCATCCTCTGCCAATGAGTTTTCTTTTCTTTCACATTACAAAGAATGTCAGTAGTGAATGCAATCATGTAACTCTACATTACTAGGGCTGAATCACAGAACCTGAGAATTGTCGGGGTTTTTAAAATACACATTTTAACTTTGAGCAAAAGAGCCCCCTGTTTCTGTGATGAATGAGATGTGGCATTTTCTGATCGGCAAGTGACCCACAGAAAGCACATGGAGAATGATCGTGTCACCATTCAACTTCATAATTAAGTGTAGTTTTGTTTGTGGCCTTAATTGCATTTGTTGGAAGCTGAGTCCTTGATTTCTTAATGATGTCTACATTTTTACTTGCCTATGTAAAACTGAATAAGAGGAGGAGGTATGTCTCCAAAGAAGTATAAGTTTGGGAGATTTGTTTGGTATAGATAAGCAGGGTGTTTATCCTATTCTTTAGCTGCCATAGTTCTCCCAGGGAAAAGCTGAGTCTTTGTATCATCTGGGCATTTAACGATGACTGAGAATTTGTCCTTCTAGCTAAATGCTGCTAATGTGATATTTCTCCCTTAACTGCCTTGCCTCTATTAATAAATGGGCCAATTTAAGTGTCCAGGTCCTTGACATATCTTTACATATACAGATGTTGCATCCTAGCACAATTATGACTGACATCTTCCTGCTAGAATAAAATAAATAATTTGGCACTTTGGGAGGCCGAGGCGGGTGGATCACGAGGTCAGGAGATCGAGACCATCTTGGCTAACACAGTGAAACCCCATCTATACTAAAAATACAAAAAATTAGCTGGGCATAGTGGCCGGTGCCTGTAGTCCCAGCCACTCTGGAGGCTGAGGCAGGGACAATGGCATGAACCCGGGAGGCGGAGCTTGCAGTGAGCGGAGATCACGCCACTGCACTCTATCCTGGGTGACAGAGCAAGACTCTGTCTCAAAAAAAAAAAAAAATTGAAAAAAAAATGTACATGACAGCGCTTTGTATGCTATAAACTGTTTTACAATGGTAACATAACAATCCTGGAAGTAGAGAAAAGACAAACACAGATTTAGAGTCATATTTTTGTAACTCCACGTCCCATTCCTTTAAAGGAAAAGAGGTGTTTAGTAGCTACTGTCTCTTTGAGCATAAAGCTTCCTTCAAGGAGAGGTAGGTGGAAGGAAAGGGTATGGTATTCACTATGGCCAAGCAAGCCCCAGTTTTCTCAGGAGAGTGAAACTATTGCAAGCCCACAAGAAATGTCTGGCGACAAGTGGGTTCCTGGAGTACCCATGGTCATTCCAAAAGCACAATCACATACTGATGACTACGTGGAGCTGGGAAGAGGAAGAGCCTATCCCCAGCATCCTTTCCACCGACTGGAATATGCTAGTCTGTGTGCCGAGACACTTGGTTCCACGTGCAACAAATGCCTGCCAGCACCAATGGGTTTGTAGAGCCAAAGATCTCCACTTCAATCACTAAAATATCTCTGGACATATTAACCCGAAGCTATTCACAATACTGATATTATTGGTGGACCCACAAGCTGACCATGATTCATAGCGTAGGCATGGCTTTGATAAAAGGCACAAAGAAGCTGACTCTTGGCATTTCTGCTTCAATCTGAAGTGGTGATACTCATTTTTATGACCTTACACATTAAACAAGGCCACAAAAATTCATTTTATGTCAGGTTTTCTCTCAGTAGCCCCAAATGATCTCAGTCCCAGGATAGATTGAGGTAGTGCCCTATAGGTGAAATATGTTTTAGCTCTCAATTATTATTATTATTATTATTATTATTATTATTATTTTGAGATGGAGTTTCGCTCTTGCCCAGGCTGGAGTGCAATGGTGAAATCTTGGCTCACCACAACCTCCACCTCCCAGGTTCAAGCAACTCTCCCGCCTCAGCCTCTTGAGTAGCCAGGATTACAGGCATGCACCACCACATCCGGCTAATTTTGTATCTTTAGTAGAGACAGGGTTTCTCCATGTTGGTCAGGCTGGTCTTGATCTCCCGACCTCAGGTGATCTGCCTGCTTCAGCCTCCCAAAGCACTGGGATTACAGGTGTGAGGCACCGTGCCCAGCCTAGCTCTCAATTATTATTTTTATTTTTGCTCTTAAAAATTATTTCTCTAAACCTAGAATGCACCCAAAACTATACAAAAACTTGAGCCAAAAGTCTTAATACAGACTTTGTGTCAGCTTTCACAAGCAGCTCTACTGATTCATTTTCTTTTCCACCTCCACTTCACATCACCTCTACATCGGTCCTAACTCCCCGCCTCCTGAGAAACCCTTTTCTTAGAATACAGCAGATGGTTTTTAGATGAAAAGACAGGAAAACAAATGCTAAACAGCAGAATGTTCTACCTTCTCAGGAAAATAAAGAGGGTACCTAGAGGAAAATTGAATAATACTGGTCTAGGATTGTTACCTAAGGCAGAGGAGGAAAAGAGGAGTCTCAGAGGAAAATATTGCTCATTTCTGTGCACTGGAAAATGTGTTGTTTGCCATTTGACGAGTCCGTTTAATACTGTAAGTTTACTTACTGACCCCCTTGAAAGTGCCAATTCTCTAAAATGATGTCATTTTCCTTAATTGAGACATGAATGAATGCATCAGGATTCAGAGGAGGTTGACCCTTCTGGAGTGCTAGTGCCTAACAGCACTTAACCTTAAAGTCAAGTTTAGGACCATAGGAAACCTCCATAATGAAGGCTAGTTATTGTTGATGCAGTCAGTCTCAGCTTCTTCACAGGATAACACCTTTGGACAGCAATAATAGGGAAAATTGTCTCTTGTGCTCAGTACTATATATCTACCTTCCTACATAATTTAAGTACTAATTTCCACTTCTTCGAGGTTACTGTGGCCAAAGTAGGGCTATTAAATGTGTTGTGTCTCCTCCTCCCCATCCCACTGCCTCCACCTTGGCCAATCTTCTTCCCTAGAGCAGCTCTCCTGTTACATCCAATCGGCCTGTGGCCCCTACTCTTTCCTCTTCCTGAGGCCATTCTTCCAGGCGACATCTTTTCTAACTTCCCCAATTAAATTTGCTAAACTTGTGGGAGATGTACCAATGACATGTGCCATAGTGGGAAGACAGGCTTTTGGTGGACAAACAGACCTGGAGTCAAAATTACCCCCTGCACAAAACATAATACCTCACCTACAACATTTTTCCCTCACCAGAGTGAATCATGACCACAGATCCTGGTGTCTTTGGTCCCCAACCCAGAAATCTAAAAGCCAGTCTGACCTGCATAATCCTAAACAAGTCAGCCCTTTGGAATGTGATGGTTAATTTTGGGGGTCAACTTGACTAGATTAAGGGATACCCAGATAGCTGGTAAAGGATCAATTATTCTCAATGCACCAGTAGGTACTGAGCCTGTCTCTCTTCTGCTGAAAGGAAAACCCAGGTGGATTTGCTTTTGATTAGCATGATAGGGCTGTTCCAGGTGTGTCTATGAGGGTGTTTCCAGAGGACATTGGTATATGAGCCAGTGGACTGAGTGGGAAGATCTGCCCTCAATGTGGACAGGTGCCATCCAATTGGATGGAGGCCTGAATGGAACAAAAAGATGAACAAAGGGCAAATGTAATCTCTCTTCCAGTGCCAAGACATTCTTCTTTTCCTGCCCTTGGGTATCAAAACACCAAGTTCTCTGGCCTTCGGACTCCAGGACTTATGTGACACCCACCTCCCCACCCGCATGCTGTTAGACCTTCAGCTTCTGACTGAGGGTTACACCATTGGCTTCCTTGGTCCTGAGGCCTTTAGACACGGGCCAAGCCATGCTATCCACTTTCCTGGTTCTCCAGCTTGCAGACAGCCTATCTTGAGACTTCCCAGCTTCCATAATCCAGGGTGCCAATTCCTCTAACAAATCCCTTTTTACGTATTACTGTCTATATTCTATAGTTTCTGTCTCTCTGGAGAAAGCTGACTAAAACAAGTCCCTTTCACATGACTAGAAAAGATCCTAAAATCCCATTTCTTTTTCAGAAATCTTCAAAACGTGTTCCTATGGCAAAATATTCTGCTCATTTTGACATTCTAAATGGCATAGACATTCATGTTACTACACATCAAAAGTGACTTATTCTAGTTTTGGGGGAGCCAAGAGTCCTTTTAACACACTCCTTTTAGCTCCATGGAAAAGATCCTCCCTTCTTTATGTAAATAATTTACTGATTGATCAAATCACCAGCCAATCTGTCTCCTCTCACTTGTAACTTTCTCACTTTATGTTGACTTGGTTAAAGGTCAAATAGGAAACTTTAATTAGTTCCAACCTCACAAGGTTAAAGATAAATTTATGAGTTTGTTTTTTTTCCCCCCAAATAGATGAAGTTCTGTCTCCTGGCTGCATTCTGCAGCTAGTAATTGATTTGTTTAGTTACATATAAAGAAGCTGAGCATTCTATATAACATATTGCTCTTCAATAGAACTCTCTATTATGATAGAAGTTTTTTATATCTATGGTAGCCACTATCCACCTGTGACTATTAAGGACTAAAAACATAGCTAGTATGACTGAGAACTACTTTTTAAATTGTACTTGCTATGGTTTGAATGTTTGTCCCCTTCAAAACTCATGTTGAAAGTTAATCTCCAATGTGGCAGAATTGACAGGCAGGGCCTTTAAGAGGTGAGTGGGTCATGGGGGCTCTGCCCTCATGAATAGATTAATTCATTCATGAATTAATGGATTAATATGTTAATGGATTAGTGGGTGCATGGGAGTGGGATTTGTGGCTTTATAACAAGAGGAAGGCAGACCCAAGCTAGCAAGCTTAGCTCCTAACCATGTGATGCCCTGAACTGCCTTGGGACTCTGCAGAGAGTCCTCACTTGCCAGAAGGCCCTCACCAGATGTAGCCCCTTGACCTTGGACTTACCAGCCTATATAACATAAGGAATAAATTATTTTTCTCTATAAATTACCCAGTTTCAGTTATTCTTTTAGCAGCAACAGAAAACAGAGTATGACAGTACTTAATTGTAATTAATTTCATTTTAAATAGCCACAGGAAACTAGTGCCTACTGTACTGTGCAGTGCAATGCCAGATTAATAATGGTGACAAGGTTCTATTTCCACTGGAAATAAAAACTTATTTTAAAAGTCCAAAATAATAATAATAGCCATCATTGCTATCACTGCTCATGTAGAGGGGACAATTAGAGATAATAAGTTAATTTAAGGATCCATATTTTCTTTCTTTAGTAGAACCCTAGTGAATAATCTAAAATCATGCCCTATTAGGGACAATGATAACAATGTATGGAAATTTTTATTCATAGAAGGCAGTATCACCAGTTAGAATGGCGATCATTAAAAAGTCAGGAAACAACAGGTGCTGGAGAGGATGTGGAGAAATAGGAACACTTTTACACTGTTGGTGGGACTGTAAACTAGTTCAACCATTATGGAAGTCAGTGTGGTAATGCCTCAGGGATCTAGAACTAGAAATACCATTTGACCCAGCCATCCCATTACTGGGTATATACCCAAAGGATTCTAAATCCTGCTGCTATGAAGACACATACACACGTGTGTTTATTGCAGCACTATTCACAATAGCAAAGACTTGGAACCAACCCAAATGTCCAACAACGATAGACTGGATTAAGAAAATGTGGCACATATACACCATGGAATACTATGCAGCCATAAAAAATGATGAGTTCATGTCCTTTGTAGGGACATGGATGAAGCTGGAAACCATCATTCTCAGCAAACTGTCACAAGGACTAAAAACCAAACACCACGTGTTCTCACTCATAGGTGGGAATTGAACAATGAGAACACATGGACACAGGAAGGGGAACATCACACACTGGGGCCTGTTGTGGGTTGGGGGAAGGGGGGAGGGACAGCATTAGGAGATATACCTAATGCTAAATGACGAGTTAATGGGTGCAGCACACCAACATGGCACATGTATACATATGTAACTAACCTGCACATTGTGCACATGTACCCTAAAACTTAAAGTATAATAATTAAAAAAAAAAGAAACGTAGGAAGCAAACAGATCCAGAATTCAGGGAATACACCACATATGATAAATGATATCTAGCTGTCTTTCTCCACTAAAAAATACAATTATAGTAATTTAATAGCCTAAAAAAAAAAAGAAGGCAGTATAACATAAAAGGGCACAGTCTCTGGACCTAGACTTCCTTATGAGCTGTGTATCTTAGCCAAGTTCATAACCTGTTGTGCCTTATTTCCCTCAACAGTAAGATTGGGACAATAATAATGCTGTTAATCCATATAAAATACTTAGAACAGAGACTTGCACATGATAAGTACTCCATAAATGTTAGCTGTCATCCTCCTTAAAGAATAAAGACAGCCCCAAATCTGTATTAACCCTGGCATCGGACATGACCGATTTCTTTCTCTCAAAGGATTCAAGTCACATCAGAAACATATGATGTCTGTGGTCTAAGGAAGTTTGACATTTAATAAATGTCAAGTGGCATTCTATCAAAAGACTTCCCACGGTAATTGTCAATTAGTTATTCAAGGGCCTGTCGATAGAATTTTCCCACATCTGGTTGAACATGAGCACTCCATTAGCAAAAGCATTTACAGAGGAATCATGACGCACTGAACCCCTTCTTTCATCTAGGAAGAACATTTCCTTAGATTTAATCAGTCTTAACCAGAAACTACAGACATTCAAGTAGAGATGTAAGGAAAATTTTAATGGGGTTACAAATTCCTCAGAAAATATTATCAGAAATATTGTTTGTAATAAATCAAAAGCTAATTTTGCCACAATGTAAACTTCATTAATATATTATAATACTGCTTAAAATGGCTTTACTCTATAAAAAGTAATGCAATTTAAAAAGAAACACAAATTTTAAAATAATTTTGTTCACATTTTTCTCAGTTTTTGATCTCCTAGTTTTTTCCAACTCAAAAATATTACTTTCAAACCTTTATTTTCCTTAGAAAACAAGTAAAAATAATGCTATGGGAGTTAATAAATAAGGTTGTCATTAGAAACACCTAGAAATTCTAGAGAAGAAATCTGACTTGTGATGTCATATTTGTTAGGTAATTTTAAAATATGGTTTCTTCCTTATAGTTTCCCCACTGGACAAAATGACTTCTATATGGTGGACATTGAGAAGAAAGGAGTAATCTACACATCTCTCCTCCTGGTTCTTATCCCCACCCCATTTCCTCCAGCCAGGGAGATCTTCCGAAGGAGCATTGATTGGGATGAGAGGAAACAGATCCTATTCCTTTCCTCTAACTTCCTGGCCTTCAGCAACCCACTCCACCTTAAAACCTGGTTCCTCAGTTGAAAATTAGTAATTGGCAATGTGGTAATTTCCAAGATCCCTTCTGATTCTAACAGTCTGTAAACTTAAAATTTATAGAAAATCTCTTAATTAGCTTCTATTTATCAGCTAATTTAGGTATCATTTCTATTTTCCCTTCAAATGAGTTCTGTTCTTATAACTACATCTGCATGAGATGTAGCCCAGCCTAGTCAACTATGATGCCACTCTTCTGGATCTTCTCTTCCAAGCACTCCCTAGTCTTAGAATAATGGAGTATAATACCCCACAAGAGCAGCAGCGTTTTAGGAGCAGTTGATTAAGTGTTGAGGTTACGTGACGTCTGTTAGACTATACTACGTGGAAGGATGAATATGGGTAAACAACATTTTAATATCACCAACTGATTATTTTTACAACTGATTATTGTAAAAAATGTCTACTGTTTAATTTTTTCAGTACCATATGCTTGGCATAAGGTAGAAGCAATCGAAACTAAGAAGCTGTCTTGTATTTATGAACCTCTAAAAGTGGGCCTAAGAGTGCTTTGAAAACTTGCAAGCTCCATGGAACAACCTCAGAGAAGCCGAGTGATCTCTTCCAGTCCCAGGCACAGTCAAAGACACGGCCTCCTGCAATTATTTCCCTGACTCCTAGACCCTTCATTACCCTACACTAGGAAGCTGGGAACACCCATTCTCTATGATTCACACCCATTTTCTGTAACTAGCCTCTGGTCTGGCTTGCCCTTAGTCACACCTCATCTTGTACCGTGGTTCCAATAACTGTATCAAGATCTTGTCCTCAGGTGTTCTCCTGAATTCTTAGCTGGCTGTTAGGACTGTCCCTGTCCACCACACCTTCATAGCTAGCTGAGAAGTGGAGTCACTTCTCAGCAGTTTGGATACCTGTGCTCTTGTCTTGCTTTTCAAACTCTTCAGCTATTATTATCCTCCCTCTGAGTCCCTGGTCCAAATCTGTCCTTCACACCTGTGCTTGTGTTAAAAGAGCATAAATAACAATGAGTCTAGCCCTGCCAATTCAGAGTGACATCTCTTAGATGCCTGGCACTGTGCTGGGATTTGGGGTACAATAACAAATAAAGCATTGTTCCTGTCTGGAGTTGCTAACAGTCTAGAGCCAGGGTTCCCTGTCTGTGGCTTCAGGGTCATCAGAGGTTCCTGAAAAGTCACATGTGCTCTGGGCATTTTCAACCATAGTGTTGGTTCTGGGGTTTGAGGTTTTGTGTTTTTTAATCTGTGTGTGTGTGTAGTCTCTTTCTTGAGGACACAGCATACACTGTTTAATAAATATGATTCAATAATAATAATTGAGTTTGGAGTTCTTTCTGACTTTTTCAGAGAACATTCTACTTTTAAATGAAGGCATTGTCATTTTCATTTCTTTTTAAATCTTCAACACTTTAAATACTCTTAACAGTAGACTTGTGTTACATGATTAAAATGTTGTAAGTCATTTGATACATTGTCCCCAGATGAGAGATGTAAAATAGGATGTTTGTCCACAAATCCTCTTCCAAAACTTAGCAAAGAAGTGGGTTGGAAGGAGCAGTACAGTTTGCCAGTTCTCTGGATGTATTTATTTAGTTCATCTGCTTGCAAAGCATTTCTGTATCTCATTTGTTTTTATTCCAGGAGAAGACTGACAAATGAGTTATAAAATTCCCGCTATATACATGAAGAAACTAAGGATTAGTGAGGTCAGAGAATCTCCCAGAAATAACATATTTGTCAGTGGCAGTGTTGATTCCAGGGATTGAAAATCTAGCATGGGTGGGCCATGTGTGTGTATGCGGGTCTTTCCAGTTCCGCTTCCGGACACTGCCCATTCTTTGTCTATCGCATGGGTTGGGTGGTCTCTATGGTCCTTCGGGCCCATCATCCAGATATCCAGATAGCCAGCCTCCTGTTCATTTGTTCTCCACTTTCTTCCCACTTCTATGTCTAGCACCAACTACACTTTGATTGTTAGGCCTTCCCATGTCCCTGAGACATGGGCAATCAGACCCCCCAGGAGAGCTCCCCAAGATGCTCAGAATCCTACTCCTAAATCATTCTAAGGAACCTGAGAGGAGGAAGAGTCCAGGAACTCAGAGCTCATATCCCTTCCTATGCAGATAAACTCAGTAACGCACGTCTACATAAAGGTGGGACAAAATTCCCAGCAGCAGGGAGAAGACTCAGCAAGGCCCTGGTGGGGGCAATTCTAGGCGGACATGAGTCACTGACGCCGATGCACTGACCTCACTGGGCAGCGCACCCCTGAGCACTCAGCCACACCCACAGCCCCTTTGCCTCTGCATCACAGGGGAGAAGCAGGTGGAGAGGAAAAAAGCACAGAAACATGTCTGGCCCTGACCACAGGGCACAGCTTCCTGAAAGAAAAAAAACTTGGATTGTTCATAGGAAATAATGGAACAAGCATTAGTTAATCTAATTATTGTATTTAAAACAAACAAACAAAAACAGAGGGTTTCCCAAATGATTTCTTTGCTGACTTCTCACTTGGGCTGAGAGACCCAGGAAGAAACAATAAGTATGTCACAGTCCAACAGGGTTTGGCTCACAATCTGATAAAAATGAGTGTCCATGCCTACAATAACGGCTAATATTTATTGTGTGTGTACCAGATGCCAGACATGTTCTAAGTGTGTAATCTCATTTTGTCCTCAAATAACCCTAGAAATTGCCATTATTTCCAATTACAGATACAAATCTATTTGGGAATATTCTGGGTATTGACTACCATTTGGTCTAAGGCTTCTACATGTTTTTCAACTTGGAGAACATTTTGGAAATTTTTTTTCTCAGTCACTCTTCAAAACACAAGATGTCTTAGCCCATTATTTATGCTGGTTCTATAAGAGTAAAATAAGTTCTGCCCTGGGGAGAGGGACTTCTAAAAGTGTGAGAAATAGCAAAGACAGGAGGTTGTCACTCAAACAAATAGATATGCTAAAGCTTCCAGCAGAGACAGACTAGCAGGTAGTGGAATAATAATTAATATTTTATTACTCTCAGAGCTTCATTCTTTCATTAATGTTTGAATAAGATAGGTCTGTTTTATAATGTTTTCTTATGTGTGTTTCTGGGTCTACTTACTTCTCCTGTATGTTTTGTCTTTTTTCCCCCCTTTCAGGTTTTTTCCTTCTTGTTTCTGTCATTCAGTTTGAGGTAGCCTTTTGGGTCTCTTTTTGCTTTGAAGATTATCTCTTTTTTTTTTTTTTTTGATCCTTGCTTTTTGTTGGAAGAGTCTTTACCTCTATCATTGTCATTTTTTAAAGTTATGTTATTTTTCCATTTCTCTCTTTTCATCCACTTAGCCAGTTGTGATCTCTTTTCAGTCATTCTGTTTTTAATTACAAGCTTCCTCGAGTGGTGCTTTTTCTCTGCTCTCCTTCATAATTTTCCTTTATCTCTTCATAACTTATTTTTTTCTATAATTAAGGGGCAGCTTATCTAACTATTCAAGTATTTATGATTTCTCCCTAATTGGTCCTTCTTTCTCCTTTCCTTGGGATCTTCCTCCAGTACTCAATTTGGTACTGCACTGAGTTGAAACAGAAGGATCTCACAATTTTTCCATTACCCAGTCATTCTCTGTTTTTCAGAAACAAGTTCATGAAATTACCTACTGTGCCTTAAGGCTATAATTCTCCCTTTAGCTTAGATTAAAATGTGACAGGTGTAGTTGGAAGTTACCTACATTAATCACA
The DNA here is from genome assembly GCF_006542625.1 of Nomascus leucogenys. NCBI lineage: Eukaryota > Metazoa > Chordata > Mammalia > Primates > Hylobatidae > Nomascus > Nomascus leucogenys. Next base: position 74,873,877 of record NC_044387.1, on the reverse strand, counting down.
GACAGAATATAAGGAACAAAGTGCATCAGGAGGTAAGGACTGGAGTGCAAGAGCTTCTAATTAGCGAAAGCAAGGTACTTATGTGTGCAGAGAGTCAGAAAATGGTCGTCTCAATCAATGATGTGGGGGATGAGCTGGAGTTTCCTTTGTCTCCCTGAAGTTGTAAATCTTTGAAAACAAAAGCAATTTTGAAAAATATAGTTAAAAATGTTTATGGGGGTCTCACTGCCTTTTTTTGGAGACAATTTTCCAGGCCACCTTGCATTTGTTTGGTTCTTATTTCCAAAAGGCATCAGCATTATCTCAATTCATCTTATTAATACTCTAAGAAAAAAAAAAAAAACACTGTACTGAAATTACCCAGTTCACAGGTGAGCTTTCTCAGGGATGGAGTTTCACTTGTTCAATCTAATGTAAGATTTAATAACAAACAACGTTTTCGGTCTGTGTCTGTTGAGCTCTGTGCTTTCTCAAGATTTAGTTCCCTGCCACTCTCCTTATCTTCCCTACACACTCCCTGCTTCAGTATTCCTGTTTTCTCTCCTTTTATAACTTTTGGAATCTTTCATATTTTATCACTAGAGAAACAGGATGATATGAACTAACTGAGAGAGAAGAAAATAGTCACCACTTTCATGTGTTCAAATGAAGTTGACCATACTCGATATATCTAAACCTCGCCTAGCAATTATTCAGATACAAAGATACTATCTCTGAGGGGTTCATTAAAAATTCAGTTGAGGCCGGGTGTGCTGGCTCACACCTGTAATCCCAGCACTTTGGGAGGCTGAGGCGGGCGGATCACAAGGTCAGGAGATCAAGACCATCCTGGCCAACATAGTGAAACCTCGTCTCTACTAAAAATACAAAAAATTAGCTGGGCGTGGTGGTGCACGCCTGTAGTCCCAGCTACTCAGGAGGCTGAGGCAGGAGACTTGCTTGAACCAGGGAGGCGGAGGTTGTAGTTAGCCGAGATTTTGCCACTCCAGCCTGGGTGACAGAGCGACACTGTCTCAAAAACAAACAAACAGAAAACAACAACAACAACAACAAAAACAAACAAAAATTCCATTGAAGAAAACAGATAAATCAAGGATGAAAATGACAGTGAAGGCAGGTCTGGCCCACTGTTTGGTAGGGAGGAAGTCTAACAGCCTCGCCTAGTGAGAAGGCTGAGGAACAGAAGGCCAAATACTTATTTTAGGTATTATTTTGTCTGCCTTTATTGCTCTTAACACCGCAGACTTCTCTAGCAACAGCAGCAGCTATGACCCTCCCCAGGCTCTGGAATACTCAGAAATCTAAACTCTGCCTCCTACTGCTTCTGTGTGGAGAGAAAAGCAACTGAACATTCCCCAGAAAGCTTCTTATCACAAGTGTCTAAAAATTCTTTGAGTGTGCTCTCAAGATATACTATCATGTGTCAACTTCCCTGTTTACTTTCTCAGAGCCTCAAGGGACTGAAACCTGTGGTTTTGTGAAACACTTACAATTCCTTTCTTACTATCATTATCCATAAGCTTGTGCTCAAGGTCACCCGTTTCACTGTTCACGTTTACTTTCAGCTACGCCTGAAATGATACCAAAGAGATGGAAGGAAGCTTCTGGCTTTATCCCAAGTGAAGCAGGCACCTCCCTGTTTTAGCATATGATTCTGCTTAGCTTCCTATAGCTCGTCTTTCATCCATTTGACTTGCTCGCTCACTCACTTGCAGTTGTAGGCATTAGCTTTATCATCCTTTGGTGAGGATGAGGGTGAAAGTGAGTGTGAGAGAGTATGGAAAATGGATAGGAATGGAGGAACAACTGAGCAGATATGCTCTCTGGCCACCTAGTCTTCATAAAAAATTTGATAGCCTCTACCCAGAAGAATATGAATCATTCTACTATAAAGACACATGCACACATATGTTTATTGCAGCACTATTTACAATAGTAAAGACATGGAACCAACCCGAATGTCCATCAATGACAGACTGGGTAAAGAAAATGTAGTACATATACACCATGGAACACTATGCAGCCATAAAAAGGAATGAGATCCTGTCCTTTGTAGCAACATGGATGAAGCCATCATCCTCAACAAACTAACACAGGAACAGAAAACCAAACACCGCGTGTTCTTACTCATAAGTGGGAGTTGAACAATGAGAACACATGGACAGAGGGAGGGGAACATCACACACCAGAGCCTGTTGGTGGGTGGGGGTTGAAGGGAGGAAACTTAGAGGAGGGGTCAATAGGTGCAGCAAACCACCATGGCACACGTATATCTATGTAATGGCTTATGTAACAAACCTGCGTGTTCTGCACATGTATTCCCCCTTTTTTTAGAAGAACTAGAGAAAAAGTAATAAAATAAAATAAAAAATTTGATAGCCCCATTGCACTACTTGATGGGAGAGGCCAGCTGGGATGGCAGAGGGTCTGTGGTCTGTGGTCATAATTCTTGGTCTAATCTAAGTTGATGAAAACTGCTCTTGGAAATATTTATTAATAGTTCTGAAGCTAACTTGAATAACAAATCTGGTGTGAAAATAGATCTTATCCTGTTTCCCTGTCATCAGTCACTTTTCTGATTTCATCCTGGAATACAAACATATCAGATAAATTTAGTCTGTCTAAGGAGAAGCATTATATGTTTTTAATGACCAATAACAATTTATCTTGAGAAATCTGTTTTCCACAAACTGATGTAGCCCAGTAAATGGCTAAGGGAATTGTATTTTTTCATAACCAACAACTCTCTCGGTGATGCTTTTCCAAATAGGTGCACAAACCAAGAAAAATATTTCATAAATATTATTGAAAAATCTAGTTTTCTGAGACAATGAAAACATTTGATTTATTTAAATTAAAGCAGAATGGCAGTGGCTTGCGTTTAATTCATGTTGTGTATGAAATTGAAGCAATGTGTTCGTCTTGATTTTTCATGCTCATTGTCCCTCTCTTTAAATGGTCAACTTCGGTTGCCTATTATTTGCTCAAGTTGTTTACCTTTGAGTATGTTTTTGACCAACAATCAAATAAGTGTATTGAAATGCCATAGTTTAACACATGGTTAGTAGTCTCCTTTAGAAAATCCATTTGTCCTCACGGAGTATTTACAGCCCCCAAAAGATGTTATTTTCTTTGATAATGAAACAATGTTGTGCTTAGGAATTTGGGAATGGGAATAGACTGTTTGCTAGCACCCAAAATGCTAAAATTGAAAGAATCCTCATAAATATTTAGAAGCTAGCATATGCAGTCACTTAAAGTGTGGTGTATAGGTACATTCCATGAATTTCAGAGTCAGCTTGGCAAAGGAAGATGACTGATTAACACATGTTCCAAGTAATTTTGTAAACTGATACTGATCACTTCTAAACTCCCCTTAAACTTCACAAATTTGAGACGTGTGGAAAGGTATATAGAAGTATCTTAATTTTGGAGATAAAAATCTTCATGTTTTTACAACAAACTCTGCAAGTAAAACTGATAGTTTATGTTAAAATGTCGTTTTTTGCAACTAGCACAAGACTAAAAAGTGTCTTAAATACCTCAAAACAGGTGACTATATAAGAAACCCTGTGCCACAGAAATGAATATGTAGAAATGTGTTTTACCAAAATCAGGGTTATATGAATATATTTTCTTTTCTTTCTTTTTTTTTTTTTTTTTTTTTTTGAGATGGAGTCTTGCACTGTCGCCTGGGCTGGAGTGCAGTGGTGCGATCTCAACTCACTGCAACCTCTGCCTCCCAGGTTCACACCATTCTCCTGCCTCAGCCTCCTGAGTAGCTGGGATTACAGGCGCCCACTACCACGTCCAGCTAATTTTTTGTATTTTTAGTAGAGACAGGGTTTCACCACGTTGGCCAGGCTGGTCTGGAACCCCTGACCTCGTGATTCACCTGTCTCGGCCTCCCAAAGTGCTGGGATTACAGGCGTGAGCCACCGCGCTCAGCTATATGAATGTATTTTCTAAGTGTGCCTTAAGTTGTACATGTCAACAACATTATTTATAATTAAGGCAGCATTTATATATGTTTTTCTTTTATAGAAAAAGGTCATCATCACACACAAGGCTAAATTATAAGGAATTTATAGAATAATTCTTAAGGAAATATTATTTTTTTCTTTTACATAGAACATGTAAAATAGTATTATTTATAAGTGAAATGAGGTGAAATAAATTATAGTTCTCAGTAGGCTTGCACTAAAAACCCCAAAGACCTTTATATTACAGGAACCTGCTAGTCCTGAAAATGAAAGGCAAGCTAAAAGAATCTTTACTCTTTCAGCTCCCTTAGTTTGGAAAATGTAAAAACTGCTCTGAAAATAGAGTATTTTATTCTTAATAGCCCAAAACATTTTCAATGAGGAAATGATTTTCAATATTCTATTAAACAGGAATCATGGGAGGGATGTTTATGCAAAATTCTGGATTAGTAGAGTACAAATTAAATAGTAATTATAGTAAAACAGAAACAGATTGTCCAATCATAATTCTAGAGGTACTTTAAAAATTCAGCCACAAAGCAAGATTTGGGAACATGTTGTGATTATTGAGTGACTGTGTGGATAGCAGCTGTCTTCTGAGTTTGGAAGGGGCTAAATGTCTGAGTTCCCAAAGCTTTACTTGTCATAGGATGCCACATTGAAATGGCTTATCAATCTTTCCCCAGAATTTAGTTCAAGAGGAAGATGACTATGAACTTCAGAGTAAAAATGAGTAGCCAAGCTTTCATCATGGGAGAAAGAAAAGATTTATAACCAGACACATATGATAGTCATTTACTGTATTATTAATGCTTTTGAACCTAAGTAAATTTAGCATTGCAGATATCACACAAAGAAGGAATCCTTCTTTGGGCTGGAATGAACTCAGAGAAAGGATCCATGGATTACCCTGGTGAACCTGATACTTTACTCTGGACAATTTTTCCTGTCACTCCCTATTTATTGCCACGTTGTCCTCCTTTATCCTTCCATTGTGAATCACACAAGCTCATATCATGGATGTAAGAGGAAAATAACACCTCTGATCTCAGGCTAAGCTCTGAATTAACCAAGATATACAGCAGGACTCTTGTGGATAGAGATCAATAGGTCTAATTTAATAGTAACAAAGCTATTTGTTCAATACAGTTAGATGTACCCAAAAATGGGCTTGATAACGTTATTCAAAATTAAATACCCCAGAACATAAATTTTCTGCAAGCAGACACCTCCCCCAAAAGAAAGCAGAAGCCCAGTCTGTCTACGGAACTCAGCAATCATCCTAAATGGTAAAGAGAACTCAAGAGTGTTACTCTAATTCACTGGTTCTCAAATGTGTTATGGGGCCAAGGGACCCATAAACCCTTACCAGGAATCCACAAAGTCAGAACTACTTTTATAATGACACCATTGCCTCTTTCACTCCCATTTTCTTACAAATATATAGTTGGGTTTCCAGAGGCTATATGACACATAATATTGTAACAGATTGAATGTAAAATTCAGAATCCATCTGATTCCCGTTAAAGACATTCATTAAATTGATTTTCAAAAATGTAAAACAATGCCACTTTTCTCACTAGGTTATTTCTTGAACTATTTTAAAAGCTTTTAGTTTGGGACATCATTTTAAGCTTACGGAAGAGTTACAAAGATAGCGCAAACAGTTCCAGTATACCCTTCACCCAGTTTCCTCTGTCAACATTTCATATAATCATAATGCAGCTACCAAAACTAAGGAATCAACATTGATATAATACTACTAACTGAATTACAGAATTTATTTGGATTTCACAAGATTTTACATTAACATAGAAATTAAATATTTCCCAGATAAGCAATTGCTAAGAGAGTTCATTACCACTAGACAGGCCTTACAAGAGATGCTTAAGGGAGTTCTAAACATAGAAATGAAAAAAGGAGGCCGGGCGCGGTGGCTCACGCTTGTAATCTCAGCACTTTGGGGGGCCGAGGCGGGCGAATCATGAGGTCAGGCGATCGAGACCACGGTGAAACCCCGTCTCTACTAAAAATACAAAAAATTAGCCAGGCGTGGTGGCGGGCGCCTGTAGTCCCAGCTACTCGGAGAGGCTGAGGCAGGAGCATGGCGGGAACCCAGGAGGCGGAGCTTGCAGTGAGCCGAGATCGCGCCACTGCACTCCAGCCTGGGTGACAGAGCAAGACTCCGTCTCAAAAAAAAAAAAAAAAAAAAAAAAAAGAAATGAAAAAAGGGCACCTGTTACCACAAAAACTCACGTAAGTACACAGCCCACAGACCTTATAAAGCAACTACACAATCAAGTCTACAAAGCAACAAGGTGACAACACCACGACAGGAACAAAACCACACATATAAATATTACTCTTGAATATAAACAGTCTAAACACACCACTTAAGACACAAAGCGGCAAACTGGATTGAAATAAAGCAAGACAGAACCTTCTGCTGTCTTCAAGAGACGCATCTCACATGCAATGACACCCAAAAGCTCAAAGTAAAGAGATTAAGAAAGATCTGTCATGAAAATGGAAAACAAAAAAAAGCAAGAGTCGGCCGGCGGCAGTGGCTCACGCCTGTAATCCCAGCACTTTGGGAGGTCGAGGGGGGCAGATCATGAGGTCAGGAGATTGAGACCATCCTGGCTAACACGGTGAAACCCCATCTCTACTAAAAATACAAAAAATTAGCCGGGCGTGGTTGCGGGCACCTGTAGTCCCAGCTATTCGGGAAGCTGAGGCAGGAGAATGGCATGAACGCGGGAGGGAGGTGTAGCTTGCAGTGAGCCGAGATCGCGCCACTGCACTCCAGCCTGGGAGACAGAGCAAGATCTCAAAAAATAAAAAATAAAAAAGAGCAAGAGTCACTGTTCTTGTATTAGATAAAACACACTGTAAACCAACAATGGTAAAAAAGGGAATTACACAATGATAAATAGTTCAATTCAACAAGAAGACTTACTTATCCTAAGTATACATGCACCCAACATTGGAGCTCCCAGGTTTATGAAACAATTACTTCTAAACCTAGGAAGAGACTTAGATAGCCACACAATAACAGTGAGGAACTTCAATACCCCACTGACAGCATTAGACAGATCATCAAGTTAGAAAACTAACAAAGTAATTCTGGACTTAAAAATTGAACACTTAACCAATAGGACCATATAAATATATAAAGAATATTCCACCCAACAACTACAGAATATAAATTATTCTTATCTGCACATGAAACATACTCTAAGATCAACCACATATTCATTCATAAAAAAGACTCAATAAATTCAAAAAAACTGGAATTATAACAAGCATATTCTCCAACCACAGTGGAATTAAAATAGAAACCAACAATAAAAGAATTCTCAAAGCCACACAATTACATGGAAACTAAACAACTTGCTCCTGAATGACTTTTGGATACACAAAAAATAAGGCAGAAATTTAAAAATTCTCTGAAATAAATGAAAATAGAGGCATTACATACCAAAACCTCTAGGATGTATCTAAAGCAATGTTAAGAGGAAAGTCTATAAAGTTAAAAACCTACATCAAGAAGATAGAAAGATCTCACATTAACAGTCTAATATCATATGTAAGGAACTAGAAAAGAAAGAATAATCCCAAAGCTAGCAGAAGAAAAGAAATAACTAAAATCAGAGTCAAATGAAACAAAATCAAGACTCAAAAAACCATACAAAGTATCAACAAAATAAAAAGTTAGTTATTTGAAAGGAAAAACAAGATTGATAGACCACTGGCTAGATTAACAAAGGAAAAAAAAAAGAGAGAAGATCCAAAGGAGTACAAGCAGAAATGACAAAGAACAGATTACAAATGATCCCAGAGAAATTCAAAAGATCCTCAGAGACTATTATGAATACCTCTATGTGCGCAAACTAGAAAATCTAGAGAAAATGAATACAATCATGGAAACACACAGTCTCACATGATGGAATAGGAAAAAATTGAAACCTTAAACAGATTAAGAATGGTTATGAAATTGAATCAGTAATAAAAAACCTACCAAACATAAAAGCTCTAGATTAGATGGATTAATAGGCAAATTCTACCAGTGAAAAGCTGGTACCAAGCCTACTGAAACTATTCCAAAAAATCAAGGAGGAAGGATTCCTCTCTGTATTAGTCCATTTTCACACTGCTGATAAAGACATACCTGAGACTGGGTAATTTATAAAGAAAAAGAGGTTTAATGGACTCACAGTTCCACGTGGCTGGGGAGGCCTCACAATCATGGCAGAAGGCAAAATGCATGTCCTACATGGTGGCAGTCATGAGAGAGAATGAGAAACCAAGCAAAAGAAGTTTCCCCTTATGAAACCATCAGATCTCATGAGACTTATTCACTACCAAGAGAACAGTATGGGGGAAACCACCGCCATGATTCAATTATCTTCCACTGGGTTCCTTCCACAACAGGTGGAAATTATGGAAGCTACAATTCAAGATGCAATTTGGGTGGGGACACAGCCAAACCATATCCCTAACCCATTCTATGAAACCAGTATCATCCTAATACCAAAATCAGTGAAAGAGACACACAAAAAAGAAAACTGCAGGCCAATAATCCTAATAAAATCCTCCACAAAATATCAGCAAATCAAATCCAGCAGCATATCAAAAAGTTATTTCACTATGATCAAGTAGGCTTCATTCCTGGATTCAAAGTTGGCTCAACATACACAACTCAATAAATATGATTCACAACATAAACACAAGTAAAAACAAAAAAGATATGATCAACTCAATAGATGCCAAAAAGCATTCAATAAAAATTCAATGGCCCTTCATGATAAAAAAAAAATCAACAAATTAGGCATTGAGGGAACATACCTCAAAATAATAAGTCATTGATGACAAACCCATAGTCAACATCATACTGACTGAGAAAAAGCTGGAAGCATTTCCCCTAAAAACTGGAACACAAAAAGAATGTCCACTCTCACCACTTGTATCAACATAGTACTGGAAGTCCTAGCCAGAGCAATCAGGCAAGAGAAATAAATAAAAGCCATCTAAGTAGGAAAAGAGGAAGTCAAATTATCTCTCTTTGTTGATGATATGATTATTTACCTAGAAAACACTGAAGGCTCCACCAAAGGGCACCTAGACCTGATAAACAACTTTAGTAACATTTCAAGATACAAAATCAACATACAAAAATCGACTTTTCTGTACACCAATAACATACAGGCTGTGAGCCAAATCAAGAACATAATCTCATTTACAATAGCCACAAAAAAATAAAATACCTTATATAGCTAACCAAGGAGTTGAAAGATCTTTACAAGCAGAACTACAAAACATGGCTGACAGAAATCATAGATGACACCAAAAAAATGGAAAAATATTCCATTCTCATAGATTGGAAGAATCAATATCCTTAAAATGACCATACTGCCCAGAGCAATCTACAGTTCCCATGCTACTTCTATCAAATTACCTAGGTCATTTTTTTCACAGACTTAAAAATAAAACTATTCTAAAATTCATATGGAACCAAAAAAGAGCATGAATAGACAAAGTAATCCTAAACAAAAAGAACAGAGCCAGAGGCTTCACATTATCAAATTTCAAACCATACTGTAAGGCTACAGTAACTAAAACAGCATGGCACTGATACGAAAATAGACAGAGCAATGGAACAGACTAGAGAATCCCAAAATAAAGTCATGTGCCTACAGGCATCTGATCTTTGACAAAATCAACCCATAAAAAAACAACAGGAAAAGGATCCCCTAGTCAATAAATATTTCTGGGAAAACTGGCTAGCCATATGCAGAAGACTGAAACTGAACCCCTACAAATGCAGAAATTAACTCAAGGTGGGATTAAACACTTAAATGTAAGACCTCAAACTATGAAAATCCTAGAACAAAACCTAGGAAGTATGTGTCCAGAAATTGGCCTTGGCAAAGAATTTATGACTTAGTCCTCAAAAGCAGTTGCAAAAAACCATATCCAGTGCCCTTCATTCCTGCATGTAGGTACATATTTCCCTCCGGTATTATTTTCCCACTGCCTGATGGACTTTATAATTTCCTGCAAATCGGGTATGCTAATAATGAATATTTTCAGTTTTTGAATGCCTGCAAAAGTATTAATTTTGTCTTCATTTTAAAAGATGTATTTTTTTCAGCATATAATTCTAAGTTGGATTATTTTTGATGAAAAATATACTGTCATTTTCAGTATGAATTATATCATACTGCTTCATTGTATGCCTAGTCACTTTTGATTAGATATAAACATTGTGAATCTTACCTTGTTGGGTGCTGGATATAATATATAATATAACTTAAAATATTTTATATTATTTTTAATAAGTAGATTAGATAAATTTTATATTTTTATAATATTTTAAGTTATATTAATATAATATTTTTAAATAACTAATATAACTTAAAGTATTTTTAAGCTTTGTTCTGAGATGCAGTTGAGTTTCTCGTTAATAGCTTAACCCTTTTGAGGTGCACTTTTCATCTTTTTTTAAGGGAGATCAAAGGAACTTTTAGTCTAGGGTTAATTTTTCCTTAGTACTGAAGCTATATACTTCTAAGTACCCAGTGTCTACATATTACAGAATTATTTTTCCACTTTGACTCATGGGGACACTAACTACTGCCAGCCAGGTGTGAGTCTCATGAATGGTTCTGGGTGTTCCTTTCAGATAGTTCTTTATCAGTGTTGTATTCTTTTTTATGTATGCTCATTAACACTCAGATGAAGACTTGAGGGAGCTGTCTGCACATTTCTGATACCCTGTCTCTGTGTAAATGAACTTCTATTTATATTTTGTACTCTACCATATTAACTTGAAAATAGATCATAGACTTAATTATAAAACTTAGAAAGGTAAAATTCACTGTATTTAAATCATAATTTAAAAATCAAAAAAGAAAAATTTTATTATGGTAAATATTGTAGATTGAACCCACAATAACAAGAGTTCTTTTTGGTTTTAAGAATTGTTAAGAATGTAAAGGGCTCCTAAAAGCAAAAACGATTAAGTACCAGTGATCTACTGGAACTTCTTACACAGGCACAAATGAACGGTGGGGAGTATGTTCCTCTCAAATAGTTCTCTTCATTATTTATTCTCCAGGGCTTATGGATACTCTTTTCTAATAATAATGATTATCATTTTTTTTTTTTTTTTGAGAAGGAGTTTCACTCTTGTTGCCCAGGCTGGAGTGCAATGGCACAATCTTAGCTCACCACAACCTCCACCTCCCAGGTTCAAGCAATTCTCCTGCTTCAGCCTCCTGAGTAGCTGGAATTACAGGCATGCACCACCACACCTGGCTAATTTGTTTTTTTTTTGTTTGTTTGTTTTTGTTTTTTTTTAGTAGAGATGGGGTTTCTCCATGTTGGTCAGGCTGGTCTCGAACTTCCTGACCTCAGGTGATCCACCTATCTCAGCCTTCCAAAGTGCTGGGATTACAGGAGTGAGCCACCGTGCCTGGCAATGATTATCATTTTTAAATGCTTCCGTGAGTCTCACAGGCACTGCATATAGTATCACATTTAATCCTTATGCAACCATATATATTAACCTCTTGCAAACAAGAAAAATGGGTGTCAAAATATTAATTAATCATCCAAGGCCACATAAATCACAAAATTGGAATTCAGTCCAATCCTGTCCGATTCAAAAGCCCGTGTTTCTCCACTACATCAGGGACAGGGTAAAGTGATCAAATAATGCCCTTAGCTCAGGAGCATTGCTGAAGTCAGGTCAGAGTTACCTCTTTTGCCTGTCCGTTGTGAGGGACTAGCTTCCAGAATAAGAAATGGATAGGGCGATACCAGGTGGTATTTGGGCCTAGAGTTGCCTGGGGTGGCCTGGGAAGATCCCACTGCGTTATTTGAAGGATGAAGGAGGATAGAGGGGGAAGTTTAGGACTCTAAGATATCTCCCCTTTTGCCAAGGGTCTGAAGATCACAGATAAAGGAATAGGTGCACAATGACCACAGACTTTGTGAGGATCTTACACGCACAAAACAAAGAGAATGATATTATTATGCGTTGGTAATGTAACCGTAAGCTTTCCCATTCCCAAGACCCTTTCTGGGAGTCTGCAAGGTCAAAACGATTTTCATAATACTGAGTTATTGTTTCACTTTATTCATTCTTTATCTTATACAGTGGAGTTTTCCAGAGACTACATGATATGTGATATTGTAACACACAATCTACAGAAGCAGATATGAGAATCTAGCTGCATTACAGAGATTTGCAAAAATGCAAACCAACATTACTCTTTTTGTTACCAGGTGGGTCTTTGTTCTTAGAGCTCCCAAGATGGTGGCGGCCACTCTCAACATGGCAGCAAGCCTTTTGTTCTCTGACCTGGGGTTCTTGGCCTTACAGATTCCAAGGAATGGAACCTTGGGCCATGCAGTGAGTGTTATAGCTCTATTAGAAGCTGTGGGTCACGGAAGAGAACCGTGGAACCCAGAAACTAAGGTTCAGCAGGATTAGGATGAACCCGGGCACTTAGCCATGCAGGAACAATGGTGAGCCTCTAGCCGGAACGGGAGCAGCAATGGGCAATGGGCACCTTGCTGGATCAGAAACACAGGGGACACCCTGTCGGATCTGGAGGGGTAGAAGTCAATGATGGGTCTGCCACAGTAGTGAACAGCAGTGGATGATGAGCGAAAGCTCAGCTGGAGCTGGAACATTCACGGACCAGAGGAGTGTGCAGTTGCAAGATTTAATAGAGTGAAAACAGAGATCCCATACAATGGGAGGGAACCTAAAGGAGTTTGCCCACTCCCGGCTTGAATGTCTGGGGTTTATATCCCAATCATTGTCCCTCCCCCTGTGCTTTCAGATGATAGATGATTTGACTATTTCTTAATCTCCTGATTTTAGCCTAATTGGTATTTTAGTGAGCCCTCTTTACTACCTGATTGGTCAGGTGTGAGCTGAGTTACAAGCCCCATGTTTATAGGTGGGTGCGGTCACCTTCCCCAACTAGTCTTAGGAATTCTTAGTCGGCCTAGGAAATCCAGCTAGTCCTGTCTCTCATTTTCACCAAACTGTTTTTTGTTCTGGAAAATATAGTTAATTTTCTTCAATATATTTTATGTTAATATGAAAAGAGCTTATTACTGTTATTATAAATAAATTAATACATATTTTTATTTAAATTCATCATTTTAATTTCTAATATAATTATCAACATATAGATTCCACATAAACAAAAACTCTTTGGAGTCTCAACAGTTTTTAAGAGTGTTAAGCCATCCTTAGATCAAAAAGTTTGAGAATCACTGGCTAATACCACCACTGAAAGATAACTAAGCTGTGACCCACAAAGTTGAAACGGATCACCCAAAGTAACTACAACCTGGCAGAGCTCAGACACAAAGCCAGGATTTCCCACTCCAAATGTTTTAATAACACCGGTCTGACCCTCTCTCCATCCTAAGTGAAGCCTTTCTCTATTTCCCCACTCTGTCTGCCCAACTGTAGTCACTATACCCAAAGGCACATTGTTTTTTGTTTGTATGCAAACTTATCTAATTTTAGTTATAAACAAGGGTCACAACTTGCCATCAGCCATGCTGCCCCACTCCTCTTCAACACAGATGACCTCTCCATCCTCACCTGGTTTGGAACTACTTTAAATATAACTCATTCTCCCCCTAGAAGCTCATAATTGGAAACAGACTTTGGATCTTTTCTCCATCTCCAGAGTGGTCCTCATTGAGCTCTTCCCTTGCACTACTATTTCTAAATTCTGTTTCTCCTTTTTAATTCTTTTGCATGATACTGTGTTTGCATAAATCAAGGATTTCTATCAATGAGCTCTGGAAAGCTTAGTCTGTTTCAAGGTTATTTAGAGAGCAGAAGGAATGTGTCTTTATGTGTGGGGGCAGGAAGGATGCCACAACCCAGTCTGCTCACTCACCATCAAAGAATGTGTACACTTTGGGAAGCAAGGATATCATTGCTGTGGATGCCAGTGGACAACTTCATCCACTGGAGAAGTTTCTTTTGTCTTCAGTCGGTGCCTATGGCAACAAGTGGAAACGGACTGGAAAACAATTTCAAAGACATATTTTTTTCCAGATAGCACCAAATCACCTTCCTCTAAGATAAATAAAGGTTCATGCAAATATTGAGACTAATTGCTTAAAACTTGCAAACATCTGCAGAGGAAAACCAATTATCTAATTCATAAAATCACTGCTGAATTAGGAAAGATAGAGGGCACGTCTAATAGAGGTCTTCTCTACATTCCACTGTCCCAGGTACAACGCAACGTACCTACTACTTTGAAGTCACTGCACACTTCGGCAATTTGGCCACCTCTGGCCTCAGGCTTTGTTGCAGGTGGCTGGGGTGGTACCTCAGCATTTCGAGCAGTCACAGCTATTGGACAAATGGAACTGATCAATAGGTTCTCTCTGCTAAGTCCTACTCCCCACACAGGTAATGCATCTTACTCACCAATAATATACACCAAACATTCTTGATAATTCTTTGTAAATTTTTCCCTTTCTGATTTTCTTTAAGGTTTTTTATTTGTTATCTTTCATGTGAACATTTGATTAAAGGGAAATTCCTTGATAGGTTTGTGGGAGATCATGCCAGAAACGATAGAAACTTGAACCAATCCCCTGTTTATCCCTTCCAGAGTCTTCAGGATGACTCGGGGACTGATTTCAGCAACAAAGTACCAACCTGGGGGGTGTTTTCGTTGTCTGCTATTAATTAATTTGTTTTCCCAATGTTTCGATTCTTCCTGGAGAATAAATTTTTAGCCAAGTGGTGAAGAGATTCTCATTATTTAACTCAGGACCTTGAAGATTGGGTGCACCTTAGCTGAGCTTCCACACTATCACCAAGACATGTGTAGAGAAACTTCTCTCTAGGGGCCACTTCTGCAGAGCACTGACGAATGGAATCAGGAAAAGAAAGGGAGGTTTGAGCTTCTACACCTACCCTCTGCGAGAAAGGGTCATTTCCTCCTTCATACTTTCTGTTTTCCACTGGACTTTTCAGAGATGTTTTAAGAACCATTTATTGCTGTGAACATTGAACTAATGAAACAAAACATGAAACTAAATGTTTAGAAATGTTTTAACTATTTTTACACTTCATATTCATCCATTGAGCCACAGATTGAGCAGCAATCAACTTGTGAACATAAGAAATTTCTAGGCAAACAATAAATTTCTGTGTACTCTATATCCTGATGCAAAAACAGGTGCCAGAAGAGGCACATATGAAAGCTGAATTACACAACACAGAGCTCCTTCTGCAGAAAAGGACAGAAGTAGGAACAACTGGTGCTTCGTTTTCAAATCCAATTCTCACTTATTGTCACAGAATCATTGCGCTATCCTGAAACACAGAGTAACTCAAGACCATGTTCAGAAACAGATTTGACAGACAAAGGTAACTTGCCTTTGTTTTAAACATTTAATAAATGCCTCTGAGACTAACAAAGCTTCCCAGGTGGTCTATGAGGAACACATGAGCCATATTGCAGGCAACTCCAAGGCAGCTGGCACGACTGCTTGAGGACTTTCCAAATAGCAAAATGCTGCTGATGGAAAATGTGACTCTCAGCACATTGGCATGTGGCTGCTATGACTGTTATCCAAGGAGAGGAAATGAGACCAGAGTGGGGATGAGTTGGTTTCAGCAACCCTGCCTGGGACACCTGTCAGATTGAATGACAGAGACTCTAAAATAAAATATTAATACCCATCTCCTGAAAAATAAGCTCACGTGACTTGAATGAATTCATTTTGACTTCTTTTTATCTCATACGGGGATAAAAGCAGTTAGAAACAAAAAGTCTGATAATCCTGACAACAGGAAAAAGTAGCATTTTTCTCCCTTTAAACAAATCACTTTTTCTTTATGCATTTTCCTTCAAAATAATTCTATGCTTTCTTCACAAAGAATTACACATGACTTGAGATTCCAGTGTATTATTTGGGGTGGGAAAATCTGGCAACTGAAGCATAAAGCACCATGTTTTTGCAATTATCTCTCATCTGCATCCCCCTCATGTGTTCCCTAGTGAAGAGGCAGAGCTGAAATGTGGGGCTGGGTGTCTAAGGAAGAATGTAGTAGTGCTAATGGTGAAAATGTGCTGATTTTAAAAGGTAGTAAAGAGCATCCACGATACAGTTCTGTAGACTCACTTCTTAATTCTCACAAAAATACAGCTGTTTTGCTGTTGATTTTAATCCTTCTTAAGTCTATAAAAATATTTTATTCAGACTATAAATAGTTTTGCTCAAATTAGCTTTGGAGCTCAATTGCATTTTGCTTCTGCCCTCAGAGGGCAACTTGGAAATAATGGTGAAAAGAATGTGACCTCCAAGATCATCTCATGGGAAAGATGGCATAGTCCAGGTGAGGTTTTCCTCTTCTTTTTCTCTTCATTTTGATACATGAGAAAACAGATGGGGTTTTAAGAATACAGAATGTATCTTCATTCTTCTTTGCTAAGCTTGAATGAATTGGTTAAGAATTAAAGAATTTATCAACAAATGAAAATAGCATAGAACACATGTGTTGTTTTCTAATTAAAATATCTTAAAAATTAATAAACACCAAATGTAGAGGTCTAGAGAGAGTCATGCACTAGCATGAACACACACACATACTTAAGTGTGGAGGCACAGGAGTAGTTTTCTGGGGTGTGTGTGTTTACTCATTACTGCCTCAGAACTACAACAGATATGGTTATGCCAGTCAAGTGTGTAGATGCCTACATTTAACATGAGAGTCTAGTCCTTGAGATATTAAAGTATGGATAGGGAATACAATACCCTGTAGCCTTGTTTTCAAAGGGACATTGACCTTTTCCTTGGTACTTTTGGGGTAGGAGTGAGGTTAACAAGAGCTGTTAGCTAACTTCTGGGTCTTGGTCTTGGAAATAAGGCCTGGTGGAGAGTTGGAATGGTGGAAGATGTTGCCAGAAAGGTCTGAGAGCAAGGAAGTCAAAGAGGTGCACAGGAACCACAGAGAATGGTGAAAGCCAGAAGTTAGTTCTTGGGATGAAAGTGAGGAAACGAGTTTGAGAAAGTAGTACACACTATATATTAAAATGGAAAACTGGGCCAAGGATCAGAAACCAAAGAGACTGGGTACAGATGAAAACTGTAGTATGACACAGATTAAAAATGGACTATGATTGTCGTAGTTTGCTTTTGCTGCTATCACAGAATCGTGAGACTGGGTAATTTATAAAGAATATAAATTAATTTTTTGCATTTCTGGAGTCACTGGAGGCCATGATCAAGGTGCTGACATTTGGTGTCTGGTGAGGGCCCTCTTGCAGCATCCTCACTCACATGGCAAAAGACAGAGGGCAGGAAAAGGGCACATTCTCTCCAAAGCCTCTTTTATAAGGGCATTAATCCATTCATGAGGGTGGAGTCTTTATTATTTAATTACTTCCCCAAGGCCCTACCTCTAAATACCATCACAATGGGGACTAAGTTTGAACATAAATTTTGGAGGTGACATCATAATTTGAACCATGGCATTCCACCCCTAGCCCCCCAGAAATCCATAACCTTGTTACTTACAAAGTACATTCATTCCATTCAAATTGCCCCCAAAGTCTTAACTGTTTCCAGCATCAACTGAAATGTCTAAACTCTAGAATCTCATCTAAATCAGATATGGGTGAGATTCAAGGTACTCTTCATCCTGAAGCAAATTACTCTCCAGCTGTGAACCTGTGAAATCAAAAAATATGTGCTTCCAAAATACAATGATGGGATAGGCATAGGACAGACATTCCCATTCCAAAAGGGAGAAATATGCAAAAAGAAAGGAGTAATAGCTTCCCAAGTAAGTCCAAAATCCAACAAGGCACACAACATTAAACTTTTAAGCTTGAGAACAATCTTTATTTACTCCAGACTGCACCGTCCAGACACACTAGGGTGAAGTTTGGGTCCCCCAGGCTTCAGGGACTCCACCTGCATGGTGTTACTGGGCACAGCCCATACTGCGGCTCTCATGTGCTGGCACTGAGTGTCTGTGGCTCTCCCCAGGGTGGGGAGTTGCATGATGGTTGCTTTACAGATCTAGCATCTCAGGAGCAGCGCTGCCCCATACAATTCCATGAGGCATTGCCCTTTTGGGGGTTCGCTGCAGTGTCCCTACCCCTGTTGTTGCAGGAAAGAGGTTCGGATCCAGACCCAGAGAGGATTCTTTGATCTCACACAAGAAAGAATTCAGGGAGAGTCCATACAGTAAAGTGAAAGCAAGTTTATTAAGAAGGTAAAAGAATAAAAGAATGGCCACTCCATAGACAGAGCAGCCCCGAGGGCTGCTAGTTGCCCACTTTTATGGTTATTTCTTGATGATATGCTAAACAAAGTGTGGGTTATTCATGCCTCCCCTTTTTAGACCACATAGAGTAACTTCTTGACATTGCCATGGCATTTATAAACTGTCATGGCACTGGTGGAAGTGTAGCAGTGAGGACGACCAGAGGTCACTGTCATAGCCATCTTGGTTTGGTGAGTTTTAGCCAGCTCCTTTACTGCAACCTGTATTATCAGCAAGGTCTTTATGAACTGTATCTTGTGATGACCTCCTATCTCATTCTGTGACTTAGAATGCCTTCACCATTTGGGAATGCAGCCCAGTAGGTCTCAGCCTCATTTTACTCAGCTCTTATTCCAGATGGAGTTGCTCTGGTTCACATGCCTCTGACCCTGTGGCAATTCTCTGCCAGGGCCCCGCGACTCTCTGAAGCATCCTATGAAATCCAGGTACAGGTAGCCATGCCTGCACAGCTCATGCACTCTGAGCACCTGCAGAGTTAGCACCATGTGGACACTGCCAAGATTTGCAGATGTGCCCTCCAGGGGGACAGCCTGTGCTGCACCTCAGCTCACTGGAGCCCCAGCAGTGTGGTGAGAGGGTGGGGGAAGTGGACAGAGTGCTGCACTGGAATGCAGGAAGAAGAGACGTGAAGAAGCCCTGGGTCCCTTCCTCCCTTGAAAGGGTCCTGTCTTTAAGGTCCTGGTGCTGTGGGCCTGTGATTAGAGTAGCAGCATTGATTATCTCTGAAATGCCTTTGGGGTTATTCTCCAATTTTCTTAATGAATAGCATCTGGCTTCCTTCTAGCCACACTTATCTCCTCATCAGAAGGTCACTTGGTCACACCCTTGGTTTTCTCTTCTAAGCAATTTTTTTATTCTTTACATGGCCAGAATTTTCCAGAATGTTTACGTTCACTTTTACTTTTGATTATAAATTCCATCTTGAACTTGTTTTTCTCTTCTCACATTTTACTATAAGCAGTTAAGAGAAGTCACGCAGTGCCCTAAACACTGCTTAGAGATTACTTCTGTCAAATATCCTAGTTCATAGCTCTCAAATTCTGCATTTCATAAAGCAGTAGGACATGGACACAATTTAACCTAGTTCTTTGTCACTTTGTAACAAGGATGGCCTTCCCTCCAGCTTTCAATAATGTATTCCTCATTTTGTCTAAGACTTCATCAAAATGGCTTTCACTGTCTACATTTCTACCAACATTTCTGTTCACATCTTAGATAATCTCCAAGATTTAGGCTCTCTCCATAGCTCTCTTCTTCTGAGACCTCACCAGAATTGCCCCTTAATGCTCTATTAGTGGTAATATAGGTTTTTTTCTGGCATTTATTTCAAAACCATTCTAGCCTCTACCCATTACCGAGTTCCAAAACTGCTTCTGCATTTTCAGGTATTTGTTAAAGCAACACTCCACCTCTTTGGTACCAATTTCAGTCTTAGTTCATTTGTGCTGCTATGACAAAATACTTGAAACTAGGTAATTTATAAAGAGAAATTTATTTCTCACAGTCCTGGAGTCTGGGAAGTTCAGGATCAAGGTGTTGGCATTTGATATATGGTGAGGGCCTTCTTATTGCATCCTCACATGGCAGAAGGCAGAGGGCCAGGAAAGGGCACATTCTCTCTGAAGCCTCTTCTGTAAGGGCATTAATCCATTCATGAGGCAAGAGCCCTCACAACTTAGTCACTTCCCAAAAGGCCCTGATATGGCTTGGCTCTGTGTCCCCATCCAAATCTCATGTTGAATTGTAATCCTTAATGTTGAGGGAGGGGCCTGGTAGAGGTGATTGGATCATGGGGGTGGATATCCTCCTTGCTGTTCTCACGATAGTGAGTGAGTTCTCATGAGATCTGGTTGTTTGAAAGTGTGTAGCTCCTCCTCCTCCTCCTCCTCCTCCTCCTCCTCCTCCTCCTCCTCCTCCTCCTTCTCTCTCTCTCTTTCCTGCTGCCATGGGAAGATGTGCTTGCTTCCCCTCCACCCTTCTGTTATGATTGTAAGTTTCCTAAGGCTTCCTCAGCCATGCCTCAGCCTGTGGAACTGTGAGTCAATTAAACCTCTTTTCTTTATATATCACTCAGTCTCTGCTAATTCTTTATAGCAGTGTGATAATAGATTAATACAGGCCCTACCTCTTAATACTGCCACAATGGGAATTAAGTTTCAATATAAATTTTGGAGGGGACACCATTTTTCAAACCATAGCAGTGATGCAAAACAATCAGGATATAGATGGTCATGAGGCAGAAAGGCAGTGAGATGGGAACAGTTATAGAAAATTGTGACACTGGATGAGCACTGAAAGTCTCAGAATGCCTCATGCTGGAACCACAGATTTAACAGATAGAGAAATTGCAAAACTGTTTGCTCTGAGGGTCTAGCCTAGGGTTGTCTCCTTATCCTGCGGGGGAGTGTGGGAACTCCAGAAATAAAGACAAGGCCTGACCCACTTAACAAGCCTTTACTGTGTGTGAATTTATGTTTATTTTGTTTTGAATGGTGGTTTATTTACCTTCAGTAAGTTTTTTTAAACCTCAAAGAGAAAAATGGTGATAAAACATTTACCTAAATAGATGTAACTATCTTACATTTTTACTCTTTTCTTATGCCAAACTCAATACACCAATGCATTCTGAAAAACAAACATACAAGTAAACCCAAATTGGACACTAAAAGCACTTAAAAGCAATGCAGGTCATCCCTGAAGGTGCCTTGCAGAGAGAAGAAAGAGATTGTGTTGTGCATCTTTGGAAAGCAAAGTTTCCTAAAAATCCTCCCTGAACATCTCTTTCCCTCCAGGAATTCCACTCCTTGAGGCAGTGCCCACTGCCTTCCCCCATCTCCACTTGCTTCTCCTATCTCCTCATCCTCCTTGCCCTCTTCTGCTTAGTTCCTCTTACCTCTCATCTTGGTTTTTGCTCTTAGCCTTCTCTCCTGTAGCACAGTTTGGCCTTCTCAGCGCTTCCCACTCTCTCTACCTATTACATCTTTCTTTAGCAGAACAAACTCCAGGTACCTAACTTGAAAAAATGTCCCTTCTCTTTAGAAGACATGAGAAAGGAGGGATTGAAAACACTTAAATTTTACTTTTATCTGTCACACAAGGAATTCAAATCATTGTTCTGAGTTCCTTGCTCAATATGATACAAATTTGAGTCAAACATCTCAATTTAGATGTTGGGGTGGAGTGGAAAAAAACTGGATACAGCCAGTAGTCCTGGGTTGCTGTCCCAGCCCAGCCACTAAACTGATTGACGTGTCCCTCATTAAGACTAGACCTTTCTTGAGCTCTGTGCAGCACGATGATGTGGGTCTGGACAATGGGAGCTTCAGGGGTAGCCACTACTTGTGCTGTGCATTACAGATTATAAAGCACATAAATCATCTCATTACATTTTTACACAGTCTGTGAGGCACTGGGGCCCCCATCCGACAATGATAATTGAGGGATTGGGTAATTTGTCCAAGGTCACACAGACAGTGGCCAAGGCTGTACCAAAACACATTTTTTTTTTTGAGACAGGGTTTCTTACTGTCACCCAGGCTGGTGTGCAGTGGCATAGTCATAGGATCACAGCTCACTGCAATCTCAAGCTGCTGGACTTCAGCAATCCTCCTCCCTCAGCCTCCTGAATAGCTGGGTCTACAGGCATGTGCCACTGTGCGTGGCTAATTTTTTTTATTTTTTGTAGAGATGAGGTTTAACTGTGTTATCCAGGCTGGTCTCAAACTCTTGTACTCAAGTGATCCTCTCACCTTGGCCTCCCAGGGCACTGAAATTACAGGTGTGAGCCATCATGCCTGGCCAAACATAGATTTTGACATGGAAGCATGAAATTTTAGTGCATGGAATTTGATGATGCAAATCCCCTTGAAGACCTTTTTATATATCCACCAAAACACACAGTCAAATACATTTATCATCAGTGAAACCCAACAGCTTCATGGACAATAGATATTTCTGTTGTATTTTAACTCTTTGTAAAAATTCATTCCCACCTATTAATTGTATTAGCATAGGACTCAATATTTCTTCCACTTCAATTTTCTTATATTTTGTATGAAATGATTGTATTAGTCTGTTCTCACACTGCTAATAAAAACATACCTGAGACTGGGTAATTTATAAAGGAAAGAGGTTTAATTGACTCAGTACAGCATGGCTAGGGAAGCCTTATGAAATTTACAGTCATGGCAGGAGGGGAAGCAAATACATCCTTCTTCACATGATGGCAGGAAGGAGAAGTGCAGAGTGAAAGGTGGGAGGGAAAGCCCCTTATAAAACCATCAGATCTTGTAAGAATTCACTCACTGTCATAAGAATAGCATGGAGGTAACCCCCCCATGATCCAATTACCTCCCACTGGGTCCCTCCCATGACACACGGGGATTATGGGAACTACAGTTCAAGATGCGATTTGAGTGGGGACACAGGCAGACCATATCACTGATATTATACAGAAGGCACTGCTGTCAGAGAGTTAACGTGCTGGTTCCAGACTTTTCAAAATGTGCTTACATAAGCATCACTGGGCAGCTTATTAGAATGCAGATAACCAGGCCCCTATTTGAGACATTCAGGTGTCTGGAGTTGGAGCCCAGGGGACTGATGCAATGGCCCATGGCCCACATATTTTAAAATGCTGCTCTTATTCATACTGCATGTATGTCCACAGCAACCGAGTTTTCTTGAAATAGTCAGAACAGACCATTTCTTTCATGAAGTGCCTTGAGGTTGAAGAGAGAGAGAAAATCCACATCACAACCTCTCTGATATTGGCCCTGTGATGGTATTGGAAATCAGTGTTCCATTTAAAACATTTTTCCTCCTTGGAAATCATTTTCCTTTAAAGAAAACATTAAGCTTTCACGTTATTGTGAAATAGTTTATGCAGGGTAAAAAATTATTTTGGAGTTCAGGGAATTTCACAGACAGATCTGCAAGTGGGGGAACCCATTGAAGAACAAAGGAGGCACGGAAAAGGAAAAAAGAAATACTACCAAGGGCAAGGTTTGCAACAGGGGCCTCAGCATGGGCTCATGTTCACATGGGAAGTTTTAAGAAAATATGAATGCCCTGGTCCCACCCTCAACGATTCTGCTGTAATTGGTCTGGGTGCAACCTAAGCATCGGGATTCATAAAACTTTCCAGATGATTCCAGTGCAGCCAAGGTTGAGAACCATTGCTTTACAGTATTTTTTCCCTGCTAACTCTGCTTAGCAAAAAGATGTGAGGTTTGTATTGGGATGAAAACTGCAGTTGTAAAACGGAGCATCCAGTGAGCCCAAATGGGACTACAAAACCTTATTTTCCATGTTGCTACTCTCCTGGGGACATTGGAGATGTTGATCTGATCAAATGTAAAGTTTTTAATAAAACAGCTTTTTGTCTTGCACTTTGGTTTTTGATGGCATCAGTGAAAATTCAACAGATCTAGATAACAGTGAAATGGTTGCAAGCCCTTTGGTGTTTAATATGCATGTAAAAGTTTACGATTTATTGAAATGTGAACTACCAAGGGTCTCCTACCCCACAAATTGAGTCTCTAACCGCGTGCGGGCCAGCTGCTTGTAGAAGAGAGGGCAGTTCTCTTTTCTCTTTGTGTTGCGCGAATTGGGTTTGTGAGTTTTCATGATTTCCACACACGTAAAATCTAGGTTGCATTTCCATTAACTTAGTGGATTACAGTTGTGTGTTCTGGCATGACTTCCAGCAATAGTCCCCACACTGTTGAAGCCTTGCTGTTTGACGCCGACCTATAAAATGTGTTATAATGATCTAAAATAAGGGAAAGGAAGGAAAAATAAAACCAGCCACAATGGCATTTCAAAATGAGGTAAGATTTGGAATGGCTTTGGCACGTGCGGTGTTCTATAAAGTCAAGTCCAAGAAGCAGCCTTTCTTTTATTTTGAAGATACTTGCAAATAAAGCAGTAATATTGATAAGATAAAAGACTGGAGATTGTGAGTCCATAGCAAAAGAAACCTTACACAGAAAGAACCAGGAGGCCATTTCGTTAGAGTTTACCTAGTACACACTATAGCCAGATGCAGGTAGTCACAGAAATCTCTAGGCTGTGTCTTCACCATGATCATGTAGTTATATAAAGACATATAAGACAGCAGTCAGGACACAATACAACAAAACGCCTCATTGGCACATGCTTGGTAACCAGTTGAATGGCTAAAAATGGCATCATCAACATTCCTCCAAAGAACAAGCTTACACATGCAAATTCAAAACTAAAATGTCCCAACCACCACCTCCTATCAAACCAGATCCCAGGGCCACCTGCAGAGAAGATGTCTGTTTCAAGTCCAACAAACATCTTCCAGACATGTATATGCCACAGACCTTGCCTTTTCAATGAGAAGATGTATAGAGCCGTCATTAAGAGCTCAGCTTTAGAGTCAGGTAAAGATGATTTTGACTCCTTGCTCTGTTATTTACTAACTGTGCGACTACGTTAGGTACTTATCCTCTTGAAGAATCAGGTTATTCATTAGAAAGTCAGGATAAGAACATCTACTACTTAATAGGATTGTTGTAAAGTCCAAGTGAAATCATGAAGAGCCTAGTCAGTTGCATGGGACAGATTAGCTGCTCTATCTCAGCAGCTGCAATGGCCACATTCTCGTGGCGTTACCTTAGAACTGCCATCCAGTGGATGTTGAATATAGGGGAAAAAGAGAAGCAAAAATCTTTCCAATTTTTTGCTTTATAGATGTATTTTCTCTTTTATATCATTATCTTTGTTGCCAGCATTCACTTGTGGGTTTCTTTGATGTTTTTTCCCCAAAATTTTTATTTTGGGTAGTAAATTTTCTGACACTGGGTCATTTTCTGCATTTTACTAGTTACCTAGTAAACTAGAAAACTAATACTAGTTTCTCAACAAGAGAAATACTAAGTATAATAACACAGAGAGACAGAGAGAAAGAGGGAGAGAGAGAATGTTCTGGGTTAAATTTTAGTAAAGTGAAATCCTTATAATTTCACAGCTCCCAAAACTAGGCTAGAAGCTGATACCGGGATGGTGGGGGTGGGGCAGCTATGTCTTTTCTACTCTTGACTTCCTTGCATTTAACATGTGGTCAATACATATTTACAGAAGTAAATGAATGAATTTATTGTGCTCTCTTCATCTTTATGCCCACAAGCATAAAGATGTGGGCAGGAAATGATCCAGAACAGAATACCCATGTTCTCCTTGTATTAGTTTGAAATGATGTCAGCTGAAGCATTCATTCTCTGGGATCTGTGTATCGACAGAGCCATAATACCAGGTTTGTCAGGCAAAATTGAGGTTTAGTTCATAAAAGATTATTGTACTGTCTAATTAGAGAGGATGAGGAACTAGAAATCCTGTTCAATAACATTCCTGATCCCAGTTAATCTCTGTGGAAACCACTGAGTCCCACCGAGAATACCATTGTTCCTATGTGTACCAGCCAGGCAAACTAGGATAATTTAAGGAGGATTTCATGCAGAGGCTGTTTTCAAATGTTATGGGAAAATCAGAAGCATTATAGAATACCCTGGGGGTGTTACCTTCTCAAGGGGAGAAGTGGATGGAATGACTACCAAGAGCAAGGAGAAGGTCAGGTAGAGATGGCCACCTAGGAGGAACTGTGACCTTGAATCAAGGAAGTCAGCCTTCCTGCTGACTGAAAACCCTGCTGAAAGGGAGCTTGGAAAATAAACACCTTGACCTGATCTCTTCCCTAACTCATTGAATAAACCTAACCAGAAGCCAGAGAGCAAGAAAGTCTGCTGGCATTCATTGAGATCAGCCTCCAGAGGCAGAGAGCAGGGTGGAAGAGGGCAAACAATTAATTTGGAAGGGAAAAAGAACATTATCTAACATATTATAAAACAGAGTTTTCAAAGTAATATACCCCTTACCTAATTTGGGGGATACATGAAGATTTTCCTAGGGGTATGTGGCAAGAACAGCTTTAAGTCTATCAAGTTCCAGATCCTCCAGCTGCATTTGTATTCTTTCCTAATATTAATCTGCCTGAGAATATGCCTTTGGTTGTGGCCACTTCTTTTCTACCATCTTTTACAAATGCCCTTATTCACCTTAAAAATAAATAAATAAATAAAAAAGAAAAAGAAAGAAAAGACAGCCGGGCACTGTGGCTCACGCCTGTAATCCCAGCACTTTGGGAGGCCGAGGCACGTGAATCACCTGTCAGGAGTTCAAGACCAACCTGGGCAACATGATGAAACCCCATCTCTACTAGAAATATAAAAATTAGCTGGGTGCAGTGGAGTGTGCCTGTAATCCCAGCTACCAGGGAGCTTGAGGCAGGAGAACCACTTGAGCCTGGGAGGTGGAGGTTGCAGTGAACCGAGATTGCACCATTGCACTCCAGCCTGGACAACAGAGTGAGACTCCATCTCAAAAAAAAGAAAAGAAAAGAAGTATCTTACCTATCGGGAACAAAAGGCATGACTCTTATCCATACTTACCCTTACCTATGAAAACTTTTAAAGTGACAAAGGTACAATTTGAAAGAGAGTCTGTGAACTATCTTTTATCAAAATATATAATGTATTTCATTTATTGTGATTGTGCACCAACACATTTGCAATGGTTACTCAAACCAGAAGAACATTTTTTAGCAGTTACAGCAGTGATTCCCTTCACGTTATAACTACTTGAAGAGATTTAAAGACATCTCAGTGCCAAAGCTGCACCCCAGATCAATTAAGTTAGAATCTCTAGGGTTAGGACAAAAATTACATCAGCAATTTTTAAATGTTCTTAGGTAATTCAACTATGTAACATACAGAATTAGAGACTTAACGAATTAGAGACTATTGATAATAGGATGTTAAATGTTTTAAAAATATTGTATGTGTCCATTTTGTTTCAGAAAACTATTATAGGGTGATGCATAGACATTTTAGTAAAAAGTTATACCACATTAGGATCCTAAATCACATAGGATTCCTATGGAGGAAGCAGAATAAAATATGGACATAAACCAGTTCAAAGAACAAAAGGAACAATGTAAAATTTCCAACATTGTAGAGCTTTTTTTAAAAAAAAAAAAAGGATAATGGTGTTTATCAAATCATTGTCACATTGTGCTACGATAGAGTAGCTTCCAGCAGACCGTGTTTCTGATGAAGCAACTAAAAAAGCTAAATAAAAGACAAACAAAAATTCTCTTAGAGATATCAAAGATATACTAAAGCAACCTAGACTTCATGGGCCATGATCTCAGAGGAAAGGAAGAAGAATGAGCTAACATTCACTGAAACAAGTTTCCCATTGAGCCATTTGTTGATTCTAGTCCTGGACAGGAGGCTAAAAACCAAAGTAGGACAACATGGAGGGGAGGCATAGAAGCCAGCAGAGTTTTAGGCAATCTGATGGGCTGCAGGGACAAAAGTAATACTAATGGGAGTGAAGACATCTAGGTCTTGAGGGGCCAAGATCTAGGAGGAAGAAAATACAAATAAATATGGCCAATACTTAGTGTTTTTTCCCTCAGAGGAATTTGCCAGAGTATAATTCTATGTAACTATGCAAAATGTTTCTGAAAAGCAGAGTGGTATGTTAGCTGTCTCAGAGAGCTGAAAGGAAAAACATTTAGAAACCTCCAAAGAAGCATCCCAAATTCTCGGTGAGGCTGCTGTATGCTATACACTCCAGGGCAAAGATAAAAAGAATTGACTAGGCCTCACAAAACTGAAACTCAGCCTCAAGTCAGTTCAGTCATTGATTGGATTGAAATAATCTGTGTCATCCTGGCTGCCTACCAAAAAATAAAAATGATGCCCCTCCAGAAGAAGGCAATACCATCCAGAGCCTCTGTACTTCCTCTTAACATTCACTCAAAAATTCTTCCATTCACTCAAAAATTGCTAAGCAGGCTGGCAAAGCTGTGGAGACAATAAATAGATCAGATGGTGATTGCCAGAGGTAAGGAAGGAGGGAGAAACAAATAAATGGAGCACAGAGGACTTTTATAGTAGTGAGACTATTCTGTCTAATAGTATAGAGGTGGGTACAAGTCATTATATGTTTGTCAAACCCACAGAATAAACAACAAGAATGAACTCTAATGAAAACCATGGACTTTGGGTGATAAGGATGTGTCAGTGTAGATTCAATGATTGTAACAAATGTACAACTCTGGGATAGGATGTTAATAGTGGGGGACACTGTGCAAGTGTGTGTGTGGGCAAGCGGAAGATGGTAACTCACTGTTCTTTCTTTTCAATTTTGCTGTGACCCTAAAGGTTCTCTAAAAAGTAGTTTATTTTAAAAGATTGGCAAGCATATCAGGAAATGAAACCAAAAAGCAAATAAAAGAATTATAGATGGCCCATTTATTGAAACAGACTTTAAAATGTATGTGATGGACATGTTCAAGAAAATAGTTATTAAAGTGAAGAATTTCAGCTGTAAACTAAATTATATTTTAAAACATCAAATGGAAATTATGAAAGTGAAACATTTAATATTTTAAATAAGGAACTCAAGAGAAGATTTTGACAGCAGATTGGACATGCGAAAAAAAATTAGTGAACTAAAAGACAGAATAATATTCTAGAGAGAAAGAGAAAAAAAGAGATATCTGGGGCATAATGAAGTTGGTCTACAGATGTAAACACACCTCCAGGATGAAAATCCTCCCTCCAGAATGAAAAGTGCTACAAACTAGAGTTAATACAAAGAAAATGACATCTAGGCATATTAGAGAAAAAAACTCTTAAAACCAAAGAAAAAAGATAAAAATTTCAAAGCAAGCCAAAGAAAAAGGCATTATCTTCAAATGAGCTACAATAAGATGAACAGCTGACTTGTCTACAGAGGGCAACAGAAAAAACACCTTTAGAGTATGGAAAAAAACAACTGTCATCATAGAAATCTACGCCTGGTAACAATATCTGTCACAAAAACAAGGCAAAATGAGGATTTTTTTAGCCCTTCAAAAATAGACAATTCCTCACTAGCAGATGTTTACTGAAAGAAATGCTGAGAAATTTTATAGCAAAAGGAAAAATAATATAATATCCCCTCCTCCCCAACCAAAGGAAAAAAATAGAATGTAAGAAGGAATCAAAACCAAACAGATTGATAAATACAAAAAAACTGACTATATAGAACAATAATAACAATGAGTTGTGGTATCAAAAATATATGTAGAGTTAAAATCCCTGGGATAGTAACATAAAAGGCAGGAGGAAAGTAAGTAGAGTTAAAGTGCTCCAAGGTCCTATCTGGGAATGGATAAATAT
Organism: Nomascus leucogenys; assembly: GCF_006542625.1. Classification (NCBI taxonomy): domain Eukaryota; kingdom Metazoa; phylum Chordata; class Mammalia; order Primates; family Hylobatidae; genus Nomascus; species Nomascus leucogenys. Next base: position 74,844,277 of record NC_044387.1, on the reverse strand, counting down.
ACGAATTTATATTAAGACTATAAAGAATTCAAGATATGTGCAATAATCTCTAGGATAATCACCAAAGAACAATATAAATGTACAATTACCAATATAATAAAGCAATGAAATGGAATAATAAAAATATTTGATTAATACAACCAAAGGCAAGGAAAGAGAGAAAGGGAACATAGAAAGTAAAAAATGAAGTGTATAAAAATTGCATTAAATATAAGAAACTAAATAAAATAAAAGACAAAAATTATCAGGCTAGATTTTTTAGAAAACAGATTCTTCTTCTAAAAGCCATGTATTAGGAATAAGGCCACAGAAAAGTTGTTAGTAAAAGAATGGAAAAGATAACATGGTAACAATAACCAAAAGAAAGCTGGTGTGGCTATACTTATATCATAGTAGCCTTTAAATAAAAAGGCAAGAAACATTACTAAAAATATAGATAGTTTATAAGATATAAAAATTCTATATCTGTATACAATGAATAACATAGCTTCAAAATACAAAAAGCAAAAGTTGAAAGAACTAAACAGAGAAATAGAAGTGGATGACTAACATTCATCTCTCACCATTTGCAAATCAATCAACAACAAATTAATGACATAAATCTGAACAACACAATTAAACTTAACTGACATATATAGAACAATGTACTTAAAAAAGAATTCACATTCCTTTCAAGTACATTTAAAATATTTACCCATATCAACTATATATGGCTATAAAATAAACCTCAATGCATTTAAAAGGATTAAAATCTTCAGAATATATTATCTGAAATTAAGCTAGCCATTAATAACTTAAAGTAATTATCCAAATACTAAGATTTTCTTTTTGAAAATTAAGCATCCAATTCTAAATAATCCAAAAGAGAAAATCACAATGAAACCAGAAAATATTTTGAAATTAATAACAAAACTATGGTATTATTTTTTAAACGGAATAAATATAAAAACATTATGTATATGAAGTTGTAGGATACACATAACAATGCTAAGAGATAAATTATATCTTTAAATACATATATTAGAAAACAAAAAAGAATGAAAAACTATGATGTAATTATTATGTAAGGTTAGAGAAAGGACAAGTTAAACCCACAAAAATTAGTAGGAAGGCAAAAATAATTTTTTTAAGTAGAAATTAATAATATTGAAAATACCAGGAAGAAGTTGAATCTCTGAATAGACCAATAACAGGCTCTGAAATTGAAGCAATAATTAATAGCTTGCCAACCAAAAAAAGTCCAGGACAAGATGGATTCACAGCCGAATTCTACCAGAGGTACAAGGAGGAGCTGGTACCCTTCCTTCTGAAATTACCCCAATCAATAGAAAAAGAGGGAATCCTCCCTAACTCGTTTAATGAGGCCAGCATTATCCTGATACCAAAGCCCGGCAGAGACACAACAAAAAAAGACAATTTTAGACCAATATCCCTGATGAACATCGATGCAAAAATCCTCAATAAAATACTGGCAAACTGAATCCAGCAGCACATCAAAAAGCTTATCCACCATGATCAAGTGGGCTTCATCCCTGGGATGCAAGGCTGGTTCAACATACACAAATCAATAAATGTAATCCAGCATATAAACAGAACCAAAGACAAAAACCACATGATTATCTCAATAGATGCAGAAAAGGCCTTAGACAAAATTCAGCAACTCTTCATGCTAAAAACTCTCAATAAATTAGGTATTGATGGGACGTATCTCAAAATCATAAGAGCTATCTATGACAAACCCACAGCCAATATCATACTGAATGGGCAAAAACTGGAAGCATTCCCTTTGAAAACTGGCACAACACAGGGATGCCCTCTCTCACCATTCCTATTCAACATAGTGTTGGAAGTTCTGGCCAGGGCAATTAGGCAGGAGAAGGAAATAAAGAGTATTCAATTAGGAAAAGAGGAAGTCAAATTGTCCCTGTTTGCAGATGACATGATTGTATATCTAGAAAACCCCATCGTCTCAACCCCAAATCTCCTTAAGCTGATAGGCAACTTCAGCAAAGTCTCAGGATACAAAATCAATGTACATAAATCACAAACATTCTTATACACAAATAACAGACAAACAGAGAGCCAAATCATGAGTGAACTCCCATTCACAATTGCTTCAAAGAGAATAAAATACCTAGGAATCCAACTTACAAGGGATGTGAAGGACCTCTTCAAGGAGAACTATAAACCACTGCTCAATGAAATAGAAGAGGATACAAACAAATGGAAGAACATTCCATGCTCATGGGTAGGAAGAATCAATATCATGAAAATGGCCATACTGCCCAAGGTAATTTATAGATTCAATGCCATCCCCATCAAGCTACCAATGACTTCCTTCACAGAACTGGAAAAAACTACTTTAAAGTTCATATGGAACCAAAAAGGAGCCCGCATCGACAAGTCAATCCTAAGCCAAAAGAACAAAGCTAGAGGAATCATGCTACCTGACTTCAAACTATACTACAAGGCTACAGTAACCAAAACAGAATGCTACTGGTATCAAAACAGAGATATAGACCAATGGAACAGAACACAGCCCTCAGAAATAATACCACACATCTACAACCATCTGATCTTTGACAAACCTGACAAAAACAAGAAACAGGAAAAGGATTCCTTATTCAACAAATGGTGCTGGGAAAACTGGCCAGCCATATGTAGAAAGCTGAAACTGGATCCCTTCCTTACACCTTATACAAAAATTAATTCAAGATGGATTAAAGACTTAAATGTTAGACCTGAAACCAAAAAAACCCTAGAAGAAAACCTAGGCAACACCATTCAAGACATAGGCATGGGCAAGGACTTCATGTCTAAAACACCAAAAGCAATGGCAACAAAAGCCAAAATTGACAAATGGGATCTAATTAAACTAAAGAGCTGCTGCACAGCAAAACAAATTACCATCAGAGTGAACAGGCAACCTACAGAATGGGAGAAAATTTTTGCAATCTACTCATCTGACAAAGGGCTAATATCCAGAATCTACAATGAACTCAAACAAATTTACAAGAAAAAAAAAACAACATCATCACAAAGTGGGCAAAGGATATGAACAGACACTTCTCAAAAGAAGACATTTATGCAGCCAAAAGACACATGAAAAAAATGCTCATCATCACTGGCCATCAGAGAAATGCAAATCAAAACCACAATGAGATACCATCTCACACCAGTTAAAATGGCGATCATTAAAAAGTCAGGAAACAACAGGTGCTGGAGACGATGTGGAGAAATAGGAACACTTTTACACTGCTGGTGGGACTGTAAACTAGTTCAACCATTGTGGAAGTCAGTGTGGCGATTCCTCAGGGATCTAGAACCAGAAATACCATTTGACCCAGCCATCCCATTACTAGGTCTATACCCAAAGGATTGTAAATCATGCTGCTATAAAGACACATGCACAGGTATGTTTATTGCAGCACTATTCACAATAGCAAAGACTTGGAACCAACCCAAATGTCCAACAATGATGGACTGGATTAAAAAAATGTGGCACATATACACCATGGAATACTATGCAGCCATAAAAAAGGATGAATTCATGACCTTTGTAGGGACAAAGATGAAACTGGAAACCATCATTCTCAGCAAACTATCGCAAGGACAAAAAATCAAACACCACATGTTCTCACTCACAGGTGGGAATTGAACAATGAGAACACATGAACACAGGAAGGGGAACATCACACACTGGGGCCTGTTGTTGGGTTGGGGGAGGGGGGAGAAAAAGCATTAGGAGATATACCTAATGTTAAATGACAAGTTAATGGGTGCAGCACACCAACATGGCGCATGTATACATATGTAACTAATCTGCACGTTGTGCACATGTACCCTAAAACTTAAAGTATAATTAAAAAAAAGAAAAAGAAAGTACATATATAATAGAGTCAACAAAAGTACTTATTTTATAAGATTAATACAATTAATAAACTTCTGACAAGAGCTATCAAGAAGAAAAAAAGGCTGAGTGGGTGGCTTACACCTGTAATCCCAGCACTTTCAGAGGCTGAGGCGGGTGGATCATTTGAGGTCAGGAATTCAAGACCAGCCTGACCAACATGGTGAAACTCTGTCTCTACTAAAAATACAAGAAAATTAGCCGGGCGTGGTGGTATACGCCTGTAATCCCAGCTGCCCCGGAGGCTGAGGCAAGGGAATTGCTTGAACCCGGGAGGCAGAGGTTGCAGGGAGCTGAGATCGCGTCACTGCACTCCAGCCTGGGTAACAGAGCAAGACTCTGAAAAAAAAAAAAAAACCCAAAGTAAAAAGAAAAGAAAAAAGAAGGGAAGGGCAGGCAAAGGCGGGAAGGGTGAGGAAGGGGGTGAAGGGGGGAAGGGCGGGAAGGGCGGGGAAGGGTGGGGAAGGGGAGGGAGGAGTGGGGAGGGAGGGGAGGGGAGGGAAGAGAAGGGGAAAGTCATATATTACCAATATCATGAATAAAAAATGGGATATTACCACTGATTTTTTTAGACATTAAAAAGATAGGATGACTTCTTGTTTCAGGTTCAACAAGAGCCTAGAAGTTGTCACTTCCATCCTTGCAACAACTACAAAAAAACACTAAACGAACTGAAAATAAATGACTTTTCTTAGATCCATCAAAAAAGTGAGGTTGCCAGTCAAACTGCTACTATGAAATTTGAAGAGATAAGTGAATACAGAGAATCACAGATGAGATCAGCTCACCTTAAGCAGAAGCCACTTGGAGCCATAAATTGTAGGAACACTTAATTGTTGAGGAACTGCTGCAGTATGCCTGTGGACTAGCTTAAGAGTGGGTGAACTTCTGGGGACTCAGTTTTGTGGGTTTTACTGCCAGGGACCAAATCAAATTCTCATGGTGAAGAAATGAGAAAAATTTCTTCATGTTCCAGGCAGAGAGAGGGAAAAGTAACCGCTTTGAAATATGTTACTACATAGGTAATTGTTTGTTCAAGGTAATAATAGAGTAAGTGTATTGGATAATTACAGTATACAGATAACCTAAAATGAATGACAGGAATGTTGTAAAAGAAAAAAAGGGGCCGGGCACGGTGGCTCACGCCTGTAATCCCAGCATTTTGGGAGGCCGAGGCAGGTGGATCACGAGGTCAGGAGATCAAGACCATCCTGGCTAACACGGTGAAACCCCGTCTCCATTAAAAATACACACACACACACAAAAATTAGCCAGGCATGTTGGTGGGCACCTGTAGTCCCAGCTAGTCGGGAGGCTGAGGCAGGAGAATGTGTGAAACCAGGAGGCAGAGCTTGCAGTGAGCCAAGATCGTGCCACTGCACTCCAGCCTGGACGACAGAGCGAGACTCCGTTCCAGAAAAGAAAAAAAAAAAAAAGAGAGAGAGAGAGAGAGAGAGAAAGGGAGGTATTGGGGCTTACTCTGTTATGAAATACCTGTACCACCTCTGAAGCAGTACAGTGGTATTTGAGAGTGGATTTAGATTAGTTATAAATTTATATTGTGAACTCTAGCTACTAACATTTTTAAAAATAATTATAGTTTGTATGGCATTAAAATAAAGAAAATAGAATCATTTAAATGCTTCATTAAAACCAGAAAAGGCAGAAAAAAGGAGAGAAAAAAAGAAACAACAAGGCAACAAACAGAAACAAGCTATACCTGCCACATTAAACCAGCTGCATTATGGTAGATATTAAACCAGTTAAATCCATAATAACTTATAATGTTTAAATGTCTAAATGTACCAATTACCAAGCAGAGAGTATCAGAGTTGATTTTTTAAAAACCATTTTTAATCTAACCCTATGTTACATATAAGAATCCCACTTTAAATACAAATACACAGATAGGTTAAAAACAATATATCATGCTAATACTTAACAAAAAAAGCTGGATTAGCTACAATAATTTCAGACAAAGAATACTTCAAAACAAGCAAAATTATCAGGGATAAATGGGTTTATCTCTTAAAGAGATCAATTATTTAAGAAAACACAGCAATCCTTGATATGCACGCACCTAACAAGAGAGCCTCAAAATATGTGAAGTGAAAACTGATAGTACCTCAAGGAGAAACAGACAAATATACTATCATGACTGGAGACTTCAACACTCCTATTTTAGTAATTGATAGGCCCAGTAAGCAGAAAATCGTTAAGGATATAGCTGAACTGAACAGTACCATCAACTGCACCTAATTGACATTTATAGAGTACTTTATCAAAGAATTGCCGAATATGTACTCTTCTCAAATGTACATGGAACATTCACCAAGATAGACCACATTCTGGGCCATAAAGCATATCTTAATAAATTTAAAAGAATAGAAATTATACAAGGTATTATCTTATACCATGATACAATTAAACTAGATAACTGGAAAAAACCCCAAATATTTGGATATTAAATAACTTCTGAATATCATAACATGTCTAAATAACACATGAATTCATGAAGTTTCAAGATAATTTTTTTAATGTTTCAGACTAAATGAAAATGAGATGAAAAAACACAAATCTGTGGAATGCAGCTAATGTTGTGCTTAGAAGGGTAATTATAGTATTAAATACGTGTATTAGAAAAGACTTAAAATCAATAATCTAAGCTTTCACCTTAGAAAACAAGAAAAAAAGAAATAAGTCCAGTTTAATTATGAGAAAAACATCAGAAAAATTCTAATAAAGTGGCATACTATGATATATCTGACTAGTACTGCTCAAAACTGTCAAGGTGATCAAAAAACAAACAAGAGGTCTACAAAACTATCACAGCTAAGAGGAGCCTAAGGAGACATCACAATAAGTGTACCGTGGTATCCTAGACAAGGTCTCAAAACACAAAATAAATATTAGTTTAAAAACTAAGGAAGTTTGAATAAACTATGAGCTCTAGTTAATAATTCTGTATCAACATTAATTCGTTAATTATAGGAAACATACTATGCTAACATAAAATGTTAATAAGAAAAACTATGTGTGAAGCTATATAGGAACTCTCTATAATTTACTCAATTTTTCTGTTAATCTAGAACTATTATAAAGTGTAAAGCCTACTAACAAAAAGAGATAAGAGAATATTATTAATAATTTCATTGTAAAATATTTAAAAGTTTAAATGAATCTATAAATACCTCAAAAAAACACAAATTACCAAAACTAACACAAGAAAAACATTTTCTTACATTCATTAAAGAAACTGAATCTGTATTTAAGAACCTTCTGACAAAGATATCTCCAGTCCCACCTGGCTTTGTAGATAAATTCTCCAAAATATTTAAGGAAAAAAAAGATACAAATCTTACACAAACTTTTAATGCCTTCATTAAATAAGCAATTATGAAAGTAATTGTTTATTTACTGAGGGCATTAAAACTGTGATTTCAAAATATGACAAGGCCATAGAGAGCAAAATTACAAGCCAATCCCTTAAGGACATAAAATTTTAAAATCTGTGAAAATATTAACAAATTAAATCTAGATACATATCATACACATCTACACATATAATGACAAGGTAATTTACTATATTAACAGAAAAAAGCAGGAAAATTTTATAATTAACTCAATAAATGCAGAAAATAATATTTAATTGAATTTGGTGCTAATTCATGATTTTAAAAAACTTTTAGTAAACTAAGAATAGATACAAATTTTCTTATTTGACAAAGAATAATTAGAAAAACTATAGCAGACACCACATTTAATCATTTCATATTGAAAGCTATCACCATGAGATTAGAATAAGTCAAAGATACTATCACCTTTTCTTTTCAACTGTTTTGAGGTCTTACCCATTTTGATAAGAAAAATAGTTTTAATAAATGGAAAGAGAGAAATAAAACTGACATTAGGAGATTATATGATTGCACGCATATAACCCCCTTCACAATTTAAACATTAAAATTAAAAAGTAAAAAATTTACAAGGTGGCTGGATGTAAGATTAATATAGAAAAATTTAAGCATATTTCTATATTTCAACAATAAGGATAAATTAAATCTTAAAAAGATACCATTAGTTAGAAGATTAAAGAAATATATCTACACATATTCCTCTACATTAAAAACTACAAAACATTACTGAAAAAAATTAAACAAGATTTAAGTAAATGGTGGACATACCATGTTCATGAGTTAGAAGATACAATAGTATAAAGATATTCCCAAATTAATCTAATATATAATGTATATGTCACAATATATAATCTCAATAAAAATTCCAGATGGGGTGTGGTTGTGTGTGTTTACAGTGACCACAAGATTCTAAATTTTGCATAGAAATTTAAAGGGTAGAGAATAGCCAAAGCAATACTGAAAAAGTATTATAAATACAAGAATCACCAGATCACGTTATAAATCTATAGTGATTAAGATGACATTGTATCTGCACAACAATAGCCAAATAGAAACACAGTGACAAATATAAGGTTGCCTAATTTATGACAAAGATGGCCTTGCAGTGTTGTGGAAATAAATGCCATTTTAGTAAATATTCCTAGGTCAATTGGCTATGAAGCAGGGGAAAATTACTTTTACTTCTGCCTCACACAGTACATAAAAGTCAATTCAAATTGATTTTTACCTAATTAATTATGTAATACAATTAGTAATTTTATATTTTATCATATGAGATTATACTTATGTGAATGCTGAAATAATATAACTTCTAGAGGAATACTTTCAATAACATTTTCATAATCTTGAGTTGGCAGAAATTTCTTATACAGGATATAAAAGGTACTAACCATACAGGAAAACAGTTAAGAATTGGTACACATTAAAATTAATAACTTGTGGATAAAAGACACTACTAGTAAAATTGAAAGCCAAAGAATGAAATAGGATATTTGCAATATGTAATCAAAGAGCTTATATAGAGACCCTATAGAGAGTACCAACAGATCAATAAGAAAAAGAATAACCCAATAGAAAAATGGAAAGAGACTTACAAAAAGAGGATATCCAAAGAACCAAAAAAATTTGAAAAGTACTCAAATTTTATACTCACTAGAATAGGTAAAAGGGAAAATAAACAGAGACTATCAAATGATGCAGAGCAGCTAAAACTCTCACATACTTCTAATAAAAAGATAATTTGGTACAAATACCCTAAAAAATGTCTGGTAATAGCTAATAAAGCTGAATATATACATGACCCTATCTTCCAACAGTTTCACTGTTAGACATATAACTAACATAAACATTTACATACATCACAAAAAAGTGTGAATAAAAATATGTACAGCAGCACTACTCATAATAGCCTCAAATTGAAAATAATTCAAATGTACACTAAAAATGTAATAAATAAATTGCAGTATATTCCTACTAAGGACTACAATACAGCAAGGAGAATGACGTATTTCTACTCCCAACAATAAATTCCATAAACTTAATACTGAGCAAAAGAAGCCATATTCAAAAGAATAACTACTGTATAATCCCATTTACATAAAGTTTAAAAACAGGAAACTAATCTGTGATACTAAAGTCCCAATAATGGTTACCTTTGTGGCAAAAGACTGTCTTAGAAGGAGCAAAGAAGAACTTCTCGAACTGTTTGTCTGTTTGCTGGTTACATGAGTGTCTTAACTCTGTGGAACCAGTGGGATGTACACTCATAATTTGGTACATTTTTAAATGTTATATGTCAATCAAAAATTTGTTTTTAAATGATCACTATGGTACTTTGATGTCATTAGTACCTTTCAGAAAATGAAGTAATGGTTCTATTTTTCAATGTCATTCATTTATAACATACAGGAAAATGATATCCTTTGTAATCATTTATGGTGTTAATGAAAAATTTTAGATGTTAACTTAAAAATTTATGAAAGAGTATGTATTTTTTCTTTAAAACCTTTGAATGTATATCTGAGAATAAAGTTTATTGATCATTACTATAGTGGGGGAAACTCAGTAGAAGAGGCTGAGCCTTACTTAGGTGCTTTTTCAATAAGGAGTTGTGGACCTGTATTTATTTCCCAAAATAGGTCTCCAGTCAGCAAAAAATTAGAGTATACTTACAAATGATAGAAGTAGAAACAATTTTCTAGCTAACGAGAAGTTTTAGGTAATTTAATGGTTGTATGTCACACCAGCAGAACTCTGGGTGTCAAATATACACTCTACAGAGCAGTTGGTCACATATGTGCAGAAGTCCTTGCTATGATCAGCAATGTTTTTTGTTTTTTTTTTTTCCTGCCCCTCCATGTTAGTAATAGAAATGGAGACAAAAGTAATAAGAGGTGAGAGAATCAACCTTTGCTCCAATCATTTCTAGTTTTACAGTAAATTGTTCCCTGTTATGCAGGTGAGGCAATGTCTTCACTCCCATCTTTAGGCATATTTGGAGATAAGCCAATTACTTGTTCTAATTCTTCTTCTCCTGGAACTTTCTAAGCCTAGATCTTGGATCATGGCACTCTGCTCTTCTTCCCTCTTCCTGTGCTTGAAATCTTCAAGAAACTCTCCACATAAAAGTTACTGGCCAGCTTTATATCTGCCTCTCTGCTGATATCCTTTATTCTTCAAAACTCAGAATCTCTTTCCCCTCCTTCCCCCTCATTCCTTCACCCAGGATTGTGATCTCATCTCCTTTCTCTGGTTTCTGCTTCATCCATTGTGCCATTCTTCTTCTATATATTGTTAATGCCCTGCTTCCAATCAATTCTTCCCTTTTGTTTTAACCTCAGGCCAAGGTTTATTCCTCCTCAAAATGTTTCCCTTGTTTTTATTATCCCCTTGAGTACCAAACTTTGCTGTTAATCTTTCTGAAAGAATAGTCTCGACTTAGAAACATCACTTTCATTCCAAACATTTGCTATGTAAATTAATGTTGTCTGGATCCTGCCCTCTAATTCCACAGAAACTCTTATGACAAAGTTGTCAATGACCTCATAATGGATAATTCCAAAAACCTATTCCAGGCCTAGCTTTTTTGACTCACCTTTGTCATTTTCCTCTTCACACCAGCCTCTCCTCCTTTGAACTACATTTTCTTTGATACTGAGGAACTTCGCTCACCCATTTCTTTCTCTCTCATTGACTCCTTTTATGACTTCATCACTTTCTCTTGTCATCTAGCCATGTAAAAGAAGGAGCTCCTTTGGGCATTGTGCTGAGAATGTCTCTCTTTGTGTCCCCTCCCCAGCCCTACTATTTTTCTGCTCATCACCTCATTCATTCTCATAGTGTTGGCCTTACACATATAAACTCCAATTAGATCTTGTCAATGAGACTTGGGGCCTCAATAGGGTGCTCTTGAGTAATATGTGTTGACTCCTAAATCACTTATATATTTATTCACTTTACAAGATGATGTTTATATGGTTTTCGGTTTTTGTTGGTTTTTGATTTTCTTTTTCTTTTGAGACAGGGTCTTGGTCTGCCACCTAGGCTGGAGTGCAGTGGTGCAATCATGGCTCACTGCATCCTCAAACTCCTGGGCTCAAGCATTCTTCTTGCCTCAGCCTTCTGAGTAGCTGGGACTACAGGTATGCACTACTGCACCCGGCTAATTTTTGTGTGTTTCCTTTCTTTTTTTTTTTTTTTTTTTTGGTAGATACAGGCTTTCACCATATTGCACAAGCTGATCCCAAACTCCTGGGCTCAAGCCATCCACCCACCTCCACCTCCCAAAGTGCTGGAATTTATAGGCATGAGTCACTGTGCCAGGCCATATATGGTGTTTTGCTTATATGTTTTCAATTTTAAGGTACCCAAGGGCAAGCACCATGCATAACTAACTTTCCACATTTCAGAAATGATGATGGTGGTGATTTTAAAACTTCCTCTTTCTTACCTTGTTGACTCTCACAGTGTCATCTGAAGGGGCCATTTTTCCTGGTTACCCTAGATTTTTATCAGTGACTTGGTCTCTTCCTGTAGTGGCAACACACGTGAAGCCAGTCAGAAAGAAACAATGCTTCTCTAGCAGCATGAATCAGCAGCCACAAGTTTGCATTTTGGAAATAGTTTTGGCAGTGAGGGAAATTATCCTGAGTTAATTGGTGCTGTTATCTCTAAGTGGAAAGAAGGAGTCATCTGAGGGTGGGGTGGGGCAGAATGAAATCAGCGGAGGGCTAGCAATTAGGCCAACTCAGCAGCAGCATGGGAAAGGTTAGAAACAAATATTCTGCTGAAATTGAATGTAAATTAGAGCCAGAAAATTCCTCGGAAACCACATTAGCCAAACCTCTCATTTCACAGATAAGAGGCCCAGAGAGGTTGTTATTTCATCTGATTTAAACAAGTAAGTCAACAGCAGAACCACAGCAGGACTCTACAGCTCCAGTTCCTAGTCCAGGGCTTTCAACTTCACCACTCTGCCTCAAGATGCTTCCATTGCATGGTCTGCTCAGGATTAGCATGTGGGTTTTCTCTATGGGGACTTTTTGACTCTTGAGAATTTAAAAAAAAAAGCATTACCAACCAAAGACTCAGCAATATATACACAGAAAATCAACAAGGGCAACATCTTTTCAGAGGCCAAGTGGTCTAAATTGATGCAGACTTTCTCTTCAACCAGAGTCTTAATGTATCCTACATGAGGCGATGTATGTGTTGATTTAGGTATCTTCCCAGCCTCACAGATCATTGAACTTTGCCTTCATTCTTACACATCAGTCCACTCCCAGGGCCACAGTTCAGATACCAGCCACGACCAAGAATTGTCTGTCAAAGTCAGTTCAGACTGCTATGAAAAAATACTATACACTGGGTAGGTTGTAAACAAGAGAACAGTTCTGGAGGCTATAATGTCCAAGATTAAGGTGCCAGCAGTTTCTGTGTTTGCCACTGGCCTGCTTTTTGCCTCATAGGTCATGCCTTTTAGCTGCGTCCTCACATGGTGAAAGGGAGCAAGGGAACTCTCCGGGGCCTCTTTCATCAGGACACTAACCCCATTCATGAGGGCCCCACCCTCATGATCTAATCACCTCCCAAGAACCCCATCCTCTAATATCATCACCTTGCTGATTAGGTTTTCAGCATACAAATTTTGAGGGGACACAAACATTCAGACCCTAGCATATTCTCTTAGTAAAATTTCACTCTCCAATCTCTACTTCTAATTCTTCCACTTCTCACACTCTAACTATGTCTGTACTGTGACATTTCCACTCTCATCATGCCTCCCCACCCTCTTAAATTCCTCTTGGTTTCAATTTTCTCACCCAGCTTGGACCACACAGTCAATAATTTCAGCCGTGTCTTTGCAACATCTTTGTCTCCCACCTTCCTGATCCCTGGGTGTTAGGTCCAGCAAATCCTTCTGATGTGGTTTGTATCTGTGTTCCCACCCAAATCTCATGTTGAATTGTAATTCTCAGTCCTGGTGGAGGAGCCTCACAGGAGGTGATTTGATCTTGGGGGTGGAGTTCTCATGAATGGCTTAGCACCATCCCCCCTTGGTACTGTAGGGTGAGTGAGTTCTCAAGAGATGTGGTTGTTTAAAAGTGTGTAGCAGCAGCATGGGAAAGCTTAGACACAAATATTCTGCTGAAACTGAATATGATTTAGAGCCAGAGACTTTCTGGGAAACCAAGAATTTCCCTCTTTCTCTTCCTTCTGTTTCCGCCACATAAGACAGGCTTGCCTCTCCTTCACCTTCCACCATGATTGTAAGTTTCCTGAGGTCTCCCCAGAAGCCAAGCAAATGCCAGAATCATGTTTCCTGTACAGCTGCAGAATTGTGAGCCAATTAAACCTTTTTTCTTCATAAATTACCCAGTCTCAGGTATTTCTTTATAGCAATGAGAGAACAGACTAATACACCTTACTTAATCCTATCACATTCATTTTTTCTGCTCCTGACATGTTGAGCTCAGTTGAATAAAATGGCAACATTGTAACAATTAGCCACTAGTATACATTTGTCATTTCCACTCTCACATGGGCCTTCGTTACAGCTCAATCTTTTTATTCTCATCTTATTTCTTACTTCCTGTATATCAGCAATATCAGAGTTCTCAAATTACCTCTTCCATTTGAGTCACGTGACTTTCAGAAATGGCCCCATTTCCCAGGACACTAAACAAAAAAGGGCCCATTGATGTACACTCCTCCAACTTCCACCTTCCCACCTCCAATAAACACATCACCACCCTTACCTTCTTTAACCTTGTCTAAAACCTACAGAGCTATTTAGATATAAATACCTGTGACTTTCCCCTTTCACCCGCATCCTCTTTTCCTATTGATTGTACAGAAACATTAAAAATAATCATTTTACTGGGAGAAACTAAACTTCCCTCCTTCCCTCTTTGTACTTGCTAATCGAATGTCTTTGCCTAATTTTCTCTAAGTTACACACACACACAGAGAGAAAGAAATACACACAGAGACACGTACACGTTTAAGTTCATACGAGTGAATTTAAGTTCATATGAGCCCGTGAAATTAGTGTCTTTATTTAGTAATAAATCATCTTAATAGAGCTCAGGGAAAAATAAGTACTGGCGCATGCTAGGTTTGGTCATGGTGTTTCTACACACCCTTCCAGTAGGCAGTTGGTAGTAGTTCCATCAGTAATGAAATGCCAATTATCAGCAGTTAACAGCACACAGTTAACCTGCTGATATCACATGAAGTGGGAGTTTTCCAAAATCTCAATCTTTTTATTTCCAAAATTTCTAAATTAGCAAGTCTACTCTTGGGCTACTTTATAAGGTATTTATGATACCTAGAAGCCCCAAGTATGTTTCCCAGAATTCATTTTAACTAAGCAACAACTAGCTGTACACATATTTTCCCCATAAACACCATTTCTACTAAGAGAAATTAGACACTTGCGGATCAGAAAAATTGACATGTTGATGGCCCAGGATCCTGGCAGAAAACACATTCTATATTTCTCTTAGGATGGTTGAGAAAAATACAAAGGTATGACATCCCACAAAGAAACCTCAGTATTTGCCCCTCCTTATTAACTAAACTTAAGTGTTCACTTAATTACCTCTTGACTTACATCTAGGTTGTCATTAAGCAAAAAACAAAACAAACAAACAAAAAAACCAGATTATAAGGAGATCCAATGTACTTCATACTTTGATTAAATCTCAGCTTTTTCAATTTAGATATTTTCAAACCCCAGGCTGATGGCCACAGTGATGTTGTCTTTCATAAATTTGGAGAATACACAAACTCAGACTTCCTGAGCCTTCCCTAGGCAATTGGTCCTGACTCTGGAGGCCCTTAATCTGCAGAGAGGAATAGAATAGAGGGCATAAGGGCTTTTGTTATTATGCTTGATCATGACTTGTACATATTACCCTTGGCACATGGCATGGTGTCCACAGCTGTAATTCTTTCTTAAATTTGTTTGGAGCTAGTGAATGATGGCCCCTAAGCTAGGCTGGGCTGGCCCCCATGAATGGTGCCTTTTTGCAAAGTTATTTTGCCCTGTGTCAGAAATAACTTTGCGTAACTCATTATTCTTTTTTATTGAGTATAAATAAAGTTGTATGTCATCTGATAGTTTATGAAGTAATGCACACATGCTCTTAATATGGTGAGCAACAGCACACGGCTTAGAGAAACTTAAACATTCAATCTCTTGCCACCTCTCCCTCCCCTACAACAACAACAACAAAAAAGAATAGGGGAAAAGTTATTTTAAGTGGGAATTAATGGGACACTCTAACAGTTTCAGGTAAGGTTTGGGGACTTGTGTATATGTGTAGGTGTTTAATCTTTTTAAAATAACCATAAGATAAAAACTTTGGGGAAAGTTCAAACAAATTTAGGAGGATTGATGAATATTTAGTAACTAGGACATTTTGGAAATTCTAAGTAAGAACAGGAACCTTTCCTTTTGTCCTTTCTATCAGTGTTTCCAGTGATGTTGTTGTGCTCCTGAGCACCTCTGTATACCACAGCCCAGAACAATAAATGCAGCAAATTAAATGTGGCTCCAGTGGTTTGGGACCGGGACCAATAAGTTATCGTTATTAATGCATTCAGGGAAAAGGTCTCATTTTTATTACATTGTTTCCTTAATGATAAAGGCAGTAACAGCACTGCACAAAAACACACCAAAGAAATCTTAGGCTTTTGGCAGCCAGGTTAATCTCCCTGTGTGTTTCGTACAGAGTAGGGATTTGGCACAGTTTAACTCACACACTCCTGGGTTTAAAAAGCAGCCCCCTCCCCCTTTTCTCATGCTGCCTCTCTTTGCTTACTCTGACATTTTCTTGGCTTCTACTGAAATTTTGACACATAAATCCCACTTGTCAAATGATATTGTAAAACAAGAATCCAAGTGCCAGCACATGGCCCGATAGTCTGGGGACTAGAGAATAGAATGAAGAACACCTCCATGGCAGCTTTCATCTGCCTCCAGCCACCTGCAAGTAATTTGAAACTCGTTTCCAACACAGCTAGGTTATTTGGCCTGGCAACATACACAGAGCAAAAAGAAAGGGCCAGAGTCATCAAAACCTGTTAACTCTGTTATGAGTAGATAAAACAGTATATTTTTAAAAATCTGCCTCAGACCAATCCATTAACATTCAGTCAGATGGGCTGAAATCTCTTTTTAGTTACAAATCCCACTGAACAGCTTTGGCCCATTAAGACATCACATTTGCCAAACACCCCCAGCCTCTGGACCTCAAATTGTTGGACTTGCAAATAGCCGAGCCCCTGATAGGACTTCTGTGATCCTTCTGGAGTCTGAATCTGGGATGTTTCCCTCTCATTTAGGGATAAAACAGAGACTCAAAGTCAAGATGTGGAAAGTCTTTTATGAAGAAGTGGTTACCTTCTTTGCCCAAATCCATAAAATACCCGTGATTATTCTTTATTCTTAGCAGACTTATAGGGTTCTCTGTGGAGATTTTGGTTTGGTTTGCAAAGAATGGTTCAAAGTTCATAGGCAGCAATGAAGAGAAAAGCAAGGAATAGAGCTCTATGGATGGAATGACACCCAGGAAATTTCAGTTAATTTCAGGTCCTTGCTTGGCCAAAGTCAACTTCACTGAATAGCAGTTTGCTCATCTGTACAGGGGTACACTAATTTCTATCTCAAAAAAAAAGTCAAATTAAATGAGGCAATTTAGCGAACCTGTTCAGTAAATGTTAGCTTTTATTATCTTTTTTTTTTTTAAAACAATAAGACACAAGCACGTGAAGCAATTAGAGGTGGTTGTGCTATGGATCTAATGATGCTTGCACCCCTCTCACCTGGAAGGAGCCCCAGCAGTGCAGTAAAATATTCATAGAATTGTAAAGTTTGAAGAAGTAATATATGGTTGTGGTAACAAACTGGTGTTTGAATATCATCAAATTCAAAGAGAATTTAAGGCTTATCCTTGCACAATGAAAACTGAAATAACTTAAATCTTACAATTCTTATGAAAAAGGCACTTGTTTCAAATTTGGCAATAATCTTCAACATTTATATGCATACCATTAACAAGTTGTAAAGCTAAAACAATGCTATTAAACAATAATAAAAAACAAATTTTGATCATCCATGCTAAAGGAAATATTAAATTATCTTTCTTTTCTCTCATTAGAAAATAATATAACAAAAGCATTGATATGAAGTGATCAAAGAATGTGCAGACAAAAAGTAGGAAAAAGTATTTTGTAGGTAAGCCATGAAGTTAATTAATTAAATTATGTAATTTTAGGAAGTTTGCAATGTGATAATTATAGTGTTTTTAAATTTTGTAATTTTCTATGATTACCTATCTCATAATATTCACTTTCATATTATAATCTGAATTTTTTTCTCAAAGAGGAACTACCCCAAATTATATAAGCTTCAAACCCCAAAAAAACCTGGATTTGCTCCTGGAGCCAAGGAACAAGGGAGTTGTTTATGAACATAGAAATAATAAACTCCTATGACTTCAGGCAGGCTGGGCAAGCCCTTGGAAAAACTTGTGCTGATTTATTTTGGGATGCTCCTTTTCCTTCTTACCCCTATTCCCTAATCCTGGATTCTCCTTCCACCTACACTTCAGGCCCTCCTCCCTTCAGTGTCACTTAGTAAACCCCAGAAACTAACACTATTCCCTGCATCTTACTTCCTTCCCCTCTGCTCTGTCTATACTCTGGTCAATACCCACCTGTGCACAATTATCCTCCCAGAACTTGCTTTAGATCATGAGAAAAAAAGCCATTCATATTTTACTATGTGACAGTAAACTGGCTAAACACTAGACCATGTCAATTAACCATACAAACATGTCATCAGTGAGTTTCAAAAAACTCTA
This sequence comes from Nomascus leucogenys, assembly GCF_006542625.1. NCBI lineage: Eukaryota > Metazoa > Chordata > Mammalia > Primates > Hylobatidae > Nomascus > Nomascus leucogenys. Next base: position 74,826,083 of record NC_044387.1, on the reverse strand, counting down.
AAAGAGGATGTTTAAAAGGAAGGCTACAAGCACTTGGAGATTTGAGGGCAGGAGCTACTTGGTGCATCTCTGAATGCTGGCGGTTATTCCTCCTCTAGCTTGACGGCAGTTGTTAGAGAGTTCTTCTGGAGAACGTACTGCAGCTGGTGTGGAGGACTATTTAAAGGCAACCAGCTGCCTACTTTGTTTCTAGCGCTCAGACTTCTTCACAAACTACTTCCAAGATGCTTCAATAATGGAGTCATCCAGAGGAACACCTATAGGCTTTAGAGTACAAAATTTTGTAGACTTCCCACTCTATGCTGATGCACGGGATAAAAACATCCTCTGCACCCATTTCCAAGTGCCAGGGCCCTTCCCTCAACAGCCCCGCCCCAATATGGTAGTGTTCTCATTACTCCACATTACATCATCATCATCACTTCTGAGGAATAGCATAAGGGCCTGCCCAATTTGGTTACCAGTCATCTTTTCAACCTTACCCTGTCCACTCTGAGCTCCATCTATTTAAACGGTTCCCCAATCCTGGCTGATGGATGGAGTCACTTGAGAGCATGTGAATAGTATTGCTCTGGGCCTCAATATGGTCACACTGAGAGGAGATGTCAAGGAGATGGGGCTAAGAATATTTGACATGGCCCCAGGAAACGTTGATAATTTATTTTATTCCTTGTTCTCATCTACACTTCCTGCTCTAGTGGCTGGCTTGTCTCACACTGTTTTACCAGCCTCACTATTCAATGGTCCTTCTTTTAAAAAACCTCAGTCTACCAACCTACCTGAATGAGATTCTGCTCCAGAGTTTAAGATCCAACATTCACCCACAAGTCCCCATCATTATTCATCTTGACTGTGACTGCTTGTGGACTGGCATTCATTCTGAGACCATTTAGACCACTTCCCACACAACAATCAAACTGATCTTTGCAAAACACAGGTCTAAGTACACTACTTAGAGCCCATCCTTGCCTGTGCCTTTCGCTGGGTTTCAATCCCCTTTGGTACCGCCTTTCATTTTAGTTACACTGTGCTCATCCAGCCTGCTCTCCTCAGTTATTTGAATGTTTCATTTTATCTCCCCTTCTCCACGGCCTTGACACACGCTGTTCTCCCAATGCTTATTGTTCAACAAGGAGACTAAGCATACTCTTAAAGCCAGTAAAGCCCAGGCAAGCAAATAATGAGCACAAAACCTTTAAAACATACTTGGAAATTAAAAAGAAGATATTAAAATAGTTATCACAGTGACCAACTTGGTTGGTCTTTCTTCATTATTTGAAGGTTCCATTTAGTTAAGTGCTGATTTTCAAACCCACGCTGTGGGAGGGTGGCTGAGGCTTCAGCGATGAGCCCAGTAGACACATGAAGCTTAGAGCCTTTTAAGGAAACAGGAAGTGTCTAAATAATCACACTAATGACCCACTGTTACAATCTGAAACAGTTTCTGAAGGAAAGAGATACAGATATTTTAGGGCTAATAAAAAACAAAGTGACACTTTGGGTGACATTTGAAGGACAGGTAAGAAGTTAGCTAGCTGAAAGTGGTGAATGTTCCAGGAGGAAAAATTCTGTGATGCCTATACTGGTAGTTCTCAATTCTTTCTGCATAAGAAAATCATCTGAGAGTCCAGGCACGGTGGCTCATACCTATAATCCTAGCACTTTGGGAGGCCGAGGCAGGCGGATTGCCTGAGCTCAGGAGTTCGAGACCAGCCTGGGCAACACAGTGAAACCCTGTCTCTACTAAAATACAAAAAAACTTAGCTGGGTGTGGCAGTGTGCACCTGTAGTCCCAGCTACTCCAGAGGCTGAGGCAGAAGAATTGTTTGAATCTGGGAGGCAGAGGTTGCAGTGAGCTGAGATGGCACCACTGCACTCCAACCTGGGCAACAGAGCGAGACTCCATCTCCAGAAAAAAAAAAAAAAAAAAAAAAAAAACAGAAAATCATCTGAGAAGCTTAACATAAAAGCATAAAAGTGCCTGGGCTCTGCCCCCAGAGATCCCTATTTAATTGGTCTGTGGTAAGCCCAGGCAACAGTGGTTTTAAGAGCTCCACAAGTGACTCCTTTCTGTAAGTCAAGTTGTAAATACCGGATGTTCAATGCCAGCAGCACCAACAGGACCTGAGAGATGGTTAAACATACAGATTCTCATGTCCAACCCGGATCTACTGAATGAGAAACTCCGGAGCTGAGCCCCCAGTCTGCATTGTAACAAGCTCTCCTGATAATGCCAATGAAGATTGCTGCCATAGCACCTATTTATTCTGATGATATAATCAGTGTTGTGCTTCAGTGAATGCCAATCTGTCTTTGAGAGATGGAGCCCTGCAGTCCTGTGTCAGAGCCTGTAAGGTTAAAGGCCAAACTCAGCCACACATAAAATCTGCAGGGTAAAGAGGCTACACTGTGGAGCTCTTTGGAGTCAGTCATCTAGCTTCTTCCCTTAGCATCACTCCTCCATGCCTCCCCCATACCTTTCTTGACCATGCCTTGGCCTCTTCCTGGTTGTACGTCTATGTGCAAATCACCTCCTTAACCAAAACTGCTAGGCCAGCACCTGGTGCCAAAGTGCCTCCTGGTTTTCTGAAACACTCTAATGATCTTTTAATTTTGTCTATATCCCATGCACCATAACAATTCATGGAAGTATCATTTCCCAGTGGTCCCGTAGGGTCACTGAAAAAGGGGGGACTCAGCTGCAATTAAACTAAGCTAAAAACGTTTTGCCAGTGTCTATGTGTGTTGAATTTGATGGTGCTGAATAGCAAGAAATGGGATTAACTCAGAGAACATGTTACCTAGTTTCCATCCCCTGAAGGCCAGCCTATCTGGATTATAGCACTGTTATCCCCCACTGCCTGCCATCATTAGGATTCTTGACTATCCAGAAAACAAGGATATCCCCTCACTTTAGCTGAGCTTCGTAGCCCACCTCTGCTCACAGTTGGACCCATGAAACAAGCCAACCAAAAAGAACAGGAAGAACTCAGGGGCTTCTAATCTCTACTGGTAAGATTTTCCTTAATAAGGACTTTAAAAAATATCATCATTGAAGCCTTGAGAGAAAGATATCCCAGTCTTGGATCACAAGACTGACTATGGAATTGGAAAACCAACGTGTAAATCTGCTTTGAGAGTCTATTCTGACCTGGATTTGGGGGCATGAGAAAAATCCCCATCATTTATAAGAGTCATAAGAGCCACTGTGTGTGTATATATGTATATATATATTTTATATATAGCATAGAGATGAATATATATACAAATATATGAGAGATGAGAATATATATACATATATATATATATATAGTACTTTAAGGTAAACTAACAAAAAAAGTTTGTGAAGAAAACTTTAAAATATGTCTGAAAGACATAAAAGTAGATTTGAACAAATAAAAAGATATACTTTGTTCTTGGCTAGGAGAACTGAACATATTAATAATACCACTTCTCACCAGGTAAAGTGTGAATATAGTGATAAATACACCACAGATTTTTTTTCACCTCAAGCTTCATAGGTTGATTCTAAAGTTCTTATTAGGCAAACAAAAACATACAATTGCCAGGAAAACCCTGGTGTGGATCAGCCACCACTGTGGGAATGTCACAAAGCCCCTCCCCTGCTTGGATTCTTCTCTCCAAAGCCCTAAGCTTCTAGGGAGAGGCAGTAAACCCTATTGACTCAGAGCACAGGTAGAAACACCTTGTTGCTGGGAAAAGGAGAAAGGGAGAGAACCCTCTAGTCCTGGCAAAGGGGTAAGAAAGAGTCCTGAACCCAGGATTCCATATCAACACTATTATAGTACTCCTGGAGGAGAAGAAGGAAACTCTCCTAGCCAAGACCTGCTATAGATAAAAGGTGGTGTTTGACTGCCTGCCTTGGGAAGGAAGGGCAGAAAACTTCACCCCTGAGGCCCAAACATATAAGGTCTATCTAAGACTAAGGCTGCATCAGGACAACAGAGAACTCCCCTAGCCCCCAACTCCAGACTAGCAAGAATTGATTAACAAGAAAGAGCAGTCTGTCATTGTGGAAGGGGCTATACCACAGAGAAAGAACCCGTCTATGGTACAAGTGGATAGAGATGTCTGAAAACTGAGAATGAAGCAAAATATTAAGACAGAGTCTCCATCACTTCCATCTGAGTTTTAACCATGACAAATCACTAGAGGAAATTTAATCAAAGCAACAAAAAACTCAAACCTAGCTCAGATCCTGACTAAATTGACTCAATTTTCTGCTGTAGCTATCTGAAAGGAGGTATGCCTACTTCCAGGCATACATGCTATTTACATCAGTCTCCTGTTTTACACAAAAATGTTTAATTTTTAGTAAACAAATCATGAGACACATACACATACAGGGTGAGAAACATTATTAAGAGACAAAGCAATCAGCTTAACCAGAGCCAGAGATGACGTGGATGTGAAACGATCAGAAAGAAATGATAAAATAACTATGACTAATATGTAAAACTTCTAGTGGATCTAGTGGAAAAGATTTACCACATGTACGAACAGATGGGAAACTTCAGCAAAGTGATAAAAACTAAAAGAAGGACTTAACTAGAAATGCTATATATAACAAATGTGGCATAGAGATGAATATATAAGAGATGAAGAATGTCATCAATGTGGTTATGAGTAAACTTGATCTGAGGGATGAGCCAGTGAACTTAGAGATAGTTCAATAGAAAGCAACCAAAATGGAATACTGACAAAGATATTACAAGAGAAAAACCTACTCTTCATAAAAACACTCCTAAAAATCTTCACCAATTATTAATAAATCGAATTCAGCAATTTATAAAGAAGATAAGACATCATGACCAAGTGAAGGTTTACCAGAAAAACATAAAGTTGGTTTAATATTTGAAAATCAGTATAATTCATCATATCAATAGGCTAAAGGATAAAAAAAGACCATCTCAATAGATGCCAAAAAAAAATTTGACAAAATTCAAAATCCATTCACGATTTTTAAAAAGCCTCTAAGCAAATGAGAAATTAAAAGGAATTTAATTCTTGATAAAAGGCATCTTTGAAAAATCTACAGTTAATACCTTAATTCAGAGTGAAATCCTGAAAGCTTTCCACCTTAATATCAGTAGCAAAGCAAGAATATATTCTTTTATGGCTCCTATTCAGTATCACCTGGAAGACCTAGCCAGTCTCATAAGATGAGAAAAAAAGGACATACAGATTTAAAAGAATTAAAACTGTCTTTTTTCATAGATTATATGATTGTCTACATAGAAAAACCCTAAGAATTTATTAAAAAGCAACTAGAACTAATATATGAATTTAGGAATGTTAATATTCAAAAATTAATTGTACTTCTCTATATAGGTAATATACAGAATTGAAAATTGAAGTTAGGAAAATAGTATGATTTACTATAATATACAAAATGTAAAATTATTATATATAACAAAATATGTGGAGTGTTTGTATTGAAACTAAAACACATTGATGAGAGAAATCAAAGAAGAGCAAAATAAATCAACACAAGAAAGACTCAATTTCTTAGTAAATTAATTCTCCTTTGAATCAATATATAGATTCACAGCACAAAAGGCAAGATTCTGGTAGGCTATTTTTGTAGAAACTGACAAGCTGAGTATCAAATTATTAATATAAAGAAATGAATAACCAGAAAAGCAGGGACTAGTCAAAATGATTTTGAAAAAAATAATTAAGTTGGAAGACTAACACTATCCAGTTTCAAACTTACTACAAATCTATAATAATTAAGGTAATATGATATTGACAAAAGGATAGACATGTATATCTGTGGAACCAAAGATTTTAGAAATAGATTCTCACATATATACTCAATTGCTTTTTGCCATAGGTACTAAGTAAATTTAATGCAGAAATTATATTATTTTCCATATATGATGATGGAACAATTTGATACCTATATACAAGTAAATAAAGTTTGACCTCTATCTACCCTGTACCATATGCAAATACTAAATCAAAATGGATCATACCTATAAATTTAAAATATACAAGTATAAAATTACTACCAGAAAATTCAGGAGATAATCTTTGCCATCTTAAGTCAGACAAAGATTCTTACACAGGACACAAAAAGCACAAATTATTTTTAAAATTGGTTAATTGGACTTCATTAAAATTAAAAACCTTTTTTCTTCAAAGAATGATGTTAAAAACATAAAACATAAACTTGCAGAAAATATTCGCAAAACACATATCTGATATAGGACTGGCACCTAGAACATATAAATGACTCAAAACTCAATAGTTGGGAGGTTCCAAGATGGCCGAATAGGAACAGTCCCAGTCTACAGCTCCCAACGTGAGCAACGCAGAAGACGGGTGATATGCATTTCCAACTGAGGTACTGGGTTCATCTCACTGGGGCTTGTTGGACAGTGGGGGCAGGACAGTGGGTGCAGCCCATAGACTGTGAGCTGAAGCAGGGCAAGGCATCACCTCACCTGGGAAGCGCAAGTGGTCAGGGAATTCCCTTTCCTAGCCAAGGAAAGCCATGACAGACAGACAGCACCAGGAAAATCGGGTTACTCCCACCCCAATACTGCACTTTTCCAATGGTCTTAGCAAACGGCACTCCAGAAGATTATATCCTGCCCCTGGCTCAGAGGGGCCCACACCCACGGAGCGTTGCTCACTGCTAGCACAGCAGTCTGAGATCGAACTGCAACTCGGGCAGTGAGGCTGGGGGAGGGGTGCCCACCATTGCTGAGGCTTGAGTAGGTAAACAAAGCGGCCAGGAAGCTAGAACTGGGTGGAGCTCACTGCAGCTCAAGGAGGACCTGCCGGCCTCTGTAGACGCCACCTCTGGGGGCAGGGCATGGCTGAACAAAAGGCAGCAGAAACTTCTGCAGACTTAAATGTCACTGTCTGACAGCTTTGAAGAGAGTAGTGCTTCTCCCAGCACAAAGTCTGAGATCTGAGAGCCGACAGACTGCCTCCTCTAGTGGGTCCCGGACCCCTAAGTAGCCTAACTGGGAGGCACCTCCCAGTAGGGGCCCACTGACACCTCATATGGCCGGGTGCCCCACTGCGACTAACCTTCCAGAGGAACAATCAGGCAGCAACATTTACCGTTCTGCAATATTTGCGGTTCTGCAGCCTCCGTTGATGACAGCCAGGCAAACAGGGTCTGGAGTGGTCCTCCAGCAAAGTCCAACAGACCTGCAGCTGAGGGTCCTGACTGTTAGAAGGAAAACTAACAAACAGAAAGGACATCCACACCAAAACCACATCTGTACGTCACCATCAAAGATCAAAGGTAGATAAAAACCACAAAGATGGGGAGAAACCAGAGCAGAAAATCTGAAAATTCTACAAATCAGAGCACCTCTTCTCCTCCAAAGGAATGCAGCTCCTCGCCAGCAATGGAACAAAGCTGTACAGAGAATGACTTTGACGAGTTGAGAGAAGAAGGCTTCAGAAGATTAGTAATAACCAACTTCTCCAAGCTAAAGGAGGATGTTCACACCCATCGCAAAGAAGCTAAAAACCTTGAAAAAAGATTGGACGGATGGCTAACTAAAATAAACAGCATAGAGAAAACATTAAATGACCTGATGGAGCTGAAAACCATGGCACAAGAACTACCTGACGCATGCACAAGCTTCAGTAGCCAATTCGATCAACTGGAAGAAAGGGTATCAGTGACTGAAGATCAAACAAATGAAATGAAGCTAGAAGAGAAGTTTAGGGAAAAAAGAGTAAAAAGAAATGAACAAAGCCTCCGGAAAATGGGACTACATGAAAAGACCAAATCTACATCTGATTGGTGTACCTGAAAGTGACGGGGAGAATGGAACCAAGTTGGAAAACACTCTGCAGGACATTATCCAGGAGAACTTCCCCAACCTAGCAAGGCAGGCCAACATTCAAATTCAGGAAATACAGAGACCACCACAAAGATACTCCTTGAGAAGAGCAACTCCAAGACACATAATTGTCAGATTCACCAAAGTTGAAATGAAAGAAAAAATGTTAAGGGCAGCCAGAGAGAAAGTTCGGGTTACCCACAGAGGGAATCCCATCAGACTTACAGCGGATCTCTCAACAGAAACTATACAAGCCAGAAGAGAGTGGGGGCCCATATTCAATATTCTTAAAGAAAAGAAATTTCAACCCAGAATTTCATATCCAGCCAAACTAAGCTTCATAAGTTAAAGGGAAATAAAATCCTTTACAGACAAGCAAATGCTGAGAGATTTTGTCACCACTAGGCCTGCCTTACAAGAGCTCCTGAAGGAAGCACTAAACACGGATAGGAACAACCGGTACCAGTCACTGCAAAAACATGCCAAATTGTAAAGACCATCAAGGCTAGGAAGAAACTGCATCAACTATCAAGCAAAATAACCAGCTAACATGGTAATGACAGGATCAAATTCACACATAACAATAATAACCTTAAATGTAAATGGGCTAAATGCTCCAATTAAAAGACACAGACTGGAAAATTGGATAAAGAGTCAAGACCCATCAGTGTGCTGTATTCAGGAGGCCCATCTCATGTGCAGAGACACACATAGGCTCAAAATAAAGGGATGGAGGAAGATCTACCAAGCAAATGGAAAACAAAAAAAAAGCAGGGGTTGCAATCCTAGTCTCTGATAAAACAGAATTTAAACCAACAAAGATCAAAAGAGACAAAGAAGGCCATTACATAATGGTAAAGGGATCAATTCAAGAACAAGAGCTAACTATCCTAAATATATATGCACCCAATACAGGAGCACCTAGATTCATAAAGCAAGTCCTTAAAGACCTACAAAGAGACTTAGACTCCCACACAATAATAATGGGAGACTTTAACACCCCACTGTCAACATTAGACAGATCAACAAGACAGAAAGTTAACAAGGATATCCAGGAATTGAACTCAGCTCTGCATCAAGCTGACCTAATAGACATCTACAGAACTCTCCATCCCAAATCAACACAATGTACATTCTTCTCAGCACCACATCGCACTTATTCCAAAATTGACCAGAGTTGGAAGCACTCCTCAGCAAATGTAAAAGAATAGAAATTATAACAAACTGTCTCTCAGACCACAGTACAATCAAACTAGAACTCAGGATTACGAAACTCATTCAAAACTGCTCAACTACATGGAAACTGAGCAACCTGATCCTGAATGACTTCCAACTATCCTACAAGGCTACAGTAACCAAAACAGCATGGTACTGGTACCAAAACAGAGATATAGACCAATGGAACAGAACAGAGCCCTCAGAAATAATACCACACATCTACAAGCATCTGATCTTTGACAAACCTGACAAAAACAAGAAATGGGGAAAGGATTCCCTATTTAATAAATGGTACTGGGAAAACTGGCTAGCCATATGTAGAAAGCTGAAACTGGATCCCTTCCTTACACCTTATACAAAAATTAATTCAAGATGGATTAAAGACTTAAATGTTAGACCTAAAGCCATAAAAACCCTAGAAGAAAACCTAGGCAATACCATTCAGGACATAGGCATGGGCAAGGACTTCATGTCTAAAACACCAAAAGCAATGGCAACAAAAGCCAAAATCGACAAAGGGGATCTAATTAAACTAAAGAGCTTCTGCACATCAAAAGAAACGATCATCAGAGTGAATAGGCAACCTACAGGATGGGAGAAAATTTTTGCAATCTACCCGTCTGACAAAGGGCTAATATCCAGAATCTACAAAGAACTTAAACAAATTTACAAGAAAAAATCAAACAACCCCATCAAAAGGTGGGCGAAGGATATGAACAGACACTTCTCAAAAGAAGACATTTATGCAGCCAAAAGACACGTGAAAAAATGCTCATCATCACTGGCCATCAGAGAAATGCAAATCAAAACCACAATGAGACACAATCTCACACCAATTAGAATGGCCATCATTAAAAAGTCAGGAAACAACAGCTGCTGGAGAGGATGTGGAGAAATAGGAACATTTTTACACTGTTGATGGGAATGTAAACTAGTTCAACCATTGTGGAAGACAGTGTGGTGATTCCTCAAGGATCTAGAACTAGAAATACCATTTGACCCAGCCATCCCATTACTGGGTATATACCCAGAGGATCATAAATCATGCTGCTATAAAGACACATGCACGCGTATGTTTATTGTGACACTATTCACAATAGCAAAGACTTGGAACCAACCCAAATGTCCAACAATGATAGACTGGATTAAGAAAATATGGCACATATACACCATGAAATACTATTCAGCCATAAAAAATGGTGAGTTCATGTCTTTTGTAGGGACATGAATGAAGCTGGAAACCATAGTACTCAGCAAACTATCACAAGGACAAAAAACCAAACACCGCATGTTCTCACTCATAGGTGGGAATTGAACAATGAGAACACATGGACACATGAAGGGGAACATCACACACTGGGGCCTGTTGTGGGGTGAGGGGAGGGGGGAGGGATAGCATTAGGAGATATATCTAATGTAAATGACAAGTTAATGGGTGCAGCGCACCAACATGGCACATGTATACATATGTAACAAACCTGTGCCTTGTGCACATGTACCCTAGAACTTAAAGTATAATAGTAATAAAAAAAGAACACGTTAAAATAAATAAATAAAAATAAAAATACAAAATAAAACACATTGCTAAACCCTACCTTCCTCCTACGTAGGAGGAATTTAAAAAATAAAAATAAATAAAAAGATGCATGTTGAAATAAACAAAAAAAAAACATCAATAGTAAGAAACCAAACAATCTAATTTTAAAATGGTGGAGAAAATATTTTACAGATCCTTTTCCAAAGAAGATACACAGATGGCAAATAAATATGTAAAATAATTGTTAATATCATTAGTCTTTAGAGAAATGCAAGCTAAAACCACAGTGAGGTACCACTACCTAACTATCACAATGATAAGAAAGAAAAAAGAGGCCAGGCCTGGTGGCTCACGCCTGTAATCTCAGCACTTTGGGAGGCTAAGGTGGGTGGACCATGAGGTCAGGAGTTCAAGACCAGCCTGGCCAACATAGTGATATGCCATCTCTACTAAAAATACAAAAATTAGGTGGGCGTGGTGGCAGGCACCTGTAATCCCAGCTACTCAGGAGCCTGAGGCAGAAAATTGCTTGAACCCAGGAGTCAGAGGTTGCAGTGAGCCAAAATTGCACCACTGCATTCCAGCCTGGGCAACAGAGCAAAACTCCATTTCAAAAAGGTAAAAAAGGAAAGAAATAGAGAAGCAAATAAACAAACCAGTTTTGACAATAATAGGTGTTAATAAGGATGTGAAAGGCAAACAGAGCTCTTATACATTGCTGGTAGAAATGAAAATAGGTACAGACGCTTTGGAAAATAATTTAGAGGTGTTTTATAAGGTTAAAAATGCACCTAAAAATTAACAATTCCACTCCTACTATTCACCTAAGCGAAAAGAAAATGTGTCCATATAAATATCTATAATGGCTTTATTCAAAAATCAAGCCAAATGTCCAAATGCTGAATAGATTTAAAAAAAAAAAATTTTAGTACACCAATACAATGAAATACTACCCATCAATAAAAAAAAATGATCTGAGTGAACTAAGTTGCACAATACTATTGCACTATACTAAATGAAAGAAGTCAGACTCAGTGGTTACATATCAGTCTGTTTATATGACATTCTGCAAAAGGCTAAACCATAGAGACAGAAGACAAATTAGTGGTTGCCAGGGGCTGGGTGTTGGAGGAAGGGGATTAAACAGGAGGGGGAATGAGGAAGCAGTGGGGTGATGGAAGAGCATTATACCTTGTTTGTAGTATGGATACCTGACTGCATGCAATTGTCAAAATTCTTGGAACTCTACAAGGGTAAGTGTTATCATGTGTAAAGTATACCTCAATAAAATGACAAAATTGTAGATAATCAAATGAAGAAAATAATTAAAGCAAGTTTTTAATATAATTCCGCTGATTGTACATTCTCTGTGGCATATATTCAAGGACAAAAATAACTGAAATGAAATATTATAGTGCAGGATTAATATCCCATTAAGAGATCCTATACTTATCATACACTATACATAAGATAGTTTCATAATTATACTACCAATTTTAATGCAAATACTAAGCATACTAAATCTAAGATTCGAACTGTAAAAGAGGTATTAATATAAAATTAAAGAAAGTAAACAATCTTGCAATACTAATTTTAATTGAATATAAAATTCACATGTATTATAGCACTCTCTACCTAAAGCAGGTAGAAATAATGACACTCCAACAGGAATGAGCAGAGTTCATGTTCAGCTATTGATTTCTAGACATCATTCCACAGTATAAAATATCATAATTTGTTAAAGTAATAGCTAATTCTAAGTCCAGGGCAAGGAAAATAAAATGTAGTTTACTTGTTTCTAAGTGCTCAAATACTAAGACCATGTAAGAGGAGCACATGAGCCTGTTAAAGTGGCTCCCATGAAGCAAATTTTGCACATTTGAGTCTATAAAAGAACAATGATGGTAATTAACTGTAATACGTTAATCTGAATCTGCTGTGATTCTTGGGGCTGCCCTATGTGTGTATCGTTCATTGTTTAAACTCCTTTAAATTTAATTCGGCTGAAGTTTTTAACACTTTTTTTTTTTTTTTTTTTTTTTTTTGAGATGGAGTCTCGCTCTGTCACCCAGGCTGGAGTGCAGTGGCGCTATCTCGGCTCACTGCAAGCTCCGCCTCCCGGGTTCACGCCATTCTCCTGCCTCAGCCTCTCTGAGTAGCTGGGACTACAGGTGCCCGCCACCACGCCCGGCTAATTTTTTGTATTTTTAGTAGAGACGGGGTTTCACCATGGTCTCGATCTCCTGACCTCGTGATCCGCCCGCCTCGGCCTCCCAAAGTGCTGGGATTACAAGCGTGAGCCACCGCGCCCGGCCAACATTTTCTTTAAATCTAGAACAGGTTCCTCACGTTTTGTTTGTTTTGTTGTTCTCATAATAATGACTTTTCTGAATCATCCAGGTTAGTGAATTTTTTTTAAATGAGTTCATAATGATAATAGAGAATAAACAAGATAGAAAAATAAGAAAATTTCTCTGTAAGAGAATAGCAGCTAATAAATGAAGAAGGAATAACAGAATTGGAAAAAATGCCATTTTGCAACCCCTAAGTAATAATTGTAGCAAGCAAGGATGATTATCAGATCACGAAAATATAACATGAAAGGTTAGGGAACAGATTAGTCACACAGTCAAGGTATTCTTCTGTAAATTATTTACTAATCCCAGAGGAGAAAATCTACCTCACAATGAAGAGATCTTTGCGATCATCACCTTAACCAAGTGGCCTAACTTAGCATCATTATGGTGGAACAGTCTAACATCATGTATATAAAGCACTGAGAAATGTACAAAAACACTGATAGAGTATTCTTGTCAAAGCATGTTTAACCTAAATCTACAATGAAAAAAATTAATCAGTAACTTCACAACGTAGAAAATTCCATAAGAAAACGAACCTGGATTCTTCAGGAAAGTAATTATCATGAGAACAACAAAACAAAATATGAGGAACCTGTTCTAGATTAAAAGAAACTGTTAAAAGAAAAACTTCAGCCGAATTAAATTTAAAGGAGTTTAAGCAATGAAAGATTCACAAATAGGGCAGCCCCAAGAATCACAGCAGATTCAGAGAGACTCCAGGGGTGCCTCCTGATCAGAATAAATTTGTAGACAAAAAAAGTAAAGTGACGTACAGAAATCGGAAGTGAGGTATAGAAATAACTGGATTGGTTACAGCTTGGCGTTTGCCTTATTTAAACACAGTTTAAACACTCAGCAGTGTATGAGTGGCTGAAATAAGGCTGCTGGGATTGGCCAATTGCTGGCCGGCTCAGCGATTGTTACAGGTGCATACTTTTAAGTTAGGTTTTCAATCTTGTCTACCTATTAAATTAGGTTTCAGTTCATCCACAAGGACTCAAATATAGAAGCATGGAGTCCTTCCTTCTCAGGCCATATTTGGTTTGCTTTAACAAAACTAAAAAGTGATTACAACCAAATGCAATGCATCAATCTTCACTGAATCCTACAGATAAAACAAAATACATTTGAGAAATAATTGGGGAATTTTGATATGGAGTTCATATTAAACATAATGCATGTTAATTTGGGCATGTAAAAAATGGTGCTGTGCTTATGAGCTCATACTTAGGAGATGCATGATAAGGTATATAGAAGTGAAATTTCATAGTGTCTGCAACTTACTTGCAAATTGTTCAGCAAAAATACATAAATAGGAGATACTGAGGGAAAATGGCAAAGTGGGAACAACTGATAAGTCTAGATTAGGGTATATACATTTTTTTATTGTACTAGTCTTTGTCTTTTATGTAAATTTTGAAACTTTCAAAACAAAATGTTTGGAGAAAAAAAAATAACTCTCGATCCCAGTGAAGCAAAGGCCTGAGAGATGTATTGGCATCGCATTGCAAAATGCATTCTGTGTTGCGGTTGGGAGAAAGAGGTTAGCCGCTGTGGTTGCTGACCTGTGAGGGGCTGACGTTGCTGTAAAAACCCGAGGCGCTGATTTCCATGCCTAGCGTTCTATTGCCCAAGGCCAGAATGCGGACTTCACATTTTTCCCAATTGAGAATCTGGAAGATGCCTGTAGCACTGAACAACAGAAGTCTGTGCTTCCCAGCAGTTTCAGCAAAGGCAGGGGGCCAAAACGTTATTAATTTTAATTCTAGCTAAACCACTGGCAAAAATGGGTGGCTCCCCTCAAATTCCATGGGAATGGATGGAAAGCACAGGCTTCTTTGGAAACCTGAAGCGGGATTTCAGCGGGATTGTTTTGGGAAGTCACATTTACGCCATTAATTAGTTTAACAAACAAGCTTATCATCACTTATTTTAGCCTAATCATTAGCATCACATCTAATCAAAGTTAGATCTAAAAGGAAATAAAGATTTGATATGTAATTCCGTTTGCTTTCTTTTATTTTGACAAGCATTTGTGAAAGTATTTTTTTCTTTCTCTTTTGCTAGATATTTTATGGAGAGCTAGATGTTCTTCAAAGAATATTGTGGAGAGAGGGGGCTATGGTTGGACAGAGAGATAAAAACAGCACGTTTTCCAATTAAGCAAATGAAGAAAGTTACCCAAGCCATGCATATATACTAAGGGCCCATCCCCATCAAGAGACTCAATCCACTCCACTTCAATTGTAAGAGTATGCTTTTAATACTCAATTTTAATGAAATTCAAGCCAGGCTTTTTGTTGCTCAATCTCTTTAACCAGGTGCCAAAAATCTGGCCAAATGTATGGAAGCAGATTCTTCTTCTTTGAACCACCAAAAGGACTTTGATGTTTATGCCGAGTAGAAGGAATCTAGCTTGATTATCCTCTCTTCCAAAAGACCATCCCTTTCTTGGTAAGGAGCATGCTGCCTGATTTATCCAGCTTGGAAGGACACCATGAACTTGGCCTTCCAAACCTACTTATTAAAAATCCCTTCCCTTTTTTGGTCAGCCTTAAGAGTCACAAAGATTCTCACACAACAAAGTAATTAACTGTTGCCATTTTTTTCTGAAAAATAATTATGTTTAAGATAACTCAAATATATTTTTATTGGCATTTTCTGTTTATTATTATACCTTTTAAAAAGCAACAAAACTAAAACTCTATCCCTTTGACAGTAGATTTTATAATTTGAAAAATGAGTTTGCCTTGTGCTTCCAAATCCACCTGATGTTCCTTCGGACAAACTTTTACACAATGTATTGCCTGTTGTTCTTAAGCCTTAACTGTATAACTTAAAAGTATAACTAATATATTCCTATTAAAATTTATGTAAATACCTCAATGCATGACATTTTTTAACAAGTTACTACATATAGTACCCCATTCCTGCTGGCACTCAGTGCAAACATCTTGTCTTAATTCAACAGTTCAAATTTTCTTCAGACTATAGTAGTACCCTTGATTAATTTCTCAATCCCAGCTGACACCATTCTAAAAGGTTAAAAAAAATTAATCACTCTGATGTCATTCCAGGTAAGACAAGCACAGGTTTTAAAATGCTTGTCAGGCATGTGGATTGGAATTTAAGACATCCTATATATAAAATTCTTATACAGAAATTGGGAAATTAGTCATGGACCCAGGCACTAGAAAAACATGTTTGCTTTTTGATACCTCTGCAAGGTAAATTTCATTATTCCCTCATTAAGGGTTATACAGGGTAGTTACACAGCACCCACGGTCATCAGCTGTAAAGAGAATACTAGCCACGTTGTTTATTTTATACGTAAGTACAGCCAACCAAACATGCTTAACCACTTACAGCAGTTTATTGACACTGGCAAGAAACAACAATTTAGAAAGGCAAATGATGCAAATTGTATACTGTGGAGTTCTCAAGATTTCTGCCCCCCAACAAATTTTATTTAGAAACAGCTTTGTACCATTGAAAACATGCCAAAAATTTGGAAAGTAACAAGCAATCAGGTATTTTTTTCCTCCTAAAGTTATAATTTGGTTATGTGCCAATCTCAAACAGTAGATTTTTCAAATTCAACCAGTTTCGTTCATCAAAATGTGAAGATCTATTCAACAATGACTACATAGAGATATTTATTAGGTCTTCAAGCCTGAACTAGTGAGCAGAAATCAAGCAAAAGCTGTGCACAGAGCAGCAATATAATCACCAAATTTCAAAGCAAAAAAAGAACGCTAATATCATTAACATATTTTGTTTCAGTTTTGACTAAATACTATAGTTAAATGTATGTTATACATGAAAATAAAAATTAGTTTTAGTTTGCAAGTGCCCATATAGATTTCCATTAAAAGATAACATGGGAATTTTATGTGTATTGTAGCATTGCATAGTATGATATATGATACAATATAATATAATTATTATTTCATTATTTATCATTACTGCATTACAGGGTCTCATCAGTCAACCCTTTAGCATGAAGGCAATGTTACACAGGAGATGAGAATATGACCAAACTGTATTTTGTCCTGCTATTTACTGGTTCTGTGACCTTTGGCATGTTCATTAACCTCCTGCTGCCTAAGTTTCCCCATTTGAGAAATAGGGATAATATGGGTGGAGCCAAGATGGCCGAATAGGAACAGCTCCAGTCTACAGCTCCCAGCGTGAGTGACGCAGAAACGGGTGATTTCTCCATTTCCAACTGAGCTTTGAAGAGAGTAGTGGTTCTCCCAGCACCCAGCTGGAGATCTGAGAATGGACAGATTGCCTCCTCAGGTGGGTCCCTGACTCCCGAGTAGCCTAACTGGGAGGCACCCCCCCACCCTCCCGGTAGGGGCAGACTGACACCTCACATGGCCGGGTACTCCTCTGAAACAAAATTTCCAGAGGAACGATCAGGCAGCAAAATTTGCTGTTCACCAACATCCGCTGTTCTGCAGCCTCTGCTGCTGATACCCAGGCAAACAGGGTCTGGAGTGGACCTCCAGCAAACTCCAACAGACCTGCAGCTGAGGATCCTGACTGTTAGAAGGAAAACTAACAAACAGAAAGGACATCCACACCAAAACTCCATTTGTACGTCACCATCATCAAAGACCAAAGGTAGATAAAACCACAAAGATGGGGGAAAAAACAGAGCAGAAAAACTGGAAACTCTAAAAATAAGAATGCCTCTTCTCCTCCAAAGGAACACAGCTCCTCATCAGCAATGGAACAAAGCTGCACAGAGAATGACTTTGATGAGTTGAGAGAAGAAGGCTTCAGATGATCAAACTACTCCCAGCTAAAGGAGGAACTTCGAACCCATGGCAAAGAAGATAAAAACCTTGAAAAAAAATTAGACGAATGGCTAACTAGAATAACCAAGGCAGAGAAGGCAGAGAAGTCCTTAAAGGACCTGATGGAGCTGAAACCAAGGCACAAGAACTACGTGATAAATGCAGAAGCCTCAGTAGCCGATTCGATCAACTGGAAGAAAGGGTATCAGTGATGGAAGATGAAATGAATGAAATGAAGCGAGAAGAGAAGTTTAGAGAAAAAAGAATAAAAAGAAATGAACAAAGCCTCCAAGAAATATGGGACTATGTGAAAAGACCAAATCTACGTCTGATTGGTGTACCTGAAAGTGACGGGGAGAATGGAACCAAGTTGGAAAACACTCTGCAGGACATTATCCAGGAGAACTTCCCCAATCTAGCAAGGCAGGCCAGCATTCAGATTCAGGAAATACAGAGAACACCACAAAGATACTCCTCGAGAAGAGCAACTCCAAGACACATAATTGTCAGATTCACCAAAGTTGAAATGAAGGAAAAATTCTTAAGGGCAGCCAGAGAGAAAGGCCAGGTTACCCACAAAGGGAAGCCCATCAGACTAACAGCTGATCTCTCGGCAAAAACTCTACAAGCCAGAAGAGAGTGGGGGCCGATATTCAACATTCTTAAAGAAAAGAATTTTCAACCCAGAATTTCATATCCAGACAAACTAAGCTTCATAAGTGAAGGAGAAATAAAATACTTAACAGACAAGCAAATGCTGAGAGATTTTGTCACCACCAGGCCTGCCCTAAAAGAGCTCCTGAAGGAAACACTAAACATGGAAAGGAACAACTGGTACCAGCCACTGCAAAAACATGCCAAATTGTAAAGACCATTAAGGCTAGGAAGAAACTGCATCAACTATCAAGCAAAATAACCAGCTAACATGGTAATGACAGGATCAAATTCACACATAACAATAATAACCTTAAATGTAAATGGGCTAAATGCTCCAATTAAAAGACACAGACTGGAAAATTGGATAAAGAGTCAAGACCCATCAGTGTGCTGTATTCAGGAAACCCATCTCAGGTGCAGAGACACACTTAGGCTCAAAATAAAGGGATGGAGGAAGATCTACCAAGCAAATGGAAAACAAAAAAAGGCAGGGGTTGCAATCCTAGTCTCTGATAAAACAGACTTTAAACCAACAAAGATCAAAAGAGACAAAGAAGGCCATTATATAATGGTAAAGGGATCAATTCAAGAAGAAGAGCTAACTATCCTAAATATATATGCACCCAATACAGGAGCACCCAGATTCATAAAGCAAGTCCTTAAAGACCTACAAAGAGACTCAGACTCCCACACAATAATAATGGGAGACTTTAACACCCCACTGTCAACATTAGACAGATCAACGAGACAGAAAGTTAACAAGGATATCCAGGAACTGAACTCAGCTCTGCACCAAGCTGACCTAATAGACATCTACAGAACTCTCCACCCCAAATCAACAGAATATACATTTTTTTCAGCACCACACCACACCTATTCCAAAATTGACCACATAGTTGGAAGTAAAGCACTCCTCAGCAAATGTAAAAGAACAGAAATTATAACAAACTGTCTCTCAGACCACAGTGCAATCAAACTAGAACTCAGGATTAAGAAACTCACTCAAAACTGCTCAACTACATGGAAACTGAACAACCTGCTCCTGAATGATTACTAGGTACATAATGAAATGAAGGCAGAAATAAAGATGTTCTTTGAAACCAATGAGAACAAAGACACAACATATCAGAATCTCTGGGACACATTCAAAGCAGTGTGTAGAGGGAAATTTATAGCACTAAATGCCCACAAGAGAAAGCAGGAAAGATCTAAAATTGACACCCTAACATCACAATTAAAAGAACTAGAGAAGCAAGAGCAAACACATTCAAAAGCTAGCAGAAGGCAAGAAATAACTAAGCTCAGAGCAGAACTGAAGGAAATAGAGACACAAAAAACCCTTCAAAAAATCAATGAGTCCAGGAGCTGGTTTTTTGAAAAGATCAACAAAATTGATAGACCACTAGCAAGACTAATAAAGAAGAAAAGAGAGGAGAATCAAATAGACGCAATAAAAAATGAAAAAGGGGATATCACCACCTATCCCACAGAAATACAAACTACCATCAGAGAATACTATAAACACCTCTATGCAAATAAACTAGAAAATCTAGAAGAAATGGATAAATTTCTTGACATATACACCCCCCAAGACTAAACCAGGAAGAAGTTGAATCTCTGAATAGACCAATAACAGGCTCTGAAATTGAGGCAATAATTAATAGCTTACCAACCAAAAAAAGTCCAGGACCAGATGGATTCACAGCCGAATTCTACCAGAGGTACAAGGAGGAGCTGGTACCATTCCTTCTGAAACTATTCCTATCATTAGAAAAAGAAGGAATCCTCCCTAACTCATTTTATGAGGCCAGCATCATCCTGATACCAAAGCCTGGCAGAGACACAACAAAAAAGGAGAATTTTAGACCAATATCCCTGATGAACATTGATGCAAAAATCCTCAATAAAATACTGGCAAACCGAATCCAGCAGCACATCAAAAAGCTTATCCACCATGATCAAGTGGGCTTCATCCCTGGGATGCAAGGCTGGTTCAACATACACAAACCAATAAATGTAATCCCGCATGTAAACAGAACCAAAGACAAAGACCACATGATTATCTCAATAGATGCAGAAAAGACCTTTGACAAAATTCAACAACACTTCCGGCTATAAACTCTCAATAAATTAGGTATTGGTGGGATGTATCTCAAAATAATAAGAGCTATCTATGACAAACCCACAGCCAATATCATACTGAATGGGCAAAAACTGGAAGCATTCCCTTTGAAAACTGGCACAAGACAGGGATGCCCTCTCTCACCACTCCTATTCAACATAGTGCTGGAAGTTCTGGCCAGGGCAATCAGGCAGGAGAAGGAAATAAAGGGCATTCAGTTAGGAAAAGAGGAAGTCAAATTGTCCCTGTTTGCAGATGACATGATTGTATATCTAGAAAACCCTCATCTCAGCCCAAAATCTCCTTAAGCTGATAGGCAACTTCAGCAAAGTCTCAGGATACAAAATCAATGTGCAAAAATCACGAGCATTCTTATACACCAATAACAGACAAACAGCCAAATCATGAGTGAACTACCATTCACAATTGCTTCAAAGAGAATCAGATACCTAGGAATCCAACTTACAAGGGACATGAAGGACCTCTTCAAGGAGAACTACAAACCACTGCTCAATGAAATAAAAGAGGATACAAACAAATGGAAGAATATTCCATGCTCATGGGTAGAAAGAATCAATATCATGAAAATGGCCATACTGCCCAAGGTAATTTATAGATTCAATGCCATCCCCATCAAGCTACCAATGACTTCCTTCAAAGAATTGGAAAAAAACTACTTTAAAGTTCATATGGAA
This sequence comes from Nomascus leucogenys, assembly GCF_006542625.1. Classification (NCBI taxonomy): domain Eukaryota; kingdom Metazoa; phylum Chordata; class Mammalia; order Primates; family Hylobatidae; genus Nomascus; species Nomascus leucogenys. The sequence continues at coordinate 74,804,854 of NC_044387.1, read as the reverse complement.
CCAAAAAAGACCCTGCGTTGCCAAGTCAATCCTAAGCCAAAAGAACAAAGCTGGAGGCATCACGCTACCTGACTTCAAAGTATACTACAAGGCTACAGTAACCAAAACAGCATGGTACTGGTACCAAAACAGAGATATAGACCAATGGAACAGAACAGAGCCCTCAGAAATAATGCCGCATATCTACAACTATCTGATCTTTGACAAACCTGACAAAAACAAGAAATGGGGAAAGGATTCCCTATTTAATAAATGGTGCTGGGAAAACTGGCTAGCCATATGTAGAAAGTTGAAACTGGATCCCTTCCTTACACCTTATACAAAAATTAATTCCAGATGGATTAAAGACTTACATGTTAGACCTAAAACCATAAAAACCCTAGAAGAAAATCTAGGCAATACCATTCAGGACATAGGCATGGGCAAGGACTTCATGTCTAAAACACCAAAAGCAATGGCAACAAAAGCCAAAATGGACAAATGGGATCTAATTAAACTAAAGAGCTTCTGCACAGCAAAAGAAACTACTATCAGAGTGAACAGGCAACCTACAGAATGGGAGAAAATTTTTGCAATCTACCCATCTGACAAAGGGCTAATATCCGAATCTACAAAGAACTTAAACAAAAAAAGAAAAAATCAAACAACCCCATCAAAAAGTGGACAAGGGATATGAACAGACACTTCTCAAAAGAAGACATGTATGCAGCCAAAAGACACATGAAAAAATGCTCATCATCACTGGCCATCAGAGAAATGCAAATCAAAACCACAGTGAGATACCATCTCACACCAATTAGAATGGCCATCATTAAAAAGTCAGGAAACAACAGGTGCTGGAGAGGATGTGGAGAAATAGGAACAATTTTACACTGTTGGTGGGACTGTAAACTAGTTCAACCATTGTGGAAGTCAGTGTGGCAATTCCTCAGGGATCTAGAACTAGAAATACCATTTGACCCAGCCATCCCATTACTGGGTATATACCCAAAGGATTATAAAACATGCTGCTATAAAGACACATGCACACGTATGTTTATTGCAGCGCTGTTCACAATAGCAAAGACTTGGAACCAACACAAATGTCCAACGATGATAGACTGGATTAAAAAAATGTGGCACATATACACCATGGAATACTATGCAGCCATAAAAAAAGATGAGTTCATGTCCTTTGTAGGGACATGGATGAAGCTGGAAACCATCATTCTCAGCGAACTATCGCAAGGACAAAAAACCAAATACCGCATGTTCTCACTCACAGATGGGAATTGAACAATGAGAACACATGGACACATGAAGGGGAACATCACACACTGGGGCCATTGTAGGGTGGGGGCAGGGGGGAGGGATAGCATTAGGGGATATACCTAATGTTAAATGATGAGTTACTGGGTGCAGCACACCAACATGACACATGTATACCTATGTAACAAACCTGCACGTTGTGCACATGTACCCCAAAACTTAAAGTATAATAAAAAAAAAGAAAAAGAAAAATGGGGATAATAATATCTTAAGTACACCATATGAAAATTTGAACAAGAAAATATTTGTGAAATCACTAGCACAGTTCCTAGCACATAATACACAACTACTGATAGCATTTCTTTTTTACTCTAGACGCTTTCTTTCTAGAATAGTACTCAATTTGGTTCATAGTACTAATACATTTAGTGCTGACAGATATTACTTGAGAAACTTTGATTTTTGCTGAACTCATCTTACACCTGTCTAGGCAATGAGAGTGATGTGTGCCTGCTAAGGCTTGGTACTCCCATGGACAAGAAAGGTAGTATTTGCATGCCAAGCATATTCTATTTGGTTATCTCATTATTTCTCACAAGAATCATGTGAGGCAGGAACCATGATTCTTTCGATTCTTTAGATAAGAAACTAAGGGTAAAATGTTTCCTAAGGTTACATAGGCAGTCAAGTGGTGGAAGGAGCATTCAAATATGTGAAATCTGAAGTTAGATAATAATCACCAACTTTTAGTATCTGTCAGGCTCTATGTTAATTTATTTAAATTACATAGTTGAAGGGGAAACAGCATTTAGAAGGTGGAGAGGAGGGAGGAACCATGTGCCTGGGGCTCACACTATGGAGAGAGAAGACGGGGAGCTCAGTGAAGTTTGTAGTTTGCATTTATGCACCTGCAGAACAACAGAAACATCTGATTCAAGAACACTGGTCTCCTGGCTGAGTTGGCAGCCATCGCGTCTGTATACACTGCACGCATTTGAGTCGCAGTCCAAATCTGCTTATGATTATGTCTTCTGATCCCAGAGTGTGAAAACGAAATCCAGATTCTTGTAGCTAACATATTACACTCCAAGTTAGATATCCATTGTAACAAGGAGAAGACAGTGGGATTAAGTATCTACTGTGTCTATGGCAACAAACTGTTCTGCCATGAGGCTTTTGGCCAAAATCAGCAACTGATGTGGAGATCACTGTTGTGCAGAATTTGAACTTGATGGAGTGTGAGGTAGTCCTAGTACTTAGTGTTTAACTCACTTAATCCTCACACAAACTCTACGTGATAGTACTATAACCAACCCTGCTTAGATGAGGAAATTGAGGCAGGCAGATCTGAAACATCCCTCACATTAGTCAACAACAGGTTTGGGCAGGATTGAAGCTGGACAGTTTGATGGTACAGCGTGGTCTTTCAATCCCCACAGAACACTCATGCGTGGGAAGGAAAGCACCTGGTCCTTGGCCCTTTAAATTAATGAAATTATTATGACACTCACACACATATGAGCACACTCATGCAGCTTCACACTTTACTTTTGCCTCAAGGATGTAGGTAGTTTTAGAATTTAAGAAAAAAAAAAGTGGTTCCCAGGACCAGGGGCAGGATATGAGGGGGAGTTATTATTTAATGGCGTGGAGTTTCAGTTGGGGAAGATGAGAAATTTCTGGAGCTAGATGGCGGTGACGGTTGCACGACAACATGAATGTACTTAAAGCCACTGAACTGCCGCTCAAAAACTGTTAAAAGGATCAATTCTATGTTGTGCATATTTATCACAGTGACAAAAAGTAGGAGTTAAAGGAGAGAAGTTAAATGGGGGTTATCCAACCCAAAGTGTTGACTGTGCCAATGCTGAGAAACTCTGGGTTACAGGGTTAGACAGGTGAGTCTTACAGAGGTGACCAGATGAGTGGCAGTGTTCTGCTACACTGTGTGTTGATTTAACTGGTTTCATTTTTAGACCTTGAGTTTTGTTGTTTGCTATTTTATCTTTCCCAGAGAGAATACAAGCTAGAGTTCTGTTAAGCTCTTGGGAAATTCAGCAGGTTCTAAAGGAAGAGTGTTTGTTTCTGTAGCACTTTGAATTTCCATGGCTTGTAATACAGTTTTCAATAAATAAGGATACTCATTGTCCACGGTGGCTTCTGGCTAAAGTGGCCTTATCATCTCTCAGTGTTTTTTCCAAGAACACCGATATATAGACAATATTATCTTTTCCAGATTATTCGGAATTACAGAATAAGCTTCAAGTGAGAACAGAATTTCAGATTTAGAACGTAATTTTTGCCCACTAATCAGTAAGATGGAAAAAGAGGACAAAAACTTTGAAAATAACTAAAACCCAAAACTGAGGCATTCAGGCCTCTGTCCATAAGGATCCCATCTCTCAATGAATCAAAACCTTACCCTTGAAGGTCAAAGTTTTCATACCAACCAAGATAAATAAAACTATGATTGTTTTTCAGAACGTCTGTTAGAAATATCACTCCACATACCTGCTGCCTTTAAAAAATCCAGTCTTAAAAATGGAAAATAAAATTTAATACTTTGTTATTACTTACAGTTGTCATTGGCAAAGTTTCTAGCTGCCTTCTGAATTTTCAAGCACCACCCAGAGTTGTTTTTCTTTCAAAAAGGATTTTTCCCTTAAGATGTTATGAAGATCTCTAAGTAGAATTGCACGCAGTCCTGTGAAGGATAGATGTTATTCTTTTCACCTCCAGTTTGATTTTTTTAATGCTAACTTTGTAATTTGCCAGAAAGAAAAAGTTCTGTATTATGATATTGGCATTCTGTTATAGGATTTACACCACACATATTTGTATGGGCCTGCGCCTGGGAATCTTACCTAAATCCTTTATCCCTACAGTTCCCACTGAGGACTTTATCTTTAGATCCAAAGTGTTAGAACATCTTCTGTGATATTTAAACTTTTAGTCTGTAAAACTGTTAATGTTGATAATAATGCAGATATACAAGAAAAAGCCAAGCAAAGTTTTTAAAATATTTTTGAGAGACTCAAACTATTTCTAGAAGTCTCAGCGGACTTTCATTAATCCATTCAACAAATATATGATGAGCACCATTTGTTTGCCAGACACTGTTTTGGACAACAGAAAAAACAGAGGTGAACAAGACAAGATTCAGCTCTGCCCTTGTGAAACTGATTTTTTTGCATGGGAGTCAGACCTTATACCACCAGTTTGAACAATAACTCATTAGACTTTGAATGAGTTCTCCTTATTAAATACTTCAAAGAGAAGTATGAAAGTTTATCCGGAAGATTAAACGTCGAGAAACGGATGTTTGAGCTTAGTGCCACCCATGGCCCCAGGCAAGATCCACCACAACCAGCACTTTAAAGAAGCCCACACCTCCATTCTAGACCAGGCTTGGGGTGCCCTGTACCTCTGAATTCCTGAAAGCACCTCAAGCCTCTTCCCTGGGTCTATCATGCCAGTGGGGACTAAGACAAATAGGTACGCCCCAAGGCTTCAGGATGATGACCAAGAGAGGTTTCTTGCAGTGTGTGTATGAGTGGATTTTGATGTACACACTGGGATATTCACAAGCTCCTCCTTTCATGATGAGAGAAGGAGCCAAGGATGGGGAAAGTAGAAAGATGAGGCTTCGGCCACAAGTAGGAGTCCCTGTTCTTACACCACAGCACTCCCGTGTGAAACTGCATGGAATCTGAGAAGTCTAAATTCTGTCTATAGTGTGTGAGTTTCCATTTGCATTCTTGCTTCGAGCCCTAAAAATGTTAGGGGTAGGGCCATCTGATCTGGGCTTTGCAAGGCAAGTTGAAACTGAGCAAGAAGAAAGCCTCTATGCAGGGGGCCCACACGTGTCAGGGCTCTGAGGTAGAGAGAAAATGATGTGTCTGAGGAACTGAGAGGAGGCCACTGTGTCTGGCACACAGAGAGGCTTGACTAAAGAGCAGTACAGGGCCAGAAGAAAAGCCTCCCCTGCAGGACAGCCTTAGGAAGCAACGTATTTTATGCCCATCAATAAAGATCTCCATAGCATATTTTTGAGTAGGTATGAAAAATTATAAAAAGATTTGCATTGCTATGCTGTAATTTCAACACAATATGTACAAAAATTGAGACAGATGTTTTTAAAATACTTTTCTTTCAAATTCTGAATGATCAGCATCCCGTTATCATAGTTCATTTGGACAAATACCATAAATAGGATGGCTTATAAACAACAGAAATTTATTCACAGTTTGGAAGCTGAGAAGTCCAAGATTAAGGTGCCAGCATATTCAGTGTTTAGTGAGGACCCACTTCCTGGTTCACAGATGGCACCTTGTCGCTGTGTCCTTGTGGTGGAAGACACAAACAAACTCTTCCTGCTTCTTTTATAAGGACACTAATTCCATTTAGGGCAGGTCTTCTCCCATGATCTAATCATGTCCCAAAAAGGCCCCATCTCTTAATATCATCAATTTGCAGGAGAGGATTTCAACACATGAATTTTGGGGAACACGCATGCAGACCATAGCACCCATTATCTTCGTATTCCTATGAAATGTGAACAGTCATTTCCCATGTCCCTCGAGTCTCAGGCCTAGGATGTGGAGTCTGTTCCCCTCCACTACTCCAGCTGTTTTTACATTGAACAAATATTCATAATATTCATTCATCTCTTTACTCATTTAATTCAGCCATAGTTTATTAAGCTGCAATATGGGAATGATAATACATTAATAGAGAGGTGGGGAGGATGAAATAAATGTTTATATGTGTGTGTATATATTTATATATAAATTTCTACATAAATATTTAATGTTTAATATTTTAATTTATCAATATTTTAATACTTAATATTTATAAAGATATATACATAAATTTATAATGTATATGGTATAATTTTTATATAATATTAATATATTTTATATTATATACTTAAAAATTGTATATAATTATATATAATATATTAACATATACATTTATACATAAATATATATGAATATATAAATTATATATTATCATATATAATATATAATTATATTTTATATATTATACATTTATATGGAAATTATGTATGATTTATATGTTATTTATATAATTTTATATAAATTATAAATTTATATATAAACACAAATTTATTTTTGTATAAATATACATATTTACACACACATATATTGCTTAGAACAGCACTAGGAAACCACCAGGCACACAATGGGATGATATGCACCAATTAGCAGAAAAATTCTTAAGAACAAGAATTACTTGTTCTTAAGACCAGAAAGGAAAAGACAGCTACACTACTTGACCAAAGGGATGAAGGCATGGAGTAGAATGGTGTGTTAGGGAAGAATGAGTCATCAGTGTGACAAAGAATGGATGGGTCTAGTGTTGGGAGATGGGCCTGATAGGAGTGAGATTAAGGAGGGACTTGCATCCCATGCTAAGGTGTTGGGCTTTTATTCAGTAGGCAGTGTTTCTCAAAATGTGGCCCTTGGACATTAGAATCCCCTGTGTGGCTTCTTAAAAAATAAGAACCACTGCCTCCTATTCCCCACCCCAATAATGAGTTAGAATATAAGGCCTGGGACAGTTTAACAGGCTTTCCAGGTGATTCTTGTTTATAGTCATGGTTGAGATACTGAGATACTATGAAGAGTCAAAGTATGTTTTCCAAACATATAGTTTGTACAATAAGCTTTGTCTTAGACAAGTGGCTGGCTACACCCATACATACTATGGGCAGTAGCAAGAAAGCTCCTCTTTCAAAAGAAAAACATATATTTGTTACAGAAGTGTGAGTTTCCCTTTAAGAAAATAAATTCGTGTAAGATGCTTGTTGCCAGATATGTTAAGCCAAAGGGGAAAAAAATCTCAAAGCAAATACACTTTTTGCTAGCAAAATACGTTCCCTCATTGTTCCCTAAGATTCTGACATTCAAGGGAAAAAAGATACTAAATTCTCCTAGAAATAATAAGGCTTGTTGGTTTTTCTCTATTATGCAATACAGACCTCTAACCTAAATTAACCTCAAGGTTAATTTACACTGTAGGTAATATAAATCACAAAACAATGGCTGGAATGAAAAATGATAATGTTTCACATTTCTATGAGTTAATTTCAATGAAAATGCAACATTATCAAACCTTCTTTAAGAGATGCATCATCCTAAAATGTTATATATTGCTCAATACAAGCTCCTGTGTTTAAGATTTTTACAGTTTTACAATTTCCTTCCCCATGAGCTTGACTATTTAATAAAGAATTAAAGAGATTTTGCTAAAACCTAAACATATCGCAAAGTTCTTTGTTAATTGTTACCCTTTGTAAGACGGATCATCACCTTTCCTAATATGGAATATGTATAAAAACACACATTTTCAAAGTGTGTTTAACAATATGGGACTTTTACAAATTATAAGAATTTAATATATTTGTATTAATTATATATTTATGATCTTTAGCTTATAAAAAATAGATCCCTAAGTGTAGATTAAAGATTAGAAGAACATAAAATAGTAGTTAACCCTGTGATCCTGGGGATGGTGATATTATTGGTGATTTTTACCTCCCGCTTTGTGCTTTTCTGTAATTTGAAAACTTCTAAAATAAAGTTACCTTAGTTTTATAACTTTAAAAAGGCCCCAAATGTGCATAAGGTGGCGGGGAGCAAGATGCAGGGAGCAGAGATGAGACGGAACAGTGGCGTGGTGAATAGCTTGTGCGGGGAGAAAGATGAAGGCTCCCCCAGCCAACTGCAGAAATCCCTTCTCCCTCTTTGTGCTCCTGTATCTTTGTTGAAAGGGCCCATCCTCCACTAAACAGAGAGTTCCCTGAGGTCAGGAACTGCTTGTAACTGGTACCTTTAAGATAACACCGAATCTGGCCCAGAGATGTTCCATAGTGGCTTCCCGTACCTGGTCTCCAGTTCCTCAGAAGCTTCCTCTGACATCCCATCTGGCCGAGTCAAGATTTCTGGGACTCTGGATCCTGCTGTTTAAAGATGGCTACCTCACTTTGTGAGCTGATTGCCAACCCCCGCAGGTTGAAGTGAAATGATCTCATGTTCCACTCCAGAGAGCTATAGACAGGGCTAGCTAACCAGGTGTTAGGATCCAAGGAGAGGGCTCCCTGCTCTGAAATATCCACGTGGGTTCCTGGCATTTTACCATCATAACTTCATTCCTTTGGGGGCTGAATTCTTGTAACAGTCCTTATTAAAATGCAAATGCCTCTGGGAGGCGTTAAGCCCTTGTCAGCAAACACCTTGCTTATTAGCTAACACCTGAGCCAACAGCCATCTGAGACCACGTGCCTATTGGGAAATCAGTTTCTAGAGAGGTGGGGAAATAGTGGGGGCAGCTGGAGGACAGCTGAAGGACCTTAGGGTGATGAAGCTCAAACTGTCAGATTTCCAGGGCTGGATCTAGCACTGGGAGTGGGTTAGGAATGTCAGTTGTCAGTGAGCACTCCGAACAGGTGGTGGAGAGGGTTGAAGTGGTCTTTCTTGGGCCTGGTGGTCAAGGTACAGGCCCAGGTGGGGCATATGGCAGGTGGGTGTGCTCCTGGCCTCAGTGCCCTCAGCCTTCCAGGTAGTTTTGATACGGACAGGAAACAGGAAAATACTGAGTAGAACAGGCCAGTTCCCCGGCAAAGGCCCCACCCTCAAGCCTGAAGACCCATGGTCCTAAATGAGGACAGGCATTCCTGTTTTCATGCCCAAAAAGTTGCCTTTTGGCCTGCCACGCCCCCTTTCCTGCACTCGTATACACCCCGAACCCCAGGCTCCAGAAGCCAACCAGCAAGCCAGCAAACCAGCAGAGGGATGGTGGAACAACGCAACAGAGAAAGACAGAAGAGGAGGATCATCTAAATGCCGAGAGGAGTCTGGCTGGGTTGGTTGGAGAGGAGTCCAGCCACTGGGTGGCCTGACTCCAGGGAAAGATTACCGTCCCACTCCAACCCCGACTTTCAGCTCCCCATCCATCCCACTGAAAGCCACCTCCACCACTCAGTAAAACCTCACATTCACCCTTCAAGCCTGAGTGTGACCCAATTTTTCCAGGATGCTGGGCAAGAGCTCAGGATACAGAAAGCTGTCACACTGGTCTTCTGCCTTTGCAAAAAGGCAGACGGTCCATTGAGCTGGTTAACACTCAAGCCATCTGTAGATAGCACAGCTGAAAGAGCTTTGTAACTCTGGGGTTGCAAGCACCCACCCCTAGACACTACCTCGGGGCCAGAGACCAAAGCACTCCCCCTGCCTATGCACCTGCCTGTCTGCATGCTCCCCCTCCCGCTAGGGGTTTGATAGGCAGGTGAGCCCGCCCTACAAGGGGGATCAGGGAACTCTCCTATTTCAGTTTTACTTTCTTGTCAAGTCCCATACATAAATACAGGATTTCAAAATGTGTTGAGAAAGGGTTTTTTCATATTTTTATTCTTTTTAAATAAGATTGTGGCTTTTTGAGTCATACGCATTAAGCTTCAGTGTTTGGTTAGTGCTGCACCTCAGCGTTCAAATTAATAATATGGCAGCTATTTACTCCTTTGCCTTCCATCAATCAAATAACACACGTTTACCTCCTGTCATTTCTTTTCAAACACCGAAACCCTCATTTCCTAAGTATTTTTTAAACTGTTCCCTGAACGCCTTCCTGTTGGTCTGTATCTTTGTGGAAATCCCATGAATACAGAGAAAGACGCTGAATTTTCCTACTTTCATATTATTCGTCGCCACAGGAGAGCTAAATGGCACTCTGGATTAAGATTGCATGAATAGTTTTCAAATATTTGGGGTTCGAAAAACCCAAAATGTGTTTTGCCAAAACATTTGCTTTCCTCGTTTTTTTAAACCTATGTTTATTTCAAGGAGCATTAATTCCATGTGTTTTTAATGCATTTACACTCAGTTCATTAAAATGCTACTCTCTAACAGTTCTTTGGCGTCCGAGAGCCCCAGCAGGCCCTTCTACTTTGAGCGGGTTGGTGTGCTGTGTGCCCGAGGGCAGAAGCGGGAATGGTTCACGCTCAGCCCTTCCCGGAGCCCACAAGGTCCAGGACCTGCGGGGTCTGGCACAGCGCACTGCCACCCCAGGCCCTGGCGCCACGGTGCCGTCAGACTCTGCTGGGCACAGGGACCAATTATTAATAATAGTCAGGAAGGTCCTTGCCATTTTAGTGCTTGGATCAGAGCTGAGTGTTTAGAAATTCCAGCCCTGCTTCCGTGAATCTTGGTAACCCTGAGGACTTGAGAGCCAAGCCCCCTGCAGCCCACATGACCCTATTAAATATCAATATTGAGACCGAGGGGGTGATTAGGAGCGGAGAATGCCTCCATTGTCTCTGTTTCAGTAGCAGTGGGGAATGAATCCAACCTTGAGAAAAGTGAATGCAGAACTGGAATCTGAAATTGCTTAGTAAATAGCAGACGGTACCCTTGATCCGTCCTTTCCCCATTTTCTTCGGGATGCATTGGCCCACTCCGAATGGGATGGTATTTCTGAAAGGCGTGGAGTACAGATAGGACTGTAGGAAGAAGGATGATTGGCGCTGCTGGACTAGCTCAGGGTAGACTCTTTCCAAAATTAAACATCTCCATGCGTGTTTCTGGTGGTTTTCCACATGTCAACCACTGGACTAAATTCCCTACATATTCTCTGCACTTTGCAAATGAGCAAAATGAGGTGCAGAAGAAAGGGATTTGCCTCAGGTCGTCAGCAGCACCGCAGTCATGATGGCTTTGCTTTGACGCTCTCACACCTGCTACATTGCTGTCTCCCAGGAGAGTCCAGGCCAGACGCCGCTCCTACCTTCACATGAAAGCGCTGAGTCGCTCCCCTTTAGCAGAGAGCATTCCTGGAGGAAAGGCAGTTACTTTGCTAGGGCTTGGGAGGTGCACAGTGCTAGGAAGGGAATTTTCAAGGGTTCTTCCATCACAGCATTAGAAGGGACTCGACACCATTTTGTCTATCTACCCTCAACTCCTTCTCTATTCCAAGAAGAATAATGTGCTCCAGTTTCTTGTGTCCCCTCTTGAAGTGTGGGTCACAGAATGGAACACAACACTCTAAATGTGGTCTAGCCAGCACTGAAGGGTAAGACTGCCTGTTCTACTTTCAACACTCTCAGTCTATTAACAAATCCGCAGTTTTGACTGTTTTTCAAACTCACTCATTATGTGGTTACGTCATTGTGCTGTAGCCTCATATTGAGTTGCCAGTTAACAAACACACTTACTTTTGTATTATTTATTTGCTTATTTACTTCTTTTCTCATTTCCTCCACGCATCCACCTCAGTTAGGGTCGAAATGCTCCTTAGCTATGTGTGCTGAGTTTCTGGTGGTCTCTTCTCCACTGGGTCTAGGCACCCATTGCTTTTAAAGTTCTTTCCCTTTTGTGGAGAATACGGACTTGGGCGGGAGAAGAGTGGTGCTGTTTTAGAGGTCTCTTTACACCTCTATTCTCCTTGTTAGGAGCCCCGTAATTTCTTGTTATTTTCAATCAACACTTTTAAAAATGTCTCTTTTTAAATTTCTCTGGTATTTTTAGAAAACTTCAGCCCACTCTGATGCTATGCTTAGCTGGCATTATTATCAGAGAACATGCCATGATTTTATAGCCACGATTTTGGGACCCTCCTTCCACCTTTTAGGCTGAGTCCTTTCCCAGTTTCTCAAAGAGCACTCTGGCAAAACATGCTGCTTTCTCGAGTCTTTTTCTCTTTTTTTACTCTTCAAGTTTAAAGGTCAGAATTTTGCCTGTTAGAACTTTCCCTACCTCTTGGGCATCTTCCCTTTAGAGTCTCTGGCTATGGAATTATCCAACTTTTGACTGACTTTTTTGAAACGGCTCTCCCAAACTCCAAATTAAGTCTGATGCCTAAAACATCCATTTCTGGACAGAATCATTCAGTGATAACCTTTTCACACTTGTCTACAGTTCCCATTATTTCCAGATACTACCTGAATCTATGTTATGATTCAGATTTAAAACCAAGTAGCAATTTCAATTATTGCTTTCTCTCTGTAGTGAGAAAAATAACAAACTTAACAAAGGCTCCGCATTGAGCAAAATGAGCCTTTAAGTAGATGTCCAAATCGATGAAGCTCTTTGTCTTTACTGTGAGGTGCTTCAGTGATGGTGTTACAATTTACAGAGGAATGTCTTGCCCATTTTCTAGAGATGGCTGGGCTGCCTGAATTTACTCCCTAAGTAAGGTTTTTCCTATTTGCTTTTTTAAAAAATTGTCTTCCAAGTATTCTCCAAAATTATTCCATGTAAAATCTCACAGAATCACTGACTTCCGGAGTTTGAAGTAGGGGATCTTGGTGCATAACCTCCCTTGCCTCTTCTTTACATTGGATGTAGCAATATTTACCTTACATAGGATGCTGGGATCATTAAGCAAAGCAATGGTAATGGCTAGGCAAGGGGCCATGCAAACTAGAAAAAGAGTAGTACAAATGTTTGCAGTGATTTTTACTGAGTTATTATTACCCTGCCTCTTCAATGAAACATGTCCATGGAATGAGACACACCTCACCTTTACAACATTCCAAAGCTGAGTCTTATTCTATTTCTTATAATAAGACTTAGAATAAAACTTATTCTTATTCTTATTTACTATTTGTAAAACTCCATTTACCATCCTGTATTAGATTATCAAGGTTTCATTGTTGATTACACCTAATCAGTACATTAGATAATAAATAAAGAAAAAAGTTTTTAAGACAGGAAGCCTCTTTTATTTTGGAGCATCAAGCTCTAGGCACATACTGCAATCAGGCTTTCAGTGTTTAGGGAATATAACTTTTTCCTCTTCACTCTGTAGTGATCTGCTCCTCTTTGCCTACACACAATGAAGCTCTGCATAAGAAAGGAAACTAACCATATGTGACTGGCCACTTATAAGTAGAAAAAATAATCATACATTCATTTTAATATCAACCAAACAAGGAGAAATAGGAAAATTATTATGTAGTGCACAACTTAGATTTCCATACTTAAATCCTATTTATTCTTAAATATGTTTATTAAGATATAATTCACATATCAAGGAATTCACCTGTTTAAACTGGACATTTCAATGGTTTTAGCATATTCACAGATATGTGTGACCATTACCACAATCTAAGTTTAGAATGTTTACATCACCCCAAAGGAAACGCCACAGCCATCACACTAGCAGTCCCCCCTTATTCCCCCCAACTCCCTCCTCCACAGCCTGAGTCACCACTAATCTACTTCCTCTAGAAACGGATTAGTGTATTTCAAACATTTCATATTATTGGAATCATGAAATACGTGGGGGTTTTGCAGCTGGCTTCTAGCCTTTTTTCACTTTTCAAGTTTCAACTATGTCATACCATGTGTCAAAATTTCATTTCATTTCAGAACAATATCTCATTGTATAGATATAGCACATTCTATTTTATTTATGCATTTATCAGTTTAAGGTGGTCCCCAATGTTTGGTTATTATTCATAATTATTATTATTATTGGATATTACTATTCTTAATAACCAAACATTGTTATGAACATTCACATATGCTGTTATGAATTTTCATGCACAAGTTTTTTGGGGCTGGATGTTTTCATTTCTCTTAGATAGAAACCTAGGAGTAAAATTGCTCAGTCACGTGATAATTCTCCATTGCCAAGCTGTTTCCAAAATGGCTGCACCATTTTACATTCCCTCCAACAAATTTATGAGGGTTCCAATTTCTCTGCATCTTATGAACATTTGTTCTTGTCTGTCTTTTCTATTACAGTCATCCTAGTGTATGTCAAGTAGTGTCTCATTATGGTTTTAATTTCAATTTCTCTAATTATTAATAATATGGGTATTTTTATGTGCTTATTGGCTGAATATCTTCTTTGGAGAAATGTTTATGCAAATCCTTTGCCCACTTTTTAATTGGGCTTTCTTTTTATTATTCAGTTTTAAAATTTCTTTATATATTCCAGATACAGGTCCCTTATCAGATACATAATTTGCAATATTTTTTCATTCTGTATATTGTATTTTCACTTTCTTGATTTTATCACTTCATTACAAAATTTGCTTAATTATGATGTAATTCAACTCAGCTGTTTCTCCTTTGGTTGCTTTTAATTTTGGTGCCAAATCTAAGAAATCACTGCTTAATCCAAGATTATCAAAATTTACTACTGCTTTTTTCTAAGAGTTTTACACTTTTAGCTCTTAAGTGTTTATCTTTTATCCATCTGAGTTAAGTTCACAATATAAAGTAATCGAGCTTCATTCTTTTGCATATGGATATATAGTTGTCCCAATGTCATTTGTTGAAAAGACTATTACTATATGTTGAATTGTCTTAGCATCCTGTTGAACATCAATCAACCATAAACCTAAGTGTTTTGTTTCTCGACTCTCAATTCTATTGCATTGATATTTATGTCTATCCTTATGCCAGCACTATGTCTTGATTACTGTAGCTTTGTAGCAAATTTTGAAGGTCAGAAGTGTGAGTCCCGCAATGTTGTCTTCTTCACAATTGTTTTGGCTCTTCTTGGTTTCTTACATTTCCATATGAATTTTATGATCAGCTTTTCTATTTCTCCAAAAAAAAGCTATTTGGATTTTTATAGGGATCACATTGAATCTGTAGATTAATTTGGGAAGCATTGCTATCTTAACAATATTAAGTCTTCTAATCCATGAACATGAGATGTCTGTGTATTCAGATGCTGAATTTCTTTCAACAGTGTCTTGTAAGTTTTTCATGTACAAGTCTTGAACTTCTTTTGATAAATTTACTCCTAGGCATAGTATTCATTTTGATGCTATTTTAAATTGAACTTTTTTCTCAATTTCCTTTTCAAATTACTCATTACCAGTGTGTAGAAAGACAGTTAATTTTATTGCTCATCTTGTATCCTGCAACTTGGCTGACCTGATTGCTTAGTTTGAAGAATTATTTCATGGAATTCTTAACATTTACCATATACAAGATCATATCATCTGTGAATAAAAATAGTTTTAGGCTGGGCGTGGTGTCTCATGCCTGTAATCCCAGCACTTTGGGAGGTCGAGGCAGGCAGATCATGAGGTCAGGAGATTGAGACCCTTGTGGCTAACACGGTGAAACCCTGTCTCTACTAAAAATACAAAACTTAGCCGGGTGTGGTGGCAGGCACCTGTAATTCCAGCTACTCGGGAGGCTGAGGCAGGAGAATCACTTGAACCCGGGAGGCGGAGATTGCAGTGAGCCGAGATCATGCCATTGCACTCCAGCCTGGGCAACAAGAGTGAAACTCCATCTCAGAAAAAAAAAGAAAAAAGAAAAAAGAAAAAGAAAGAAACAGTTTTATTTCTTCCTTTCCAATCTGATGTTTTTTATTTATTTTTCTTGTCCAGATGACCTAGCTAAAACATCTGATATAATGTTGAATGGAATTGGTGAAAGCAGATATTCTTGTCTTGCTCCTGATCTTAGCGAGGAAGCATCTAGCCTCTCACATTAAGTATGATGTCATATCTAATTTTTGAGACATATTCAAAAGCAAAGAAAAGGAAGGTCATCTTATTCCAGGAATTGTAGCTCTCCACTTAGATGTTTTGAGAACTCTCCTACCTGAAGTCAGACCCCTTAATATTGTTTTATTGAACAATAATCATAGTACTTTAAAGGCAAAGGTCTCATAAGACTGACATACATGACATAAATTTAAGCAACTCATATTAATTTGTATTAAGTTAGCCTAAAGAATAACCTGTGTTCCTTCTAGACTTGTACAATTCAGGAGTCTGACAGATTCCTTCCAGTGTCATAAAAATTGAAGGTAAAAGAGCAACACTCTTGCCTTTGCTTTTCATTTAAAGAAGAAAGCACATACTTAATTTTCACCAGAATGGAGAAAGCAAAAAAAGCTTTCTTGTTTTCAAACATAGCACTAAACACTGAACCAACATTCTCTCTGCCATATGATCATAAACCCATTTACACAGCAATTCTGTTTCTGCAGTTACACAGGAAGTCAGATATCCTCAGCTACTTCAAGTTCATTCTTCGGTTATGCACTGAAGTTCAAGGAGTCTCTTGTCCATCCAAACTGGGGTTAATACCAGACCATCCAGTCTAATTTGCTTTCCTATTCAACTACAAAGAAAATCTCCTGGTCAAAAGAAAATGCAATGTGGATTTCAGTCTTGCCTAGAAGTCTTTCCACTTTGCTTTACTAAGGCTTGTTCATGTTTAGTACTACATTAAGCAACTAATTAGATCAAAAATAAAAATAATCTGACTCTGGCCACCTATTTCCACCTTAAACCCTTTCCTTTCCAATTAAATATAACAAACATCTTTTGTGAGATTCTCAAGCCAATTTCCCTCCAAACGTTTCGATTTTTGTTTTTGTTTGCCTCCTCCCATCTTCCTCTATACCCCCCAGGAAAGAAAGAAACTTCAAATCACAGTCTAGAGCATGAAACTGATGCATCCATGGAAACCCCCAGAAGGAATTTGAGTGGAAGTACTCCAGGGTCCTTCCCCACAAGGCCAGATCTAGCAAATGTTTTCCAGATGTGGCTGCTCTTAACTCGACTACCACCAACTCAGCCCCTCTCCCACCTGCCCTCAGACCAGAAAGCAGCATCCAGACCTACAGTCCAGCCCTCATCACCCCACAAGGGACTCCTAGAGGAGGTTATACTTAGCTTCTATTCCCTCCCTGCCATGTAGAAAAGCTCCCACAAAGCCCATGACACAGGTCATGAACTCTTGGTCTTGTTCTGATCACAGACCCTCACTTTGTGGTCTCCGTGGTCCAGCAGCATCAGCGGCATCTGGGCACTTGTTAGAAATGTAGACTCTCCAGCCTGGGTGACACAGTGAGACTCCTTCTCAAAAAAAAGAAAGAAATATAGAATCTCCGCCTCAACCCAGACCTACTGATCAGAATTTGTATTTTTATTTAACAAGATCACCTGGTGATTCCCACGTACCTTAACGTCTGAGAAGGCCTACTCTGGAGCACTGGTTTCCAAACTTTAATGTGCACCAGAATCCTCTGGTGGGCTTGTGGAAACACAGATTTCTGGGCCCTTCCTCCAGGGTTTCTCATTCAGAAGTCTGGGGTGGAGCTTGAAAATTTGCTTTTATAAGAAGTTCCCAAGTGAGGCTGATTTTGCTATCTGAAGTCTGAGGACTACACTTGGAGAAACACTGCTCTAGGGGCATCCCATCTCACCAAAAAGTAGGAGTGTTGAGAATTCTTGGAATCTAAAATATTGATTTATTTGCAAATTAATAGAAATATTCCATAATGTGATTGGAGCTGCCTCCTTTGTTTTCACTTTGCCACATTCTTCTGTTACTTGTTGGTAGACTGTTGGTCTTGTTTCCCTCTAACATCTCCCAACTCACACATCATCCCACCCTCCTGACCTGCCCTCCCTGGCCCCATGCTGGAACACTCCAGGAATCTGCAAAGCTCTGTCCAAACTGGCATTGCTGAGAAAGGCTTTTCATCGCCTACCCCAGGCTGCCTCCCAGTGAGCCAGCCCTAGGACTGCCTGCTGTCACACCTGCCTTGATCCATCCAAGCCATTGCCCTCCATGCACAGCCATTTACAACAGTCCTGAAGAGGAGGCCAGCTCAGTCCCTGCCTTCATGTGCCTCTAAACTTCACAGAGCTCCTTCCCCTTTTCTTGCTTAGCATAGTCAGTTGTACTGTTTTTAAGAGATTTCAATCTCTGCCCCGAATGGATTTTAACACAACTTTCGCAACTTATGGATTTGCCAGGAAGAAACTAGAGCAAGAGTTGAACATTGCTGGGAATGCTGACTGATGCGGTTCAAAACTCTAGGATATAGCAAAGAGCAATGCAGACAAATCTTGACCTCGCAGCATGTACATTCTGGTAAGAGGAGAAACAGCAACCTATTAATACATGCATGCATTTTATGTGGAAAGAACAAAGCAAGGGAATGAACAGAGAAGAAGGTTCTATGTGAACCCACATCATAAGGGAAGGCCTGTCTGAGGGGTAACATCTTAAAAGACATCTGAGTGAAGATCTAAAGGAAGAACTTTCCAAACAAGAAAGCAAGTGCAAAGGACCCAAGATGGCAATGAACGTGACCTTTTAGAGAAGCAGCAAGAAGGCCAGTGTGGCTGGAGTGGAGGTGATATGGACAAGGAAATACTAGGTAGAAGAGGGCAGTCCCTCAGCAAAGCCCCCATCCCCAAGCCTAGAAACCTGCGGCCCTAAATGAGAATAGCTATTCCTGTTTTTGAGCCCAAATGTTGCCTTTTGGCACAACACAACCCCCTATTCTGTACCCCTATAAACCTCAAATCCCGGGCTCCATGAGCAGATGAGCAGATGAACATAAGAGCAGAGGAACAGAAAAGTGGCACAGCAAAGAAGAAGAGAAGAGAAGGAGCATCTGAACATTGAGAAGAGTTCAGCTGGGGATGGTTGGAGAGGAAATCAGCCGTGGGACAGCCAAACTCCAGGGGAAGATCATCTTTCCACCCCATCCCCTTTCTAGCTCCCCATTCATCCCACTGAGAGCCACCTCCATCTGGCAATAAAATCCCCACATTCACAATCTTTCAAGTCTGTGTGTGACCTGATTCTTTCTGGACATTAAACAAAAACCCAAGTACTATCTGGGCAATAAGTTGGTTAACACTTAAGTTGTCTGCAGATGGCAGAGTTGAAAGAGCACTGTAGTACACGTACTCGGGCTTCAAGAGTTACAGGCACCAACCTGTAGACACTACCATGAGGCCGGAGCCCAAAAGCACTCACCCTGGCTCCTGCTCCTGCTCCTGCCTGTCTGTGTGTTCCCCCTCCCATAAGGGGTTCAGCACACAGTGCGGCAGCCACCTAAACAGACGAGCCACATCCCTGTCACACATCCCATGAGGGAGTCAGGGAACTCTCCCATTTCAGAGGGGTGTGGTGTAGGAAGGCAGGTGGAGAGATGGACAGAGGCCAGGCAGTTTGAAGGGTTTGAATTTTATCTCAAGCATGTTGGGAAGACAGAGGGTTTTGAGTTGTGGTTTTACATGATCTGATTTCAAATTGTAAAAGGTCACTCTGGCTTCTGTGTTAAGAATTAAAATAATGACCCGCAGAGTAGAAATAGTTGGGAGGCTGAGGTGGGAGAATCACTTGAGCCTTGGAGGTCAAGGTTGTAGTTAGTTTGCCAGTGCACTCCAACCTGGGTAGCAGAGTGAGACCCTGTTACTAAAAAGAAACAGTGGAAGCAGGGAGACAGATAGTGGTCTAGACAAGACAAGGTGGCTGCTTGGCCAAGGGTAACAACAGTGAAGGAGGTGATTCATGGGTGAATTGAGGGATCATTTGAATGCCAAGCTGACTAGACTTCCTGATGAATTGGATGTGAGAAAGAAAGAAGGCAGGGATGATCTGATGACCTGAGTGAAGGTTGAGATCATTTTCTGAGATGGAGCAGGAGCACAGTTGGAGGAGAAACTGAGTCAAAGAGTAAATTCTTTAGCTGAATGGACTCATGCAAATCAATTAACCCACCATCCATGCCAGATCCTGCTGCTCAAAACTTAGGGTGAAACTGGGGGCCCTGTTATAAACAGAAGGAAAAATAGATGGAGTGGAGCTGAACAGAGTGTGGATGGGGAATGCTCATTGAAGAGTACCCCAAAAGCTCTTAATGAGCCCCCTGAGACTTGTCAGCCAACAGGGAGGCTTTGCTCACTGATGAAAGAGACAGGATCTAGAAAGCCCCATGCTAAGAGTAAATAAGAGACACAACATGGCCCATTAGGGTTGAGATCTGGCAAACCCCGGACATGCCCATTCAGAACAGATGACCGCCACCCCTGGGCCAGGGTCCAGGGATGCAGGGACGCAGGATACCAGGGCCTTTCCTGCCAGAGTCACCTCACATAGTGAGGTGTTCCCTATGATCTTTAAATGTTTAGACAGAGCCGTTCTAAAACCTCAGAAAAGAAAACAGAAACAAGCCCGAGCCTTCACCTGGGGGAACTTCCTGGAAATGCAGGGCAGGCATATTTGCCAGAGTAATTTCCTCTACAGCACTGGACTCCTTGCACTGAGGGAATGGATTTCTTCCTGACGGGCTCTTTCTCGCTAATTTTCCTCAATGTATATCTTTTGCATAGGCAGCTTTTATTCTTGCCTGTCTCTGAGATCTTTTCTTACATATTACCTTAGCATGCCCACTGGACTCTCTTTGGAGGAGGACACCGTGTCTCTACCAAATCTTCCCATTGCCCCTATTGCACTTCCTCCTTTTTGTCCCTCCTAAGGCTCCTCCCTGGCCCTTCTCAATCCCAGCCCCCATGTAGTCAGTCTCATTTATTCTCCTAGTAATTGTCCTCATCACTACCCTTTCCTCCTCACAGAGTGGTCTTCATCAAAATGTAAAGTAGACCGTGTTCCTCCTCCTAGGGCACATTTTTCAAATGCACAGTTTTTTCAAATGCACAGAACCAACCAATCCACAGCTCGCACCCCTAAACACCTACTCTACCAGGCTCTCACACTCTGGGCCCCTGTCCACCTGCCCAAAACACCTCTGGGTCAAGAACTAGACAACTAGGGACAGCCCCTGTGCCCCAGAGTCACTGAAATCATTCAAACCAGCCAGTCCTGCACCTGCTTCTCCTGCATGCCTGTTCCTTCCTGCAGGAGCCACAGTAGAGAATCTCACCCACAGCATCCCTTCTCTGCCCCCAGACTCCTCCCAGTGCCTCCCTGTGTGGCCTGTGGCATGATGTGCCCTCCCTTTCCTGGGATCTGGGAGTATAGTAGACTACCTTCTCAATGGCTGTCATCTCTTGATCTGTTGGTCCTCTGGTGCTCTGAATGCTTTTGTTCCCCCCAAGTTTATATGTTGAAATCGAGACCCCCAGTGTGATGGTCTTAGGAGGTGGGACCTTTAGGAGGTGATTAAGTCATGAGGGTGGACACCTCATGAATGGGATTAGTGTCCTTTACAAAACAGACCCCAGAGAGATTTCTCACTCCTTCTGCCTCATGAGGACACAGTGAGAAAACAGTCATATGTGAATCATAAAGCAGGCCTTCACCACATACGAAATCTGCTGGTACCTTCATCTTAGATTCCCAGCTTCCAGGACTGTGAGAAATAAATGTTAAGCTACTCAGTCTATGCTATTTTTATTACAGCAGCTGGAATGGCCTAAGACCATTGGTCATGCCATGCCTAAATAATAATGAAACCTGTTAAAATACAGTATTGGCCTGGCGTGGTGGCTCATGCCTGTAATCCCGGCACTTTGAGAGGCTAAAGCAGGCAGATTATTTGAGGTCAGGAGTTCAAGACAAGCCTGACCAACATGGAGAAACCCCGTCTCCACTAAAAATACAAAAAATTAGCAGGGCGTGATGGTGAGTCCCCGTAATCCCAGCTACTTGGGAGGCTGAGGAAGGGAAATCGCTTGAACCTGAGAGGCGGAGGTTGTGGTGAGCTGAGATCGCATCGCTGCACTCCAGTCTGGGCTACAGAGAAAGACTGTCTTAAAAATATACAAATAAATAAAATAAAATACAGTCTACTTTACATTTTGATGAAGACCACTCTGTGAGGAGGAAAGGCTAGTGATTAGGACAATTACTAGGAGAATAAATGAGACTGACTACATGGGGGCTGGGATTGAGAAGGGCCAGGGAGGGGCCTTAGGAAGGACAAAAAAGAGGAAGTGCAATAGGGGCAATGGGAAGGTTTGGTAGAGACACGGTGTCCTCCTCCAAAGACAGTCCAGTAGGCATGCTAAGGTAATATGTAAGAAAAGATCTCAGAGACAGGAGGAGGAGGACTCCTACCAAGGGGTGTGGGGAGGTGACAAGGGAGGCAGAAAGGCAGGGCGACTCAAGGGTATTATGAACAGGATGTGCCTTGCGTATGCACGTAGGGCAGGTTAGAGCATCAAGTTCACAGAAGCTAGAAACGGGGCTAATGCAAGGCTGCAAGTCTAAATGTGCCTGGCAGTTTCTTTGGAACCCACCACCCCAATTTGCAACAGACACCCTCTAAGCCACCTTAAGAGGATCTGTTCTTCGACCAGCATCCTTTCACTGAAACTTTTCAGTTTCAGTTCCTCTTCCCATCACTTAGGTATAAGTAGTGGAGGTAGCTCCTCCTAGAATCCAGTTAGAGCAATGTTTTGATTTGTGTGAGTGTGTTCATGCCACGGAAACAGATGTTCATCTGAAAGGCCCCAGGACATAATCTGAACATGGATGTAGTGATGGAACCCTTGGAATTGCAGATAGACAGGCACACTAATAAAGGAGGTATTTTAAAGAGGAGAAGAAATTTGTAGGACTGTCTATATCACACTAGGAAGGTAGTCACCTGCAGTCCACCCTGGCTATACAATTTTTATAATCATCTAGCGCACATATAAAGTTTCTGGGTTTTTTTCTGTTTTTTACTTTTCTTCTTCTTCTTCTTCTTCTTATTATTATTATTATTATTATTATTATTATTATTATTATTATTTGAGACAGGATCTCACTCTGTCACCCAGGCTGGAGTGGAGTAGTGTGATTTCTGCTCCCTACAGCCTCCACCTTGCAGGATCAAGCAATCACCTCAGCCTCTCGAGTAGCTGGAACTACAGGTGCATGTCATCATGCCCAGCTAATTTTTTGTGTATGTGTGAAGACTAGGTACTATGTTGCCCAGGCTGGTCTCAAACTTCTGGTCTCAACTGATCTTGCCACCTTGGCCTCCCAATGTGCTGGGATTATAGACATGAGCCACTATGCCTAGCTGAAGCTTCTGTTTAAATGTGGCATTCTCCTACACAAAAATTATAGGCCAGTCATCAAGATACACATTCTGCCATCTAGGAATCTTAAGAAAGAAAGAGATAAGAGTGAGAGCAAGAGAGAGAGAAATTGCACACGTAAGCTACACCATACCCTACAAACAAAGAAACTTGGTCTAAACTGCTCCAAAAGACAAGGGAACAAATGTTTGTAGAAAATACAAGAATATGCATTTCAGAGAAATATAAGAAAGGTTTTTCTAATGTTAACTACCCCAAAAATGAAGCAGGCTTCCTCACTAATGAGTGGGTTTCACATCTCATTATGCAAGGAACAGTTTAGCTAGCACAGCAGGTTCAGGACAAACAGCAGAAATGGCTGGGGTGGAGGTGGGAGCACACAGAGCAACTTGGACCAGAGCAGCAGGGAGGTGGGTGCAGGGAAGCCTGAGGGAAGTCGCTGAGGCCATAGCAACAGAAAACCCCAAACTGATTCACGGAGGCAGACAGGCATTCCAGATTAACTCGCCTGGGCAATGGAATGGGGTACAGGGCAGTTCATGGGATTGAAACTCAGGTACAAGCAGGCGAGGACTGGAGCAGCCTGATTCTAGTATTCATGTGGAGGTGACAATATTCATTGATGTAGAGTGGTAAAATTTGGAGCCATTTGGGTTATAATAAATATCCTTGTAGCCGACACAGGCAGTAGAGACCCAAGTTGCTGGTATTCAGTCACTTTTATTTATGTTTTCAAAATTGACTAGCTTGCATGGTTTATATCACCTGCCATGGGATGTCGATGACTGAGCTGGAACACCCATCACTACAAACTGGGGACTGTTGCAACTCACACGAAGGAGGGGAATGAGATGGGAGCTGTGGGACTCCAGAGATTGGACTTGGTGAAAGTTAGCACAAAGTGGATTTTAATTTAATATAAAAAGCAGTGTTCGGGCAGTTGGGTCTGTCTTCGGGCAGTTGGGTCTGTCTGGCAATGGAACAAGCTCACTTGTGTGGTCAATGGAAGTCCTCCTGGCCAACTCAAGTACTCCAGCAGGCTCTGTACTGAGGGAGGGGGTGAAGCTAACTGCTTTCCAGCATCTTTCTGCCTCTTAGGCTTTTCTCTTTTTAACACCAAGGCTGGCAGGGATGACAATATGTTGTCCACATCATCTTCCTTAAAGCAGAACTGTAGCATTTCAAACAAGCTCTGTTAGGCAGTCAGTGCTCTAAATTTATGAAGCTACCTTCAGTTGGAGCTGTCACAGCCTCTCTTCAGCAATTTATGCTAATATCAAATGTCATTATCCTGTTATATTGATATTTAAGGGCATTTTTTGTTCCTCATGAAAACTATAGCTGATACCCACCATCATTAATATCCAAATGTTAGTGTATCATAAACTCTCCTTTCTCTATTCACTCAATTTAAACTGAGTGATTAACCTGGTTGTGATTAGCATTCTTCTACTCTTAAGTCTCCAGGGCTCCTTTAAACAGAGGGGGTAGAAGGAATATAACAAGAGCATGCCCCAGTTTTTGAGAGGCATCTCGATC
Organism: Nomascus leucogenys; assembly: GCF_006542625.1. Lineage (NCBI taxonomy): Eukaryota > Metazoa > Chordata > Mammalia > Primates > Hylobatidae > Nomascus > Nomascus leucogenys. The sequence goes on along the minus strand of NC_044387.1, from coordinate 74,780,271 downwards.
TATTCTTAGTCCAGAGCTCTCTAGGTAAAGGAGCTCTGGACTGAAAATAGACAGAATGAGACGTGAATTATTTAAAAGCAGGGACAGGTTAAGAACCATTCCAGAGAAGGCCCCTGTTGGCATGAAGGCTATAGCCTCTGACTGCTTTGAAAACACTGAGCCGAGACCTGACATTGGACTGTGCTTGCATAAGGAGGAGACATGCTGAGGGCAGGCCTGCCCCTTCCTAAAGCTAAGCAAGAGTAGGCAACTCCCTACCTCACAGAGCCTCTGGCCTGTGGTTCTGGATTTGCCACACCCTGTGGCATACAGGCCAGCATTGCAGAGCCATAGGTGGTTATCAGTTCCAGAAGGGCGGGACCTCAGAAATCATGCATTCTCATCTGGATCCTGGAGATCAGTGTTTACTGCCCTGGAGTGCCCAGTAGAACCAATTAGCAAGAGGACAAGTTTGGGAAGCCAGTGTGGTCTGCTTCCTGCAGGCAACTCGACATGGAGAGCACGCCTACCTCCCCCAGGAAGTATCCGATGCTCCTGTGTTCTTTGGAAATGTGATCTTGTCATGTGCATACTTTCATGTCACTGATTTAAGCCACAGCTTAAATCCATCAAAAATGTTTCACTAAAAACAAGTTCAAAGTGTGGTTTGTGGAAGTTCTACTTAAACCTGAGCCAGTGATGGACTAACAGCTGCAGAGAGACTAGAAAGTGCTTCTGAGTCTACTTTTTAGAGCAATTTCTATTTCCAAGACAAGGAAGACTATTTTTTAAAACATATAAAAGCATTATCTCTTGCTCCTGCCCCCAAAGTAGTTCCAGGTAAAATTCTCTCCATTTGCCTGGATAAGCAAAACATCTTTAATACAGTTATACAAATGTGATTTCCTCATTGGTGAATATCACATTTTTGTGGGTTCACAAAAAATAAAACTGTTTTTCCTTTTGGCAGAAAATTGCTTATGAAAAGGAAAGGCGGTTTTGGTTTTTGGTGCTTTCTTTCCTAAGCAGGACATGGTTTTTTCAGTGGTGAGAAACTGCCTCTGTGACACACACAGTCAATTTTCACCTGCAACTAAATCAGTTTCACACTAAATTTTCCATTTAGACAAGGAAAGCCAGCATTTACCTGGTAAACTAGTAAGATGTTATCCCAGACCAAATTCACCAGCATCCATAAAACTGTCAGTCATGGAGGAATTTTTGCCATGAGCCAGGAACCACAAGGACATTAACCCTTTTGCAACGAAATAGATGAAAAATAATTCAAATCCTCAAACTCAAGGAAAACTAAGTCCTCTTGGGGCCCAACTGTCCTGGTGGCCAGACAGGCTCCCAGTGAGTCATCCCTCAGCCAAGCCACAAGACAGCTCTCACTCTCCTTCCCCGGCAACACTTAAGAAATCCCCAAGTAAGATGAAGGGTGATGAAGTAAAAACCTATTCAGAACAAATGATCCTTTACCATACATGGATTTACCAGACATTTTGTTTCTCCCATATTAAATTTTTGTTTTCATGGGCACCTTTACTCGTTAGGGCCTTCCAGGGAAGAAGACCCTTTGACATCAGTGAAATTTTCTGTTTCACGACTTTCTGGGACACCCACAGGTAAAAATGAAGGGTCTTCGTGCATGCCGCCATTTTGCAGTGATGTTGACCTGGAAGTCAGTGGATGTGACCCTGCTGCCTCAGGTGACTGGCAGTCTGTGGGGTGCCAGCTTTCTCCTCCATACAATGAGGGTAACAAAGGAATTGCTTCTGAGAAGAGTGACAAGAGATTTTGGTTTCAAAGTCTGCACATAAAGCAAAACAACACCCATATTATCAATACTGCACTTGAAAATCTCCAGCTTGGAACAGATCTATTTCTTTGAGCACCAAATGAAGATGGTGCTTGCATTCAGGCGCTACATTAAAGGATGCTGTGCATGTCTCTTTCCTCTGGGTGAAGCACTCACCCTCTGAGGAGGAGGAGAAGGGAGACCCTGAGGACACAGCTACCTTACAGCTCAGGCTGAGGCAGGGACTCCCTGAGGGGGACAATGCCACTACCTCCTGTCCTTCCTCCTCCCAGCTCACCTACCTTCACTGGTAAAGATTACCTATGAAATTCACTAAGCAGATGTGCATATATATGGCATGCTATCATATTGTTTATTCATGTGAGATAACAATGATGATGGAAACTACTGTTACTTGTCTTTCACAGGTCGGAGCAGTGAGGCTCCAAGAGGCATGGCTGAGATAGGTAATGAAGAGGCCCATGGTCACTCCCTAGCTCATATGACTTCTCCAGGAGCATGCCTGGCCTCAGGCTGAAAGCAGAAAGAATGGTAAGACACCAAATCAGCCCACATGGAATGGTCACTCTGCTGGGCATAGAACAAGGCATGCCTGCACACATTCTATTTAAAGGTTTTGTTCTCGTTGTGGAAAACCAATGGGATTTATCATTTGTAACCATTGTAACCACTGTTGTAGCCGCTGGTGAATTTTCAAATGTAAACATAACAAAAGGTTTCTGTCTTTTGGGTTTATTAGTGAATATATCACATCAACATAAGATGCATTTCCATGCCTGCACCAGTAGGCACCCTTCCAATGGCTTGGCAATTAAGAGCCTTCATCTTCACTCTCTAGCCTGAGACCTGTGAGCACTTTTAAATGCTTTCACTTTCAGTGTTACTTATAATTACAAAAATCCTAGGAAAAACTAAATCTAACTATGAGAGATTTATAAAATAAGTTATGATTAGTAAATACAATAGAATACAGGTACTGACATTTAAAAAACAGACTGTATAAGACAACAAACAGTATACGTTTAAGTTGACAACATAAACTTTTACCTCTATAAATTTCTTCAAAATATGTGTAGTATGTGTGTTTTAGTCTGTTTTTGTGCTGCTATATGAGTGCCTGAGGCTAAGTAATTTATAAAGAACAGAAATTTCTCAGTTCTCGAGGCTGGGAAGTTCAAGATCAAGGTTCTGGCGTCTGGTGAGAGTCTTCTTACTGCATCTTCACATGTTGAACACTGTCCCCTCTTCTCACAGCCCAATGGACTATGACAAGTCACTGCTGCTGTCATGCCCTTGATAGCTTAGACCCCCCACACAGGCAGCTGTGTTGGAGTTGGGCTCCAGGTTTCAGTTCTTTGAGGTCTCACTCACAGGCTCAATCTTTGTTCTCTCTGGGATGTTTGAGACGATGAGATCTGGCACATTCTGAGCCAAATTCAAGTTTTACTCATGAACCCTAGGGCTCTGAGTTGAGTCTCACTTGTTTAATGGTTGCTGAATAGTCTATTACACAGACATATGACAATTTATTTAGGCTTTCTCCTATTTTTTTTTTTTTTTGAGAGAGTCTCACTCTGCTGCCCAGGCTAGAGTGAGGTGGCACAATCTCGGTTCACTCGACTCTGCCTCCCAGGTTCAAGCAATTCTCCTGCCTCAGCCTCCCAAGTAGCTGGGATGACAGGTGCATGTCACCATGCCCGGCTAATTTTTGTATTTTCAGTAGAGATGGGGTTTCGCTATGTTGGCCAGGCTGGTCTTGAACTCCCAACATTAGGTAATCTGCCCACCTCGGCCTCCCAGAGTGCTGGGACCACAGGCGTGAGCCACCACGCCTGGCTGGCTTCCTCCTCTTATCTGACATGTATGGCTTTTACTTCTACTTTTTTCCCTAATGTAAATAACTCTAATGAACATCTTTGTTCCTATATCTTTGAACACATCTCTGACTACTTTCTAAAAATAGAATTACTTGGCAACAGTGTATGAATATTTTTAAGCTCTTTTACACGTATTGTCAAATTGTTTGGTAACATCTTCCAGACAACCATGTATAAAAGTATCCCTCACCCAACCTCTTATCAGTGTTCAATTTTAGCATAAAAAGCAAACCTTGCTAACTGGATATTTTGATCTGCATTACTTAATTTTGGATATAAAAATACATGTGACAGCTTTATGTGTTTCCTCCTTCTGTGACTTATGTGTTCCTGAGTAAAAGTAAAGTTTTTCTGTGCCCTATATAATTGGAAAAATTCAGGTTTATTTGTGTGTCCCAGTCAGCACTCCGAAAAGATGAAGACGCTAAATGGCTTGCAGAAGCAGTAGCACCTATTTTTTACTGTTCTCTATTAGCTGACTGAACTATTTGCTTTGAATTCTAAGAAATTATTTTTTAAATTCCTAATTGGGGATTCTGGCTTTTCTTTCTTCCTTTCTTTCTTTCTTTTTTTTAATTCAATTATTATATTTCCTTCCTAGTTCTGTCTTCTGATAGAAATAAATGGTAAAAGTTACTTTCCACCAGCATGAGATGATAAAGCTATGTCAACTTATTCAGGGAATCAGAAATTCAACCTTTTAAATTAATTGCAGTTTATGCTACTTCACCAAGTGCCATGACCTGAAAAACTGATGCTGTGCCTGGCACCATTAATGTGAATATTTTGATCCTAGCCCTTCTGTCAATAATCATGTCAAACCGTTCTGAGATGTAAACTCTTTTAGAGTCATACTTTGGCATTATTCATCTAGTCTATATGATTTTTGCGGTATTTTTTATTAGCAGAAGTGACAGGCCAGTACGAGGATTTTAGAAACAATTAAGATATTGATTCATAATAAAAGAATATTTCCAAACTCTGGGGCATTTTCCTACATATTGCTAGGTCCAAGTGAAAAGTCAACACTCCAGAAGAAAATTTGTCCCACCTTTAGGAGAGTGTTTTAAACCTTGAGCCTATATTTTATTTTATTCCTTTGCTATTTTATGAATTAAACATTTCAGGAAAGTAAAATGAGAAAAAGAGTCTTCAGAACTCTGAGAAACACACACTCTAAGATTGTCACTTTTAAAATTAAGGTTCATTATTTGGATTTTTCATTTTTAGTTCAACTAGTATTTCTATTTATAAACTTCCAACCCCATTAGTTTGTTGTTGTTGTTATTGTTGTGTATCGTCAATGTCTTTTCTTCTGCCACAAACATTATACATAACCCAATCCCAAGCACCCCCTTGTAAAAGGTGCTTACTTAAACCAATAAAACAAACCAGCAGGAGAAAGAATTGTAGAGAAAGAATTGTACCTTTCTGAGAAGCAAATAGGTCTCAACATTATAAACAACATGGAAATAGATAATAGAATTTTGTCAAGTATCCCAAATCAAATTTATTTTGTCAATAATATAATTGTTTCCACCTCTGTAAGAAACTTATGCACCACACTTTTGTTAACTATATCGATTGAGTACAATTTCTCTTCTAACCACACCCCCATTAAAATGTAACATATGTCTATAGCAAGCATTAAATCAAAAGACAAAGTGCAGGAAATTGTTTTCATGTATTCCCTGTGCTTTAAAAGAATGGATAAGAGAAATCTTTGCAATTACTGCTTTCTTAATACTTTATGGCTCAGTACAAAGAATCTTGCCTATTCTTCACCCAATCTTCTTGAGAAATGATGCAATCTCAATTCATTCATTCTTACTCTCAGGTAAACTATAAGATTTGCATGTCAACTTACGCAGGGAATCAGAAATTCAACCTTTTAAATTAATTGCAGTTTATGCTACTTCACCAAGTGCTGTGACCTGAAAAACTGATGCTGTGCCTGGCATCATTAATGTGAATATTTTGATCCTAGCCTTTCTGTCAATAATCACGTCAAACTGAATGGTATCTGAGTAAACTTTCTTACATGTCCTGAAATTGAAGAACATACAAAAGTGTGTTCTTCTATGAATGTAATCATAACCAAATATAAAATCTAAAATGCTACTACAAGCTTCAGCTGCCTGTACCAGTTCCTCAATAAAGGTACGAAGCTCCTCGAATAGTAACTATTCTGGAAGAGTCAAATGTATTCTAAGAAGAAGGAAGAAAAGGCACATTTACTTACAAAACCATCACGAATGTCTACCTCCTACTCTCACATGTGGGCTTATCTGATCCACTGCAATGGACAGGGCTAGGTGATTGGAAAGTGAGGACAACTCCTCAGTGTGGCCCTGTCTGAGACACAGCCCTGTCACTGTTGACATCAGGATCAGATTCATTGGTCTCATGGAGACAGGACAACCTGAAACACTTAGGGACCCCTGGCTGGCAGGTCAACATCCAGTTTACCTCAAGTGAAGCTCAAGAGGCATTAAGTCTTGACTGATTTTTTGAAAATAGGTCTACAGGAATTGTTAGTTTGGGGGTTTTGAATGCTCATTTGTAAGAAAAGTGAAATTCTCACCTTCCAAGACAGTCCATAAATTGAAAAAAGAAGAATTGATTTTCTATATAGTTTTCTGTTCCTTCTATATATGTAACACAATTAGGTACATCCTTCATAAGATAAATGTATATGAATGACTTGAATGATACAGACACTCCTTTGCTTGCACTCTGGTGAGGTTGTGGAAAGTATTCTCAGAGTCAATTATTTATAAGACCAAAGCGATTTGATTTTTTAAAATATTTTTTTGTTTGAACTTTCTCTTTTTTTATTATATTTTAGGTTCTGGGATACATGTGCAGGACTTGCAGGTTTGTTACGTAGGCATACAAGTGCTATGGTGGTTTGCTGCACCCATCAACCCGTCATCTACATTAGGTAATTCTCCTAATGTTATCCCTCCCTTAGCTCCCCACCCCTCCACAGGCCCCAGTGTGTGATGTTCCCTTCCTTGTGTCCATGTGTTCTCATTGTTCACCTCCCACTTATGAGTGAGAACATGTGGTGTTTGGTTTTCTGTGCCTTTGTTAGTTTGCTGAGAATGATGGTTTCCAGCTTCATCCATGTCCCTGCAAAGGACATAAACTCATCCTTTTTATGGCTGCATAGTATTCCATGGTATATATGTGTCACATTCTCTTAATCCAGTCTATCATTGATGGACATTTGGGTTGGTTCCAAGTCTTTGCTATTGTGAATAGTGCTGCAATAAACATATGTGTGCATGTGTCTTCATAGTAGAATGATTTATAATCCTTTGGATATATACCCAGTAATGGATTGCTAGGTCAAATGGTATTTCTGGTTCTAGATCCCTGAGGAATCGCCACACTGTCTTCCACAATGGTTGAACTAATTTACACTCCCACCAACAGTGTAAAAGTGTTCCTATTTCTCCACATCCTCTCCAGCACCTGTTGTTTCCTGACTTTTTAATAATTGCCATTCTAACTGGTGTGAGATGGTATCTCATTGTGGTGTTGATCTGCATTTTTCTAATGACCAGTGATGGTGAACTTTTTTTGTCTGTTGGCTGCATAAATGTCTTCTTTTGAGAAGTGTCTGTTCATATCCTTTGCCCACTTTTTGATGGGGTTGTTTGTTTTTTTTCTTGTAAATTTGTTTAAGTTCCTTGTAGATTCTGGATAATAGCCCTTTGTCAGTTGGATAGATTGCAAAAATTTTCTCCCATTCTATAGGTTGCCTGTTCACTCTGATGATAGTTTCTTTTGCTGTGCAGAAGCTCTTTCATTTAATCAGATCCCATTTATCAATTTTGGCTTTTCTTGTTGTTGCTTTTGGTGTTTAGTCATGAAGTCTTTGCCCGTGCCTACGTCCTGAATGGTATTGCCTAGGTTTTCTTCTAGGATTTTTATGGTTTTAGGTGTCATGTTTAAGTCTTTAATCCATCTTGAGTTAATTTTTGAAGAATGTGTAAGGAAGGGGTCCAGTTTCTGTTTTCTGCATATGACTAGCCAGTTTTCCCAACACCATTTATTAAATAGGTAATCCACCCCCATTCCTTGTTTGTGTCAGGTTTGTCAAAGATCAGATGGTTGTAGATGAGTGGCGTTATTTCTGAGGCCTCTGTTCTGTTCCATTGGTCTATGTATCTGTTTTGGTACCAGTACCGTGCTGTTTTGGTTACTGTAGCCTTATAGTATAGTTTGAAATCAGGTAGCATGATGCTTCCAGCTTTTTTCTTTTTGCTTAGGATTGTCTTGGCTATACAGGCTCTTTTTTGGAACCATATGAAATTTAAAGTAGTTTTTTCTATTTCTGTAAAGAAAGTCAATGGTAGCTTGATGGCGATAGCATTTAATCTATAAATTATTTTGGGCAGTATGGCCATTTTCACGATATTGATTCTTCCTATCCATGAACATGGAATGTTTTTCTATTTGTTTTTGTCCTCTTTGCTTTCCTTGAGCAGTGGTTTGTAGTTCGCCTTGAAGAGGTCCTTCACATCTCTTGTAAGTTGTATTCCTAGGTATTTTATTCTCTTTGTCGCAATTGTGAATGGGAGTTCACTCACGATTTGGCTGTCTGTTTGTCTATTATTGGTGTATAGGAATGCTTGTGATTTTTGCACATGAATTTTATATTCTGAGACTTTGCTGAAGTTGCTTATCAGCTTCAGGAGATTTTGAGGTGAGACGATGGGGTTTTCTAAATATACAATCATGTCATCTGCAAACAGAGACAATTTGACTTCCTCTCTATTTGAATATCCTTTATTTCTTTCTCTTCCCTGATTGCCCTGGCCAGAACTTCTAATACTATGTTGAATAGGAGTGCTGAGAGAGGGCATCCTTGTCTTGTGTTGGTTGTCAAAGGGAATGCTTCCAGCTTTTGCCCATTCATTATGATACTGTGGGTTTGTCATAAATAGCTCTTATTATTTTGAGATACGTCCCATCAATACCGAATTTATTGAGAGTTTTTAGCATGAAGGGTTGTTGAATTTTGTCAAAGGCCTTTTCTGCATCTATTGAGATAATCATGTGGTCTTTGTCTTTGGTTCTGTTTATATGATGTATTACTTTATTGATTTGTGTATGTTGAACCAGCCTTGCATCCCAGGGATGAAGCCTACTTGATCACGGTGGATAAGCTTTTTGATGTGCTGCTGGATTCGGTTTGCCAGTATTTTATTGAGGATTTTTGCATCGATGTTCATCAGGGATATTGGTCTATAATTCTCTTTTTCTGTTGTGTCTCCGCCAGTCTTTGGTATCAGGATGATGCTGCCCTCATAAAATTAATTAGGAAGGATTTCCTCTTTTTCTATTGTTTGGAATAGTTTCAGAAGGAATGGTACCAGCTCCTCTTTGTACATCTGGTAGAATTCGTCTGTGAATCCATCTGGTCCTGGGCTTTTTTTGTTGGTAGGCTATTAATTACTGCCTCAATTTCAGAACTTGTTATTGGTCTATTCAGGGATTTGACTTCTTCCTGGTTTAGTCTTGGGAGGGTTTATCTGTCCAGGAATTTATCCATTTCTTCTAGATTTTCTAGTTTATTTGCATAGAGGTGTTTATAATATTCTCAGATGGTAGTTTGTACTTCTGTGGGATCAGTGGTGATATCCCTTTTATCATTTTTTATATGTCTATTTGACTCTTCTTTCTTTTCTTAGTAGTCTGGCTAGCAGTCTATTTTGTTAATCTTTTCAAAAACACAGTTCCTGGATTCACTGATTTTTTGGAGGGGTTTTCGTGTCTCCATTTCCTTCAGTTCTGCTCTGATTTTAGTTATTTCTTGTCTTTTGCTAGCTTTTGAATTTGTTTGCTCTTGCTTCTCTAGCTCTTTTCATTGTGACATTAGGGTGTCGGTTTTAGATCTTTCCTGCTTTCTCCCATGGGCATTTAGTGCTATAAATTTCCCTCTAAACACTGCCTTAGCTGTGTCCCAGAAATTTTGGTACATTGTAACTTTGTTCTCATTGGTTTCAAAGAACTTATTTATTTCTGCCTTAATTTCGTTATTTACCCAGTAGTCATTCAGGAGCAGGTTGTTCAGTTTCCATGTAGTTGTGCAGTTTTTAGTGAGTGTCTTAATCCTGAGTTCTAATTTGATTGCACTGTGGTCTGAGAGACCATTATGATTTCTGTTCTTTTGCATTGCTGAGGAGTGTTTTACTTCCAATTATGTGGTCAATTTTAGAATAAGTGTGGTGTGGTGCTGAGAAGAATGTATACTCTGTTGATTTGGGGTGGAGAGCTCTGTAGATGTCTATTAGGTCCACTTGGTCCAGAGCTGATTTCAAGACCTAAATATCCTTGTTAATTTTCTGTCTCGTTGATCTAATATTGACAGTGAGGTGTTAAAGTATCCCACTATTATTGAGTGGGAGTCTAAGTCTCTTTGTAGATCTCTGAAAACTTGCTTTATGAATCTGGGTGCTCCTGTATTGGGTGCATATATATTTAGGATAGCTCTTCTTGTTGCATTGATCCTTTACCATTATGTAATGCCCTTCTTTGTGTGTGTGTGTTTTTTATCTTTGTTGGTTTAAAGTCTGTTTTATCAGAGACTAGGATTGCAAACCCTGTTTTTGTTTGTTTGTTTGTTTTTTTGCTTTCCATTTGCTCGGTAAATGTTCCTCCATCCCTTTATTTTGAGCCTATGTGTGTCTTTGCATGTGAGATGGGTCTCCTGAATACAGCACACTGATGGGTCTTGACACTTTATCCAATCTTCCAGTCTGTGTCTTTTAATTGGGGCACTTAGCCCATTTGCATTTAAGGTTAATATTGCTATGTGTGAATTTGATCCTGTCATTATGATGCTAGCTGGTTATTTTGCCTGTTAGTTGATGCAATTTCTTCACAGTGTTGATGGTCTTTACAATTTGGTATGTTTTTGCAGTGTCTGGTACCTGTTTTTCTTTTCCATATTTAGTGCTTCCTTTAGGAGCTCTTGTAAGGCAGGCGTGATGGTGAAAAAAATCTCTCAGCATTTGCTTGTCTGTAAAGGATTTTATTTCTCCTTCACTTATGAAGCTTAGTTTGGCTGGTTATGAAATTCTGGTTTGAAAATTCTCCTCATTAAGAATGTTGAATATTGGCCCCTGCTATCTTCTGGCTTGTAGGGTTTCTGCAGAGAGATCCCCTGGTAGTCTGATGGGCTTCCCTTTGTGGGTAACCTGACCTTTCTCTCTGGCCGCCCTTAACATTTTTTCCTTCCTTTCAACCTTGGTGAATCTGATGATTATGTGTCTTGGGGTTGTTCTTCTCAAGGAGTATCTTTATAGTGTTCTCTGTATTTCCTGAATTTGAATGTTGGCCTGTCTTGCTAGGCTGGGGAAGTTCTCCTTGATAATATCCTGAAGAGTGTTTTCCAAATTGGTTCCATTCTCCCTGTCACTTTCAGGTACACCAATCAAACGTAGGTTTGGTCTTTTCAGATAGTCTCATATTTCTTGGAGGCTTTGTTCATTCCTTTTCATTCTTTCTTCTCTAATCTTGTCTTCACGCTTTATTTCATTAAGTTGATCTTCAATCTCTGTTATCCTTTCTTCTGATTGATGGATTCAGCTATTGATACTTGTGTATGCTTCACAAAGTTCTCATGCTGTGTTTTTCAGCTCCATCAGGTCATTTATGTTCTTATCTAAACTGGTTATTCTAGTTATCAATTCCTCAACCCTTTTTTCAAGGTTCTTAGCTTCCTTGCATTGGGTTAGAACATGCTCCTTTAGCATAGAGGAATTTGTTATTACCCACCTTTTGAAGTCTACTTCTGTCAATTCACCAAACTCATTCTCTGTCCACTTTTGTTCCCTTGCTGGCGAAGAGTTGGGATCATTTGGAGGAGAAGAGGTATTCTGGCTTTTGGATTTTTTTTTGTGCTGGTTTTTCCTCATCTTCTTGGATTTATCTACCTTTGGTCTTTGATGCCGGTGACCTTTGGATGGGTTTCTGCATGGACGTTCTTTTTGTTGATGTTGATGCTATTTCATTCTGTTTGTTAGTTTTCCTTCTAATAGGCCTCTCTGCTGCAGGTCTGCTGTAGTTTGCTGGAGGTCTACTTCCAGCCCTGTTTGCCTGGGTATCACCAGAGGAGGTTGCAGAACAGCAAAGATTGCTGCCTATTCCTTCCTCTGGAAGCTTCATCCCAGAGGGGAACCTGCCAGATGCCAGCCAGAGATCTCCTATATGAGGTGTCTGTCAACCCCTGCTGGGAGGTGTCTCCCAGTTAGGAGGCACAGGGGTCAGGGACCCACTTGAGGAGGCAGTCTGTCCCTTAGCACAGCTCGGGCACTGTGCTGGGAGATCGCCTGCTCTCTTCAGAGCCAGCAGCACGAACGTTTAAGTCTGCTGAAGCTGTGCCCGCAGCCACCCCTTCCCCCAGGTGCTCTTTCCCAGGGAGATGAGAGTTTTATCTATAAGCCCCTGACTGGGGCTGCTGCCTTTTTTTCTGAGATGCCCTGCCCAGAGAGGAGGAATCTAGAGAGGCAGTCTGGCTACAGTGGCTTTGCCAAACTGCCATGGGCTCCACCCAGTTTGAACTTCCAGGTGGCTTTGTTTACACTGTGAGGGGAAAACCACCTATTCAAGCCTCAGTAATGGCAGACGCCCCTCCCCCCACCAACCTCGAGCATCCCAGGTCGACTTCAGACTGCTGTGCTGGCAGCAAGAATTTCAATCCAGTGGATCTTAGCTTGCTGGGCTCCATGGGGGTGGGATCTGCTGAGCTAGACCACTTGGCTCCCTGGCTTCAGCCCCCTTTCCAGGGGAGTGAACAGTTCTGTCTCTCTGGTGTTTCAGGTGCCACTGGGGTATGAAAAACAACCCCTGCAGCTAGCTCAGTGTCTGCTCAAATGGCTGTCCAGTTTGGTGCTTGAAACCCAGGGCCCTGGTGGTGCACACATCTTAAGGAATCTCCTGGTCTGTGGGTTGCAAAGACCATGGGAAAAGTAGCATCTGGGCCAGAATGCACTGTTCCTCATGGCACACTCCCTCATGGCTTCCCTTGGCTAGGAAAGGGAAATCCCCCAACCCTTGTGTTTCCCAGGTGAGGCAACACCCCACCCTGCTTCAGCTTGCCCTCCATGGGCTGCACCCACTGACTAACCAGCCCCAGTGAGATGAGCTGTGTACCTCAGTTGGAAATGCAGAAATCACCCGTCTTCTGCGTTGATCTCGCTGGGAGCTGCAGACCGGAGCTGTTCCTATTCCGCCATCTTGCCAGCCACCCAGAGTAATTTTATAAAGGCAACTATTAGCCTTATTTTTTGGCAGTGGGAATAGTCACAGTGCTAATGGTGTTTATACCTTTCTTTATATCCATGAAAATGTGTAAGTTGAACATTTATAAGAGGAAAACAACCATACTATAAATAAATGTATAACATATATATTAGTTTCCTGGGCTGCCATAGCAAATTACCACAAAGTAAATGACTTACAACAGCAGAAATTTATTCTCTCACAATTCTGGAAGCTAGAAATCTGAAATTCAGTGTTGGCAGTGTTGGTCTGTTATGGAAGTTCTGAGGGAGAGTCTGTTCCATGCTCTCTTCTAGGTTCTGGTGGTCACTGGTAACCCTTGATGTTCTTTGGCTAGGGGACTCATCACTCCAGTGACTGCTTTCATCTTCTCCTGGTGTCTTCCGCTTTGTGAGGTGGACTCACAAAGTGAGTGCTCTGTGTTTCCTTGAGTCCAAATATCCTCTAAGCCTAGTGTCTAAAGACACTAGTCATTGGGTTAGTGCTCACTGTAATCCAGTATGATTTCATATTAGCCCAATTATATCTACAAAGACCCTAACTCCAAATAAGGTCACATTCACAGGTATAAGGGGTTAAGATTTTAAGATATCATCATGAGGAACACAGTTTAACCCATAATAACCAGCATCTCCAAAACAGGGTGTTTCCATTCAACCAAAATACTAAAATTATCTTGTGTAAATGAAAGAACAAGTTTTGAAAAGTTATTATTTGTTTCCGCTGGGAATATTAAAATTTATATCCACTTAATTTGAGAAACATGCATAATAGCAAGGTTTCATATATATGTATTATGTGTATTATGTGTATTATTTGTGGAGATACACATGCACCCATCCACTTAACTCGCACACACACAAACACACAATCTTTATACCACACAGGCTTCTGCATGAGGGTGTGATGAGGCTTTACTGTCATGCTTCCCTAGCTGTGCATATATACATGTGTACAAGCTGAGCATATCTAAATGATGTTCATCCGTCTTTGAACCCATTCCACAAATCACTGTCTGGCATTGGAGAAATTAATAAGATTCAGATTACAAAACTTATAAGATTCAGAGCACAAGTTTATTAAATGATGGTGGGTGAGTCATCAACAAACACATGTCAAGTAGTACTTTGTCCTCCCTCTCTTTTTGTTTCTTGAATTTGATGTTCACGGATGTTATGGCTAACTATTCACCTAACCTGTCTCTTCATCCTTGGCCCACACCAAGCTGACATTTCTTAGCCAGTTAGACAAAGCCATGGACCTGACTTCTACTCATCAGACTGTGAACAGAAGGAATGTGTGCCACTTCCAGGCTTGGCTCATAAAAACCTGCAACGGATGCTCTTTCCTGGTGTTCCCTCCTTCCTCCGGATTGGCTCCAATGAGTGAAGCATCCTTTTGGAAGCTGTTTTGAAGATGGCAGAGCCACAAGGCAGAAGAAGCCTAAGTTTCTGAGTCACTAACTGGCAATCATGAACACCCATATTAAGCTTTATTATGTCTAAGCCATTATATAATTTAGGGTTTGTTTGTCACATCACCTTGTACCACCTTAGTTTAAATATGTGTGCTACAAACACAAATGGGGATTTAAGCTAGCATAAGTCAGCAGGAATGTGAGAATGACTGAAAAGCAATGTCATTATTATTTGATTGCAATGTTCTCCCTACCTAACTAGTGCCTTGAAGCCTGTGCAGCTGATCATGCTCTTGAATGCCTTTCATCATATTGCTGGCTTATGTACGTGTGATACAAGGCCATGCATATTTCTCTCTTATTTCAAGCCTTTGACCTGTCTCCTTAACTACATAGCAAACTCTTTGAAGCCTTTTGCTTTGTCTGCTACTGCTCCTAGTTCAGAGTTCAGGACTATTGAATGCTCAATATATATTTATTTGTCTGAGGGTAGACTGATTCTTTAAACAAAGCCAAGGGAAAATTTTACCAGCTAAATAATTTTTGGTGTACTTAATGACTTTTAAAACTAGTTTCAAGGCCATAAAGAAATGTAACCCATATGTTTATTAATAAATATACTTACAGCATAAACATTAAAAACCATAAATATTATTAAAATCCATTTAAATTACTATTGGTCTCTTCATTTAAGGACATGAAAGAGGTTTTATTGAATTTTTCTCATAGCATTTTGAGAGAAAATGGGACATTTTTAGAAACAAATTTATTTTGAACTGAGACTTTCAATGTGTTTCTTGACACACCTAATGTATCAAATCACAGCTAAAATTAAATTAAAGGAGGAAAAAAACCCATGCTATTTCTCAGGTTTAGACACAGTAAATAGGCTCACAAAACCAAAGTCAGGCCATCTGTAAATTACTTCCCACATAAACTCTGTTTCACAATCTGGTCCTAAACTAATGAAAATGTAACTCAAGTCCAAGTCAGATTAACCTAAGTTTAACTGGCCTATATGAGAATCCATATGCAACATGTAAAACCATACAACTAAGAGACGAGAGACAAAAAGTAATAGAAGGTAAGGATTTTATCCTTGCAGTGGCTGTTGTTTATTTCTGCCCAGCTTCTCTGCATTTCTCTGATAACATAATCTATCCCTTTGGCCTCATGAGAGTTCAGAAGACCAGGGCTAGCCCAGTTAGTGTATCCTCCTGTTCTCAGATGTGGAAGCCAGGATGACAACTGATGGTCAGTGATGGTCAGTTGCAACTGACCCTAACTAAGATCTGCCCTGAAATTTTTCCACCTGAGATTAATGGGACAGAACTTCTTTACTCTTCTGGTGGCAGAGTTGTTGGGTTGACCTGAGGGATTCCTGTTGCCCATCATATGCAGAAAGATGATGCAGAGGTAAGACAGTGAAGTCAGCACAGATGAAAAGCAGACGCCAGACTGAAATGGAGAGAGGGAGCCTTGAGAGCATCAAGGGCCACCAACATTGTCATTCCCGAGGCCAGTATCATCCTTTGTCCTGAGTTTGGTTTTATGAGCCTATAAATTCCCATTATTGAGTTAAAGCTAGCTTGTGTTAGATTTTTGTCACTTGAAACTAAAAGGCAGTCCTAAACCTGCAGTCCCTAAAGCTAATGTTGTCTTCCCACTCTGGCATGGGACCACTATAGTTGGTTTCTGTTAGTTGGATAATCTTCTGCCCTCAGTAATCTCACTTTGGCTATTGGTCTGACTCTATTTTTTCAAACTATTTTCCCACAGGACCTTAAAGGGTATATCTTATATAACATATGCATAATAAATATTCTGAAAGATTAAGAATAATATACCTTGGTATCATAAAAATCTCATAAATATTTGTGCTTAATCTACCTAAAACTCTGGATATCAAAAGTGAAAACTTGTCCTGGGAAAAACTGATTAAACTCTTGAATATTTTAGGTAGATATTTATGATTATGCATAAATATTTGTGCATAATCTACCATAAATAATTGTGCATAATCTACCTAAAATATTCTACTTCATGGTAGTCCATTTAACAAGACACTCCATTTAACAAACTAGCAAATGATTTGCTACTTGATTCAGTAGAATTCTACCACTCTAGGAGGACGTCTTTATTGTTTTATTAAAACAATGCTTGGTTGGCATGTTTAAAAAAAGACACTTTGAATTCTGTGAAGAAAGTCATTGTTAACTTGAGGGGGATGGCATTGAATCTATAAATTACCTTGGGCAGCATGGCCATTTTCATCATATTGATTCTTCCTATCCATGAGCATGGAATGCTCTTCCATTTGTTTGTGTCCTCTTTTATTTCATTGAGCAGTGGTTTAAAGGTCATATGGAATCAAAAAAGAGCCTGCATTGCAAAAACAATCCTAAGTCAAAAGAACAAAGCTGGAGGCATCACACTACCTGACTTCAAACTATACTACAAGGCTACAGTAACCAAAACAGCATGCTACTGGTATCAAAACAGAGATATAGACCAATGGAACAGAACACAGCCGTCAGAAATAATACCACACATCTACAACCATCTGATCTTTGACAAACCTGACAAAAACAAGAAACGGGAAAAGGATTCCTTATTCAACAAATGTCGCTGGGAAAACTGGCTAGCCATATGTAGAAAGCTGAAACTGGATCCCTTCCTTACACCCTATACAAAGATGGATTAAAGACTTACATGTTAGACCTAAAACCATAAAAACCCTAGAAGAAAACCTAGGCAATACCATTCAGGACATAGGCATGGGCAAGGACTTCATGTCTAGAACACCAAAAGCAATGACAACAAAAGCCAAAATTGACAAATGGGATCTAATTAAACTAAAGAGCTGCTGCACAGCAAGAGAAACTACCATCAGAGTGAACAGGCAACCTACAGAATGGGAGAAAATTTTTGCAATCTACTCATCTGACAAAGGGCTAATATCCAGAATCTACAATGAACTTAAACAAATTTGCAAGAAAAGATCAAACAACCCCATCAAAAAGTGGGCAAAGGATATGAACAGACACTTCTCAAAAGAAAACATTTATGCAGCCAACAGACACATGAAAAAATGCTCATCATCACTGGCCATCAGAGAAATGCAAATCAAAACCACAATGAGATACCATCTCACACCAGTTAGAATGGTGATCATTAAAAAGTCAGGAAACAACAGGTGCTGGAGAGGATGTGGAGAAATAGGAACACTTTTACACTGTTGGTGGGCTGTAAACTAGTTCAGCCATTGTGGAAGTCAGTGTGGCAATTCCTCAGGGATCTAGAACTAGAAATACCATTTGACCCAGCAATCCCATTACTGGGTCTATACCCAAAGGATTATAAATCATGCTGCTATAAAGAGACGTGCACACGTATGATTATTTCGGCACTATTCACAATAGCAAAGACTTGGAACCAACCCAAATGTCCATCAATAATAGACTGGATTGAGAAAATGTAGCACATATACTCCATGGAATACTATGCAGCCATAAAAAAGGATGAGTTCATGTCCTTTGTAGGGACATGGATAAAGCTGAAAACCATCATTCTCAATGAACTATCGCAAGGACAAAAAACCAAACACCACATATTTTCATTCATAGGTGGGCATTGAACAATGAGAACACATGGACACAGGAAGGGGAACATCACACACCATGGCTGGTCATGGGGTTGGGGGAGAGGGGAGGGATAGCATTAGGAGATATACCGAATGTAAATGATGAGTTAATGGGTGCAGCACACCAACATGGCACATGTATATATATGCAACAAACCTGCACATTGTGCACATGTACCCTAGAGCTTAAAGTATAATAATAATAATTTCAAAAGACACTTTGAGCTATCTCTCTAGCATCCTGTAAGGATTGAGATTCTGGGAAAGTAATTCAATAGAGTAATAAAAGTAGTATCTCCCAGGATACATTTGGGAGCCAATCGTGTGGTGAAAGAGTACTCACTGACTTCAGAATTAGAAAACCTCAGGGACATATTTGGTTGTAAGTGAAAGAACTGTAACTCCTGTGATCTCAAACAAGTTTAGTACCACTAGTCTAGTTGCAACTAATATTGATCATGTTAATGGATAAGTCATATTATTCATACAGGAATTTATCATTTGAATCAGTCATGAGAATACAACCACTTCTTACCTAGTAGTAAATGTAATTTTTTAAAAATTCTGGCATCTGAGTTTTTGTGCCAACTGAGCTCTTGGTGGATTGCAGATTATTATTATTATCTAAATATTCATTGTCAAAATCCCTGTAACTAAGAATTTGAAAAGTACCAATCGTCATCACAACATGAAAATATTTACTAATCAACTCTTTATCAACAATATAAATCCCCACCAAAACATGCCACCCAACTTCACACTGGAGTCTATCCTCCTTCCTCTGGTTCCAAAGTCTTTTCAACTGCACATGAAATGGCAAATCTTGCAAATAATGAAGGATTTTATAAAAGTGAGGAAAGCTTTTTTCTTAGAAAACTGCTGGAATCACATGGAAAGTTACAGACAAATGAAAATCCAGGAGGTTTAGATGCATTAGCAATTGGAGACAACAAAAATCAATAGACATTGAAATATAGGAATGTGAAATAAAATGATTTGGATATCAAAAGTTAACACTGGTCTTTGGAAAAACGAATTAAACTCCAAATATTTTTGCAAAATAACCCTCTGTTATGTATTACCTTCCTGCCATAATGCTACTTTCCACCAAAAATGTTATTCTGATTATTTGTTTGTTCTAGGAATGACAGTATAGACAAAATTAAATAATAATCTAAATTTAGTTTAATAAATAAAAATTATTTTTATATTTTTAGCTTTATTTTTCAAGACGAATTCTCAAACCTTTTCCAATTTACTTGGAGTTAGGAAAGTTGGTCTCCACTTTAAATGGATTCAATTTAAATGGACTTTTCTTGGTTGCAAGTTTCCTTTGATAATAAGAATGTTCCTGTATCTTTATGAAAGCCCTCATAACATCATTCTTGTTTGTGTTTCCTATACCAGATTAAAACTGTGAGCTCCTTAAACATAGGTATCTTTTTAAATTCATCTTTGATTTCCCTAACACCTAGCCAGGTACCTGCTGCTAAGGTTGGCAAAATAAAAAAATTCATGATTGGATGCATCTAACAGATATTCAGCATCTACCTTGTCAAGGGCCTTGGAATGTCCACTTAAGAGGAATGTCCTGAGCACTGGAAGTCTATTTCTAGAGGTATAGGCCTAGAATGGATACTCTCTTAAAATCCTTAAAGTATGGCAATCCCTACCCTTTTCTGTATTTGCCTTCCTTTGAAAACAAAATTTTCAGGTATATTTTGCCTCACACACACACAGAAACAGGTTTCCAAGATATCCAAAGAAACTGATTGCTTGTAAAACCATCTCTTGTCACTAACAAGAGCCAACTCTTAGATGAGAAATCAACAAGCTCGTCTTCCAAGAGTTGCAATACATGCTTGGGAGTAGTCTAGTGTAGTTTCTAGGAGCCAGAGGCACAATAAACTACTGCCAAAATGGTCTTGAGGTAGTCCATAAAGTGACTGGAAGCTGGCTGGACTTAAAATGAGGCTGGCATCAAGAGGGTTTGCACATTCAGCCTGCAGTTGCTAACATGCCTCTTTGATTCACTTAATGGAAAGTAACCCTAACAGGGGCCCTCTCTGCTTGGCCTGGAATTGTATGGCTCAGACTAAACATATTAAATTCATTACAGCAAATTGGTCTTTGGCCCCTCGTGGCTGCAGGGATACAGGGAGGACAAAAGCCCTGCTGCTGTCAAGACATTGGAAATCTGCTGCTGGAGATACACAGCGAGGTGGGGATGGATTTTACACAGATTCAAAGTGGGAGTCATTACCTAATTGAAACAGATTGATTTAATGGCTTGGGGGATGATATAATGAGCCTGAGGAGGAACCCATAAAGGGCTTTTGTGAGCCTGAACAAGCATTCTGAAAAAATATCCCTGGAGTTTCATGCAGTGCTATATGAGCTCTGCATTTGGAGGCTTTTGGAAGCCACGTGCAGACCAAAATTAACAAGAATACTTGACATCACTTTTTTTCCTTAAAGAGAGAATGATGAGAAGCATCATAAGGCAATTCAATTTAGTGAGCACCTACTATGCACCAGGCACCCTATTAGGCACAGTGTTATCCTGTCCTAAAAGTGCTCCCAGAGTTATTAAACAGGGCATATGGGTAAAAATTGCATCTAGATGTGGCCCAAACACAAATAAATTCTATTGAAATGTAGTATAAAAATGTAAAAAGTTGTAGGGAATTTAAAAATACACCAAATATCCAAAGCAATCCTGAGGAAAAAGAACAAAGCTAGAGACATCACACTACCACACTTCAAAATATACTACAAAGCTGTAGTTACTGAAACAGCATGGTACTGGCATAAAAACAGATATACAGAACAATGGAACAGAATACAGAACCCAGAAAATAATCCACATATCTAGAGTCAACTGATTTTTTTTTTAAAGAGATGGGGTTTCACCATATTGCCCAGGTTGGTCTCGAACTCTGGGCTCAAGTGATCCACCAGCCTCGGCCTCCCAAAGGGTCAGGATTACAGGCATGAGCCACCACACCCAACCTATAGTCAACTGATTTTTGACAAAGGCACCACGAACACTTCTTGGGGAAAAGAGAGTCTTCAATAAATGGTGCTGGGAAAACTGGATATCCATATGCTAAAGAATGACACTAGACCCTCACCTCTCACTCTATACAAAAATCTTCTCAAAGTGGATCAAAGACCTAAATGTAAGACACAAAACTATAAAACTATTAGAGGAAAATATAGAAGAAACACTTCAGGACACTGGTCTGGGAAAAGATTTTAGGAATGAGACTTCAAAAGCACAAGCAATAAATGCAAAAATAAACAAATGAGATTATACTAAACTAACAAGCTTCTGCACAGCACACCAAAAATCTTCTGCCAAGCAAAATATCAACAGAATGAAAAACCACCCTAAAGAATAGAAAAAAATATTTACAAACTATTCATCTGACAGGGGATTAATATCCAGAATATACAAGGAACTCAAACATCTCAACAGCAAAAATACAAACAAGCCGATTTAGAAAGAGTAAAATGACCTAAACAGACATTTCTCGAAAGAATACATAGATGTGCAAATGGCCAACAAATATATATTTTTTAAATGCTCAACCTCACCAATCAGCAGGGAAATACAAATCAAAACCACAATGAGGTGTCACCGCAATCTAGTTAGAATAGCAATTATCAAAAGGACAAAAAAAAAAAGCGGTGGAGGGGGTGGGACAGGCACAGTGGCTCAGGCCTGTAATCCCAGCACTTTGGGAGACCGAAGCAGGCAGATCACGAGGTCAGGAGATCGAGACCATCCTGGCCAACATGGTGAAACCCCATCTCTACTAAAAATACAAAAATTAGCTAGGTGTGGTGATGTGCGCCTGTAGTCCCAGCTACTCGGGAGGCTGAGATAGGAGAATCGCTTGAACCTGGGAGATGAAGGTTAGAGTGAACCAAGATCATGCCACTGCACTCCAGCCTGGTGACAGAGCAAGGCTCCGTCAAAAACAAACAAAAAATAGCAGGCTGGCAAGGATTCCCACCAAATCTTGCACACCGTTAGTGGGAATGTAAACTTGGATAGCCACAATGCACAATGGAGAACAGTATGGAGGTTCTGCAAATAACCACAAATAGAACTACCATATGACCCAGCAGTCCCATTACTGGCATTTATCTTAAGGAAGGGAAATCAGAGTAGTGAAGAGACATCTGCATCCCCCTGTTTACGACAGCATTATTCACAATAGCCAAGATTTGGAATCAACCTAGGTGTCCAACAACAGTTGAATGAACACACACACACACACACACACACACACACAATGGAATACTAGTCAGCCATAAAAAGAGTGAAATCCTGTTGACATGAATGGAATTGGAGGACATTATGTCAAGTGAAATAAGCCAGGAAAAGAAAGTTGAACACTCATGTTCTCACTCATATACGGATGCTTAAAAAAAGTTGATCTCATAGAAGTACCAAGTAGAACAGAGGATACTAGAGGCTGGGAAGGGCCAGGGAAAAGGGAGATGGGGGGAGATTTGTTAAAGGATGCAAAGTTACAGCTAGATGAAGGAATAAGTTCTAGAGTTTTATACCACTGTAGGATGACTACTGTTAACAACAATATACAGTTTAAATAGCTAGAAGGAGGACATTGACTGTTCCCAACACAAAAAATGATTAGTGTTCAAATGATGGACATGCTAATTATCCTGACATGATCGCTATATATTATATTTATTGAAATATCATATGTACTCCTGAAATATGTACAATTACTGTATGTCGATTAAAAAAAGAGAAGAATTTAAAAAAAATTCAGGCAAAACAAACCCTAAACTTTCAAGGTGGCTGAACATTGGAACAAGATATTTAAAACATCACATGTGCAGGTTTGTTGGGCAAATCCACCTCAAGTGATTTGTGTTAGAGTTGGAGGCTGTGTATGAAGCTTCCTGGAGTACTTTTAAGCCTCTTGACACTAGATCTGTTCAAGAGTGAAATTCAACAGAGGGCAGTGCTTCAATAGTAGCTTTTTATGGGATTGTGAATAAGGTGTAATTCCAGATTGAGGATTTCAGCTAGAATGGCAGGTGAGAAAGTCCCAAATGGCTTCCTTTCTACAGGGGTGCTGCAAACCTTGGACTTTGAAGCTAGCCACATAATGTCTACTAGCATATTAAATTTAGCCCTAATTTTTCTCCTTAAAAAGAAATTTTGAGTTAGTTTAAAAATAAGCCAATCAACAAAAAGATTAGTAAAATAGAAATATCAATTCATAAACAAAACAGGAGAGTGTAAGTATATTACTTCAAATGCTGAAGCTAAAAATTTGCCTATATAGTTTCCTTGCAGTCAAGGCAGAAATGGAAACATAATTGGTTGCATTACTCTCATTATTGGAAATTATTGGAAAAAGGAGTCAAATCAGTTGTTACGGAAGAAAATAAACATCGTAAACTCTAGAAGAAATTTCTCACATGGAGCTTTGTTCCGAAAGCATTAAGTTATAGAAAGAATAATTGTCATGTATTTTTGCAGAGCAGATTAAAAAGTGAATGTCATCTGCTTGTTTCATGTAGCAACTTTTTATTCTTTCGCTAAAAGCTGAAATAATACTATTAAAGCATAACTTAGAGTGAACAAAGTATTCTGCATTCTAGGTGTCTAATTTGAGTCAAGGTTAGAACTTAGAGATGTAAATCGATCCATAGGAACGTAAGGATCTTTGCATTTAACGAATGATACCTGAATAGACTTCCTTACATGCTCTGAAATGGAAGAACATACATGTGTGTGTTAGTCCGTGAATGTAATTATAAGCAGCTTACCCCCTTCATTTTAGAGATCACACATTTTTTTTCCTCTCTTCCCACAGCATTTGTAGTTCCACCAATAACGCTCCTTATAATACACAGTGATTTTCAAACGGATGGGACAAGAGTGATAGAAAGGTGCTACCAGATATTCTGAAAGACCACATTCTTCAAGGGATAGACCTGCCCACTTCCACTTGAGAGTTTCTGCTTCAGATAACTTCTCTGTATGCAATTTCCTTCATCTTAGTTTTTGATGAGAGCATAGCGTTAGACGTTTTGAACTTGATATATTGGATGGGGTTCTGAGTGCCAACTGAAAGCATATCCCAAAAAGAAGGTCCAATTGCCAGTAGAACGTTAACAAGTTCCACCTGGGGTTCTCACTAGGAAATAGATTACAGAACTCCAGAGTTTCTGTATAAACATAGCTATATATTTACTCTGGTATTTGAAAAAAAAATCTAATTCAGTCCCCCAAATCTCTTGTCCTAGAAAAGGCAGAAATTTTATATTGGCCTCGATTTTCTTCAAAGATTAGAACTGGTGCAGTTATAGAAAAACCCCAGGAATACTTCTAAAGTGCCTGCCAGGATATCATCATATCTATAAAGGATCAGGCTCCATTCTTTACCATTGTCCTGGGAACATGGGCTGCATAGGACAACACTATTAGATGACTACTGCTGGATAAAATTTGACCAGGGGAGAAAGACATCAACCTGAATGGTCCCTCCTACCTATAGAATTACAATTTGATCTCATCCTTTAACTCCACCTCTTCTCCAATCCAGGAAATGGTGGCTGGAGAAGGGGAAAACAAAGGCCTTTAGCACATTCTAGAGAAGAAGCAGAGGGACACGCAGTCACTGCACCAAAGACATCACACACTTTACCTACTTGGAGCCTTTGGGTGAGGTAGATGGCGGGCGACTCTAAGCTACTATATAGTAAACATGGAGTGCTTGACACTGAACGGCCATTACTTTAAGGAATTATCGCTTCTTTTAAGCCCAGAATATTAAGGAAACCAACTGAACAGATAAAAGCATATTAAATGTATGTCTTTTGTCATCCACAAGGAAAGCATTCTCTGTGAGACAACTTTTAATAATCTTTTCACTGAGTTCAATCCACTAAATTTATTATGTGAGGGAATGGAGGAAAAGGAGCAGAAATTCCAGATAGAAATGGATGCATGGAAGAGATATTTCACTCATATTGTATCCCTGGACTCCTATCCAATCAACACCAAGTCCAGCTGATTTGGCCCTCTCAATCTCTCTCAATATTTTCTATCCTCTCCATTCTACACACCGGCTCTTGTCTCAGCCACGGCCATCTCTCCCAAGGCTACTGCAATTGCCTCCCAAGGACTCCTTTTTACTTCATCCACCATGATTGAACCCACAAGTGTGAGCATAACATTCACTTGGCTAAAAATCTTCCATGGCTTTCCATTTTGCTTAGGATTAAAACACACACAAAAAGACACACACCCCTAACAAACAAACAAAAGAGCAGGGCCTCAGGGCCTTGGGGCCTCCTCTCACCTACTTCTCTCCATGATCTACCCTCTAGATACACTGGGCTTCTTTCAGTTTTTCAAACATACCATACTCCTTCCTGCCCCTGAGGATTCACACTTGCTGCTTCTACCCGCCAACTTTCTTTCCCTGAATAATGCATGCTCTAGGTCTCAGGTAAAATGTTATTTCCTCCACAACCCCAGTCTTCTCAGACTCCTCACTCTTCATCAGCTCCTATAGCACCCTAAACCTCTCCATGATAATACTCAGAGCACTTTGAGCCATTTATTAAACACCTGTCTTCCCTAGTGATTGAAAGTTTCATGAGAGAAGAGGCAAGATCTTTTTGTTTCAAATTGGTATCTACAAATTCTAACATAGTAACAGACATTATTATCCCAATTTTAGAAATGAGAATATTGAGACTTTGAGAGTTAAAATTATTCATCTATGATCTTTAAACTCATAAGTAAAACTGAGCATCTCGACTTTGTCTATCTGGCACAAAAGTCTATATATATATATACACACACACACACGTATATATTTATATATATATGTATGTGTATATATATATATATATATATGTGTGTGTGTGTGTGTATATATATATATATAATTTCACCTGCCTCCTATGATTCATGGACAAAGACATAGAAACATAAGAAATAAGTATTGGGTGCTGTATCAGTTCATTTTCACACTGCTATAAGGAAATCCCTGAGACTAGGTAACTTATAAAGGAAAGAGGCATGGCTGGGAGGCCTTAGGGAACTTACAATCATGGTGGAAGAGGAAGCAGCCACCTTCTTCCCAAAGCAGCAGGAGAGAGTGTGCAAAGGAGGAACTGTCAAACACACATAGAACCATCAGATCTCATGAAAACTCACTATCATGAGAACAGCATGGGGGAAACCGCCCCCATGATCCAATCACCTCCCTCCCTGACACGTGGGGATTACAGGTCTCTCCCTCAACATATGGGGATTATAATTTGAGATGAGATTTGGGTGGGGACACAGAGCCAAAACATATCAAGTGCCTATTATGTTCTTGGAAATCTATGCTATTGTAATTAATCCTTACTACCCTGTGTACTGTTCTTCTCACTTCTCTCTGTGACTAGATGTAAATTCTTTGAGGTCAGAAACCTTGTCTTTTATTCTTGTACATACTTGAAATGTACCATTAGGTCCTAAACACAAGAGAAGTATAGTGTGCTTAGTGATTATGAGCATTTACTGACTGTTTGAAGAGTAATAATTTGGAAAATCACCTATTGGAAGAGAGGGATTGTGAGGGACTGTAAGGATAATATTGGCCAGAAAGACAGAGGAAATTCATGCCTAAAAGCATGTACACACATACAAGCACTCTCTATACTAAAAGCATAGCAACTACAGGTGAAATACATAAAGAAAAAATCATAAAGACACAGCTAGGCTCAAAAAATAAGACATTTCTATTGATCATAAATAGATCATAAATGTAAATTGCTGAGTAGAGATGAAGCCTTGGGCATGCTGAAATCTGGTATTAGAAGGTAGGAACGAAAGTTGGGGGAGTGAACAAAAACTGGCTCCTACGAAATGATTGCAACTAAAAGTGTCTGCTGTGAGCCAAAACTAAAATAGAGAAACTAACAACTAGGAGAGGAACTGACCCAAGGTAAAGCTAATTTTATAGAGTAGTCTGATAAAGTATTAATAGAAAAGTGGGCGAAGGATATGAACAGACACTTCTCAAAAGAAGACATTTATGCAGCCAAAAGACACATGAAAAAATGCTCATCATCACTGGCCATGAGAGAAATGCAAATCAAAACCACAATGAGATACCATCTCACACCAGTTAGAATGGCCATCATTAAAAAGTCAGGAAACAACAGGTGCTGGAGAGGATGTGGAGAAATACGAACACTTTTACACTGTTGGTGGGACTGTAAACTAGTTCAACCATTGTGGAAGTCAGTGTGGCAATTCCTCAGGGATCTAGAACTAGAAATACCATTTGACCCAGCCATCCCATTACTGGGTATATACCCAAAGGATTATAAAACATGCTGCTATAAAGACACATGCACACGTATGTTCATTGCGGCACTATTCACAATAGCAAAGACTTGGAACCAACCCAAATGTCCAACAATGACAGACTGGATTAAGAAAATGTGGCACATATACACCATGGAATACTATGCAGCCATAAAAAAGGATGAGTTCATGTCCTTTGTAGGGACATGGATGAAGCTGGAAACCATCATTCTCAGCAAACTATCGCAAGGACAAAAAACCAAACACTGCATGTTCTCACTCATAGGTGGGAATTGAACAATGAGAACACATGGACACAGGAAGGGGAATATCACATACCGGGGACTGTTGTGGGGTGGGGGGAGGGGGGAGGGATAGCATTAGGAGATATACCTAATGTTAAATGATGAGTTAATGGGTGCAGTGCACCAACATGGCACATGTATACATATGTAACTAACCTGCATGTTGTGCACATGTACCCTAAAACTTAAAGTATAATAAAAAAAGAAATATATTTAGAAACTCAAAAAGATAAGAAATAAGAAAGAATAAGATGCAATATATAAATTAAAAACAAAAATGACAAAACAATAAGAAATTAAGTATAATAGAAAAAATAAAAATCAGAAATCTTAAGAATGAAAAGTAAAATATATAAAATAAAAATGCAACATATTACATATATGCTAGATAAGAAGTGGTTGAAGAGTGAATTCGAGTACTAAAAGATGGCACTAAGAAATTCACCCACAACACAAAGGTACTGAATCAGGAACATAAGAGAGTTAAGAATCAGGATTGTTTGAGAAACACCAACATTTATTTAATGAGAGTTTGAGAAAAAGAAAATGGAAGGAATATGAAGAAATATTTATTGAGAGTTTTTCAAAAGTGAAATCATGACACCTCAGATTAAAAATCTACTGTAAATACCAATAAGAATAAATAAAATTATCCCACAGAAACCCATTATAGAAAAACTGTAAAACATCAAGGAAAGATATCATCTGGTAGTAAAGACATGTTATCTACAAAGGAACAACCAGAACGATCTACATCTCTTGAGAGAAACAATATATGCCAGAAGACAAAAGAAATTTCTAAATGCTCCCTGAAAGCAGGGGTTGTATTCAGCTAAACCATCATTTCGAAAGGGGGAAAAATAAAGAAACTTTCAGAATATATAAGAATGGTAAGACTACGTATCTCATGTAAGAATAAAAATAGTTTACCTTCCACAGAAAATAATTATTGAAAAAAATACTTTTAAAAAGTAAACCCAGATAGTAGGGAAGAATATAGGAAGCAATGATGAGCAGAAAAATCATTAAAAATGCCAATAAATTTAATCAAGTATTAGCTATAAAAATAAATAATAAACATTTCCTGTTACAAAAATATTGAAACTTTTAACAGTTATAAAACAGGTGTATAGTTCAATGTATAGTTAAAGAGTGCTAAGACCCTTGCTCAGGAGGAGACTGGAAATACCCAACAATTTTAATTTTGTTGAAAAGTTTATACTTGAGTATATAGATATAGATATAAAACCAATGCACATGTTACACATACTGTTTCATGTCTGATGTCTCCCTAAAATGTGTAGAACCATGCTATACCCTGACCACCTTGGGCATATGTCATTAGGACCTTCTGAGGCTGTGTCACAAGCATGTCCTTATCCTTAGGAAACTAAACTTTCTAAATTGATTCAGAAAAAAACAAGAAGTTTAAAGATAAAATTTTTTTAAAGTATAATCTTTAGCTGCCTTACCAGCAGAGGTAGGAAAATAATTGCAGAAAATATTATTGACTCAAAAGACCAAAGAGAAGGAGAAAAATAAAAACAAAGGTAAATGATCGTAAATCAAATACAAATTAAGACGATGAAAATAGAGATAAATATATCCTTAATCACAATAAATGCAATTGATTATGCTTGGCTATTGAAGAACCTAGATCTTTAAATTGGTTCATGTGAATACACTTTGTGTGTGTGTGTGTGTGTGTGATGAGTGTGTGTGTGTGTGGTGAGAGAGACAAGAAAGAGAGAGACCTGTAGACTGATTGACTGATATAGATAGATGTCTATATAACCGTATATATGTATATAATATCAAATTATATGTTCTTTAAAAGAAAAACACCTGAAAAAAAACACACAGAAAGGAATACTGATGTAACAATATTTACATCAGACAAAATAGATGTTAAGGGAGAAAGTTTTATTGGAAAACAGAAGGAAACAATATAATAATAAAAGTAATAAAATAAGAAGTTATAACAATAATGAACTTAAATGTGCCAACAACATACGCTTGAATACACATAGGGTCACACACACACACACACACACACATATGCACACAAATGGACAAAATCATGGCAGAGATTTACAAATCCACAATTGTAGTAGATATTTTTACACATTTCTATAAGATAGTAATAGATCAAGTGAGAAAAAAATAGCATGGACTTAAAAATCTGAACCACAAAACTAACAAGCTTGAGCTAATAAATGCATTTTCAGAACTGACAACATTTCGGCTCATAAAAGATATCTTAACAAATTACAGAGATTCAGAACAATACAAGTCACATTCTCTAACCATAAATTGATTAAGTAACAAATAAAATATAATTTTAAAATTTCATATCCTAGGGAATATAAAGTTCAAATCTTAAATTACTGATGAAATAAAGAGGAATCACAGTGGAAATTATTTAGAATGAGATGTTAGTGAAGTTAGCACATGCAAAAACTTATAGGAAGCAATTCAAGTGGCACTTGTATAATTTTTTTCAATAAGAACAATGGAAAATAGATACATTAAACCCAAAAACATAGGAAAAGAAAATATAAATAAACCTATAGAACACAGAATTAATAAATAGAAAAAAATATAAAGAATTAAGACCTCCAAAACTGACCTTTAGAAAAATCTAATGAAATACACAAATCTCTAGCAAGACAAATAAGAAAAATAACATGAATACACACAAATAAACATTATCAGGAAAAATGAGAGGAGACGTAACTATAGAAACAGTGGGAATTTTTAAAAGAAAATATTAAAATGCTATATATTCTAGTTAATTTTCAAAAATGTAGATGAAATGGTATAATATTCCATAAAATATTAATTATTAAAATTTTCCCAAATGAGTAACCATTTAAAATGTTGACTATCAATTATTCTATTGGTGGGGGTTGAGAATGGGGTAAGAATGTAAGAGGACATGGTTTTAGAAGCAAGTTATAACAAATTTACAAGGAACAGATAATCTCTATTTTATAAAAACTGTTTTAGACAATTGACAATGAAAGAAAGTTGCCGAATACTTCTAGAAAGTTAGTTGACCCCAAAGTAAAAAAGGACAATATAATTATAGTCCAAATTTACTTACAAATAGAGATACAAAAATATTAGTCAGCTGAATTTAGTCATTTTCATATTGACCAAATTGGGTTTAGTACAAGGATAGAAGAATGGTTGAATATCAGAAAATCTACTGATCTTTTACACAGCATTAATAGATTAAAAGAAAAATGTCTAACTGATGCACAATTTTTTTGATAAATGTCAACATTTACTCACTTATGATTAAAATTCTTGGTAAGCTAGGCATAAAAGAAAACTTCTTTAACCTGGAAAAGAGTTTCTATCAAAAAGTTGGATCAAACAGTACATTAGTTGTATAACTGTTAATCCAGTTTCATTAAATCAGGAACCACATGCTCCTTAATCTCCATTGCTATGCAGTTTTATACCTGAGGATGCTATCTAATATAACTAGCCTGGAAAAGGAAATAAAACTTGTAGGAATTGGAAAAGAAGAATCAAAGCTTCACTCTCCTGCTCAAAGTTTCTCTCTCTTCATCCGAACTCACCTCATCCAACATGTACCTTCACTTTTGAGGAATCAAGTCACCACTCTCCTCTGCTTTGAGTGAGAGACACCCTCTCTTCTAATTGTCAGAGAGAAAAGCAGTTAACTTGATGCTCCATGGGTAGGGGGAGGAAGATATCAACAGGTTTCCTTTTCTGATTTGTAGTTGATTTTTACGTAAGAGGCTAAAACTTTCTGACACATTTGATATGATGAAAATAAGCTTTCTCCCCAAATCCCTCATCAAGCTTACGAGATTTTCTCTAGTTATATAAATTTGTACTTATTATTATTTGTCCTTTTCTAGACTCAGGATTCTAAAACAAAACTTGGTAAAGAAGATCTCCATAATAATCACTTAACCCAATTTCTTATGATTTTCTTCTGACCAGCAGACAAAGGCTATCATCCTAAAATATAATTATTTCAACATAAAAGTTCTTTAAAAATATGGTTATTCTTTGACCTACTGATTATACTTTTAGAAATTTATTCTGAGGAAAATAACACATGTTGTACAAGGATATATATCTCAATATTTTATAATAGTAAAAAATTTGAATATTGTACATGTTTAACAATATGGAATTGGATTAAGTTATAGGCTATTAATCTCATGGAATGTTTTGCAACCAATAAAAAATCATGTTGTAGGAAAGTATTTGCTGACATGAGAAAAATGTTTTTGATATCTTGCTAAGTGATAAAGCAGGCTACTAAACCTTGTTTGATAAATTATACTATCATTTTGATGATAGTTACATGCCTGGGAAAATACTGAAAAGACCTACAACAAACATCTGAATTTTCTTCTTTCAGAATGGTGCAATTATAAGGTATTTTCTGCTTGTTTGTTTGTTGTTTTTCTTTGTGCCTTTTCATGTGTTCCAAATGAGAAAGAAAAAGAAGCCCCTCACAGCTATCAGCTGGAAGCTGGACTGGCTCTAATAGCTGCATCACACTGTTCTCCTGATGAACATAATTTCACACTGCACCAACAGCATGTGACCTTTATCTGTAACCATGATGAAGTACAACAAACACAGGACCACTCTGTAAACATGTCTGAGCACAGACAAAATAAAAACACCGTGCAAACCACAAAGAGCCAAATATGAGTGACTTCAACTTCCTTGCTGACTATAGTGTTTGTTAACCTACTCTGTTCTTCTACCTCCTAAGATAAAAACTTGTAATATAATCATAGAATTCCCCTTCATCCACTTCCTCCCAATCCACACACCCTCGAACCCTACCCAAAATACCCAACACAAGCTAATCCTAACAAGGCCCTGTAACACCCTCTTACTGCTATGGTTTTCAGCAGCCTCCCTTGCTACGGCAAAATCAATAAATCTAACTTTTAGAATGGGTGTGTTTCTTGTGGTCTTTGGCCAAAGATGGTCATTGACATAAGTTGTATGCATGGAGCATGTGTTCCTTTTGCAATTAAAGATAAAAATATTTAAAATTAAATAATCTCCATCCATTAATATGTCAAGTGACTTCAACCTCCAGAAAAAAGGTGGACCCTCAGCTACCTACCACTGGGCTCTTGCATTCACAACCAGCCAGTCCACCAACCTGCCACAGGAGCTGAGGTCCTCAGGTGTCACAGGCTTTGAGGAACATCAAAGGCATTGCAGGCACATGCAAAACAGGGTTTCTCAACAGCAATACTACTGATATTTGGGCCAGACAATTCTTTTGTAGGACTGTCCTATATATTGTACTATGTTTAGCAGCATCTCTGGCCTCTACCTACTTGATGCAAGTAGGACCCCTCTTGTGACAACAAAAAATGTCTCCAGACAATGTCCCCTAAGAGGGAGGAAGGGAAAAAATTGCTCCCAGTTGAGAATCAGGAATGCAAAGGAGGCCGGTGAAAAGAGGAAAGATATTGCATAAGTTACTAGAAGGACTGGGGATGATCTTGTACCTCCCTGGTCCATGGATTCTTCATCCTTGAGAATGGAGGTAGTCAGTTCTGCCTACCTCATGGAAATAGTAAAAAGAAGGGATAGAAAAGATAGAAATAGGCTTGAAAGTAGCTAAAGAGATAACTATTTAGTCAGTAAAGATTTATCAAATGCCTACTGAGTGCTAGATACGGAGAAAGGGTATTCTAATACCATCAAAGAGTACAAACTGAAAGCATGCAAAGACCCTAAGTCTGATTGTATATACACAGGAAAATGACAAAATGGAGTTATTATGGATCGTTTAAAATAGCAAAACATAGCAATGATTATAATGATGTCTTCAGAAATAGCCATATAACTAAGGTAAATTTATGTAATTTGGATTTGTCCAATGTAGCTTAGTAGGGAGAACCAATTTTCATCTAAGAAATAAGAATCAAATTATTTCCTCTGAAATCAATCCTTCAGAGAGTGTTCTTAATTTCGGCTTCAATTTTAATGCAGAACTGCAAACTCCATTCAGGTATCTCTGACTCATTCTTGACTGATTTTTTTGAATGGATAGAAGGTGGGAAGAAAATAAGCAAAGAGAAATTTAACACAATATGTTCATGTGTACTTATATGCTGGGAACAATCTTCTTTGGAGCTTCTAAATGAGTAAGAATAACAGAACAATAGTCAAAAATGAAGAAATGTAGAGTCACAACGTAATAATTTGAATAGCTTTTAAGTAACAGTAGCATAAGGCCAAAATTACTACATGGAAAAATGACTGAATGCAAGTGGCATAGTTTACAGTATAAGCTCCACAGAACACTTTAAAAAGATATTCTAAATAATAAAATTTAGTCTTGAAATTTTAAGAAAATATTCTCTTTCTAAACACAATGGGTTTTTTGATTGTTTGTTTTTAATTTATTTATTTTTTTAGGCACAGTCTTGCTCTGTCATTCAGAATGGAGTGCAATGGTGCAATCTCGGCTCACTTCAACCTCTGCCACCTGAGTTCAAGTGATTCTCCTGCTTCAGCCTCCCAAGCCGCTGGGATTACAGGCGCCCACCACTGCACCCAGCTAATTTTTGTATTTTTAGTAGAGGCGGGGTTTCGCCATGTTGGCCAGGCTGGTTTCGAACTCCTGACCTCAGCTTATCCGCCCGCCTCGGCCTCCCAAAGTGCTGGGATTACAGGTGTGAGCCACCACGCCCAGCCGGGTTTTGTTGTTGTTGTTTTTCTGAAAAATAGAAATCAGCTATTTCCATTTATACATATTTTATTGAAATGTGCTATGAGGGACCTTTTTAACCAGCTCTGAAACAACCAAATGGGAGACTTGCCCTTCTTTGCAAAGGATGAGATGTTTCTTATCTCACTTTTTAAAATGTAAAAACGGGGCCGATCTGGGGTTATAAAATAAGCTTTCACAAAACTGAGAAGCCAAGATTAAAATCTTTCTCCTGCGTGGTAATTTAATGCAGTAGTTACTATAGGAAAACAAGACAGTTAAAAAATGGATTCAAGTGTTGAAAGATGTTACATTGGGATGTGTAAAGGACTCCAGGGATAACCTGGTCTCAGTAGATAACTGTTTGAGCTTTGGGGGTTTTACATTGTGGTGAATCAGAAAAAAAACCTTTGGGAAACGGCTTCGTGACTACCTTGTATGGCCTTTAACAGAGCTTAAGACAACACAGGCTTCTAGCTCCTCCCAGCTCCCACCTCAGGTCCACAACTCACAGAAACTGCTCCCCAGTACAGGAACCTGATATCAGTACTCCTTTATTCTTCCTGACAAAGCTTCCCGTTTTCCCATACAAAAGTATCTGGCAAAATTATAAAATAAATGAAATAAAGAGAAAATGATCCGGCATAATTTCAAGACACAGAAAGATTTATACAGGGAAAGAGAAGGAAATTTTATCATTTGATATTTGCATCTAAGTAGAAAACTTTACACAATCATCTTACCCAGTTTTATCATCTTTCCTTTGTCTTTTTTTTTTTTTTTTAAGAAACATTCCTGCTTGCAAATAGGCCTTTTTGGTCAGTATTGTAGACAGTAGGCTATGCCTATCTTCCTTCAGCAAGTTGCACTTGATGCTTCATGGATACTTTAATACAGGATTGTTTTCAGCACTGATACATTTCACTTTGTTTATTTCTATTTCCAATAAAAAATAATGAAAAGTAAGGAAAAGTGCTATTAAAGTTGCATCCTTGTGCTACTACTTGACTCAATCTTTACATCTAGATGCTCACATGGCGTGCCCATTTCCTATGGTGCTGCATCATCATGCTGAGGCAATCAGGACTTAGGATGTCTAAAGGATGGGTTCCTCATCATGGGGTGATTAAATAATGGGGAGAGGGAGCCAATGCCTCTAGGAGGAGGAAAATGCCCACAAAATAGGAGATTCTTTCATACTTGGAGATGTTTAAGCATCTATCTGCTACTTGGAAAGCCACTTTCCACCCTGGAACTACCTGAGCACTTAATATACATGAAGTGTGGGTGTCCCACTCTTCTAATATTTCAGATAAAGGTGGTTGAGACCTTTTAGCAGCTTGCAATTTTTTGTAATTTTAATCATTCACAGTAACATGGACTTCACTAGACTGTTGATTATCAAACTGTCTACACATTTGAATAGCCTGGAGAGCTTTTTTAAAAAGTACCTATGCCTGTGCCCCAGGAATCCTGACTTAGTTAGTCTGGTGTGGGCCTTTGGCATCTGTATTTTTTGGGAACTTCTCAGGTGATCCTAATGTTCATCCAACACTGAGAACTGCTGGATTCGACTCTGTCTCTCTCTCTGATCTACTGAACCAGAAGTTCTTGGAAGAAATCCCTGGCAATATGTGTTTCCCAAGCACACTCTCAGTGCTCTGATTTCAGCAAAAAATTTCCAAATTCAATATTTATTAGGTTTTCTCTATAACCCTGTGCAGCGGACTATGAAGATGCTTTCTCCCTTATGCAGACGATGAATCAGTGGCTCAGAGAGGTTAGATGATTCACCCAAGTTCATCTGGCCAGAACTGACAGTCTGGGCCAGGACTTCTGACTCAGTACCCTGCATCCTGCTCCTGCTGAATGCATAGAATGTCAACTACATAGGTGACATAGGTGTAGTTTGGGTCTCACTGTTGACTAGGTTCTTAATAAATCTTCATGCTTTCATGATATTTCTGAGTCTTCTTTGTTGACAGATGGCAGAGATTTCTTTTGTTCTAATAAAAGTGTCTCAAATTGTGCATCCCCTTAACATTTGCTAGTCCCCTTCCATACTTTATTTGTCTTCTCCACCCCATCTAGCATACCTTATATTTTACCATTGTTTATTTGGCTTCTGAGTCTGTAAATGACTTTACTGTCCCCCATGGCTTCTACACAATGCTAGAGGGGTAGCTTCTTCTCTCTCTATGATAGATGCCCTGGAAACCTCCACTTGGAAGAGCTCACTCAGTGCTACACAAGCCCCAACCCCAGCAAGCTGGGGCCCTGGAGCAGCAGCCACTGGCCCCCTAACTACAGTCACTGTGCTCTTATTCTATGCAGAATATTGTGAGATTGGCAGGCAGCAAGACCTACAGGTAAGACCCTACCCTGTTTGTTTGTCTGATTTATTGTGTCTCTAGCACTAGGTATTTTTTATGCGTTATTCACTCTTTTATTCCCAGAATCTAGAGACAGTCCTTAGGATACAGCTTTTGAATGAATAAGTGGTTGAGACAATGGAAGCTCCTTCATCTCTAGTTAACAGGCTATGTCTAGGCCTCTTGGTTCTTCCTAGTAACAGTCCTGTGGTATTTCCTAAACTAATGGTCAAACTGGCCCAGTTTCTGGCTCGTTTTTTCTTTAACATGATTTGTTAAACATACTTCTCATGTGCTGTTGAGCTAGCTTATCAGTTTTGTAATTAACACAGAAACAAATGGAGCCATCTTTTGTTGCTTTCA
Organism: Nomascus leucogenys; assembly: GCF_006542625.1. NCBI lineage: Eukaryota > Metazoa > Chordata > Mammalia > Primates > Hylobatidae > Nomascus > Nomascus leucogenys. Next base: position 74,743,093 of record NC_044387.1, on the reverse strand, counting down.
TCAGTAAAAGAGTACCTGTGAGACTACACCAAAAAAGAAAATTTGTGAAAGCTTAAGTCCTTTCTCAATGCATATATATGCCATTCATTCTTTTTCCCATTATTTATCGGGTTCTGGAGATCAACGACTTCCTGAAGGAGAGCCAGGACAGGAACTCCATTCATCAGAGCTTTGAAACAGCATAAGGAGAATGGATGTGCCTTTGGCCTGGAAGAAATGAAGCATTTCCAAATATTTCATTCCATTTTATGAAGAGACAGAGCTGGTTTCAGGAAAGTGGTTTGTTTTCTCTAGAGGTTATATTGAAATGTTTTCTGGCATTTCGCTTAATAATGAAAATGGCAAAATAAATATGCATTAGTCTATTTTATTTGAGGCAGGATCAATGAATCCTCTGACATGCTGGGCACACCATCAGCTTACCAGCAGAGATGGTAAATGAATAAATAGGAATAGATGCAAATCAGCATACCCATCAATATGTATAATCTGGTTTCTAGGAAGCGAATTTCCAATCCCCCTTTAATTCTACTGTGTACCATTATTGGTGGACTTTGCCAGACTAAAAAAAATAAAACCGAAAATATCCACACTGAACCTTGAACACATCCGCATATAAGAGTTTTCATTCCACCAGCAATAAAGCATCCTCAGAGGACCCAGAAGCCCACATTCCTGAGGACAGTGCTTGACACTGATTGATTGCTTTCTAACATATTTTCCAAGCTACCTGGTTCAGTGTTCTGACCACAAATATAGCTAAAAAATCTCTTCAGTCCTTCTGAGTCATCCCTCATGACTACTCCCATCTGCACTCTGCACTTCACTTGCCTAATACTGCTTCACTTGACCTTCCTAATTCACCCATTTGGGTTGATGTGATGCTCTGTAAATACTCCCTCTACTTGTCCCATGAACCCTGGATGGTGCCACTATACCTTTTGAGGGTGGAGGAGTCTCCTGTATGTCTTTCTACCCTTAAGACTTACAAGAGTCTGCACATAGCAGGAACACAATGACTGCAGTCAGAGGGCCTGTGGCTTCTATTCCAGGATAGCCCAGCTTGCTGAGATTGACATCATGCAGTGCAGTGCTGAGTGGGCTCCCAGGGGAGGTCCCCAGGCCTCTAACTCAGAGAGAGAAGCCCAAGCTACTCCTCAGTACTGTATGACAGCCACTGGGGGCAGTAAAAGCATTTTGCAGAATGAGGAGCTGGGCAGGGCAGTAAATAAGAAAGATCTGTCTATGCAGGGCCTAACAAGATGGCAGGTTGGGCCCCTGTTCTTCCTGGATGTTTTGGCTTTACCTTGATAGTCAGAGAGCATAATTCTGGAGAAATGAGTTGGGTTCCCATTTTTGTGTTATACCACCTTTCCGCCATCCTTCCACCTTCCTGTATGTTTTCCTTTCCTTCCTTTCTGCTTTCCTTACTCTTCTTTCCTCACCCACTCTTCTCCTTTTTCCTTTTCTGTCTTCACTATTCATGGAGAGTTTTCCACAAGGCTTTTCATGCAATGCTATGCAGATTCAAAGGTGAGCAAGACTTGATCTCTGCCTTCCAGAAATGTAAAATCTCCTTGGGGAGATGCAACCTGAACACAGGCAGGAACTCGAGGCCACAGTCAGATGGATGGAGTGTTTAATCTTTATGAAGATGTGGATAATGTTAGGGGAACCGTAGGGGATGATGAAGTACCCAGCAATTAGTAATAGAGGGAAGCTGTTACCATCCCTAAGCCCAAAGGGAAAAAAGAGGGGACTGGAACCCAGAGAAAGCCAGGCTGCCCAGCAGGAGCTGTGGCCTCATGTACTCCACAGGAATTCCATCTTGCCCCTCACCTCACTCTGCCTCACCATTCACTCCCCTCCATCCTCTTCCCATAGCCCTACTTCAAGCCTTTATCCTCAAGTGTCTGCACTTGTCTCCACCAGAAAACTCCATCTCTATATACCTGAGAGCATGGATATACAACCTGGCCTTTGTGCCTTTCCTGTATCTTAGAAGCCAGCATCTCAGGCTTTGGCCAAGTGATGATGGACAATATTTTTTCTAACTGGGAAGGTGCCAAGGGTGAGCCCTGATATCACGAAGAGGGTGGAGAGTGGGAGGAAATGAACGCTGTCAATTCCAGCTCTGTCTTTCCACTAGTAAGGGTTGTGTCCAGTTTTCTCACACTTCACCACAGTAAGTGTTAATTTCCCTCCCAAGAAAAACCCAGAATAGCCTCATGTGGAGGAGTATACTATTGAGTATATTATTGAGAAATAATAATCCGAGCATCTTTGTTCTCTCTGAACCCACTTATATTGAAAACCACCATATCAACTGAACGTGGGTTTGTCTGAAGTCTCAGGGATATAGCACCAGCCCCGGATTGTTAATTTCTAACCCCCAAACATCTCTCCTGCTGGTTGGGGGTAAGAGAGAGACCCCATCCAATCTGCCCCAAACAGATGAAGGAAAAGAGAAAAGAATTGGGAAAGGAAAGAGATTTCTCCTCCTAACTGAAACTTCAGATTCTATTCCATAGTACAATGACTAAAGTAAATAATAATGTATTGTCATTTCAAAATAGCTAAAAGAGAGGCTTTTAAATGCTCTCATGACAAAGAAATGATAAATATTTCAGGTAATAGATATGCTAATTAGCCTGATTTGCTCATTCTACAATGTATACATGTATTGAAACATGATATTGTACCCCATAAATATATATAATTATTAGTCAATTAAGAATAAAACAATTTTTTTATTAAAAAAACTTTATGCTTAATATTTTAGGTGTTATTTTAAGAGAACTTGTATATTAGAATCCCTTCACTAATTTCTTTCCACTTCTGACCCTTAAAGAAATATTGTTATGGGTTGAATTATGTATTACATACCCTCGCCCAAAATTCATATGTTGAAGTTTTAACCCTCACAATGTGACCTTGCTTGTAAATAAGGTTGGTACAGATGTAATTAGTTAAGACGAGTCATCCCAGAATTGGGCAGACCCTAATTCAATATGACTAGTGTCCTTATAAAAAAGAGAAATTTGGACACAGACATACACAGGGATAACACCATGTGAGGGAGAAGGAAGAGATGGATGTGATATGATTCTATAAGCCAAAGAACACCAAAGATTGCCAACAAACCTCCAAAAGCTAGAGGTGAGATCTGAGACAGGCTCCCACTTCACAGCCATCAGAAGCAACCAACCCTGCCAACTCCTTGATCTTGGATTTCTCACCTGCAGAACTGGGAGACACTATATTTCTGAGATTTAAGTCACCAGGTTGGTGGTACTTTGTTATGGTGGCTATAGAAAACTAATACAATTGGAAACCTGATGCTTTAAATACAACTATAAGCATCTGGGCTGTAGGACTGTGGCTGAGCCTAATACAGGAGTGGCTTACTCCTGTAATCCCAGCACTTTGAGAAGTGGAGGTGGAAGGATCACTTGAGCCAAGGAGCTCGAGATCAGCCTGCACAACACAGTGAAACCCTGTCTCTACAAAAAAAATGCAAAAATTAGCTGGATGTGGTGGCACACCCCTGTGGTCCCAGCTACTCTGGAGGCTGAGGTGGGATGATTGATTGAGCCTGGGGGCAGAGGCTGCAGTGCGCTGAGACTGCACCACTGCACTCCAGCCTGGGTGACAGAGTGAGATCTTATTTCAGAAAAGAAAGAAAGAAAAAAATTAAAGAACAAAGGGCAAGGAAAGCCCAGAGCAGAAACAGTAACTTTAAAGTGGGAGGCAAATTAACACCAATAAATCAAAAAAGATATGACAAGTCAGGTTTTAAGGGACCCTAGATGCTTATTGAATTCATGTCGAACATGACTTCTATCTTCCAAGAAACTCATCTGTAAAATGGTTCATGTCAACTGCATTTGGATGTGACCAGCATGGGAACAATAAAAAGCACACAAATCAAAATTGCACTGTTTCCTAAACATGCTATGTTGTAAATTTTAATTACATTTAATTACATTGCTATATTTAATTACATTGAGTTTTGACCAATGCAGAATTTCATCAAAACGTCTTTGAGTAATTTCATGGGAAGTACATTTAACAGAAACTATTTGGCTGATTCTGAAGGAACCATTCTCCAAGCCTGTTTGCCCAACTCAACTCATCAGAATGGGGCTGTTGCCCAGAGCACAGTGTGGGGCTGGGTGAAATCAGTGATGGCATTGGCAGGTGATCAGTCAGACTTGTACAGAATATTTCAAATAACTGCTTATATATTACTTTATAAGCTTCTGCAGTTTGGGCTTTAATAGACTCTTAATATTTTAAACACGTTTAAAGTCCACATGCTTTTAGTTTTTACACAGAGGCTGAAAATGAATCCAAGATTTTTTTGTCCTGCTATTGCAATGAGAAGATGGGAGATTTGTCTTCAGTTCATCACTGGACAGCAAGCCCTGTGACCCGTCTTCCTGGGCCCTCACTGCATAGGCACTGCATGACCCAGAGGTTTGCCACATCTGGTCATTTGACTCTGGAATGCTCTAAGGACTCCACTGACATTACTACTTTTTGAACACAGACCCCAGAGACCAAGTCTCTGCTTCTCCTTTGAAGATGTAAAGATTTAACATAATAAAGGAGCTGGTCAAGGTCACAGGTGCCCCTGTAGAATTCAAATTCTAGGCTCTTTTCTAGTAGCAGACAGATAACGCTGACACTTTAAACATACCACTAATTAAATGTCCAGATGCAAAGAACATTGTCTGGGGTCTATCTAAACAATAGTGCATATTTTAGTAAGTCTTTAACTAAATATCTTATTTACAGGAAAAGATAGGAGGAAAAAAGTGTGGTCAATATGCTTGCTTTCAGTTATTAGAAATGTAATAACCAGAAGTCATGTTATCTATTATGTAACAATAGGGTTAATGATGTCTTGGTTTAGGTTTCTTCATGAACCCAAGGGATTAATTTGATCAGGTCTGCCTGTTCTGCTTGCTTTGGGTTGCTTGTTTTTTGTTTTGCTTTGCTGTGCTTTTTCTGTGAAGCTGAAGGTTGTGGTAGCTGAAGGCTATGCCCCTAAATGCTGAAACTTAATCTTCACTGGCCACTTTATAGATGACATTCATAAGTCGCCATTGTGACAGTCATTTCACCTTGTTTTTCAGGGACTTGGGCCAGCTCCTATCCAGTTCAAACCACTGAAACCACCAACCCTTCACATGGGTCTGTGCAAGTGCCTAAGAGGTGGCCTTTTCACGTCAGAGGGCCAAAACCTCCACCCTTAGATCATGCTAATGCCGCCATTTTCTGTACATGTCCTATGAAATGCCATGAACCCTGACCAAGCTTGCACAGAATAAACCTGTCATTTCATTTTTCCCCACTGCCAATCAGCTTTCCCCATGCCTTAAACCACCCGACTTCCCTAACCCATAGATATCCCTAAGCCTTATCTTTAGGGAAGTGGAATTGAGAGCTGTTCTCCCACATCTCAATTCCGCAAGAACTCTGTGGCCTTGTGAAGAAATCTTTTCTTTTTTGCAAAACCCATGTGACTGTGAGTGATTGATTTACTGCACGTGGGCAGAATGGACCTAGACCTGGAGCTGGCTGATCATATTTATAGAAGAGGTGGTTTAAGTGTGAGATTTGTAGATTAAAGGATATTGCAGGTTCTGGGAGGTTTATTTTTTTCCCCTTCTGGCTTCCCCCAGTTCGTTTAACTCTCCAGTGTTCCCCTTCTGTTGATCCCTCTCCTGTAGCCTGAAGGTCCAGGGAAATGCGATGGGCAGGCAGGAGCCCCTAAGTGGTGCACAAGCTCCATAGTACAGTGGTTTGAAAGCCCAAGCCTAATGGCCAGCCCTCAGCTGTCCGCACACCATAGCTGAATCCTGGTGGCTCAAGACCCAAGGAGGCCACAGGTTCTCATAATTGCCCCCAGAAATCCAATGTCTTTCATAAATAGGGCAGTCTCAGGGAGGAGCTGTTTCTGGGGAGAAATTTTCTGTAAGAAATTTACAGTAGTTTTACCTGAGGCCTTCATTTTCAAAGAAATGCTGAAAGGCAGTGTACAGGCTGTCCCCTTCCTGAAGACTTCTGACAGGAGGAAAGGAAGTGGGGCCTTGACCCCACTTCAATCCGTGTCTCTTCCCTGCAAGCTGGGTGCTCCACTACTTGCTGGTACAGTTACCCAAGCTCTGAATTAGCCACCCTGGGAGTGACTTGGGGCTAATCTGAGTTTTCAGGCTTCTCCTGGCCACACTGCCTTCCACCCCATTTCCCTCCTGCTTTTCTCTAGTTATACTGGCCACTTCCTTTCCCCATCACCCATTTTCTCTTCTTCCTCCTGCCCATGCCTGTAACTTGCAATTCAAATTTCCACCCTAGACCCTGCCCTGGGTGGCACAACTGTATTTCCAAGGACCAGGTGGATGTCTTACTAGGTCCTCTCACAGGTACTTTAAACTGACATCTCAAACACTCTTGTTGCCACAAGCTTCCTCTTCCTCCCTGTGCCCTTTCTGTGTTTATATTATCACCCTCTTTTCAGTTACTCCTGCTGGGATTCTCAGAGCCATCCAATGGTCCTCTTTCTCTCTTCTGTCCCAGATCCCATTTTACACCTAGTCTTGTTCATTCTACCTTCTAAATAGGCTTTCACTCCATTCCCTCATCTCCATTTTCTTTGCTACCTCCTTGGTCAGATTCCTACCATCTCTTTGTTTCTGCAAGTGCAAGAGCCTCATAACTAACAATATCTAATATTGCCCTTCCATAGTTTGCACCCTAAAATCATTTTGTTTAAAACCATTTCCTCTAATTCAATTCATCAGATGAATGAATTTATCTAAAATTCAACCTTCTTTGAGGTTTTGCATCCACGTAAACATCAAGTTTTTGTTGACATCTTTGAGGAATTTTAAGGATTTTGTTACCATGTCCTGTCATTCAATACTTTCTTCCAAACTGATGTCATCAGACCCATAGTTAAAACTTATGTGCCAATGACTCACAGATTTATGACTCTATCCTGACCTCTTCTCTGAGTTGTTTTTGTTGTTGTTGTTGTTGTTGTTGGTGGTGGTGGTGGTGGTGGTAGGGTTTTTTGGGGGTTTTTTGTTTGTTTGTTTTTTTGAGATGGAGTCTCGCTCTGTTGCCCAGGCTGGAATGCAATGGCGTGATCTTGGCTCACTGCAATCTCCACCTCCAGGGTCCAAGCAATTCTCCTGCCTCAGCCTTCTGAGTAGCTGGGATTAGAGGTGCGTGCCACCACACCTGGCTAATTTTTATATTTTTTATATCCACTGCCTACTTGATGTCACCACTTAGATGTCTTTAAGGCCCTGCAAACTCAGTATGTACAACACTGAACTAAGATTTCCCTCTACTCACCACCTCACAAAAGCCCTGGTCTTCTTTCAATGTTTCTTATCTCCATGAATGCATAACACAAATCTAGTTGCACACTCCAGTGGGACTACTGGAGTCCCACTCTGCCACATGCAATTCATCAGCAATCCCTGTTGATTTTGCCTCTTAAATATCTCCTAAGTAGCTCTCATATCCATCCTTCTCTAGGACCAACAACACAAGGTAGTCAGTTGCCATATTTCACCTTCACCACAGCACAAAAGGTCTCCTCATGTCCAGTTTATTCCCCTTCTCACCTGTTCTCCTCACCACAATTAGAGTGATCTCTGACAAAATGCAATTCTAATGAAATCATCTCACATTAACACATTCGATGGTGCCCTCTGGTTCTTACAATAAACATCATAGACCCTAACTTGCTCCTCAGTGCCCTTCATAGTCTGGTTCCTCCCTATACACTGTGCAGCCCTCAGATCTCAGATTAAATATGATTTCTTTCAAATCCCTGAATTATATAGGATATCATAGTTGCAATTTTAAATTTGTGTGCTTGTTTGATTACTTAACTTTAATATTAACTAAGGTCACAAGCTGCTGCACTAGATGACATCAATGGCCTACAGAAATATGTAAATCAAAAGAAACATTCGAGAAATAAACTGTCTTATATAAAATGTTCTTGACTTGATAAATATTTACTGTTTAAACTAAGTCACAACATTTTCAGGCAAGAGTCTCCCTGATGCTTCAATCTAATCTCCAAATAAGCCCCTCGTGACTTGTCCTTAATGTTTGTTCCAGCCTCATCCCATGACGCTCTCTGGCATGAACCATCCAGTCCATAGCCTGACGCTATGTGTTCTTTTTATTAATACCTCTGTTCCTGTATCCTTGCTATTCCTCCACTTGAAATGCCCATTCTTTTCCACCCCGTGGGGCTCAAGTGCTACCTCCTCTAGAATGTCTTCCCTCAACTTCTCAGGCACAGGGGCCATACTCTCCTCTTTTTCTCCATCATGTTCTGTACATTTAATCAGAAATCAGTTATTGAGGAACCTCTGCATGCCAGGAATTTTGCTGAATGTTGTGGGTAGCTTAATAGAAAACACAATTCCTGCTTTCAATGAACACGTGACCTAAAGAAGGAAACATATCAGAAGTTAATTATATTGCATGTGACCACACGAGACGGGCCCCTTAACTCCAACTCACAGTATTTGTTGTATTTATTTGCATCTGACTTCTCCACTGAGCTGTGAGTTTCTTAAAGTTGAAAACTTATTACTAGTTTACCTCTGAGTTCTTGGCGCTTGTGCTCAGTGCCTAAGCATGTTGCAGCCTAAGTTTTAAAAATAAAAATAGGAGTGAATTCTCATCTTAAATTTTATTTTATGTTAATGTACTCTGTAATCAGCCCCTCATCTGTATGGATTCAAAACATTCAATCAATTCTCCTAATGCAAACACATACATTAAATGAGAAAGCAAAAGGACTCGGCAAGCAGAAAACAAAGGGATTATAGGGGGTGGGGAAAGAAACAATGGGTAGCTCTTCAGTCTGAAAAATGTTGCTATATATTTTATGCCTATGGTGAAAACGTAATAGATATTTAGCTAGGAAGGTCTGGAATAACACACTTGGCATGTGTCCTATTTTCTTTTCAGGCATTCATAGTCTATATTCAGTCTTTGAATTTGAAGATATATGAATTTCCTGAATATCAGATATACCTACACTCACCAAAAAACAAAAGCCAAAAAACAAATCAAATAGAATGGATTTTTTGAGCATCTGAAATGTTACTACACTTCTATAATTGCAGAAATGTTGAACACTTCCACAACTATATCCAGATTGAATATGTTAATTTTTCCCTTGGCTTTGCCTGACATATTTGCAGTTAATACAGGAAGCAGTAATACAATAGAAAGTTGATGCTGATAAATTATAAAAATTTTTCTTACAAGATACTAAAGACAGTAGAAGATCAAATAATCCACAGCAAAAACAAATAAACCAACAGACAAATTAAGTAGAGTCAGTCAAGGCACTTGTTAATCAGAAAAAGGCCTGCAGGGCAGAATTGATGAAAAACTAAATATGAGCAAAAATTGATTATTGCCAAAAACAAAATATAAAACAAAAATACAGAAACCCAGTATAAGTAGAATTCAACATAATCTCTATTTCCACAAATTAATGTGCCATTTAGTATAATCTTGAATGTTTTACATTGAAGTGTTTTTGGCCAAAATTATTCTGTGATGTACTGCACACTTCAACATCTTGTTAGGTAGCATACATCAAACATAATGGAATAAACTTCTTAGATCAAGCTAGGCCTTACCAATTACTCATGTGGTCAATTTCCCCCTTTCTTCTGATGACATTCACATGTGGGACACACTCCTTCACACATTCACATGTGTCTACAAGCTATGGATATTGCACAATTTCTAGCTAGCTAACAGTGATTCTACCACCCCTTGGTGTCAAAGTACGTCAGCTGAGAACCACTCACCTAGAACAATCGCCTTATTTTACAGGCTGAGGTTAAGCAAAGCACCCAAAGACTTCCAGGTGTATAATGGCATAGACAGCCTTCTAATTCCCAATTCTTTGTTCATTTAATTTGTTACTCTGAATTGGTAATCAGGAATTATGAAGATAATAATTATACTTTATATTTTAAACGTGTTTCTAAACAATGCATCTTCTTCAAGACCCTCAGCCATAAGAGGTAGGTATTATTATAACCATGAGCATTTTGACAAATGTCTAAAGAGAAGACATGCAAGAAAAATAAGCAGCTCTTAGGAGATAATGTCTGAACCCTTTGAATGTGTTCCCTAATAGACGGTTTTTGTATGCCTGAGGCCTTGAGCCACACTGTATTAGTTTGATCAAATATTTTAGGCTAGCACATCTAACTTATGGTGAATATCCCATGTGCCTTTTTCCTTGATTGATTTTAATCCGGATTCTTCTGCTGTAATAAACTATAACCATGAGTATAACAGCTTTTCTTAGACCTGTGAGTCCTTGTGGTGACTCAACAAGCCTAAGAGTCATTTTGGGGAAATCCCTCCCATGCCATTTTCTATTGCTGCTATAAGAAATTACTACAAAGTTGGTGGCTTTAAACAATGCAAGTCTATTCTCTTGTAGTTCTTAAGGTCAGAAGTCTAAAATGTTTCAGCAGGTGATATGGTTTTGCTGTGTCCCCACCCAAATCTCATCTTGAAGTGTAGCTCCCATAATCCCCATGTGTCCTGGCAGGAACTCCATGGGAGGTAATTGAATCATGGGGGAAGGTTTTTCCCATGCTGCTCTCATGACAGTGAATAAGTCTCATGAGATCTGATGGTTTTATAAACGGCAGTTCCCCCGCACACGATCTCTTGCCTGCCACCATGTAAGACGTGACTTTGCTCCTCATTTGCCTTCTACCATGATTATGAGGCCCCCACCAGCCATGTGGAACTGTGAGTCAATTAAACCTCTTTTCCTTATAAATTACCCACTTGGGTGTGTCTTTATTAGCAGCATGAGAACAGACTAATACAGTATTAGTATTATAATACTGCATTCCTTCTGGAGGCTCAAGGGAGAATCTATTTCCTTGCCTCTTCTAGAGCTTCTACAGGCTGTTTGCGTTTGTTGGCTCATGGTCTCATCTTCAAATGCAGAAGGGTAGCATCTTCCAATCTCTCTATATCCCTACTTTGGTCACTCCATTGCCTTATATCCTTCCTCTGACCCTCCTTTCTCACCCCACTCTTACAAGTAGCCCTGTGATTACATTGGAACCACCCAGACCATCCAGGGTCTTTCCAACTCAAAATCCTTAACTTAATCACATCTACAAAGTCCCCTTTACCATGTAAGGTAACACAGTCAGAGGTTCCAGATATTGGAACTTGGACATCTTTGGGGATGAGGAGGCATTATTCACCCTACCATAGCCCCATTGGGTTCATACCACATAAAGGCCAGAATTACAGTGGCTCTCCATTCCTCCACTTCCTGGAGGCCCTATCTCTTTGCAGGACCATGAGATGATGAGGACCTATCTCACCTGTCTCCCCTTGCCCCAAAAGCTCACCAAGATATTTCTTGGAGTCTCCAGGGATATCTTTCATTTCTCACCTCCTGTTCCTCTTCTTGGATGAAGGGCAAAGGTGGAGTGTGGAGGGTAGCTCTCTAAGAACAATACAGCTAGTGTCTTCTTGGAGAACACTGATTTACTATTGCTCTCATTTTGAATTGGATTAGAAGAGATGGCATTTAAATCAGTTATTCTCAAATTGCAATTATAGGAACCACTTCCAACAGGATCACCTAGCAAATTTGTTAAGCTGAACATTCCTGGCTGTACTCTCAACCCAAGAATGAGATTCTGAGGTAACGTTTTCATGAGGTTTGAGATTCTTTGGCTTAACAAATAGTATTACTTTATAGAGAAAAGCAAAACATCCTCCTCCTTTTGTCTCCTGATAAGAATGTTACATCTTCATCTTCCTAAGCATGTTTTTTTTCCCCCTCTGGGTGACCCTTTCCCAGGGCACACCCTGAAGCCTAAATTAAGGTAAAAGCTCTAAATCTGGTCATCACTACCACTATCTCTCTATGCGAGATACTCCCAAACTATTATTATTATTTGGCTTGAAAATGTTTCTCCCTAAAAGCACTCTAGGACATGTATTTATTCTTCCAATAAATTAAATAAAATTATTTTTAAAATGTACAACTCTAAGGCAACTGAAGATAGTGTGGAATGTTATAAAACCAAGACAGGTAATCACCAGTTTATGCAGTGTACTCAAGACTGAGAACAAGTTTGTGTAAAGATAAAGAAGGAATCAACAGCAGGGTTGCAAACCTAATTAATCACTGCCCTGACACTGAGTTTGTTCAATTATGGGCATATCGGAAAAAGCCAAAATATGGAGTCCTTGGATTGTCCCTGATTTACCTGATTACTTATCTGCATTGCCCCAAAAGAAACTTGAGAGTTATGGTTCTGCCACCCAAAGCACTGAAGACAATGTCTTTGGGGAAAGAGCCAAAAAAGGTGTGAGTCCTTTTTACTTGTGCAACACTGCCTACAGCTGGTTCCATGTGACTCACACAGGGCACAAAGGATTCAATGCTTTGGGCCATTTAAATTGTGCAGCTGGGTCACCACATGCTTAATCCTACGAAAAGATGAAGTAAATAGTTATGATATGACCCAAAATACAAGTGGCCTATAGCCAATATTTTGAACCGCTAAAGCCATAGCCATGATTTGATCTCCAAGTTAAAACACAGAAACAAACAAACAAAAAAACTACTTAAGCCCCTGCAATTGATTTGTTCTACCTTTCCAGGAATCAAGCTTTTGTGTAGGAGGTAGGCAGGATTGGGATGCACTCCAGTGTCACTTTTATAAGTGACCCTCCTTCACACCATTCCTATAAGGGAGCCCCACCTCCAAATTACCAGGCCATCACTTTGGACAATTTTGCTGTTTTTCAAGAGCTTGCAAGAAAGAAAATTGTGCTTGTCAGTGAATAGGTCTTTGTTATGGAGGGAGGCTTTGTGCATTGAAAGGCTTGCCTTCAGAATATTCAAAATGATGGCAAATTCAGCCAAATTGGGCAAAAGTGAATCAGGTTTCACAAATTTAGGAATGTTTATTTAAATCTTTAAAACATATGTTGCCACAGCTGTGTTTACCATAGAATGATGATGAAAATAATCCTAATGAAAATGATGATGTATTTATATAATGTCTTTCATCCAACAAGCACCAAACCTGCTGCACAACTGATCTCATTAGGCCTGACTAAATCCCTTTGAGCTACAACATAAATACTAGTTCCAATTTGCAGATGAAGAAACTGGGACATGGGCAAGGTTATTTGCAGCTAAGGAGATGAAGTTACAACCTGACTCTCCCACCTGTGTAGTGAGCTGCCCTTTGAGCAGACTCTGGAAGGGGGATCCCTTCCTCCACACTTCCCCACATGGATTGCCTTGTCCTAGCCATGGCAGAAAGAAAGAAGGGATGAAGACCAAAACACCATTGATTTTTACTTATTATTTTTTCTTGGACTTAACTGTCTGCATATATGGGTAGATAATCACCTTCTCAAAACATGCCATTGAAGGTGAGAGTTGAGAAGGTAGCAGAAAGTTTTGTATCATGGGTTTCACTGATGGGAAACCCAAGACATGAAAAGGAAGGAGCTAATTTAGAGCCCCCTCAGCGAGGGCCAAGAGTCAGCCTTGTGTCCTACCCTGCTCTCCTTACCAGTGCGACTCAACTTTCTGTCTTTTTAGCATGTTGGGGAATGGGAAGAACTTTTAAACAAAATGCCCATTGTAGACTCAAATGCTTCAGTTTAGCCTATAAAATTCTGTCTTTTCCTAAATCTAGATTCTCTTGAAGTAATAGTTAACTCAAGCATTGAAGCATATTGAAGTTCAGTTCCTAAAGGAGTTCCCATATTTCCACCAGCTAATGTTCAGTTTCTGCATGTCTCCTCCTTCTACAATTAGTACATTTTTAAGGCAGCTGTGAGATCATTACCTTAGAATGTGTGGTTCAAATACCTAATGTAAGAACCTGCATCGCACCTGAACCCTAGAGACTTTACCAAAGCACTGATTTTGACTCCTCTCAACAGCACATTTTGAATTAAAGTTTTAAAGTAGAAAAGAAAGTTTTGCCTAATCTCTTGCAATCAGTATTGATGTTAAGTATATGCTTTCCAAATTCAATAAAAAATTGCTTTCCTTACATTCAGAAAAATAATTCATGGAGGCATTTTTGCCAAAACCTGAATTTAAGTCTGCCCAAGAAAATATATTCTCTAGAAATAGCAGAGAAAAACAAACCCTTTTGAATGTCTCATAGACTTTATCTAAATTTGAATTCTCAGAGTCCCACAATATATTTAATTTTAGTAAAAATGTATTTACCTATGCATGGAATATGGCTTTTATTGCCAGACTTATTTTCCCAATGAGAGTGATAGAAACAGTCTGGCGGGCTGCAGATAATCTAGGCATTTCCTACAGATAGCCCTGAGCTGTTACCCCACCTCGCTTATATATTCACTAGGGACCTAGGGAAGGCCACTCAACTTTTCTGAATTTCAGTTTTCTCATTTGTAAAATGGAAATAAAAATGAATACCTCACCAGTTGTGAAAATTAAACTTTAATCCAGAGCTTTTCCAAAGGAGACTCTGAACAAATTAAGATTTCCTTCACTACCACCTTTCTAGCCACTCTCCTCCAAATCTGTAAAGGTTACCAAAATTAGTGTATGTTTTATATATAATGTGTGTGTGGACTAGATACACCAAAATATCAACAGCAGTTATCTCTGAGAAGTAGAATAATGAACAATTTTTTTTCTATTTGCTCTTTTCTGATTTTCCAAATTTGCTATCATTTATAAGGAAGACATGGTTTTTTTTTTTTTTTTTGAGATGGAGTCTCACTCTGTCACTGAGGCTGGAGTTCAGTGGTGCCATCTCGGCTCACTGCAACCTCCACCTCCCGGGTTCAAGCGATTCTGCTGCCTCAGCCTCCTGAGTAGCTGGGATTACAGGTGTGCCACCAGGCCCAGCTAATTTTTGGTGTTTTTAATAGAGACAGGGTTTCACCATGTTAGCTAGGATGGTTTCGATCTCCTGACCTCATGATCCACCTGCCTTGGCCTCCCAAAGTGCTGGGATTACAGGCGTGAGCCACCACGCCTGGCCGACACTGTATTTTTAAGAGCTGATTTTTAGAAAATCACCATTGGGAAAACAAAATCAAGTCACACACATTTAGTATCGTGACAAAGAACAGAAATGGCTAATCAAAAATCTTCTAATTTTACATAAAAGAAAATCAAGGCCCAGAGAGAATTTCATCCAAAGCCTCTTAGCTGAACTGAGGCTGGAAGTAACTTCCTAGTGTAACCAAATGGCCCAGAGCTCTCCAGCCCATGAGAATAAAGAAGGTGGCAGTTTGACCCTAAGTGTACTGCTTAATGCTCCTCCCATCTCCCACTTGGAAGGTATCACCTTCCCTCCTTTTCTTTCTTTGGACCCAACTGCTAGATGTTTGCCCTGCTCATAGATTCCACTCATTTGCAGTTTTGTACAGATAAAGCTAACTGATCTCCACATTATAGAGGCTACTAAATAATGTGGCATATAGCCTATATTAAGGGCCTTGCCCTTAATGCCATTACCACTTTTGTCTGGTGCCTAAGGGTCCCAAAGATGGGGGCTGAGAATCAGGGGCAGGACTAGGGTAAGGTCAATGAGGCACTCACCACAGAAACCAAATTTAAGGGGATCCAGAAAGCTCAGTAATCAGGATAAATAATATTTGTTTTTGTTTTCTTTTGCAGTGGCAACAGCAAGATGAATGACTAGAGATGCCTGGAAATTTGCCCTTCTTACAAGAAAGAACCAAGGCACAGAACAAACAGCTAATATTTGAAATGAGAGTGCTAGAGTGCAACAGGAAAGTGAAGATGCAACTGTGGTGACTGGAAGTCCAGGAAAGCAGCAGAGAGGGGCCAAGCCTCTGCAGCCCTGTCTCCCCAACCTAGGTTGAATCTGCTCAGGGACAGGAGGGACTTTCTGTTGCAGGGGAAACAGAAAGAGAAGATCCCCACCAGCTCCCATTGCCACCGCAAACACCTAAGGTTCTTACTACAGGAGAATCCCACAGTCCTCACAATCCCTGAGCCCAGTTTGGAGAGATGCCAGGAATTCATGCAGCTTCATTGCCCCAGATTCGAAACACAAGTTGTGCACTCCCCACCCACCCCCTGGGAGACAAGCTGTTATGGCACAGCACCATCTTGAGACCAGAGCCACCTCTTGAGTCCTCCTTACTCTGGGGACCAGCAGTCACTGCACCTCTTCAGCACTGGGACTCCATTTTTATTTCACCAAGCCCACATGAGTGGCTAAATGTCTCACCCACAGCTCTGCAGGGTTGAACCCAGTATCAGCTGTGACTTCAGTCCTACACAGCAGAAAAACCAACTCCTGCCTCCATACTTTCAGATGGAGGAATAGTCTTCCAGCTCTGCCCAGTCAAATCTGCCCTTGAATTGGCCAAACTACTGAGATCGCCCCCAAATGGGAGAGGCCCCTGAGCTTCCAAGCAGCTGATACAACCCTGGGCCAACAGAGAGGCTATGGACCTGGGCTCAGGACCTGAGAAACAGCCCCACAGTACCCTGCCCCTCTGCAGACACCCCTGGCCTTCCCAATGACCCTCCACCCATAAGGGCCTGCAAAACAATCCCATAAGCTGCCTCTGATAAGCATAGTCCAAGTCTGGCTGAACAGCCAACAGCCCATGTCTCAGACCTGAAAACAGCCCTGTGGGCCACTCCTGGGGGACATATCCCAGACAGTCAAGCAGCCACGTGCCTGCATACTGGGCCTGAGAAACAGCCCTTCAGGCGACCCCTAGTGGGCATGCCTCTGAACTGGCTGAACAGCCTCGCACCTGCATTCCAGACCTGAAAAAAAATGTAGGCTGCCCCTAGCAGACATGCACCCAAGCAAGCTTGAGAAGCTATGCACCCACATCCCAGGCTCGAGAAACAAATCTGTAGGTAGCACCTCTGGTGGGCACACCACCAGACTGAAAAAGTGGACCTGTACCTGTGTCCCAGGCCTACAAAGTAGCTCCATGGACTACCACCTACAGAAATGTCCCCAAGCCAGCCAAACAGTCTTGTGCCCACATCTTGAGCCTGAGAAGCAGCCCATGGGCCACCCCCAGCAGACACACCCCCAGGCTGGCTGAGCAGCAGTGTGCCCATGTCCAAGATGGGGAAACAGCCCCATGGGCCACCCTCAGTGAACATGCACCCAAGCCAGCTGAGAAGCCATCTTATTATATCTTAGGCCTGAAAAATAGCCATGTGCTCTGCCCTTAGAAAACACACCACCAGAAAAACTGAGCAGTGTAAGCAGTGTCCTGGGCCTGAGAAACAGTGCTGCACACTGCTCCTGGCAGGCATAACTCCAAGCTGGCCAAGCAACTGTATGTCCATGCTTCTGGCCAGATAGCTCATGGCCTCAATCCCAGAGAGACAGACCCCAAGCTAGCTGACTCAACCCCAGCTAGAGAAATAGCCAGACAAGCCCACCTCTGGCTAAGCTACGCCACCATCACCACAGATTCTCTCAGCCTAGGCCACTGAGAAACTCACAAATACCACTAATGTGGATTACGGCTGAAGAAACTACACAGAGACTATATACAGCATCCACCTAGAGCCAAGATCAATGTACCCCATCAGACCAATACTGCAAGACCTAGTCATACAAATACATCCCTACAGAGCCTATTCCATAAAATTACAAGAGGTGACTTTTCCCCCAGATGAATAGGAATCAATGTAGAAACATATCAACCATGAAAAAGTAAGTACATATGTTACTTCCAAAGGAGGTAACAGATCCCAATCATAAGACAATTTGTGAAATACCAGAAATAGAATTCAAAATAATAATCTTAAGGAAATTCAGTGAGATACAAGAGAATACAAATACACAATTCAATGAAACCATGAAAATAATTCCTAATTTGAATGAGAAATATAGTAAAGAGCTAGATATCATAAAATAGAACCAAACAGAAATCCTAGAGCTGAAAAATTCAATGAATGAAATTTAAAAATATAATCATGACCTTCAATGACAGACTAGATCAAGCAGGAAAAAAAAAATTTCTGAACTTGAAGACAGCTCTTTTGAAATAATACAAGCAGGCAAGAAAAAGGAAAAGAGAATAAAAAATAATAAAGAAAGCCTATAGGATTTATGGGATACCATTAAACTAACAAATATTCATATTATGGGCCTTCCAGAGGGAGAAGAGAAGGGAAAAGGTGAGGAAAACACATTTAATGAAATAATAGTAGAAAACTTTCCAAATCTTGGGAGAGAGATGTACATCCAGGTCCAGTAAGCTTAAAGAACCTCAAATAGATTCAATTTAGACAGGTCCTCTCTGAGGCACGTTATAGTGAAATTGTCAACAGTCAAAGACAAAGCAAGGAAAGAGAACATAAAGAACATAGATAAAAAAAAAAAAAAAAAAAAAAAAGAAGAATTGAAATAAAAAAAAAATAGTACAACATGTAAAATTCAAACAGTACTGAAGTATGCAAATAAACGTTGAAGCTCTCTTTCCATCAAGTCTACTCCCAAGTAATTCACCATCGTTGATAGCTGGAATGCATCCTGAGTTTAATAGAACCAAAGTTTGCAATGCTTTGAAGAATTTGTCATCTATGCAATATCAGCTAATACAACTAAGGTTTCAATTTTACTAGGTGCAGGATTTTTCCAACACTTACTGTATTTTTTATTTAACACAATTTTGCATTCTTCTACTGAAGTAGAGAAGGACTGAAGTGATTCCCCAGGCCACACACTCAGTGTAAAGCAAAGCCAGGGTTTTTTTGTTTGTTTTTTGTTTTGTTTTGTTTTTAAGTTTTAAGTTTTTTTTTGTTTTGTTTTGTTTTTTATTAATTTTTTTTGCACACAAAAACAATAAACATTTTCTAAAAATACATACAAACAAAAAGATGCGTATCAAACATATTAGGAAGGTTACCCATGGGAAGTCGGGGAATAGAAATGGGGGGTGGGAGTTAAAATAAATGAGAGAGGGACTTTATATGGATGATAATAACTCAATCCTCTATTTGACAAAGAAGAGGGAGAAGGAAGAGGAAGAAAAAGAAAGTGGGATAAAGGATCAGAAAGGGAGGAAAATAGAAAAAATTAGAGTATGACTCCAGGGTAGACCTGTTTTGTTGTCACTGAGTTGGTTGGTTGGTTTGTCTGTTGTATTTTTCATGTTTCACCAAGTTGGCCAGACTGGTCTCGAACTCCTAGCCCGAAGTGATCAACCCACCTCGCCCCCCAGAGTGCCGGGACCACAGACGTGAGCTACCACGTCCAGCCCCCACATTGCTTCTGGCCTCCGTGGTAGACCTCCCAGACGGAGCGGCCGGGCAGAGGTGCTCCTCACTTCTTCCCAGACACGGGGCAGCCGGGCAGAGGCGCTCCTCACTTCCCAGACGGTGGGTGGCCGGGCAGAGGCGCTCCTCACTTCCCAGATGGGGCGGCCGGGCAGAGGTGCTCCTCACTTCCCAGACGGTGGGTGGCCAGGCAGAGGCACTCCTCACTTCCCAGACAATGGGTGGCTGGGCAGAGGCGCTCCTCACTTCCCAGACAGGGCGGCCGGGCAGAGGCGCTCCTCACTTCCCAGACGGTGGGTGGCCGGGCAGAGGCGCTCCTCACTTCCCAGACAATGGGTGGCCGGGCAGAGGCGCTCCTCACTTCCCAGACGGCGGGTGGCCAGGCAGAGGCGCTCCTCACTTCCCAGACGGGGCGGCCGGGCAGAGGCGCTCCTCACTTCCCAGACGGGGCGGCCGGGCAGAGGCGCTCCTCACTTCTCTGACGGGGCGGCCAGGCAGAGGCACTCCTCACTTCTCTGACGGGGCGGCCGGGCAGAGGCGCTCCTCACTTCTTCCCAGACGATGGGTGGCCGGGCAGAGGCGCTCCTCACTTCCCAGACCATGGGTGGCCGGGAAGAGGCGCTCCTCACTTCCCAGACGATGGGTGGCCGGGCAGAGGCGCTCCTCACTTCCCAGACGGTGGGTGGCTGGGCAGAGGTGCTCCTCACTTCCCAGACGGTGGGTGGTCGGGCAGAGGCGCTCCTCACTTCTTCCCAGATGATGGGTGGCCGGGCAGAGGCGCTCCTCACTTCCCAGACAATGGGTGGCCGGGCAGAGGCGCTCCTCACTTCCCAGACGATGGGTGGCCGGGCAGAGGCGCTCCTCACTTCCCAGATGATGGGTGGCCGGGCAGAGGCGCTCCTCACTTCCCAGACCGTGGGTGGTCGGGCAGAGGCGCTCCTCACTTCCCAGACGATGGGTGGCCGGGCAGAGGCGCTCCTCACTTCCCAGACGGTGGGTGGTCGGGCAGAGGCGCTCCTCAGTTCCCAGATGGTGGGTGGCCGGGCAGAGGCGCTCCTCACTTCCCAGACGATGGGTGGCCGGGCAGAGGCGCTCCTCACTTCCCAGACGATGGGTGGCCGGGCAGAGGCGCTCCTCACTTCCCAGACGATGGGTGGCTGGGCAGAGGTGCTCCTCACTTCCCAGACGGGGCGGCCGGGCAGAGGGGCTCCTCACTTCTTCCCGGACAGGGCGGCAGGGCAGAGGCGCTCCTCACTTCTTCCCGGACGGCCGGGCAGAGGCGCTCCTCACTTCCCAGACGATGGGTGGCCGGGCAGAGGCGCTCCTCACTTCCCAGACGGTGGGTGGTCGGGCAGAGGCGCTCCTCAGTTCCCAGATGGTGGGTGGCCGGGCAGAGGCGCTCCTCACTTCCCAGACGATGGGTGGCCGGGCAGAGGCGCTCCTCACTTCCCAGACGATGGGTGGCCGGGCAGAGGCGCTCCTCACTTCCCAGACGATGGGTGGCCGGGCAGAGGTGCTCCTCACTTCCCAGACGGGGCGGCCGGGCAGAGGGGCTCCTCACTTCTTCCCGGACAGGGCGGCAGGGCAGAGGCGCTCCTCACTTCTTCCCGGACGGCCGGGCAGAGGCGCTCCTCACTTCCCAGACGATGGGTGGCCAGGCAGAGGCGCTCTTCACTTCCCAGACGGGGCGGCCGGGCAGAGGCGCTCCTCACTTCCCAGACGATGGGTGGCCGGGCAGAAGCGCTCCTCACTTCCCAGACGACGGGTGGCCGGGCAGAGGCACTCCTCACCTCCCAGACGATGGGTGGCCGGGCAGAGGCGCTCCTCACTTCCCAGATGGGAAGGCCGGGCAGAGGGGCGGCCGGGCAGAGACGCTCCCCACCTCCCAGACGGGGCGGCGGCCGGGCAGGGGCTGCAATCCCAGCACCCTGGTAGGCCAAGGCAGGCGGCTGGGAGGCGGAGGCTGCCGCAAGCCCAGACCACGCCACCGCACTCCAGCCTGGGCAACACCGAGCACCGGGTGAGCGAGACTCCGTCTGCAGTCCCAGCACCTCAGGAGGCTGAGACGGGCAGAGCAGTCGGCGTCAGGAGCTGGTGACCAGCGTGGCCAACATGGCGAACGCGCGCCTGCAGCCAAAGGAGAAAAAGCAGGCAGCGGTGGCGCACGCCGGCAGTCCCAGGCAGTCCGCGGCGCGGGCAGCAGCGAGCCGAGTAGACCGCAGCCTGGGCCACAGAGGGAAAGAAGAAAGAAAGAAAGAAAGAAAGAAAGGAAGGAAGGAAGGAAGGAAGGAAGGAAGGAAGGAAGGTTCAAATTTCTTAAAAGAAGAAACTGCCAGACAAAAATGCTATATCCAGGAAATCTATCCTTCAGAGAAATAAAAATCTTGCACAGATAAGCAAACACTAAGGAAATTGATCACCACTAGAACAGGTTTACAAGAAATGCTCAAGAGAATCTTACATCTAGAAGTGAAAAGACAATAACCATCTTATGAAAACATGTGAAACCATAAAATTCCCTGTATTAGGCCATTCTTCCATTGCTATAAAGAAATACCTGAAACTGGGTAATTTCTAAAGAAAAGAGGCTTAATTGGCTCATGGTGCTTCAGGCTTTATAGGAAGCATGGTGCTTTTCATCTGCTTGGCTTCTGGTGAAGCCTCAAGAAGTTTCAATCATGGGAGAAGGTAAAAAAGGAACAGGCACATCACATGGTGAAAGCAGAGGTAAGCAAGAGAAGGAATGCAGGTGTCACACACAAACAACCAGATCGCGCAAGGCACTCACTATTGCAAAGATAGCACTAAGCCATGAGAGATCTTCCCTCATGACTAAAACACCTCCAACCAAGCCCCACCTCCAACACTGGGGATTATAATTCAACATGAGATTTGAGTGGGGACAAATATCCAAGCTATATCATTCTGTCACTGGCCTCCCCAAATTTCATGTCCTTTTCACACTGCAGAATACAATCATGCCTTTACAACACTCTTCCAAGTGTTACCAAGTGGTAACTCATTCCAGTGTTAACGCAAAAGTCCAAAGTCCCATCTGAGACAAGGCAAGTCCCTTCCACCTACAAACCTTTAAAATCAGAAACAAGTTATTTACTTCCAAGATACAATAGGGGTATATACATATATCCCCATTCTAAAAGGGAAATATTGGCCAAAAAAAAAAAAGAACTACAGGCCCAATGCCAGTTCAACACCCAGCAGGGCAATCATTAAATCTCAAAGCTTCAAAGTAATCTTCATTGACTCTGTCTCCCACCATTCAGGGCACACTGGTGTGAGGAGGGGGCTCCCAAAGAGGAGCAGGGATGCAGGAAGCAGTGTCTTGAGGCTGTGCAGGGCAGCAGAAACTTGGGCATGGCCCAAGAAACTGTTTAATCCTCCTAGGCCTCAGGAAGGAGGGGGCCTTCCCTGTGATGTGAGGGGCTGCCTCAAAGGTCTCTGAAATGCCTCTAAGGCCTTTTCCTTGTTAGTCTTGGATATTAGCATTTGGCTCCCTTTTAGTTATGCAAATATCTCTAACAAGTGGTTGCTCCACAGCCTGCTTGAATTCCTCTCCTGAAAAAGCTTTTTCTTTCTTTGCCACAAGGCTAGGCTGCAAATTTTTCAAAATTTTATGCTCTGTTTCCTGTTTAAATATAAATTCCAACTTTAAGTCATTTCTTTGCTCCCACATCTGAGTATAGGTTGTTAGTAGCAACCAGTCAACTTCTTGAAAACTTTGCTACTAAGAGATTTCTTCCACCAGATCCCCTAGGTCATCACTCTCAAGTTTAAATTTCTACAGATCTCTAGGTCATGGACACAATACAGCCAAGTTCTTTGCTAAGGCATGACAAGGGTGACCTTTGCTTCAGTTCCCAAAAACTTCTTCATTTCCATGTGAGTCTTCAGCAGCCTGGACTCAGTTGTCTATATCACCTGCAGAATTTTTGTCTCAACTATTTAACCAGTCGTTCCAAACTTTCCCTCATTTTCCTGTCTTCTTGTGAGCCTTCCAAACTCTTGCAACTTCTGCCCAGCATCCAGTTCTAAAGTCACCTCCACATTTTCAGGTATCTTCATAGTGTCACGCAAGTACGTGTGAAGAGAGTCCACCAACAGTCTTTGTGTGAGCAGCAAGGCTGTTTATTTCACTTGGGTGCAAGTGGGCTGAGTCCAAAAAGAGAGTCAGCAAAGGGAGATAGAGGTGGGGCAGTTTTATAGGATTTGGGTAGGTAGTGGAAAATTACAGTTAAAGGTGGTTATCTCTTGCAGGGCAGGCAGAGGCAGGGGTCACAAGGTGCAGGATGGGGAGATCATGAGACTCATTGTCCAGGGGAGGAATGTTACAAGGTCGATTGATTAGTTGGGGTGGGGCAGGAACAAATCACAATGGTGGAATATCATCTTTTGTGGTTCTTCAGTTGCTCCAGGTCCTCTGGATGTATACATGCAGGTCAGAGGGGTTATGATGGCTTAGCTTGGGCTGAGAGGCCTGACATTCCTGTCTTCTTATATTATTAAGAAAAACAAAACAAAATAGTGGTGAAGTGTTGGGGCAGCAAAAAATTTTGGGGGTGGTATGGAGAGATAATGGGTGATGTTTTTCAGGGCTGCTTCGAGTAGGATTAGGGGCAATGTGGGAACTTGAGTGGGAGAGATTAAACTGAATAAAGATTTTGCAGTAAGGGGTGATTGGTGATTGGTGATGGCCTGGATGCGGTTTTGTATGAATTGAGAAACTAAACGGAAGACACAAGGTCTGAATAAAAGAAAGAGAAAAACAGGTATTATAGGACTAAGAATTGGGAGGACCCAGGACATCCAATTAGAGAGTACCCAAGGGGGTTCAGCATAATTATTTGCTTGGTTGGCGAGTTTTTGGGCTCTATGCTTGAGTTTTTTTTTTTTTTTTATGTTGTTATATACCAGGCCAGATTGATTTAGGTAAAAACAACATTCTTCATTTAAAAATATACAGAGTCCTCTTTTTTTTTTTTTTTAGCAGTAAGTTGAGGCCTCAGTGGTTTTGGAGGAAAGAGAAATGCAAAGCCAGCAATTGTTTGTTAAAGAAAGATTAGAAACAGCTAGGAGAGAGTGAGTGAGATTGACAGTGTGGTGGAGATAGCTGGGGAGAGGTAGAGGGTGGCATAAGAACGGGAACAAGAATAAGCGTGAGTATACAAGTAAAGAATAGGACTTCATCAGGGTGAAAGTATTGGAGGGTGCCCTGTCAGCAAAGATCACCTACCCACTCCAAGAGGGAGTCAAGAATGACAGTTTGAGGTAAAACCAGGAGATATCAGTTAGGATGGTTTAGAGAAAAAGCGTAAACTGGCAGTGTAAACAAGGGCAGGGCATTTATGAGTAGTTGGGAATGGTGAATAAGAGTACGACTAGACACAAGATAGTAGGGATGACAAGTTTTTAGGGTACAGTCCAAGTAGTGGGGGTGACTGTGTAAAGCCCTGTTGCAAAAAGTAGGGTAAGGATGAATAGATGTAATAGAATGAAGAGATGTATTAGGCTCATAAGGGTTCTTACTGTTCTTCAGAAATGTGAGTGAGTTTAAGGGAAGTAGGGGTGAGTACTTGCAACTTCCAGGAGGAAGAGGAGAGATCAGGCAGGCTGGCTGACAGATATAGCTTTATTCTGGAACAGTGATATGGAGGGGGACATATCACTAGAACAGGAATAGAGAGGGTCCTGCAGGCAGACAGCAGTTGGGGTACTATAGATGACTAAGTAGGGTCCAGTCCATTGAAGTTGTAGAGTTTGAGGGGTCAGATTCTTAACAAGAACTGATCGTTCAGCTAAGGTGTCTTCATATGGCTGAGAATCTGGAGTAGGCAAGAGAAGATTAGCAGCCTGGCAAATTTCCTGTCTCGTCTGCTGGAGGACTGGAAGATAGTCATCTAGAGAGCTGGTGTCTGGGATAAGGTTGGGGCTGAGCAAGAAAGTGCATCCATATAAAAGTTCAAGTGGACTGTACCCTGTAGCATCTCGAGGACAGACTAATTCTGAGAAGGGCAAGAGGTAAGGTTGGTCACTGAGCTTGATGAGGTGTGTCTTTAAAAGACCATTAGTCTGTTCTACCTTTCCTGAAGATTGAGGACACTAAGGGGTATGAAGGTTCCACTGAATATCAAGAGCCTGAGAAACTGCTTCAGTGATTTGATTAATAAAGGCCAGTCCATTATTGAACTGCATAGAGGTGGGAAGGCCAAACCAAGGAATTCTGTCTGATAGAAGGGAAAAAATGACCATGGTGGCCTTCTCAGATGCTGTAGGAAAGGCCTCTACCCATCCAGTGAAAGTATCTACCCAGACCAAGAGGTATTTTAGTTTCCTGACTCGGAGCATGTGAGTAAAGTCAATTTCCCAGTCCTGGGCAGGGGCAAACCCCCGAGCTTGATGTGTAGGGAAGGGAGGGGGCCTGAACAATCCCTGAGGAGTAGTAGAATAGCAGATGGAACGCTGAGAATTGATTTCCTCGAGGATAGATTTCCATGATGGAAAGGAAATGAGAGGTTCTGAGAGATGGGCTAGTGGCTTGTAACCTACATGGAAGAGGTTATGAAAGGATAACAGAATAGAATGGGCCCGTGAGGCTGGAAGGAGATATTTTCCTTGGTCCAAGAACCATTTGCCTTGAGTGGGGAGGGATTGATAGGTGGAAACTTCAGTGGGAGAAAGTAGGAATGATTGATGAGAAACAGAAAAACTGGCCATGAGTGAAAGAAGTAGGAATACTGGCTGCTTCTCTAGCTGTCTTATCAGCATGATTGTTGCCTTGAGCAATGGGGTCTGAGGCCCTTTGATGGCCTTTGCAGTGAAGGACTCCAGCTTCCTTTGGAAGTAAAGCAGCCTTGTGAAGAGTTTTTATTAAAGAGGCATTAATGATGGAGGACAATTGTGTACTGAGAAAACCTCTTTCAGCCCATATAGCAGCATGGTGGTGCAGGATATGGAAGGCATATTTAAAGTCAGTATAAATATTGACATGCAGTCATTTTGCAAGAGTGAGGGCTTCAGTTAAGGCTAGGAGTTTGGCTTGCTGAGAGGTAGTGGAGTGGGCCAGAGTGGTGGCTTCAATGATAGATGTGGAAGATACTATAGCATAGCCTGCCTTTGCTGGTGAATGGTGATTAGGCCTGGTGGTACTGCCATCAATAAACTAAGTGTGATCAGGGTGAGGAACAGGAAAGAAGGAAATATGGGTAATGGAGTGAATGTCAGGTGGATCAGAGAGATACAGTCATAGGGATCAGGTGTGGTATCAGGAGTAATGTGGGAGGCTGGATTGAAGTCCGGGCCAGGAACAACGATAATTGTAGGAGACTCAACAAAGAGTGAGTACAGCTGAAGGAGCTGGGGGGCAGAAAGTATATGTGTCACGTGTGAGGAAGAAAATAGATTTTGAAAGTTATGAGAACTGTAGAGTGAGTTGAGCATAGTTTGTGATTTTGAGGGCCTCTAAAAGTATTAGAGCAGCAGCAGCTGCCGCATGCAGACATGAGGGCCAGCCTAAAACAGTAAGGTCAAGTTGTTTGGACAAAAAGGCTACAGGGCATGGTTCCGATCCTTGTGTAAGAATTCTGACTGCACAGCCCGGCACTTCAGCTGTGTGTAATGAAAAAGTTGGGATGAGTCAGGGAGAGCTAGTGTGGGAGGAGTCTCGAGCTGTTTTTAAGGAATGGAAAGAGGAGTGGGGAAAGGATTTAAGATCTATGGGGTCAGCTAGGTTTCCCATTGTGAGTTTATATAACGGTTTTGTTAGGATGGCAAAACCAGGTATCCAAAGGTGAAAGTATCCAATCATGCCCAGGAAGGAAAGGATTTGTTGCCTTGTAGAAGGGGTTGGGGTTTGAGAGATCAGCTGGACACAATTGACAGGAAGTGCACTTGTGTTTTCATGAAGAATTATGCCAAGGTATGTAACAGATGAGGAAGAAACTTGAGCTTTGGAGGGGGATACACGATATCCCTTGGAGAATAAATGTTGAAGGAACAGTAGGGTGTCTTGTTGAGAAGATTCAAAGGAGGGGCTACAAAGTAGAAGGTCATCAATATATTGAGTAAGGTGAGAAGCAGAGGGGTGGAAAGAAAGTAAATCATGAGAAATAGCTTGGCTGAACTAATGAGGGCTGTCCCTGAAGCCTTGTGGCTGTATAGCCCAGGTAAGCTGCTGGGATTGATGGATATCAGGGTCAGTTCAGGTAAAAGCAAAGAGACGATGGGATAAGGGGTGCAGGGGAATCGTGAAAAAAGCATCTTTAAGATCAAGAATGGAATAGTGAATTGTGGAAGGAGGTATTGAAGATAGGAGGGTGTACAGGTTTGGCTCTATAGGATGGATAGGAAGGACGATTTGATTAATAAGGCAAAGATCCTGAACCAACTTGTAAGACGTGTCCGGTTTCTGGATGGGTAGGATAGGGGAGTTATAAGGAGAATTTGTAGGCTCTAAGAGGCCATGTTGTAACAGGCGGGTGATAACAGGCTTTAGTCCCCTTAAAGCCTGTGTGGGATGGGATACTGGCATTGAGCAGGTAAGGGTGATCAGGTTTTAATGGGATAGTAATGGGCATGTGATCTGTTGCCAGGCAGGGAGTAGAGGTGTCCCAGACTTGTGGGTTAAGGTTGGGGGATATAAGAGGAAGACACAAAGGAGGCTTTGGGTTGGGGAGAAGGGCAGCAATGAGATGTGGCTGTAGTCCAGGAATAGTCAGGGAAGCAGATAATTTAGTTAAAATGTCTCGACCTAATAAGGGAGCTGGGCAGGTGGGGAAAACTGAAAAAGAGTGCATAAAAGAATGTTGTCCAAGTTGGCACCAGAGTGGGGGAGTTTTAAGGGGTCTAGCAGCCTGGCCATCAATACCCACAACAGTAATGGAGGCAAGGGAAACAGGCCCTTGAAAAGAAGGTAATGTGGAGTGGGTAGCCTCTATATTGACTACGAAGGGGACAGACTTACCCTCCACTGTAAAAGTTACCCAAAGCTTCTGTGATGGTCCAGGAGGTTTCCAACGCAATTGGGCAGTGTCAGTCTTCAGCCGCTAAGCTGAGAAGATCTGGGAAGGAGTCAGTCTGAGAGCCTTGGGCCAGAGTTCCAGGGGCTCTGGGAATGGCTGCTGGGCAAGTTGGATAGTCTGATTTTCAGTGGGGTCCCACACAGATGGGACATGGCTTAGGAGGAATCCTGGGCTGTGGGCATTTCTTGGCCCAGTGGCCAGATTTCCAGCACTTGAAGCAAGATCCTGAGGGAGGAGGTCCTGGAGGAATGCCTGGCTGCTGCGGTTTAGGCATTTTGAAGTTCTTAGGCTGGGGTTTCTCTCATAGCGAAGGCAAGTAATTGCAACTCAGAAATATGTTGTTGCTTGACTGCCTCTTCTCTATTATTGAACACCTTGAAGGCAAGGTTAATTAAATCCTGTTGTGGGGTTTGAGGGCTGGAATCTAATTTTTGGAGCTTTTTCTAATGTCAGGAGCAGATTGAGTAGTAAAATGCATATCAAGAATAAGATGGCCTTCTGGCCCCTGTGGGGCTAGGGCAGTAAAGCGTCTAAGGGTTGTTGCCAAACGGGCCATGAACTGGGCTGGGTTTTTATATTTGATGAAAACGAACCCAAACACTAACTGATTTGGGAGAGGGTGGATAAAGAAAAGGAGCATTAACCTTGACTATGCCTTCAGCTCCAGCCACCTCTCTAACAGGAGATTGTTGGGAGGGCTAGTTGCGGAGCAAAACTGTAAGCTGGACTGGGTGTGAGGAGGGGAGGTGATAGAAGGATTATAGGGTTGGGGGGAGTGGAGGCTGAGGAAGAATTGGGACTTGGCTCGGCCTGGCACGGAGCAGCCTGGGGAGGAGGGGAGAGGTCAGATAGGTCTGTAGAAAAGGAGGATTCAAAGGACTCAGAGCTTGGGGTGGAGACTGAAGGGACAGATAGGAGAGAAAGGAGAAAGAAGAAAGATTTTGGATGAGTCACATTGGGAGCAGAGACTAGGGAGGGACCAATGTGTAAAAGAATGCCTGGACATCAGGCACCTCAGACCATTTGCCCATTTTACGACAAAAATTATCTAGATCTTGTAGGATGGAGGAATTGAAAGTGTCATTTTCTGGCCATTTAGAGCCATTGTCGAGTTTGTATTGGAGCCAAGCGGTATTGCAGAAGAAAATAAGAGGCTTAGGTTTTATGTCAGATGAGAGTTGAAGAGGTTTTAAGTTTTTTGGAACACAGGCTAAGGGAGAAGAAGAGGAATGGAGGGCGGAAGGTTGCCCATAGTAAAAGGGTAAGTTTAGAGAAAAGATAGGGTAGAGACACGGAGGGAGGGAGGTGGTACTTGCCACCCACAGGAGGTGGTACTTACCACCAAGGGGAGGTGGTACTTGCCACCCAGGGGAGGTAGTACTTGCCACCAAGGTGAAGGATCAAGGCAGGGGTCCCTGTGGTGATCAGACACATCTGGAATGTGCGTGAATAATCAGGCAGGCATCCCTGCAGTGATTAGACACCAAGGGAAGACTGTCTTCCCAAGTCCATGACCAGCACCAGAGTTTTGAGTTCACAGATAAAATGCGTCTCCTCTGTCTCTACCAGAAAGGGAAAGGAACCAAAATTAAGGAAGGGAGAGATTGAAGGGTGCAAGGATAGTGAGAAAGGTTGGAGAAGAGAATAAAAAGAGGCTGCTTACCTGATTTAAAATTGGTGAGATGTTCCTTAGGCTAGTCTGAGGACCTGACATTGTAGGTGGATCTCCTCACAAAGAGTGAGGAAAGGGGACCAGTCTCCTGAAGGAGTCCCCCTGTTCTGAGTCTCCAGCACCAAATGCCACACGAGTCCGTGTGAAGAGACCACCAAACAGGCTTTGTGTGAGTAATAAAGCTTTTTAATCACCTAGGTGCAGGTGGGCTGAGTCCAAAAAAGGAGTCAGCAAAGGGAGACAGGGGTGGGGCACTTTTTATAGGATTTGGGTAGATAGTGGAAAATTACAGTTAAAGGTGGTTATCTCTTGCAGGCAGCAGCAGGAGTCACAAGGTGCAGGATGGGGAAATCATGAGACTCATTGTCCAGGGGAGGAATGTCACAAGGTCGACTGATTAGTTGGGGTGGGGCAGGAACAAATTACAATGGTGGAATGACATCTTTTGTGGTTCTTCAGTTGCTCCAGGCCCTCTGGATGTATACGTGCAGGTCACAGGGGTTATGATGGCTTAGCTTGGGCTCAGAGACCTGACACAACAATGTTCCACCCCTGGTACAAATTTTCTGTGTTAAGCCATTCTTGTATTGCTATAAAGAAATACCTGAGACAGTAATTTATAAAGAAAAGAGGTTTAATTGCCTCACAGTTCTGCAGACTCTACAGGAGGCATGATGCTGGCATATGCTCAGCCTCTGATGAAGCCTCAGAGGGCTGTCAATAATAGTAGAAGGTGAAGATGGAGCAGGCACATCACATGGCAAAAGCAGGAGCAATCCAGAGAGTAGAGGGGAAGTGCCATACACTTAAACAACCAGATCTTGTGAGTACTCACTATTACAAGGACATCACCAAAACATGAGGGATCTACCCCCATGACCCAAACACCTCCCACCAGACCCCACCTTCAACACTGGAGATTACAATTCAACAAGAGATTTCAGTGGGGAAAAATATCCAAACTATATCACTCCCTGGCAGAGCTGATGCATAAAGGAAAAAGAGAAAGGAATCAAAACTTGTCACTACTGAAAACCACTCAACTCAAAAATAAACAATAAGAGAAAAAGGAGCAAAGAATATACAAAATAACCAGAATGCAATCAATAAAATGGCAGAAGTCCTCACATATCAATAATAACATTGAATGTAAATGGCTTAAATTCCCCACTTAAAAGAGATAGACTGGCTGAATGGATAAAAATACAAGATCTCCCCCCAAAAAATATGCTGCCTACAAGAAACATACCTCACCTGTAAAGACACATATAGACTGAAAAATGAAAGGATGGAAAAATATATTTTATGCAAATTGAAGCCAAAATTGAGCAAGAAGAGTTATACTTATATCAGACAAAACAGACTTCAAGTTGAAAGCAGTAAAAAGAGACAAAGAAGGACATTGTATAAATAATAACAGAATCAATTCAGCAAGGGAATATAACAATTGTAAATATATGTGCACAAAACACTGGAGCACTAAGATATATAAAACAAACATTGTTAGATCTACAGGGAGAGATAGACTTCAATATAATAATAATTGAGGACTCCAACACCCCATTTTCAGCACTGGACAGATCAGCTAGATGGAAAATGAACAAGGAAATATCAGATTTAAACTGCACCATAGATGAAATAGACCTAACAGACATTTACAGAACATTTCACCCAACAGCTGCAGAGCAGTCATTCTTTTTATCAGCACATGAAACATTATCCAAGACTGACCATTAAGTTAGGACACAAAAGAAGTCTTAAAAAGCTTTAAAAAGTCAAAATCATATCAAGTGTTTCATCTGACCACCAGGGAATAAAACTAAAAATCAATAACAAAAGTAACATTTGAAACTATACCAATACATGAAATTAAGCAAGATATTCCTGAATGATCAATGGGTAACGGAAGAAATTAAGAATGAAATTTAAAAATTCCTTGAAACAAAAGAAAATAGAAACACAACATAGCAAAACCTATGGGACACAGGAAAAGCAGTAATAAGAGGCAAGTTTACAGCAAAAAAGCCTATATCAAAACTAGAAAGATTTCAAATAAACAACCTACCTAACAATGGACAAAGAGACTGGGAAAGCAAGACCAAACCAAACTCTAAATTAGTAGAGGAAAGAAATAGTAAAGTTTAAATTAAAGATTAATTTAATATTAATATCAAAGTGACAAATGCATAGCTAATAGCTTACGGAAAAGCTTTCAATGTTTCCTTTAAGACTGGAACAAGACAAGGATGTCAACTCTCACCACACTTATTCAACATAGTACTGGGTATTTTAGCCAGGGCAACTAAGCAAGAGAAACAACAGAAAATACACAAAGTTGAGACTAAAAATACAACAAAGATGAATGAAACAAAAAGTTAGTTTTTTGAAAAGATACACAAAATCAACAAATCATTACCTAGGTTAGCGAAGAAAAAAATAGCTAAGACTCAAATAAATAAAACCAGATGGAAAAAAATAAATACAAATGATCATTAGAGACTACCATGAACAACTATATGACGATAAACTTGAAAACCTAGAGGAACTGAATAAATTCTTGGGTACATATAACCTACTAAGATTGAAACAAGAAGAAATAGAAAACCTGAACAGACTTATAAAAAGCAATGAGATTTACTCAGTAAAAAAACGTCTTCCAACAGAAAAGTTCAGAATTGGATGGCTTCACAGCTAAATTCTTCTGATCCTTTAAAGAAGAATTAATACCAATTTTCCAAACTATTTCAAAAAATTAAAGCAGAGGGAATTTCTCCTAACTCATTCTATATGGTGAGCGCAATCCTAATACCAAAACCAGACAAGGACACAACAAAAAAAGAAAACTATAGACCAAAATCTCTAATGAACATAGATGAGAGAATCCTCAACAAAATACTATCAAATTGAATCTAACAACACATCAAAAAGGTAATACATTATGGTCAAGCAGGATTTATCCCAGGAATGCAAGGATGGTTCAACATATACAAATCAACAAATGTCATATCACATCAATCCAATGAAGGCCAAAGCTATATGATCATGCAATAGATACAGAAAAGGTTTTGATAAAATTCAACCTTCCTCCATGATAAAAAAAAAAAAACTCTTATTAGGAATAGAGGGAAAGTACCTCAAAATAATAAAAGTCATAAATGACAAACCCACAGCTAATATCTTACAGATTGAAGGAAAGCTTTCAGCCTTTCCTTTAAAAACTGGAACAAAACCAGGGTGTTGACTCTCACCATTCTTTTTCAACATAGTACTGGGTAGTCTAGGTACAGCAATTAAGCAAGAGAAATAACAGGCATCCCAACTGGAAAGGAGGAAGTCAAATTGTCCCTGTTTGTAGATGACATGATCTTATATACAGAAAGACCTGAAGACTTGACCAAAAAACTCTCAAAACTGACAAATTTAATAAAGTTGCAGAATACAAAATTAATATACAAAATATAATATTAATATACAAAAATTAGTAGTATTTTTATACATGAATAAGTTAGCTGAAAGAGAAATCAAGATGACAATCCTATTTATAATAGCAAAAAGAAAAAAAACTAAAAATAAATTTAGCTAAGGACATAAAATCCTCCTCCCGTGCTCATGGATCAAAAGAAGTAATATTGTTAAAATGACAAAACTATCCTAACCAATCTATAAAGTCATTAAAATCCCTATAAAAATAAAAACGACATTCTTCACAGAAATAGAAAAAAAAATCCTAAAATTTGTATGGAACCATGAAAGACCCCAAGTAGCCAAAGAAATCCTGAGCAACAAGAATGAAGTGGGAGGTATGACACTACCGGACTTCAAAATATACTGCAAAGCTATAGTAACTAAAACAGCATAAAAAGATACCATAAAACAATGGAGCAGAATAGGAAACTCAGAAGATAATCCACATATCTACAGCCAACTGATTTTTTACAAAGTCACCAAGAACATGCACTGGGGAAAGGACAGTCTCTTCAATAAATAGTGCTGGGAAAACTGGATATCCATATGCAGAGAATAAAACTAGACCCCCTACCTCTAACCTTATACCAAAATTAACTCAAACTGGACCAAAGACCTAACTGTAAGACCCAAACCTATAAAAGTACTAGAAGAAAACATAGGGGAAATGCTTCAGGACTTGAATTTGGGAAAGATTTTATGAATACAACTGGAAAACGTAGACAACCAAAGCAAAAATAAACAAATGGAATTATATCAAACTAAAAAACTTCTGCAAAGCAAAAGAAACAATCCACATATTAAAAAAAGAATCTACAGGATGGGACAAGACTTTTTCAAACTATTCACCTGACAGGGATTAATATCCAAAATATGCAAGGACTCAAACATCTCAACAGCAAAATACCCACAAACAATGCAATTAGAAAATGGGTAAATGATCTGAACAGACATTTCTCAAAAGAACACATACAAACAGCCAAATAATACATGAAAAAAATGATGGTCATCACTAATTAGCAGGGAACTGCAAATCAAACCATGATGGGGTATCATCTCACCCTAATTGGGATGGCCATTATTGAAAAGACAAAAAAAAAAATGTTGGCAAGGATGCAAATAAAAGGGATCCGTTATGTGCTGTTGGTAAGAATGTAAACTAGTGTAGTCACTATGAAAAACAGTGGGAAGGTTCCTCTAAAACTGCAGATAAAAACACCATATGATCCAGTAATCCCACTACTGGGCATTTATCCAAAGAAAAGGAAATCATTATATTGAAGAGACATTTGCACCCCCATGTTTGTTACAGAACTACTCACAATAGCCAAGATGTGGAATCAATCTAGTTGTCCAATAAAATGAACAGATAAAGAAAATATGCATATACACACATAATACTATTCAGTCATAAAGAATGAAATCCTGTCATTCACAGTAACATAAATGAAACTGGAAAATATTATGTTATGTGAAATAAGCCAGGAACAGAGAGTTAAACACCACTTGTTCTTATGTGTGGAAGCTAAAAAACATTTATCCCATTGAAGTAAAAAGTAGAACAGAAAATACTAGAGGCTGGAAAGGAAAGAGGAAGTAGGGGAAAGGGAGAGATTTGTTAAAGGATAAAAAATTACAGCTAGATAAGAAGAATAAACTCCAGAGCTCTTTAGCACTATAGGGTGACTATAGCTAATAGTACTATATAGTTTCAATTAGATAGCAGGAAACCCAAGGAAATTATAAATGTTTGAGATGATGGATATGCTCATTATCCTAATCTGATCACTATACATTGCATGTATTGAAACATCACCATGTACCCCATAAATATGCATAATTATTTCTTGTCAATTAAAATATTTTAATGTGATATTTTAAAATATCAAAAATAGTGGGAAAATATACGAAAAACTCAAAATTTTAAATAAAGATAGTGTGGTATAATAAATAATATATATTTGGCTTTTGTCTCTGCATTCCTGGCACAGAGCTTCTAAAGCCTTTGAAGTTTCCTGACTCATAGGTGCATCTTTTGTTGTTCATAATGAGCCCCTTTCAACAATACTTGAGTTTATCCTAATGAGGTAAATTTTGATTGGTCCCTAAATAGTTTCAGTCTGGGGACTAGTCACCAGAGGAAACAACTATGTGATTACAGAGTTAGAACTTTGAGCCCTATTCCCAGACCTTCAGGGTGGAGAGAGAGCCTTAAGGTTGACTTCAATTACCAGTGGCCAATAATTTTCAAGTATGTCTACAAAATGAAAACTTTATAAAAACCCACAAACGATGGGGTTTAGGGAGCTTCCAGATTAACAAAGGCATCAAGGCATTGATATGCTCTGAGAGGGCTTGGAAACTGTACGCTGCAGCCCCCAAACCTTGCCCTATGTGTCTCTTCCATTTGGCTGTTTCTGGGTTGTATCCTTTAGAGTAAACCAGTAATAGTAAGTAAAGTGCTCTTCTGAGTTCTATGAGTCATTCTGGTGATTTAAGAAACCTGAGAAAGGAGTCATGGGGACCCCCAACTTGGCAGCTGGTGGACAGAAGTGGGAGTAGCCTGGGTGCTCTATTTGTGACTGGCATCTAAAGTGGGTGCAGCCTTGTGGGACTGAGCCCTTCACCTATGGGGTCTGCACTAACTCTAGGAGTTAGTGTCAGAATTGAATTAAATTATTGGACACCAACTGGTGTTGGAGAATTGGTGTGGAAAACTATAATTATTTGGTGTCAAAGAAAAATCACATTTGGTGTCAGAAGTGGTATAAGAAAACAACACACAAATGGGATCAGTGACACTGTTGTGCCACGCCATAGGAGAGCCAGAGGTAAGAGAAAGAACACTAATACTGACCTCAACTCTATTTACAATGCTGATATTTTGTTTATCATGCATTGGGGGTATTAATTTTTATTTTAAGAAAATATTGCATTGAAATATTTATCTTGATTACTAAGTCTTGACTAGTAAAATGAATAAAGTATCATTACAATAATCAAGGAGTCTACAATTGAAGCAAAGATTTGCCTCTGGATGTTATCTGAGAGAGTAGCCATGGAGAATGAGCTGTTCTGCAGTTAAGCAAATGCATTCTTCCAAGATCCCAGGGGTATGGGGCCTTTCTCATTTGTAGACTGCACTAGCCCCTCAAAATCCAGAACAAATAACACTACGAAATGGGAAGACTTGAGTTCTGACAAGGCATGGGATAGGGAACTGAGCTGGGCATGGGTCTGCAGGGGAGTGACAAGGAAACAGCCACCTGGGGGCAGCAAGACTAGAAAGGGAGATCAGAATTGAATCCAGAG
Organism: Nomascus leucogenys; assembly: GCF_006542625.1. NCBI lineage: Eukaryota > Metazoa > Chordata > Mammalia > Primates > Hylobatidae > Nomascus > Nomascus leucogenys. The sequence goes on along the minus strand of NC_044387.1, from coordinate 74,706,249 downwards.
ATAACAGATCAGCTACTCCCAGGTCCCTGCAACAAGAGCAGACACCAGTGCTTGGTGACTCCAGTGATAGTGGTTCTGTTTAATTCCTTCTTAGAGCCTTCAAGTAATTAACTTAGAAAAGAATAATTCAAATTCCATCATATATATGGTTTCAGTGTCAACATTTGGTCAAAAAAATTAAGGTATATTTCTTCACGGTGCTTTGCATAATATCTACACAGCTCTAGATTTTTGCAACTCTTTTTTTTTTTTTTTTTTTTTTTTGAGACGGAGTCTCGCTCTGTCGCCCAGACTGGAGTGCAGTGGCGCAATCTCGGCTCACTGCAAGCTCCGCCTCCTGGGTTCACGCCATTCTCCTGCCTCAGCCTCTCCGAGTAGCTGGGACTACAGGCGCCCGCCACCACGCCCGGCTAATTTTTTTGTATTTTTAGTAGAGACGGGGTTTCACCGTGGTCTCGATCTCCTGACCTTGTGATCCGCCCGCCTCGGCCTCCCAAAGTGCTGGGATTACAAGCGTGAGCCACCGCGCCCGGCCATTTTTGCAACTCTTAACATAACCTTGAAATCTCTTGGCAGCAACATTTGAATACCAAAGCTTTTGCTAACACCCAGAGCACTGGGCTCCAATGTGCTAGTCCAAGTTTGCTGTGTGAAATCACTGTCTTCAGGCAGTTTGGAGCAATGACTGACAGCGATGTAATTCTAGAAGCCCAAAGCTGAGGCTCTACAAGAGGATCATATTTTCTACTCAAAGCCAGTTATTTTCCCAAGCTATGAACTTTTGCCACTTGAAAGATTTTTCTCCATATCCTATGCAAGAGAGGATCCTCTGAAATAGCTCACCCTGTCTACACTGCCATCTCAGACACCTATGGCATATCAGAAGTATTATAAATCAATGGATTTTATAAGACTTGGTGACAACTTTATGTTATTGAATCTCATTTTTTCTAAACTGTCCCTACATGATTTTTTTCTCCATATTTTGTGGTACTTCTTGGATGACACTGCAATTTTCAAAGATACTTTAACCTACCTCTTTTTTGTTTGCGTTGCTGCTGCTGTTTGTTTATTGGCTTGACCTGCTTTGCTTTAGATTGGGTTTGTTGGGAGGGAAAGAATATAAGAGAATTCTTCCACTCAGCTCAAAATTTTGCAGTTCTGGGCTGGGTGCAGTGGCTCACGCCTATAATCCCAGCACTTTGGAAGGCCGAGGTGGGCAGATCACCTGAGGTCAGGAATTCGAGACCAGCCTGGCCAACATAGTGAAAGCCTGTCTCTACTAAAAATACAAAAAATTAGCCAGGCATGGCCATGCACACCTGTAGTCCCAGCTACTCAGGAGGCTGAGGTGGGAGAATCGCTTGAACCCAGGACGCAGAGGTTGCAGTGAGTCAAGATGGTGCCACTGCACTCTAGCCTGGGCGACAGAGTGAGACTCCATCTCAAAAAAAAAAAAAAAAAAAAAATTGCAATTCTGAAATCTTATGTCTTGGTCTTTCCCCCTGACAGAGGGGAGGAAATGAGGCCCCTAAAATTAAGGCTCTAATCAGTGTCACTCAGCTGGTTGGTGACTGAGGCAGGAATAAGACAGCTTCCCAGCTGCTGCTCCCCTCATTTAAATCACACAATGTTTCAACTATCAGGAAGCAAAGTTTGGTCTGCATGGCATCTACTGAATGACACAGAGGTGTAACAGGTGTTAAAAGCTCCCCTTCCTAGAATGGTATAAGATCCCCAGTAGCTTATATAGGGCCTACAATACAGGCAAGAGACCTAGACTCTAAGTCACTGCTCTCTCTACAGGAGGCAGCTGATGAAGACTAGTTCTTCTCTGTCTGTCAATCACTGCTGCTCTGGATAACTTCTAAGACATTCCTGCCAAGTCTGCTCCATGGACCAAGGCAGGTGGAGGTCCCCCAGAGACCTTCCACATCCTATAAAGGCATTTAGTGTCCATCCTCCTCCTGTATCCTTTGGCTGCAAAACACTGTCCACATGCACCCCACCCCATGCTCAGCCCCTCTGGGTCTCTAAGAAGATAAATCCTCTCCCCACTGCTGCAGAGCAGCAACTCCCTTCAGCCCAAAGCACCAGCCTCTATTCCCTATCAGGTTAGAATCTCCATTAAGGGGCCAAAAATGCAAAAGCTGTTTCTTTCTTATATGCTGGAATCCTCAGAAGCCTCCGCATCTGAAGCTTCCCCTCACTCCACCCACCCTTTCCCCAAACCCCAGGTATAACCTCTCAGTAGATCTACAGCCCTGGGCTTTAGCAACCTCCGCTCAGCACTTACAAAAAACCCTCAGAGCAGAGCTCCTACCATCCTGACCAGCTCCATGAAATAGGGGAAAACACTGGAAGGATAAACATAGATTAATATTTACTTAAATTATCTAGTCATGCCTGGATAATATGCTTATGGGGAGAACAGATTCTTATGTATCAAAGGGGAAAATATTTGAAAGATTTGCTCAAGAGATTTAAATTGCTTCATGTTAAATAATGTTTTAGGATTATGTATTCAAAACAATAAACATTTCAGAAGAGTTTTATGATGGGAATTTTTATACTTGCATTAAAAATAAGGTGAATTTTAAAAATGTTCTCACTTTATCAAAACAGGGGATCTGTTCCCCTCCCTCTTACTTTAGTTTCCTATGGCTTCCATAACAAATTACCCCAAATTTAGTGGCTTAAAGCAACACATACTTATTATTTTACCATTCTGGAGGTCAGCACTCATAAAATCAAGGTGTCAGCAGAGCTGTGCTTTTTTGGCTTGGGGGATCCTCAGGGAGAATCTGTTTCCTTGCCTTTTCTAGCTTCTAGAATCTGCACACATTCTTTAGCTTCTGGCCCCATCCTGGCATCTCTCCTCTTGCCATCTCGGCTCCCACCTTCCCATCTCCTTCTCTCACTAGATCTCTTGCCTCCTCCTTTCATTTATAAAGACACTCGTGATTATATTGGCCCACTCTGATAGTCCAGGATAATCTCCCCATCTCAAGTCCTGACCACATCAGCAAAGTCCCTTCTGCTAGGTAAGGTAACACAGTCCATGTTCTGAAGATTACAATGTGGACATCTTGGAAGTCATTATTCAGCCCACCACATCCCTTCTCCAATTTGCCCTCATTTTGGCCTCCTTGACCCTGCACTCTCTCCTCTCTTGCCACCCTGGCCTCTGGCCCTTCAGCATCTCCCAGACACTAGAGTCCTTGCCCTGGCTGCTCCCTCTGCGAGGTGGGCCATTCCCTAGTGAGCTTTGACACTCATTCCTTCGCCTCCTCCAGCCCTTTGCTCAAACATCGCCTTCTCACGGAGCACTTTTCTGGCCACCTTATTTAAATGTTCGATTCCCTCCCTTATCCCTAGACACTTCTTGTCCCCTTCCCTAATTTATTTTTTCCTAGAGTAATTATTATCATCTAGTGTATCATATATTTTACTCATTTACTTCTTTTATTTTCCATTTCACTCATCTTAAATGTAGGCTTTATGAGGGAAAGAATTTTTCTTTTTTTTTTTGAGACAAGTTCTCACTCTGTCATCCAGGCTGGAGTGCAGTGGTGTGATCACACCTCACTGCAGCCTCAACCTCCTAGGCTCAAGCGATCCTCCCACCTCACCCTCCTGAGTTACTGGGACTACATGCACGTGCCACCGCACCCGGCTAATTTTTTATTTTTTATAGAGGTGGCATCTCACTATGTTGCCCAGGCTGGTCTTGAACTCCTAGGCTCAAATGATCCTCTTGCATTGGCCTCCCAAAGTGAAGAATTTCTTTTCTGTATATTTTTTTCTGCTGAAACCCTTGGACTTAGAAAAATCCTTGGCACATCATAGGCTTTCAATAAATATTAGTTAGATAAATATGGCTGGGTAATTTATTAGAGAAGCTTCAAAGTTAATATCTGTAAGTTTTATATCTCAGGCTAGTTTGACTCCCAATAAAACACTTTCCCTAACTCCGGCAGAGTGGTGAAGGCCTGGCTATCCAGTGAGTTCTGGGAATCCACTGGAAAAAGAGGGCTGAGTCCTCACTACAAAGTACACATCGTTCACTTAATTCTCAATTGTGCCAGACACCCTCTGTTTTAATCTCCCCAGAGACTTCCCGTCTTTGGTTGGATAGGAGAAGGACAGTCTTCTGGCTGAGTGGTGGGAGAAGGAACCCAGAGGTCAATGGCTTTTTAAACAGACTTTCAGCCAATCTTCCATATTTTAGATGCATCTCACTCTCACTTCAGAGGTACCCTGTGTTGTCAGCTCCTGAGGCACTGGTGGACTCTGCAGTCTAGGTTTTGCTGATGCCTAGGTTTCCCTGTTACCTATTAATATTCCCTTTTCTATAAATCCTTTACCACTCACTCAATTGCTTTCCAGACTCCTAAGTTTTATTTCTGTTTTCTCCCCACTATTCTTCCCTTCCTTGTAAGCATATGCCTTTAACAAATCCTTTCACTGTTATTTAATTGAGATTTCAGGAGAGGATAGCATAAATGTGTGATCATTCCATCATCTTCACTACAGACGTCCCATGCTTACTATCATTTGGGGTCTTATGGATCAATACATTGATCCATTGTGTATTCTGTGTGTCTACTGAGTTTTTAACTTGAACTTTAGGAGAAACCGTATTCCAAATTATACTTAAATTATGACTGGCCACATTTCCATTTGTGAATAAAACCTCACAATTGAAGATTGCTTTAAGTTGCATGGGCATTTTTGAATTCATCTCTTAATCCTGTGAGGTAAATGAAGATCTGAGACTCAGAAAAATTGCCACAATATACCCAAGACCAACACAGCCAGTCAGTGGTGGGCCCAGTTCTCGAACATGTCTTCTGGCTTCTGACTAAACCATGTGGTCTCTCTTTGTCATGTTGCCTTTCTTCCTACAAAGAAGACAAATTAGGAAAATGTGTTTCTTCTCATAAATGTGACACAGCACAGAAAGCTTGCTGAAAAAATAGTCACATTCCTGAAACAATCTTGGAAGCCTTCCCACTCTGGTCTTGTGCAGGGAACATGTTTTGCTAGCCCATCAGGCTGGCCACGTCTCTCCAGGCTTGCTGGTCTAGAATGCAATTGTTGGTATCGCCTCTCCCACTTTGGGGCCTATTGATAATATGTCTTCAGCTGAAAATCTTTCCTCTTGATCTCTGAGGTCCTTCCTTGGTCTCAGTACCTTCTGAAATCTCACAGAAAGCTTCTCCCCCCAGTCCCCACGATGCTCTCACATCTTTGCTCCCTCAAGGAGATCTGCACATCTGTTTCCCATGATTGTGAACTATGAGAAGTTGTCAGGGCCTTTCAATCAGTATAACGGCCTATAAAACGCTCGCTGTATTTTCAGTTTTACTAAATATTTCTATAATTCAAAAGTTATGGAAATGGATAATGTTTCTCTTCTTTGGGAATATATTAAACAGCTGTGTGTGCACCAGATGCAAATGAATATATAGAAATAAATTGCACATTTTATAGACTGTACTTCATATTAACTTGCTTCCCCTTCGGATACCTCAGGCCATGCTCCTGCCAGAATGCCGAAGACACTGAAGCACTTTACAGGGGACTGTCTGTTTCTTAGTTCCATGCAGAGAACAGGTAAGATTCCATCCAAGCAATCTATGAATAAAAGCACAACTCCTCCTGCCTAAGCGTTTCTTGTCTGCCTAAGTGTTTCTTGAGCTGAGGAGCAAATTGCAAAAGGTAGGTCTGACATCAGGAATTGTGTAAAATTGGTTAAGTTACTACCTCCGTAACTGTAGTTCACAGTTAGAGAATGGAGCTATCTATCCAGCAGAGTTTACTCAAGATTAAATGTGATCACTTAGGTTCCCGGCAGATAGATCAGTAACTATGTGGTGTGCAGCGGTCATGCTTTTTTTGATTGCCCAACCTCTGAATCAGAAGTGGAAAAGCCAGTCTTTGCTCTTCCTGACATCTGGCAACTACTATGCAGACACAGGATTTGAAAAAGTGCCAATTGGTTATCTAGCCCAGGACTTTACATCTGAAGAAGTGATAAAACAAACAAGCAAACAAACAAGGGCAGTTGCAGAATTCCGTTTGGTAGAGCAGTGGCCTCCAGGGTCCTGGCCACGGGGTGGGGTCTAGTGTCCTCCAGCGGTGGCTGTGGCTCCTGACCAGCCCATCTCTACGTGCATCCCTTTGAGCTTCCTTTTCCATTTCTGAGTCACTTTAGCTGGCCTTCCCACCCTTCTGTGAACTACCCATCAGCCCCCTGATAAGTTCATTTTTGGATTAGGATAATTTAAAATAGGCAAATTCTCATTTAGGATTGAGAACACTGATTGTTAGGAAATATAATTTTACTTGCTTTCCAGAGTTTTGGGACTCCTTCCATGTGCATCACAGAACATTATAGAGACCAGAGACATAGCCTCTATGAACTGGATACACCTTCTCCTAACCTCCCTACTGTTCTAGTCCTCATGCTCCCAATTATCCAGCTTATGAAGGCAAGATCCAGGCTGGGGAATGACCCCAAACAGTCAGGGGTCATCGTAACAATTGGGGTTGCCTGGGTCCAACTGTGACTGGGGATTTTTTAAGAATCCTGTGATTAATAAAGGTTGGAGGAATACTCAGGAGACCATCAGAGGGAAAAACCACAGTTCCCATGGCCGGGTGTCCTAGACAAATGGGGATACACAGAAGGGCTCCCACTATCAGCCCTGAATCATCAGCAACCACTCCGGTTTCCGAGAGAGATGAGCAAGAACTCAACTGGTGATTTCACTCTGCCAATTGCTAGAGCTATGCTTCACATGAAACAATACACACTTCGGTTCTAAACTGCCTTGAGTTAAATCCCAGCTCTGCCACTTACCACCAATGGGGCTTTGGGCAAGTTATTCAAAGTCTCAGTGTTCTTATTTCCACATTGGTGAAATGGGGATAATAATGGCAGCTACTTCATAAAGCCGTTGTGAGGAGTAAATAAGTCAAAACATTTCAAGGTCTTAAAACAGGGCCTGGCCCAGCATAGGCACTCAATATTTATTAATGGTAGTATTATTTTTTTAAAAAACGTTAGTTGCCAAATAAATGGTGCTTGTAGCCTAAGCAGAATGAGTAAAGTAACTGAAGTTACCTTACAAGATTACTTTAAAGTCACTGCAAGAACTACTAACTGTTGTATAATGGCCTGCATCTCACAAAGAACTCTTTTTTTACAAGACTCATAGTTAAGAGTGTCAGTCATGGCATCAGACAAACTCAGGCTCAAATCCAAATCTTTTACTTCGTAGTCAGGTGAACCTGGGCAACCCCTAAGCCTCAGTTTACACATCTATGATGCAAGGTTAATAATATTTATCTCTTGGGCCTATGTTGAGGACTAAATTAGATAATAGGCACAAACAGCTTCACTCAGTGTCTGACACGTGGGAAGCACCCACTAAATGATTGTCATCATTTTCACAATTCTGTGAAGCCCTAGGTTGTTAATTCTCATTTTCCAGATGAGAAACTTAAGGCTCAGAAGAGAATAGTAACTTCTCCAAGATCTTGTTGTCTGTAAAAGACGGAAAACGGGCCACGCGTGGTGGCTCACGCCTGTAATTTCAGCACTTTGGGAGGCCGAGGCTGTTGGATCACTTGATGTCAGAAGTTCAAGACCAGCCATCGCCAACATGGTGAAACCTCGTCTCTACCAAAAATAGAAAAAATTAGCTGGGCATGGTGGCACATGCCTGTAGTCCCAGCTACTCAGGAGGCTGAGGCAGGAGAATCGCTTGAGCCTGGGAGGCGGAGGTTGCAGTAAGCCGAGATCGTGCCGCTGCAATCCAGCCTGGGTGATAGAGTGAGACCCTGTCTCAAAAAAAAAAAAAAAAAAAAAAAAAAAGATGGAACAGGGACTTCAAAGCCCTGTGCATTTTTGACAGAAACATATTCAGCCCTCCTAAAAAGCTCTCTGGTCAGCATGATATTGTAATTCTCATTTTGGGTGGGTGGACTCTCAGGCACCATTTGATTTTCTCACCTAGGCAAAGATGTTTCCGTGATCCTCAAAATTATTCCAGCTTTATTTCTATCGTATCTGTGCCTTTTTCATGCTTAAAGTCAAGTGATCTCAACTCATAGGGCAGGTTATTGGAGTAGGGAGAACAGAAACTCGTCCCATGTCCATATCAGCCCAAGAGACAGTCTTCCTCCAAAACTGTATTTTGTTAAATTCAGGTGATTCTTCTCTCTTGCCGTTGAGTCTATGAGCCCTGTGGCTTTTGAAACCTCTGACTGAGTATACCCTTGTTACCCTGTCACCCTTCGTTATGTTAAACAGCATCATTCCAAGCCTGGGAACTTGTCAGTTTCCAGAGTGAAGAGCCATAGTTTCAAAACCTTAAATTAAAAACAGGGAGAAAATGTTCCATTCCATCCATCAGAAGGAACTTCGTCTCCTTGAACTTGCTTTTTCATACTTCATCTCTGCTCTTTGTCTGAATAGACTTGACAGAAAAATTATTTGGACGTGTCATGTGCTTGTCATCTCAGACCAAGAAATTGATGGTTTAATGCAAAATGACATGACAGCCCAGGAATTTCATACGTAAACCTACCTCACACTGCTTTCAAGAACAAGTTATTCCACCTGGGAATTCTAAGTAACAGTTTGACACTGCCCTAATCTCTTGGACACTGATTTCTTAGTGGGAGCACTAGCCCTGCAATGGAAGGGGAAGCAGGAAATATAATCTCATGTCTCCAAAGATGAGTCTCTTTCCATCAAAGGAAGAAGAATCTTTATCTTCTTCAATGGAAACAAAAATCTCTTTGTGTCTCTGTCTCTGTCTCTCTCTCTCTTCCCCTCCCCACTTGCTCCCTCCCTGTCCCCAAAAAAATTCTCAAAAGCGCTCACAACATCCAACAACCCAAATACAAGACCGGGAGTTGGCTTATCCTGCTTTTAGGATTACTGTGTGCCAAATGAAATGGTCCAACATTAAATAATTACAGCACAGCTGGCTGGCAGGAAGCCTCTCACCTGGGGCAGTGGGTCTAGTTCCTGACACTGTGGGTCAGTCGCCTGACTTCTCCAGGCCTCAGTTTCTTCACCTGTGAAAACGGGTGGTGTGTGGTGGGGAAGAGGTGGGCAATTTGATATTTAATGATGTGCTTCATGACCTCAGCTTGGGAAATTTTGGCTGCCTCCTGAGAACAAAGAACGAATAGAAAACTAAGTCTTTCCCAGAAAATTGATAATTATTAGTTTATATGTAGAAACTATATTAAAACTAGAGATTTGTATACATGACATCTAAAGAGGTAACAAAATAAATAAGATTCCAAGTAAACGTAGAGCTGGAAGGGCTCACAGAGATCCTCTGAGCATTTCCTTATTCTACAGAGATGGAAGGTAAAGTCCAGAGATATCGGGAGTCAGAAACCCACCTCCCCCAGCTCACCATCTCCGGCTCTTCCCACACACAGGGGGCCTGATGCTGTCTCCCAGCCACCTAGGTTAGAATTACAGTACTCAGCTTGAGAACTAATGTTCCCTGAACTTTTTGGCAAATGGAATCTTAGAAAGAGAATGATGAATGGATACCCATAACTGCCCTGGAGATGTTAGGTGGAAATCTCTCACGTATGCATTTTGATGGGTACAAGGGGAGAAACAAGAAGACAGATCAACTGGATGTTTTTATTGGGGAAACAGCCCTGATAATTATCTCAAGATAATGAAGGCAGTGCTCTTAGGGAAAAACAAGCCAAGGGAAATTACATCTTGGGTGAAGCATTCTGCCTTTTCTAGGACTCTTGTCATTTATAAATGACATCGCTTCCTTGAAAATCAGAAAAAAAAATGTGTCTCATAGGGTCTTAGTTAATAATTATTTCTCCCATAGCAAGTGAAATTAATATGCTCAGATGTAAATATACTAATCTTTCCAGCTGCTGCTCTAACCTGATTTTGTCTTCAGGTCTGAGTGTGTCCAAAGCCTGTCATGCATCAACATTAACTGTCCTCCATTACATTTTATACATAATTGTTTATTTAACTGGTGGCTGCTTTGCTCACTAGGAGTATTTGTTTATTTAACTAGTGGCTGCTTTGCTCACCAGGAGTGCTTATATTATAAAACGAATTAAAATCAAATAACTTCATGAACAAAACAGTGATACAAACACCAATTATTGTTTTGCCAGCTTTTACATATATGGCAGCCTTAACTGTTACCTACAGCCATCCGTTAAATAAATCAATCATTGCACATTGACAGGCAACAAAGAACGGAAAAATTCTGTTGCAATTTGACATAAGCAGAAAACCAAATTCACAGTAGAGAATGTAAGGAAGGTGGAAAAGTCAGTGTGCTAATCCTCCCAACAGCTAACCATTCTTTTCCTATGTGTTTGGATGGGAGCCAAACTGTCAGCTAAACCATAAGCAATATGTTTTAATCATATAAACCTTTAGACAACACAATTATGTAAGAGAACACTTGGGAGGAGAAAGATTTAGTTCTTTCTTCATTGTTTTACCAGAAAGATGTTAGATAGTTCTAAACTCCACCCACCCCTTTTCATGCACTATTTTAATAATGACTGAATTTATCTAAGTACCTAGCTTTAAAAAATGTGGTTACATGTATTTTGAAAACCAAGCCAAGAAATACAAGACCCATAAAATCCTGAAGCACATTAAATGACGGTTCCTTTTTCCTTAATCCACCACCGCAAATATCAATTAAATGTAATTATATTAAATAGGATCCCCTGGGAGCAAATAAAGATTTGCCAGAACACAAATTGCTACCCAGGTGAACAATATATAATTTTCTCGCATACACAGACAAATACAGATGGTATACTCCAGAATGTAATGCAACAAATGTGTGTTTACTATAACATATACATTGACTTTTATCTTCGCTACCAAAATGGCAAAGGGCCAAAAAATACAAATGAAATATATGAGTTTTTCTCTTTTCTTGGATGAGAGGATAAAGATTGCATTTTATATTAATAACTGCTAATTAAAAGGCTATTAATCTGACAATAGTAAATTAATGAACTCTGCTAGAAGCAAATGCCAGAAATAAACTTGTAAGTTTTGACAAAAAAAAATTTAAGCAACACTTTTTCTTATTAAAAGCAAATGTTTTACTGAGCTAACTATGAAAGGAAGAAATGAATCCACAAATAGGAAAATGAAAACAGGTAGGATAAGATGGACTTGTTTAACCATTTTAGGAGCTAGCTATTCCATGCCTCTGGAAGTGAAAGAACAGGAAGTGGTGAGGCAGAGGACAGGGGTGAAAAACAACTTTCCCAATATATATATACGTATATATATGTGTGTGTATATATATATATGTATGTATATATATGGATTGGAGAGAAATTGAGAGAGAAGGTCAGCTCTATAGCCCCAACTAGAATGCAGTGGCACAATCATGGCTCACTGCAGCCTCCACCTCCCTGGCTCAAGTTATCTCACCTCAGCCTCCCAAGTAGCTGGGACCACAAGTGTCCACCACTACGCCTAGCTAATTTTCTTCCTTTTTTTTTTTTCCCCCAGGCTGGTCTCAAACTCCCATACTCAAGCAATCTGCCCACCTCGGCCTCCCAAAGTGCTGGAATTACAGGCGCGAGCCACCATGCCTGGGTGAAATATTTCTAAAGAAAATTTTCTTTTTCTCCTGCAGGAAAAAGGAACAAATGCCATGCTCGTGTTCTTTTTCATTACATGATATGTCAGGTATGAATTTCTTCTGTTGGATGTTTTTAGGAATAGAAATTTAATTCATTTCTGGTGTCGTATGGAAAACCTTGAAAAATAATCAATTTAAGATTGAATGTGCTGATATGTCAAGTATTTTTAGTGTTTGCCCTTTTAAAAGTAATAAAAATGATTTTTTATAAACAGAATCTGGGAAGCATAGGCACTTTCCTTTTCCTACTGCTCACTCCCTTCAGATTGGAATCTCCCCTCTGCCCCTCAATATTGACTTTCATAGTAAGAATATCCCAATGTCAGGTCTAGGCAATGCCAGAGGGAAACAGAAATTAGGGCTTTTGAATCTACTGATCCCCAGCTTTCTCAGCTAGAAAATGTCAGAAGTAGTCACTAACAACCCTTCTCACATTAGCGATTCTAGGATTTCTCATTAAATTGTCAAATAATATGACCTTCAGATAGGACTCCCCTTGGTGAAACAGACGCTGTCTGTACATGCTGGTGTACAGAGCTGTCTGTTCCTCTCCTTCTTGGAGCCCAGGGAAAGTTCTGCATGAAACTTGGCTTGAAGGATCTTCTTCCCTGGCAGAGATGTCCCTCAAGCTGCTTAGAAAGACTCCTGAGAAGATGGGGCATCCTGGTTCTATTGAGCTGATGCCTGGAGAGTACAAGGACCAGAAAGAGTATCATTCACCCTGACTGATGGACAGCACTGCCCTTCTCCCCAGCCCAGCTGTCCTGGAATAGGGTGGTGAGGCGGATGATTCCACAAGGACCCCTTTTCCCTTCCTCACACTGCTGCCTTCTCCACTCCCCTTCCTTCATCCTCAACACCCTTAACTCCTTATTTTCCCTAAAGTTTCTTCTTTTCTCTGTGAGGCGTACTAAACCCCAAGCTCCCTGTTCTGTCTTGTAAATCTTGACAGGCTCTTCCGCATTGGATAGTGAGTTTTAACTCTTCTCTACTGCCCTGCTCTGCAGCCGGATGGGAATGTGGGGCGGCAGCTTCCTTCCTAGGATGGCAAAGGAGAGGGATGTTGGAGAATGGCCTTGCACACTGGGAGATGCCCTCCTTCCTTTCCACCCTTCCTGCTCCATCCACCTCCCTCCCTTCCTTTTCTAGGGAACCTCAGAAAGACTAATCACACCTTTTAGTTTATGGTGCATTCTCTATATGGATCCAAGGAAGGCTGCTCTCTTAGTCAGTTGGTTAGTTAATTAGTTAGTTATCCCTTATCCCCCATTCCCTTTTCCTTCTCCCCTACTCACCCCAGTTAACCATTCTAATGTTTAATACAAATCTTGTTATGTATGTTCTTATAAATTTCATAAGGTACTTCTCTGTACATGTCTTTTAATTTATCTGAGTGGTATTATAAACCTCATGTTACTTATAATTGTCACTCAGTGTCTCAATTTTAATACCGTGTCTGCTGCTTCTGCCAGCTGCATAGCACTTCATGGTGTGCAGGCACCACATGGCACCTGGGTGGTGATTGAGCAGTGACTGCCTCCACCTGCCTTCAGCCACACATAGCATTGCACATGTCTCTTTACGGACACCTGTGAGAATGTATTTGGAACACATCCTCAGGAGTGGAATGTAATGTAACTGAGTCCTGCCAGGTTGCTCCCTAAAAAGGCTGTGCCAAGTGATACTCCCACTTATGGCACACAACTGTTCTTCTATCTTCACCTCCCTAACCGTATCTGGTACTTGGATGCAAGTTCATTAAGAACGAATATCATATTTTATAAAATAGAAGGAACATTCTCTACATTCTTGGGTCCATTGCTTCCAAAATTCTTCCCAAATTTTAAAAACAATGATGTATATTTGAGTATATAGGAGATATTTTCTTTTTAGAAAGAATGTGATAATATTATTAAATTGCAAAAGGAATAGAATGAAAATTGCACTAGCTCAATCTAAATAGTCTCCAAATGTTCTATACTAAGAAAAAACATAAGTGATGTGCAAGGCTCCAGAAGAAATATATTAGGGTCTCTTCTGAAGATCTAGCTTGAAGATAGTCTCACCTGTCTACCCTCTCATCCATTCCATCTTAATTCAGTTTCCTCCTGAAAGCTTTCCCTAACCCCCCAGGCTGGATAGATGCACATCCTATGTGTCAGATCTGCCTGTTAGCTTGTCTGTCTCTCACCCTAAATTCCATTAGGCAGACTCCATGAGAGCAATGTCTCCTGTCTTGTTCATAACTGAATCCCAGTGTCCAAAATACCATCTGAAACATATTGGCAATTTAACAAATATATGTTGAATAAATGAATGCATAAATAAGTAAATTGATTTTGGATTACCACACCCTAATGCAGGGTTTGCTATAGGCTTTGGATTGAATTAATAAATGGAGGCATGAACAAATGACCAATTCTACCCCCTTTGTTCTCTCTTCCCTTCTCTCCTTTGGGCTCCCCCATCAGATCTTCCTCGAGTTTTCCCACATTCCAAGTGGGAGGACAGGGCTGTCGCTAGCACAGTTTTAACTCACTTTACTGTCAGTTGCCCCTTTCTCACTCCAAGATGGGGGAACTAAAAATGGCCCATGCTCATTGAAAAGTTGTGCACTCCAGGGAAGGAGTGAGAAGGCACAGCCAAGAGGCAACGTTCCAACTTAGTGTGCATGAGTGGGTCCCTGCAGGGCAGGCCACCGAAGTGCACACACACCTTGTCTCCTTTACCCTCTCTGTTTTCCTCTTCTCTCCCTTTCCCCTCCTCCCCCACAGGCTTTATTCTTCATGACTGTCTAATGAAAGGCTGGTTTAGGGATGGAGGTCCCCTGATTACACACAGATCTATACATGCACATACCAAAGAATGCATATAATCATATTTAGACAGTTTGTTTTCATATTCTATATAGTTTATGATGATACAAAGTTGACAGTTTCTAGGCATCATTTTCCCTAAATAAGCCCTCTATATTTTTCCTGGATGTGAAATACTATTTTCACAGCCAGAAAAGAGCACTTGAGAAATTCTTGGGGACCAAGTGGTGCTTCAGGCCATCTTCCTTGGTTAACAATCAGTGAATAACTCAACTTAAATTCTGCTTCTACCTAATTAAAACAAGCAAAGGAGCCTTTTGAATTAAAGCCATCCCACTTAAACTATTTGGACCAGAGAACTTGAACATTTGATAGCTCAAGCCTAAGCCAGTTGCATTCCAAATATGATAATATATTTTCTTGTGCTGCAGATAGAATCTGCTTGATGTTTTCACTGATGGTCTCTCACCTCACTATGTCAACCTCAGTATTCACGTAGATTTGCAACAGGACATTGACAGCACAGATTTCAGAGCCCTGACTTACTATTCACTTACAGAATTTTTAAAAAGAAAGCATTTATGATCCTTGAGGACATGGTCTATCACCTACAGCTGTTAGCATAGAGTCTTACTCATATAGTAAGATATCAAGATTGGTTTTTTTATTGATATAATTTTTAACAATTGAATTAGTACTATTGTTAACGCTGGCTCTACCTTATTAGGTTGAAGACAGTTGTCCAGACCTGCATGGAGCCCCCTCTTGCCCTACCTCAGACATTATTCAAGTAAGAGAAGCCCTACCTCCCCTGGTAGGGCTTCCCAAACCCTTTGGGGTCCTTAGAAAAAAGGATCCATTTAGAGGCAAACTAAATAGCCTCCATTTTCAGTAAACCAGATTACCCAGACCAGCAGAGAGCATTTTATTTAAAAAGAAAAAAAACACATTAGGCAACCAGATTTTTTAAGAAGACCTCCATCCTTGGAAAATAAATACAGTTTTATATCTCTATGCCATGGAATTTTCTCCAAGTGACTTGAGCCAGAGGATAATTCTGCCTGTAATTGGTAGTATGAAAACCCTCAATAATGCCACTGTATAAGAGTGTTCAGCTTCCCAGGCGCTGCCTTCTAGATACTTAACCTCCTTGGAGAACAAAAGGATGGGTTGGTTTGGCCCAAGTGATTTGGGTACACTGGGATGAGTCATCAGATCAGTCTTCCAACTCTAGATGATTATAGGTGCCTTATGGAAATGTATCCTTTAAGACAGGATGTAAATGCCAGCTTAAATTATTTCTGGAAAAAAGTAGGGAATACATACATACATACATACTATATGTCACACGTTCATATGCTAGGCATAAAAGGAAGACCTGAAGACCCCAGAAATTCAGTCTGAAGTCCAGTCTGAAGATTAAAAATAATAGCTAGCATTTATTCAGCAGTGATCACTGTTCTGAAACACTGTTCTAAGCCCTTTGCATATATTAACCCATTTAATGCTATCACTGTCCCTGTTTTACTAATGCAAAAACCAAGGCACAGAAGAATTGAGCAACTTACTCAGAGTTACATAGCTCGACCAAGGCAATTTGGTTCCAGGGCTTTCTTCTGTGTTACTTCCCTAATTCTGCCTTCTCTAAGCACTGCCCAGTTTAGAACACAGCTTTGCAGTATACACAATCTGTGCTTAATTCTGCTCAAACAAATAGACTTTTTCTGGCCCTCCCCCTTGAACCCAGCACCATGTTCAGTTCCAAAGGGACCTACAGTAGGCACATAAAGCACAGCCCCTGCCTCCCAGGACCTTGTAGTCTAGAGTAGAAAATGTGGCAGATCTTCTGACCAATAAGAGTGGTGGGCACCTACCCAGCTGTCTCATCCCCCTGGAAGGAGGCAGAAGAGATTCTGGGCAGGGCCTCTGCTTTCTCTCTCAAGCCCAACCTGATTCAAGCTGATAACCTGCCCTTTTACCCCACCCAGGACTATCCCCCTAGAGGCTGAGAAGCAGTAAGCTGGCTGAGCTTCCCACCCAAGCAGGACAGGTCCACAGTGGCTGCTTTGCAGAACAGCTTCCATTCAGGAAGTATCCTGGGAAAAAAGTAAAGACGAGAGCTAAAATGAATTAAGGGGACATCCTAGCCTCAATAAAAGAAAGAAGCCTGGTAACAACACATCTACAGAACCCCAGAATTGAGGGCACAACCACATGGGTGTGACTCCTCAGATGAGGAGAATGCCTCAGTGGTTGTTATTCTGGCATTTCTCCACCATTCTTTTTTTTTTTTTTTTTTTTTGAGACCAAGTCTCACTGTTGCCCAGGCTAGAGTACAATGGCACAGTCTCAGCTCACCACAGCCTCTGCCTCCTGGGTTCAAGTGATTCATAATCCTCAGCCTCCCAAATAGCTGAGACTATAGGCATGCGCCATCACACTCAGCTAATTTTTGTATTTTTATTAGAGATGGAGTTTACCATGTGGCCAGGCTGGTCCTGAACTCCTGGGCTCAAGTGATCCATTCACCTCAGCCTCCCAAAGTGCTGGGATTACAGGTGTGAGCCACCACGCCCAGCCCATCATTCTAGTAAGTAATTGCACTGACTTGAATGCCTTGATTCACAAGAGCCACACCACTTGCCTTCTCACAACTTCAGAGAACCCACACAACTGGCCTAAGAGCCAGGCCTGCAGCCCACTCCCTGCCTCCATAGCTTTCTCTTAAAAGCTACTCAGGAGGCTGACGCAAGACAACAGCTTGAGCCTTGGGCAATATATCAAGATTCCATCTATTAAAAAAAAAAGCAAATTTGAGTCTTTTTCAGGAATTTTGAACTAAATGTTTTTAATCTGCCAGAGATCATTTACAAATGTGAAGCTATCATTTAAAGTGCACCTGACATCATATTGCACAACTTCAAACTATATAACAGGCCTACAGTGACCAAAACAGCACTGTACTGGTACAAAAATAGAAACACAGACAAATGGAACAGTGTAGTGAACCCATAAATAAAGTCATACACCCACAACCATTTGATCTTCAACAAAGTTGACAGAAATAAGCAATGGCAAAACGATTCCTGATTCAATAGATTGTGCTGAGATAGCTGGCTAGCCATATGCAGAAGAATGAAACTGGACCCTACCTTTCACCATATATAAAAATTAACTCAAGATGGATTAAAGACTTAAATTTAAGACCAAAACTGTAAAAATCCTAAAAGAAAACCTAGAAAATATCATTCTGGACATTGACCTTGGCGAAGAATTTATGACTAAGTCCTCAAAAGCAATTGCAACAAAAACAAAACTTGACTAATGGTATTTAATTAAACTACAGGGCTCTGCACAGCCAAAGAAACTGTCAACAGAGCAAACAGACAACCTACAGAATGGGGGAAAATATTTGCATATTCTACATTCAACAAAAGTCTAATATCCAGAATCTATAAGGAACTTAATTCAAAAAGCCAAAAACAACCCCATTTAAAAAGTGGGTGAAGGACATGAACAGACACTTCTCAAAACGTGACATACAAGCAACCAACAAACATATCAAAAAATGCTCAACATCACTAATCATCAGAGAAATGCAAATCAAAACCACAATGAGATACCATCCCACACCAGTCAGATGGTTATTATTAAAAAGTCAAAAAAAAAATAAGATTCTGGTGAGGTTGCAGAGAAAAGGAACATGTGTACACTGTTGGTGGGGGTGTAAATTAGTTCGTCTACTGTGGAAAGCAGTTTGGAAATTTCTTAAAGAACTTGAAAAAACTACCATTTGACCCAGCAATCCCATTACCAGGTATATAACCAAAGAAAAATAAATCGTTCCACCAAAAAGACCCGCATATGTTTACCACTGCACTATTTGCAATAGCACAGACATGGAATCAACCTAGGTTCCCATCAGTGGTGGATCAGATAAAGAAAATGTGGTACATATACACCATGGAATACTACACAGCCATAAAAAATAAAATTACCTCCTTTGCAGCAACATGGATGCAGCTTGAGGCCATTATCTTAAGCAAATTAATGCAGGAACAGAAAACCAAGTACTGCATATTCTCTCCAATAAGTGGGAGATAAATACTGGGTATTCATGGACATAAAGATGACAACAATTGACACTGAAGACTACTAGATGGGGGAGGGAAGGAGAGAACTAAGGATGGAAAAACTACCTTTCAGGTACTATGTTCACTACCTGGGTGACAGGATCAATTGTACCCCAAATCTCAGCATCACACAAACCCACACATATACCCCCTGAATCTAAAATAAAATTTGAAATAAAAAGAAGAAAAAGAGTATGCCTGAGATAATATGTGATGAGCAAGACTTACATAAAGGATACATCAAAAGATGAATATTGACTATGAAGCAAGCTTCTTTTGTGGGTTTGAAAACACAGTTCAACCTCCAACCCCATTCCTCCCTCAACCATACACACTCCGTCTTGTTTCATTTTAAGTCAAGATTATTTTGCCCAAGGAAAACATTTATTGTGTGTTTACTGCATATGCTTATCTGGGAGCTTATTGGCAGAAGTCTCTCCAACAACTAAAAATTTGTAGGGCTAATCTGATGTTGAACAGAAAATGGTTTTATAAACATTTGGGATCCCCATCACCTCCTTGTTCTTGGCACTCCATGAATCACTGATCCACATCTCCCTGGGGCTTCCAGTGCTGCTGACAAGAAGAAACTGCTGTTTAAATTACATCAGGGCTGAAATGAGCATCCTGAGTCAGAGGTCCAACCCACAGAGGAGTATCAGCTCCAAGAAGGCACATCAGAGCTGACAGTTACCTTAAGGTAAACAGTTCGACTGTAAAGTGCAGTTTTATGGCCCCAGTAAGTGATTTCCACTCAGCCTCACAGGTGTATGTGCATATTTTTTATTTGTTGAGGAAATTGTAATATCTTACTCTTAGCACCACAGAATCTCCTCTCCCACAGAGCATATTAAATGTCCCTCCAGTTTCCAAGGCTTAGTTAAGAGCTTTGTAAAATCAGCTACATATTTTTACACAGGTGGTTGCTAAGCATGTTGAATGATTCTCTGCCTACAGACACTTCCAGTCAAGAACCCATTCAATTGTGTATAAAAGGGGATAAAAAGGACTTTTCTTTCTTGATTTTTTTTTTCATCACATCTTATCTAAGGTAGTGAAAATTAGATCATCATTAGCTGGCATGTTGGGAGTATCAAGACATTTAAAATAACTTACATGTTATCCCTACCAAATGCCCAGGTCCTGATGTTTTAGGACCCTTGTTAGAAGGTGCACTTCTACCTCCAAGCATCACCTTTAGTTTACCCTCTAGAGTGTGACCAGATAAATCTCAGGAAAGGAAACAATTTCCTCTGGTCATTAACAGAACAATAGAAAGGCAAACACAAGAACCACAATTGCCCATGATTCAGTACTTTGGGTGTTACCCTCCACTTACTATCTTTAATGAACTGTGCTAATTCCCAGTAAATGTTCTTATTTTCTATAAAAGGGCATATTCCTAATATCTATACTGTATACTATAGATATTCAAGATATTCAAGAAATATCGTATAAATGAATGTTTAACAACTCAGGTGGGGGTGGAAGAGATTTTTCTTAATAATCTTTTGAAAAGCAGCCAGTCCATAAATAGGCACAGTCTTTATTATAATCAAGGCAGATGTTTGGCCCCATCTTTCTCTTCCCTTCCCCAGACATTCTGCTTAAAAGGTCTCTGTCTGATTCCCCTGTGAAGCTGCCTTCACTCTTAGGAAGAGAAAAAGCAAAATAGGAAGGACCAGATTCAAGAAGCTTCTATTCTTCAAATGCTCACAACAAATTTTCTTAACAATGACTTTTTAAATATGTAGATGCTGTCTATAATTGCTTTCTTAAAAGTCTGGTGGACAGAATTGTTCTGAAGCCTTTGCTTATTAGGGAAGATTCATTGAAAGAAAAAGAATCATCAGTCCAAATTTTCTGGATGACTTTTAAATAGATATGAGTCTTAAATGTTAACCCAGAGTTCCTCCTGAAGACTAAGAATGCAAACACATTTTTTAAAACTAATTAAATGCTTCTGGTTGCTAGCATAGTCCTTTTAAATGAGTCTCATTTTAGATATACTAAACCTTAGCTTCTCTACTTTTGACATTCCTAAGCAAAGTTTTCAACCCTCTGGTTATAGTCAGCATGTGCCTACGTTTCTGCTTATTTGAAAATGAAGATTGTGAAGTGCTGAGCCCTTCTGCTTTTAGCTCCTTGATCTTGAGCCTCAGTTTCCTCATTTGTGAGTTGCAGAGTTGGACAACCTCCTCAAGGCCTCAGGGGTGGGGTGGAGCTATAGGATAAGCACAGAAGAGCAAGCCAAGGCAGTTCTATTTTAATCGGACTTGTTCATTCTGTAAGATTTTCTTTGATCAAAAAAGGATTTTGACTTAAAAAAGAAAAAGTTCACAAACACCTGGATTAAATGAACAATGACTGAGGTCCCTTGAGATTCAAAGTTCCCATGGTGGAGATTAGCTTTACAAATTTACCAGTTAAGTAAAATGTGCAGTTTTGTGGTTGTTGAATCTTTGGTTTGGTTTGAAAAGCAGGTGATAGCTATGCCTTCTCCAAGGATGAGTTTTTGGTGAGGAATGCAATGCCTTCACTGACAGCGGTTCCTCTGGAAAGTTCTGGATCCATATTCAGAAGGTCTGCTTTAGATCATATAATAGTTCTATTTTTAATTTTTTAAGGAAACTTCATACTGTTTTTCAGAGTAGCTATGCCATTTTACATTCCCACCAACCGTGGGCAAGGGTTCTAAAATCCTAACAGGTGTGAGGGGATATCTCATTTCAGTTTTGATTTGCATTTCCTTAATGATTGTTGATGTTGAGCACCTTTTCATATGCCTGTTGGCTATTTGTATCTCTCCTTTGGGAAATGTCTATTCAAATCCTTTATCCATTTTAAAAACTGGTTACCTGGACTTTAGTGGGTTTTCTCCTCTGTTTTCTTTCTTGCTTGCTTGCTTGCTTTTTTTTTTTTTTTTTTTTTTTTTTTGCTATTTTGTTGGGGAAGTTCCTTATATATTTCAGAGACTAACCCCTTATCAGATACACAGTTTTCAAATATTTTCTCCCATTATTTGGGTTTCCTTCTCAGCCTGTTGATAGTTTTCCTTGCTGTGCAGAAGCTTTTCACTCCTGGGTATATATCTCCAAAATCTGAAATCAGGATCTCAAAGAGATATTTGCACTCCTAGATTCATTGCAGCATAATTCACAATAGCCAAGATGTGGGGTCAACCCAAATGTCCATCAACAGATGAGTGAGTAAAGAACATGTGGTATGTTCATAAAATGGAATATAATTTAGCCTTTAAAAAAGAAGGAAATCCTGCCATATGCTACAACGTGGAGCAACCAGGAAGACATTATGCTAAGTGAAATAAACCAGACACGAATGATGAATGCTGTATGATTCCACTGAAATGATGTATCTAAAATTGTCAAACTCATAGAAGCCAAGAGTAAAATGGTTGTTCAGGGGCTGAGGGAAGGGGGAAATAGGGAGTCACTGTTCAACAGGTACAAAATTTCAAGTTATGCAAAATGAATAAGATCTAGAAGTCTGTTGTACAATGTAGTACCTGTAGTTAACAGTACAATTCTGTGCACTTAAAAATGTTTTAAGAGGGTAGATCTCATGTTAAGCGTTTTTACCACACACATACCCCCACATACAAAGCAAAGGGACACAAGAAAATTTTGGGAGGTGATGTATATATATATATATATATTACTTTGATTTCAGTGACGGTATGATGGGTGTATGCATATGACCAAACTCAGCAAATTGTATACATTAAGTATGTGAAATATTTTTGTATATCAAATATACTCAACACTACAACATGAATGAACCTGGAGGACATTATGCTAAGTGAAATAAGCCAGACACAGAAAGACTACCACTACACGATTCTGCTTAAATAATATATCTAAAATAGTCGAAGCGAGGGGTAGAATGGCATAATAAAACAGCCTTATTTTGTGTCAAAAATCCTAGAAGGACATGGTAGAGACAAAGAACAATGGATTGTACTTCTGTGGCTGAGGGAGGAGGTGGTTGAGGGTAAGAAAACAGCAGCAAACAAAGCTCATCAATAGACGTAATGTAGAGAGAATGGCCCTGGAATGAAAGAAAGCGTGGAAGAAGAAAAAGCAGTTACTTACCTTGGGGAGAAGAGAGTTGTGAGGAGGCTTTCACTGGTAGGAGCCTACAAAACTGAAAAGAAGAAAAGAAAATGAGTGAGAAGTAGCAAAAGGAACAGAATAAGGAGGAGATGGTGACAGCTTGACATGATTTGTGAAGCTTTCTAAGGAGTGATTGCCAGTCAGAGAAATCGTGAAAATAAGAAGGTAAAGATGAACCAAATACAAAAGTTGCAGTGAAAGAGGAAATGAACAGTAGGAATGACAACACCACCACCACCACCACCACCAGACAGATAATGAGGAGAAAAATAGAACATGGAGGATTCATCCAAGGAAGAGGTTGTTTTAAGCCACATGTCCAGGAAAAGGATGAGTGATTGATAAAAACTCACAACCCTTAAGATTAGCTTCTGAGTCAAACTATCACTGAAGGTTCTTATTACTGCCTCATAAATGGCCATATTCATTTCACAGCTCTCAAAGGGCTCAGAACACATTCTTCAAGCATCTTAGAGCTACAGTCTGAGGGCTAACCATGACCAGCTTTTATTCACAAAGCTTCTATACTTACCATCTGCACAGCACTACTCTCAACTTTGCTAAAGCCAAATGAGCAAAAAAGCTCTATGATTAAGAAGAAAAAGTCATCTTAAACAGTTTTTATTGAGCTAAGAGCCCACAACTCCTTTTCCCTGTTAGATTTTTAGCACACGTTTAAAAGTCAGCAAGGAAAAGGCAAATGAAGATTTCTACAGAGAAAGGGGGAATAAACTGCTTAAAGAAAGAAGCTCGCATTAGGATCTAGAGAACCTCATTTTGCGAATTCAAAATATTAAGCGATTTAAATATTATGCCAAGTCATTTCTGGGAAAAGAAAACCAACTCTATTTTTTATCCATGTTCACTATAAGTTCTCTGTGCCCACCAAGATAGACATAGTGAGAATCCATGGGTTGCATGAAGCTAATTCAGTGCTCCCTTGAGATCTGAATCTTTCCACAGACTTCTGCTGATGCTGTCATGAAATCTGTCACTTTCTCTCTTTTAAAATAGTGACACTAGGACCCCTTATTGATAATAATGATGATTCTTATATTTATTTGCCTTAACCAAAGGAGCAAAATGGCTTTATGATTGAGAAGAAAGCATAATGTTAAAGGGTATGCATAGCGCTACTCAATAATGGCTTTAGATGTTTTATGCAAATGATAAGCTTGTGCCAAGCCCATGACAGAGTGCTTATGGGACTGTTTCCTTCTCGTGACGGGAGGAGACAGGATCTATCGCTGTTGCTTTCTGGAATGTGACTGATTTAGATGATTTACAAACTTTGCTCCACAGAAATGCCTCTCTCTCTGTGGGTGAGGCTCTTCCTCTCTCCCCAGTAATAGAAGGGACAAAACAAAAACAACAAAGCAGCCAGGCACGGTGGCTCACGCCTGTAATCCCAGCACTTTGGGAGGACAAGGCGGGTGGATCACCAGGTCAGGAGTTCCAGACCAGCCTGGGCAACATGGTGAAACCCCGTCTCTACTAGAAATACAGAAATCAGCCGGGTGTGGTGGCGGGCACCTGTAATCCCAGCTACTCGGGAGGCTGAGGCAGGAGAATTGCTTGAACCCAGGAGGCAGAGGTTGCAGTGAGCCGAGAATGCACCACTGCATTCCAGCCTGGGTGACAGAGACAGACTCTGTCTCAAAAAAAACAAAAACAACAACAAAACAGCCTGGTAGGGAGCATTGCTGAAAGAAGGGAGAGAAGAATGGGGTTCCTACAGAGGTAGAAGTAAAAACAAGCCTTTGGGTTTCTGCAACTCCTCTCCCTCAGCTTGAGCACACAGAACTCCAGCGCCCACCCCAATGCCCCTCTCACTGACCCCAGCCTGGCCCCTCCACTGCAGCAGGGCCAGTGCCCTCAGGGTCCCCTGAATGCAGCATAGGCCTTGTCATCTTTGCTTTGCTTTCCTGGATGCTGCCCAAGCCCCGTCTCCTCAGCACAGCATTTCCTGACCTTCCAAAGCACCATTCTCTCTTCTTTCCCTGAATTCCTTCTGCATCAAATCTGACCTGAGTGCTTGGCTCTAAGTCTCATTGCCTTTTCTTCAACTCTAGTTCAGGGACATATGTTTTGCTGTCCCACTGAGATAGCAAGCTAGAAAGACCAGGAGGCATCTCATACTTTTGTTTTCCTCATGGCCTTAGCATAAGCCTCACTCAGGGATTCCTTGCTGAGTTGAATTGATTCAAACTGAACCATGAAGAGTAAAAGTACAGAAAATCAAACCCCTTCCGAGACAAAGATCTGACCTCTTCTGCTTTCCTGAGCATACAAAGAGGGTGAGAGGCTTTCCCACCAAAGTCCCCTCTGCTCAGATTTGGGGTCAAACTGTAGCACATGAGAAAGTGAGAAGTGGCTGAGAGAATGAGTAGGTCCGTATTGTTTTCCTCCTACCAAATAGGGACATTTTTTTAGGTTAGTTTTTGTTGTTGTTGTTGCTGTTGTTTACAGAATCTCACTTACTCTGCCACCCAGACTGGAGTGCAGTGGCACGATCTTGGCTTACTGCAACTCCTGTCTCCCAGGTTCAAGTGATTCTCCTGCCTCAGCCTCCCAAGTAGCTGGGATTACAGCCGCCCACTACCACGCCTGGCTAAATTTTGTATTTTTAGTAGAGACAGGGTTTTGCCATGTTGCCCAGGCTGGTCTTGAACTCCTGACCTCAAGTGATCCACCCACCTTGGGCTCCCAAAGTGCTGAGATTACAGGTGTGAACCACCGCACCTGGCCAGGACTTTCTTCTTTCTTTGTTACCTCTTGATTTTTAAAATGGCCTGTTAGCCGGGCATGGCAGCAAGGGCCTATGGGCCCAGCTCTGCAGGAAGCAGAAGTGGAAAGATTCCATGATCCCAGGGCTTGGAGTTCAGCCTGGGCTGCACAGTAAGGCCCCATCTGTTTAAAACATATTGCCTATAATTTTGGAGGAAAACACAAGAATGTGAGGTTTATTAAAGCCAATTTCTGAGCCTTAGACATCTTGTTCTTGTCTATTCATTAATTATGAATTTACTAAAAATATATTGTTACTGAAATGGCAAAAGTTCCCTTGTCCCCCTCACAGGGCACATGATGGGGGTGTGGCTCACTTCTTCGGTGCCCTGCTGCTCAAACCTCTACGGGGAGCATACAGACTGGCAGTGGGGGCAGTGTCTAGGGCTGAATGTTTACAACTGAAGCCCCAGTGGGCATGTATTACAGGGTGCTCTTTTAGTTTTGCCATCATAGGTGGCTTGTGATAGCTCAGTTAGACGCCCCCTGCCTTATCACAAGAACAGAGGGCTTTCTGTATCCCGGGGTTCTTGCCTTGGTGTATCGGAAGAATCATATCACACGTGGGCTTGGAGAATGAGGGCAAGGTTTTATTGAGTGGAAGTAGCTCTCAGCAGATGGGGGAGCCAGAAGGGAGATGGTTTTCCCCTGGAGTCGGGCTGCTTGGCCACCCAGGCTCTCCTCCAGCTGCCCTGGCCAAACTCCATGTCGTTCCGCCAGTCAGGTGTGCGGTGCCTGTCGGTGTGTTCCTTTCGATGTCCAGCCGCCCACGTGTGCCTCTGCTGAAATGTTCCTCTCCACGTCCAGCCTCCTGTGTGTCTGCTTGTTAGGGTCTCGGGGACTTTATAGGCACAGGATGGGGCGTGGCAGGCCAGGGTGGTCTTGGGAAATGCAACATTTGGGCAGGAAAACAAAAATGCCTGTCCTCACCTAGGTCCATGGGCACAGGCCCCGGTCTTGCCCGCTTCCATATCATTTAAAGGGACCACGCCCTTCCCTTCCCACCACTTCCCTTCCCCATTCCGCATCATTACTGCGTGGCTGCATTGTGCATTGTGATAGCTGCTGGGTGTCCACTGATAAACAAAAGACACCTGGTTGTTATCTTCATGGAGCCTGTATTTAAAGAAGTTAACACATATATATAAAACAAAATACAAGTGGGTAGATTGTATAATGCGTGAGTTATATATCAATATGACCATTACAAAAATAAAGAGAGACTACAGAGAGCAGCCTTTTTAAGTAGCGTGGTCAGGGACACCTGTTTTCACTCTGTGTTCTAACTAAGCGTGCATGCACAACAATTATCACCTGCATATCCTCACATGCTACCCTGCATGCAGTAAGTGCTTTTTAACACATCTGAATGCTGAGGCAGGGCTGGACTTTCTTACCTGAAGATTCAGGAGAACACAAAGAGACACGAAGCATTCAGCCGCCACCTCCCATCACAGATGTTCCAGTGGCATGTTAACTTGTAACTGGATTGGCTTCTCCAGAGCCCATCCCTTTCCCCCTTTTTGGGGGTAACTTTAATCTCCAAGTGCTTCATTTTCCACTTTGGTGAATCACCCAGCCAGAGGATGGAGAATGTAAGTCATTACTTTCTTCATCTTTGCAGATAATTTGATACCGTCCTTTTGAATGCTTCTTCTGTATTTAAATCTTGGCAAGGGCCTGCTACATTGTTTGCAATTCTTCTATTCTCATTGCCAGCTTTTTCTGGAAAAATCAAAAAGAATACGATGCAGGACACATTAAGCCACAACCACTTGGCTCCCTGGTGATGTAGGGTTTTTCCCATTCTCCTGCCGCCCTCATTGGCTCCCAACTCTCGCTCTTTGCTTCTGAGGACGCTTCCTGGAGACTGTCCCCGGGCACATAGTCTCTTGCTGAGGCTGCTTGAGAACATGCTAATCCCTTTCCTCTTTCACACCCCCAAAATTAAACATTCCACAAAAACTCTTCTTCAAGGTGAGACTGACTGGCTTAATCTCTGACAGGTTTTCTACTTGTGTTGACGTGAGTGACAGAGAAAAATTAGGTGTTCTCCAACAGGCTCTCTAAGAACACAAAGAAAGGAAGCCCCTTAATCTAAACCAGCCCAGAATTCCAATGGTCCTGCACTCCACAGATTGTTAGAGCTAGCTCCTCTAGTAACAAGGGGGAGTTGTTGAACTTCCAAAAGATAAATTAAGTTACCATTCGCTGCCCAGTGCAGCAGTTAGGGGAGTTTTCCCAACTGATCCAAGCCAATCCTCATGAAAAATGAGAGTTATTTACCAACATTCAACAGTAACTACATTAAAATATAAGCCTTGGCCCTTGAGCCACAGTAAAATTGTTTCCTTGACATTTGGGTTTGAATGTTTTCAACATATTTAAAAAGACTCTACAGTAAAATATTGACACTGTATTTGTCAGCTTCATGTCAGTCCCTGAAATATTTCCTCTGAATAAACAGTTTGTCACAGATTTATTTGTAGGTGGCACTAGATTTTTATTCTCTAGTGCATCCATTGAACATCAGGAAACATTTCCCAAATATAAGAGACTAATACGTTGTGAAAACAGAGAACTAAATGGGGAGTTTAGACTATCCCTAAATCAAATGCCAAACATGTAATTGAATAGCATATTTGATTCAATTACTGCAAAAGGGTTGCATCAACAATTTAGCAATTCAGTCATGGGTTTGGTAATAAACTTGAAAATGTTCAGTTTTTTTATACTGCCCAGGCATAACCAAAAGATATGTCTTTTCAGTATAGATTTATGAAGACCCAGCAGTTATGATATTAATATAAGCACAGTAGGGAGCCATATCAGGGAGTTAAGTACACAAGTGGATTTTCTTTTTCTTACCAGTTTTGGAATTTGACATAATAATCAGGTTAGGTGATTTGAACAGTTACAAGTTTGTCTCCTTGACTGTTCTTTCCAGTCCTAACCCCAGGAACATGGTGCTGCTGTAGGTAGTGACTTGACCAAAGGCTACGTGTTTTGTTGCCTAAAGGTATGCCTTATATTTTTTGAAAACCAAGTATGTAGCGGTGATCATTGAGCCAGTACAGTCTTGGTTATTGCTTTCAGTCTCAGGTCAACAGAATCTTTATCCTTGCCTCACCTACAATTCAGAGCAAGCAAAGAAAAGACTGAACTGCAGGTGCCAAAATATGAATGGAGAGCATAGCAATGGCAGTCGTTGCTCTCTGGGATTTAGGTCCTATTTTCTCTAAATAGAACTTGGGTCATATTTTTTCTCTGTTAAAATATTGGATTGTGTGAGTCGGGTGCTGTGGCTCACGCCTGTAATCCCAGCACTTTGGGAGGCTGAGGTGGGTGGATCCTGAGGTCAGGAGTTTGAGACCAGCCTGACCAACATGGTGAAACCCCGTCTCTGCTAAAAATACAAAAACATTAGCTGGGTGTGGTGGCACATGTTTTTAATCCCAGCTACTCAGGAGGCTGAGGCAGGAGAATTGCTTGAATCTGGGAGGTGGAGTTTGCAGTGAGCCGATATCGTGCCTCTGCACTCCACCCTGGGTGACAGAGTGAGACTCCGTCTTAAAAAAAAAAAAAAAAAAATATATATATATATATATGATTGTGTCGTGGGTTGAATTGTATTCCCTCAAAAGCTATGTTGAAGACTGAACCCCTGGTACCTGTGAATGTGACCTCATTTGAAATAGGGACTCTGCAGATGTAATCTCATTAAGGTGAGGACATACTGGATTGGGATGGGCCTTAATCCAATGACTAGTGCTCTTATAATGAGAGGAAAATGCAGATGCACAGACATAAAAGAAAGAAGCCCACATGAAGGCAGAAGCAGACACTGGAGTGATCATCTACAAGCCAAGGAATGCCAAGGATTGTCTAAAAACATGAGAAGCAAAAAGAGGCAAGGAAGGATCCTGGAGCCTTCAGAGAGAACATGGCCCTGCCCATACCTTGAGTGTAGACTTCTAGCCACCAGAACTGTAAGAGTATACTTCTGTTGTTATAAGTTACCCAGTTTATGATACTTTGTTCTGGCAGCCCTTGGAAACTAATACATTGTGAT
Source organism: Nomascus leucogenys (assembly GCF_006542625.1). Classification (NCBI taxonomy): domain Eukaryota; kingdom Metazoa; phylum Chordata; class Mammalia; order Primates; family Hylobatidae; genus Nomascus; species Nomascus leucogenys. The sequence continues at coordinate 74,676,609 of NC_044387.1, read as the reverse complement.
TTTCATTTTTTCTTCCATTTCAATTACTTACTGTCTAAATTTCCCACTTTTTACTTCTACAGTGTCTGTCCATCAAGATTTGAAGGTTATATGTTTATTTCAAAATGTATTTTGGGGCCAGGTGCAGTGGCTCATGCCTGTAATCCCAGGACTTTGGGAGGCCGCGGCAGGCAGATTACCTGAGGTCGGGAGTTCGAGCCCAGCCTGACCAACATGGAGAAAACCCATCTCTACTAAAAATACAAAATTAGCTGGACGTGGTGGCACATGCCTGTAATCCCAGCTACTTGGGAGGCTAAGGCAGCAGAATCGCTTTAACCGGGAAGGCGGAGGCTGTGGTGAGCTGAGATGGCGCCATTGCACTCCAGCCTAGGCAACAAGAGCAAAACTCCGTCTCAAAGAAAAAAAAATGTATTTGGGAAATGGCAGGATTAGTTGATGACTTTGCAGTGGAATGTTTGCACACCAAGGGAAAAGAAAAGAAATGCTTATTTATGTGTTGTAATGCACTGCTCTTGCCAAAATAAAATGAATCTCCATGCATGATATGACAGTTAAATAGGGAGTAAGTCTGCAGCAGGAAACCTGCAGCAAATGAGCTCTGTATCAACGTCACTCCCATAGGCAAGTGGACACAGTTCTAATGTGCAGAAGAAGTCTCTGGGCTCCACCAGTGGGTTTCTCCATGACTTGCTTCTAGTGGGCTGCCCTGCACATAGTTAAGTGTCGATGGGTTGACAAACAGAGAGCACTGGATTTGAATCCTCTTCATAAAATGATCCTATCTCTTAGGGTGACCGATATAATTAAACAATATTACATAATGCCTGCTATATACTGGGAGCTCGACAAAGAGAAACTGCTATTATTATTATTAACTGCTAAGATACCTAACATTGTCTTATTGTAAATCACTTTGAATCCCTTGTGAAAGGAAGCAAACTAGAAAAACATTAGTATATTTCAGGAAGTGAAATTTACTAGCTATTTTTCAAGAACACTTGAAAATCTCTTGATACCCAAAATACTCCCTCACATTCCTGTTCCCTGGGCTACAAATCAGCCCCCGCTCCAACAAATGATTACAGCTGATGTTCACCCTGACTTACACTGATTACAATATTAGCAACTGACCTGTTGACAATGATCTAGACTGTGATTCTTGTTTCTGCTTAACAAAAATAAGAGACTAATATGTTGTGAAAACATCAGAAAATCTTTTATTGCAGGGCCTAAGGCCAAACTAATATTACATTTTAGCTGTGCACATTCTCTTTGATCAATAGATTAACCCCCGAATTAAGTGATTCCTATAGGTGCTAAATTTTAAGTAAGATAATGTAATTTTGTGAAACAGCTGTTTGAATTATGGCACAAATACTGTTTAAGTGTGACTGGTTTTAGAGGCAACGTCTGCAAGAATGGGTCATGTGTCCATGTGTGACATTGCCTGGTGAATGCCTGTTCGCCTTTGCCAAAACAGCACCCAGCTAGCACTGTAGATAAACACCCCTCACGTCCTCTCTGGAGAGTGTACAGCTTCTGTGGTTGCTATTGCAACCCCCTGCCATGATTTCTGTGCCTCCCCTGTCCGGGCAAGTTAGACCCAATACTTCTCAAAAGCCCACAGACCACCAGAGGGTGCCCATCGCCTCCTCTCTGCCATCTGTGTTCGACACCCTGCCTGGAGCTAGGGTGTCCCTCCCCTTTCCCTCCCCTGAGCTAGGGGCCTTCTTCCTCGCTGCTGGGACTGAGAATGACCAAACCTGTCAAGGATGCTTCCTTTTGTTTTACTTATTTTTATTTTGGGAACATTTGACAAACAGTGAAAACAGACTGAGGATAATAGAATTGCAACAAAATTAAATACCTATGATTTGAGGAAATGAATCTGCACTCTGTCTATAATTGCTAAGCAGACAGAGACAAGAATAGCCAGTATGGTCATGTAGAACACAAGTATGGAATAATATTGACTTTCCCAAGTGTTTGGTGATATCAAGTTTAACCAAGTTTAAGCTTATGAATGTTTTTTGTCACTTTTTTACTTTGAAATGATGTCAAACATACAGAGAGATTACAAAAATGGTACAAGGTCTACCCAATATACCCTTTACTCCGGGAGTTATCAGTTGTTTATTTTATCCTATTTCGTCCTATTTCCACTGTCATTTTCTATCTCTCCACATATAAATATATATATGTATCTCTCCATATATAAACATACATAGTGATGTGCGTGTATACATAACTCTATGTGCGTGTATACGCAGCTCTATTGTATGTTTACATATGTATATATGTGCATGTATACATATCTCTATGTATGTTTATATATGTATATAGACATATGTGTGTATATATTATTTTTTGAACCATTTGAGAGTAACTTGAAATTATTATGTGCCTTTACCCCTTAATACTTTTGTGTGTATATCTTAGAAACCAAGGACATTTCCTTATATAACTGCAACATAATTTTAAAAATCAGGATATTTAATTTTGTTGCAAATCTATTATCAAATCTACAGTCCATTTTCAATGTTTGTCAAAAGTCCCCAAAATATACTGTAGAGCCAATTGTTTTCCAGTCCAAGATTCCATCCAGGAAGACACATTGCATTTGGTGGTCATGCCTCCTTAGTCTCCTTCAATCAGAAACATTTCCTTAGCCTTTGCTTTTGTTGACTTTTTCAATCTAGAAGATTACAGGCCAGTTACTTTATAGATGTTCCTCAATTTGAACTTGATGGCTGTTTCTTCATGATTAGATTCAGATTATGCATTTTTTTTGGCAGAAACGTCACAGAGTGATACCATGCCCTTCATATCAGGAGGCACATGCTACCAGTTTGTTTCATTTTGAGTGATAATTGACTTTTATCACTTGGATAAGGTGATATTTACCAGATTTCTCCACTGTAATTATTTTTCCCTGTGTAATTAATAAGTAATTTGAAAGGAGACACTGAGGTCACGAATGCATCTTGTTCCTCATCAAACTTTCACTCACTTGTTTTAGCAACCATTGTTGATTTTCTAAGTCCATCATTCCTTCTATAGTTACGGCATGTTATTCTATTTTATTATTTTTATTATTACTGATTCTATAGTTGTTACTAGCATTTTATTTTCATTTATGTATATCTGTATTTTGGTGATTTACATGCTTATTGTGATTTTCCTTTTTTTTTTGTCCTAACAATTGTAATTTATAAGGTAATCCAGGGATCATTTATATTGTTTTTGTTTTTCTAAGACCATTTTTTTGAGGTTTGATTGACATAAAACAAGCTGTACATATTTAATGTACACAACTTAATGAGTTAGGAGTTAAGTATACACTGATGTGACCATCACCACAATCAAGGCCATAAACTTACCCACCACCTCTAAAAGTTCCTTCTGCCCCTTTATTTTGTTTAAGGTTTTTTTCTTTCATGGTAAGAGCACTGACCATAGGATCTACTCCCTGAGCAAATTTTTAAGTATACAATACAACACAGCATTGTTAACTATAGGCTTTATAACTATAGATCTAGTAGATCTCTAAAATCTATTCCATTTATTTTTTACTTTTGCCAACAAGAATCCATAGATTTATATTTTATGTAATGTGTTATGATCCATTATGATAATTTATTATTATGCTTAAATTGAACCACATTGGCCAGTAGGAACCTCTTTAAGCTGATTTATATGTCCTTTCCATAGGTCTTCACTAACTTTTGAGCACTTCCTTACTTTCTAGCAGAAAAAAAGGTTTGTGAGTATTTTTAACAAAATAATTACATGTTTGCATTAGCTATAGCCACAAAAAATACCATTGGGGTCAGCCTCCCAGTTGCATGCCCCAGCCCTAGAAAGCTTGTGGATGTGAGGGGAGGGGCTACACCAGGTAGGGAGGCTCACTCTGGCATCTCGTGTCCTACAAATGATATGCATTCGATACACAGAAGCCTCTGCATGGGCTTAGTGATTTGGAGACCCTGAGTAAAAGGAAAATGTACCCATTCCATTTATTCCTTCTTCAGGTATCTTTGAATGTCCTTTGTCATACTGTTGTAACAATTTCTCTACTCCTGGCATTCAGGATTGATGTGGAAGAGAAATCAGATTCAAAAAGAATCAAGGATCCTAGACACATGTTGTCCATGCCTGGGCCACCAGTGTGCACACACTATGTTTACATCAGGCATCTCTGCACCAGGAGACAAGCCCAAGAGGCAGCAGCCAGGCACCCGAGGCAGCAACACAGTACAGGGGTGGGTTTCAGAGTAGATTGCACGTGTGGCCTCAGATACTTCTCAGTCAGCCCACAAGTGTAATGGGATGAAGAAGACCCAAACCCCAAAGAAAATGTGGAGGAAAGTGTGCATTTCAAGCTTAAAACCTAAATTCCCATTCCACCATCACAAACAGCTAAAGTGGCTAAATTAATTATTCTCCTCATAAGAAAGAATGTTAAAAGATTTATTTTAACCTCTAATTCCTCCTCAGACCTTAAGAGAAGATTTATGGTGTGAGTGGAGGATTTAATTGTATTACTTTATTTGTCTTAAGATCTCATTTTCCTAACAGATTACATGATTATAGTGTATTCATCATGATGCAGATGAATTACACGTTCTCTTGTTTGGAGGCAACAACACACCAGAGTGCTCAATTCTGGAAAGCTGACTTCTCCGTAATGCTTATTGAAAAGAAAAGGGAGTAGTCAGTTAGTCACAGATTCAGCTAGAAAATCATATTCTGTGAAACTGTAAACAAACTGCCTCAGGGACTTTTCATAGAAGGTCTTAAATCTGTGTTTGCCAGATATGGACCTTACCCCTGAAAGTGGGAAAACATAATACCCCAAATCTACACACATGATGACAGACTTGGAAGAGAAATAAATTATACCCATAATAGCCTTGATTTAATCTTTAGGGCATGGTTAGGCTGAGCAAATGAAATAAGGCCAAAACATTTCCTCACCTAACTCATAAGAAAGTGAGCCTTTTTATTTTTGCAACAGACATTCAGGTTATGGTTCGGTTAGGCACCATTACCCTCACCTCTCCACTTACAGAGGAATTTTCCCTTCACTAAAATCCAGAGAAGAAGAGTGGAGGGTGTGGGACAGGGAGACCACAAGAAAGACATAGTCCAAACTCACCACACTCTACCTTCTGCTATTTGGAAATATGGTGACTTTAAAAGCAATTTAGAAATAAATGTGTTAGCATGTGGAAAGTTAGTCTTAACAGAATATAAGGGGTCTTTGGCACACAAGAGGTGTCTGATAAAGTGTGTTCCAGACCAAAGCTCCAAATTAAGTATTTGAGAATGTCATCCAAGAGAAAAAAAAAAAAAAAAGCCGAATAGTTGGCAAAAACACAGCTGAATCGTGAAACTGTACACCAGGCTGCCAAGTCTCAAAGAATACTCTTAGGTACAATTTACTAAACCAACTAAATAAGAGGCAGCCATAAATTACAGATGAATGCAGATGTTGGTGGACTCTAGAGTCACCTCTAAGCCTATTAAAACTTTAAACACTCTGGTGCCTGATAGCCTGAAAGGCTGAAAATAGTGCTGTGGTGAACTGCTTATAGGAGACATGTATGTGTGTGTGTGTGTGTGTGTGTGTGTGTAGCATGTGTGTGTGTCTGTGAGGAGAGAGAGAAAAGGAGACAGAGGTCTGCTGCTACTGGGTGCCCACTCCTGCCCTGCTGGTCCTGAGAATGTACCTCAGAAAATACAATAAAATGTCTGCGAAAATCACCACATCGGGCCAGTGGAAAATGTAAACTGCTCCAAGACGAAAACTTCCAACAGAGCTATTGAAGTCACGAAACTTTCACGGATTTTTAGAAATAAAATGCCTGCATCAAGGGCTTATGTGAAACATAATTCCATTAAGCTAATGTATGAAAGCAAGCAAGGATGAACTTTAGCTTAGGAAACCAGCTTCTACACTTCCACCCCAGAGATGAGGCTGTACCACAGGGCTGAGAGGGAGATGCTGTCTTCGGAGCTGGAGGACCCTCCCTCAGCTTGGGTCTCCTCAGACGGCTCCATGTCCTGGAGCAGTGCCGTTTCCCTAGGAATAGAAGATTGATTTCCTAGGAATAGAAGAACATGGTTTTGACCCATGTTTGCACTGTGCTGTACAATGTACAGAGAGCAAGCACATATGTGTAGATCCAACTCATCTAAAATTTTGAGCATCTTTTGTTCCAAAATATGTCTTTTGGGATTCCAAGATGTAATCCTAAAATTCTGACTAAAATTTTGTCCAGTGGTAAAATTATGGGATTTTACTCACTTGTCTTGAGACAATAATCAGATTGAAAGGAAGAAATCGAGGAGTTGACAATCTGGAATATTAACTACCTTTACAATAAGCACCATTTATGTGTCATCCAATTATTTTTTTCTTTTTTATCTTAAAAAAGAAATTCTTTAAGATAAAAAATTGGGGCATTGCTCAAATTCCTTATATAGAATGAAAAAAAAACCAACAAGCTAAATGCACAGAAGAATTGATGGACCCAATAATCAAATGTTGCAATTTATCACTTTTGATGTATTAAAGGATGTACTGAATGTTACTATTATAGAAATCTGAATATAATGAAATCTAATTTCAGCTGATAAGCCCACTTGTTAATCCAGCTCCCTGGAGAAAGCAGATGCCAAGGTGGGATTCACATGAGAGGATTTCATCAGGGGAGACACCTGGGAGAACCATTTAGCTGGATAGAGTTCCAACCACAGTGCAGGAGAGAGAGACAGGAGATTGGGCAGTAGCACCCTACACTACAATAGATAATGCTGGGATAAGTAGATAGCCATATGCAAAAGAATGAGGTTAGACCCCTTCCTCACACCATACGCAAAAATTAACTCTAACTGAACCATAGGCTTACATATAACAGATAAAATTATTAAAATCTTAGAAGAATACACAGGAGTCAATCTCATCAGACACTTTTCTAAACTTCCTTTTAAAAGTCTAGGCTAGGCCTCACCATGGTACATTAGCCAGATGGGCAGATTCCATCTTCTCAAAACTGACAACTGAAAACATAAAATAACCCAGCAAAAATGATATGTGAGGCAGACCAATGAACAAATAAGTCTGAACATAAGTATGTATTTAATCTTGTGGTTAAGAGCACAGACTCAGGAGTCACACAGAATCCCAACTGCACTACATATTGGTACTGATAATGCCCTTGGACAAGTTACCTAACATCTCTCATCTCTGTGCCAAGCTATCACATCTGTAAAGTGGGATAATCATAAAAGTACCCACCTGTATTAGTCAGGGTTCTCCAGAGAATCAGAAACAATAGGGTGTGTGTGTGTGTGTGTGTGTCTGTCTGTCTGTAAAGGGATTTAAGGAATTGGCTCATGTGATTACAGAGGTTGGCAAGTACAAAATCTGCAGGGTGGACTGGAAGACTGGAGCCCGGGGAAGAACTGATGCTGTGGTTCGAGTCCAAAGGCCACCTCCTGGCAGAATTTCCTTTTGCCTGAGGGAAGTCAGTCTTGTGTTCTATTCAGGGTTTCAATTGATTGGATGCGGCCCACCTGCATTATGAAGGGCAATCCGCTTTGTTCAGTCTACCCAGGTAAATGTTAATCTCAACCAAAAACACCCTCACAGAAACATTCAGTAAAATGTTCGACCATGTATCTGGGCACCGTGGCCAAGTTAATTGGACACAAACAATTAACCATCACATCACTTAAAAGGACTATTGCCAAGATTAAATCAGTTGACATATAAAATGCTTAGGACTGTGACTGGCACATAATTGGTGCTACATAAGTGTTAGCCATTGAGACAATTATTGTCATTTTTATTATGCAAGAGGCAATGGAGTGGCAAAGGGGCCATGTTGCTTACCTTCCAGAAGCAAGACCAATTCTTTAACAAAGCAGTTGGGAAGGGCCTCATTTAAAAAAGGGAATTTCTGTATATTGTGGGAATGAAGAAAGAATGACTAGAACACCAAGACACTAGGGTGTGGCTTTGGGGGGAAATGTGACTAGAAGCAGAGGGCATTCTGCAGCACTAGTAAGAAAAGGGTTAGACTTTGGAGCAAAAGATGAGACCCCGAGCCTTCTTTTGCAGAGCCACTGGAAAGCCCTCTGAGGCATGGGGATCAGGTTGAATGCACTGAGCAAACACAGGGTGTGAAATAACTTTGGCAGTAGAGTTGAAGGAAGGGCTGAGTAAGAGGTGGAGGCTTTCAAGGAGAGGAGATTGTAGCACTCCACATACTGAGTGAAGAAAGGCCATTTTATCCACTGCCCCCAAGAACTACAGAAATGAAAAGTAAGGTCTATAATACAGTGGAAAATATGATAGGGTTTCTTGCTTAGGACTTTGAAAATTGCCTATAGGTAGATTCCTATAAAGGGGATGACTGGCCTAATGGGAGAGTGGCAGAAAATTAAGCAACTTCTTTCTACAAGTGGCATTTTCAGTTTTCCCTTGCTGTGCAGCTTATCTCTCACTTTAAATAAACCTACTCCTATGAATTTATACCATTAATGAAACAGGACACTAATTTATGCTGCTCAGTCAAAAGGCTCAAACATAACACTGCATGTCAGACAATGACAAATTATGTTATTGCAGCTTAACTTCAGCAGACATTCATAATCCAAAAGAAAAAGAGAGGACAAAAATTAAGTTATGAGATCAGGGCACCAGTAAATCCTCACACGTGGGAGGTTAAGAGGGGAGTCATTCAGAACCAAGAATTAAGAATGGGTTGCAAAACCACTTGTAGTTCAAGACCAAGTAAAGTCCCTCCATGAATATCATTTCCATCCCTTGTTTGCCTGCCATCTTTTGATTCAACGGAACACTTCTTCCCCTAAATGGTATATTTTTGTGGCTATAGCTAACACAACATGTAATTATGCCCTAAAACAAGACAGTGGCACAAATGGGCCAGCCAACTGAATTAAGCCAGATCATCCTGCCAGCCATCTCCAGATTCCTCACCTGCTCTTGTGCTTGATGTGTTTTTATCATTGTTTTTGTTTGTTTGTTTGGTTTGGTTTTTTTGGGATGGAGTCTTGTTCTGTCGCCCAGGCTGGAGTGCAGTGGCCCAATCTCGGCTCACTGCAAGCTCCGCCTCCCAGGTTCACGCCATTCTCCTGCCTCAGCCTCCCCAGCAGCTGGGACTACTGGCGCCCGCCACCATGCCCAGCTAATTTTTTGTATTTTTAGTAGAGACAGGGTTTCACCTTATTAGCCAGGATGGTCTCGATCTCCTGACCTCGTGATCCGCCCTCCTCGGCCTCCCAAAGTGCTGGGATTACAGGCGTGAGCCACCGCGCCTGGCCGTATTATCATTGTTTAGGCATCCCAAGTGTTTCTCAGGACAGCAGGAATAGGAAGCACTGCCCAAAGGGAAGACAAATATGCAGGAACAAAAATGGAAACTTTATGCTCCATCAGCTCCTCCCATGTAGAGACCGTTCCCACACCAAAAACCGTGAGGGATCCTGCTTGACTTTTCCCTGGGACAGGGTGGTCCCCTGCAGCCCCCTAGCTTCCACGTTGTGTTGGCGACAATGCCATCATCCTGGAGAGGAGTGGGGTCTGTGGAAGGAAAGGAGCGGCACTCCTAGGCCCACCGTCCCGTTTCTTTTGAACTGTTCTGACGCCCAGCTCCAGCGCAATATGTGAGAGAAAGCTTCTTGGGAACTTGGGAACGTTCCTCTTAGGGAGAAATTTAAGAGAATCCCTGACTTCTGCATTTCATTTCGGATGACAAGTTGGCTTTTCAGATCAGTCAGGGAAGGCAGGGAGGTGGGGAAGCCGTGGGAGGGAGAGGAAGCTCCGCTCTTGGAGCTAAGGCCCAGGAACTGCAGCCAGGTTATAAACATTTCCATGGCTCATCACGGCAAAAGCAGAGGATGTGACCGCAGGGCCATGAGGATTGGACATATCCTGTCCCTCAACTTTATAGCTGTTTTATTTCTTTCCAGACTCAGAAAACTTGGACTGGGGTTGAGGGAGGGTGGAGAAATCAAGATCCCCATTTACAAGAGGAACTTAGAGCCCTGAGCAGGCTGTTCGGGGAGAGGTGCTGATTCCAGTCTTCAGTGACCACATAGCCATCCGGCCATGGGCTCCGCTCCTGCGAGGGAGTCCTCAAATGGAGGCCTTGCCTGGGCAGGGAGCCCCTGCCCTTCTCCACAGAGAAGAAACCAAATGGCCGCCTTTCAACCTCCCAGGGCTTACAGGGTCTTCACAAGCTCTGTTCCCAGCATTCAAAATCAGAGCTAAATTCCCAATGGTGATCTGGGAAGAGTGGGTGGGGGTCAATAGGAAAAAGGGGTTGGAAATTGACGGAGGTCTAGTTCCCTTGTCTTCAGATTTATGAACCAGCAGTACCGTGATTCCCAACAGGACCTGTCCTAACGTGGCGCTTTTTTCTCCTTCTGAAAGTTAGTATAGCTGAGCCAAGCTTTCTGTCTTCTTTCCGTGGAGAAAACAGAAAAAAGGGCCTGTGTCCTGCATTTGAAAAACATCTGGTGGGACTATCAGGAGAGAAAAAGCAAAGACTATAATTTAACTTACCTTTTGGGATAGTTTTTATTACATTTACTTTCTTGGATACACAGAAAAGTTTGGCATTTCCCCATTAGTTAATGGGTTCGGAATTTTATTAATCAATGTCTAAATGTTCATAAAATAATGCCACCTTTTAAAACTAGGGGCAAGGACTCCTTCCAAATGCTTCCAGTCATAAGGAATAATATTTAAATGCAGGTTGCATATGTGCCAAAACCAGTCTTCGGGGAGTGAGGCATAAGGCCTCAATTATCCCAGTCACCTCCAGAGCCAGAGATCAAGGGCAGAAATCCATGCCAGACCAAGGAATACACCTGAGGAATGGGCCTACCAGGCCCTTTCACAGCTCAAGTGATCTCCTCACTTTCCTCCTCCCAATCCCCACACAAAACTCACCCTATCCCAGGTCTCATGTGCCCTAAGCACTACCAGAGCAGTTGGGTATTAATCACACATCTCCAGGGAGCGTGTTGTTGCTCAAGTTGAATGTGGTTCTCCCTGGCAGTTGCATGCTGTGCTTTAAGTACCGGGAAAGCTGAAAATGTATCTTACATCCGCCTTTTTTTCCGAGTACTCACTCCTGCTATCAGTTGACGTGACTGCTTTTTTAGGTCAGCTTCCCCAGCTGGTTCATAACAGATTTATTCATAATAGTCCAAAACTGAAAACAACCCAAATCTTCATCAAGTAGTAGAATCGACAAGTAGAAGATAGGGTATTTGCAATGGAATAGTACCCCCAAAAAAAGGAATATTAAAAAAAAGCTACAACTCTACTCAACCACACAATATTGAACAAATGAAGGCTTCCCAAAATGTGTGATTACATTCATATGAAAGTTCAAGACCAGACAGAATAAATCTATGATGATAGAAGTCAAAATAGTAGAAACTCCTGATGGGGGATGGGTGGTGGTGTATGGGTGGCCAGGTGCCAGGGGATTGACAGGGAAGGGACCAGATTGCTTGAGGAGCTGGAAGCCCTTCCTTCAGGTTGTGATGGAGTGGAGGCTGAATGTTTCCACATTGAGAATGACAACTAGTGAAGGAAAGCTACACTTTAGGGCTCTGCAGAAGACTTGGGTCCTACCAATTGCTGTATAAGAAGGAAAGCTCCATGAGAAGAGCGACTTGTCCTTGCTCATATGAATCTCAGGATTTAGAATAGTGGCCTCACACAGGAAAATGTTTTTGAATGAGACAGATTTGGAATCCCTTTGCCTGGAGATCCCTGTGACCATGGGTCTCTCCTTGATTCTTCTGTCAGCGCCCTGTCATGCTCACTGAACACTCTCCCCACATATGAGGCCCTGCTGTGCCTGCAGGCCAGTGGCTACCTCCAGTCAACATGTCTAAATTGGCCCACCTCCTATTCCCACCCTCAGCAGTTCTTTCTCCTGGGCTTCCTCTTAATCTTCCACACCTTCAGCTTACCCAGACTTGACACTTGGCCATCTTTAACATCTCCCTCTCCCTTATATACCACAACTACTCTTAAACAAGAGCCCATCTGCTATCATCTCACTCCAGTTAAAATGACTATTATCAAAAAGACAAAAAAATAAACCAATGATGGTGAGGACATGGGGAAAGGAGAATTCTTATACACTGTTGGTGGAAATGTAAATTAATACAGTCATTACAGAAAACAGTATAGCGTTCCCTCAAAAAATTAAGAATATAAACTACTATAAGATCCAGTAATCTGCTACTGTGTATATAGCCAAAGGAAAAGAAGTCAAATATTTTGAAGAAATATCTGCACTACCATGTTTACCACAGCACTCTTCACAATAGCCAAGATATGGAATCAACTGAAGTATCCAGCAAAGGATGAATGGATAAAGAAAATCTCATATATATACACAATGGAATACTATTTAGCTGTAAAAAAGAACAAAATCTTGCTATTTGCAACAACATGGATAGAACTGGAGGACATTGTGTTAAGTAAAATAAGCCAAGCACAGAAAGACAAATGTCACATGTTCTCACTTATATATGGAGTCTAAATGAATGAATCACATGGACATAGCAAATAGAATGATAGTTATTAGAGGCTCAGAGGGTAGTGAGGAGGGGGAATGGGAACGAAAACACACTTAGATATTATAGAAGGAATATAATCTAGTGTTCAGTAGCATAATAGCGTGACTATAGTTAACAATAATTCACTGTATATTTTTAAATAGCTAGAAAAGAAGATTTGGAATGTTCTCACCAAAAGAAATAATAAATATTCGAAGTGATGGATATCCCAATTGTGCTGATTTGATCATTGCACATTGCATACATGTAACAAAACATCACACTATACCCCATAAATATATACAATTATTGTGTATCAAAAATAAAGCTTAAAGAGAAAAAATGTAGAAGGAAAAAAAGAAATGTAAAAAAATGTTTTTTTAAAAAAGAGCCCATCTGTTGTCATAATCTGTTTCTACTCACAACACCCTGACACCAAAATATGTAAGTTTTTTTCCACACCCACAACCAGTTCTCCAGCTTTCCAGACACCAACTGGGTATCCAATGATTAAATTCCATTCTGACACTAGGTACCTAGAGTTAATTCAGACCCCACAGATTACGGCCTCAGTCCCACAAGACTGTCCCATCTCAGACACCAATCACAAGTCCCAGCCACCCATACTTCTGATAAACCAGTCATAAAGTCAGAGGTTCCCACAATCCCTTCCTCAGTTTCAATGGTTTACTAGAATAGCTCACAGAACTCAGAAAACCAGTTTACTTCTCATTGCTTATGTATTACAAAAGCTAAAACTCAGGAAAAAACAAATGGAAGAGATGCATAGGGCCAGGGATGGGGGTGAGGACAGGGAGCTTCTGTGCCCTCTTCACATGTCAATGTGTTTGCTGACCAAGAAGCCCTTCAAATCCCATTGTTTGGGGATTTTATGGAGGTTTCATTACATAGGCATGACTGATTAAATCATTGGCCATTGGCGATTGACTCAATCTGTATCTCCTCTTCTTTCTTCAGAGGTTGAGGGGTGGAAGTGAGGTTGAAAGTTCCAACTCTTTTATCCTTCCTTGTTCTTCCTGGGAACCAGCCCCCAGCCAGAAGCTATCTAGAGTCCCCCAACCCCCAGCCATCTCACTAGCATCCACTCATGTGTGGTTGAAAGGGGCTTACGAATAAAAAAACACACTCCTCTCATCCCATCATTCAGGGAATTCCAAAGGTTTTAAGAGCTCTGTGTAAGGAACTAGAGCCAGGGCTGAAGACCAAGGATATATTTTTGTATAATATCACAATATCGGGCTATCTTCTGCACCATTCTCTCCTGGCAGTTCTCACCACTATTATTTAAGCTCAGGCCTTGATTATTTCAGCCTGAAATAAACATTCTTCAGGAACCTCTGACCCATCGTTCCTAGCACACAGTTGGAGTCATGGCGCTTTACCGTTCACACACTTTCAAAGGCTCCCACTGCCAACCAGGTGAGACACCATCCTCCTTAGCCTGGCACTGACAGTCTTCTAAAAATAGGCCTCAAAACACCTTTTATCTTTATCTCTTGTTACTCCCCTCCACATACCCTATACTTAAGTTAAAGGGAACCATGTGAATGCCCCAAACAAACATGTCAGTTTCTCACCCCATGTCTTTGCTCCTTGCCTTCCCTCCGGCAATGCCTTCCTCTCCCTTCTCTGCCTGCCCTCTGTAACACTACAGGTTCTAGTTGAAATCATGACCATCCTTCACAAAGACTCATCCCACATGTTGGTTCCCCCAGTGGGTGCTCCCTAAACACCTCAGTTCCTGCCCTCAATTGATTTTTTCTATTTGTGCTGTTCTTATGTCACTCACTGTATGCTGCTTTATGGTGACTTCAGTTCCCTTTTAACCTGTAAGCACATTTAGGGCAGAGTGCATGTCTTACTCCTCCTTGAACTCACATAGTATCTTGTCCTCAGATGTTCATTAAATGCATACCAATTAAAAGAATAAATGCACGAAGGAAAATAAAATCAAGCCTCAGCTAGCTGTTATATTGAATAAGACAATAAATTAATTCACACTTAGATGGAAATGACTGCTTAAATGATTATATACACAAAGATATTTTCATTGTAATTGCAGACAATCCATTAACCAAAGAATGACACTAAATTGTGGAACCTCACAAGGGTAGTGTTGGAGTTTCCTGGTGCCACCTAAAATCAGATCACCAACTATCCTGCTTTGGGTATGAACTGCCTTAAGGATTGGCTAGGCCTAGGTGTTTCATGGTCCCCAGGATGGTCAGGTCTCCCATGTGACCAGTGCAACCTTATAATGCCACTCAGTTCAAAGTCAAACAAGGCTGACTGTCACATCCACCCTGCCATCCACTACAATATGTTACTTTGGGAAACTGACTACCTACCTGAGGCTTGGTTTCTTCGTCTG
This sequence comes from Nomascus leucogenys, assembly GCF_006542625.1. NCBI lineage: Eukaryota > Metazoa > Chordata > Mammalia > Primates > Hylobatidae > Nomascus > Nomascus leucogenys. Next base: position 74,661,596 of record NC_044387.1, on the reverse strand, counting down.
TTAAGCAAGAATGATAGTCCTGCTTTTCCAAGTTCTCATGAGGAACAGTGATCCAGGCAGGCAAGTAGAAGCTGCCAATGCAGCCATGAGCATTCAAGTCTCTACTTGGGCCTCCAAGCACCACAGGTATGCTTGTGGTTCTGTCTGGCTCCACGTGGCTTTGGCAGGAGAAAGGGAGTCTGCCTCGCTGTCTTGCTGGACACTGCAGGAAGATGTTCTAAGCCTCCCCTCCAGTCTTTGTGGAAAGTTATCATAGGAGGCGACTGGCGGCAGGCTCCCTGATTCTTATGACTTTCTCCACCTCTGAGTTCACTGAGACCAAAGGAGCTTTTCCCAGTGAGGAGAGAAACATTCCAATCTATTGACATAAAAATGCCCATGGGAGAGTCCAGGGGAAACCATCAGACAGGAAGAAGATGGAAGAGATTGCGTGGCAGAGGCTTCAGGAGAACATAAGGTCTCAGGGTCAAGCATGCAAAGTGAGAGAGAGATGGAGCGCATGCTCCTGCCAATTCCTTCTGCTGAACATGTACCCTTAGCACAAAGAGCAAATACACACACACACTTTAAAAATACAAAAAACGAATGAGAAGTTTTCCCTTGGAAAAAAATAGCCTCTGGCAGAAAACCACGAAGGTAATTGCTACAGACTGGGCCCATCTCGGCCCATCTATGCTAAAACGCGGCCTCCCCATACATGAAAGCTACTGCTCGCTGGTCAGGCCAGAACCCCAGGCCAGGCCTTCCACTCTCTCTGGCTCTCCTCAGGGAGGATTCAATCTTATTGCCAACTGGCAGTGAATCCGGACAAACTGGCAGGGTCCCACCTTGCTTTAAGTGAATGCATGTGCACCTCTCAAGCTCACAGAGGATACTCATTAGCCTGCTCCACTGCCCCTTTGAGGGAGGTTAAAGTGGCCTGTCTACCAACACCGACAGAGCCCACCTCTCGAAACCAGTCACACCCCCCTGCCTTGAGGAGCAGAAAGGAGGCCTTTGCTCCCCAAATCCCTGTACATAGAAAGACCTTCTATTCGCAGAGTTACGTGCTGGCTTCTTCTCATGCACTAGTCTCCCCACACATTTCTGTGGCTATGTGCTATGTCCAAGTAGAAAGAAGTTGGTAAGCTGAAAACTCCCCAGAAAGTTAGACATTGAGCATGACTCTAAATATGCCCTAGGGAGCACAGCCCAGAAAAATTGTTAATTAAATCTCAGTGGAAAACTAAGTCTGACCACAGTCATCTTGAGTTTAACACGGATCAGCTAAGAAGTAATGGAGATCCATCCTGTGGTCACGCTAGCCGGAACTTTGTCACCTCCCTGGGCAGGGAATGGAAGGTGCTGCCCGGCACCACCTGCTGAGGAGGCCTGGAATCAGGGCGGATGCACAACACTTCAAGGGAAGGATAAAGGGAAGCCGGAGGAGTTGGAGAATTTCCATTTCACCCCTGCCCCTTCCCCTTCTCCTCTGAGGGCCCTGCTTTTTCTACTTTGTCACATTCTCTCTCTGACCCCATTTTAGATGAACTCTTTAAAATAACGAATTTCCTATTTGATGATTCATTTATCTCTTTGATAAATGGAGAGGGCATCGATTGCCAAGAGCTGCCATCAACTGCCTGTGTGGATTGGGCTGGTCGGGTGCAGTAATTAGCAAATGTTTAAGGACAGAAGAGTCAGTGCCATAGTTCTGGTTATTCGCAATCTCTACAGTTCTTCTTATATATCCACCAGTTCCACCTCTAGGAATTCCTCTTAGAGAAATATGCAATGATTTAGGACTCAAACTAGTAACAGAAATGTTATTTATAAAGGCAGAAAAAAAATGTTAAAAAGTAGAAATGTATTTGAATGAGTTATAGCACAAAGGAATACTTCTAAACCAATAATAATTATACATTATTATGTATTTATCACAAAAAATGTGTTCACAATACATGAAGTAAATAAAAGGGGATCACAAGCAGTATGATCTCATTTTGGTGACATGAAATAGCGAAAAAAAATAGGAAGAGAGAAAATAAAGACAGGGGAGGGAGGGAAGGAAAGAATCTAAGGATATGTATTTTAAAATGCTTCTTGCCTGTAATCCCAGCACTTTGGGAGGCTGAGACGGGTGGATCATGAGGTCAGGAGATCAAGACCATCCTGGCTAACATGGTGAAACCCTGTCTCTACTAAAAATACAAAAAATTAGCTGGGCATGGTGGTGGGCACCTGTAGTCCCAGCTACTCGGGAGGCTGAGGCAGGAGAATGGCGTGAACCCAGTAGGCAGAGGTTGCAGTGAGCCGAGATCACACCACTGCACTCCAGCCTGGGTGACAGAGCGAGACTCCGTCTCAAAAAAAAAAAAAAAAAAAAAAAAAAAAAAAAGCTTCTCTATATAGTGACGTTCTCTTTGTGCTTATTATATGGTATAATTTTCCTTGTAAATTTCATTTTTTTAATTAGAGAGGAAAGTCATGCTATTTAAGCAAGGACATGCGCGCGCACGCACACATACACACACACACACACACGCACGAGTCTGTCCACTGTCCTGTCTCTGAGATGAGATGCCCGTTTGCCAGCTTCCTGCCAAGGGGTCTGGGCGGGCAGGCTCCACCACCCCATGGCTTGGAGTATGTTCTTGCAGTACTTGCCCACCATTCCACCAGGCCAGGTGGCACCTGGCAAAAGTGAGGAAGAAGGGGTGTGGAGGAGCAAGACAGTAGGATGCCTGGCTACCCAAGTTCTCCTATTATTAGCACAGGCTTGTGAACCAAACCAGAGCTCCTGTTACAGAATATTTTTGTTTTCCAAAACTAAAATACTGAATTGACAGGAAAAGGAGAATGCCCTGAAGGGCTCTGCTAAGTAGACTACTTCACTCCATGGCTTTACATTCGAGGTCAAACTAGTTTACATGTTTGCTTCCTGTTGGGGAGCAGGGTGCATGTGCTGTCCCAAAGTGGCTGCCTTGCTAAGGGTCACAGAGTATGATACTTAGTGCTCACTGACACTTAGTGCTGTACAGGAGGTGGCAGGTCCCAGCAGCAGCACCAGCTCCAACACTTTGGCATCACACTTCATTTTCCAGGCCTCAGTTTCCCCCTGTGTAGTAATGGGTACTATGTATTCATTAATAACCAGCATAACAGTCAGTACTCTTCACGCTCTGTTAGAGGAGCTCCATGGGGAGCTTGTGGGGAGGGTGAGTGGTGGCTTAAGTGGGAGCCAAGGAAGAAGCTAAATGGGCAATGCCTTGGACCCCCAACCCCCAATATAACCAGAGCAGCTCCACCTTATCTCTTTTATATATTTAGGTTCAAGGGAAGGATTTATTGGAAAATAGATTTCTACAATTATGACTTAGCCACCAAACTAATAATGTAGCTCTCATATATATATATATATATATATATATATATATATAGAGAGAGAGAGAGAGAGAGAGAGAGAGAGAGAGTTTTTTTTTTTTTTTTTTTGAGATGGAGTCTCCCACTGTTGCCAGGCTAGAGTGCAATGGCACAATCTCGGCTCACTGCAACCTCTGCTTCCCAGCTTCAAGTGATTCTCCTGCCTCAGCCTCCCAAGTACCTGTGATTACAGGCACCCACCACCACGCCCAGCTAATTTTTTGTATTTTTAGTAGAGACAGGGTTTCACTATGTTGGCCAGGCTGGTCTCGAACTCCTGACCTTGTGATCTGCCCGCATCAGCCTCCCAAAGTGCTAGGATTACAGGCATATGTCACTGCACCCAGTCCTGATATGCTTTTTAATAAAGTATTACCTCTAAACACAGTGGACTTATAATTATGTTTCAGCTGAGACAGGCATTGATTGCCTGGACTCTTTTTCCTATTTTCAATGTGATTTACTCATGCAGAGGAGGGCTGCCATCTTTGGGTATAATCTCTGAAATAAGATTCAAACGTTCAGCAGACAAAGATGTGTTATTAAGTCATCCTCCCATAAAAAGAGTGAGAAATCCATGAACCTGGCATCTCTACAAGGCACCTGGCACCAATTATTCCTGGCCCTGGCTAAATGGTTCTACATAAGAGTGCTCAAAAATAAAGTGGAACTATTTTGGACCCTTTGCTTGGGTTTTATTAGGTATTTTCTTTCCATATGAGGAAATGGTTCATTGCTCTCTTCTCCATGGTACCTGCTATTTAGCAATGGTGATGTCTATGTTTGTGCATATGCACCTACATGCAATGCCCTTTGGTGGTGGACATCTGCATTTTAGAAGTACTTTGAGTGAGGGGAATATATGCCAGCTTTATTTCTTAAAATAACAGCCATCTCAGTCTGTTTTCTGTTCCTATGACAGAATAACTTAGACTGGGTGATTTATAAAGAAGAATTATTTCTTCTGGTTCTGGAGGCTGGGAAGTTTAAGGTTGACATCCAGTGAGGGACTTCTTACTGCATCATAACACAGCGGAGGGCATCAGGTGGTGAAAGCAAGAATGTGCAGGTCAGCTAGGGTCTTTCTTCCTCTTCTTATAAAGCCACCCATCCCATTTTGGGGACCCCCCACCTTGATGATCTTATCTAAACCTAATTTCCTCCAGAAGCCCCAATGTCCAATCAACATATGAATTTGGGGATTAAGTTTCCAATACATTCAAACCATAGTAATAGCACCAGAGCAGAACTTTCACAACTCTCTGATTACTGACCCCCAAAATTCCTTCCTTTCCTGGAAATAAGAAGGAGAAAGAAGAGAGGAAACAGAAAGAGGAAAAGAAGGGATAGGAAGGTAGGAGGGATGAGAAGGAAGAGTAGAAGATAAAATAAATTAAAATTCATTTTAGAGCAAGCTTTTTAATCTCAAGTACGCTAGATTTTTGTTCTGGATGGGCTTGGGAATTCTCAGCCTGTGCCATTTTCATGATCTTGAAAAACAAAACCATCTATGGGAAGGGCTGCCATGTGGACCTGGATTTGATTTTATTGCATTTTGCTCTCATCTCTTCTGGAGTGTTGGTGGGGACCATGAGAAGCATGAGTGTCATTTTTACAGAATCCAGAGCAATCTAGCCAAAAAAAAATTCCCCTCTCTCTCTCAGGCACGCGCGCACACACACACACACACACACACACGATAAAGATTGTCAACTGCTGTTAACTTCATGCTGAGCCCCCTTTCCCTGGACCACCCCACATCTGCCCAGGCAGTGATGAAGCTCTCGGTAACCTCCCTGAGAGGCGTGACTGTTGCCTGCATATTGTTGTCCATGAAAAGTTGACATTTTCTTATTCTGAAACATATTTGTGTGTATGTATGTGTATATATATATATGAAAAGGCTTGGAAGGTTGATAAATTTTTCCACCTCTGGCATGTTTTTATAACATAGTGCTGAAAAAAAAGGTGACTTCAAGGGTAGGTTTGAGTTTGTGTTTTAGCAGATATACTGGGAAGATAATGTCTCTGAATTTCACAAAACATCTGCATCCTGATGGGTGCTGGCAGTGACCATAAAACTAACATGTATTGGGTGACACCATATTCAGAATCCTGTCTGGGCCCTTCACCTGAGGCAACTCATTTAATCCTCACAACTCTCCAGTGCAATAAGTCCTGTGGTTCTCCTCATTTTAGGCAGGAGTTTGAAACTGGTCCAGCCATGCAGCTAAGAAATGCTAAGCAAGACTGGAACGCAGCCCTCTAGCACCAGAGATTGAAGAAATACACAAACAGGTGGAGGAAGGAGGGGAAAGGTAAAATCTAGGAGTAGGATTGCTAAGCCTTATAAGTGTATTTAACCTTATAAGAAACTTAGCAAGCTCTTTTTAAAGTTTTTATTTCAATTTCAAATTACTTATTGTTAGCATACAGAAGTACAGTCGATTTTAATATAATGAATTTGTATGCTGCAATCCAGTTAAATTCACTTATTGGATCTAATAGCATTATTCTACATTGAGACTTTCAACGTAAGCAATCATGTCATCTGAAAGAGTTTTATTGCTTACTTTCCAAATTATATTTCTTTTATTTCCTTTTCTTGCCTTGTTGCACTGACTAGACCCTCTAGGACAATGTTGAATAGAAGTGGAGAGAGACATTTACAGAAAAGTTCATCTAACAGCCACTGAATATATATTCTTCTCAATTGCCCATGGAACTTTCTCCAGGATAGATCATATGTTAGGTCACAAACTTAATCTTAACAAATTAAAGAAGATTTAAATCATACCAAAATGGTATAAAACTGGAAATCAATGACAAGAGGAAATTTGGAAAATTTACAAGTACATGGAAACGAGACAATGCACTATTGAATACCCAATGGGTAGAAGAAGAAATTAAAAGAAAAAATTTAAAATTCCTTGAGGCAAATTAAAATGGAAACGCATCATATGAAAAACTATAGGATACGGCAAAAGCAGTCCTAAGAGGGAAGTTTATAGCAACAAACACCTACATCAAGAAAGAAGAAAGATCTCAAATAAACAATCTAATACTGTACCTCAAGGAACCAGAACAAACTCAACCCAAGGTTAGTAGAAAGAAAAATTAATAAAAATCAGAGCAGAAATAGAGACTTAAAAAGCAATACAAAGATCAGTGAAACAAGGAGTTGGCTTTGTGGAAAGATAAAATTGACAAACCTTTAGCCAGACTAAGAAGACTGGCTAAAGAAAAGACTCAATAAAATCAAAGATGAAAAAGAAGATATTATAGCTGATACCACAGAAATGCAAAAAAATCATGAGACTATTATAAACAATTATACACCAACAAACTTGATAATCTAGAAGAAATTAATAAATACACATAAAATATACCAAAATTGAATCATGAAGAAATAAAAAATGTGAAAAGATCAATAGTTAGTGAGGAGATTGAACCAGTAATAATACTATAAAATGTCTTCCATCAAATGTTCCACCCAGAACCTGACTGCTGCACTGCTGGGTTCTACAAAACATGTAAAGAAGAACTAATACCAATTCTTCTTAAACTATTCCAAAAGATTGAAGAGGATGGAATACTTCCAAATTTATCCTATGAATAAGTTTGATGCCAAACCTGACAAAGATACACACTAAAAGGGAAAACTGCAAATGAATACTTCTGATGAACTTAGATGCAAAAATCCTCAACAAAATCCTAACAAGCCAAATTCAATGGTACATCAAAAAGGTTTTCCACAGATCATCATGGCGGATGGGAGGCAGGACTAGATTGTAGCTCTGACTCAGACAGAGCAGCGTGCGGAGGCTCAAATCATGAATTTTAGCTCCAGAATGACTGCAAGAACAAAACAGGAATCCTGAGAGGACCCACAGACCCTCTGAAGGAAGTAGATTGCTCCTATAGGACCCTGGAGACACCCCAACTACTGTGAGTGCCCCAAACTTTGGAATTAGGAAAGGGAGACCCTCCACTCCCAAACACACACTCCCACTGGAGAAAATAAAGGTCTAGTTTGCAGGACAAGTTTCCAACCTTACCTGAAGCTGAGTCAAATTAGAGAACCGAGCAAAACACAGGGGTAGAGAAAGCAGCAGGAAAGACCATGAAAGTTCACTGGGTCCGCAAGCAGGCCATTCCTGCCTGGTACCACAGGGACCCTTCAGGAGGACAGCCAGAGGCATGGAGAAAAATGCTACAGGAAAAAGGAAGTCACTAGCTGAACTCTGTAATAATTGGAACCAGGTGAGAAGACTCCTTGCCAGAACTTGGTAGAGGGGAGGGAGTGAATCCTGTGTGCAGACTCCACAAGTAGGGGAAGAACCAAGTCCTGTTCTTTTGCAGTGGGAGGTGGGTAGCCTGGGGCAAGCTCTCAAGCCTGGCTCACCCACTGCCTGGAAACAGACTCAGGGCTGTTATGGGGGGTACGGTGGGAGTGAGACCGGACCATCAGATTGCATGGCAGCTGGGTAAGGCCTGTAACTGCCGGCTTTCCCCAGCTTCCCTGACAACTTCCATGACTCAGCAAAGGCAGCCATAATCCTCCTAGGTACACAACTCCATTGACTTGGGAACCTCACCCCCATCCCCCACAGCAGCCACAGCAAGACCCACCCAAGGAGAGTCTGAGCTGAGACACGCCTAGCCCTGCCCCCACATGACGAGCCTTCCCTATCCACCATGGTAGCTGAAGACAAAGGGCATATACTTTTGGGAGTTCTAGGGCCCTGCCTACCACCAGTTCCTCCCCATACTACCACAGCTGATGCTCTCTGGAAAGCACCATCTCCCAGCAGAAGGCCAACCAGCACAAAAACAGAACATTAAACCACCAAAGCTAAGAACCCTCATAGAGTCAATTTCACCCCCCTGCCACCTCCACCAGAACAGGTGTTGGTATCCATGGCTGAGAGACCCATAAATGGTTCACATCACAGGACTCTGTGCAGATGACCCCCGGTACCAGCCCAGAGCCAGGTAGACTTGCTGGATGGCTAGACCCACAAGACAGATAACAATCACTGCAGCTTGGTTCACAGGAAGCCACATCCATAGGAAAACGGCGAGAGTACTATATCAAGGGAACACCCCATGGGACAAAAGAATCTGAACAACAGCCTTCAGCCCTAGACCTTCCCTCTGACAGAGTCTACACAAAAAAGAAGGAACCACAAAACCAACTCTTGTAATATGACAAAACAAGGCTCTTTAGCACCCCCCAAAAAATCTCACTAGCTAACCAGCACTGGAACCAAGCCAAGAGGAAATCCCTGATTTACCTGAAATCAGGAGGTTAGTTATTAAGCTAATCAGGCAGGCACCAGAAGAAGGTGAAGCCCAATGCAAGGAAATCCAAAAAATGATACAAGAAGTGAAGGGAGAAATATTCAAGGAAATAGGTAGCATAAAGAAAAACCAATCGAAACTTCAGGAAATATTGGAGACACTTATAGAAATGCAAAATGATCTGGAAAGCCTTGGCAATAGAATTGAACAAGTAGAAGAAAGAAATTCAGAGCTTGAAGACATGATCTCCAAATTAACTCAACCCAATGAAGACAAAAAAAAAAAAAAAAGAATAAGAAAATATGAACGAAGTCTCCAAGAAGTCTGCGATTCTGATAAATGACCAAACCTAAGAATAATTGGTGTTTCTGAGGAAGAAGAGAAATCCAAAAGTTTGGAAAACATATTTGGGGGAATAATTGAGGAAAACTTCCCTGGCCTGGCTAGAGACCTAGCCATCCAAATACAAGAAGCACAAAGAACACCTGGGAAATTCATTGCAAAAATATCATCGCCTAGGCACATTGTCATCAGGTTATCTAAAGTTAAGATGAAGGAAAGAATCTTAAGGGCTGTCAGACAAAAGCACCAGGTAACCTATAAAGTAAAACCTATCAGATTAACACCAGATTTCTCAGCAGAAACCCTACAAGCTAGAAAGGATTGAGACCCCATCTTCAGCCTCCTCAAACAAAACAATTATCAGCCAAGAATTTTGTATCCAGCAAAACTAAGCATCATATATGAAGGAAAGATACAGTCTTTTTCAGACAAACAAATGCTGAGAGAATTCGCCACTACCAAGCCACCACTACAAGTACTGCTAAAAGGAGCTCTAAATCTTGAAACGAATTCTGGAAATACATCAAAACAGAACCTCTTTGAAGCATAAATCTCACAGGACCTAAGAAACAAAATACAATTTAAAAAGCAGAAACAAAAAAAGCAAGGTACACAGGCAACAAATAGCAGATGAATGCAATGGTATCTCACATCTCAATACTAACGTTGAATATAAATGGTCTAAATACCCCACTTAAAAGATACAGAACTGCAGAATAGATAAGAACTCACCAACCAACAATCTGCTGCCTTCAGGAAACTCACCTAACACATAAGCACTCACACAAACTTAAGGAAGGGGTGGAAAAAGATATTCCATGCAAATGGAGACCAAAAGCAATCAATCAGGGGTAGCTATTCTTATATCAGACAAAACAAACTTTAAAGCAACAGCAGTTAAAAAAAGACAAAGAAGGACATTATATAATAACAAATGACTAGTCCAACAGAAAAATATCACAATCCTAAATATATACATGCCTAACACTGGAACAATTACTACTAGACCTAAGAAATGAGATAGACAGCAATACAACAATAGCAGGAGACTTCAATACTCCACTGACAGAACTAGATAGGCTATCAAGACAGAAAATCAACAAAGAAACAATGGACTTAAACTATATCTCAGAACAAATGGTCTTAACAGATATTTACACAACATTCTACCCAACAACTGCAGAACATACATTCTATTCATCAGCACATGGAACAGTCTCCAAAGTAGACCATATGATAGGCCACAAAGCAAGTCTCAAAAAAATTAAGAAAATCAAAATTATACCAAGTACTCTCTCAGACCACAGTAGAATAAAATTTAAAATCAACTCCAAAAGGAACCCTCAAAACCATGCAAATATGTGGAAATTACATAACCTGCTCCTGAACGATCATTGGGTCAACAATAAAATCAAGATGGAAATTAAAAAATTCTTTGAACTGAATGATAATAGTGGCACAACCTATCAAAACCTCTGGGATTCAGTAAAAGCAGTGTTAAGAGGAAAGTTCATAGGATCAAATACATTCATCAAAAAGTTTGAAAGAGGACAAACAGACAGTCTAAGGTCATACCTCAAGGAACTAGAGAAACAAGAACAAACCAAACCCAAACCTAGCAGAATAAAAGAAATAATGAAGATCAGAGCAGAACTAAATAAATTTGAAACAAACAAACAAAAAATACAAAAGATAAATGAAACAAAAAGCTTGTTCTTTGAAAAGATAAATAAAATTGATAAACCATTAGCAAGATTAACCAAGAAAAGAAGAGAAAAAATCCAAGTAACCTCATTAAGAAATGAAATGGGAGATATTACAACTGATACCACAGAAATATAAAAGATCATTCGAGGATACTATGAACACCTTTATGCACATAAACTAGAAAATCTAGAAGAGATGGATAAATTCCTGGAAAAATACAACCCTCCTAGCTTAAATCAAGAAGAATTAGACAAATAACAAGCAGTGAGATTGAAATAGTAATTTTAAAATTACCAACAAAAAAATTCCAGGACCAGAGGGATTCACAGCAGAATTCTACCAGACATTCAAAGAAAAACTGGTATCCATCCTTTTGACACTATTCCACAAGATAAGAGAAAGAGGGAACCCTCCCTAATTCATTACATGAAGCCATCATTACCCTAATACCAAAATCATGAAAGGATATAACCAAAAGAGGAAACCACAGAACAATTTTCCTGATGGAGATAGATGCTACAATCCTTAACAAAATACTAGCTAACCAAATCCAACAACATATCAAAAAGATAATCCACATGATCAAGTAGGTTTCATATCTGGAATGCAGGGATGGTTTAACATATGCAAGTCAATAAATGTGATACACCATATAAACAGAATTGAAAACAAAAATCACATGACCTTCTCAATAGATACAGAAAAAAGCATTCAACAAAATCCAGCATCCCTTTATGATTAAAACTCTTAGCAAAATTGGCATACAAGGGACATATCTCAATGTAATAAAAGCCATCTATGACAAACCCACAGCCAACATAATACTGAATGGGGAAAAGTTAAAAGCATTCCCTCTGAGAACTGGAACAGGGCAAGGATGCCCACTCTCACTGCTCCTCTTCAACATAGTACTGGAAGTCTTAGCCAGAGCAATCAGACAAGAGAAAGAAATAAAGGGCACCCATATCGGTATAGGGGAAGTCAAACTGTCACTGTTTGATTGTGATATGATCATTTACCTCAAAAACCCTAACGACTCCTCCATAGAGCTTCTAGAACTGATAAAAAAAATTCAGCAAAGTTTTAGGATACAAGATTAATGTAAACAAATCAGCAGCTCTTCTATACACCAATGGTGACCAAGCTCAGAATCAAATCAAGAACTCAACTCTTTTACAATAGCCGAAAAAATAAAATAAAATACTTAAGAATATACCTAACAAAGGACGTGAAAAATCTCTACCAGGAAACTACAAAACACTGCTGAAAGAAATCATAGATGACACAAACAAATGCATACACATCCCATGCTCATGGATGGGTAGAATCAATATTGTGAAAATGGCCATATTGCCAAAAACAATCTGCAAATTAAGTGCAATCCCCATCAAAATGCCACCACCATTCTTCACAGAATAAGAAAAAACAATCCTAAAATTCATATGGAAACAAAAAAGAGCCCACTTAGCCAAAGCAAGACTAAGCGAAAAGAACAAATCTGGAGGCGTTACATTAACTGACTTCAAACTGTACTATAAGCCCATAGTCACCAAACCAGCATGGTACTGATATTAAAACAGGAATATAGACCAATGGAACAGAATAGAGAACCAGAAATCAAGCCAAATACTTACAGTCAACTGATTTTCGACAACGCAAACAAAAATATAAAGTAGAGGAAGGACACCCTATTCAACAAATGGTGCTGGGATAGTTGGCAAACCACATGTAGAAGAATGAAACTGGATCTTCATCTCTCATCCTATACAAAAATCAACTCAAGATGGATCAAAGACTTAAATCTAAGACCTGAAACTATAAAAATTCTAGCAGATAACATTGGAAAAACCCTTCTAGACATTGGCTTATGCAAAGACTTCATGACCAAGAACCCAAAGCAAATGCAACAAAAACAAAGATAAATAGACAGAACCATTAAACTAAAAAGTTTTGGCACAACAAAAGAAATAATCAGCAGTAAACAGATAGCCCACAGAGTGGGAGAAAATCTTCACAATCTATAAATCTGACCAAAGGACTAATATCCAGAATCTACAACGGACTCCAACAAATCAGTAAGAAAAAACAAACAATCCCATCAAAAAGTACACTAAGAACATGAATAGACAACTCTCAAAAGAAGATATACAAATGGCCAACAAACATATGAAAAAATCCTCAACATCACTAATGATCAGGGAAATGCAAATGAAAACCACAATGCAATACCACCTTGATCCTACAAGAATGGCCATAATCAAAAAAATCAGAAAACAGTAGACATTGGCATGGATGCAGTGATCAGGGAACATGTCTACTCTGCTGGTGGGAATGTAAACTAGTACAGTCACTATAGAAACTAGTGTGGATATTCCTAAAAGAGCTAAAAGTAGAACTACCATTTGATCCAGCAATCCCGCTACTGAGTATATACCCATAGGAAAAGAAGTCATTATATGAAAATATACTTGCACACAAATTTATAGCAGCACCATTCGCAAATGCAAAATCGTGGAACCAACCCAAACGTCCATCAATCAATGAGTAGATAAAGAAACTGTGGTGTATATATATACAATGGGATACTACTCAGCCATAAAAAGGAATGAATTAACAGCATTTGCAGCCACCTGGATGAGATTGGAGACTATTATTCTAAGTGAAGTAACACAGGAATGGAAAACCAAACATCGTTGTTCTCAGCAATATATGGGAGCTAAGCTATGAGAACACAAAGGCATAAAAATAATACAATGAACTTTGGGGACTAGGGGAGAAGGGTGGGAAGGGGGTGAGGGATAAAAGACTACAAATAGGGTACAGTGTATACTGCTTAGGTGATGGGTGCACCGAGCTCTCACAAATCACCACTAAAGAACTTACTCATGTAACCAAATACCACCTGTACCCCAATAACCTATAGAAAAAAAACTCTGAAAGCAAATTAAAAATAAATAAATAAATAAATAAATAAATAAATAAAAATAAAGCTATATGTATTCTGAAAAAAAAGAACTAAATGCAATATTACTTCTTAATTAAAAGACAAAGAATTACAAGCCCTTAAGGTAGTAAAGTTGTTCCTATGAATATGTGAGCAAAAATTCAACTTTACTTAATTAAATTACAGAAAGAGACCCCTCCCCCATCAGATTGACAAAGAATGAAAATAAATGCTAATAACCAGTGCTGCTAAGAGTGCAATAAAACTTTCAGTCTTTAAAAATAAAGGGGGTGGTGGGGGAGACGAGGCACGGTGGCTCACACCTGTAATGCCAGCACTTCAGGAAGTCAAGGCAGGTGGCTCATCTGAGGACAGTAGTTTTAGAACAGCCTGACCAACACAGCAAAACCCCATCTCCACCAAAAAAAAAAAAAAAAAATTAGCCAGACATGGTGCTGCATGCCTGTAATCCCAACTACTCGGGAGGCTAAGGCAGGAGAATCGCTTGAACCTGGGAGGCGGAGTTTGCAGTGAGCCGAGAACGAGCCACTGTACTCCAGCCTGGGTGACAGAGCGAGACTCCATCTCAAAAAACAAAGTTTTTCCATGATCAGGTAGGATTAACAGGGATGAGAGGATGGTTCAACACACACATATCAATGAATGTGATGCATCACATCAACAGAATAAAGAACAAAACCCATGTGGTCATTTCTGTAGATACAGAAAAACGTATGACAAAATTCAACATCCTTTTGTAATAAAAACTCTGAACAAATTAGGTATAGAAGGAATGTACCTCAACACAATAGAGGCCTTATATGACATACCCACAGCTAACATCATAATGAATGGGAAAAAGTTGAATGCTTTTCCCTTAAGAACTGGGACCAAGACAAGGATGCCCACTCTCCCCACTTGTACTCAAGATAGTACTAGAAGTCTTAGCAAGAGGAATCATACAAGAGAAAGAAACAAAAGACAACCAAATTAGAAAGGAAAAAGTTATATTGTCTCTCTTGGTGGACAATGTGATGTTATATGTAGAAAACCCCAAAGACTCCACCAAAAAACTGATAGATCTAATAAATAAATTTAGCAAAGTAGAAATATACAAAATCAACATACAAAAATCAATAGCATTGCTATACACTAATGGCACATTTTCTGGAGAAAAAAAGAAGTCAAGGACACAATCCCATTTATGGCAGCTACAAAAAGTAAAGCACTTTGTAATAAATTTGACTAAGGAGATGAGAGATTGCAACACTGAAAACTATAAAACATTGATTGAATACATTGAAAAAGACACATATAAATGGAAAGATAGTCCATGTTCATGAATGGAAGAATAAATACTGTTAAAATGTCCATATTACCCAAAGCAATCTACAGATTCAATGCCACCCCTATCAAAATACCAATGATATTTTTCATAGAAATAGAAAAAACAATCACAAAGTTTGCATGGAACTAAAAAAAGACTCCAAATAGCCATAGCAGCCTTGCATTTAAAAAAAAAAAAACAATGCTCAAGACATCACACCACCTGACTTCAAATTGTACTACAAACCTATAATAACCAAAACAACATGGTACTGGTATAAAAACAGACACATAGACCGATGGAACAGAAAAGAGACCTCAGAAATAAAGCCACACATGTACAGCCAATTGATTTCCAACAGAGGTGCCAAGAGCACACAATAAGGAAAAAACAGTCTCTTTAATAAATGGGCTTGGGAAAACTGGATATCCACATACAGAAGAATAAAATTAGACTCTTATTTCTCACCATATACAAAAAATAAACTCAAGATGGATTAAAGACTTAAATGTAACGCCCAATACTATGAAACTAATAGAAGAAAAAATAAGGAAAAATCTCCATGACATTGGTCTAAGCAATGATTTTTTGAATAAGACCTCAAAAGCACAGCCAGCAAAAGCAATAATAGACAAGTGGAATTACATAAAACTAAAAAGCTTCTGCACAGCAAGAGAAACAATCAACAGAGTGAAGAGACACCCTATGACATGCAAAAACATATTTGCAAACTGTACATCCAATAAGGGACCAATATCTAAAATATATAAGGCGTTCAAACAACTCAATAGCAGAATAATAAGTAACTCAATTAAAAATGGGCAAAAGACCTGAATAAACATTTCTCAAAAAAAGACATAAAACCGTCAACAAGCATATGAAAAAATGCTCAACATCACTAATCATCAGGGACATGCAAATCAAAACCACAAGCTAACATCTCACTCTAGTTTGAATGTCTATTATCAAAAAAGTGAAGAAATAACAAGTGTTGGCAAAGATGTGGAGAAAAGGAACTGTTGTTGGGAATGTAAATTAGACATTCTGGAAAATAGTAGGAGGTTTCCCCCAAAATTAAAAATAGAACTCTCACATGTTCATGATCCAGCAATCTCAATACTGGGTATATATCCAAAGAAAATGAAATCAGTATATTGAAGAGCTATCTGCACTCCTGTGTTTATTGCAACACTGGTCACAATAATCAAGATATAGAATCAACCTAAGTGTTCATCAATGGATGAATGAATAAAGAAAATGTGGTATAGGCCAGGCACAGTTGTTCATGACTGTAATTCCAGCACTTTGGGAAGCTGAGGCAAGTGGATTCATTAAGTCCAAGAGTTTGAGACAAGCCTGGGCAACATGGTGAAACCTCATCTCTGCTATAAGTACAAAAAATTAGCTGAGTATGGTAACCCACGTCTGTAGTCTCAGCTATTTGGGAGGCTAAGGTGGGAGAATCACCTGTGCCCAGAAGCTGATGCTGCAGTGAGCCATGATGGTGCCACTGCACTCCAGCCTGGGCAACAGAGTGAGACCCTGTCTAAAGAAAGAAAGAAAGAAAAAATGAAAGAAAATGTGGTGTGTGTGTTGAAGGTGTGTGTGTGTGTGTGTGTGTGTGTGTGTGTGTGTGTGTGTAATGAAATACTATTCAGTCATAAAAAAGAATGAAATCCTCCCATTTACAATAAGTGATTTCTCCTATCATTCATGCAACAACATGAATGATAGGAGAAATAAGTTCTGCTATTTTAATGCACAGTGTGGTGACTACAGTTAATAATAATGTACTGTATATTTCAAAATAGTGAGAAGATAGGAATTTGAGTATTCCTCACTACAAAGAACTGATAAATGCTTGAGGTGATAGAAATGCTAATTTCCCTGATTT
This sequence comes from Nomascus leucogenys, assembly GCF_006542625.1. Taxonomy (NCBI): domain Eukaryota; kingdom Metazoa; phylum Chordata; class Mammalia; order Primates; family Hylobatidae; genus Nomascus; species Nomascus leucogenys. The sequence continues at coordinate 74,644,676 of NC_044387.1, read as the reverse complement.
GACCATTACATAATGTATCCATGTATTGAAGTGTAACATTGTACCTCATAAATATGTACAATTATTGTGTGTCAAATAAAAACAAACATTTTAAAATAATTTTTAAAAGAGCCAAGGAAATAAAATGGCATAGCCACGGGGGTCTTTTCTTCTAAGCAGCAGAAAGATCATGCCATTTATACAATGGTGAGGGATTTTCATTGTTGTTTACCATTAACTAAAGATTATGAGAGAAGCCATCCTTACTCATCGATGACCTCTCTCTAAAAAGGAAAGTAAAACGAAGTGTCAATATGTCCACTAGATTTCCACTTTAGGGATTTAGATGACAACATGCTTCTCCTATGGTGAGGAACTACATTTCAAAGACCTACATTTCTATAAACAAGGCTACAGGTCAGTACTGTCCAATAGGACTTTCTATGATAATGGAAATGCTCTATATCTGTAACTTTCAATAAGGTAGCCACTCCACATGCAGCTACTGAGCACTTGAAAGGTGACTAGTATGACTAAGAAACTAAGTTTTAATTTTATTTAAATATGTAAATTTAAATTTAAATAACCATGCATAGCTAGTGACTAAATAGCCAGTGCACCTAAACAGTGCCAATTTTACTTCTCAAAAACTCTTAGGAACCAAAGTCCTGACTAAAGAAAGGGAGAGAAAGACCTAGAAACAAGTTGAAAATGTAAGGTTTCCTGGACAGCCTGTGGGTGGAATTTCCATCAAATTGCAGACTAATGGATTCTCAATGCATCTTTGGTATTATTACCATCACACTGAAAAAAGAATAAAGTTGTCAGTGGATGGCAACATTATACTTTTTATTTGGAACTGATGTTCTTATGGTGCTCTGTATTCTTAAATATACACTCCCATGGGAGGCATCAGATTGAATATTCAACATGACTTCTCTGAGATTTGATTCCCACAAACTGAATGAATGTTTTGGCACTTGGGGGATGCTAGCATTAATATGTGAGCTTTATATCACCAATAGAGGATTCAGAAAGAAATCAAACTTCATTTTTGTGTCTTGCTTCTTTTAATTTCATTTTATTTTCTCCCTTCTCTCTTTCTTTCTTAATAGCTGAGATGGATGGGGGGAACAATTAAAAATAAATGGCATGCTTTGGAGCAGCACTGAGCCTGACTCAATTTTTATGCATTTCTTTCAAAGGACCTTTTATGTTAAATTGCTTACTTGCTATCAGAGATACTCACAGTGAACACAACCTAGAGATTCATCAAAATGACAAAACCGAGAATCTCCAGGGCAGGAAAAGGTCATCAGGCTCTGCGCAGTGCTCAGTCTGTATGAGTCCTTCACAAACACTCTCAGGATGGTGATGCCTTTGTTCTCCTCTGTTCTGCTGGAAATGATTTAGTGAATGCTCTGCACCTTTCTCTCCCTTCAATGCCACCCTTGACCCCTCGCCCCCACCCTTTCACATTAGATCTTTTTGCTTCACTGGCCTTTCCGGATGAGGAAGAGTCTCACCAAATCAAGAATGTACCTTTTCAGAAGAGGTCAATTAGTCCTGGGGAGTAATGAGGACTAAGCTGCCCTCTTCACTTTGACCATTGATTTAAACACTATTCACAGGCTCCAGGGTGCTAGTGAGGCAACTCTCTGGGAACCGATGAGGGACATCATCCTCCATTCCCATAACCCATGCCCAGTCACCCCAGAGAATCAGCCACCAGCCGTAGCTCCCTCCCAGCCTGCTACATGGTAACCAAAACAAACCCCTTCTGTGTACATTTTCTGTAGCGTGTAATTGCCAACTGATGACAAAGAAGAATGGAAAGGAAATGCATTGAGACAGCGCTGAGAGAATTATGGTAAGAAGGATTCTAAGGCCACAACCCTGCATGCCAAGAGCAAATTTTGTGGCATGGCTCATGCCTGAAGGCTGGACCATGCCCAGAGCTGCTTCCTAAGAACTCAGCACCTTTGCCCATGCCACACACACCACGTGGGCCAGCTGTGCTCCTAAAACCATAGACTGTCAAGTCGAGAGACCTTGGAGATTCTTGGAGTCTCACTCTTTCTCACGTAAGAACTCTCTTTTCAAATCCCCCAGAAGTGGTCACCCAGGGGTAAAGACATCACTATTTCCCCAGAATAGAACCAAATTGAACCAAATATTTTATGATGGCTATAATACATTCCTTGATTTTTATCATTTCTGTTCCAAATGAAATTTCCCCGTTTTTTTCCACTGTGAATTCAATCCTCATACGATATGATTTTGAGGTTCTTCCCTATCCTGGTCACTCTTACAGTCAAGGTCAGTAAGAAATTTCAAGCCGAGCCACATCTATACAGATGCCATCATCTGTCTCTAAATGTTTTATCTGAGTTTAACAGAGAAGAGTCAGAGGCATGTGAAGAGGGTGAAGGTAGGAGGTGGGGGAAGGGGAGGTGGTAGTAGCTTTATCCTTTCTCTGAAGCAGCACTGAGAGCATATTAGGTTACAGTAGAAGCACATGGAGACAGGAACAAGGTTCCCTGATGTGAAAGAGCTTCAGTCTTAGAAATAATTATATAATTTTTGAGCACCTATCAATCAAGATCTATTCCAGACATTTTGCATATGTTAATCCTTACAAGAAGATAAGCCTTACTATTGTCACTTTACAATGAAAGGAAGGGGCTCATAGAGATTAAATGATTTGTCCAAGGTCATATAGCTAATAAGTGGTAAATAATGTATTTCTCTAAAACTTCTAACTTAGAATCATTTCTCCTGGCCAATGCCACATCCTGGAATTATACAATCTCTTGAAGACCAGATGTGTTCTGTTTCAACTTTTCAGAGCCTTCCAGTCACTCCAGTTTGATCTGATTTTTCTGGGCTCAGATCATTATCTTCTGTAACCTTTAATTCCTTCCTGATTTTTCCAGACTTGCCTGCTCTGACCTTGGATATCTTCCTGATCCCACAAGTCAGTCTAGGTCCCTAGTTTTCCCCTCATTGTTATGTATGGACATAACCCTTAGCTCTCTCAAGAGAAAGGGAGATTCCAGGCCCCTGAATCACTGAGTCTATGTGTTCTCTTCCTTGCAAGTTCTTTGCAATGATCTGGGTGATCAAAGATGAAAGTAAGCTTTTATGTAGGTCTAGACTTCTAGGTGTCATTATATGACTTTTAAATTCTCTAGATTTTTCTTCTAAATGTTTACATCTTCCTTCTTTTTTTGGTGATCTTTCCCAAAGAATCCAGTGTCCTGTGGATGTCTCCTGAATAGTTAGGAGAAAAAAAAATGGAATAAGCACCCAATTGGTTAAAGGCTAAGTGACTTTCGACGTAGCTCATTCTCAAACAATACAGCCTGAGTCAAATCTCCAGAGACTGTTTTTAAGTTGTCCTGCTTGTCATACAATTCAGGTGTTTGAGAGCCGTTAGAAAATTCATATCAGAAATCCATTGAGGCTGAAGACGGGTGTGTTCTTACTGAAGAACCTCATTCTCACTAACTGAAGAGTACCTTGTACTTGTAACAACTGTTTATAAGCTGGAGCCCCATGTGGTCCAGTCTCTGCAAGTTATAGCATTCAAGTAAATACTGTCCTAGAACTATAAGTCATTAAAAGCAAGAAGAGCTAACTATCCTAAATATATATGCACCCAACACAGGAGCACCCAGATTCATAAAGCAAGTCCTGAGTGACCTACAAAGGGACTTAAACTCCCACACAATAATAAGGGGAGATTTTAACACCCCACTGTCAACATTAGACAGATCAACGAGACAGAAAGTTAACAAGGATATCCAGGAATTGAACTCAGCTCTGCACAAAGTGGACCTAACAGACATCTACAGAACTCTCCACCCCAAATCAATAGAATATACATTTTTTTCAGCACCACACCACACCTATTCCAAAATTGACCACATAGTTGGAAGTTAAGCTCTCCTCAGCAAATGTAAAAGAACAGAAATTATAACAAAATGTCTCTCAGACCACAGTGCAATCCAACTAGAACTCAGGATTAAGAAACTCAATCAAAACCGCTCAACTACATGGAAACTGAACAACCTGCTCCTGAATGACTATTGGGTACATAACGAAATGAAGGCAGAAATAAAGATGTTCTTTGAAACCAATGAGAACAAAGACACAACACACCAGAATCTCTGGGACACATTCAAAGCAGTGTGTAGAGGGAAATTTATAGCACTAAATGCCCACAAGAGAAAGCAGGAAAGATCCAAAATTGACACCCTAACATCACAATTAAAAGAACTAGAAAAGCAAGAGCAAACACATTCAAAAGCTAGCAGAAGGCTAGAAATAATTAAAATCAGAGCAGAACTGAAGGAAATAGAGACACAAAAACCCCTTCAAAAAATTAATGAATCCAGGAGCTGGTTTTTTGAAAAGATCAACAAAATTGATAGACCACTAGCAAGACTAATAAAGAAGAAAAGAGAGAAGAATCAAATAGATGCAATAAAAAATGAAAAAGGGGATATCACCACCGATCCCACAGAAATACAATCTACCATCAGACAATACCACAAACACCTCTATGCAAATAAACTAGAAAATCTAGAAGAAATGGATAAATTCCTCGACAAATACACCCTCCCAAGACTAAACCAGGAAGAAGTTGAATCTCTGAATAGACCAAAAACAGGCTCTGAAATTGTGGCAATAATCAATAGCTTACCAACCAAAAAGAGTCCAGGACCTGATGGATTCACAGCTGAATTCTACCAGAGGTACAAGGAGGAACTGGTACCATTCCTTCTGAAACTATTCCAATCGACAGAAAAAGAGGGAATCCTCCCTAACACATTTTATGAGGCCAGCATCGTCCTGATACCAAAGCCTGGCAGAGACATAACCAAAAAAGAGAATTTCAGACCAACATCCGTGATGAACATTGATGCAAAAATCCTCAATAAAATACTGGGAAACCGAATCCAGCAGCACATCAAAAAGCTTATACACCATGATAAAGTGGGCTTCATCCCTGGGATGCAAGGCTGGTTCAACATGCGCAAATCAATAAATGTAATCCAGCATATAAACAGAACCAAAGACAAAAACCACATGATTATCTCAATAGATGCAGAAAAGGCCTTTGACAAAATTTAACAACCCTTCATGCTAAAAACTCTCAATAAATTAGGTATTGATGGGACGTATCTCAAAATCATAAGAGCTATCTATGACAAACCCACAGCCAATATCATACTGAATGGGCAAAAACTGGAAGCATTCCCTTTGAAAACTGGGACAAGACAGGGATGCCCTCTCTCACCACTCCTATTCAACATAGTGCTGGAAGTTCTGGCTAGAGCAATCAGGCAGGAGAAGGAAATAAAGCGTATTCAATTAGGAAAAGAGGAAGTCCAATTGTCCCTGTTTGCAGATGACATGATCATATATCTAGAAAACCCCATTGTCTCAGCCCAAAATCTCATTAAGCTTATTAGGAACTGCAGCAAAGTCTCAGGATACAAAATCAATGTACACAAATCACAAGCATTCTTGTACACCAATCACAGACAAACAGAGAGCCAAATCACGAGTGAACTCCCATTCACAATTGCTTCAAAGAGAATAAAATACCTAGGAATCCAACTTACAAGGGATGTGAAGGACCTCTTCAAGGAGAGCTACAAACCACTGCTCAATGAAATAAAAGAGGATACAAACAAATGGAGGAACATTCCATGCTCATTGGTTGGAAGAATCAATATCGTGAAAATGGCCATACTGCCCAAGGTAATTTATAGATTCAATGCCATCCCCATCAAGCTACCAATGACTTTCTTCACAGAATTGGAAAAAACTACTTTAAAGTTCATATGGAACCAAAAAAGAGCCCGCATTGCCAAGTCAATCCTAAGCCAAAAGAACAAAGCTGGAGGCATCATGCTACCTGACTTCCAACTATACTACAAGGCTACAGTAACCAAAACAGCATGGTACTGGTACCACAACAGAGACATAGATCAATGGAACAGAACAGAGCCCTCAGAAATAATGCCACATATCTACAACTATCTGATCTTTGACAAACCTGACAAAAACAAGAAATGGGGAAAGGATTCCCTATTTAATAAATGGTGCTGGGAAAACTGGCTAGCCATATGTAGAAAGCTGAAACTGGATCCCTTCCTTACACCTTATACAAAAATTAATTCAAGATGGATTAAAGACTTACATGTTAGATCTAAAACCATTAAAATCCTACAAGAAAACCTAGGCAATACCATTCAGGACATAGGCGTGGGCAAGGACTTTATGTCTAAAACACCAAAAGCAATGGCAACAAAAGCCAAAATTGACAAATGGGATCTAATTAAACTAAAGAGCTTCTGCACAGCAAAAGAAACTACCATCAGAGTGAACAGGCAACCTACAGAATGGGAGAAAATTTTTGCAACCTACTCATCCGACAAAGGGCTAATATCCAGAATCTACAATGAACTCAAACAAATTTACAAGAAAAAAACAAACAACCCCATCAAAAAGTGGGCAAAGGACATGAACAGACACTTCTCAAAAGAAGACATTTATGCAGCCAAAAAACACATGAAAAAATGCTCATCATCACTGGCCATCAGAGAAATGCAAATCAAAACCACAGTGAGATACCATCTCACACCAGTTAGAATGGCCATCATTAAAAAGTCAGGAAACAACAAGTGCTGGAGAGGATGTGGAGAAATAGGAACACTTTTACACTGTTGGTGGGACTGTAAACTAGTTCAACCATTGTGGAAATCAGTGTGGCGATTCCTCGGGGATCTAGAACTAGAAATACCATTTGACCCAGCCATCCCATTACTGGGTATATACCCAAAGGACTATAAATCACGCTGCTATAAAGACACATGAACACGTATGTTTATTGCAGCACTATTCACAATAGCAAAGACTTGGAACCAACCCAAATGTCCAACAACGATAGACTGGATTAAGAAAATGTGGCACATTTACACCATGGAATACTATGCAGCCATAAAAAATGATGAGTTCATGTCCTTTGTAGGGACATGGATGAAACTGGAAAACATCATTCTCAGTAAACTATCGCAAGGACAAAAAACCAAACACCGCATGTTCTCACTCATAGGTGGGAATTGAACAATGAGAACTCATGGACACAGGAAGGGGAACATCACACTCCGGGGACTGTTGTGGGGGAGGGGGGAGGGGGGAGGGACAGCATTAGGAGATATACTTAATGCTAAATGATGAGTTAATGGGTGCAGCAAAACAACATGGCACATGGATACATATGTAACAAACCTGCACATTGTGCACATGTACCCTGAAAACTAAAGTATAATAAAAAAAGACAATTAAAAAATAATAATAATAATAAATGAAAGCAATTCCAATATTTTCTTGAATTTCTTCAAGGATGTCAAAGGAAAATCCATTTATAACCCACAATGATATTTCTTAAAGCCCTCTTTCTCCATTATTTTCCTTCTCAATATCAGTCTTATTCGCAACTTCCCCAAAGCTCTATATATTTCATTCTCAACCTTCAATCCTAAACTCTTCCTTTACAAACAATTAGCACAGACTTTCTTTTTCCTTTAGGTCTCCCCTATGCAAAGCTTTGCTGAGAACCACAGGAATCCATTCTGCACTCACCCACGTGCAGTCATGTAGTGCAAGATATTTAACACTTCATAGCCAAATCTTCACTATAGGAACTAGGAGCTGATAGATAAATGTTTCCTTGTTTCTTCCTCTGCACATTTCTTAAGCTTCTCACATTGTCCTAAAGACATAATTTGCAAGATACTTAGTATCCTTAAATAAATTCTTTTTTTTCTTTTTGCTTGCAGTAGTTATAGTGAATTATGTTGTTTGCAACCAAGAACTGTTTCCAATAAGGCTTCCAATAGCAGCTATTAGAGTTCCAGTTTCCAGGTGCTTCCCAACACTGGCTATTATCAATTAAAATAAGCAAATAGCATGAAACAAAACACCTTTTAGGGGCCAACCTTACAGGACAAGAAAAGCAAATAAGTTTCTCCAGAGTCCCCCCAGTTGAGCTAGCTCTTAACTGTGAGCTATAAACTGGGTGAGGATTCTCATATGAACCAGGGCTCATAGGAATTTAGCTGGATGGCTATTTCCCTCTTTTAATTACTCTGATCATTTTGTATTATGACCCTCAAGTCTTATGGGATGCTTGGTGGAAAACATATGATTTTGTAAAGCGTGACTGTTTCTGGTTAAGTTAACTAGAGGAGGGATTTTTCTGACCTGCTGATTCTTTCTCAGTGAGAACCTGTATCCAAAAGAATTTATCTAAATTTATTTGCCTCATAATGGATTCTCAAACATGTGTACCAGAGTACCCTTATTAGCAGAGCAAATTCATTCTCTTGGGGGTATGATGGTAGAAGAAGTGGCACAACTCAACTTTAAAGTATCTCTGAAATTGTTTTTATCAAAATATTATTTTAAACCTTAAATTTTACATTTTATTCCATAAAATGCCAATGTCTACTTTTACATAAAAATAATAAATAGAATTACTTACTAAGAGACTTCCAATTACATAAAAGAGATGAAATAATACATTTGTCTTTGCTCCATCTCAAACTGCCATGAAAAATGTTATGTAATATCAACCTAAAAAGCAAAAGAGATCAAAGAGATGCCAGCCAAACTGCAGAAGATGGAAATCAATTGATTAAAACTAACCTAGGCTGGGCACAGTGGCTCACACCTGTAATCCCAGCCCTTTGGGAGGCCAAGGCAGGAGGATTGCTTGAGTCCAGGAGTTCAAAACCAGCCTGGGCAACATGGCAAAACCCCATCTCTACAAAAAATACAGAAATTAGCTAAGTGGGGTGGCACACGCCTCTAGTCCCAGCCACTCAGGAGGCTGAGGTGGGAGCATCGCTTGAGCCCAGGATGTCAAGGCTTCGGTGAGCTGAGATTATACCACTACACTCCAGCCTGGGCAACAGCAAGACCCTGTCTTAAAATACAAACAACAACAACAACAACAAACAAAATTACCTAGCTGAGTAGAAAAGTTAAGATTTAAAATGACAACAGAGGAGAATGCCAAGCAAACAAAAATTCAGATTTGGTAAACAAAATTCTAGGGATGGCCAGGAATGGATGCACCTGTATCTCTACAAGCAGAGTTGAAGATTGGGAAGAAAAGCAGAAGAAAGTGGTTGAAAGTCCATTTAGGGAGCACTTAGACCTGTGCTTCCAGGTGGCCCTCAACCCCTAATCTTAGAAGCAGATGGAAGGTTTACTTTATGAAAAAAACTTAAAACAGAATCACTGAGCAATGGTTGACTGAGCAGACTGTGGGATGGAAGCCACCTACTGAAAAGAGGGGGATTAACTAAGACTGTACATGTTGAACATAACTAACTAGCCTTGTTCCTTCGTGCAGCTCCCAAAATGCTGGCAGCCATATACTCCCCCAGAAAATCTGACCCTAGAGAAAAGGCCTAAAGAAATGACATCTATGGAACACCAAGTGAAAAATCCAGGTGACTGGCCCCTGTTGCACAGCAAGGGCAGGATGGGAGCTATAAGCCTAGGGTGTGAGCAATGAAGAATTGTTTATAGATAATTTAAAACCAATAATTAAATTGATTAAAAGTTGGTTTGCTTTTTATTATTACTCTGTGCAGCAGTTCTGAGTAACATGGCTCAACTTCAGTGAAAGAGTACTCCTTCTCCAAAAAAAAATCTTTTCTGGGTCTAAGTTTTGCAAGTGCTGTGACTATAATTGAATATTAGTAACATAAATGTAAACTTCAACTTGGCACATTTTAGTGTTCTACCTGAACGTTCATTCAGAAAACTCCCCATTATTCAGTCAATTTCCAACTAACACGAACTCAGCTGTGTATGGTCCCTTTGAGAGTAAGTTCAAAGGGCCAAATTCTTCCACTTTGATTTAGCTCAGTCCATGTCTCCAATCCCTGTGGCACTACATATTCCTGTGTTTAAGCAGTAGATTAAAAAATAAACACCACCACCAAGTAATTATGAAGAAAAAGAATCCTTGAATTACTTAATTTTGTCATTCTACATAACCACTTGGAGTTTTTATTTATGTTTACAAATTAAAGCAGTGACACAGAGAACTGTGAAGAATAATACTTTTGTTTGGCAACTGCAAAATTTATTTTATACATAAAATATTTTACTTAATTTGAATAAAATCTTTAAAACAGAAATTTATTCTCCTTTCCATTCATTGTTTTTCAACTAAAGAACTAACCAAAAAATAATAACTGATTTTATCATTACTGACAATAATTTTGCTATATATGTACGTATATAAACACATATATGTATTATAATAAATAAATATATTCATACGTGTGCATAAATTGATCTGATCCAGATATCAAATATGCTAGGTACACCCCTGATTTGAACCCTACGTTACTGCTATATCAGCACAGTCAGCAATGATCATCAGATACGTGAAATAAATACAAAGACCAAAATTAACAAACCAAAAAGAAACTTGGATGAAACAGAGACCATGCAGAAATAGAAGGAAACTTAAACCTCAATCTAAAATTCTCAGAGAAAAAAGAAAATAGCGCCTTCTTGATGAGGAATAATAAGAATAGTGTATTATTTTAGAAAGAAAAGAAAGGAACTTTCTGAGCATAAGAAAGAATTGTTGGAATAAAAAATATGGAGGCAAAAATCTTAAACATAGAATAAAAAGGGGGTAAAGTTGAGAAAATCTTAAAGGAAATAGGACCAAAAAATAACACAATGGAAAATAGGAGAGAAAAGATTTTTTAAAATGAGGATTGATTTGGATGGTCTGGCCTCTGACTAATAGGCATTCCAGAAAGAACACCAAGTAAACAGATGGAAGTAAAAATCAGATAATATAGAGAACTTTCCCAGAACTAAAGGCCATGAGTTTCCAAACTGAAAAGGCCTACCAAGTGCTCAGAACAATAAATGAAAAACAAACCACACCAAAGCAAACCACTGTGAAATTTCTAAATATTAGGAATAAAAAGAAATCCTAAGAAATTTCAGACAGAAAAACCAGGCATATACCAAGAGTCAGGAGTCAATAAGACATTGAATTTTTCAAAAGCACTCTGAAATGAAGATGCTGGAGCAATGCTAGCAATATTCTAACTTTTTAAAATATTTTAATCTAAAATTCTATCAGCAGCAAAATCAAGTGCAAATGTACAAGAAAAATTTTTTCTGATGGCCAAGGTCTCAAAAATATTACCTCCCATGTAACCCTGTGTCAGAAAACTACTGACACACGGCTTCACAAAAATAAGACAGTAAACAGAGACATGCAGAAAGTGAGAAATATAGTTTCAGTAGAGCTGTGAAGAGACGTCTAAGAATAACAATAATGGGAATATCCAGATCTGCACCTATGCAGCAGGCCTGGAAATTCCCCCAGATCAGATTACAACAGGAAAATGAAATACTCCAGAAGAAATATCACCAAGGAAAGAAGTGGAATCAATTTCTAAAACCATCTTCTCCTGGAGAATGTGGAAACTAATTAGTATAGATGCATAACACTAGACAGATTTATTTAGAGAAAGAGATAATTTAAACTCCAAGAAAAACAAAAAGCTGGTACAAGAAAGAAAAGTAGTCATGGTGAGCTGTGAGCAATATTTACATCAACCTAATAATGTAAATATTGAGTGCTAATTTTAAAAATAATTATGACATAACTGCCTTGGGTGAATGAGGCTGGAGAGAAGTTGGTGTGTTTATGAGTTGTATCAGTCCATTCTTGCATTGCCATAAAAAAAAATAACTGAGACTGGGTAATTTATAAAGCAAAGAGGCTTAATTGGCTCACAGCTCTGCGGGCGGGCTGTACAAGCTTTGGCTTATGGGGAGGCCTCAAGAAATTTACTGTATTAGTCCGTTTTTACACTGCTGATAAAGACATACCTGAGTCTGGGCAATTTACAAAAGAATGAGATTTAATGGACTTACAGTGCCACGTGGCTGGGAAGGCATCACAATCATAGCAGAAGGTGAAAAGTACGTCTCACATGGCGGCAAACAAAAGAAGAGAGCTTGTGCAGGGGGACTCCCGTTTTTAAAACCATCAGATCTTGTGAGACTTATTCACTATCATGAGAACAGCACAGAAAAGACCTGCCCTCATGATTCAATTACCTTCCACCCAGTTCCTCCCGCAACACATGGGAATTCAAGATGAGATTCGGGTGGCGACATGCCAAATTACATCACTTACAATCATGGTAGAAGCCAAAGAGGAAGGAGCCACCATCCATCCTTACATGGCAGAACAAGAGAGAGAGGGAGGGGGAAGATGCCACATACTTTTAAACAACCAATTCTCTGAGCACTCACTCACTCTCACAAGAGCAGCACTGAGGGGGATATCTGCTCCCATGATTCAACCATCTCCCATGAGGCCCCTCCTCCAACTCTGGGGATTACAACTTAACATGAGATTTGGGTGGAGACACAGAGCAAAATCATATCATTCTGCCCCTGGCCCCTCCCAAATCTCACCTCCTTCTCACATTTCAAAACACAATCATGCCTTTTCAACATTACCCCAAAGTCTTAACTCATTTTAGCATTAACTGAAAAGTCCACAGTCCAAAGTCTCATCTGAGACAAGATAAATCCCTTCCACCTATGAGCCTGTAAAATGAAAACCAAGTTAGTTACTTCCAAGATACAATGATGGTATATGCATTGGGTAAATAGTCTTTCCAAAAGGGAGAAATCAGCCAAAACAAAGGGACTTCAGGCCCCATGCAATTCTGAAACCCAGCAGGGCAGTAATTAAATCTTAAAGCTCCAAAAAAGTCTCCTTTGACTCATGTCTCACATCCAGATCCCACTGATACAAAGTGTGGGTTTCCCAAGGCTTCAAGTAGCTCTGCCTCTGTGGCTCTGCAAGGTATAGTCCCCATGGCTGCTTTCATGGGTTGGCATTGAGTGCCTGCAGCTTTACCAGGCACACACTGCAAGCTGTTGGTGGATCTACTATTCTGGATTCTGGATGACGGTGGTCCTCTTCTCACGGCTCCACTAGGTGGTGCCCCAGTAAGGACTCTGTGTGGGGGCTCCAGCCCCACATTTCCCCTCTGCACTGCCCTAGTAGGGATTCTTCATGAGGGCTCTGCCTCTGCAGCAGAATTCTGCTTGGACATACAGGCATTTCCATACATCCCCTGAAATCAAGGCAGAGGCTCCCAAAACTCAACTCTTGTCCTCTGTGCACCCACAGGCTTAACACCATGTGGAAGCTTTGGCAGCTTCCAGCTTGTCCCCTCTGGAACAGTGGCCTGAGATGTATCTGGGACACTTTAGCCAAAGCTGGAACAGCTGGGATGCAGGGAGCAGTGCCCCAAGGTTGCGCCAGGCAGCAGGGCCCTGGGCCCAGCCCACAAAACCATTCTTTCTTCCTCGACCTCTTGGCCTGTGATGGGAAAGCCTGCTGTGAAGCTCTCCGAAACCCCTTCCAGAAATTTTCCCCATTGTCTTGGCTATTAATATTTGGCTCCTCTTTACTTATGCAAATTTCTGCAGCTGTCTTGAATTCCTCTCCATAAAATGGGTTATTCTTTTCTACCACATAGCCAGGCTGCAAATTTTCCAAACTTTTATGGTCTGCTTTCTTTTTAAATATAAGTTCCAGTTCAGGTCATTTCTTGGCATATGCATATGATTATAGGATTTTCAAAGCAGCCAGGCCACATCGTGAACCCTTTGCTGCTTAGAAATTTCTTCCACCAGATACCATAAATCATCTCTCTCAAGGTCAAAGTTCCTCAGATCTCTAGAACAGGGCACAATGCTGCCAGTTTTTTTGTTTGTTTGTTTTATTTTGTTTTTTGTTTTTTCTTGCTAAAGCATAGCAAGAGTGACCTTTACTCCATTTCCCAATAAGTTCTTCATCTCTATCTGAAACTACCTCAGCCTGGACTTCGCTGTCCCTGTCACTATCAGCATTTTGGTCACAACCATTCAACAAGTCTCTAGGAAGTTGCAAACTTTCTCACATCTTCCTGTCTTCACATCTTCCTGTCTGAGTCCTCCAAACTGTTCCAACCTCTGCCCATTACCCAGTTCCAAAGTCCCTTCCACATTTTCAGATTTCTTTATAGCAATACCCAATTTCTCTGGTACCAATTTTCTGTATTAGTCTGTTCTCACACTGCTACCTGAGACTGGGCAATTTATAAAGAAAAGAAGTTTAATTGGCTCACAGGACTGCAGGCTGTACAGGTTTCTGCTTATGAGGCCTCAGAAAACTTACAGTCATGGCAGATGGTGAAGAGGAAGGAGGCCCTGTCCTCATATGATGAAGCAGGAGACAGAGAGAGAAACAGGGGAGGTGCCACACTTTTAAACAACCAATTTTCAAGCACTCACTCACTATCATGAGAGCAGCATTGAGGGGGAAATCTGTCTCCATGATCCAACCACCTCCCACCAGGCCCCTTCTCCAACACTGGGGATGACAATTCAACATGAGATTTGGGTGGGGACACAGAGCCAAGCCATATCATGAGTTATTTAAGGGATTTAAATTTTTATCTTTTATAAGAAAAGTCAGTAATTATAATGAGAAGTAGCGGTATCACATTATTTAGAAATATAGAACTACATATTAATGAATAAAGCTAAAATAAACAAAAACAGCTGTCTCTGGGGAATCTGACTTAGGATGGGAAGGTAGGAAACCTGTACAGCCTGCAGTCCTGTGAGCCAATTAAACTTCTTTTCTTTATAAATTGCCCAGTCTCAGGTAGCAGTGTGAGAACAGACTAATACAGAAAATTGGTACCAGAGAAATTGGGTATTGCTATAAAGAAATCTGAAAATGTGGAAGGGACTTTGGAACTGGGTAATGGGCAGAGGTTGGAACAGTTTGGAGGACTCAGACAGGAAGATGTGAAGACAGGAAGATGTGAGAAAGTTTGGAACTTCCTAGAGACTTGTAGGTAATTCTTACCTACTATTTGGCTTTTTATAATTCTGTATATGTATTGCTTTTGGCAACATATTTAAAAGGGAGAAGCAGGAAACCAGAATTTTATTGGGAACTCCCAAGTTTAATATGTGTTGAAAATTAATACAAAATTAACAGATAGAAAGGTAGGAGGACACCTCAGGGTTCAAACAACATACCTCCCTAACTAACCTCTCTATGCCAGATCAGGCATCTGGGCCACAGGAAGGTTTTGAAGGGTAGAAAAGTAAACTTATTGAGCACCTACTGCATGCTGGCACCATTATAGAAGATTTTGAGAGATCATTGTGCTTCATCTTCACCACAACCCTGAGGAGTAGAGAAATTATTTTACAGATGAAGGACTAAGTCTCTGAAGGATGAAGAACATAATTGCAAGCACTCATTTATATTTCTGATTGTGAACGTCAGAGGACTGTGGACAGCATCTGACAACTGATTCTCATCACAACTCAGATGTGTGGAGTCATTTTACATATGAGAAAATTGAGGCCCACCAAGGTCAAGTGACTGACTTTGTCATACAATGAGTAAGCAGCAGAGCTGCAATGTGGCCCCAGCCTCCAATTACAACTCCCCACTCTGAGCCTTTAGGAGACACAAACTGTGTCTTCTCCCTGTTTGTAGCCCCAGCACCTCATATACTGTGCATGGCACATAGGAAATGCTCACTCAAAGTCTATTGACTGAAGCAGGCAAGGCTCTGAAGGGGTCTCACCTAGTTCATTAGCCCATTAGCACAGGTTGATTCCAGTAGAATCAAGCTCCCAACCTTCCTCTTTCTAGGCGCCATCCATGTGACTTGTACAAGGGCTGTCTGGATGCAGCTTCCGCAAGGGAAGGCCCTTTCTCCAGAACAAGAGAGAACCATTTAGCTCAACTTCAAGTGGCCCCAAAAAAGTCAATTTACAGTTCTCCAGTCCAGGACTTAACACTGAAATGTCACACACCTTAAATTACAGGACAAGAGCATTTTCACTCTCACAAAATAGCAAAATTCAATCTTTAATGCCAAAAATAAAATAAAACCGTGGAAACAACTTTGGAGCCCACAGAACTTTTGAAAATGTTATTAACAAACTGTGAAATCAGGGAGATAAAAATCAGACACCATGAGGGGGAACAGCAGGGCCCCCAGTCCAACCTCCTCACCCTGAGTCATGGAGAGACCAGTTTCCACTCTGTGGATCCAGGAAGCTGGGGGTATGGAGCTAATGCATGTCTCCTGCTCCATGCTGGCTCTTAGGGCAACACTTGGAACATGGAATGAGTAAATTCTCCAACATATGAAATTGTTGGGAAATTGGGTTCGTTCTCATAGTTTCCCTTGGCCGATTCCACACCTCTGGGCAGGAATCGGAATTACACAGCTTATCACTAGGGCTTCCACAATAATAAATTTAAAATTATTCGCAAGAAAAAAGTACTTATCGTATGGATTAAGTACTGTAGAGCATTCACAAAGAGCAGGGTGGATTACAAAATATTTCCAAAAGATCCTCTTTCTTGTCTAAGAACTTTGCAGTAATGGTGATGTTAGCAAGATTTCTGTTCTGCTCTTAATCAGAAAAATTTGGAGTCAGTTAACTTCATTGCTCACAGAGATGCTTCCTAAGACTAGAGAGATGATGGAATAACATCCAGAAAAGTGTATCTACCCCTGACCATGTGGCAGGGTTGTTACCTATCTGAAGTCTCTTGCCAGGTTTAAGAGGACGAGCATGTGTGAGTTTGAGAAGGCATGGCCCTGTGTCCAGGAAACACAGATCTAATACCACCCCCATCCTCGGATCCTCAGAAAAAAAACACCACCAAAGTCCCCAAGCAATAGAATAGGGATAAGAGAAAAGGGTACAATTCTACAGACATTCACAGCTTTCCTGTAACAGTCTTCCTTGTTCTCCTGACACTGGCTCACAGGAATTTCTGAAGAACCTACTGCAGACCCTCTGGAATACCACATTTTTCCAGCCCTGCTCCCTGCACACAAGTTGCACAAAATTGCAAGGGTAGTTTTATATTTCTAACCATAAGTATTAAACCAGGTGGCTACTAGGCCTCCCTAAGTCCAGCAAGGTGACCCACTTCCATTCCCACTTCTGTTAAAAGTCTATTAAAGACCAATAGATAAAGCACCACAAAAATGCACATTTTTTTAACTCATTCATACTTGGCATGGGAATCTCTGATTTTAACCAACATTACAAGGGAAACAATTGGATCATGGGGGCTGGTACATCTTAGAGGAAGTCATGCAAGCAAGACTGAACTGCCTATACACATCTTCACCAGTGTTCTCTGGCAATCTTTGCTCAAGAATCCTTGAAACCATGCAGTATTTCCTGGAAAATCTCCCTTTCCTCCTTACTCAAACTTGAGGTGATGTAACCATCCTGTGTTAGGGCAGAATTATCAGCTTTAGAAATAGTTTGTCTTACAGGCTTTTTGCGTTTGGGAGAAGAGTGGTTGCTGTGCTTGCCCGGCTTTGAGGACTGTCAGTCCTTTCACTGTTCTGCAAATCAACAGTGCCAAAGTGCATTAATGCTTCAAATCAAAATTACCTCCATCATATTTTTCATATTTGCCACCCCCAAAACATCTGAAATGCTGCTGAGTACATTTAACCTTTTCTGGTGCAATTCAAGCTCAATAAATAAAACTCCGCCTCTGGAATCTTTCTATGCAAACACAAGCTTTATAATAAAGGTTGTCTCTATATTGATGGTGGAATCAGATTTGGCACAACCACCCTAAAATATAATCTGGGACTCTGTAGTGTAGTAAAAGCCTGCAACTAATTATATCTGAGGTCACCCTTCACTTCCAACAACTTATCCTGTGGTAATTAGGAGTGTTCCTAAAGATGCTTACGCCAGCAGTTTTTATGATGGGAAAAATTTGAAATCAATCCAAAGTTTCATTAATAAGACATTGTTTCAATTAATTATTAATCTTTGTATGATGTGTGGATACATATTAAAGGTAAAATCAATGGGATTATCTAATGTACTGGATACACAGTGAGAGACATGGAAAGAGTGAAGTTTCGGCCTGAATAACTTTAAAACATGAGAGTGCCACTTACTGAGTTAGGAAACGCTGGAGGAGGAGCAGCTATAGGGGTAATCAGAAGGATGTTTGCCCAAGTTCATGATCATGATCCCAGTTTACACCCAGATGTGCTTACTGGCTCTGGGCCAGGCACAGCTGTACTGTGTGACAGTTATATTCACTCATTTAATTATCAGAGTAATTCTTAGAGATAGATTACTATGATTGCATCTGGGATTATGATTTACTTTTTATATCTAAATATTCCAAATATCTAAATATTCCTTTACAGTGAATATGCGTACCTTATATTATAAAGGCAAGTTGAATGTGTGTGTGTGATCACCCCAGTGACAAATAATGATACATCTATCAATTTTAGTACTCACTGAGTCCCTAGTGATTGCTCAGTCTAGGTTGCTATGAGATTGTTTCACAAGTAATCTTTTAGTTCAGCAGTTTTCAACTTTTTTTTCCTGCCAGGCAAGATGAGTTCATATCCAAGACTCAGTCCCATGGAAACCTCCAGAGTAATACATAGTTCCCTGTACCCTAGTTGTAATTAAACCCCCTTTTCCTCTCACTTTTAAAAACACTGGAATTCAAATGAAAGAAATAAAAATATTAAAGGGATAACCTTGAATCTGCTCTAATTGTTTTCATATGAAATTTTACAACTAGATTACTTTATCTATTATACCTAATACATCTGAACACATTATTTGCAACACATCCCAAAAAATGAAGACTCACCAGTGTGTCCTTACATCAAGCTGAGATCCTCTGCTTTAGACGATTGTATGAATCAGATTCCTAGATGGTACTAATTTTATTTTTAAGTTGGGATCTCACTCTGTCACCCAGGCTGGAGTGCAGTAGTGCAATCACAGCTCACTACAACCTCAAACTCCTAGGCTCAAGCAATCCTCATGCTTCAGCCTCCCAAAGCCTTGTGATTACAGGCATGAACCACTGCACCGAGCCTGATTTTCTTTTCAACATTTTATAAATGAGAGCTCTTATTTAGTTCTGTCTTTTCTCTCCAATCACTAGGATTCAACCACAAGTTTGACTGTTTTGTCCAACAATTTTCATCTATGTGAACACATGCAATGAAGTACAGAGAGCTGGAGTGATTATAGCTCCTTACACTAACTAAGGAGACATTTGAGACAGGGGTCCCCCCTAACTACCACGATACTCTCTCTTCTAGAGACTTGTACAACTCTACCTGCCATGAGAATAACAGATTGGCATGGAATTCTGACTGTGCTCTGTTGCTATCTGATATTTTCAGGGTACATAAGTGGGAGATGAAACAATCATATCCAATTTAAAATGAAAAATCAGACTGAGACCTCGGCTCATTATGCTCCTCCATTAATGCTTAGTAAGCTCCTTGATTCTGGAATTTCACCAAAAGCAGTCACATTCAGTTACTATAACTCCAAAATAAATATCTATTTTTATTTTCTTTTGAGAATGTAGAGAGGAATCCCATCATAACACGGCTCTTATTAAATAGAATTGGATATGCCTTGGATCAAATTGAGTCTCCTGAATCATGAACATTGGAAATGGAAAGGAATTAGAGATTACATCGTCCAACACTGTCACTTAATAGATGAAGAAAAAGATTCTCAGAGAAATTGAGTGATCTGCCCAGGACCACACAGAAGTGAGGACCAGAACCCAGCTAACCTTACCCTGAGTACAGGGCTCTTTCCACCCACTAGACTATGTGACCTGCCACTGCCACTGCCACTGCTGATGGTCTCAGTTGGCCACACAATCATTCCCGGGAGAGGACTAGGGAAACATCAACCACAACTGTACCCTATGCCTCGTGTCCCCTATAGCATCAGAGCTGTGTTGTCGAGGACAGAAGAAAACCCACCCCCCCCAGGCAGCAGAACTAATACCTAGTGCCTCATGGCTGGGGATCACGCAGGCATTTGGCTCTACCCTACATTCCAAGCTAGATATTGTGAAAGGAAATTTGGAAGGACTAAAGAAAAAGAAAGAGAAGTCTAGCAAGAAAATAAATTGTGCTCATGGATGTGTAGAAAATTAAGGCGACATTAAGGAAATACAGGTAAGAAGCATTTAAGAATCAAGCCTTTGTCTTTTAAAAGTTACTTTCAATAACAACTATATCAGAGAATTTCTCTCCTTATAAATATTTGCTCAATTTCTAAATAAAATAACATGTAAATCACAATTATTCTCTTGCCTTACACCTTCTCTTGCACCCCAGCTCCAATTTCTTCAACAGGCCAGCTAGTAAGAAAAGCCCAGCTTGCATAGCAGTCAAGAGTCAAAAAGCTCATAACAGGAATGGTTTTAAAAATCTAAACTTGGCAGTGCTATCAGCTCTGCAGTAATCACGAGCAACATGTTGTTGCCTTTGAGAGTACATTTAGATGTGGAAATATCATTTAAACTTTATGCCAACCATATAGGATAGCATTTTCCTGCCTATAACTATTTACCACAAGCTAGTAACCAAACACTGACTTTTATATACACTGTAGAATACTATAAACAGGCTGGGTTTACCTAACAAAATGTTTTACCCTCTGTTTTGATGATAAGCATGACAGTTCCCAGGTAGCCACCCTTTGGAAAGCCTTCCTTTAGGGGTGACAAGTCAGACTGCCATGTCAGTTACAGTGCTGGCTTCAGAGCTTCAGCCACAATGGCAGATCTGTCCTGGAGTTGCATTTTGGATTGTCCCTGCTGGCTCAAATTCCTGGTTAGCTATTCCTTGGACTTACTGATTCAGTAGGATCTGCAAATAATGCTAGTAGGTCATATGCAAATCACATCACAGAGAAAACTGCCCTTCTGTTTTAATTACTAATAATGATTGGCCACCTTTCAGGGAACTGGTCAGGATCCTCTTCCTGAGGCTGCCATTTGCTGCACCATCTTGGACAGGTTCTTCCTCTCTAAGCCTCTGTTCCCTCATCTATAAAATAATGCAGGGAGTGAAGAGGATTGCTCCAGTTGTCTCAGGCTCTGACATTCTACAGCTTGGTTCTGGGGAAAAGTTGAAGTAATTGAAAACAACTAGCTGTGAGAATATTACGAGAGACTCTCGTTGCAGGTCAGGGCAATCCCTTACTAATGATAACGCAGATGCTGCCTGAGCTAGGGCAAAGAGGTTGTTCATTTAGATGTTTGTATGAGGGTCTGCAATTCTTTGCAGAAGCATTAAAATTTAAGTGTACATTTCTGGGCTATCTTTCCCTTCCTGAGTCTTGAGAGTTTTACACATATTTAACCAAGAGCTGGTGTTCCTTCTCAACATGCACCCAGATTACGTTTAATTCCAGGACATATCACACAGTTGACATCCTCCTCAATGAGATTCAGAAAGTGTCAGTTGGCCAGATACAGATTTTATTAATGTAACCTAATTATTAATATCTCCTCACTGGAGTCCAGCTCTTTTACTGATTCGGAATCCTGACACTTCATAATTTCTCAAGCTCTGCTCACTGTCTGCAGAGTCAGCTGCCTTCATCATTCTCAATTCACCAGGCCTGCTATTGTGAAAGTACCAGCTATGGCCTGTAACACCTCTCATCCCCAGCTTTCCAAATAAGCCTCCAGAAAATATTACTGAAAGAAAAAGTAATGGCAATGATAAAATAGCTTGCAAAAGCTGCATTCCATCCATAATACTGGATTTATGTGGATACTTTTATAGCAAAATAAACCTATGCCATATTTTATCAGGGAAACTGTGCCATATTTTAATTCTAAGTGTGTAGACTTATCTTGTATGAAGCAACCCCAATATTTTAAAATCTGGCAATATTAAGTTGGTAAATTCTAGAGTAGTTACTTAAAAATATTTTTAAATCACCAGTAAAGTTTTTATAAAGTAACTAATTAATGGTTATTAATTTTTCCATGAACAGAAGAGTAAAATTAATTTAAATCTCTGCCTGCACTAAAGGCCCCCAAAACAGATCTTAGTAATTTATACAAGTATCTTTTAAAGTATTATAGCTGATATGATCCAAGCACTATTTTAACTTGTACCAATATTAATTCCTTTAATCCTCAGAACAATCCTATGAGGTAGATTGGTTAGCATCTCTCTGAGACACTGACAGATGAAGTGGTTTGCCAGAATCATCCTCTAGTTAAGTGAAAGGACTCAGATTTGCACCAAGGAACCCTGGCGCCACACTGCATGCTCCTAACCTCATGGCTAAGCTTACATTTTAAAACGGTAAATTTGCTTAGTACATTTACAGATGATATGATTTTTTAGTTTTTTTTTTAATGTTAGTTTTAAAACCAAAGTACTTTAACTTAGCCCAGACTCACAGCCAGGTCTATGAGCAGTGCTTCCCATGAGTTTTGAACTAGAGGCATAAATTTGTCATGAGTCAATCAGTTGCAATGACAGAACTCACACTGAAGCAAAACACAGACTTGTTGGAGACATCAAACTGAGATACTGGGGTGGAGTTGGCCTCACGGACTACAAAGGACTCAAAAATTATCAAAACTCACTATTCATAGTTCTCAGATTTCATTTGCCTCTTGGCCACATTCTCTTCTATTCATATATATATATATATATATATATATATATACCTTTTTTATTATATTTTAAGTTCTAGGGTACATGTGCACAACGTGCAGGTTTGTTACATATGTATACTTGTGCCATGTTGGTGTGCTGCACCCATTAACTCGTCATTTACATTAGGTATATCTCCTAATGGTATCCCTCCCCCCTCCACCCACCCCACAACAGGCCCCAGTGTGTGCTATCTGATCTTTGACAAACCTAACAAAAACAAGAAATGGGGAAAGGATTCCCTATTTAACAAATGGTGCTGGGAAAACTGGCTAGCCATATGTACAAAGCTGAAACTGGATCTCTTCCTTACACCTTATACAAAAATTAATTCAAGATGGATTAAAGACTTACATGTTAGACCTAAAACCATAAAAACCCTAGAAGAAAACCTAGGCAATACCATTCAGGACACAGGCATGGGCAAGGACTTCATGTCTAAAACACCAAAAGCAATGGCAACAAAAGCCAAAATTGACAAATGGGATCTAATTAAACTAAAGAGCTTCTGCACAGCAAAAGAAACTGCCATCAGAGTGAACAGGCAACCTACAGAATGGGAGAAAATTTTTGCAATCTCTTATATTCTTTTACTGAAGATGGGAAATGAGATGAGAGGCTTGCAGGAGGGAGAAACAAAAGGGCAGTTGCCCAGGTCCCCCAGGACTCATGAGCAGAATGATCACCCGTATTGTCTACTGCAGACTTCTACTACAGAGAAATCAATTCCTATGCAGTTTAAGCTGCTGATATTTGGGGCCTGTATGACCTACAGCCAAACCAAATCTTAACTAAGTCTAGAAATGAAGTAATGTTTAAGTGTGCCAGGATATAAGGAACCTAAGTGAGGGACTGGGGGATGCTCACTTGGTGAGAGAATGGAGAGATGAGAATTTGTTGTTGTGCTTTCATGGAGAGGACCACCCTGGGGCCAAGCACCATGCTGGGCATCTGGACACACTAACTTGTTTCATCCCCCAGCATCGACTCTGAATTCTCCATAGCTATGACCATTTCACAACTGAAAGAATAGTCAGGTGACTTAAGTCTTTTTTCTAAGGTCACACAGCTAGGAAGAGAGAGAGGTAGGATTTGAGCCCACGTGGAGCTGTCTCTCTACTATGCAGCCTGCCTCCTCAGCGCCCTGATCCAGGGGTTTTATTGTGTGTGAAAACATAATACAAAAGGTAGTTATTTCACCCACAGATTAAACACAGAAGACGCCTCAATACCAAGCTTGCCAATCCATTGAAAACCTCATTCAACGTTTCAAGTTCCTTTACACCCAGCTTTAGGAACACGTGCATAGCATCTCTTAAGCTTCTCCTCCACTGCGGGCTGCTTTGCTGCAAGACAGTCCACTTGCCTTTGGGTTAGGGGAGAAGGCAGTTTCACTTTGGGAAATATCCTAACAGATAAATTAAATTCAGAGATGAAACCTTTCTTCCCTGACTGCAGAGCACATTAGCAACAGAGTCAAGCCCAGATCTTGTCGCCCCAGGTTTGCTTCCTTGTAAGACTTGCTTCCACTCCAAAAGTCCTCTCGCCCTACAGAAATCTTGCAAGAGTTCAACACCAGAGCTTGGTCAACCACTATTATGGAGCTGACAGATTCTTGGCTCTTCCAAGTTTTTTTTTCTTTTCTTTTTTTCAAATGAATAAGTAGGTCTAATTAGGTTTATTATAGGAATAAAAGTTCTTCTGGAAAGTTAATTCTTTAAAATGGTTGAAATGAAAAATAATACTTCTTCCCCACCCTTCAGAGTCCTCTCTGATTTAAGCAGATGAAAACACTAGCATTTCTAAACCCGAGGCTCTATTTGGGATGTGGAATATAAAGTGCCTTTTCTAGCCATTGTGACAGGAAAGGAATGTACAGGTTTCTCAAAAGAAGATTGCAGGACCCGTGCTGATCTAATTTATGTATCTTCCTGCCAGGAAAAAAAAAAGAAAAAAAAACCCTCATGGATGTGGCACTTATTCAATGATTATTTGATATTTTAGATATTCAGGGCATATTCGGAAATATTTTTAAATTGAGTTTTAAAACTTCTATAAAGAGAAAATATGCTCCTTTCGAGTCTTAACTTCTGGACAGCCACATTGAAAAGTACTCCTCACATGCAGAAAGAGATTAATGATTAGAAGACAACACATGGAAATGCGACAATTAAGTCCATGGACCGATTATAATGTTAGTCAAGAATGACTCATGGGATTGTATCTGGCTTTGGGTTTGGGTTTAGCAATAATCATTTGGAATAGCTCCTTTAGCAAACCAGTCACCTCATTTTGCTCTTTCTTTACCTCAAAGGAGAGGAACGATGAAAGAGGAGCCTTGCCTGGAGTGCATGAGCACACTCAAGCCAATTTGTGCTCAACGGAGAGGCGGGGGGTGTAGGGCAGTAACTGAGGCTCTGGACAAAGGGAAAAAGTCCTTCGTGTCAGAAATCTGCTTTGTGGGATTTGGGTGGTTTTTAAAGGGCTTTGTGCAGAGCTTCTCAAATGTGAATCCACTTAGGAGACACAATATTTTAAAAACTTCTGTAACAAATTATTTATTAATAAGCAAGTGTATTAGTGTTTCATCAGTTCTAGGGATGGGTTCTGTTTATCTCAATATCCCACTGCTGTATTAGCTTCCTAGGGCAGTAATTACCACAAATGTGGTAGCTTAGAACCATAGAAATGTACGCCCTTACAGTTCCAGGGGCCAGAAGTCTGAAGTGAAAGCATCAGCAGGGTTCGTTCCTTCTGGAGGCTCTGAGGGAGGACCTGCTCCCCGCCTCTCCTCCAGCATCTGGTGGGTGCCCATAGTTCTTGGTGCTTCTGAGCTTTAAATGCATCACTCCAACCCCTGCTTTCTTCTTCTCATGGCCTTCCTCTCTGTGTCTCTGTGTGTCTCTTCCTTTTCTCTTATGAGGACACCCATCATTGAATTTAGGGCCCTTCCTCATCCAGGATGATTTGATCTCCAGATCCTTGCCTTAATCACAATGGCAAAAACTCTTACTCCAAATAAGGTCACCTTCACAATTCTGGTTTCACATTCTTTTGCGGCGGGGTGGGGAATATTTAACCCACTACAGAAGCAATGGTGTCAGTCCCTGGAAACTCCTGAGGTTCATAGTCTTGGCTTCATGTCTAAGCTCTCTCCTTTTCTCTTTTCTTTGTTTCACTTTCTACTTCCCTTCCCCTCTAACACACACAAAACAGAGTTTGTAACTTGATTACTCCTGCTCCATTGCAGTACTTGACAAACTAGAATAAGATACAGACACCAATAAAAATAAACACTTTCACAGACTCTGGTTGAATTTAACTATCTTAATTTCATTTCAATGTGCACAATGTAGAACTAGGTTTAAAATTCTTAAGCATAAAGTTCTTATGCAATCATAAAACAAAACCAAATCTATGAACTAAACACAATGAAAGTATAAAACCAGTAAAATTTTAATCTATTCATTCCAAAAGGTTTTTATTGAGCATCTATTATGTACCAGATACTGTCGAAAGTGCTAGAGATACAGTGATAAACAAAACAGACAAAAGTAGCTGACCGCATGGATTACACTTACACACTTCAGTATATTGATAATTCTGAAAGAACCAGGTAATATTAACATGCCCAAACCAAACACAATTCACAATGGATTCTACGAAACTAACTGCTACTAATCAACGTCATTTGAGTTCAGCCTATCTATGCCACCGTTCACCACATAATAACCCAATTCTACAACCTTTTGTCCATATTCCAGTAACCGCAAACATTTCCTGCATATAATGAACTATAATATCATGTGGTGCAATCACATCATTTACATATTAAACCCACCCTCTTCTTTTCTCATTAAGCTTCAACATTTTAACAATAGATCACTCTGCCACACCATCCCATTTCCTTGCAAACCAAATCAACAAGTCCATATATCAAATAATCAAGGAACCAAAATCTTGCTCTATGAAAGTTCCTTCTGAGAGCAAATCTCACTGCAAAGGAGAAATTGTACCTTTGCAACTGATTTGTAAAATTTGACCTGCACACTCTGGTCATTTTTTTTTTTTTTTGCATGTCCTGGTTTATCGCTTCATCAGGATTCCCTATATTTCTAGAGCCTTAATTCCAAAAGCACACAAGGTTGGAAAACACTGCTCCACCCCAATATTTCATATACTCATCCCCTTATTTTTTCTTTCCGGCATTTAGAAGAAACAATGGGATATGTAAAATATATTTGCCAAATTTCAACTTAACATTTTAGCACTTTTGCTTAGCTGTTACCTGCCAAAATAATGAATATCCCAGAAGCACCACAACTCAATCTTATAAGAGAAAGACAGAAAGCCAGAGACAAGGGGGTTTTAGGGAAACTGCTATTATTCTATAGTGACCATTTATAGTCATTCACACCTCCTTGATACCCTATGCTGCCTGGACCCCTGAATCCCAGGCATCCACAGGAGCAAATGCACCAGAGCTCATCATTGTTACATAAAGAGTTTAAAATATATATTTTAAAGTCATTTAGGACAATTTTGTTCTTTGAGCAATGCTAGTGTTCAGACTCCTGGGTAAACAGTCATCTGCTGAACAGTGGCAGCCAAGGAACAGTTACTGTGATTTTGACTTTAGGAGCAACCAACCCAGTGGCAACCACGCGTGCCTAACAGCACATTAAAAGTTAAATGCTGTCATTTTGGCAATTACATGGTGCCAATTCTCAACTTCAAATACAAAGAAAATACAGCATCTAAATCATACAGCAGGGTTACTTATGATATGGTTTATTCAGATGATCAAAAAGAAAAGGCAGCCTTTTCAAAATCTTAGGGAGCACTTGCTGGGACTTGATGTATCTATAGACCCTGATTGGGAAACACAGATCCACACATGTGTTAGACTTCATTTGTCCATTCCTGGTGTCCTAGCCATGCCCTCTGTAGACCTCTTATCCTTGGCTCATGGTCACGTCTCTCTTTGCCTTTGTCCCCATCTACTCCAACCCATCCCCTATGCAGTAGCGTGAGTGACTGCCCTCAGTTCAACCTACATTTTTTGAGACCTACAATGTACCAAATGCTATGTAAAGTTCTAGGGATACCAAAGTGACAGATACATGATTTCTGCATAGAGTTGACTCCTAAACAACACAAGTTTTAACTGCACGGGTCCATTTATACATGGATGTTTTTCAATAAAAGTTACACCGAGAGTGCCTGCCTCTCCTGTCTCCCCTCACACCTCCTCCATCTCCCCACCTCTGCCACGCCTGAGACAGCAAAATCAAAATAAAAAATTCTCCTACTCCTCAGTCTACTCAACATAAATGACGAGGATAAAGAAACTTACCACGATCCTCTCTTACTTGGTGAATAGTAAATATGTTTTCCCTTTCTTATGATTTTAATAACATTTTCTTTTCTTCAGCTTACTTTATCATAAGGATACAATATATAATACATATAACATACTAAATACTTGTTAATCCACTGTTCATGTTATTAGTAAGGCTTCTGGTCAACAGTAAGCTATTAGTAGTTCAGTTCTGGGGGAGTCAAAAGTTATCCATGAATTTTTTACCGTGTGTGGGGATCAGTACCCCTAACAATGGTGTTGTTCAAGGTTCAGCTGTATAAGGAACTCACAAACATGTATTCTTAAGGGAGTCTCTTTTTCAACAAGTCATGATCTCCTTCCCTCCTTCGAAGTGTTCTTCAAAATGTTTACTTGACTCATAGTCT
The DNA here is from genome assembly GCF_006542625.1 of Nomascus leucogenys. Classification (NCBI taxonomy): domain Eukaryota; kingdom Metazoa; phylum Chordata; class Mammalia; order Primates; family Hylobatidae; genus Nomascus; species Nomascus leucogenys. The sequence continues at coordinate 74,616,264 of NC_044387.1, read as the reverse complement.
TCCCAGACTCCTCTCTTCAGAGCCTCCTCTCAAAAACACCTTCAGAACTCACCTAGCCATGAGGTAGACCTCACTCTCTCAGTGTTCATATTTAAGTTCATATTTTTATGCACACATTTTTCTCAATTTGTGCTCTCCTTTCTTCAGAATGTGAGCTCCTCCAAAATCAAAACTTTTATTCACAGCTTCATTCTTTAAATGAATATATCCTAGTACCAACCACTATGCCCCAGGAAGCACACATCTTCTGTTCTTTGTCAACAAGAGTGAGTCCTTTGTTACCCGATTCAATCTGAAAAGTAACCTGAGACAGTTTCAAAGGGTGAAGTTCTTTGCTCCTCGAGCCTACAGCATTTGAGACAAACACAGGTAAAACTTGAACCAGAGTCTGGAATTTCAGAAGCCACCAAATCTACAGAGCTAGGCTGGGCCTTCTGTGCACCCTAACCACCATGCTTCTTGATTTAAGTCAGCCCTACAGAGCCCCCTGCTCTCCCAGAGTCTGAATTGAGGATTCAGTGCGCAGAAGTTTGTTTGCTTCCTTTCTGTTTTTTTTTTTGTTATTATTATACTTTAAGTTTTAGGGTACATGTGCACAACGTGCAGGTTTGTTACATATGTATACATGCGCCATGTTGGTGTGCTGCACCCATTAACTCGTCATTTACATTAGGTATATCTCCTAATGCTGTCCCTCCCCCCTCCCCCCACCCCACGAGAGTCCCTGGTATGTGATGTTTCCCTTCCTGTATCCAAGTGTTCTCATTGTTCAATTCCCACCTATGATTGAGAACATGCGGTGTTTGGTTTTCTGTCCTTGCGATAGTTTATTGAGAATGATGGTTTCCAGCTTCATCCATGTCCCTACAAAGGATATGAACTCATCATTTTTTATGGCTGAATAGTATTCCATGGTGTATATATGCCACATTTTCTTAATCCAGTCTATTACTGATGGACATTTGCGTTGGTTCCAAGTTTTTGCTATTGTGAATAGTGCCACAATAAACATACGTGTGCATGTGTCTTTATAGCAGCATGAATTATAATCCTTTGGGTATATGCCCAGTAATGGGATGGCTGGGTCAAATGGTATTTCTAGTTCTAGAACTTTGAGGAAATGCCACACTGTCTTCCACAATGGTTGAACTAGTTCACAGTCCCACCAACAGTGTAAAAACGTTCTATTTCTCCACATCCTCTCCAGCACTTGTTGTTTCCTGACTTTTTAATGATGGCCATTCTAATTGGTGCGAGATGGTATCTCATTGTGGTTTTGATTTGCATTTCTCTGATGGCCAGTGATGATGAGCATTTTTTCATGTGTCTGTTGGCTGCATAAATGTCTTCTTTTGAGAAGTGTCTGTTCATATCCTTTGCCCACTTTTTGATGGGGTTGTTTGTTTTTTTCTTGTAAATTTGTTTGAGTTCTTTGTAGATTCTGGATATTAGCCCTTTGTCAGATGAGTAGATTGCAAAAATCTCCCATTCTGTAGGTTGCCTGTTCACTCTGATGGTAGTTTTTTTTGCTGTGCAGAAGCTCTTTAGTTTAATTAGATCCCATTTGTCAATTTTGGCTTTTGTTGCCATTGCTTTTGGTGTTTTAGACATGAAGTCCTTGCCCATGCCTATGTCCTGAATGGTATTGCCTAGGTTTTCTTCTAGGGTTTTTATGCTTTTAGGTCTAACATGTAAGTCTTTAATCTATCTTGAATTAATTTTTGTGTAAGGCATAAGGAAGGGATCCAGTTTCAGCTTTGTACACATGGCTAGCCAGTTTCCCCAGCACCATTTGTTAAATAGGGAATCCTTTTCCCATTTCTTATTTTTGTCAGGTTTGTCAAAGATCAGATAGTTGTAGATGTGTGGTATTATTTCTGAGGGCTCTGTTCTGTTCCATTGGTCTATATCTCTGTTTTGGTACCAGTACCATGCTGTTTTGGTTACTGTAGCCTTGTAGTATAGTTGGAAGTCAGGTAGAGTGATGCCTCCAGCTTTGTTCTTTTGGCTTAGAATTGACTTGGCAATGCGGGCTCTTTTTTGGTTCCATATGAACTTTAAAGTAGTTTTTCCCAATTCTGTGAAGAAAGTCATTGGTAGCTTGATGGGGATGGCATTGAATCTATAAATTACCTTGGGCAGTATGGCCATTTTCACGATATTGATTCTTCCTATCCATGAGCATGGAATGCTCTTCCACTTGTTTGCATCCTCTTTTATTTCGTTGAGCAGTGGTTTGTAGTTCTCCTTGAAGAGGTCCTTCATATCCCTTGTAAGTTGGATTCCTAGGTATTTTATTCTCTTTGAAGCAATTGTGAATGGGAGTTCACTCATGATTTGGCTCTGTTTGTCTGTTATTGGTGTAGAAGAATGCTTGTGATTTTTGCATATTGATTTTGTTTCCTGAGACTTTGTTGAAGTTGCTTATCAGCTTAAGAAGATTTTGGGCTGAGATGATGGGGTTTTCTAAATATACAATCATGTCCTCTGCAATCAGGGACAATTTGACTTCCTCTTTTCCTAATTGAATACCCTTTATTTCTTTCTCCTGCCTGATTGCCCTGGCCAGAACTTCCAACACTATGTTGAATAGGAGTGGTGAGAGGGGGCATCCCTGTCTTGTGCCAGTTTTCAAAGGGAATGCTTCCAGTTTTTCCCCATTCAGTATGATGTTGGCTATGAGTTTGTCATAGATAGCTCTTATTATTTTGAGATACATCCCATCAATACCGAATTTATTGAGAGTTTTTAACATGAAGGGCTGCTGAATTTTGTCAAAGGCCTTTTCTGCATCTATTGAGATAATCATGTGGTTTTTGTCTTTGGTTCTGTTTATATGCTGGATTACATTTATTGATTTGCATATGTTGAACCAGGCTTGCCTCCCAGGGATGAAGCCCACTTGATCATGGTGGATAAGCTTTTTGATGTGCTGCTGGATTCGGTTTGCCAGTATTTTATTGAGAATTTTTACATCAATGTTCGTCGGGGATATTGGTCTAAAATTCTCTTTTTTTGTTGTGTCTCTGCCCGGCTTTGGTATCAGGATGATGCTGGCCTCATAAAATGAGTTAGGGAGGATTCCCTCTTTTTCTATTGATTGGAATAGTTTCAGAAGTTATGGTACCAGCTCCTCCTTGTACCTCTGGTAGAATTCAGCTGTAAATCCCTCTGGTCCTGGACTTTTTTTTGGTTGGTAGGCTATTAATTATTGCCTCAATTTCGGAGCGTGTTATTGGTCTATTCAGGGATTCAACTTCTTCTTGGTTTAGTCTTGGGAGGGTGTATATGTCCAGGAATTTATCCATTTCTTCTAGATTTTCTAGTTTATTTGCATAGAGGTGTTTATAGTATTCTCTGATGGTAGTTTGTATTTCTGTGGGATCAGTGGTGATATCCCCTTTATCATTTTTTATTGCGTCTATTTGATTCTTCTCTATTTTCTTCTTTATTAGTCTTGCTAGCGGTCTATCAATTTTGTTGATCTTTTCAAAAAACCAGCCCCTGGATTCAACGATATTTTGAAGGGCTTTTTGTGTCTCTATCTCCTTCAGTTCTGCTCTGATCTTAGTTATTTCTAGCCTTCTGCTAGCTTTTGAATGTGTTTGCTCTTGCTTCTCTAGTTCTTCCAATTGTGATGTTAGGGTGTCAATTTTAGATAGCTCCTGCTTTCTCTTGTGGGCATTTAGTGCTATAAATTTCCCTCTACACACTGCTTTAAATGTGTCCCAGAGATTCTGGTACGTTGTGTCTTTGTTCTCATTGGTTTCAAAGAACATCTTTATTTCTGCCTTCATTTCATTATGTACCCAGTAGTCATTCAGGAGCTGGTTGTTCAGTTTCCACATAGTTGGGTGGTTTTTAGTGAGTTTCTTAATCCTGAGTTCTAATTTGATTGCACTGTGGTCTGACAGACAGTTTGTTATAATTTGTGTTCTTTTACATTTGTTAGACTCCCACACAATAATAATGGGAGACTTTAACACCCCACTGTCAACATTAGATCAACGAGACAGAAAGTTAACAAGGATATCCAGGAATTGAACTCGGCTCTGCACCAAGCAGACCTAATAGACATCTACAGAACTTTCCACCCCAAATCAACAGAATATACCTTTTTCTCAGCACCACATTGCACTTATTCCAAAATTGTTCGCTTCCTTTCACAATTTGTTCAACATTCCCTAGGAGCCCCAGCCTAAGTCACATCCTTCCTTAGTTCTGCTTGGCTCCTACTGTTCGCATTTTATCATCCAGTAGGAAAAACAGGCCAAGGTTTATATCATGACTGCCCAGGGTGATTCAAAAGATTTGTAACACTCATAATGTCCAGAAAACAAAGAAGTCAAGACCCGCCTGAATTGCATAACAAAGTAATGCATGAAATAACCCATGGGCTTCTAGCAGCAGAATTTGCAATAACAGAGAGAGAGGACAAGCGAGATGTAGAAACACTTGCTTTAGTTCACTACATTCTAGAAGTCGTTCTCTAAGATTCTGGTGATAGAGCAGAAGCATTGCATACATTTGCTTGCACACACATATGCACATACAATAATAGCAGCAAAAGCTCTTCTAAGAACTCTCCAGATAATAGCTCACTTAATCCTCATCACAACCCTGTGAGGTAGGTATTATTATTGCTTGCTTTTTTGATAGACATGGAGATTTGTCACCAAGATCCCACTCCAAAAAAGGACTCACTTCTCAGCTGCAGGTAGCCTCCAGCTCCTTCAGGGTCTGTCTCAACTGCAGAGCTGTCTTGTCCAGAGTCATGTTCTTCAAACAGGAACCCTGTGTCAGCAGAATGAGTTGGGGAAAGACAGACCTGGCCACTGCAGCCTGACCTGGGGTAACACCGATGGACAATATTCACTCCAGGATTCCTCACTGAGCTATTCCCTATATTGTCAGGACTGAATCACTGTTTGAATTCTCGCTCGTCCAATTCCCTTCCTCCCTTTTCCTTTTACAGGTCCTAATCTCTAATCAATGCCCTGCACACCAAACTCCATCTTATCATCTGCTTCCACACAGCCTAACCTGGAACATGCATTTTACCCATGAAAGCATTGAAAAACAGGGTTACATAACCAGTAGTATCAGGAGCCAGATTCTAACCAGGTAGTCTGGTTCCAGATTCCATACGTTTCAGACATTTTGCTAGTCAGCCTTGCAATACATGAGGGACTTTAGGTTCTTCTCCTCCAACACTTCAATTAGCCTTAAACTCCTTCAGCTTCAGGGCTGTGAACAAGGACTGAGGACATCTCTACTGGCTCTTCCACTGTCTCTATTAAAGTTATTCCACTTGGATTGACTACCAGATAGCCTTGTGGGTTTTCTTTTAAGAGTCATCTCATTGGCTCCACTAATTCAGAGAAGATATGCTGCCACAGTTGTGAAACCAACTACTCACTGAATTAGAAAACCAAAGAATAATCAAGAACTAGCCTTTCAAAGATCACTCAATGAGCATCAATAAGGAATATACAAAAACAAAGTGAATGGCAGGTGTATGAGGAAGTTTTCAAAATACTATTGCTTTCAATTTTTTCCTCTTGGATAAAAGAGAAGTAAAAATTATATTCTTTATATTTAGGTCCAGAATAGGATATATTTATGTGTGTGAAAATACATTAGAGATTAACAAAATTTGCTGTAAAAATGGTTTTTCATTGGTGTTGCTAAATTTGCTTTTCCGAATAAGCTAAAGCTTGTTTTGAGCAGAGGTAGGGTGAGGGGGTCTAATTATTATTATCTCGATAATAACAATAGACAATAATAACAGATAAGAGACAATAATATTATTATCTCAATATGTCTCTTATTGAGACAATAATAATTGGACTCCCTCACTCTACCTCCACACAAAATAAGCCAATGAGAGCTAAGATACCACTTCCCATATGGCAGTCTTAGGGGAGAAAGACCAGTGAAAAGCTGAGCCCAGTAAAAATGAAAGGAACAAAGGGCAATTGCACTAAGGGCAGAAGCACTCCCGGTAAAGGAATGCAGCCCTGCTTGTGGGGAGCTGCCACCGTGAGTGCAATGGAGCGTTCTTGTGGTGTTCTGAGACCCACCTCATATCCATTTACCTTCCCTCAGAGAAATAGACCAACCACAAAATGGGCATCACCCAAGTTGTAGTCCAATAGGGCCCATGCATATTCCAATCGATCGCCTAACACATACCTCCTAAAAAGAAACACTCAGATTGTGAGAACACTGAGAACTGGGACTAGGAAGAGACTAAGGGTATGTTTTGCAGGATGGGAGGGGAACGGGAGGAGTTGGGTCTGGTGTCACAATGCCATAATGCCCAGACAGCCATAAATACGCCTATTTTCTTTTTCAGGGGCCTTGTGGTAAATGCCCCAGATGATCATACCAGGTGAACGGGCTACGGAGAATTGTTCACAGTCTGTGTCCTGATACACAAACTTGTCAGCTAACTCAGAGGAGATATGCTGCCACAGTTGTGAAGTCAACTACTCGCCCAATTAGAAAACCATGGAACAATCAGGAACTAATCTTTCCAAGATCACTCAATGAGGCTACAGTTGTCCTCTTTCTAAACTCTCATACGAATTCACCCTTGCCTCCCATTGGCCTTTTCTCCTTCTGCCTCCTCCTTCAGTTGTGTGTGTGTCCTCACTCTTCGGACAGTCTTTGAGGGCATATGGTTAGAATTCGAGAGTGAAAAATGAAAAATAACTGTTTTTTGTTTTTTTGTTTGTTTTTTTTATTTTTTTGGGGGGACTGAGCCTAGCTGTGTCACCAGGCTGGAGTGCAGTGGCGCCATCTCGGCTCACCGCAACCTCCGCCTCCCAGATTCAAGCGATTCTCCTGCCTCAGCCTCCCAAGTAGCTGGGATTACAGGCACGCGCTGCCACACCCAGCTAATTTTTGTATTTTTAGCAGAGACGGGGTTTCACCGTGTTGGCCAGGACCTCGTGATCCGCCCACCTCGCTCTCCCAAAGTGCTGGGATTACAGGCGTGAGCTACCGCACCCAGCCAAAAAGTAACTGTTTTCTAAGTTTTTTCTCATATCATACCACTTCTAAGCTAGCTCTGGAGATAAAACAGAGGCCATATTCTAGAAACATATGGTGGCCATTTTTGCAATAGGTCTTAAAGTGGGACGTTGTCTTTATAAACAAAATGACCTCTTAACACTTATGGTTCCTTTGAGGTTCAAATGAAGGTAATAAATGCCCCGGGTGTGACTCTCAACAGTAGGCCACGGGGATCATGAACATCAGTACAGAGGCTGGATAATGCCTCTTTTGTTGTTTGGTACTGCCTGAATTACATTTATCAGTATTGTACGAAGTCCACCCTAGATGTTCTGCATACATTGTCTCGTTTGACTCTCACCACTGCTGTGAATGCCACTGCTAGATTTCCCCGCTCAGTCTGGCCTTCTGTCCAGCTCTGCCTGGGATTCTCTCCTCTCCGCTTGTCTAGGTTAAAGCTTCAAGGCCCAACCCACATCTCCCTCTTCCATGTAGCTGTACCTACTTCTGCTCACTTTGAGTGATCTCTTCTGTGAAACTCTGCAAGTCTTACATGCTATGGCACTAATTTGACCCCTTGTCTTAGTCTCCTCCGTATCTACACGTCCTGACTCTCCAACTAAAATGAAGGCCTCTTTGGCACAGGAATCAGTGTCCTTCATATATATTCCTGCTTATCATATTTTTAGAAATTTAGCCAGGCATGGTGGCTCTCACCTGTAACCCCAGCTAACGCAAGATGCTGAGGAGGGAGGATTGCTTGAGGCCAGGAGTTTGAGACCAGCCTGAGCAATATAGTGAGACTCCATCTCTAAAAAAAAAAATTTAATACAAATTTAAGAAATACAATAAATCCAGAGAACAACAGTCATATCAGTCAGAATTAACAACTGTCCTCATTTCAAGTTATTGCTTCTAGACTCACCACCAACCCCTCCAATCCCCTCCTCATGGACCAGAAAACCCTACTCTCATGAAGTTGATATGGCTTTTACAAAAACCCATATGTGATGTGAACATTATATGGTTTTTTAAGTGTGGAATTTAAATTTTACACCGGGGGCATCATATTCTACTATTGTTCTGAATCTTGTTTTTTCCACTCAACACTATGATTTTTCCACTACTAATTAATTGCATTCTTAAGACACATACCGAACACCCAAAAAGGATTTTGATAATGATGACAATGGGGAAAGACACCGAGCAAGGAGTGTAGTTATAAATTCATTTGTAATGTTTTCATGAGCTTAAGAGCTCATAGCTAAATATATATTTTTTCATTCCTGGTTCTCAACTTCCTAGTTCTGAGATCTAAACCAAGTCACCTCACTTGTCTGTCTCTCAGTTTTCTCAACTATAAAATGAAGTATAATACCAGTAGCTACTTTACATAGTGAGAAGTAAATTAATTAATGCATTTCAAGTTCTTAGAATAGTGCCTGACACATAGTAAGCACTCAAATCATGATTATATTTAATAGTAATCATAATTAATATTATTATTATGAAACTAAAGATGTAAGCAGGAGAAAATTTAAGTGATATGAATTTTGAACCTTAAGAAAGTAGTTAAGAAAAAGGGTTCACAGGGAAATGCATTACATTATCAATAGTAATTAATTTTATCTTTAATATTTTCCCAGGAAGCCTGACGCTTAAAGCCAAAGCATTTTGCTTTTTTATCCAGTTAGCTTTAGGCCTGTGGCCAATCAGTTGTCAATCATTTTAACCTCTAAACCTAACTCTACAGAACAGAATATTCTCAGAGAAATATGAAAAGTGAATTTGTTGGCTGCAATTATACTGCAGTTTCTCAGCCTGCACTTTACAGAGTTCTTAGCTGGTAAGGCGAAATCCCCTCTAAAACCACTGTGACAAAGTTATTTTAGAGCTTCAGTAGTTTTTCTTTCTTTAAGCCAGGCTTTTTTTTTTTTTTAATGTTACTTTTACACTCTCTCTATTTATTTATTTTGGCCTTGGTGGACTAGACCACAGCTAAAACTTTATGGACCTAATAAAATTCCCAACATTCTCAGACACGGGTCGTGATGTTTGTGCACTGGGCAGAAAACAAAGGTGCTTTATGAAGAGAATGGGCATGCTCAGAGATCAATGAACTGAGGTCAGGCATGCAGGATTGGGCTGCAGCTGAACTGTGGCACAGGCAGTGTAGGCCCTAGGTGTGTCCCTCACTTCCAAACTTCCTCTCCTCTATCTTCTTTTCCAGACAGGTGACACAGTGCTCTCATACTGTCCCTAGATTACCAGAACCTCCTACCAGGATACTGCTGAGGGCTTGTCCTCCCCAGAATAAACTTTCCATCTTAACCTGCACGCACAGAACTTTCCATCTTAATCTCACATTCATGCCTTCAAAAATTATCTGCCTTGTGCTTCTCTCCCTCATAGGCTTTCTTTAGGTGACAGCTGGTTAGTCTGATAAAGTCAGTTCATTTGTTTTCTCTACCTTGTAGGAAAGTCCTTTCAACAGAGGCTTTCTGGAGCCAACATCTGAGTCCAAAGCTGTGGTTCTATTGTTGAGGAAGGGGGTAGAGCTTATGGAAATCTTGAAATTATACCACATCAGAGGCTGTCTCATTTACCCACCTACAGGACTAGCCTCCAAAGCTTGCAGGTTATACAGCACTGCATTTCGCTGCAGCTGTGCACGAGCCATCAGACAGCATAATTTCATCTTTCATTTCATTATGTGCTTTATAATTTTTCAATACACTTTTTTCTCACTTGATCCTCATGATACCTCTTCCTTGTTAGGTAAAACAAATCTGTCTTCCAATTAGTTTTCTATTTCCTGTCCCAAACAGAAGGTCTCTTACCAAAACGACTGGATGATACTGTTCACTTAAGGGGCTACATTATATCAGCTGATAAACACAAACCTCCTTTCGATGAGTAAAGTGGGAAACAAGTAAGTAGCGGCTCTTAGTTACTTGTAAGGGATTAATCATTTTAATAATTCAGGTTAGAATGACTATTCCTGAAAGAAAATTTCAATCCTCAAATAGTCAGTGAATATGGCCTTTCCATCTATTAAAATCTGAAAACTCAGTGGGAATATATTAAAAGATTAATTACGCCTTGAGCAAATAAACATTGCTGTCAATCTTCAGATAAGATTCAGAATGAGTTTTTTTACTCTAAAAATATTTCATCTATGCACTTGCTATCAGGCATAATGTTTTAAAAGATTACTTTTAACACTAACATCTTGCCATACTTCCTGCCCCTATATTTTGTCCCTTGGTCCTTATGTCTACATGAGTTTTTAATTTAGATTCTATTTCCAGCAGATGTTATATATTTTAGTGTTTGCTTTCTCTTCCATTAAAAAGGACATGTAATACATTTTATTGTTTTGACATAAAATTGTCTAAATAAAGACGTTCAGAAATCCTGAATTGTTATTCCTTTATAATGGTGTGTGTGTGTGTGTGTGTGCACGCATGCACGTGCACGCATGCTCATGCACAGTTTCTAGGAATAGAGGAGCTATAGAGAAGAAAGCTGTGTTTCACAAATGCCAGAAGAGAACAAGACTATCATCCACTAATTCCTAAAAAGGTAATAGAGACAAGCATTTCAAATCACAATAAAAATTGCTATTGCAGAGCATTTTTAATATCCAAAACCATTCCCTTAATGCTCAGTATAAATACTAGCTCACTATTCTAATGAGCAACTCTCTGGGTAGTTTAAGTATGTAAAGATCTGCATTTAGCTGTATTAACACAAGTTTAACTATAGTTCTGTTTAATAGGCTACTAGCTCTTTAATAAAACTGACTTCATCCAAATTTTTCACTTTCCCTTCTGAGTAGAAACACTTCACCCAAATTATCAGTGCCCTCCAGTCCTTTCTTTTCCCTCACTTTTCCAAAAAGGGAAAGATTTCAGTTAACGCCCCTGTTACCTTTAAGTCTATTTAAACATCCCTAAAATATGCAATGACCTCAGTTTCTATTTGAGAAATCCGTAAGTTTGGGGAAAAAGGAAAGGACTCTTGAGCTCACCTGGTCGCCTGTTCATTTCCCAGCAAGGTTGATCTTGTTAACTGTAACACAAATAGAAAAAAAGCATAAATGACAACAGAATCTCCATGGCACTTTAAGCCTATAAAATTCTCAGAGTCTGAGAAATTGGCACACAGAGTTATTCTTGGCTTCTCACCTCTCTTGAGCAGAGAAGCTATTTTTTCATGCATCATGAGATATTTTATCCTGATTTTCTTGCTTTTCACTGGATGATCTCTAAGGTCTTCAATGATTATGGAATTCTGAGGTTTTACTCATCTTAGTACCCTGAGGGTTTAGCACAGCAACAAGAGCTGACGCCCAATAAATATTAAATGCTTGAACTGAGTGAATCAATGAATACATAAATGAATGTCCAAAATTGGGATTAAGCTAGGATTGCAGCTCCAGGAGACAAGAGGAGCAGGGTTAATGGACTAGTGCAAATACCTGAAGGAACATTTTCAAGACTGATATCATTGGACATTGGACAGCCTATTAATGATATTAGAACTCTGGGATGGTGAGTCAGCCTCAATTAATAAATATGTCTTGGAAATTGCACTAAGAGATTGAATTTCCTTAGCAAAGTATTGGTGCAGCATCTGACCAAGTAGTGTGTAGTCTATGAGACAAATAAGAGTGAAACTGATCATCAGAAAATGCTGGGTTGAGATTTTCTGTTTTGCAACAGGAAAGTTTCAATTAACTGCCAACTCATCTCATATAGCACCTGCACCAGAATCCCAAGCACCTAAAGATCACATTTTAGAAATTCACAACTCATACACAAACTTTTGGGATTACATCCTCACTCTAAAGTCAACTTTTTTCCTAAATAGATTAGATGAACCAATTTCTCTCCCAAATACCTCCTACTAATTTGGTTAGTAGCAAGCAAAGGCTTTCCCACAGTGGGATCTAAGTCTTAAAATAAAAGAACTACCCAGCCCCATCCCAACCCCAAAAAAAGGCAAATAGTTGATATCAGATTCTTTCCAGAGGTTCCATAGACTGAGCATTAAGACGAGGACCCAAGGCCTGAGAGTTGTGAAAAGAAGTGTTGAAAGGAGAAAGCAAGAGAGTTGGGCACAAAGAAGGAGGCCTGCTTACCTCTGAGCAAACCAGGAGTTATATAATCAAGACACCTCAATATCTGAGCACTCCTTCTTCCCTAAAGTTTTAGCAAATGATAGTCACAACCCACAGCCAGGAAACTAGACAAGAACCACTTGCTGGAGACTAAGCAAGAGCTTCCTCCCGGGTGTCTGCATCAAGACTCCAGCCCTAGTCTCACGGACAGCCACACCTCTCCCCAACTCCCAACTTTAGGCCTGTGACAAACAAGAAGGTGGAAGAGCTCAAGGTGCGAGAGCTCTCAAGGGAAACCAAAGTATTCCCCATAAGGTCTCCAGAGGACCTAAATTCCTCTCTTGTTGGTTCCACTTCCTGACACTCCTCGCTTCAGAAGTAAGCACTCCCAGGACTGGGAAAGAGAGGCCCTTTTCGAGGCTAAGCCCCATGTCAGGAGATCTAGGACTCCACCTGCAGGCTTAATGTCTGTGAGATAGTCACACTCCCAGGGGCTTCCCTGTCCCTCAGATGCTTTCATTTGCTCACAAATAAAGCAACAAGTGAAAGATCAATGCTACTCTCAAACAAAGGAGGAAAACGTGTTTTTCAAATGGAGTTTGATGGTTGGCTTGATTTGAGAAAAACTGTTCCTGATTAGTTTATCTTGAAATTCTTAAATTTAAATTGAGCATTAATGGATTGGGGTAGAGGACAGCTTTATTTACATTTATGCTATAACCAATTTACTGTACTACATTAAAAATTAATATGTTTTACCAAAGAAGTTTCAAAACATATAGCAACATTTTTCCCTTGAGATAAACGCCCTCGTGTACATGAGTGTATCCAGCTAGCCCTATTTGGGTCAGTGTTTGGATATGAGTATTATCAGAGTGTTATTTGAGCTTTGTCTTCAAATATTTTAAAGCATCCATACTCTGCCTTTAACCAAATACATGCGAATGAAGCCAAGATGATGAAACAGGATTTATAGAATTTTAAAGGGGAAGAGGAAATCTATAAGGATTATTTAAAAACCGATTAAGTAGAGAAATAACAATTTTAAAAACTGATGAAGTTGAGAACAGTTATATAATTTCTAATTATGGAATTACATAGACATAAAATCCTGAGACAACTAAACTTTTGACTTCTACCGAAAAGTTATCGTCTTTCAATACTGTTTTTACCTTTCTGTTTCCAGGTTAGCAAGACTGGAGCCTCCTAGTTTACCTCCCTTTGATTTTTCTGAGTTATGTGACAGTCTCCAAACTTCCTTCCATCTCTCCTGCCTCACCACATTTCCATTCAGATACACTGTACTAACCAAAACCTTCCTCAAGAAAAAGTATATCACAACTTAAATAGATGGGGTAGCGGTGGGAAGAGAACTCACAAATGAATGCTGTGCTAGTAGGTGTTGTCACAAAATGGAAATCAGATTTCTTCCCCTAATTTCTCAATAAAACTTATTTAATATGCTATTCATTGTGTGTTTGTTCATATTTCTGCCAATTACAATAAATATTTTATCTGGGAGATGGAAAAATTCAATAGGCTCATTGAGAGTACCACCCTCTCCTCATATATCTATATATCTTTTTCCTTATTGCCACACTTACATAACTATTCATTACTCTAGCGCACATTGTTTCCTATTTGCAATTACAAGTATACTTACCTAGAGCATTTCTGGATTTGTAATCCAATGCGCACACAGATCAATGTGGGGGAAAGATTAGGGGAAGAAATGAACAGAGACTCAGGCACCTGTTAAACCTAATTGCATGCATGAATTATAGTCCCAGAAACAGGAGAATCAAGAAAAAATGGGGAGAAAACTACTTGAAAAAGTGATAGCCAAACATTTTCCAAATTTGATGAAAGACATAAATTTACAGATCCAAGGTATTCCATGAAAACCAAGAAGGATAACCACATTGAGACACATCAGAGTCAGAATCGGAAGTTAGGAGTCAGAGTCAGAAGCCAAATATAAATAGTAAAGCTGGAAAGCAGCAAGAGGAAAATGGGGCATTATATATAGGGGAACAGTGCTTCAATTATGAGTCAACTCCTCACTATGAAACTATGAAGGCTAGAAGAGAGTGAGCAATATTTTTAAGTGATTTTTTAAAAAACACTGTCAATCCAGAAATCTAGACCCCACAAAATATCCTTCAATAATGAGACAAAGTAAAGACATTTTAAGTTAAAAGAAACCAAGATAATTTTTCACTAGAAAATTGGCAGAGAAAATTAGACTCCATACTACAAGGAATCTAAAGAAAGTTCTTCAGGCTGAATGGAAATGATACAAAATGGAAATTAAATACTCAAGAAGGAATAAAGAGCAATAAAAATGATAATGGAAAATATTAAATCAAAACATTATAATAGACATCCATTTCAGGCTATGATTGATAAGCTTGTATCAAACTAACCTTCCCCCATTAAAAAATAAAGCAAACAAACAAACTTAAGAAAAGAAACACAGAAGGGTAAGCCAGACATTTGGTGCACATATGCCCTCAAGGCATTTGTTCATTCAGAAGTAATGGCTAAAACACTAAGAAGTTGAACAGGATTTTCAGAACTTTCACAGGGCTGGAGCCAAAAATGGAGTTCAAGATTGCATTACGTTGAATAGTGTTCCCGCCACAAAAATTCGTGGTGGCAGGTGCCTCTAATCTCAGCTACTTGGTAGGCTGATGCAGGAGAATCGCTTGAACCCAGGAGGCAGAGGTTGCAGTGAGCCAAGATCATGCCGCTGCACTCCAGCCTGGGCAACAGAGTGAGACTCTGTCTCAAAAAAATAAAATAAAATAATTCATGTCTACCTAGAACCTAAGAATGTTAACTTTTTGAAAATAGGGTCTTTACAGTTGTAATTATTAGGTTGATGCAAAAGATAATTGTGGTTTTTGCCATTACTTATAAGGTGGGGCCCTGGTGGGAGATATTTAGGTCATGGGGGCAGATCCCTCATGAATGGCTTGATGCTGTCCTTGTGACAGTGAGTGAGTTCTCATGAGATCTGGTTGTTTAAAAGACATGTAAAAACTAAGACGAGGGCATAGGAGAGTGGGGTGGGCCCTAAATTCAATATGATTGGTATCTTTGTAAGAGAAGAGACATGAAGACAGACACTCAGGGCACAAGGTCATGTAACAATGGAATCAGAGACTACAGTGATGCAGCTCCAAGCCAAGGAATGCCAAGGATTTCTGCAACCACCAGAAATTAGAAAAAGGCAAAAAATTCTTCTTCCCTGGAGCCTTCAGAAGGAGCATGACCATGCCAACACTTTGATTTTGGACTTCTAGCCTCTAGAACTGTGACAGAATAAATTTCTGTTGTTCTAAGCCACCTTCGTGGTAAATATTTTATGGCAGCTAATATAGTTTGGATGTTTGTCCTCTCCAAATCTCATATTGAAATGTAATCCCTAATGTTGGAAGTGGGGTCTGGTGGGAGGTGTTTGGGTCATGGGAGCAGATCCCTCATGCATGGCTTGGTGCTGTCCTTGTGATAATGAGTGAGTGAGTAAGTTCTCATGAGAGCTGGTTGTTTAAAAGTGTGTGGCACCTCCCCTTCTCTTTTGCTCCTGCTTTCGTCACATGATATGCCTGCTCCTCCTTTATCTTCTGCCATGATTGTAAGCTTCCTGGGGCCCTCACCAGAAGCAGATGCTGGAGCCATGCTTGTATAGCCTGCTAAAACATCAGCCAATTAAACCTCTTTTCCTTATAAATTGCCCAGGCTCAGGTATTTCTTTATAGCAATGCAAGAACAGCCTAACACAGAAGCCCTAGGAAACTACTACAAAGGTCAACCAAGGAAGAAGGATCTAAGAATCAGGGTGAATCATAAGTAGACTGGTCATCGCAAAGAATAAAACCTAGTTTCAAATCAGCTCAATCCTGAATTGAATTAAGGTGAATTCCCTGTAACCTAAATGCCTGTCAAAAGCAAACATAAATCCTCTTAGAAAAAATATAACATTATCTGTCCAAATTATCTCTATAATTTCTATACACATTGCCTATAACTCAATTTAAAATAATCAGACATTGCCATAAACAAGGTCTCAGGGCACAGCTTTGTTCAAAAGAGTTTGTACCACTGGCCCTGGGCTTCTGAACTCCCCACATTGTTCTTGCTTGTCACACCATTTTGGAAGTCATATTTTGCAATTGCTATCTAAGAATTGCCACCTGTGGACTCCCAGAGTCCCAGGGTGTGCTCTGAATCTTCCTTCTCTGCCTCCTTTTTTTTTTTTTTTTTTTTTTTGAGATTAAGTCTTGCTCTGTCACCCAGGCTAGGGTGCAGTGGCACAATCTCAGCTCACTGCAACCTCCACCTCCCAGGTTCAAGCGATTCTCCCACCTCAGCCTCCTGAGTAGCTGGGACTACAGGCATGCGCCAACCTGCCCAGCTAATTTTTGTATTTTTAGTAGAGACAGGGTTTCACCGTGTTGACCAGGCTGGCCTTGAACACCTGACCTCAGGTGATCCCAAAGTGCTGGGATTACAGGCATGAGCCACTGCACCTGGCCTCTGCCTCCTTCAGCAAAAGAACTTGCTCTGCTTTATCCTGTCCCTTTCAGAGTGGAGACCTCTTGTTCAAAAGGAATATTTGCTGGACAGCTCTGAGAACTTCCAGCCCTTACTGCCCGTTGAAACCTCTGATCTTACCTGAAGAACAACATGGGCTTCCTGTTCAGCTCTGCTTTTGGCAGCACTTAAAAGAAATCTGGAATTTGCTCGGGTTTCTTTTTTCTGCTACTTTTGATTAAATGTATTTTGAGTTTTTTTCTTGTTGTTGTTTTTAGTTCTCCTATTGAGTATTTTCTAGAAAAAAAAAAGAGAAAATTTAGAACTAGACTTTTCAACTGCACCTGGAACTCTCCAAAACACAAAATTGTATATTCAATATGATCTCTGCTAATACAAACATTATCTATTGAAAAATAAAAACAAAAAGAAATACAAGAGAATGCTAAGAAATGATGATTGGCAGGTGATGCAATTGCAGTTTATTTCTTATTCTCTAATATTTTATGTCTCTCATGTCTTCCATAATATATATATTATTTTATACTCATACAAATAAAGTGGTAATTATATTAAAGTATTATTTATAAATAAAAGTAAAATTTTAAACATAAAAATGTAAGAGTAAGAAGGTATATGCTCAGTGCTGTAGAGGCCACAAAAGATGTATAAAAGAGTCCCTGTCATGAAGGATCATGGACTTGGGCAAGGTTAAGGAAAGGCAAGTAAATAATCATTTTAATATAAAGTGAGTTTGAAAATGCTCTAAATCTCAAATAATGGGCCATGGGATTTTAGAGTAGAAGCTAGCACATTAATTTAGAATTATGAGGAAGAATTTCCACTGGGAGGGTCCACATAGATTTTGACTCAACAACATAGTGAGATGGAAGAGGGATGGGGAGAAAAGTATGGTGATCAATCTAGCATAGCCCAAGATGTGGCGAGAAGAAAGCCCAGAATGTCAGAATGTGCTTGGTGACTGGTGATTGCCCAGTTTGACTCGAGAGAGAGACCATCACAGGGAGATGAGGCTAGAAAGATGGACCCTGTGGCTTCCTTGAGTGCCAGGCTGAGACATCTGTACCTAAGTCATGAGGAATGGGAACTCCTTGGTGGTTTTTTGAGCAGAAATGAACACTGAAAGGGGCTACACTCAGGGAAGACTAATCTAGCTGTGGTGAATAGTAAGACTGTTAAGGACATTATAGCAATGAAAAGACAAGAAGTAAGAATGGTGTCAGTGAACATGAAAGAGGGGACTATTCATTCACGAAATAGATCTTTACTAACTATCTGTTTTGTCCCAGGTCCTGTGCTAAGTGCTAAGTCTACAGTGGTGAATGAAATAAATATAATCTCTGCTTGCTACGTAGTGGAAAAGAGACAAATAATTGCAAAATACCATTTTGGAAATAAAAACAACCAGCTGCTGCGTTACCACATAAAAAAGCTGCAGAAGGGGAGTGATCAGGGAAAGGCATCCCTGATGTGATGATACAAGAGATGTAAAGATGAGGAGTTGGCTCTACAAAGACTGGGAGAAAGGGGTTCCTGGAAGAGCAGCCAGCACAGAAAAACTCTCAAGAAAGAAAGAGCTTAGTTCATTTGAGAAGCTAAAAGGAGGGCTATGAGGCTGAGCTATATTTACTGATGGGGTGAGGATAACATTGGACAGTAAGGAGGTACCTGGACATACAGGACTTTGTAGGACAAACTAAGGATAATGAGAATGGTACGCTAAGAAAGCATCCGGGCTGAACAGATGGCAGGAGTACAAGAAGCTCAAGGGAACAAAGGAATGATTAGAAAACGCTGGTGTCATTTTGAGCTCTCCAGGAAGCAGACACACCATCATGGAATCAGAAATGCAAGAGATCTGTTGCAGAGAAATCCCATGAAAAGGAAAGCAGAGATGAAGCAAGAGTAGTCAGGGAAATCCTTCAGACCATGACACAGATCTGACATCTGTGAAAGAAGAGGGGCAAATGAAGAAGGATTGGAAAGGAAGAGCTCGAGGTAGCAGTGCATCTCTGAGAGTCTCAGGCCAGTGCGGGAAGGAAGAGCAAAGCAGACTGTGAAGGAGTCCCGTGTCAGGCAGCAATGATCGGTTAGCATGCTTCTCCTGAACTCAGCCACTGGCCAGAGACAGCCCATGCAGAGCAGAGCTTCAGCATGAACACTGCCACGGATCCTGAAGGTACAGCAAAGGCAGGCTGCCAGCTCACTACACTCCTTGCAGCAAGCTCTCACTTAAAGGGACATCTGAGCAGGGCACCTCCCAGGCTCTCGCATTTGGTAAATCTAAATGATCTCTTTGGGGAAGTTATAAAACTAAGTTCAACTAAAATTTCAAATAATAGTTAACAGAGAAGACAGGAAGAAGGAGTTTGTGTTAAAGCACGTTATGATTTGACCTTCTTTTAGAAGAGGATAGAGACATGGATTAATGTTAGGTCACATGAAACATGCATATTGAAATTTTAAGGGTAACCTTTAAAAAGAATATAAAGTGTATGCATAACTTTTCAGATCAGTAAAAGGACCCGAGGAACAGAGAAAACTTGATCACCATAATCAAAGGTAGGAAAACAGGGAAAGAATTAAGGAAAGCAAAGTGAATAGAAAGCAATGCGTAGCTCAGAGAAGCTACCTGGAGAAAATAAAGTGGAAAAGTACAGGCATGATTATTTCCTGGTCTTTCACAGTAAGGCAAGCAGTATCTTCTAAAATTGATAATTTATCTAGAAGGAGTTTAAGTATTTTATAAAGATAAGCAATAGAACAAATATAAATAGCATAAAACGAAAAATGTGGAGGGTAAAAGTTGGGTCGTATAAGCAAGCTAATTATTCTTCTTTCATTGTAAGGAATGAATAAATGCAATCTAAGGTTAACATGTTAATTAGCAGAGGTATGAATATATTATTCAGAGTATTTGGGGTAAAGAATAAGAATTAAAAATACAAATGGTTAAAAGTAATTGAGTTGGCCGGGCGCGGTGGCTCACGCCTGTAATCCCAGCACTTTGGGAGGCCGAGGTGGGCGGATCACAAGGTCAGGAGATCGAGACCATCCTGGGTAACATGGTGAAACCCTGTCTCTACTGAAAATACAAAAAATTAGCCGGACGTGGTGGCGGGCACCTGTAGTCCCAGCTACTCAGGAGGCTGAGGCAGGAGAATGGCGTGAACCCGGGAGGCGGAGCTTGCAGTGAGCTGAGATTGCGCCACTGCACTCCAGCCTGGGTGACAGAGCCAGACTCTGTCTCAACAACAAAAAAAAAAAAAAAAGTAATTGAGTTTAAAGAACTACTGAGGATGGAGGAGTGAAGGTAAACTTTCACATTTATTTTTTGTACTTCTGCGTTTTAAAATTTTCTGCCAATAGATGATGGGAGCAAAGAAAGAAGAGTGTTCATAGATGGCTCCATGCTGATAGGCCAAAGAATGGGTAGTACCTTTGGCAAAAACAGAAAAGCCAGAAGGAGCGGGTAGGAGATAGAAGAAGGTATATTTCTGTCTCACTTGTTAAACCACTGTATTCAAATTTCTGTTTATAAATCCATTCAGCAAAGAGCTCTTTAACTCACTGAATGCAGAGGCACAGGTTCACAGGCAGGCTAAGAGAGATGGAAGCTACAGAAAATTGGTTTGATTTTTATGATAAATAAACATTGCCTTGACAAAGTATTTGTTAAAAGGTTCTGGATTCCCAGCCCTCATTCAGGCAGGATCACTCCCACACAGGGCCTGTGGTTACCCTTTTTGCTCTGAGACTCAAAAGAAATTTCAGAAGGAAAAGATTGAGAAACCTGCTTTGAATTACAGCACAGCTAGGCAATATTTTTCTTAGCCAGTGGGTTTTTCTCTTTATTGTGCTTTGGAACACATTGGAAGAGGACATTGGAACGTTGGAAGGGAAGGAGGTCTCTCAAGTTCCCAGCTCTAAGTTTAATAACTTGAATATATTCTGGTTAAGTCATCTTCAATAACTTGTATCCATTTTGATTGTGATTTTTATTTTCTGTAAAGCTATTTTCCAAATTTTAAACTCCTCATAATAGCATGATCCTCAGAACAATGGATTTTGTTATTGTCAGTAAGTCTTCATCAGCTCCAGGTTCCAATATCACTAAGTTGGAACCACAGATAAAAAATTATTCCACGGAACACTGAAATCTTGGGAAGGCTGTGATCTCTTTCTCTGGTGATTATAGAAGGCATTTATTCAGAAGTCCTAGCTAAGTTCTGGGCCCTCGATTAATAAATAAATGGATGGGTAGGTAAAAAAGAATGCATTGAACATGGAAAACCACCCATCATGTACAAATGCTCAATGATGTGAATGAATAATGGATGAGCTGGCAGCTCATGCACTGCATGTTAGACCGAGTGCTATGGCATGAGCTCCATGACAGCAGAGACCTCTCCTGTTTATCTCTGTGTCCCCAGAGCTTAAAACACTGTAGCTCAATCAACTAAAAAGCAAAATGAAAATGTGACTGTCAGTGGATATTTTAGGGGGCAAATGTTATGAAACAAAAATAAAACAAAACAAAAATTCCACCTTAACTCACAAAATGCTATTTTCCCATCTATCTGGAAAGCTCAGGATAGATCTTTAACAAAAATCAAAACTTTTAAAAATTGGTTTTAAAAACCTTAAGAGAAAGGTCTGTGAACAGAGAGCAGTAATTGATTTCTTTTTTTTTCTAGCTTTATTGAGGTACAATTATACATGAAAATTGTGTATGTTTACAGTGTATAACATTTTATATATATATATATATATACTGTGAAATGAGCACCACAATCAAGCTAAGTGACATATCCATCACCTCACATAGATATTTTCTTTTTTGTTGTGGTGAGAACATTAAAGGTCTACTCTTTTAGCAAATTGCAAGTATACAATACAGTATTATTAACTACAGTCACCATGCTGAACATTAGGTCTCTAGAACTTACTCATCCTGAATAACTATGATTTTGACCAACATTTCCCCATTTTCCTCACCCTAAATCCACCAACCACCATTTTACTTTCTATTTCTTTGAGTTTCTCTTTTTCAGATTTCACATATAAGTGAGATCACATGGCATTTGTTGTTATGTGCCCAGCTTATTCCACTTAACATAATGTCCTCCAGGTTCATACATGTTGTCCCAAATGACAGGATTTCCTTCTTTTTTACGGCTGAATAATATTCCATTGTGTATATACGCCACATTTTCTTTATCCAATCAACCTTCAATGGAGACAGGTTGATTCCATATTTTGGCTGTTGTGAATGATTCTGAAATGAACACGTGAGTGGATATACCTCTTCAAGATATTGCTTTTATTTCTATTAAATATATACCCACTCTGATTTATAGTAACCAGTTTACCTCCAGTTCATACCACACTTCACCGAGGAAGACTCCTTGACTATCACATCCAGACTACTCTAATAAGAAGCATCATAAGACCCTGGAACAATTTGCCCAAAGCATCTTGGGTATTT
Source organism: Nomascus leucogenys (assembly GCF_006542625.1). Classification (NCBI taxonomy): domain Eukaryota; kingdom Metazoa; phylum Chordata; class Mammalia; order Primates; family Hylobatidae; genus Nomascus; species Nomascus leucogenys. The sequence continues at coordinate 74,594,071 of NC_044387.1, read as the reverse complement.
TCTATCTGCTTTTGGTAATTTCTATGAAAAGTAATTCTGGAAGATACCAAATTTTAACTTCTATGCAATTCTCATAATTCTATTTTCATTGTTCACTTTACAACAAAACAAGCCAAGGTGACCACACCACTCTCCAAAGGAAGAAGGGTAAAGTTAAAACCCCTTCCCAATAGGATCTTGGATTAAACTTAAGACCTGAACTTTGAGAATGTTCAACTCAGGGAAATCTGACAGTATATGTATCTCTCTGCTGGATTCCACATGTCAACATATACATTTTCCATACAGCCATGAGTATATTCTACCACTATATGCTTAAAATCTAGCACTGTTTTTATTGCTCAAGAAAACCAGAAGATATTTATCCTCGCATGATAATGGCTTTGGGACACAGGGGGCATTGGTGATGACCTCCAAATGAAACACACCCAGCGCTCCACTGCCACCCTTCCCCAGCCCAGCCCTGATGCTTCCCAGAGCATCTTCTGGTTATGCCAACTGACAGCAACTTCAGACTCGCACATGGAAACTTACTATTGCAGTTAGACTTTATCATCCCGTTGTTTCTTCCTGTGTAATACAGATAATCAACCACATGAAAACAGGGGCTGTGCAGAGCAAATACTACCAGATGGTCCATCAAAACCTACACTCATCAACTCCAAGAAATATAGATCAGCCTGTATTTCATCAATCTAACCTCGCAAACCCAGCCAGTGGCTATATATCTGGATTTCTTCATCAATTCACGTTGCTTTTTTATTGCTGGCTTGGGCAGTTTTTTCCACTGGGTAAGTATTTGTACTTATATATATTTATTAATTTGATGAAATTTCTTTGCATTAAGTCTGATTTTGCATTTCATCATCTAATTCTAAGACATCTTGCTTTATGAACTTCAACATGCTGCTTTTTAAGGGATATAAAAAAATAACATTATCTACTATTTCCAAGGACTTTATAAATATTAACTTGTTTATACCTTTAAAAAGCCTACATGATATTGTTGTCTCTATACCTTTAAAAAGCCTACATGATATTGTTGTCTCTATTACATAAATGAAGAGAATGAACATAATAGAAGTTAAATAACTTGCTCAAAACATTACACCATTGGTAAGTGTTGATACAGGAATGTGAATAGAGATCTATCTAGCACCAAAGCCAGTGGTCTTTCCACTCCACCACACTGCCCCATCACAGATCTGGTTACACTGGGAGAATAGGAAACCTAACAAGCCTACGAAGTACTAGGTATTATCATTAAAGTAGAATTCCACATAATACTTATAATAGGAATAATCAGGGTTCTCCTTACATTTTCTCCTAAATGTGCACAAACACAACTGTCTCAATGTCTTCGGGATTAAATGAGAGTCTATTTGATTTAGTAAACTATTATTAGACATTATTAGATTACGTAGAGAGATACTATTATTAGATTATGTAGAGAGATACTGTTGTATATGTTCATTGGAACTGGGGTTAAAAGACCTTTGTAAAAACCCAGCTTCTCCATTTAATATCTGTGTGAATTTGCACACGTTACTGATTATTTAGAGTTCTCTTATTTGTAAAATTGTGTTTGACAGAGAAGGACAATGCTTTCCAGATATACCACTCCACCTCCCTGCAGTCAGGGTGAGACCATGTGACTAACTCGAGCTGGTGAAATGTGAAAGCACATGACTTGAATCTCTCCAGGTCAAGGCAGGTACAAACCAGTGTATCTCCTCCAGCCCTCCCTCAGCTGAAGCAACCTCAGAGGCCACATGTGTCCGATGTTCAATTTGGTATAGCTGCAAGATTGATGCGGTTCGTCCAATTACCATCACACTTTTCCTGAGGGAGAAAGAAACCTGTGTTGTGTTAAACCACTGACATATCGGGGTTTCCCTGCTATGGCAGCTACAGTTAATTAACCCAGCTAGTGAATGGGGATAATAGTCTCTGTCATAATACTTTAGATTATTGTAAGACTAAAAGAAGAATATTGAAATAAATATTTGTTAACCTTATCTTTACAGGATTTATGTAAGCCTTTATATAAGCCTTTACATAGGCTTATGATTGTTATTACTCACATTTTTAAAATCTGACTTTATTACTCTGAGTTTTTTATCGTGTAATGATAATGTAAAAATTATTTTAATTATCTTAACAATTATTTGTAAAAGGAAGTATGCTTCTGACCTACTTAATATGTTGTTTTAAGTAAAATAAATGTTTTCTTTACCTTGTGGATACTATTTTCTTGTTCAAGAAGCTTCCACAGAAGATAGTATAAACACAAGCTTTAGCTCAATTCTTACTGAACTACTACAAATACACATGATCTTCTTTCTTAATTAATGAGGCCTCAATGGAGTTTACTTCCTAGGGAATTGCTCTCTTTTTCCTGATCATGTAGACAGCAGAAGAGGGGACAGTTGGCATGCCCATTCGTTTTCACGAGATTAACACCCACGGAATAAATGCCTTTCATGCTTGTTAACATGGTACAGGACCTGGCTTTCAATCCCACTAACTATTGGCCTTGTTTGAAACAATGCCAATTCATTCACTAGGTACCAGAAAAACAGGCCACGGCAAATGAATGATGTCATGTTCCCTTTCTCTCTGTCCTTACGTATTTTTACTTGAATTTAGTATTGAGAATAGAACTAAAGTCAGAGACCAAGGTATGACAATGACCTAAATTCATGCACAAAAGGATGCTACTTAGAGCTACAAAAAGGGCTTGTCTGGAGTTTGGGGAGGAGGTCGCTGCATTGAGAAAGAAGATAAACACAAAGAGAGTGAAGATAAAATATACAAAAATAGGTAGCAAATATTCCCTGTGAGACTGGGTGTGGTGGCTCATGCCTGTAATGCCAGCACTTTGGAGGGCCAAGGCAGGCAGATTGCTTGAGCTCAGGAGTTTGAGACCAGCCTGGGCAACATACCAAAACCCTGTCTCTACAAAAAATACCAAAAAATTAGCTTTTCTTTAGAGGCTGAGGTGGGAAGATGGCTTGAACCCAGGAAATCAAGGCTGCAGTGAGCCGTGATCATGCCACTGCACTCCAGCCTGGGTGACAAAGTGAGAGACTGTCTCAAAAAAAAAAAAAAAATACACACACACACACATATATTTCCTGTGAAACTTCTCCTCTTAAAGCCTTCCATGTTTCATTCTGAAGAGGCAGGAGGATTCCAATATGAGGCAACAGGCCCACCTGTCAGACATGAAATTTGCTTCTTTCTCATGTTTCAGTTATTTGCTCATATAATTGAGTAAGTAAGGGAGACGACACACATATGACACTAAGTTGTTATTATACACACACGATGTCCCAGAAAACAGGCTAGATGCTTGCTTTCAATGACTCAGTTTTAAAACTATCAAGAGCCACATCAAATCACAATGAAAGGCAGCAGAACCAGTGGGAACTGAAGAGAAAAGAGCCATGGAGAAGGGGGAAGACAGGGCAGGGAAGAGAAGGGTAAGGAGAGCAGGGCAGGGAAGGGACAGCCACCGCAGGACAGGCTGGGCTCTGCCAGCACCGAGATTGAGCCTCATTCACAGCAGAGTTAATAGGAAGGTAGGAAGGTAAAAGCTTCTCTGAAAAACCATGTTTTCTTTCAACAACAATATCTGAATTAGGAATAAAAACATTCTCTGCTTCCTAGAATATTTTGCAATTACAAAAAAAGAAGAAGAAGCTTCTATAAGCCTGCCAGAAATCTAGCTGACAAAAGTTCAAGAGTTTTTTTTTTTTTTTCTGAATTATTGTGCATACACAGTTTTTTTGGAAAAATAAAGCAATCCATTAAAATTAAAAGAGTTTTAAAATGTTGGCAGAAGAAACATTTCATTGTCGCAACAAAGAGAATGCTGTTGAGAAATGCTTTACAAAGTGGGAGCTAAGGCAGTTAAAAATTGATTTTCAAAGCGGTTTGGTTTTGGTCTATGTCACAAGCCGGCCCTCACATCCCACTTCCTGCTTTCCGATGTTCAGGCCTGGCCAGAGAAGCCAGGTCTCCTAGGGTACGTGTGGTGCAGAGGTTGAAAGCTCAGGTTCTCCGGGCCATTAGCCTAGCAAGCAGCCTAGGAGCAGACAGCACACACAGGGGAGGCTCATTCAGGGCTCATGTCTGATCCTGAACCGATAACCTTTGCCTTGTGCCCAGAGCTGACCCCTCACATCCAGAAGCAGCTGGGGCTCCCTTCAGTAGCTCCTCCATAATACCGCTGGATAAATTTCAGCAGAAAACTCAGACACAGGAAAAGGATACAGCAGCTTAACCTGCATTTTAAAAATAACTGCCGTTTTAGGAGTGGGTACGTGTTCTACTAGCTAACAAAGTGGGAAGCTTCCATTGCGAAGCCCTCTTAGGCCACCTAATCCCTGAGGAATTTGTCTAGTTTTTCCTCTACCTCCTTCAGATCCCTGTGCGATAGCCCAGCTTTGAATCTGAAATGAAACCCACAAGCAAGAGCCCTCGCCCATCTTTGTATGAGAAGGTGATTGCTTAGTACACACAAAACCACTACAGCTGGCCCCCTGCTCAGCCCTGTCCTGCCCTGAAACACATCCCAGCCTAAACAGTGGACAGTGACACATGATACCATTGATTGACTGGCCTCTAATCACCTGCTGTCTTATTTCAGCCCAGTTATGGCCACATTCACAGCCATAAAGCAGCGATGGCAAATAGGTTTCCTCTTGTGGGACAATTCTAATCGTTAGCCTCTTACGTCTAAAATGTGTGTTGAAAAGTGTTTTGAGGACATATCTGCATTCAGGGAAAAGCATAACAAATGGGGGAAATATATCACTTCACTTGAAAACTAAGGGTTGCAATTTTGTGACGAAACATCATACTAAAAGGGAGAAGCGGCAAACCAGTTGCAGGTGAAATGAAGGAAAGGCAAGGAGGAGATGGCTGGTGCGGGTTGTCACTTGGTACAGCTTTTCAGGAGGGAAATTTGACAACACACATGAAAAGACTTAATAATGTTCTCTAACGCAATCCTTTTACCTTTAGGAGCTAATTCTAAAGAAATCACTATGAATGCATTCAAAGATTTGTCTACAAATATGTTCATCAGAGCATTGGTTATCACAGCTGAAAATCAGAATCTATCTAAATGTTTAAAAAGAGAGTATTGACTAAATTATGCAGCATACATACAATAAAATACTACGCAATCTTTGAAACTATACTGTAGAGAACTACTTAAAAGATATGGAAAGTATTCACAACATATTTTCATGAAAAAGCATTCAAAAATAGTATGCATAGTGTGATTCAAATTTATTTTAAAATATAAAGCTATATATGTATATATGCTCCAAAATGCTAGCTCTGAATATCCTAAATTTTCTACAACAATTAAGGGTTACTTTTGTGATAAGAAATTAAATCTTACTTGTTTTAAAGACAATAATAGACAAGCTAAAGAAGTCCTGAATATGATCATCCCACTTTATTGCCCAAAACTGTAACTTAGGTGGCTGTAAAGTGGAAAATGTATACAAAATAAATAGAAAATAGGTAAGTTATTCAATGTATGTTACTAAAAATGCAAAAATTAGCCAGGCATGGTGGTGGGCACCTGTAATCCCAACTACTCAGGAGACTGAGGCAGGAGAATCACTTGAACCCCGGAGGCGGAGGTTGCAGTGAGCCAAGATCACGCCATTGCCCTCCAGCCTGGGCGACAGAGCAAGACTCTGTCTAAAAAAAAAAAAAAAAAAAAAAAAAAAAAGGAGGCTGAAAGTATCCCAGAAGCATATCCAGGCTCCAGCTGGCTGTCTCAGCACACATAAGCAGTTAAATGGACCAAGACCAGTTTCATCGGTGTCAGCATTAATCTTTTTTTTTTTTTTTTTTTGGTGCTTAACTGTCTGAAATAACCACCATAACATACTTAGAATAATGACTTTATCAGGATCACTGCTAAGTGACTTAATAAAAAATAAATTGTCCATAACACTGAAGGACTCTGAGTACACATTGCTAAGAAGTGGTTATGCAATCACTCAAATGTGAACCGCAAGGTTTTCCTTGAGAAGACTGTCCTGCCTTTTTTAAACAAGTGAAATGACATCATGCAATCTAACAGACTAATGGCATTGCTCACTATATAAGATGGGGAATTTGCGTTCCATCTTGAGCACCGCTGAGCCCTAGGCTGCTTGGTGGCATGCAGTTCCTACCTCAGCCCCAGCGGTGTGATTTCTAAAGTGTGGCAAATAATTCTTGGTCACCTACTTATTTTGCCCCTGAAAGATTAATATGGTTGAGATCATGTCTGGAAAAATGCTATTTGGAAATCTATCAATAGTGGGTGCCTTTTTATCAATCAGGAAATTCTCTTTTCCTCTTGTTGTAGTTTGTACAATAAGTTCAATAAACAAAATTCTTCTTCTAGTTTACTATTATCTCATTTTCCAGGAAGATTTAACCCTTAAGTAATTGATGCAAGTGTATTTTTACATACCTATTAAAAGTTGTATTGAGTCTATTTATGAAAAGGCATGAGCTAGCTTAATCTAAATTTTCCCATAAAGGGGGAAAAACAGGCACGTTGATTTAAGATCAGATTCCTACTAGATTATCTGCAAGTGAAAAGCTAGTATATGACCTGCGGTTAAAGTGAACAATCATTTTTCTAATTAAAATATCCAGATATCCAAAATGAAAGGTAAATTAAAGAGGGAAGAGACTTCTAGTCCCACAATCCCAATTAGCAGAAAAAAATAGAATTTCCAGACTTAAAGAACTGTAAGAATCTTAATTTTGAGAACGGGGAATTTGAAAGTCAAATAAATGAAGTTAGCTTTGTGGGCTACCAATTTATTCTTGGCAAAATAAAATGTCTTGAGTGACCCATCCATAACAGATTTCTTAAAGCTGACATTTTATCTGAAATAGGGCATTCTAGAAGAGAAGAGAGAATTGTTACCCCAAACCCTGAGACACGATATTGGGTATCCCTACAGGGAAGGACCTCCAACAGCCCAAAAGTACCTATCTCTCCTTCCAAAGACCCTGAATGCACTACCGAGGGTCTTCAGGATGATGCTCCTGCAGCCCTGCCAATATATTCACTTCCAATGTCTTTATTGGAAGGGGGCTCTTCTGGTCACAAGTTTGTTGAACGCATCCAGTGATATTATTTATGCTTAATGCTAGACTGCCTGGAATCAACAGCTTAAGTGCTGCAACCGGGTACAGATCATAATATTTGGGAGCAGAGGTGCTACCTAGAATCTAAACCAAACCTAAACCCTTTATTTTACTTCTATGCCAGCCTCCAGCTCATACTACTCAGACATTTAAATGCTTTTTTGCCACAATAATACATACGACGGGATTTTTGTGCTTGTGTCCACGTGTACATTTTCTGTCATCTTATAAGAGAGAAGTCTACTTGCATATATATTTATACTTGGCTTCTTGATTGCTAAATCTAGAAGCAAATCTGTATACATGGCATATAATTCAGCCTGTAATCATTTCTAAAGCTAAATTCAGCTTTAGCTCCATTGGTTGCCTTGTAATCATGCTTTTGTTTTGTTTTAAAATAGCACTGATAATTTTTAAATATCTGATATTAGTGTTTCATGAAACTGTTTTCCCTAACCTTCCTTAAAAACATGAATTTCAAGTGTAACAGACAAAAATAATAGAATTTATGCACAACAAACAGAAAAGCATGGGAGTATATGTTTTTGTGTGTAAGTGGGTGGGTAAGTGAGAAAGAGAGAGACAGAGAAAGCTACAGGGTAGAGAAACACCCTCAGACAAACATCTCAGCCAAGTGCTTGCTCTGAAAGATCTCACTTGAAGAACTTAGTGAGCAGTTTGTCATATGTTTCTGCAGGTAAACAATGGAATTCTACTGCTGCTATGGAAAAATACCTAAGTCCATGTGGCTTGGTTTTCATAGAAAATAATAAACAGGGCTTCTCCTCAAAGGAGCATCAAAAAGAACATGAAGAAACACTCAATTCTCCTTCTGTAAGATAAATCCCTATGAAAGCGATAGTTCAGCTTGCCGATGCTGCCGCTTGTGCTGGTTCAGAAACTGCCATCACTACAGCAGACATCCAGCCCTCCCTAAAAGGGAATAAATCAGAAGGCATAGGTCTTTTCTCTTTGGCAGCCTGACCCTTGACCCCCTTTCCTTCTCCCAGGCAGAGGTCTTTTAAAATTTCTTTTCATTTTTGTTCTGGATCACTGCCTCCATTTGTTCTGACTCCAGAGTGGCTGAGCTTGTCGCCAAATCCAAAGGCTCCAGGAGAAAGCCTGAAGTTTCTCTAGCCTTAGAGGATTTCCCCACAGGCATCTCTTTGTAAAGAGATCAACACTTCAAAATTATGGTAATTGTTGGCCCTGTTGCTAGACATTGTTATTAGATGCCTTAACAAAGAAGAAAAATGTTAACATAGCACAAGTTTGTTTTTCTTAATATTTTAATAATTCTCTTCTAACATACCTTGTTTCTTTTTCAATTCATGTAGTTTATCGTATGCATTTAAAAAGATCGTTCTAAAAGGGTCTGCTCAACTGCCAAAGAGGTCCATGCCACACATGAAAAAAGCAAGAAACCCTGGCAGTGAAAGATTTCTGACCAGAGTTTGCTCATGGTTTAAATGGAAGCTGATATGATTGGAAAAATCTATTGTTTTACTTAATCTCTTTTTCTCCAAGTCGTTTTCAATATTGTCCAGTGGATGTTCCATTTTCTATTCAAATATGAAACTTCCATCTTTTTTCTGGTGAGATACAGAAACAAAAGCAGACGTTTGTTTCCTCAGTTTGGAGTGAGAAATAGGTTTCTTAAAGCAAGTGCTTCAAGATGCACCTGAGAAGTACCCCCATCACCCTTGCTGTCACTTTAAACAAGGCATGCTTTCTCTGTGCCTCCAGGTTTAGAGGTTACAGGTAGGTGTCCTCATGGTCTTCTGAGCTCTCCTATTCTGCACAGTATCACACAAAGATGGGCTAGATCCCCTCTGACAGGGGAACAGACATGTCTTCATTTACTGGGACAGGCTTCAGTTAGACCATGCTGCTAAATTTCATGGTAACTTCGGTAACTTCCAGGTTAAATTAACTGTTTACTACCTTCCTTTTACAGGCTTATAAATATGGTCAGTATGGATTTTTTCCCACAACACTTGGATACAGGAAATCTCCTATTCATTTGTTTTTCTAAATCAAATTAAATCTGCTCTAAGCTCTTACCCAAAGAGCCTAGTGACAAACTGGGCACTCAGTATTAAGAATCCCTCCCCACCCTCAAAGGAATCACACTCAAATATGGGGCACTAAGGAATCATACTCAAATATGGGGTGCTCTTAGTGCCAGCAAACTCTGAGCAAGGTGTCAGTTTTAGGGTTGCCATCATTCCCACTATTCCTTCCCCTAGCTGATGCGCCTTGGCTCCCAGGAAGCCCAGAGATTGCCTCTCAGCAGGCATTCCTCTGACCATAGCCTCAACCTCAGAGAGCCTCACCACTGAGGCTGAAGGGCACAAACTACCCCCTTGTCAGGCCTCTCATGCCCCTACAGAGGGGCTGCTGCACAAACACAGGCAGCCTCCAACCCAATCGATCCACACTCTCCTCTCAGAAAATCTACCCTCCGCGCAGTGTGCCTGCTATGGCCTCTGCCTCCTAAAGTACCATCCTCCACCCTCTCTCCCCGGCAGAAGAGACAAAGACATCCTCTCGGTGAACCCAGGCTTTCAAAAACCAGTGATGAGGTGGGTGGTTGCCTTTTGGGTGACTGGAAATTTCTGCTTTTAGCCTGTAACCCCAAGGCCCCTGAGATACGGGAACATAAACGCCTGGCTAAATTACGTGGATAAAAGTAAAAGCAATAGAAATGAAACCCAAATTAATATTCCAATATGCAGATAGCCTGCATACGAAAGAAAGAACGCAGGATAGAGATGCATTTCTAGAGAAAAATAATTAGGTATGAATGTTTAGCTATAGAAATACAGCTATTGTAGGTGAAAATTGTAAATTATATTTTGGATTTGAATTGATTCATTATCTGTTAAGCGTGTACATACACACACACACAAACACACACAAAATACACCTCGGTTTTTACCAATCTCAGAGTAGAGACCCAGTGAAAGCCAGTTAGCAGACAAAGGTTACCATTATTTTGAATGAAGCATCTTGGAGAGTCTATGCAGCCAATGACACATCAGGACATCATACTAGGTAACACAACAATTGCTTAAAGATAGCAACAACAACAACCCTCATCATGCCCATTCACAGATCTCTGCTATTCTAATCAGGCCATGATGAATTTCTAACTGCATTCCCACTCACAGAGGAAAAATATTTCAACTCTATGGTCATTACTCACTCTTAGAAGATTAATTTAACAAAAATGAATACCCACCACAGTAATGAATGTAATTCACTGGAAGAATGGTTTGAGAAAGCTAGCCACACTGGAAAATATTACTTTTTAAATTAATGACAGAACTGAAGATTATTTTCAGATTTGGTCAGCATTTTTGAGAAGTAATGATTAGCCGGGGTAGGAAAAATTCAGATTAGTATTAAGTGTTTGCATGTTATGGGGCAGGGTAAGCTCAACCCAAGGCTGGGACTTATTATTCAGCCTCTCACCAACCACTTTACTAGCCAAAAGGGACACACAAGGTCAGACTATGCTGTAAAACTTGGGGGATTAATAGAGCTGCTACATTAAGGTCCCAGTTACATAGATTCATCACAAATAAGAGCTAGTAATAACAGCTAACCTTCACTGAGTGCTGACTACACCAAGCCACTGGGAAAAGCACTTTATGTATACTATTGCATTTATGCCACATAACCACCCAATAAAGGAGGTATTATTATTATGGTGGTTGTTGTTATTAATCCCACTTTACAAATGAGGATATTTAGGAACAGAGAGATTGAGTGATTTCCCAGTGGATACACAGCTGGTACATAGTGGATTCAGGATTAGATTCTAGACTATATGTCTAAGAGCCTATTCATTTTAACCACCATTCAATGCTGTGGCAAGGATGAAAAATGCACACACACATACTCGCTTGAAACTCCTCACAGACATACACACGCATACATTTGTGTAATGTGATACATCACTTTTCACAGGCTTTATGCTTAATCTTTGCCTAGTAATAGGTCAGTGAGTTCATTATCATAGTTCATTCTCACCTAGTGACAATGACAGCTAACCTTTATGTAGCACTATATGCCAGCCTCTGCTCTAACACTTCACATGTATTCATTCATTGAATTTTTTTTTTGAGACAGAGTCTCACTCTGTTGCCCAGGCTGGAGTGCAGTGGTGCCATCTCAGCTCACTGCAGCCTTCACCTCTCAGGTTCAAATGATTCTCATGCCCCAGCCTCCTGAGTTGCTGGGATTACAGGCGCAGGCCACCACACCTGGCTAATTTTTGTATTTTTAGTAGAGACAGGGTCTTACCATGTTGCCCAGGATGGTCTCGAATTCCTGAGCTCATGATCTGCCCACCTTGGCCTCCCAAAGTGCTGGGATTAAAGGTGTGAGCCACTGTGCCCAGCCTGAATTCTTAAAGCAATCTTATGAGGCACTTATTATCGTCCCCATTTCACACATAAGGAAATTGAGGCATAGAGAGGCTAGATGACTTGTCCAAGTTCATACAGCTAGAAAGTAGCACAGACAGAATTTGAAGCCACCAGGTTATACAACGAACCTGAGTAAACAGGCACTATTATGCCTATTTTATAGTTGCAGAAGCAAATTCGATAAGATTGGAGGTGACTTGTCTCAAAAAGGTACTGTCAATTTATTATTAGTTTTAGAAAGTTACAGAACATGTAATAAAATAACATTCTATTCTGTAAATGTGTGTGTGTGTATGTGTTCTCTATGTTTGTAGTAGGACTAAATAGTGGCTAAATGTGTATGTGATACCTGCAAACATCTCCATACATATTCTCTCAAAACGCTGGCTTTCTCTCCACTCTGTGTCCCATCTCACACTGTGCTGCTACTAAACCCCAGCCATTCTTTAAAGACTGGCTCAAAATTCTCTTCTTCACAGAAGCTGTGCCTGGCTATGTGAGCTCCTCATGTTCCATTCCTAACCCCACAAAGAAAAATCATCACTGTGTCACATGTATTTGAGCAGTGCTATCAACCTAACCAAAAGGTCTTTGAGAGGAGGGCCTTAAATGTTTTTTAAACACTCACTCTCATCCCCTGCACACTCCCGCAAAGCCTGTCTGGCACATACAATGCTAGGGGCACAGAAGAGAGCTGTAAGACCCTGATAATGCATTACTGATTTCAGGTAGGCTTGCCAATAGCACCAAGTATAAAATTCAGTCAGTCAGTCAGTGATTTGACAAGCAGAGAACCAAAAAAGCCCTGCCTCATGAGTGTATAATAATTCCAGTGAAGGAAACATATAAGAAAATAAACAAGTAAATGTATCTCATGAATGATGATGACAGGATTGGGGGAAAACACACAGTAAAGAGGATAGGAAGATGAGGGAGGTAGATGGGGAGGGGTTTATATATATACACATATATGTAAACTTATAGATAAACCATACATAGAATATATCGTTTATAAATATATAAACCATACATAGAATATATCATTTATAAATATATAAACCATACATAGAATATATCATTTATAAATATATAAACCATACATAGAATATATCGTTTATAAATATATAAACCATATATAGAATATATAGTTTATAAATATATAAACTATATATAAATATATAAGCTATATATTCTATATATATTCTATATATGTGTATATATGTGTGCATATATATACATATACATATAGTAGTCAGAGAGGGCATTTCTCACAACATTAAGCAAAGATCTGAAGGAAGTCGAGGCATGAGACATGCATATCAAATATGTTCTTACCTGCAAAGCGCTTAGAACAGACTTGGCCCACAGTTAGCACAGTACAAGTGCTATCTCTCCTTATGGGGAAAGCATCCCAGAAAGAGGGTTTAGCAGGAGCAAGGGCCCCAAGGTGGGAGCATGCTCGTATCTTTAAGAAATTGCAGGGCAATCAGCATGGCTGGCACTGAGTGAATGAGGATGAAATAAGGGAAGTGATGTGTTCACAGAGGTAATGGATTCAGGGGATGGAGGAGCAGATTCTAGATGTTGACTTCTTCTTCTAGTCCTTCTAGAGTAAGGACTCTGGCTTTTACTCTACGTGAGAAAGAGAGCTGTTGGAGAGATCTAAGGCAAGCAGTTACATGATTGACTTATATTTCTAAAGGCTTACTCTGCTTGCTATATGGAGGCTAAAATGAAGGACTAGTAAAGGCAAGGACTGAAGCAGGAAAATGTGTTGGGTGCCAACTGCAATAATGCTGATGAGAGATGGTGGAGGATTAGACCAGAGTGATGGTTGTAGAGGTGGTAAGTGTCAGACTCTAGATATATTTGTAAGATAATTCAACACGATTTGCTGGTAGATTAGATAACCACTATAAGACAATGGGAGCATTCAAGGATAACTCCAAAGTTACTTTGTTTTGTTTTGTCTGTCTTTGTGTAGACAAATAGAAAGAGGGCATAGCCATCTAAGAGATGCAGATGATGGCAGAAGAGCAGAATTTGGGGTCTTAGGGGAATGGGAAATGGAAATCAGAAGTTTAGTTTGGGATGTATTAAGTTGAAGTTGGCAATTAGGCCTCCAAGTAGAGGTCTTGGGTGAGCAGTTGTATACATACCCAATGGGCAAAGGAGAGATGAACTAAGCTGTTGCCAGCTGATGAGTAGTGTTTAAAGTCATGAGACTAAATTAATTCACACAGGAAGTAATTATGGGGAAAGAAATGGAGAGGTCCAAAGACTAATCCCTGGGACACTCCAGTACTCAGAGATCTAAAACTGAGATGGAAGAAAAATTAGAGGAGAGGAAGTGGACACAGCCAACACAGAAAGCTCAAGGTCTTTCTGGAAAGGAGCAGAGTAAAGGAGATGAGGAATCAAGAAAGGGTCAGAGCCTGGCCAACATGGCAAAACCCCGTCTCTACTAAAAATACAAAAATTAGCTGGGCATGGTGGTGCACGCCTATAATCCCAGCTATTCGGGAGGCTGAGGCAAGAGAATCACTTGATCTCAGGAGGCAGAGGTTGCAGTGAGCCAAGATTGTGCCACTGCACTGCAGCCTGGGCAACAGAGTGAGACCTTGTCTCAAAGAAAAAAAAAAAGGAAAGGGTCAGGCTGCTGAAGATGAGAGAAATGGCAGCACATTTGTAGGCTTGTCTCGTCTGCTACAGCTGGCATGACAAAGCACCACAGACTGAGTGACTTAAACAACACACATTGATTTTCTCATGGTCCTGGAGAGTAGAAGTACAAGATCAAGGTGGCATCAGGGTTGGTTTCTCCTGAGGCCTCTCTTCTCGGCTTGCAGATGGCGATTGTCTTTTGGTGTCTTCACATGGTCTTCCCTCTGTGTGCGTCTGCATCCTGATCTCTTTATTAAGGACACCAGTCATATTGGATTAGGGCCCACTCCAATGACCTCCTTTAAACTTAATTACCTATTGTAAAGACCCTGTCTCCAAATACAGTCACCTTCTGAGGTAGTGGGGGTTAGGACATTACATATGAATTTTCGGGGAACACAAATGAGCGTATAACAACTGTTGAGAAAAATCCCAGACAAAATTGCTGAAATGATATTCCTTTTTTTTTTTTCAACATTTATTTTAGGTTCAGGGTACATGTGCAGGTTTGTCACATGGGTAACTTGCATGTCGCTGAGGTTTGGGGTATGAGTGATCTCATCACCCAGGTACTGAGCATGGTACCTGATAGGTAGTTTATCAACAATATTCTGGAATAGGCAAAGAGGGATGGGATCGGGTGCAAACGGAAGAAGCAGGCTGAAGACAGGACAGGGGTGTTTCCTCATAATAACAAGAGAGAAAGCAGAAAACCTTGATACAGATACAGAAGGGTGAATGCGCATGGTGGGGAGCATACAGAAGTTCTCGCCCAATTACTTCCATTTTCTCCATGAGCTGGGCAGCAGAGTCATCACTGGATCAGGCAGGTGGGAAGGAAGTGCTGAAAGGTTGAAGAGGCAGAAGGTCTATAATGGTCATGTCAGATGGCAGGAGAGAGAGTTGACTCTAGGGAGAGGTAGCATGGTAGCTGGTTAACACCAAAGGCCCACTTGAGGTTAGCCAGCCTGGGCAACCTCAAGGTAAGCAAGACCAGTTTGCAGGGATGTGTTTCCTTCCCATGATGTTCTGTTGCACAAGTTCAGCCCCAGAGTATGCAAATAAATGGATCTCACCAGGATGCTACAGGAGGGAATGCCAGGCAAGTATGACAAAAGTGGATATGGGATTTGTGGGGGGGCTATGATGTCAGACCATGGCATCTGTGCTGAATGAAAGGCATATTTTTCTCCCAGGGCTGCTATAACAAAATACGATGAACTGAGTGGCTTAAACAATAGCACTGTGTTGTCTCAGCATTCTGGAGGCCAGAGGTCTGAAATCAAGATGGTGTAGGGTGGGTTCCTCTTGAAGGCTGTGAGGAAATGGGGAAGTGGACAGGGCCAAGAAATTGGAAGTTTGGGGTGTCTTTTTCACAAAGGAATTATTTAATAAAGTATACTAACAGAACTTTGGTTAGGAAAGACTTACATAGAAAGAGATGGAAAAATTGGTGATAGAAGTCAGAGGGAAAGTTAAAGGAAGGACAGGAAGAACTTTAGGGACAGATAACATCAATAACGTTACATGCAGAAAAGACATAGATGCAAATGAGTGCAAAGTGCTGAATGGGAAATTGAGGAAACCTCAAGACTTTAATAGACAATCCTGTACCTTCAATTGCAGTCTGTGCCAGCCCAAAATGGGCCAGCCAGTCTTGCTATACTTCAACAAGAGGCTGTCAGTCTCTGATTAAGAGCATGGAATCTGCCCATAGGCTGTGTGGATTCAAATCCCTCTCTGATGCTTAAATGCTCTTGGCCAAGCAAGACAAGCTCCCTTCGTTTTATAAGGAACGCTTACCTAAGACAAGTCTTATCTTCCCCATCTATAAAAATGCAGGATTTGTTCTGTGGTCTTAGAGACTTCCCAGAGCTGCCTGTATCCAAGAGAACTTTCCTATAACCATCACCAACCCACACAGGAGCATTGCTGGTAATCTCTCTATCCCGTACACATAAGAATCACAGACCCTGATCCACTTCCTCCAAGCATCTTGACTGAAGATCGTGTTCCCAGAGGATAGCAACCTCATCTGAATCTGGCATTTGTGGTCCTTAACTTTGCCGGGGGAGACATCAGACCACCCTCCTACCTGGCTTCCATCCCTCTGTAGGGTCAGAGCACCCTCCATGAAGCACAGAAGCCAAGCTGGACATGTTCCTGGGTTTAATGTAATTGAAGAGAGAGGGCCCTGTAGCGGGGTCATTTATAAGGCACCCAATCCAGTTTCTAGGTCAGACGTTCTGTACACTGGTAACATCCTGTGAATATTTTCAGGCTGAAACAGTTATCTGTTTGTGTATCCATCTCCCTCAATCAGCTGTGAGTTCCTTAAAGGAAGGCACTGTATCATTCATCTTTCCAGCCCCAGCCCCTAGCCTGCCTGCAATCGATGCTTACTGAATGGTGAGGTAGAGCAGCTTCATGGTTCAGTGACAGACTGAATTCTACTTCCACCACTACCGCTCAATAATCAGACGATACCGGCTTTATTTCCTAACTTTTCCAAGCTTTATTTCCTCATCTGTAGAATGGGGATAATAATACATCTTCCCCATGGGGTTGTTCTAAGCAATTGTTTTAAAATAGATGATATAAAGGAAGAATTCAGCACAAAGCTGGCACGTTGTAGACATCAGAATGTCGCATATTATTGATAATGTTCATTCTACTGAATACGCTGAACATCTGTATGTTATATGTAGTTTATTATATCAAGTAGATTAAAAAATAATCTTAGAGAAAAACTACCTAACACAAAGGGAACCCACACATATTACTTACAGGTTAAATACACATTTCATTCAGTGTGTGTGGCATCCTCTCATCTCCCCACTTGCTCACAATCCCAAACCATGGATTTTTTAAAAAGCAGAGCACAAAGGCAAGAAATTCTAATTTACTAGAAAAAGAAAATAGATCACCTTTTAAAGGAGTTATAGGCTACGTGGTTACTGTGGAAATAAGAACAGTCCAGACCTAGGAAGATGGTACTAACGTAACAACTACAAATAAGCATTTCAGAATAAAACAAAGAGACAAATACATCTTTTCCTTCTCTATTCAAGTATGTGGGAAAGGATGAATGTGCTCCAATCATCAGCTAAACCTGGACAATGTGCAACTTAGAAATTAGGTAAAGATGTTTGACGTTCCTCTTTTATAGCAAACTAGGTGGTCGTAAAATGCAAAATCCTTTATCCTAAATATGCTACAGTTTAAAAGGCATAAGACAAGGAGGAGAAAGGAGTCTCTTTCCTTCTCTTTTTTGTTTGTTTTTAAAGACTGAAAGGCTAGTGATCGTGCAGGCTGACTCTGGTATATTTGTGGGAGGTGAGAGAAGGATAAGGGTTCAGCCATTTTCTTTTGCTTTTTAAGTAATTCTTAGGTTATGCTTTTTGAAGTTACAAAGTGTGCTTTACAAACATTTCAGTGTTTGTAAAATGCCAGTAGAGGATCTAACCTCACAGGAGGATGTTTTGAAGAGTCAGGAGGAGACAGAGGTTTTGCCTAGTACCACCTTCTATGATCTATAAAACTATACTTTGAAGAACATTGAAAAGATGGGCTTGGCATGTGCTGGCTTTCAACCATGGATGGTGTATAAATTAGAGTTACCAGGCCATCACAAATTATGCAAACTGTTAATATTCTAAGAAAAAGTAAAAAATTATGAAAGGCTTCTCAACCTCAGAAATACTGACATTTAGAACACATAATTCTTTTTTAGGGTGAAGTGTTACAGGTACATGTATGATGTTTAGCAACATCCCTGTCCTCGATCCACAAAATGCCAGTAGCATCCTCCACCCCAGTCATGACTACAAAAAATGCCTCTACACATTGCCAAATGTTCCCTCGGGGGCAACTTTGCCCCTAGATGAGAACCACCGAAATATAGATATAAACTCACAAATGATCAATAGAAATTTTCCTTTTTTCAAGGTATTTTGCAAAAAGCAGTTACTTTTTTTTTTTACTAAGAGGTTTCATAAACTATGAAAATCCACATTTCTCAATATTTGCCATACCAGAGAAAGCCTTATAATGTTTAGTCACCAAGTAGAAGCAATATTCTTGGCAGATTTCCCAATCCCGATATTGTCAAGAGATTCACCAAAGTTTGCATCATTCCATAACAAAACCCAGATACTTTATTAAGTTTGAACCCTACCCCATCCCCCTTAAGCATCAAATGTCCATGATCAAAACAACCCAAACTGCTTAACTTTAAGATTTGAGTTGTGGGGCAAGCATTGTGAGGCAGGGATTATAGAAATAAATCTTATGAAATTTATTGAAGTCTATAAAGTACTTGCTGCAGGAATAACCTTGCATATTTTTTCCAAAGAACAGCACAAAATTATTAATTAGATAATCATTTGCATTATTAGCTCTTGAGATGATGCCCTTAGATATCTGTGGAGTACTGGGATAAACAGAGATTACAGATCACTCACACTTATTTCCTTTCCCTCTTGGAGTAATCACTATCCTTTGGATTCATCCACAAAAGTCCCTAACCAAACATGAACACTAGGAGAGTTTGTGACACAAATCATTAGGCTTCTTGGTTCTAGACTCAAACTTCTCTAGATCTTTGAGTCTAGAACCAAGAAGCCTAATGATTTGCCTACAATTAAATAATTAATTGTAATGTAGTACTAATATATATATATATATATATATATATATATATATATATATATATAAAGTAACAGGATGTTTTGAAAACTGTGGGACATCTGGCCAGGTGAAGAAGGAGTATAAAAAGGTAGAAAAGAGTAAGGTCCTATTGTAATCATAAGGAGTTTCCTTAAACCTCTGGAAGAAACCTTAAAGGCAGGGTCTCTGAATTCCACACCGTATATGAAGACATTTTGCCAGTTTTGGTTTCTTTACCTTTGGGGCTCATCTTTGATGATTATTCATCATTAATTGTTGGAGGTTTGATTGCCTTATATCTATGGTCCCTTCCCACACTTACACCATGTGTATTTTATTTTCAAAATCCAAGTCACCAAACAGAAAATAGTGGGAATGGTAAGAATTCTCGAGACTATATGTTCCACTTTGACACTCTTATCATACTCATATTCAGATTTGCCTAGGCCATGAAGAGGTACTATATTCATTTCAGACAAGACAAAAAAAAAATCTCTCTGGAAGAACTGGGGTCACAATGTCATCTATCACAGTACAGAGGAAAGACCTCTTAGTCTATTACCACAGGGTCATGAGTTTATAACCCTGTGGGGAAAAAGAATTTAGTGTAGAGAAAGGGCAATCCCAAAACTCTGGCCCAGAGAATTGTGAAAAGAAGATGTGAAATAGAGACAGAATTCTGTTTTCACCAAAAATTTTATTTGTGTTGGTTCTATTACATGTATAAGAATTTAATAAGCAACTATATTTTTGAAAAGGGGCAAGGAGACTATGTACCTGACAACCTAACTTTTCACATGAGTTGGCACATACAAACATTTGCCCTTTTAAAGAGGAAACCTCCCAAACTGAAAAAACTAGAAGACTCAACTCAGATTCCTCCTTCTCAAGACGTTAAGTCTTTGGTAGGTTGTGCCAGTGCTATTAGAAATACCTAGAATATGGCTTTATCCAAATGCACAGCCACAATATCATTTTGGCCATAATTTTGGCCAAATTCATCAGTTTCTTTCTTTATAATGAAATGATATAATGAAATAAAGAGAGATTATTTCTCAGATTCCTTGGAAACAGACTTGATTGCAGAAAAACTCCGCTTATAAGAATAAAAATGTGACCCAAGCTAACAAAAGCAGACACTGTGCTTTTCACTACATGGCATTACAGAAACTTTTAGTTTTGATTTCCCCATACAAGAGGGTCACACATACTTCCAAATAAGTTCTTAGCTTGTAGCAGACTCACTGATGAGCCCCAAAGGTAAAGAAACCAAAACTGGCAAAGTGTCTTCATATACGGTGTGGAATTCAGAGACCCTGCCTTTAAGGTTTCTTCCAGAGGTTTAAGGAAACTCCTTATGATTACAATAGGACCTTACTCTTTTCTACCTTTTTATACTCCTTCTTCACCTGGCCAGATGTCCCACAGTTTTCAAAACATCTTGTTACTTTACATATATATATATATATATATAGTACTACATATTTTTATTGGGATCTTTCAGTGTACTAGGTCTTATTTAGAGCTCTTGGGTTTTCATTGTTTAGGTTGGGATTTTACTTTTATGAGGTGTTAGGGCAGAGAGGGAGTGTGTTCTGTTTTCATTTTGTTTTTGTTTTGATTGCCACACACTCTTCTAACCCTTCCCCTGGTGTTGACCCCTCTGAAAAGATGATAATCTCATTTCCTGCATCTTAAGAGAAATTCTTAACAGGTCAAGAATACTTCAGCCAGGGTTTAGACAGTTATTTTTACCTTCCCTTTCCTACCAATGACATTAAACCCATGATGATACAAAATGTGATACAAGCTTTTTCCAATATGCTTGAAATAGGCACATGGTTTCAGCTCTGTTCTGGAATATTCTGTTCCAAAGAATTGCAGCTTTCCAGTCCTCTTTATTTGTTAGCATCGTATTTCTAGAAAGTAGATCTAATAAAGCTTTTCACTGGGCACAGTTTTAAAAAGATAAATTTAACTTGAAGGTAGATGAACTGAATTATATCTTCATTAAACATTAAAATCTTCCTCCTGAAAACCCGTGAGTTAAAGAAAGGGACAAGAACAAAGTGTAACAATAAGTATTGTCAAAGCCACTTGATTTCAGATCCAAAATGGGAATCTCCTTTCTGTTCTGATTCTGAAACTGAAGAAAAGGACCAATTTAATCGTGTAATCCTCTACTCTACCCTTGTGGTTGAATCTGGATCTGTGTGTCAGGTAAGATGTCTCCAAGGAGAGCAGAACAGTAGTTTTCTTTATTCTTGGAACACCTGTTAAGAGGTTATAGGGAGTTTTATATACAGCAAGTAGAACTCCAGTCTTCTCTCTCGGGGGAAAAAAAGCCTCATTAAAACATATCCTTTGCCAAAGTTTCATTGCTCAAAAGAGTCAATGAAACTTTCAACCCTTAGGCACTCTGCAAATTTTGCTTTCAACCTTTCTAAGAGCCTTCTTGTAAATTCTAAGCTTAAATATATTTCACATTATTTTCTAGGCTAATGCGGTTTCTGAATTAATATCTGTTTAACTACATAATTAAATAAGTTATTTTCTTAATGAGCCAGCACATTATAGACATAGTTTTCTATCAAAGTATATATATAGTCATCTCACAAGTGTAACCAAGGTTAGAATAACAAAATGTTCAGGAAAATCAACAGGTAACTATAAATAGACTAAAAATATCACACTTTCAGTAATGGGAAACCTCCAATCAATATGGTAGACTGCATTGACACAGTACATTCTGCTCCAAAACACATAGAAATGCTGAATAAAAGATAAAATAATCAAAAAACGAGCTGAGGGTGAAAACAAGAGAGAAATTTCCATGTGCCAGAAATAGAACTCAAAACAAGAGCAAGGAGCTGAAGGCCATGACTCACAGGGTTTCACTCTCAGATACAGGCCCAAGAGGCTGGCATCTGGGGTAACACACTCAGAGAGACAAAACATGAGAAATTAAGCCTGAGAAAAAGGAGGGCTTGAAATGAATCTTCTAAAAACTCCCAAGAGCATAAGGACCACCCATATTTAAGATGGGAAATAGAACACCTCTGTGCACTGGCCTGGACAAGCGTCACAAATCTTACATTCTCCCTGAGCCGATGGATGAAAGAAGTAATCTCTGAGTCATCAAAGCCTGAACCCCAGCCTGTGCTCAGATGTGGGGTCTAACTTCTACTGCTAAGTGGAACAGAAATTCAAGAGTAACACATTAACATAAAAAGTGCCCTGAAACACTGAGATCTGTAGGGTCCTGCAACCCCACACCGCTCTAGAAGGCCACTTCAATGGCCCACAGTTCCTAGGGCTCAGGAAGCACCCTCTGCTGCAGATGAGTTAACAAGAAAACTTGACAAGCCACGGAGAGAAAACAAACCACCAAACAATGGGAGACTTGGCATCCCAGGAATTAGAGATAGTAGATCTGTCTGGAAAAGAAATTAAGATAAATGTTTATAATATTCCAAAAAATAAAGGAAAAGAAACTACAGGCTGTGACAATGTCTTCCGATTTTGAGCAGATTTTTGTCTATCAAAAGACAGAGGAGAGGGAAGAGAAGAATCATTCAGCTTTGAGGGGGTACACTGCATGGCACTTGAGAACAGCTCATTTGTCTAGACTGAATAAGCAATTTGCTTTCAGACAATGGAATACCCACTTCAGGAAGTACTGTTAGTTCATATGAGTGACACAAGGAATTAAGTGATTACACAATTGTTTTCCTTGAGCTGGAAAGACTGCACTGACAAGAGTAAAAAGACAATGAAATCTTCTCTGACATTTTGCAAGCCCAGGCTGAAAGTTTTATTTGCCATATACCAGCTCGAATCGTTTTCCAAAGGTAAGGCAAGGGCCTCAGAGAGAATTTTATATTCTTTTCTCTTCCTTTCTAGTTAAATTGCTCATTTGTTATCTTTTTTTTTTCAGCACCGATAAACTCTGTAAAATTTTTTTCAAATTGTGATGACCACATGGTTTCCTCTTTCCCTTGTTTCTGGTAATCTTCAAAGTAGAAATTCCCTAAGCAGAGCCTAGATTGCTATTCCTAAACAAGTCAGCTGTCTAATCAGCTCAGGCTACTGCAACAAAATGCCATAGACTGAGTTGCTTAAGCAAGAGAAATGTATTTCTCACAATTCTGGAGGCTGGAAAGTCCAAGATCAAGATGTCAGCCAATTGGGTTTCTGGTGAGGGCTTTCTTGCAGACAGATGCCTTATTGCTGTATCCTCACATGGGGGATGGAGGAGAGATGTTCTCTCTCTGGTCTCTGTTTATAAGGATATTAATCCCATTGTGGGGGCTCCACCCTAATAGCCCCCTGTAAAGCTAATCACCTCCCAAAGGCCCCACCTCCTAATACCACCACATTGGGGATTTAAGGCTTCAACATATGCAATTAAGGGAGACACATTCAGTTCATAGCAGCACGCCATAAGCCTGGATTATAATCTGATTCTTGTTTCTAACTCAATGCTTGATAGTGAGCAAGTTATCATTAGTTTATCATCAGTGACACAGGAAAAAGTAACATTTTTCCTTAGAAGGTTGTTGAAAGATTAAATGATACAATGATCTCAGAAAATGCTGGTTTCCTGCCTGCTTGCACACTTTCAATTAATAATCTTGAATTCGTTTGGTTCATCTATTAATTATAAACTACTTTTCACCTGAAGAACAATCAAAAATATATGATAGAGTAGATGGCTTTGCAAAATCTCTTTGGACCACCTCAATCCAGTTAGTTTATTTATCACCTGCTCTCAAAGGTTGGGTAATTTGCAGTTTGGCCATAGCTTAACATGTAGGGAAAAGTGGAGCCTCCAGAAAAATCCTTAAGGACTATTACATAAACTGCTTCTGGAATAAAAATTGAATGTTTCAGAGGGTGGGTGATTTTCACTTCATCTTGTGAATACAATATAAATATGTAACAGAGGATTAAATTGTACCATCTACCTAGGAAACTAACTCACCTAAGAAAAGGTTCTGTTCCTGTCATTATAAGCATAATTATTTCCTCCAATACAGAGAATAATCTAACCCCCCCAAAAAAAGCCAAAAATGAAACCTCTGTGGAAGTGGTAAGTATAGACCCAATATTCAGCAAAACAGGCAACGTTGACAGACAACAGTCCATTAAATAACTAGTATGGTGTTATTACATAAACACAAATTTCCATTTAGGAGAAAAAACCCTTGAGACAGGATGAAGCCTAATAATCATTAGGAACTTGTGTATAGAAATAATTAGCAGTCAAGAACTAGACATATTCAGTTGAATCTCATAAAACATACAGAGTAACAGTGCTTCAGGTTTCAACCTAAAACACTTCAGAAAATTCACAGAGGAACCCTGGAATTAACAACCATACAGAACAAGAAAACAATGGAATCAACTTGGAAGAAATTATTTTATAAATAATTTCAATATTATTCCCCTGAGAGATACATTGTGTCATGCCATATATTCACAATGTCATATGTCATACCACATCATTCATAACACCCAATGTCCAAAATAATCACATATCTATAGAAATTCTTCAAGAGTTCAGCTTAATTTCTATTGTTGTTCTCACTTAAATATTGTTATGCTACCTTGATAGACCCTAAAGACTTTCTTTGAAACTTTACAGATTAAATATCAAAGAAATTCCATGTTCTTCCATGACACAAAGTAAGATTAATCAAGGGATTTATTGAATATGTAATGTTCCAAGGAAAACTAGGCCCACAACTTCCAACCAAATCTCTGAGGAGTCAATGCAGAACAAAAAAAGAAAAAAACACTGAAACTATTTGCCTATTCACAAAATGTTTCCACCAAAAGTTCTTAAATGATCAGGCTTTACCATCTGGAACCAACTGCCTTGTGATGGAGAAAACGATGTTCTAGAAAGGTTGCTTTGTGATCAAGTGGATCAAGAAGAAAGGTAGGACCAACTCTTAAAACAGGTAGAGTCCTGTACAGAAATGAGAAAGGGGAAGGAAGATAAGAAAGCAGATAGTCTTTGGCCAGAAATGAAATGAACAAAACTGGAAGTTATATTCTAGCCCATTCATGAGCCATCTAAACTGTGGTAGACCAAAAACTACCACCACATTTACTCCTTGGGTTTCTGATACGTAAGAGAAAGATAAGCATATTATTATTGCTATGAATAATCCTCTTAGAATATACATTCCAGGAGGGCAGCAGCTTCTTTTCTCTTGTGCCTTTCACAAGGTAGATCCTCAGCTATTTATTACATGGATGAATGGCTGGAGAGAGGGAGGCAGGGAAGGAAGGGGGGAGTTCCTTTCCATTGAGCTGCACCCCTGATTTGGACACCTCTCTCATCTTTTTTTAGGTTGGCACCAGCCACACCCAAAGAGGCCCTCAGACCTCAGCACCTTGACTTGGACAGATGTGGGACCTCACCTACCGCAGGCTGAATGTGGATGTGCAGCAAAGGAAAAATGCATTCTGTGGGTGTGTACAGTATGGACGACAGATCCATTCCAGATGCAGTTGAGGTCAAATCTGACCCCTACTATGTGAGCAATTAGGATTTTTATAAATTTCACTCTTTCTGCCATTTTAAAAAAATTAAGTATAATCTTTACTTATAAAGAAACTAATCTAATCTTTAAACAGAGTTTTAAACTAAACTATAGAGCTTGTCTTTCCTTTGTTTTCCTTTTTTTATTAAAAAAAGTGAGACAGAAAGTTTTTAAAGGGCAATGCTTTATCATAAATTCACACATATGTAAAGAAAAGCACATAAAGACAAATTTGCAAGTTATCATTTAAATTTTCTCTATTTTGTTAATATGGTGAATTACATTGATTGATTTTTAAGTATTAAATCCATCGTGCATTTCTGGGATAACTTCTACATTGTTATTACGTAATATTCTTTTATGTGCTATTGATTTAATTTGTTGATATTTCATTGAGAATCTGGTACCTATGTTCATGAGAAATATTGGTCTGCAATTTTCCTTTTCTTTTTTTTTTTGGTAGTATCTTTGACAGGTTTTGGCATCAGGGCTATGTTGGCTCATAAGGCAGGTGGGGACACATTTTCTCCTCCTCTATTTTCTGAAAGAATTTGTATAAGATTGGCATCACTCCCTTAAATATTTGCTAGAAGTTACCACTGAATCCATCTGTACCTCGACTTTTCTTAAGGACAAAAACCAGTTTTGATATCACAGTTTATTCTGTCTCAATCACCCAAAAGAAGATACAATAAACGCTTTCTCCTGGTATCTCATTTAGGACCTTTGAACCACTGTTATTCAACAGACAGAGATAGTAACTGTGCACAATAACTGATGAATTACCAAGACCAAAAATTGACCTGATTTTCATAGGAAAAATGTTCAATCTCTTAATTTGGATGAAAGATAGCCTAATTGTACCAGAGAAGTAGAAGCCCTATTAGGTAATCCATACCTCTGTCCAGCAAATCAAGGCTTGTACATCAATGCTCTCAATGTTTTCCAGAGCACACTCAGGATAATTTGTCTTTTCTGTCCCTGGCAGTCATGACTACTGCCCATGCTCCTATTTTCCAGCAAAAATAAAACATCACTGACCCTGCCAAGGCACTGAAACTGGTTCAAGGAAATAAAAACTGTCAAGAGCAGGCAGATTTGGATTATTACAGATGTCCAAAATTTTTGTTTTTAATCTCCAATTCCCAAATCCAAGTGAGATTTTCAAGACTCTATGTGCATAGTTAATTTATGGAGATGACTGCACACACACACCAAACACACACACTTTTGATTCATCATTTTGTAGCTTTCCACTCTCTATTAAAAGTCTTCACAAAAAAAAAATACATTTGTTTCACCTAAGAACAATGAAAATGTCTTAGTTTGAATGTATTAAAAGCCATTCACATATGTTCCTGTCAAAAGCTAAGACATGGCTGTAAAGGAATAAGGTAAAGGAATAAGGCTGAATCATAATGAATGAACTAAAACATGGAGCGATGAGGATCATGTGAACAGGTGAGCCAGGAATGACTGTGCTGGGTATTCTCCATTTGCCCCCCGCAGATCACTCTCCATGCTTCTCTACTCTGCTCTGTGTCCCAGGAGACTGATCTGTATGGGCTGAAGGAAGGAGGCTCCCTGGCTGTCCAGCTTTCCATCAAGAATGGACAAAAGGAAGCACCATCAGAATTTTGAAGGTAAAGAGGAGAGTGAGCTCAGAGGTGTGGCTACCTTCCTCCTCTGTAGTCCCCAGGTGCAGTGGGAAAGCTTTTACCTGCATCTGACTCAACATGCCAATAGCACCTCCCTCCTTTTATCCAGTCCAAACCTAGGAAAAGTAAAAGCTCCCCCATCCCTTGTTGGTTTCCCATTATCCTTTACACATCTTTTATAAATAGACCTTTGTTAAAAGGTCCTCAATTAAACACACACACACACACACACACATTATGTAAGTGAGCAATATATTTCTTGCTTGAACCCTGACTGATAAAGAAGTCAAGTCTGCATGTGGGTGATTATGCTGGGTAACATGTCTTCTCATACAAAAGATAGTCGGTACAATCTTAGAAATAATTTTTGACATTGCCCATTCCTTACTCCAAAGTTCTTTCCAAAAGAAAAGTTCCAACATTGTTTAGAGCAGGGGCATGATCATCCAAGCATCTCGTCTCCAAATGTGACTACTTTGATGGAAGCCTTATTCAGTTACCGATTAAAGTTCTGGATGCTTATTGTTTTTAATGTCTCATGACATTAGCATTGCATTTTATGACATCTATCCATCATTTCCCATAAGAAAATAGGTACCTTGGAAATTTTGAGTGGATAATCAAATTTTTTAACTACCCAGGTCCCAATAGCAAAAACAAGAAATGTCTGTTATACTAAAAAGGAGAGAAAGAAAGAGATTGATTTGAGGAGAGATTTGGCTTCATGGGATACAGGGAAATAAATAAGATTATTTCCAAAAAACATATTTCATTAAGTAGACACATGTAAAATTAGTTTCATGTTGTGAGGAACAAGTTGCCTATGATTTTAGTCATAAAATATGCAAATGCTTGAAGAATCATTTATTTCCTTAGACTCCCCAAGAATCAGCTTTCTTTTTTAGAACATTGACATTTAAGAAAAACTTGAAACCTGACCTGGCTCGTTCTCTACTTAGAGTCAGTAAATTTCATAAAGCTGGTGATAAGCTATTCTCTTTCTTTTCTCCATACATAGTGCACTATATTGCGCTATTATTGTTGCTTAAAATACATCATGAACATTTTGGATGTCATTGGTGTTTTTAATATCAATTTGGACAATCACAGAAATTAAAGATGGAAAAATAAGATTCTTCCTCTTACTATGAACTGTAGTCCTCAGTCCAGGCTTGATTCTCCTTTTCTGATTAATGAAGCTAAAAGAAGGGAAGATAAACCTTCTAGGCAATTGCTTCCATTATCTCAGGATTTCTGGACTAGCATTATCTTTTTAATGGAATGTCATTACTCCACTGATTTACTCCTGACAAATTATGTCTCTTGCTCTTGGCATTGCGCTTCAAACTTATTGGTCAAAAGAGGCTGTGTCTCTATCAACTGCAGTTTATTTGAACAAAAGATGTCATTGCAATTAACTATGATATCAAGATTGGCTTAGAAAAGACAGAGATGTGGAACTCCCCAGTCTGCTCTGTTTGAGACCATGGAAACAAGGAAATTCAACCTGACTTTTAGTCATATTTAATTTATATGATAGAATTATTGGTACAAATATGTCTTTTAAACAATTATATATATACTTCCTTTAATCTTCTCAATAACTTGATGTTTCTAGTTCTTTTAGTTTGCTTGCTTTTACCCAAAAGACAAAATGGATTTTTAAATCTAATATTATTGTGGAGATCCTCTTAATTTTGCTTTTCTCTCTTACGTACAGCTCCAATATTAAACTCATGGAGCTAAGAGTAAGAGAGATGGTGTAAATCATCTAGTTGCTAACCACATTTCACACATGAGGAAACTAAACCCAAAGGCTGATTCATCATTACCCCTTTCAAACTTTCATCTAATATTTACTAACAAGATATAATAGACTGTGCTTTTGAGAACAACATTTGAAAAAATATATAATCTATCTCCCAGGAGTTAGGCCAAATATTTTTTAAACAATTCAGAATTCTACTAAAATGTCTCATTTGTTTCAAATCAGAGTTATTTCAAAACCAATCTCATTGATGAGGCTTCCCCAGTCCAATGTAAATAAATTGAGAACAATGCAAGACTAATTTGCCCTTATCATATGCCATGTTAACTAGCTATATTTTCATATATTTCTCTTTTCCTCCTAACCAAATTTTAAACTCTTTATTCTTTCTTTCTCCCAGTATACCTTGCTCCTGGCTTTCCATGTAATCAGCTAGACTTCTTGAAGAAAATTATTGGCAACCTAGAATCCACAGCTCTTTATTCCAGTTCCTTAAATGGTGATGCCAGCATTGGTTTGGGGAAAAAAATGCATTTAATTTGCTGTATAAATACACAGAGGAATGAGGTGACTGATCTTAGCAGAAAGAAGCCAACACATGCCTGATGAAAATGTAACAGAGCTTAAAAGCAAACACATGATTTGAACACTGGCATGGGAAGAACTCTAGTGAACCCCAACTATCCTCTTTGAGTGGTCAGAATTGTCCTGTTGAGTGTTCAGCCTAAGACTAGCATTTAGGATCAATCAGTACAACAAAGAAGGTAAAATCCTTTCACTTCAACTTAACCTATGAACTCAGAAGCTGAGAACATTTTCTCATTTTGGCTAGAAAAACTACATAAGGATGGTTCTGAAGGAATAGACTTACTATTAATTATAAATGCCTCACATACAGGTCCTGTGACATTTATTTTTCTGCTCCTTTGTTTAAATAAACGGTGGGGTCTCCATCATAAGAACCTTAATTTGTCTAAAATATTAATTAGTTAGACCTAAAAATGTTTCCCTCTTTATTACTTTCTGACAACCTTTGGAAAGAATTTTTAACCAATAGGAAAAAATTAAAGTTTATATTGGAGAACATTTTCTCAAGTCCATTTGGCTAGGTCAGTAGGTTTGGAATTTGGCAGTGCTTGTAATTTTTAATTTCACTGCACTTTGAAATTTTGCTGACTGAATAGAACTAACTAAAGGAACCAGAGAATGATTGATTATAGGAATTTTTCAAATATTGCCTAAAATATGGAGAAAACGACATCAGAGAGTAATAGTAAGTTGAAAGACAAGGGAACCATTCAGCAGATTAAACAGAATTTTAGAAAGACAGGTACTAACAAAATAGACAGTATCAAAAGAGAGACCCAAAAAGAATTATTTTATTCCTCATGGTTATAACTGTTACTTCTTTCTTATAGAACATAGTCAATATTTAGATGGACTAGGGATATTTTAGTAATAAAAGTATAAATCAGGATTAAAAGTGTAAGATGAGAAGTTTGAATGGTTTACAGAAATTTTTCCATGCCCTGACTACAAATGAATACAATGTTTTGCATTACCTGAGATATGAGACCATTTCCTCTCTCAATAGACATCTTCATTTCCAAGGTGGACTTCTCAGGGGGGTCATGAACCTCATAATTTTTCACAAACTGAGAATGTCTAAGCATAATGTGACATCCTGGAGAAAGAAGATCAACCATATAATAGTGTCAAGGGTCACATCAACATGGACTAAATCACTGTTCCAACATATAGAATATTTTGGTAAGAAAAGACTTTGGGAGAATGATTGATTTGAATCTGAATTTCCCTCTAGACATATTTGGAGCAAGTGCTGTTTGGCTCTGGGGAAGGAGCTTCCTGTTACAATTCAAGTCTGGTCAGAAGAGTGAACCTTCCGACAAGCATGGGATACCTACAATGTCAGAGACCACAGCAAGTGGCCAAGGAAGCTGCAGCTTCTCTTCAACCCCCTTCAATCACAAGCTCAAACACAAAAGTAAAGGATAAATACCATTTCCAAGGAATTTTTCTATAGGCATATTTACATGAGAAGGAAGTCTTATAGGGTAGAGAACACAAAGTAAGAATTTGCCATTGTGAGGAACTAGCCTTCGCATAGCTTAAAAATTCATTCTAATTTAGCTCAACAGACCTTTTTTTGAGGCTTTACTATGTGACAAGCTTTGTAGTACAATTGGAGGCTAAGAGAAGGAAGGAAATCGGAAACAAAAGAGCAAGAGGAAGGGCAATTTGAACCAGGAAATGGAGATAAAGTCAGACAAAATACAACCTGCACAGTTTCAGTCTTCCAATGGAAGATCATTGCTAGGGGTACAATGTTTTGGGCTTGAATAATTAGCTCAGAAATGCCTATTCTACACTTTGGTTGGGACCCCTGGGCCCAGACTCCAGCAATAGTCCCCTGGTGCTCACCAAGCATGGTTGTCTTCTCAAGGGAGTTAATGAGACCAAGAACAGCTTTCTCGTAGCTGTGTCTGGAAACTTCATGGAGAAAAACAGGGAAATTTAAATGAATAATAGGCAAAAGGAGACATGAAATCGGCAATACTCTCTCAAAAGTAACTGTAACTCTGAACTAGGGAAAGGGTATGTGACAATGTAACTCATAAATTTATTAGTCAAATTCATTCAATGTGGCTCAGATATGAGTGTAGCCACATGAATGAAAATAACTAATAAGCAGGAAGAGAAAAAAAGAGGGACGTCTCCTGCAAATTTGAAATAATGGCTACTAGGGTGCCATAAAGTCTTAAGATTTGTTGGATTTTCTTTATGTCCTAGGAGTTACGTACCCTGACTCTGTGGGACTGCCTACTGAGTATTTCTTCATGGATGTGCCTCAAGCATCTAAAACACATGTCCAAAACTAGATCCATTATTTTAAAATTCCAAAATAGAGTGATATAATTTATGTTTGCTCAAAGGTCTCTAGAAGCTCAAACATGGGAGAATGACTACATTGTGTGTAGGTGTCAAGGAAGGCTTCACAGAAGAGGCAAACCTTGAGCCACGTGTTGAATAGTGAACAGGAGCTCACAAGGGGAATGGGTACAGGAACAGGATTGCAGGCAGAACAGAGCACACGGAAAGGCAAGCAGGCAGGAAGGGCATGAGGTGTTTTAAGAATTTCAAAGAATGTAGCTGGTGTACGGGTGGTGATAGAAGATGTAACAGGAGAGGAAGCAGGAATCATATTATAAAAGGCCTTTATTAAATTGAAATTATATCCAGTAGTCGATGGGAAGTTACTGAAAGATCTAAAGAAGGAGAGTTAAATGGTCACATTTGTGTTCCCAAGAGATCCTTCTGGGAGCACTGTGGAGAGTGGCTCAGAGGCATGCAAGACTGACAGCCACACTCAATAAGAACTGCAATAGAGCCATGTAATTGACACTTGAGAGGCATGGGCAGATGGGAGCAAGAGCACTATCTGTGGGACTTCACAAGATAGCAGAAGCTGGGAATAAAGGAGAAGGAGCAATTAAGAATGACACTCAAAATTCAAGCTTGTGTGAGTGGTTGGCAATGGCCCAAGGTGCCAAGGCCTCCAGCAGAAGAGAAGGAGGAGCAGGCTTTGGAGTGGGGCTGGAGGCGATGAGAACTCTTTGGGATATATTGAGGTCCCAGTGGGTCCTTCTGGTAGAAATGTCAAGGAGGAAACTAGAGAGGGAGATCTGGAAAGCAGAAGAAAGGTCTTACCAGAGGTAAGGATTTGGGAGGCATGGGCCTGGCTAGGGTCAGGCATGGGACTAACAAGCACTCCTAAGTGAGGCTCAAGTAGGAAGAGGGCTGAGAACAGAATTCTGGGGGCAAAAGCAGGTACGAAGCAGTCTCCTTGGGACAAGTTTGTATAGAGACCCACCTCTTCACCCATAACAAGCTGGCATAATCGGAGGGAGAAGAGTGTGGATAGTGGTTCCAAGAGAGGGTTCCCACTCTGTGAAGTTCTGGGATTAGGAAGATGGAGCCTGGATCTACTGTAAGGGGTCTTTCAGGAACACAACTATTAGAAACTAGGTGCACTTAGAAGAATGACTTTTAGGAAGCCTGTGTAAAGGCTCCCAGCATAACTGCACCACCAATGTAGGATTGAAAGTGCTCCACCTGGAACCAGAAGTGAAACCTAAAAATTAATGGATGAAATTATAATGTGTGGTGATATGTGCAAGCTTGTGCGTACAGTCGATCCTCATTATTCACAAACACTGTATATGCAAATTCACCAACTAAAAATGTATTTGTAACACCCAAAATCAATACTCACAGCACTTTTGTGGTCACTCATAGGTACGCATGGAGTGGCCAAAAAACTGAGTCCCTGACGTGCATGTTCCCAACTGAGGTGGAACAGGCCAACGCTCTGCCTTCTTCTTTCAGCTCTCATGCTATAAACACATCTCCTCTTCACAGTCTACGCAATGCCAAGCTTTTCATGTGTCTGTTCTTGTTGCTGGTGACTTCTCTGTGTAAAATGGCCCCTAGGCACAGTGCTGAAGTGCTGTCTGGTGTTCCTAAGCACAAGAAGGCTGTGCTGTGATGTGCTTTACAGAGAAAATACACATGCTAGATAAGCCTCATTCTGGCGTGAGTTACAGTGATGTTGGCCATGAGTTAAATGTTAACGAATCAACAACATATATTAAATAAGGTGTCTTTAATCAGAGACACATATAAGCAAGGTTACGTATTGATTGCTTGATGAAAATATTTTGACCAGAGGTTCACGAGAACCTAACTGTTTCCTCTAGGAGCAATGATATTTAAGGAAACCTTACAGAACATAACTACTACACATAACAAGAATTGACCATGTAGGGATAATGCTGAAATAAGCCACGCACTCCTAGTTTACTCAAAATGGTTTGTTATAAGCACAAAAATTTAGGGGATGGGCAAGGTGTTGAGGTTTTGTTTGGGTTTCTCAGGCCTAAACCAAGAAACAACAATGAAACAATTTGAACCACCTGATCATTCATTGCAGTCACATGAACTGAAGATGGAAAAGTATATCATGGGGTCCTGGGTCCTAGCTCGCCTTATACTTGCTCTGTGACCTTGGACAAGCATTTCCCCTCTCTGAATCCTCATGACTCACCTGTGAAATAAGGCAATGACACCATATGAACTCTTAGATCCCTGTCAGCTCTGACAGTTCATGATTCTGCAACCAGTCTCAATGCAAGAGATAGTTTGTCATGAATTATGGCTGCAGGACTCCATAAGGCTTAGGAAGAAGTATTTACTGGAAGTGCATTTCCTGCATTTTCCAGAGCAGTGTGAAGACCAAATCATTAGATTCTTGATTTAAGGATTCTGGAACTCTTATCTAGTTTTAACTTCAATGACAGAAATGAACCCAAAGGAAAACTGTAAAACTGACAGAGTAAAATAACCTCCATTATTTCAAACTTAATGGACTTAAAGACAGAAACAGCATAAAGAGAAGAGTGTCTAATTGTAGTTATTTAAAACAAATGGCTTGAGCGATGGAAGCTGGACCCAAACGATGTGCACGCCAGGCTGCTCTGAGTCCCTTGATTCTGTTTTAGGTTTCCCCAGAGGACCTCAGTATATCTCACCAACAATTGCGTGCTCCATTAAGCACTTGGCAAAGGACTGGATGGACATGTGTAACCCAGACGTTTCTGTGGAAGGTTAGTCCTCCCGGATGGAGTCCTCATCTTAAGAATGTGTGCAGGATTAAGATGTAATCCATTGCTTCAAAGAACACAATGATGCACAAAATAAAATGCTCAACTTTAGTTTTCCTCTGAAAGAATTCTTTAACTGTAGAGGATACATTAATAAACAGAATCCTCTATTTAATGAAAGGTCACCTCCCTTTCATCTAAATTCTCAGAGGATAACTCTAGGAAGTAATGGGAAATGTTGAAAAGATTAAACACATGCACACACACAAACACACATAGGCACACACACACCACCTTGCTTTATCATTTTTTTTAACCAATGAGAAAATTTCCATAGCTACATGCAGGCCCATACCTAACATCCGTGGTGGTCCAGCCACCTTCCCTTTTCCCGTCTGCATCCTACTTGGAGGGGGTCTTCTATGCTTGGGTGCACACACCAGCACTTAGTGATAGCAGTCAACATTCAAAACGGCAGACCTACAAGAGAAGCCCTCACAGGCTCTGACCATGGACTCAGAGACCCTGGGCAAGGGAATCGGAAGTTCTGGGTCCTCAGAATATCGTCTGAAAGTAGACGTGGGCTCCGGATGAGCATCTCCCTTGGTTCCTCAAGCTCTTCATCCCATGGGGTGGGACACGGCTAACCTGGCATATGTGCACCTCTCTCAAGATGCCATTTTTTTCTCTCTCCACATATGATAATGCACATGTCTTTGCAACAATTTCCTAAACAGCCTTCCAACTTTAAATGTCTCAGCACATCAAAAGTGGCCCCTCTTGGAGGGTTTGAAGCACAACAATACGTTGCAATGTCTGTGATATAGCTGTAAATTCATGAAAACACACGGGAATGAACTTCTGGGGCAGAAAGTAAAGTTTCTCTTATACAGAAGCAGCTGAAGCCCTAAAATAAAGAAAATTAACATTTCGCTGAGAAACAACTATATACTCTTATTCACGTTTATGAAATAAAGAAAAGCATAATCACTGCTCTGTCTCCATTTAATAAACTTCCCCGGAAGCACCATGAAAGCTCTATGACCCATGCTTGTCTTTGGCACCTGGCTCAGTGTCTGGCATGTAGTGGATGATCTATAAATATTTGTTGAATAAATACATTTAATTCGTTCTTTTAATCTGCAGAACTTCAGCACCTTTACTCTAAATAATTGGTTTAATTTCAAAAC
The DNA here is from genome assembly GCF_006542625.1 of Nomascus leucogenys. Taxonomy (NCBI): domain Eukaryota; kingdom Metazoa; phylum Chordata; class Mammalia; order Primates; family Hylobatidae; genus Nomascus; species Nomascus leucogenys. Next base: position 74,558,273 of record NC_044387.1, on the reverse strand, counting down.
CCACATAATAAAATAAACCTGTGTTTCCTATCCCATGTCTGTTTCTGTGACTGCAAATGTTTTTAATCTTAGGATATGCATGTAGCCACATGGTGTGGCATTGTTTACTCAGCTATTCTTCATTACGAGAACTCAATTTGCTTATGTAGTACTCTTCAAAAGCTTATGTGAGCTTTCAGCTTTTGGCTTCAGGCAACAAATTGGGCACTGGTAGCAGCAGCAGTGAGGAGACAGTCACTAGTCAGAAGGGCCCAGGAGAGTGAGGAGACCCCGTCAACACCTTTCTTTCAGAGCATCTTCACGACATGGCATCTGTTGGCATCAACCAAGATACATGGCCTTTTACGTTTGTCTACTTTGCTCTTGTCATCTTTTCCTCTGTAAACTTCATGGCACTCAGACATCTACACACCAAGCCAAGTAAATGCCACAGCAGAGGCAAGAAGACTCTTGAGCCAGCTAGGATCTGGGGAACAGTGGAAAGGTAGGATCTGTTGTGTTGCTTTGCCCAAGATAAAAGGCATTAAAAGCATTTAGATATTTTTTAGTTGATACTTATAGTGCCATGATGAAAGTTAACATCTACAATAAAGACATTTTTAAAATTACAAATTTAGTTAAGAGACTTGTAATCACACTGTGACTGTGTTTTGTTAGATGAAAAGAAGTAAGGTACAAAACTACATACAGTATACTCAGGGCTGGTGGTCACTCCAGATGTGCTGGTAGTCACTCCAGATGTGCTGGTATGGCCAACCTGGCCTAGTACTAGTAAATAGTGTCCTCCTGCTGCACTGGCCCATCCTCTAGGGTCCCTCGACCATCCCCACCATCCAACCACTGAAGGGTTACAGTGGATCAGTGCCTCTGATAACAGGTCATTCAACATTTTAAATATCATCACTGAATATGATCCTATTTTTTAACTTATGTGTGTGTGTGCACGCGCGTGTGTATAAAGAGAGAAAATACACCAAAATGCATGGCAGTGATTATACTGAGAGCTGGAATTGTGAGTGATTTTTATTTTCTTCTTTATGTTTGCAGGGTTTCCACAGTTTTCTACAATAAGCATATATTGCCATTATGGCCAGAGGAAAGAAGAACAAGAATGCTATTTGTTAAAAGAAAGAGAGGCTCTTAAAAGAAAATAAATCATCCCACTATTCACTCATACCTAATTCATTCCTGGTAGCAATTTACTAAATTTCATATACACTAAGGTTAATAAATACATCTGTGTGCCTACTATGAACACAGCCTACAGAATGCCAGGTAATATAAAACAGGACCTCTGTGGAGAAGTTACAATCTAGTTTGGTGTTAAGACACATCACATCACACACACACACACACACACACACACACAGCTCTTCCAATCTTTCTTCAAATATCATGGTCCCCAGGAGACCTACTCTGACCATCATGTGTAACACTGCAGCCCCACCTCCACCTGGGCACACTGGCTTCTCCTTACCCAGTTCTAATCTGTCTTTCTCCATACCACGTAGCACCTCCCGCAAGAGCCCTGATGCAGCAGTGCAAGCAAGTGTATTTTCAGTGCCCAGTGAAGCTATAGGCTGTCAGGGGAAGCAAAAGGAACAGAGAGACCTAACTGCTGCCAAGAAAGTGCTATGGAGGAAGTAGGACAAAGAGATGAGGGGGAAACAGTCAGACTTGAAAGAATTAGTTTACCTAAGCCTCAAGCCCCTAATATGGAGGGGTAAATCACAAACAGCAAGCCAATTTTTTTTTTAATTGAAAGGCACTTTAGTCATCAGAGTAACAACCTCACTTCATTGCAATTTCAGGTACAGGGAAATTTAATTCTATAATTCTAGTGGATACAAGCTAAGGTTCTCTAACCAAAAATTTAACCTGGACTTGAATTCGGGCTTCATATGTGTTATCTCTGTGACCCGGCGAAGGTTATTAACACCTCTAAGCCTCAGTTTCCCCACCCATAGAGTAAGGATAATAGCAGAGCCCACTGTAAGGAATTGAATGGCAGGGTGATTGTGGAGCCCTTCACTCACTGCCGGGAAGAAAGTCAGTGCCTGACTTGGCGAATGGGGTTTGCTGAAAGGGAAGGAGCACAGACCTGATGCTGGGCAAGTGCAGTTCTGCATGCTGGTCCTCTGCCTCCCTCTGCCTGAGAAGAGGCAGGTGTGTAGAAGTGGACTGAGCTGTCTCAGTGCAAAGCTGTAATGACACAGCATGTGGAGACAGTCCCATTATCTGCTCCTCTGTAAGACATGCATCTTTACTAACTCCCACTCCCTCCCCTCCTGGGAGAGCCTTCCTTTGTTTCACCAGTCCCTATAATCTCACTGTGCCTGGTTGACACATGCTAGCAGGGCAAGCGACAAAGCTTGGGTGGACTCACACGCTCAGTGAGTAAAGACATCCTCTGTGTCCCAGGGACATGGAAAAATCCAATTGCAAAAAGCTGTGCTTTCCTCCTACCCCCACATTTGCAGAATATCCCTGGAAGGGCTCAGTCTGTAGAAAGAATAACCAAAGTGACAACGTTCCCCTTCAGCTATTCAAGAGAGCTTCAAAACAGTCATTTTGCTCTGAAAGGGGGAAAAAGCCTCCTTAATCATACCAAGCTATGATGGGTGTCTCTGGGGTTGAGGGAGTTTCAAGCGCTCTTAAGAGACAGTTTTAAGGTCACGCAGAAGAAGGTAGTAGTCTTTTCAAGAGGTCAATTTGACCCTAACACCCAGGTCTCTGTTTTCCTAAGCAAGACACCACTCTTCTTGGTAGTCCTTAGAGACATGAGCAGAACATATGTTCCACAGATCTCTTGAAATCAGTTTCCCCTCTGTGTGACAACAAAGATCAACTGTCTTCTTTGGCCCAAAGGGGAATGGTTGTTTGTGGGGTCATGTCACATGTGTTAGCATCTTCTCTGTCCTCCCCGTGCTTTGGATACAGGACTGTAACCTTGTGGAACATTTATATTACACAGTGCCACAGTCGATCACTTAGAAAATAAATTTTACTCCTACCATTGCACGGCCCCTCAAGTGACCTGTCACCTAGTTACTACAGTCTGCATATCCATCTTGTCTTTGTCCTTTTAATCCAAGCAAAACCCAAAAAATATCATGAATCTAAAACTAAAAGAAACAATTCTCATTTCCTGGCCCTAGAACTAAATGCATTTTTTAACCCAATTTTGAACCAAGGCTCTTTTCTAAGCTCTCTTGAATCTATCTAAAGCAGAAGCAAACCTAGTTTCCTGATTATTAATCTGGAACTAAACTAGAATTTTATTTTATTTATTTTTTATTTATTTGAGATGGAGTCTTGTTCTGTCGCCCAGGCTTGAGTGCAGTGGCATGATTTCAGCTCACTGCAACCTCCATCTCCCAGGTTCAAGCAATTATCCTGCCTCAGCCTCCCTCCTGCCCAGCTACTGTTGGGATTACAGGCACACACCACCATGCCTGGCTAATTTTTGTATTTTTAGTAGAGACGGGGTTTCACCATGTTGGCCAGGCTGGTCTCAAACTCCTGACCTCAAGTGATTCACCTGCCTCAGCCTCTCAAAGTGCTAGGATTACAGGCGGGAGCCACTGTGCCTGGCCTTAAACTAGAATTTTTAAAACTCTTCTCTAGCCTGGGTGACACAGTGAAACCTCATCTCTACCAAAAAAAAAAAAAAAAGCCAGGCATAGTGGTGCATGCCTATAGTCCCAACTACTTGGGAGGCTGAGGTGGGAGGACCATTTGAGCCCAGGAGGCCAAAGTTGCATTGAGCTATGATGGCACCACTGCACTCCAGCCTGGTCAACAGAGCAAGACCCTATCTCAAACAAAACAAAACAGGACTCTTTTCTGAACTAAATGTGCCCCAAACCAACTCTTCATGCCATTTAAGTAAAGCAGTTATGAAACATCCTGGTGTCACATGCTTCTTTTGGAGACAGTGGAGCATGGAGGCCTGAAAACAATTTGATATTACTAGAGGAAAAAGTACAAACAGTGGTGGAAGATGGAACTTTAATCCACTGCTCAAAGTTTAGTCAATGATCTGAAATAAATCAGACTAGAGATCCTCAGTAGTAATATGCCTCATTTGGGTAACATCAGAAATAGGTCAGGAGTCAACACCAGGTAAGTCCATCAGAGGCCAGACACAGGCAAGAGTAAGGATCCAGTGGATGTTATGGGCTGGGCGGGCAGGAATGAACCAGGCAGATTATGCAGGAGGCCAACTGAGGCAGGATTCGAGAGACTGGATCAGGAACCTGGAAGCCAGCAGGGAATGGAAGAAGAAAGAATAAAATGTAAGAAAGTCATCAAAAAAGGACCAATGTCCAAAAAGACCTTAATAATGATGGACATTCTCTGGTTACTGAGAAGATGAGAGCTGAATGGCCTAGCCAGGATAACTTAGGCTGAGGTGCCAGGAGATGGCTGCCACAGTTTTCTAAAGTCTAGCCTAACCCACAACTGGGCTTCCAGAAAATACGTATGCCCCATATATATAGTATATGCACTTGCATGCTTCTGTATGAATGAGTTCCTGTAGATCTGAGGTGTAGGTTTGCTATTATTTTCCTATATGTATGATGTACAGCTCACTCAGACAATAATAAGTCTTGTAAAATAATGTCTCTAAGAAGTGCTGCACTATTCACCATAGCAAAGACATGGAATCAATCTAGGTGCCCATCAGCAAATAATTGGGTAAAGAAAATGTGGTACATATACACCATAGAATACTACACAGCCATAAAAAATAATGAAATCATGACCTTTCCAGCAACATGAATGTAGTTGGTGGTCATTATCCTATGCAAATTAATGCAGGAACAGAAAACCAAATACCATATGTTCTCATTCATAAGTGTGAGCTAAACGGTGGGTACACATGGGCAATAAATATGGAAACAATAGACACTGGGGAATCCAAAAGGGAGAACAGAGGGACGAGGGCAAGGGCTAAAAAACTACCCACAGGGTTTCCATCCTTCTACTTAGGTGATGGGATCATTTGTACCCCAGACCTCAGCGTCCTGCAATAAACCCATGTAATAAACCTGTACATGTACCCCTGAATCTAAAATAAAATTTGGAATTATACAAAATAAAAGAAATGCTGCTGATCTGGGTTTTTTCCCCTTTTGACATTAGACTCTTGACTCTAATAATTGGAAAAATACCACCTGGTATTTCTCTTTAACACTACTGCAAGGGTTCTTTAATCCTAAACTTAATACGGGTAACCAAAGGATATTTTAAGACCAACATGAAATCTAATCTTCATGCATCTCCATACCCAAGCATAGGACACACGCAGAAGGTTCTGATACCAAGCAGGCTCGAATTCACTGAGGAGCAGCTAAAGAAATGTTGTGGTGTCATTGGGATCCTTTTCTGGATGTCTCACATATGCTTGTCCCCAAAGCGGGGTGTGTCCTACACATTTATTTTTCTGGAATCACAATTCGTATCAAATCTCCTACCTACTCAGAAAGAAGTCAACGATCTCCCACCATCAATTAGAGAAAATCCATACTCTGGTATACCTTTGGGCTTCTTTTCCACTATCACCTTCCATAGATCTTTCATATTAGCCATGCAGAGCTACCTGCTGTGTTCAGCCAGATCTCACGCTTTCCCACCTGTATGCTTTGCTCATGCAGTTCCTCAGCCTGGAATATGCATTTCCCATTCTGTTCCCCGGGTTGGAGTCCTACCTATCCCAAATCATAAGCCCTTCCCTTGACTATTGCTAGTTCCTAGCAGCTTAATCCCTTGAATTACAATTCGCGACACTACTCCAGTACCATTTCTGCATGCCCTGCCTTTGGGTCAGATGATCATACTCAATTCAATCCCATTTGGTTTTGAGGAAATTTGTCAATTGTATGGCACTCTCGGGGAGGGGCACTTAACATATGAACAAACGCCAAAATGACAGAAAAAGAGATAATACACTTTTACAATGGTGTGAAAGTGTAGTGTTTTGAACATGTCAAGTTAGGGACGTGTCTCAATGACATCTCCACTCAAAAACTCAAAAAGCATTCTTCCAGATGGAGGAAGAATGTGACTTCAGGAGGAAAGTACCTGAAGGGAGTTTTTAGGGGTGATGGAACTGTTCCATAACCTGATTGTGGTAGTTGCAACCCAAATCCATAAATATGTTAAAATTCATATAACCGAACACAAAATGAATTAAAAAGCCCATTTTACTATATGATTTGTTATAATTAAGTGTTTTGCCAGAGAAGTTAACTATGCATTATTAGCCATTATTTTTCTGAAAATAGGGTCAACCAAGGTCTGATTTTGCATTCACCCACTCCAAGGAGATAAACAGTATTTGTTGTGTGTTGGGAAGAAAGAAGAGGGGGCTGGGAGAAAGAAAATGCTTTATGCCAAACAATACTGTACAGTTTTAAAACTTGGGCTCTTAGTATGCGTAGCACCAGACTTAATTTGCAATTTCCTTTCTCACATACCTTAAAACAAGACCTTAATATAAATATAACATACAGTTTTATATACAGCTTTTCTTCACCTGACCTAGACCTTTATATTTATTTTCATTCATTATTTCTTATCTAATTAGTTTAGTTATTTCAACTAAACCTGCTGCAGGTGATGCAGGCAATTTGCTTCAGAGCCATAAAACTATACGTGCTTTTATTGTTACTACAGGTTTCCAAAGTATGCAGTAATTTCATCAATTGCCTGCCATGTTTTATCAGGTTAATAATTCATTTCTATATTATTCATGGTTTGATGACTATGGTAAAATCTAGATATGTGAATCATACATTTTCTAACATAGTATCTTTTCTCTTATTTCTTTACATTAATCTAATTTCCATCCTCACCTAATTCTATAACAATCCTAATTGAAACCCACGAGGGGTAGTTAAAATTCAGGCTCAACTGAAAAAGGATTTAAATGAGTTCTTAATGGAACCCAGAGACCTGCCAAATTTAAAAGCTGCCTAATTCCTAGCTAGGTTATAAAAGACTTTCAACAGTAGAAAGGTGCAGCCCAGAATCTCGGCAGATCTTACTGTGCTCCGTGGTGGCCAGACCAAGTTTTGGGTTTTTTGTCGTTGGTTTTCTTCTTTTTCTCTTCAAAAAAGCAAAGACAAACACAACGTTAAAACTTTCCTCATATTAATTTCCTAAAAAGCACTTTCTCTCAGCCAGGTTATATACATTGTATGTTTTATGCTGTGCCTCTATTTTGCATAACAGCAATTAAGGTGCAAAATCAACAACAAAAAAGACGAAAATGTGGGGTTTGAGATGAACACAAATGAATAGGTACTTGATGTGGAGAGTAACCAACTATGTCTTTGGGAGACAACATGGATATTAAACAGATGATTAAATCTTGTAAAGTATATAATAGTTCTGTGAATGTTATAATCTTTGTTTTCGAAATTAAGTCAAGAAATAATTATATAGCAATTTTAAGTAAAACACACTTAAAAACTCTCAAAGTGTCTTTGCCTCAACAGCAGTTAGAAAACTTTTCTAATTACTTAATTAATAAGGAACTCGAAATTAACTTTTAAAACTAAACTGCTAGAGCTATTTTTTTGCCTTGACGTTTATATTTCAAGCAAACAAGTCTTTGGGCATAAATTTTCTTTTGGAATTGCCTCGGTTGTCTGCTTTGTTGTGTTGGCATGGTGTTGTTGAAAGGGAACTTGGTGATTCTCCACTTCAACCTTTCTGTTTTATAGAATGAGAGGACTTGGATGGCTATGCACTCTGGTGAAGGAGGACCAAAAGCTTGAACACAGCATCTGACTTCCAAGCTGGTGCTCACTGCACTACAGCAAGCTGACTGCACCAATTTACAGTAAATTAACAAAAGAGAGAGAAATGGAGACAAATCTATCCTTTGACTTGACTACCATGAGAATGTCATTTTATTCTCTTATGGTTTCTGCAACTCAGATCACAGATAGATCCATCCATGCCTGTTCAGCTTGAAGTCAAGAATATGTGGCAGTCTACTTGAGCAATAGAAGCAGCATCAAAATAGATACTGGAAGTGTTTACTTTACAAATCATGTCTTAAGTTAAAAATTGAATAATAGCTGAGGATCCACAGTCCTTCAACCCAGTCATCCCTTCAATGTTTCTGAGAGCAATGCACGTTCAGAAAGGAAGACCAGCAAAATGCACCTTTATTACCCAGAGGCCTTTGCACCAAAGCCCATGATAGTTCCACTTATGTCAAGGCCAGAGAAAGATCAAGTGGCCTCTTACGCCTCTATTTATGGCCCCAGCCTACACTGAAGTCTCCTCTTCATCTTATCACTCTGATGGCAACCAAAGCTTAGTCCAAGGAAATATGCCAAGGGAAATGAAGGGAAAGCAAGAATTTTCCTGTGGGGCCTAGGACTTGTCTAACTTCCTTTCACAAGGCCTCTTTAGGAAGGAAAAGTCTAAAACAAAACCAACATAAGTTCAGACTCTGAACTCATTCTCCAATTACACCAAAGCTCCACAGCCTCATACTGTGTGCCAATCAATATCCTTGACCCTAATTCATTCTTATCAGAACTCCTCCCCTTGACTTGCCCTGGGGAAGAAAAAGCTAATACAAAACCTTGTGCTCCCATTGAACTCTGTATAGTGTAAACACATCCCAACCGAGACCAGATTTAAATAGAAGCCTACAGGCTAGACACCCAGCATCACCTCCCCCTGATTGTGAGTGATAGAAATTATCCCTGATTGCCTTCAGATAGCCATTTGCTTTTGCTCAGGCATAGGAGATGAAGAGCACCTACCCTGTCTGCAAATATATAATAAAATCCTTTACCTGATCTGAGAACCCTGAATTTTTGTCCTAATTTTCTTAGCCCCCAGAACATCCATTTGGAAGCAGGAAAAGAAATTTAGTTCAAACCACTGGGGAAAAGAAATATAGTTTAAACCACTGAGGGAAAAAAAAAAAAGACAACAACAACTACAACAAAAATAAAACCCTCTTATTCCTTCTCTTGGATTGCAGTTTACTTTCAATCTTCCTTGGTTAGCCTTAGTGCATTTTGGCCTCTCTCTCCCACAGGAGTTCAAGCTACCATGATATCATGATAGACTAAACAAGGAGCAACAGCTATTAGGGTCAACACATGCCACTCAGTCCAGAGGGCATTTGGCCAGGTTCCATCCTCCCCTTTCACATAAACCCGCTCTTACTTCCTGAAACTTTTTTCCATTTGTGCTTAGATCCATTTGGGGGAAATTTTCTGAGTAAAAACTGGATTAAAAACTGAGTAAAGGCCGGGCGCGGTGGCTCACGCTTGTAATCCCAGCACTTTGGGAGGCCGAGGCGGGCGGATCACGAGGTCAGGAGATCGAGACCACGGTGAAACCCCGTCTCTACTAAAAATACAAAAAATTAGCCGGGCATGGTGGCGGGCACCTGTAGTCCCAGCTACTAGGAGAGGCTGAGGCAGGAGAATGGCGTCAACCCGGGAGGCGGAGCTTGCAGTGAGCCGAGATTGCGCCACTGCACTCCAGCCTGGGCGACAGAGCCAGACTCCGTCTCAAAAAAAAAAACAAAAAAAAAACAACTGAGTAAAAACTCACAGGGAGGAAAGCCAACACACAAATAGTCTCACTTTGCCAATTTCCTGTAAGAAAAGTGATTTTTTGGCTGGATGCATGGCTCACGCCTGTAATCCCAGCACTTTGGGAGGCCAAGGTAGGCAGATCACCTGAGGTCAGGAGTTTGAGATCAGCCTGGACAACATGGTGAAACCCCATCTCTACTAAAAACACAATAATTAGCCACGTGTGGTGGTGGGTGCCTGTAATCCCAGCTACTCAGGAGGCTGAGGCAGAAGAATCGCTTGAACCTGGGAGGTGGAGGTTGCAGTGAGCCAAGATCATGCCACTGCACTCCAGCCTGGGCGACAGAGCAAGACTCCGTCTCAGAAAAAAAAAAAAAGAAGAAGAAGAAGAAAGAAAAGTGATTTCTCACTTTAAATGCTCCAACATTGTAGAGTAAAAGCCCCTGTGGTGTAGGTTCTGGGTTTGTATGAGTCATGTTGGGTCTGTGGCCCTCCAACGGTTGCTGCCAGCTGAGGGAAAGGGCAACTTCATTGAAATATGTTGTTACAGGTTGACCAGATTTTGCCTCTTGCAGCCCCAGAAGGGGGTTTAGGTTTCACATTAATGATAGATAGCCACTGAGTCAAGTGTGGGACCAATCATATAATGCAATCTGGATGTTATTTGGAAGAATTGAATCCAGCCTATTCACATAAAGAATTGTCTATTTCCCTGTCTGATTCATTGGCTGCCATTACTCCCATGTCTCAGAAGAGTTATAGTTTAACAAACTTTTTTGATCCATGAGATACAAGTACATTAAAATCACCAAGATGGCCATCCTTCCTAAGAGCTGAAATGACCCTTTTTACCCATTGGTAGACTCTTACCCATTTTCAACTTAGGGGAAAATTTCTTACTGGCTGCCCTTTTCTAAGTGGTAGAGCTGAGAACAGGACCCCAGTTTCCTGGCTCTTGTGTTCCTCTTGGTTTTAGAATTACATACACACTTTTGGTGTGCCTCTTTGGCTCCAGCTATGTTATTAAATTATTATTACCTAACAATACTCCCATTAATCACCGTGACAGATGGAAACCAGCCCTGGTTGTGTTCTCTGAACTCAATGTCAAACAGTCCCAATGCTAATGGAGATGACGCCAGCCATGAATTAGCTCTAAAAGCTTCTGTTTATCCCTCCGCCCCCTTTCTTATTACTTTTCATTGCAATGCCTTTTTCTTGTCACAAGACTCCATACTTCTATATGGAATGACTCCTTGTGGAATTCTGAGAAATGGTTTTCTGTTGACAGACACCATATAATGATGATAAACGATGGACAAGTCAGCAGTCTAAAAACTGTTATTCCCCTAGCAGCACACTTCCAAATACATGGAGTATTTCTACAGGCTTAAGCAACAGAAAGCTGCAAACCTGGAAAAAATTCTCCATTCAGCCTCCTTTCACAGACTAAGGAAAAGAAGTGATACTAAACAGAAAATGTAAATCACCTGTAAGGTAATACACCCCAAATGATGCCTTAAAGTGTTGAAGGTACATAAACAGTTTCTTTACAAAAGAGCTTTGTCCTGACTTAACTATGAATGGGGATGTTGGTTCTCCTTGCTTCCTCTGAATAAATTACAGCTTGTAGTAAGAGTGCTACATAATAGTGAATGTCTTCCTCTGAAAAGATGCATATACTTTCTAAACGTTTAGTTGAAAGCCATTTGACATCCTACCTCTTAAGAAACTACTAGATATGTAATTCCTCACAACTAACAGGTTATTAGCAGAAAAAAAATATATATGATAAATACGCATTTTAGCAGCCCAGAAAAGCATAGGACAATTAATTAAACTTCCTCTACTGCTCACATTGAAGGATGCTAAAAGCATTTCAGAAGATGGCATTTCACAGTCTTGTTGGATGAGGATTTTCTACTTCACTGATCCCACTGAGAGAGAAAAAGAGAAAGTATCATGAAAGAGGAAGAGGACACTCCAAAAGCTGCTGCTGCTCTTGCTATTGACATCACTATTGATATCTTGCTACTGATTGATTCAGTTACTAAGTACCATAGGCCAAACACAGCTTTAAGGTCCAATACAGTAGCCACTAGCCACATGTGATGATTTAAAAATTAAATTAATTAAAATTAAATAAAACTTCAACTTCAGTTTTTAGTACAGTAGCCACATTTCAAGTGTTCCATAGGCACATATGACTAAGGGCTGCCATATTGAATAATGCAAATGATAGAACATCTTCATCAGTTCACTTGGACAGCACTGGCAGAGAGTAATCATTTATTTATCCACTCAGTAAGCAGTTGTTGAATGCAGTGGTCACCAAAACAAAGCTTGTGCCCTCAAGGAATTTACATTCTACAAGAGGTAGACAGACAAGAAACAATAAGACAAATAAATGGAAAAGATCATTTTACCTAGCATTAATTGAATACAACCAGGTGATAGGGTAGACAATTGACTGGATTGGAGGTGAGGTGGAGATGGGGGCTAGTTTTAATTTTTTAGTTTAGTTTTAATTAAGTAGCCACTGAAGCCCTCATTTAGGAGGTAACAATAAGCAGAATGTCAAATGACAAGAAAGAGGCAGCCATGGAAATCCAGGGACAGGGCATTCCATTCAGAAGCAAGAGAAAGTGCTCAGGCCCTAATGTAGGAACCATCTGGAGCATCCAAGGGACAGGAAGAAGGCAAGCTGGCTGGCGTGTAGACAGATGCATGGTAGGAGGTGACATCAGACCTATCAGCATGAGCCAGGTCCAGTAGCGCCTTGCCAGTCATGAGGGAGGGTTCAGATTTTATCCTTCAAGGAACCAAATTATCACTCCCTTCAACCTCTCAGTTTAGAAAATACGCTTTGAAAAATAACTCATTCTGTTATTTCTCACCAAAAGAGATTGCCCATTGAACTATAGACTTAAAAATTATAAAGATGGTAGAACTTATTTAAAAAAAAAAAAACAATTATCCTCAAAGGCATGGCCCAGATTTGCAGGCAACTGCTGCTAGGAATAATCAAACCTTATGCTTATTCAGCACTTGCTCTGTAAGTCATGCAGAATTTTATGAACATCCCATGACTTCCTCTAACATCTTTTAGGAAGTATTAGTATAGTTCATAGAGAAGGAGTAACTACAAAAAAATAAAAAATTAAAGATAGTGAATGGCTTAGAAGCAAACTCCACACCAATAGCTCAGTGCTTGAGATTGCACAACTTGCAAGACCACCCAGATAAATAGCAGAATCACCCTTCCCATTTACAAGAGAAAATACGATCATTTGCTTCAATTAGTAACAGAATAAAAATAGACTCATATATTTCAGTGATGGAAGGAAACCTGTCAAATCCCTCTTTTACAGTTGAGGAAATTGAAGACAAAAGGTAAGCTACTTGTCATTGGCACATGGCAAAGGGTTTTCTACTATTATGTAGATGAATTAATCATTTTTAAAAAGAGGTAAAATTGGTTTTATTCATGAACTAAGGAAGTACACGTGCACGTTAGGGATGAAATTGATTGTTCAAAACTCTATGAAAGAGCACACTCTCTGTCTCACCTTTTGTTCTGAGTCTGTGAGCTGGAATAGTACTGTCATACTTCCGCAGACATGCGGCTGCCAGACAAAGTGCTCTGAGAGTGCAGGTAAGTGTGAAAGGATAGAGTAGACACCAAAGGGACCCCTGGATTTCACATGAAATCTCAAGGAACAGTTGGAGGGTGTACACAGGCAAAGGCAATCCTTATGAGAATCTTCCTAAGATATACAGACGAGTCCTGTCTACCACTAATCTTGGCTTCTGCAAAAAATGGGGGTAAAACAAGCAAAAGTGAGTTTCTACCTGATTTCTCTTTTCTCCTTCTCTCCTGACTGTGTCTTGCACAATCAAACCTCAATGCTTCCTTCATTTTCCTTTTCAACAGAGGGGCTAATTACTGCTCAACTTTTAGCACGCTTCTTATACCGGCTATTTCTTTTTTCAAGCATTTTATACAAAACTCTCAAGTTTGAAATTACAGAAACCTAAAGTAAATAAGAAATACTTGTTCTGCTTTTAAGAAACCTTGTTCTAATTAGGTGGTTCATTTTTAGGTCCAGATGCTAAGTTGAAAGTTTTTTTTTTTTCCTGAAAGAATAAGATGTAACAAAGTTATGATTTTTGGAACATTTTCTATGTCTGACTCCCTGTAATGTTTGTTACCTGGCTACTGCTTGTGGAGAATGAGCTGAAAGAGATCGTGGAGGGTACATGGTTAATGACTAAAGTGACAAGACCTAAAAGACAGAGGCCCTGACCCTTCCACAGGCTAAGTGGCTAGGCTGGGCCATGAGGTAAGACGATCATGTCCTCAGGCTTCTGGTCTCCCTCACTAAAACAAAGATGACACTGACCATTGGTTAATGACTAGAGTGATGTCTGTGCACAAAACATAAATTAAGATCTTTAGAAATGTTATGAAATAAACACATCAAATGAATTAGCTCTTCGCACTTCTTTGCAAAATATAATTAATCTCTTCTAGAGAAGACTTTAGGATCCCTAAACATGATCTAAGTGAGAAATCATAGATTATGGGTGAAAAAATATAAAGTGTTGATTGCTCAATATTTCTAGGCAAGGATGCTGGCCTGCAGAGAGCCAGATGGATTCCAGTTAGGACTGACTCTGGCAACTGGGGATTACTGCCTGTTGGTAAAGAGCAGACCAAAAGAGAAGCAGAACCTCAGTGCAAACGACACACATGTGTATGATGTCAGACCCAGAATTGGAGTGGCCAGAGACAGCAGACCCCCAAAATCTAAGTAGATTATATACACAGACTCTGGACAAAAACAGAATAGCCCACATAAACAATCAAACCTCTAACATACTGAGAGCAACGCCACCGGGACTCTTGAAATGGTGAGAGAAATACAAGCTGTCTTGCTATACATAAATTTTATCCACAACAATTCATTATTTTCAAAAAAAGATGGCCACAGAATGCACCTTACAATAAGCCCGGTAGAAATCGTCCCTTTTTCACAAAAGAGTACCCAGTGCTAATAATCCCAAATTAAAATGTATGAACATAATGAACAGTCATCATCATCATAATACATCTTCCATCACAAAACATTTCACCAAAATCATTCTTGTCACAAGCTCTAAAATCCTGATGTCTGGACAAAGACATAAAACACAGTCTAGTCCCAAGTTTAATATTTTCTGTGGAGGATGTGGTTTTATTTGTTGCTAATCCCAACTCTTGCTGGAACACAGTTTTCTAATTCATCCAGATAGTTGTCAACGTGTTGCCCAAGTTGCCCTTTCCTTCCTCAGCTGCTGTTCTTTGTGGTATTTTGCAATAACTCATAAATGATTTGCCTTGCCACTATCTCTGCTCAAAAAAGCAAACGGCATTTTTCTGTCTGTTTTGGAAAAAATAAAAGTTTTTCAAAATAACAGAGCCAACAGATCAAAGAGGCCTGATCATGTATACAAGCCCAAGAAAGCCACTCCTCACTGAGTCAGAGTTATGAATGAACAGCTTTGGCAAGTTCCCTTGCAATGGATGTGACAGAACACAATGAGACATGTCCATTTCCTCAAGTCTTGTGTGTGTGTGTGTGTGTGTGTGTGTGTACATGGAGAGATAATATTCAGCCAAATGCATAACCCTCACACCTTATAAGATAATAACACTTGAGATTTCTAACTTCTACTTGGAAGATGTGTTTATTTATAGAGAAGACACAGAAAGATATTCTAAAGACAGAGAAATTCAAGCAACAAATATGTCCTTCCAGCTTTTATAATCCCTCCACCAGTCAGTACCTTTTCATGTATGCCTGAGAGGCTCTAGCATGGTGTAGAAATGAAAAGAGAGAGAGAATACAGATCCGGCTGATGCTGGGACAGGTCAAGAGTAGACTCTCCCTCAAAAACTGAGAGGAGTTTCCATGAATTCCAATATGAGAATGATCTCTGGGGTCAAAAGTGTTTCAAACCTTCTACAGCTGAACTCCACTCCCTCATGCAAACCTCTTCAAAACCCCTGCCTGTGCCCAGCTGACCTTGTGATAGTCTGCATCTGACAGTCCCAGGTTCCAAGTACTGTGCTTGGTCCCACTGGTGGATTCTCTTCCTACTTTACTTTCATATTCAGCCTCCTCCCTTGGTAAAGTGCTTTATTCTTGCCCCTGTATATTTTTTTATTAAGTATTTATTGAGTACCTACCATGGTCAGTTACTATTATATTAGATGCTACTGTCAGAGCCATAAAAATAAAACTCTTTAAGAAGCTGACCATCTATTAGGGGAGGAAAACAAGTTAATAATTACTTGAATGAAAGACAGAAAAAAAGTGCAAGTGAAGTGGGTAAAAGTGATTTATTTCTACTGGGTTAATTTGAGCATTTCTTGGGTAGTGACTGGCTGACTTTGACAGAAAAAGAGGATTTCCATTGGAAAAAGACATGAAGAATGAAGGACATTCCAAACTGAGGAAGGAGCATCAGCTCTTAGCAAAATAAAGTACGAAGAAATGGCCACAAGTCCAGGAATGGTGGAAAATAGTGAAATGAATGGATAAATGTAGACCAGGAGATTTAGGGACAGAAGATGGAGAGCCTCAGATGTAGGCTCAAGAGATGTGAAGTCAGAAGGATGAACACAAGGGTGCCAGTGCCTATATGTAAGAATATTTTGGTGAATGATGTCAAGTTCTGTAATGGGCATGTTGAATTTGAGCACACGGCTTCTATTTTTTTAAAAGTTCCAGGAGGTAGCTGAAATTTTGGAAGTCACCTTCATGGAGATAGCTCTGTCTGAAGGGAATTGGATGAACTCAGAGAAGCACACTTGACCTGTTCACTGTTGGGTCACAAGTAACCGGCATAATTCCTGATGCAGATTAAGTACTCATTAAGTATTTGTTTAATCAATAAATGTAATATAAAAGAAGTAAGCAAGCAGAGGTTGAATATTGAGGAAGGCTCCAATTTATCAAGGAAAGGTTAATGAAAATAGAGAGGAGAAATTAGTAAAAGAAATACAGGAAGACTACAATATCTCAAAAACCAATGAAAGAGCAAATCTTAAGAACAAGCAAATGTATTCAATCATTTATTCAACAATATTTTTTGAAAAAACAGGGTCCCACTGTCACCGAGGCTGTGGTGCAGTGACACAAACTCAGCTCACTGCAACCTCCACCTACCAGGTGCAAGCGATTCTCATGCTCCAGCCTCCTGAGTAGCTGGGATCACAGGCACAGGCCACCACATCTGGCTAATTTCTGTATTTTTAGTAGAGATGGGCTGGTCTCAAACTCCTGACCTCAAGTGATCTGCCTGCCTCAGTCTCCTGAAGTGCTAAGATTACAGGCATGAGCCACCATGCCCAGCCTTATTCGACAAGTATTAACTCCTCCTCTGCATGCCAGGTATTATTTTGTGTGCTGGAAACACAGCACAAAACAAGACAAAAAAAGAACCCTGCTCTTAGAAAGCTCACTTTCTAGACAATAGTTAGCAATGCTCAATGCTCACTGCTTCTGGAGACGTTAAATGGGATAAGAATAAACAAATAGCTACTAGATCTGGCACTTAAAGGACCTTCAATAGTCAATCTTCAGTAACCTTGAATGAGTAGTTTAGTGGAGCAGTGACAATAAAAATCACATTTACCATGTCTGTTTTTGTCTTTGTTTTTGCCTTTTTCCATTAGCTTTTGAGGGCAGGAACCAACTCTATTCATTGTTGGACTCACACAATATCTGGCAAACAATGGTTGGATGCATATATGAATTAGTAATAAGTGATTAGAAAACATGTGTTTGGTAGTGAAGAGTAAGCCCAGAATGAACTTTTAACTCTGTCTGTTAAATGAACTAGAAAGATAGGCCATTACCTTTTAAGTTACATTGGTCAGAGTTTGGTTCAAAAAAACCAGAATTCATTTATTTTAGTCAAGGTTTTAGCAGAAATGCATTGCCAGTATGAGTGATATGGAATAAGGGAATTATTAAAGTGACTGACCTTATGCAATTGTAGAAACTACTAAAGAATTCAATAGAAGACTGTTACTGCCCCGTGGGTCTGGTGCAGGCCACCTGAAGTTGTAAATCTGTGGACTGGAAAGCAAAGAAAAGGTAAGTGTGAAGTAGGGGAACCCAGAAAGACAAACTGTAACCTGTATCTGTCTCTCAACATCCCCAATCTCAATGGGGATGTGCATAAAGTGCTGGCACACTTCACCATGAAGCTGTAAACACACCTGACCTAAGATTCAGAAAAACTGAAGGAAGAGGTCTGGCAGGAGCTAGGAGAATGTGGGCCCAGTGGCTGACTCGTGTGAAGCAGCAGCAGGTCCCTTGTACTCCCCACCAGACTTCAGAGTGTAATACCTGCTACTGCACTTCCACCTTCCAAATCTTGCAAATTTATTTTGTAGCCATCCCCAGCTTTATCCTACCAAAACCCATACAGGAAATAAATTCTGGGAAACAGTTCCAGCTTAGTTGACACATAACAAAGGCATTGCAGTCTGCCCCTTTTCTACATCCCTCTTTTAACTATACTTACCACCCAAATAAAAATAATAACGTCATGCTTCTACCTAACATCATACAACTCTCCTTCAACCTGAAACACTGACCCTGTTTGTATCAAAAATATTCAAAGCCCCTTTATCTGTCTTTTGGTGATGCTCATTCCTTTTCTACTTGAGTCATACTTCCCCCTTTGATATTCCATAACTTAGCTAGTAAGATACAAGGTTAGGCCAGGCACAGTGGCTCACTCTTTTAATCCTAGCACCTTGGGAGGCTGAGGCAGAAGGATCACTTGAGCCTAGGAGTTCAAGACCAGCCTTGGCAACACAGGAAGATGTGCCTGTGGTCCCAGCTACTTGGGAGGCTGAGGTAGGAGAATCGCTTGAGCCCAGGAGGTCAAGTCATGATTGTGCCATTGCACTTCAGCCTGGGCAATAAAGTGAGACCCTGTCTCCAAAAAAGAGAGAGGTATGAGGTTAGGTGGTAGAGAAATGGAGGACAGCAAGAAAAGAATTTGTTTATGTGTATGTTCATTATCAAAATAAGAAAGAAACACTCATAATATTATGATGCTTTTATTTCAACTAGTCATATGGGCTTGGCTGATATTTATGCTTTTCTTTGTCCATTATCCATTCCATATTCCTTTGGCCTCAGCAGACATCTTAGCTCAGACATATTTCTCTTTGCTGTATGGTTTAGCAGCAACCCTCAACAAGCCAGAATCAATCACACCAGCCATTATAGCAATCCTCCCTCCTCCCCCAACCACTGCTTATTCATTTGATGGTATGAGGGGCCCAAGTGAACAGACAGCAAATTCAACTCCCAGTTTAAGGGAACCATGGGTGTATGCCCTGGAGGAAATCTTCCTCCTTTGGGAACTAAGTCTTCTATGTTTGCGGAATACAAAGTCACTGAGATGGGAAGCAAAACTTTCACTAGTAAAACTCCAGGGTTAATAGTAAGTGGAGCTACTCTTATTTCCGCTCCTTGATTTCCTGGATGTATAAATCCTGGTTATGGAGAGAAAACACCATATAGATTAGTTGCTGCTTTATAGCAGCCACATAAGGTGTTCCCACCCAACTGGCATTGTAACTGAATCTTCAAAAGGCCCCTCTACCATTCTATCTGGGCAACTGCTTCAGGGTATTGGGGATTTTCTAAGGCCAGTGAATTGCATGAGCAGGTACTCATTGCTGCACTTCATTGGCAATAAAGTGAGTCCAGTGGTCAGAAGTAATATTGCGTCAAATATTATCATGATAAATAAGGTATTCTGAAATTCCACAGAGAGTGATTTGGGCAGAAGCAGGAAAGGTATCCAGAATGTATTAGTCCATTCTCATGCTGCTATGAAGAAATACCCAAGACTGGGTAATTTGTAAAGAAAAGAGGTTTAACTGGCTCACAGTTCTGCATTGCTAGGGAGGCCTCAAGAAACTTACAACCATGGCAGAAGGCAAAGGAGAAGCAGGCACCTTCTTCACAGGGTGGCAGGACAGAGTGAGCACAAGCAGGAGAAAAGCCAGATGTTTACAAAACCATCAGATGTCATGAGAACTCACTCACTATCATGAGAAGAGCATAGGGGAAACTGCCCCATGACTCAAATACCTCCACCTGGTCTTGACCTTGATATGTGGAGATTATGGGAATTACAATTCAAGATGAGATTTAGGTGGAGACACAAACCTAACCATATCATTCTGCCCATGGCCCCTCCTAAATCTCATGTCTCCTTCACATTTTAAAATCAATCATGCCTTCCCAATAGTCCCCAAAGTCTTAATTCGTTCCAGTATTAACCCAAAAGTCTAAGTCCAAAGTCTGATCTGAAACAAGGTAAGTCCCTTCTGCCTATGAGCCTGTAAAATCAAAAGCAAATTAGTTACTTCCTAGATACAATGGGGTCACAGGCATTGGGTAAATACACCCATTCCAAATGGGAGAAATTGGCCAAGATGAAGGGGCTACAGGCCCCATCTAAGTCTGGAATCCAATAGGGCAGTCATTAAACCTTAAAGTTGCAAAATGATCTCTTTTGACTCCATGTCTCATATCTAGGGCACACTGATGCAAGAAGTGGGCTCCTATGGCCTTGGGCAGCTCCTCCCCTCTGGCTTTGCAGGGTACAGCCCACCTATTCTCTGCTTTCACAGCTGGTGTTAGGTGTCTGCAGCTTTTCCAGGCACTTGGTGCAAGCTGTCAGTGGATCTACCATTCTGGGATCTGGAAGATGGTGGCCCTCTTTTCACAGCTCCACTAGGCAGTGCCCCAGCTGGGACTCCATGTGGGAGCTCCTACCTCACATTTCCCTTCCGCACTGTCCTAGCAGAAGTTCTCCATGAGGGCTCCACCTCTGCATCAGACTTCTGCCTGGACATCCAGGCATTTCCATACATCTTCTGAAACCTAGGCAGAGGTTTCCAAACCTCAATTATTGACTTCTGTGTATCTACAGGCCCAATACCATGTGTAAGGTGCCAAGGCTTGGGTTTTCACCCTCTGAAGCAATGGCCTGAGTTGTACCTTGGCCCCTTGTAGCCATCAGCTGGGATGCAGGGCACCAAGTCCTGAGACTACACAAAGCAGCAAGGCCCTGGGCCTGGCCCATGAAACCATTTTTCCCTCCTAGGCCTCCAGGCCTGTGATGGGAGGGGCTGCCATAAAAACCTATGACATGCCATGGAGATATTTTCCCCATTGTCTTGGTGATTAACATTTGGCTCCTGGTTAACTTATGCAAATTTCTGCTGCCAGCTTGAATTTCTCCTCCAAAAATGGGTTTGTCTTTTCTATTGCATCATCAGACTTCAAATTTTTTGAACTTTTTTTTTTTTTTTTTTTTTTTTTTTTGAGACGGAGTCTCGCTCTGTCGCCCAGGCTGGAGTGCAGGGGCGCAATCTCGGCTCACTGCGAGCTCCACCTCCCGGGTTCACGCCATTCTCCTGCCTCAGCCTCTCTGAGTAGCTGGGACTACAGGCGCCTGCCACCACGCCCGGCTAATTTTTTGTATTTTTAGTAGAGATGGGGTTTCACCGTGGTCTCGATCTCCTGACCTCGTGATCCACCCGCCTCGGCCTCCCAAAGTGCTGGGATTACAAGCGTGAGCCACCGCGCCCGGCAAATTTTTTGAACTTTTATATTCTCCTTCCCTTTTAAACATAAGTTCCAATTCCAGACCATACCTTTGTGAAAACATAAAACTGAATGCTTTTAAGAGCACCCACGTCAACTCTTGAACATTTTGTTGCTTAGAAATTCCTTCTGCCAGAAACCCTAAATCATCTCTCTCAAGTTGAAAGTTCCACAGATCTAGGGCAGAGGCAAAATGAGCCAGTCCCTCTGCTGAAGCACAGCAAGAGTCACCTTTATTCCAGTTCCCAACAAGCTCCTCATCTCCCTCTGAGAGCACCTCAGCCTGGACTTTATTGTCCATATCACTATCAGCATTTTGGTCAAAACCATCAACAAGTCTCTAGGAAGTTCCAAACTTTCCCAAATCTTCTTGTCTTCTTCTGAGCCCTCCAAACTGTTCCAACTTCTGCCTCTTACCCAATTCCAAAGTTGTTTCCACATTTTCAGGTATCTTTACAGCAGCACCCCACCACCTTAGTACCAATTTACTGTGTTAGTCCATTTTCATACTGCTATAAAGAACTTCCTGAGGCTGAATAATTTATAAAGGAAAGAGGTTTAATAGACTAACACTTCAGCATGGCTGTGGAGGCCTTAGGAACCTTACAATCCTGGTTGAAGGCAAAGGGAAATCAAAACACCTTCTTCACAAGGTGGCGGGAAGGAGAAGGACAACCAGGGAAGTTACAGATGCTTTTAAAACCATCATGAGAACTCACTCTCAAGAAAACAGCATGGGGGAAACCACCCCTGTGATTCAGTTACCTCCACCTGATCCCACCCTTGACACATGGGGATTATGGGGATTAGAATTCAAGATGAGATATGGGTGGGGACACAAAGCCTAACCATATCACAGAGTAAGTGTGTATTCAAGTGAGAATGAGTGCTGTTCCTTCCACAGTTGAAGTAGTCCAGTGTAATCAAACTGCCAGTAGTGGCCAGCTGGTCCCTGGATAATTCTGCCATATTGAAGGCTAGATGTTGTTCTCTACTGTTGGCAGGCTGGAAAATCTGCTATTCTATATTTGCATTCCCTTTAGTGCATGGAAATGTGTGTTGCTGAGACCATACCTCACCTCTATCCTTGCTGCTCTGGCCACTTTATCCATAAGCACACTGAGCAAGGACAAAGGTGGCTGGGGAGAACCAAAGGGAAGTTCACCGAACTTGTCTACCCAATTACGGAGTTCATCCTGACTAAGGCTGCTCTTTGTTGAGCATTCATAGAGGACACAAATATATTTATGTTCTGCCTACTTGGAAAGATCCATCCACATATCTCTTCCCCAGATTGCTTTGTCACCAGGTTACCAATTGTGTTCCTTCCAAGTCTTTGAGAGTCTAGTCAAACAATTAATCCTCATCCATTAATCAGGACATCTCTTCCTCCAGGCCAAATGAGAAAGTGTGTACAATAATCAATGTTCAACCCACTGGGAGGCCTTCCCTTCACTGCTGTTCCTTCAAAGCCACCCAGAAGTGGGGCTATAGAACTGTCAATATCTACATTCAGGTAATGCCAACATATCATACAAAACCTTCTGAAAACTAGGCCCAAATTTTCTAGCCAACTTAAGCAGAAAGGGAATTTTATAAGAAGTTATAAAATGTCTTGCCAAGTAAATGGGAAAATTGAAAAGACAGACTCAAGGCTAAGCTTCCAGGAATGACAGAACCAGGCCACCAAGGAAGCCAATACCTCTGCCATGACCAAAATGCTGTAAAATCAGGAAGACTCCAGGTGAAATTGGAAACCATCACTTTTAGTGGACACAGAACCATGCCACCTTTGTCACAATCCACTCCAGCAAAATGTATCTTCTATCCTCTGCCTCCCAATAGCCATGAAGCCAGGAATAAGACACTGGAGCCTCTACTACAGTTACTACAGAAAAATCAAATACTTCCATGGCCATTCCTTGCCGTGAAAGAGACAGAAATATGAGTCTGGTCTTAGGAGGTTTCATTTGATTTCCATTTTCCAAATCTCATACAGGTACCTCTAATTGACTGAACATAAATTACATCCAGAACTCTGGAAAATGGCTAGCCAGTTTTCCCAGCACCATTTACTCAATAGGGAATCCTTTTCCCCTTGCTTGTTTTTGTCAGGTTTGTCAAAGATCAGATAGTTGTAGATATGCGGCATTATTTCTGAGGGGTTTTCAACATTTGAAAAGGGCTTCTCGTAGTTTTATTCAAATGTTAACTGACATGAGTCAGTGTATACATCCAAATCAAAGTGATTAAACAAAATATAACCAAAATAGTGCATATAATATGATTTCATATACAAAATACAACACAGGTAAAACTAATCTATGCTATTAGGAAGAGGCCAGTGGCTACCCTCGGGGAGGGGTATGACTTAAAGGAACACAAACGGGCTTCTAGGGTATTGGTGATATTCTGTGCCTTTATCCAAATGCTGGTTAGATGAGTGAGTTCAGCTAGTAAACATTTATCAAGCTGTTCACTTGTGGTAAGTGATAACTTCGCACATATATGTATGTGTGTGTCTGTATATGCACATATGTATGTATAGACATATATATACATATATATTTATAACACACAAGTGTACCTTGGAGATATCACAGGTTAAGTTCCAGGCCACTGCAAAAAAGTGAATATTGCAAATATTTTGGGTCACACAAACATTTTGATCTCCCAATGCATATAAAAGTTATGTTTATACTGTATACTGTAGCCTACTGAGTGTGCAATAGCATTATGCCTGAAAAAACAAAGTACATACCTTAATTTTAAAACACTTTATTGTTAAAAAATAAAAGCCAATTATCATCTGAGCCTTCAGTGAATCATAATCATTTTGCCAGTTTCACTTCCATAATAAAGGCTGATGGCCGATCAGGGTAGTAGTTGTTGAAGGTTGGAGTGGCTGTGGCAATTTCTTAAATAAGGTAACAATAAAGTTTCCTTCATCAATTGACTCTCACGAAAGATTTCTCCACAGCAGGTGCTGCTGTTTGATAGTATTTTACCTGCAGCAGAACTTCTTTCAAAATTGGAGTCAATCTTCTCAAACCCTGCTGCTGCTTTATCAACTAAGTTTATGTAATATTCTAAATCCTTTATCAACTAAGTTTATGTAATATTCTAAATCCTTTGTTGCCATTTCAACAATGTTCATGGCATCTTCACCAGAAATAGATTCCATCTCAAGAAACCACGTTTTTTGCTCATGTATTCAAGTTTTATCATGAGATTGCAGCAATTCAGCCATATCTTTAGGCTCCACTACTAATTCTAGCTCTCTTGCTATCTCACCACATCTGCAGTGACTATCTCCATTGAAGTCTTGAACCCCTCAAAGTCATCCATGAGGGTTGGAATCAACTTCTTCCAAGCTCCTGCTAATGTTGATATTTTGACCTCCTCCCGTGAATCACGAATGTTCTCAATGGCATCTCAAATGGTGAATCCTTTCTAGAGGTTTTCTATTTATCTTGCCCAGATCCATTGAGGAGTCACTATCTGTGGCAGCTATAGCCCGACAAAATGTATTTCCTAGATGATAAGATTTTAAAGTTGGAATTAGTCCTTGATCTGTGGGCTGCAGAATGGATGCTGTGTTAGCAAGCATTAAAACAACACGAATTTCCTTTACATCACTATCAGTGCCCATGGGTGACCTTGTGCATTGTCAATGAACAGGATTACTTTGAAAGGAATCTTTTCTTTTTTTCTGAGCAGCAGGTTATGGGCTTAAAATCTTTAGTAAACCATACTGTAAATAGATGTGCTTAATCCAGGCTTTGTTGTTCCATTCATAGAGCACAGGCAGAGTAGATACAGCATAATTCCGAAGGGCCATAGGATTTTTTAGAATGGTGAATGAGCACTGCATGCAACTTAAAATCATCAGCAGCATTAGCCCCCAGCCGGAGAGTCAGCCTGTTCTTTGAGCCTTTGAAGCCAGGCTTTTACTCCTCTCTAGCTGTGAAAGTCCTATCTTCTTAAAATAGAAGACTGTTTTACCTACATTGAAAATCTGTTGATTAATGCAGCCACCTTTATCAATTATCTTAGGTAGATCTTGCAGATAACTTGCTGCAACTTCTCCATCAGCACTTGCTTCTTCACCTTGCACTTTTATAGTATGTTATAGAGATGGCTTCTTTCCTTAAACCCCAGGAACCAATCTCTTCTAGCTTCCAACTTTTCCTCTGCAGCTTTCTCACCTTCCTCAGCCTTCATAGAGTTGAAGAGTTAGGGCCTTCCTCTGGATTAGGCTTTGGCTTAAGGGAATGTTGTGGCTGGTTTGATCTTCTTTCCAGACCACTCAAACTTTCTCTGTATCAGCAATAAAACTGTTTTGCTTTCTTATCATTCATGTGTTCACTGAAGTAGCACTTTTAATTTCCTTCAAGAACTTTTAATTGCATCCACCACTTAGCTAATTGTTTTAGTACAAGAGACTTAGCTTTTGGCCTATCTCAGCTTTTGACATGCCTTCCTCACTAGGCTTTATCCTTTCTAGCTTTTGATTTAAAGTGAGAGATGTGTGACTTTTCCTTTTGCTTGAACACACAGATGCCACTGTAGGGTTATTAATTGGCCTAATTTCAATTTTTCTGTGTCTCAGGGAATAGGGAGGCCTGTAGAGAGGGAGAGAGATGAGGGAACAGCCAGCTGGTGGAGCATTCAGAACACACACAACATTTATTAAGTCCACCATCTTATATGGGTGCAGCTCATGTTACCCCAAAACAATTACAACAGTAATACCAAACATCTGTGATCACAGATCACCATAAAAAAAAAATGAAAAAGTTCAAAATATTGTGTGAATTACCAAAATGTGGCACAGACACACAAAGTGAGCACATGCTATTGGGAAAATGACACCAACAGACTTGTTCAATGCAAGGTTACCACAAACCTTCAATTTGTAACAAAACACGATATCTGTGAATTGCAATAAACAAGTTTATATATAACTGCAATAAGTAGTTAAAATATAAAATGATAAGGACTTGGGCTCCTTTAATAAAATATGATTATTTAAGATTTTTTAAATGGATACTAATAGCATGCCTTTTCTGGTATCATCTTCATAAATGACGACTAACTCAGATATTGTGGCACAAAACATTTCTGATGCATAAATTCTCTGGTTTTCATTAGTGAGTAAATCAAACATTAAACTTTTCTTTCACCTTCCTTAATTTGAACATCAACCATGTGATTTCAAAAAAAATATATTTAAACATATATTTTGAAGTAGGATGTAGTAACTTAAAATTGTGTTTAAACATGTGAATGAAACATCTTTGCTTCAGGATGCATGTATTCCTTAGATATTAGCCTATTCCAGCTCTTCCTTATCTATACATGAAACATGCAGCACACTCCTTCAAAAA
Source organism: Nomascus leucogenys (assembly GCF_006542625.1). Taxonomy (NCBI): domain Eukaryota; kingdom Metazoa; phylum Chordata; class Mammalia; order Primates; family Hylobatidae; genus Nomascus; species Nomascus leucogenys. The sequence goes on along the minus strand of NC_044387.1, from coordinate 74,531,609 downwards.
TCTGTTTTTATGAGAAACTTGGAACCTAGCACTTAACTAGAAACCACATTCGAAGAAAACATCTCATCTTATCGATAAGAATCATTATTACCTAACCTTTTTATATATGGTGCTTAAAAGTTATCCTAAACGTATAAAAGAAAGAGACAAAAGGAAACCAGAGGATAATGGATGATCAGAAAACGTGGGATCAAGACTCAATGTTATCATCCTCGAACAACTTCATTTTCAATATCTCCCTCTTCCCCTCCCCGCCATTCCCCTCTCGGCAATGAGTCTGACACCATATAAAGCAAGAACCAACAGAAACCAAATTCAGAACCTGTCTTGCAGGGTGAAATAATAGGGTACCTTGTGGCTTGATTCTGCAGTTCTTTTACAAAGCAATATAACTCATCAATTCAAGAGAAGTCTTATTTCAAATCACGTTCATTCGATAGAGAAGTTGCCTTCTACTACCGACTTCAGGATGAAGCCCTCCCCATCCTCTCAAAATACCACATACATGCCTCTAGAACACCTCTGCTGTGTTTTAATGGTTAGTTTATTATCAATATTTTCCTACATAAACTATGAACTCTCAGAGAGAAAGGTATTTAACATAACACCTGGCACACAGTAAGTACTTCTTAAATTTAATTTAAAATAATTTTCCTAAAATGAGAGAAAACCTCTACTCTAAGAAATAAATGCCAAGAGACCTAACTCTAAGGCTAAAGACATATTCATGAAGTATGGAGTCACCAGGAAGGTATATTTATAATGGCTAGAGTCAAAATTTTGGCATAAAAGAGTGGGAAGAGGATAGCCATGGACCTTTAAAATGAATACAAAGCTTTACTTTTTCAATTGCTCAAGAAGATGCATCTGGAGAGTCCTGTGGAGTGAGACAATCACACTCTGAGGAGTGTGGTTTAGACTTGACCTGTACATTATAATATGCCCAGTGCTTGGAATGGTTCTAGGCCCATGGTAGGCACATGAGAAATAGTTTTTTAAATGAATGCACAAACGAATGAATTGTTCCAAAGCATTTCTACAGTCTTCTCTGCTCTAGAATTGTCACCAGAAGGCTTCATGTTCCAGCCTATCATAATCATCTGGAGTGCCTGTGATCCTGGCTAACATGGTGAAACCCCGTCTCTACTAAAAAAATATAAAAGAATTAGCCAGGCATGGTGGTGGGCACCTGTAGTCCTAGCTAATCAGGAGGCTGAGGCAGGAGAATGGCGTGAACCCAGGAGGCAGAGGTTGCAGTGAGCTGAGATCTCACCACTGCACTCCAGCCTGGGCAATAGAGCGAGACTCCGTCTCAAAAAAAAAAAAAAATTAGGAATCACCTATCATGGAAACTCACCTAGAAAGTTTATTTAAAATGTTTAAGGTCTGGGGTTGGGGCCCAGGGATCTGCATTTTTAACAAGCACCCCAGATGATTATGTTTCTGCTTCAAGCAGTCCATGAAACTATAGCCAGAAAAAGAGAGCAGTTTATATGCTTCCTGGGTCCCATTCTGGAATTTATCCATTCCAGAATTTGCCTTTAAATTCCAGAATGGAGATCAGTCTAACATCACATAAGATGGACATCACTGTTCTTTAGGGTGCAGTCAAAAAAGTAGAAACAACATTAGTTGCTGTTTTAACAGAGAGACTTTAATACAGGGAATGGTTTAAACAAATATTAGAGGACTGAAAAGCAAAAGGGAACCCTGCGGTAGCATAGAAATAGTTACTGTAGATGGCAGCAACCACCCTTGGGCAGGGAGAGCAAAGAGAAGCAACTGGAATTATTAGAACCTGGAGACCCGGAATAGTGATCCTGCAGAGTGAGGACCCAGACCTCCAAGGAAATGTGCTGCCCAGCAGGCTTCTTCCTCCAATATGCAGCACATTTCCTTGGAGATCTGGGTCCTCCCGCTGCAGGGTCGCTATGCCAAGGGAACCTAGAGAACACATCACCAGACCACCCCGGATGAAACAACAGCATCCAAGAGAACAGACAACCTGGGCCATGTGTAATAAAGAACCTCTTCTGCTTGAACCAGCAGATCTGTTCACATAACCAGTGGACCAAAGACATATATCAGCTTTAGCATTTATCAACAAAAAGACTGGATGAATTTCAGTAAATGTAAACATAATATGGTTCAGATGTGTTATCTGTAAATAGTAAAGCCTGTAGATTTTCTAGAACAGTGGTTTTCGAAGGGTGGTCCCTGAACCAGTAGCATCAGCATAACTGGGAACTTATTAGAAATTTAAAGTCTTGGGCTCACTCCAAACCTACTAAATCAGAAACTCCAGGGATAGGGCCAAGCAACCTGTGTTTTAACAAGCCAAGCCTGCCAGGTGATTCTCATGCACAGTAAACTTTGAGATCCACTGTCGTGATACCTATCAAATTTTGGAATTGCAGCATCTTTACTAGATCCTTGATGCAAGGTTTATCAGGTTTTATGTGTCATCAATCATTATCCTGCCACAAACAAATGATTAATACTCAAAGCTAAGCAGAGCACAAATTATAAAAGGTTTCTGCTTCCTTGGGAACATGCAGATGTCTTCTCCCTCAGTATTTGTAATTCTTTTCTGACTTGCCCTGTAGTATAAGGGACCCAATGTAAAAAAAAACAAAATACTACTTTTCCATTTTATTTTTAGTAATAAGCTGGGTAATTTTGTCCTTTCTGGTTCCTGGAGCAATCCAACTTTTCATAGAACTTTAAGATGAACAAAGAAAATTCAGTTAAAAAGCATTGACATAAGAGAATCAACTTAGTAAAATTAATGTTCTGGAGAAGTCATAGCAAATAACTAGATTTAGGAGGATTAAACACATCATTGTGCTTCTTTTCTCCAACCATCCATGTTATTTTCCACATTAACATTTTCCTCCATAGTTGTACAGAGAGGATAGAGTTGATACATGAAAATGCCAGGATAAACCTAACCCCTAAAAGAGGCTTTCTAAATCAGAGTTAGAAACTCACTGGTGCCCAGGGGCCAAATTAGGCCAGCAGATATATTTTATTTGACACAAATGCTGTTTCGTTTAATTCTTTGCTAGTTTTAAATATTTGCCAAAATTTCAAAACTAGGAGATTTCACATAGAAATCCAGAATTCTGGCTTTTCTTGATCCAGCAAATGGGCCCTGGTAAATACGACTGGAGTAAAATAGCAGCCACCCAGCAAAGGGCACAAGCCTCCCCACCTGCCTCACTTCATGAATACTAGAGCTTGTGATTTCTGCCTTTATATCCTATCCAAAGGGCTTCCAGACCGGGAAAAGGGTGTCTGTACTAGTCTGTTCTCATGCTGCTAATAAAGACATACCTGAGACTGGGTAATTTGTAAAGAAAAAGAGGTTTAATGGACTCACAGTTCCACATGGCTGGGGAGGTCTCACAATCATGGCAGAAGGCAAAAGCCATGTCTTACATGGCAGCAGGCAAGAGACATCACATGCAGGGGAACTCCCCTTTATAAAGCCATCAGATTTCATGAAACTTATTCACTATCACAAAAACATCATGGGAAAAACTCACCCCCATGATTCAATTACCTCCCACAAGGTCCCTCCCATGACACGTGGGGATTATTACAATTCAAGGTGATATTTGGGTGAGGACAAAGAGACAAATCACATCATTCCAATCCAGCCCCTCCTAAATCTCATGTCCTCACATTTCAAAACCAATCATGCATGATCATGATTTTATTTGAATCTATTTGACACAAAACAGCATATGTGTCAAATAAAATATATCTGTGGGCCTAATTTGGCTCCTGAGCAACTGTTTGTAACCTCTGATCTAGAAAGCCTTTTTTAAGGATTAGGTTTATCCTGGCATTTTCATGTATCAAACCCCCAGAGTCTTAACTCATTTCAGCAAGAACCCAAAAGTCCACAGACCAAAGTCTCATCTGAAACAAGGCAAGTCTCTTCTACCTATGAGCCTATAAAATCAAAAGCAAGTTAGTTGTTTCCCAGATACAATGGAGGTACAGGCATTGGGTAAATACACCCATTCCAAATGGGAGAAATTGGCCAAAATGAAGGGGCTACAGGCCCCATGCAAGTCTAAAATCCAGTGGGGCAGTCAAAGCTTAAAGCTCCAAAATGATCTCCCTTGACACCATGTCTCACATCCAGGTCACACCAATACAAGAGGCGAGTTCCCATGGTGTTGGGCAGCTCCATCCCTGTGTATTTGCAGAGTACAACCCCCCACTGGCTCCTTTCATGGGCTGGCATTGAGCATCTGTGGCTTTTACAAGGATCATGGTGCAAGCTGTCAATAGATCTACCATTCTGGGGTCTGGAGGATGGTGGCTCCCTTCTCACAGTTCTACTAGGCAGTGCCCCAGTGGGGAGTCTGTGTGGGGGATTCAACCCCACATTTACCTTACACACTGCCCTAGCAGAGGCTCTCCATGAGGGCCCCATCCCTGCAGCAAGTTTCTGCCTGAACATCCAGGCATTTTCCATACATCCTCTGAAAACTAGGCAGAGGTTCCCAAATCTCAATTCTCGACTTCTGTGCACTCGAAGACTCAATATCACATAAAAGCTGCCAAGGCTTGGGGCTTGCACCCTCTGGAGCCACAGCCCAAGCTACACCTTGGCCCCTTTTAGCCGCAGCTGGAGTGGCTGGGACTCAGGGCACCAAGTACCTAGGCTGCACACAACACGGGGGCCCTGGGCCTGGCCCACGAAACCATTTTTTCCTCCTAGACCTCCAGGCCTGTGATGGGAGGGGTGCCACGAAGACATGCCCTGAAGACATTTTCCCCATTGTCTTGGCAATTAACATTCGGCTCTTCATTACCTATGCAAATTTCTGCAGCCTGCTGGAATTTCTCCTCAGAAAATGGGTTTTTCTTTTCTATAACATTATCAGGCTGCAAACTTTCTGAACTTTTATGCTTTGTTTCCTTCATAAAACTGAATTCTTTTAAGACCACCCAAGTCACTTCTTGAACACTTTGCTGTTAAGACATTTCTTCTACCAGATACTCTAAATCATCTCTCTCAAGTTTAAAGTTCCACAAATCTCTAGGGCAAGGGAAAATGCTGCCAGTTTCTTTGCTAAGGCCCAACAAGAGTCACCTTTGTTCCAGTTACCAACAAGTTCCTTATCTCCACCTGAGATCACCTCAGCCTGAATTTCATTGTCAGCATCTTGGTCAAAGCCATTCAACAAATCTCTAGGAAGTTCCAAACTTTCCCACATCTTCCTGTCTTCTTCTGAGCACTCTAAACTGTTCCAACCTCTCCCTCATACCCAGTTCCAAAGTCACTTCCACATTTTCAGGTATCTTTACAGCAGCACCCCACTCCTGGTACCAATTTACTGTATTAGTCTGTTCTCACATTGCTAATAAAGACATACCCAAGACTGGGCAATTTATAAAGAAAAAGAGATTTAATGGACTCACAGTTTTACATGGCTGGGGAAGCTTCACAATCATGGTGGAAGGCAAAAGGCAAAACTTACATGGCAGCAGGCAAGAGAGAGTGTGTGTCAGGGAACTCCCCTTTATAAAACCATCAGATCTCATGAGACTTATTCACTATCACAAGAACAGCATGGGAAAAGCCCACCCTCATGATTCAATTACACCCCCACTGGGTCCCTCCCACGACATAGGGGGATTATTACATTTCAAGGTGAGATTTTGGTGGGGACACAGAGCCAAAACATATCAATGCCTCCTGTCCCATTATACCAAACAGGCACCAAAAAGAAAATCTTATTGTACAGACCGAGTAGATCCAAACTTTCTCTGCCAGGGCAACTCCCATTATGTAAAGCCTTCTCATTCACCTGAACCCTTGGCTCTCACCACTTACCTGGCTCTCTCCCATACTTCCTGGCCTTTCCTTCTTTACTCTGCTTTTGGAACACTGCACAAATTTTTCAAGCCCTAAAAAATAAAAAATAAAAATAAATACATCCTTGACCCCAAGACTCTCTGGAGGCCACCATCCTTCTTGCCCTCACCCTTTCCCTTTCATCTCTACTTTCTCAGTCCCTGGCCACTCTCCAGTCTGCTACAATCCAGCTTTCTATTGAAAAGCCCCCACCATTCTACTGAAACTGCTCTGGCTGATGTTACTAATGGTTTCCTAATTCCCAAATCCAGTGGACTTGTTTGAGTCCCTCTCCTCCTATACTTTATTGTCCTTTCTTCAGCCTCCTCATCCTTCATGTGTCAGTTCAGGCCTCACTCTCTCCACAGAGCCTGCCCAGGTCCTCAGCTGGGTTGAGTGGCCCTCTGGGCCAGGTCTCCCATGACATCCTGTTCTTGTCTCTACCATCCTCTCCACACACGGTATCACAACTATTGCTTATGACTCTGTCTTCTCCATTGAAAGTTAAAGACTGTGCCTCATTCACCTTTGTATTACAGTGCCCACTACAGCAACTGGCACACAATAAGTATGTGATAAATACTGATTAATAAATAAATGAATGAACCAACAATTAAGCCACCTCTAAGTTTGTTAAGAGTGAGAAGGTCCAAAATTCTTCCAAAAGTCTTTTGTCCCAGAGCAGTAGCTTTATGCAGGAGGATGCCTTACATCAAGCAAATTAAATCAGATTGGAGAGAAATGTATGTACTTTCCTCCTTTTCTTGCTGAACATTTAAAAGGGGTTGGATTAATAATATCCTTCAGTATTTACTGGGATATTTAAAAGACGCCCTCCCAAAATATTTTAAAGCTCCAATTATACAATAATGAAAGTACTGAGAAAGACTTTGCACTTGAAAGGGAGAGGAAAACCACACTAAACAATGTAGTCCAGAGACTTGGAGCAATGGAAAAAAACTAAAAGAATAATTAGGGGAGATAGGAAAAAATGGCAGGTAAGAGGCAGGACTAACTTGCAGTTCCCATTCAGACAGACAGAGCAACGTGTGGAGACCCACATCATGAACTTTTGCTCCAAGAACTACCACAGGAACACACCAGGAAAGCAAGAGAATCCACAGACTCTTTGAAGGAGATGGATTGTTGCTGCAGGCTCTGTGGGGAAGCCACGAAAATGTAAGCCTGCTTGCTTTCTCAGCTAGGAGGCTTCTAGCCTGGGGCAAGTTCTCAGCCCTGATCACTGGCTGCATGGAAATAAACTTGGTGCTGTTGGTGGGGCATGGTGGGAGTGAGACTGGCCTTTTGGGCTGTGGGATATGGATTTCTCCCACTTCCATAGTGACCTGTGTGACACAGCAGAGACAGCCATGATCCCCTTGAGAACATAACTCCATTGGTCTGGGAACCAAACCCCTATCCCCCACAGCAGCCACAGAAAGCCCTGCCCAGGGAGATTCTGAGCTCAGACACATCTAACCCTGCCCCTACCTGATGGGCTTTCTCTACCCGCCCTTGTAGCCCAAGACAAAGGACATAATCTCGGGAGCTCTATGGTCCCACTCACTGCATGATCCTCCCTATATAACCAGAGCTGCTGCATTCTTGAAAGTACCACCTCCTGGCTGGAGGCCAACCAACACAAAACCAGCACATTTAACAAAAATACAACCAAGGACCCTCATAAAGTCCACTTCACTCCCCTGCTACCTCTACCAGAGTAGGTGCTGGTATCTACAGCTGAGAGACATGAAGACAGATCACATCACAGGAATCTTTGCAGATGGTCCCCAGTACTAGCCCAGAGTCTGGTGGCTGTGCTGGGTGGCTAGATCCAGAAGAGAAATAACTATCACTGCAGTTTGGCTCTCAGGAACCCCCATTCCTAGGGGAAAGAGGAGAGCACCACATCAAGGGAGCACCCTGTGGGGCAAAAGAATCTGAACAGCAGCCCTTGAGTCCCAGATCTTCCCTCTGACATAGTCCAAATGAAAAGGGACGAGAAAAACATTCTGGTAATATGACAAAACAATGTTCTTTAACGCCCCCCAGAAGATCACACTAGCTCACATGCAACGGATCCAAACCAAGATGAAATCTCTGAAATACCATAGAAAGAATTCAGAAGCTCGATTATTAAGCCAATCAAGGAGGCATCAGAGAACAGTGAAATCCAACTTAAAGAAATTTTTAAAAAAAGGATACAGGATATGAATGGGAAAACCCCAAGTGAAATAGATAGCATAAATGAAAAGCAATCACAACTTCAGGAAATCAAGGACACTTAGAGAAATGCAAAATGCACTAGAAAGTCTCATCAATAGAATCAACAAGCAGAAGAAAGAACTTCAGAGCTTGAAGACAAGGTTTTCAAATTAACCCAATCCAACAGAGACAAAGAAAAAAAATTGTTTTAATGAACAAAGCCTCCAAGAAGTTTGGGATTATGTTAAATGACCAAACCTAAGAATAATTGGCATTCCCAAGGAAAAAGAGAAATCTAAAAGTTTGGAAAACATATTTGAGAGAATAATCAAGGGAAACTTCCCTGGCCTTGCTAGAGATCTCTAGATCTAGAGATCTAGACATTCAAATACAAAAAGTTCCAAAAATACCTGGGAAATTCATTGCAAAAATATCAACACCTAGGCACATAGTCATCAGGTTATGTAAAGTCAAGACAAAAGAATCTTAAGAGATGTGAGGCAAAAGCACCAAGGAACCTATAAAGGAAAACCTATCAGATAGCAGCTGATTTCTCAGCAGAGATCCTACAAGCCAGAAGGGATTGGGGTCCTATCTTTAGCCTCCTTAAACAAAACAATTATCAGCCAAGAATTTTGTATCCAGTGAAACTAAGCTTCATAAATGAAGGAAAGACACAATCTTTTTCAGATAAACAAATGCTGAGAGAATTCGCCATTTCCAAGCCAGAACTACAAGAACTGCTAAGAGGAACTCTAAATGAAATAGCATGATGAATAGAATAGTCCCTCACATATCAATATTAACATTGAATATATATAATGGCCCAAATGCTCCAGTTAAAAGATACAGAATGTCAGAATTAATAAGAACTCACCAATCAAATATCTGCTGACTTCAAGAGACTCACCTGACACATGAGGACTCACATAAACTTAAGGTAAGGGGGTGGAAAAAGATATTCCGTATGAATGGACACCAAAAGCAATCAATCAGGGGTAACTATTCTTATATCAGACAAAACAAACTTTAAAGCAACAGCAGTTAAAAAAGACAAGGAAGGACATTATATAATGATAAAATGACTAGTCCAGCAGAAAAATACCACAATCCTAAATATATACATGCCTAACACTGAAGTTCCCAAATGTATAAAACAATTACTACTAGACCTAAGAAATGAGATAGACAGCAACACAACAATAGCAGGGGACTTCAATACTTCATTGACAGCACGAGAAAGGTCAGCAAGACAGAAAATCAACGAAGAAACAATAGACTTAAACTATACCCCAGAACAAATGGACTTAACAGATATTTACGGAACATTCTACCCAACAACTGCAGAACATACATTCTACTCATCAGCACAGGGAACATTCTCCAAGATACACCATATGATAGGCCGCAAAGCAACTCTCAAAAAATTTAAGAAAATCAAAATTATAACAAGTACTCTCTCAGACCACAGCAGAATAAAATTGAAAATCAACTCCAAAAGGAACCCTCAAAACCATGCAAATGTGTGGAAATTACAAACCTGCTCCTCAACCATCACTGGTCAACAATGAAATCAAGATGGAAATTAAAAAGTTCTTTGAACTGAACGATAATAGTGGCACAACCTATCAAAACCTCTGGGATCCAGCAAAGTGGTGCTAAGAGGAAATATCATAGGATCAAACGCCTTCATCAAAAAGTATGAAAGAGGACAAACAGACAATCTTAGGACATACCTCAAGGAACTAGAGAAACAAGAACAAACCAAATCCAAACCCAGCAGAATAAAAGAAATAAGGAAGATCAGGGCAGCACTGAATGAAATGAAATGAAACTGAAACAAACAAACAAAAATACAAAAGATAAATGAAACAAAAACTGTTTCTTTGAAAAGATAAATAAAATTGATAGACCATTAGTGAAATCAATCAAGAAAAGAAAAGAGAAGATCCAAATAAGCTCAATTAGAAATGGAACGGGAGATATTACAACCAATACCACAGAAATACAACAGATCATTCAAGGCTACTACCAACACCTTTATGTGCATAAACTAGAAAACCTAGAGGAGATGGATAAATTCCTGAAAATATACAACCCTCCTAGATTAAACCAGGAAGAAATAGAAACTCTGAGCAGACCAATAACAAGCAGCAAGGTTGAAATGAAAATTTAAAAGTTACCAAGAAAAAAAGGTCCAGGACCAGATGGATTCATACCTGAATTCTATCAGACATTCAAAGAAGAATTGGGACCAATCCTATTGACACTATTCCAAAAGATAGAAAAAAAGGGAATCTTCCCTAAATCATTCTGTGAAGCCAGTATCATCCTAATACCAAATCCTCCCTAAATCATTCTATGAAGCCAGTATCACCCTAATACCAAAACCAGGAAAGGACAAAAAAAAAAAAAAGAAAACTACAGACCAATATCCCTGATAAACATAGATGTAAAAATTCTCAACAAAATACTAGCTAACCAAATCCAACAGCATATCAAAAAGATAATCCACCATGATCAAGTGGCTTTCATCCCAAGGATGCAGGGATGGTTTAATAATCCACAAGTCAATAAATGTGATATAAACAGAATTAAACATATAAACAGAATTAAAAATGAAAATCACATGGTCATCTCAATAGACACAGAAAAAGTATTTGAAAAAAACCCAGTATCCCTTTATGACTGAAACCCTCAGCATAATTGGCATATAAGGGACAAACTTTAAGATAATAAAAGCCATCTATGACAAACCCATAGTCAACATCATGCTGAATGGGGAAAAGTTGAAAGCATTCTCCTGAGAACTGGAACAAGTCAGGGATGCCCACTTTCACCACTTCTTTTCAACATAGTACTGGAAGTCCTAGCCAGAGCAATAAGACAAGAGAAAGGAATAAAGGGCATCCAAATTGGTAATGAGGAAATTAAACTGTCTCTGCTGATGACATGATCATATACCTGGAAAACCCTAAAGACTCATTCAAAAAGCTCCTCAAACTGCTAAATAAATGCAGCAACATTTCAAGATAAGAAATTAACCTGCACAAATCAAAGCCCTGTTATATACCAACAGCAACCAAGCTGAAAATCAAATCAAGAACCCAACTGCTGGCTGGGCACGGTGGCTCATGCCTGTAATCCCAACAGTTTGGGAGGCCAAGGCGGGCAGATCACGAGGTCGGGAGATCGAGACCACCCTGGCTAACACAGTGAAACCCCGTCTCTACTAAAAATCCAAAAAAAAATTAGCCAGGTGTAGTGGCAGGTGCCTGTAGTCCCAGCTACTTGGGAGGCTGAGGCAGGAGAATGGTATGAAGCCAGGAGGCAGAGCTTGCAGTGAGACGAGATCACACCACTGCACCCCAGCCTGGGCGACAGAGCAAGACTATGTCTCAAAAAAAAAAAAAAAAAAAAAAGAACCCAATCACTTTTATAATAGCTGCAAAAATTAAAATCAAATACTTAGAAATATACCTAACCAAGGAGGTGAAAGACCTGTACAAGCAAAACTACAAAACACTGCTGAAAGAAATCATAGGTGACAAAAACAAATGGAAACATCCCATGCTCATGGATTGGTAGAATCAATATTGTGAAAATGAACATACTGCTAAAAGCAATCTACAAATTCGATGCAATCCCCATCAAAATACCACCACCATTCTTCACAGAGCTAGAAAAAAAATCTGAAAATTCATAAGGAAACAAAAAAGAGCCCACATAGCCAAAGTAAGACTAAGCAAAAAGAACAAATCTGGAGGCATTACATTATCTGACTTCAAACTATACTATAAGGCCATAGTTGCCAAAACAGCATGGTACTGATATAAAAACAGGCATATAGATCAATGTAACAAAATAGAGAACCCAGAAATAAAGCCAAATACTTACAGTCAACTCATCTTCAACAAAGCAAATAAAAACATAAAGTGGAGAAAGGACACTCTATTCAACAAATGGTGCTGGGATAATTGGCAAGCCACATGTAGAAAAATGAAACTGGATTTTTAAAGTGGCATAGTAGGGTGGCTGGCAAGATGGCCAAATAGGAACAGTTCCATTTTGCAGCTTCCAGTGAGATCAATGCAGAAGGCCAGTGATTTCTGCATTTCCAACTGAGGTACCTGGCTCATCTCATTGGGACTGGTTAGACAGTGGGTGCAGCCCACAGAGGGTGAGCCAAAGCAGGGTGAGGCATTGCCTAAGCCAGGAAGCACAAGGTGTTGGGGAACTCCATCCCCTAGCCAAGGGAAGCCATGAGGGACTGTGCTGTAAGGAATGGTGCACTCTGGCCCCAGATACTATGATTTTCCCACAGTCTTCACAACCCACAAACCAGGAGATTCCCTCAGGTGCCTATGCCACCAGGGCCCTGGGTATCAGGCACAAAATGGGGCAACCCTTTGAATAGACACCAAGCTAGCTGCAGGAGTTTCATTTCATACCCCAGTGGCACCTGGAATGCTAATGAGACAGAACCATTCATGCCCCTGGAAAGGGAGCTGAAGCCAGGGAGCCAAGTGATCTATCTCAGCAGATCCCACCTCCACGGAGCCAGGCAAGCTAAAATCCACTGGCCTGAAATTCTTGCTGCCAGCACAGCAGTCTGAAGTCAACCTGAGATCCTTAAGCTTGGTGGCGGGAGGGGCGTCCGCCATTACTGAGGCTTCAGTAGGCAGTTTTCTCCCCACAGTGTGAACAAAACTACCAGGAAGTTCGAATAGGGTGGAGCCCACCACAGCTCAGCAAAGCCACTGTAGCCAGACTGCCTCTCTAGATTCCTCTTCTCTGGGCAGGGCATCTCCGAAAAAAAGGCAGCAGCCCCAGTCAGAGGCTTATAGATAAAACTCCCATCTCCCTGGGACAGAGCACCTGGAGTAAGGGGCGGCTGTGGGTGCAGCTTCAGGAGACTCAAACATTTCTGCTTGCCAGCTCTGAAGAGAGCAGTGGATCTCCCAGCACAGCACTCGAGTTCTGCTAAGGGACAGACTGCCTCCTCAAGTGGGTCCCTGATCTCTGTGCCTCCTGACTGGGAGATACCTCCCAGCAGGGATCGACAGACACCTCATACAGAAGAGCTCTGGCTGGCATCTGGAGGATGCCCCTCCAGGACAAAGCTTCCAGAGGAAGGAACAGGCAGCAATCTCTGCTGTTCTGCAGCCTCCGTTGGTGATACCCAGGCAAACAGGGTCTGGAGTGGACCTCCAGCAAACTCCAACAGACCTGCAGCAGAGGGGCCTGACCGGTAGAAGGAAAACTAACAAACAGAAAGGAATAGCATCAACATCAACAAAAAGGACATCCACACAGAAACCCCATCCGAAGATCATCAGCATCAAAGACCAAAGGCAGATAAATCCATGAAGATGAGGAAAAACCAGCACAGAAAGTTTGAAAATTCCAAAAACCAGAATGCCTCTTCTTCTCCAAAGGATCACAACTCCTTGCCAGCAAGGGAACAAAACTGGACAGAGAATTAGTTTGACAAATTGACAGAAGTAGGCTTCAGAAGGTGGGTAATAACAAACTCCGCTGAGCTAAAGGAGCATGTTCTAACCCAATAAAGTAAGGTAAGAACCTTGAAAAAAGGTTAGAGGAAATGCTAACTAGAATAACCAGTTTAGAGAAGAACATAAATGACCTGATGGAGCTGAAAAACACAGCATGAGAACTTCATGAAGCATATACAAGTATCAATAGCCGAATCAATCAAGTGGAAGAAAGGATATCAGAGATTGAATATCAACTTAATGAAATAAAGCCTGAAGACAAGATTAGAGAAAAAAGAATGAAAAGGAATGAACAAAACTTCCAAGAGATATAAGACTATGTGAAAAGACTACCTACGTTTGATTGGTGTACCTGAAAGTGATGGCGGGAATCGAACCAACTTGGAAAACACTCTTCAGGATATTATCCAGGAGAACTTCTCCAACCTAGCAAGACAGACCAACATTCAAATTCATGAAATACAGAGAACACCACAAAGATACTCCTCGAGAAGAGCAACCCCAAGAAACATAATCATCAGACTCACCAAGGTTGAAATGAAGGAAAAAATGATAAGGGCAGCCAGAGATAAATATCAGGTTACCCACAAAGGGAAGCCAATCAGACTAACAGTGGATCTCTCGGCAGAAACCCTACAAGCCAGAAGAAAGTGGGGGCCAATATTCAACATTCTTAAAGAAAAGAATTTTCAACCCAGAATTTCATATCCAGCCAAACTAAGCTTCATAAGCGAAGGAGAAATAAAATCCTTTACAGACAAGCAAATGCTGAGAGATTTTGTCATCACCAGGCCTGCCTTACAAGAGCTCCTGAAGGAAGCACTAAACATGGAAAGGAAAAACCAGTACCAGCCACTGCAATAACATGCCAAATTGTAAAGACCATCAACACTATGAAGAAACTACATCAACTAAAGGGGAAAATAACCAGCTAGCATCATAATGACAGGATCAAATTCACACATAACGATACTAATCTTAAATGTTAATGGGATAAATTCCCCAATTAAAAGACACAGACTGGCAAATTGCATAGAGTCAAGACCCATTGGTGTGCTGTATTCAGGAGACCCATCTCATGTGCAAAGGCACACATAGGCTCAAAATAAAGGGATGGAGAAATATTTACCAAGCAAATGGAAAGTGAAAAAAAAAAAAAAAAAAAAACACAGGGGTTGCAATCCGAGTCTCTGATAAAACAGACTAAAACCAACAAAGAGCAAAAGAGACAAAGAAGTGCATTACGTAATGGTAAAGGTATCAATGCAACAAGAAGAATGAACTACCATAAATATATATGCACCCAATATAGGAGCACCCAGATTCATAAAGAAAGTTCTTAGAGACCTACAAAGACACCTAGATTCCCACACAATAATAGTGGGAGACTTTAGCACCCCACTGTCAATATTAGAAAGATCAATGAGACAGAAAATTAACAAGGATATACAGGACTTGAACTCAGCTCTGGACCAAGCAGACCTAATAGAAATCTACAGAACTCTCCACCCCAAATCAACAGAATATACATTCTTCTCAGCGCCACCTCGCACTTATTCTAAAATTGACCACATAATTGGAAGTAAAATACTCTTCAGCAAATGCAAAAGAATGGAAATGATAACAAACAGTCTCTCAGACCACAGTGCAATCAAATTAGAACTCAGGATTAAGAAACTCACTCAAAACCACACAACTCCATGGATACTGAAAAACCTGCTCCTGGATGACTACTGGGTAAATAACGAAATGAAGGCAGAAATAAATAAGTTCTTTGAAACCAACGAGAACAAAGACACAACATACCAGAATCTCTGGGACACAGCTAAAGTGGTGTTTAGAGGGAAATTTATAGCACTAAATGCCCACAGGATAAAGCAGGAAAGATCTCAAATTGACACCCTAACATCACAATTAAAATAACTAGAGAAGCAAGAGCAAACAAATTCAAAAGCTAGCAGAAAACAAGAAATAACTAAGATCAGAGCAGAACTGAAGGAGATAGAGAAATAAAAACCCCTTCAAAAAATCAATGAATGCAGGAGCTGATTTCTTCAAAAGATCAACAAAATAGACTGTGAGCCAGACTAATAAAGAAGAAAAGAGAGATAGAATCAAATAGATACAATAAAAAATGATAAAGAGGATATCACCACTGATCCCACAGAAATACAAACTGCCATCGGAGAATACTATAAACACCTCTAAGCAAATAAACCAGAAAACCTAGAAGAAATGGAAAAATTCCAGAAGAAATAGATAAGTACACCCTCCCAAGACTAAACCAAGAAGAAGTTGAATCCCTGAATAAACCAATAAGTTCTGAAATCGAGGCAGTAATTAATAGCCTACCAACAACAACAAACAAAAGGCCAGGGCCAGATGGATTCACAGCCGAATTCTACTAGAGGTACAAAGAGGAGCTGGTACCATTCCTTCTGAAACTACTCCAAACAATAGAAAAAGAAGGACTCCTCCCTGACTCATTTTATGAGGCCAGCATCATCCTGATACCAAAACTTGGCAGAGACACAAGAAAAAAAGAAAATTTCAGGCCAATATCCCTGATGAACATCGATGCAAAAATCCTCAATAAAATGCTAGCAAATCGAATCCAGAAGCACATCAAAAAGCTTATCCACCATGATCAAGTCAGCTTCATCCCTGGGATGCAAGCCTGGTTCAACAGATGCAAATCAATAAGTGTTATCCACCACATAAACAGAACCAAGGACAAAATCCACATGATTATCTCAATAGACACAGAAAAGGCCTTTGATAAAATTCAACAGCCCTTCATGCTAAAAACTCTCAATAAACTAGGTATTGATGGAAACTATCTCAAAATAATAAAAGCTATTTATGACAAACCCACAGCCAATATCATACTGAATGGGCAAAAACAGGATGCATTCCCTTTGAAAACTGGCACAAGACAAGGATGCCCTCTCTCACCACTCCTATTCAACATAGTATTGGAAGTTTTGGCCAGGGCAATCAGGCAAGAGAAAGAAATAAAGGATATTCAAACAGGAAGAAAGGAAGTCAAATTGTCTCTGTTTGCAGATGACATGATTGTATATTTAGAAGACCCCATTGTCTCAGCCCAAAATCTCCTTAAGCTGATAAGCAACTTCAGCAAAGCCTCAGGATACAAAATCAATGTGCAAAAAAGCATTCCTACACACCAACAACAGATAAACAGAGAGCCAAATCATGTGTGAACTCCCATTCACAATTGCTACAAAGAGAATAAAATACCTAGGAATACAACTTACAAGGGATGTGAAGGACCTCTTCAATGAGAACTACAAACCATTGCTCAAGGAAATCAGAGAGGAAACAAAAAAATAGAAAAACATTCTATGCTCATGGATAGGAAGAATCAATATCGTGAAAATGGCCATACTGCCCAGAGTAATTTATAGACTCAGTGCTATCCCCATCAAGCTACCATTGACTTTCTTCACAGAAAGAGAAAAATCTACTTGAAACTTTATATGAAACCAAAAAAAAGCCTGTGTAGCCAAGACAATCCTAAGCAAAAAGAACAAAGCTGGAGGCATCAAGCTACCTGACTTCAAACTATACTACAAGGCTACAGTAACCAAAACAGCATGGTACTGGTACCAAAACAGATCTATAGACCAAGGGAACAGAACAGAAGCCTCATAAATAATGCCACGCATCTACAAGCAACAGATCTTTGACAAACCTGACAAAAACAAGCAATGGGGAAAGGATTCCCTATTTAATAAATGGTGTTGGGAAAACTGGCTACCCATATGCAGAAAACTGAAACTAGACTCCTTCCTTACACATTATACAAAAATTAACTCAAGATGGATTAAAGACTTAAACATGAGTCCTAAAACCATGAAAACCCTAGAAGAAAACGTAGGCAATACCACTCAAGACATAGGCATGGGCAAAGACTTCATGGCTAAAACACCAAACGCAATAGAAACAAAAGCCAAAATTGACAAATGTGATCTAACTAAACTAAAGAACTTCTTCACAGCAAAAGAAACTATCATCAGAGTAAACAGGCAACCTACAGGATGGGAGAAAAAACTTGCAATCTATCCATCTGACAAAGGGCTAATATCCAGAATCTACAAAGAACTTAAACAAACTTACAAGAAAAAATGAAACAGCCCCATCAAAAACTGGGTGAAGGATATGAACAGACACTTCTCTAAAGAAGACATTTATGCAGCCAAAAAACAGATGAAAAAAATCTCATCATCAATGGTCATTAGAGAAATGCAAATCAAAACCAAAATGAGATACCATCTCACACCAGTTAGAATGGCGATCATTAAAAAGTCAGGAAACAACAGATGTTGGAGAGGATGTGGAGAAGTTGGAGCGCTTTTACACTGTTGGTGGGAGTGTTAATTAGTTCAACCATTGTGGAAGACAATCCCATCAAAAAGTGGACTAACGACATGAATAGACAATTCTCAAAAGAAGATATACAAATACAAATAGGCAACAAACATATGAAAAATGCTCAACATTACTAATTATCAGGGAAATGCAAATCAAAACCATAATGTGATACCACCTCACTCCTGCAAGAACGGCCATAATCAAAAAAATCAAAAAACAATAGATGTCGGAGTGGATGTGGTGAAATGGGAACATTTTTACGCTGTTGGTGAAAATGTACAACTGGTGAAACTAGTACAACCACTATGGAAAACAGTGTGGAGATTCCTTAAAGAACTAAAAGTAGATCTACCATTTGATCCAGCAATCCCACTCCTGGGTATCTACCCAGAGGAAAGAAAGTCATTAACATGAAAAAGATACCTGCACACACATGTATAGAGTAGCACAATTAGCAATTGCAAAAACATGGAACCAGCCCAAATGCCAATCAATCAATGAATGAAGAAAATGTGGTAGATATAGATATATAGGGGTGTGTGTGTGTGTGTGTGTGTGTGTGTGTGTGTGTGTGTATCATGGAATACTACTCAGCCATGAGAAGGAATGAAATAATGGCATTCGCAGAGGCCTGAATGGAACTGGAGACCATTATTCTAAGTGAAGTAACTCAGGAATGTAAAACCAAACATTGTATGTTCTCGCTTAGAAGTGGGAGCTAAGCTATGAGGATGCAATGGCATAAGAATAATACAATGGACTTTGGGGACTCAGGGGAAAGAGTGAGAGGGGTGAGAGACAAAAGACTACACAATGGGTACAGTGTACACTGCTTGGGTGATGGGTACACCAAAATCTCAGAAATCACCACTAAAGAACTTACTCATGTAACCAAACACCACCTGTTCTCCAAAAACCTATTGAAATTAAACAATAAAAATAAAATAAAATAAAATAAAAAAGAATAATAAGGCAAGAATAAGATAAGCGTGCCCCCAAAGTCCTTTAGTCACCCATTTGTGACAACATCACACAGAGGCAGCATTTCAGTGTGGCTAGGAAAAAAGCCACTCTGGATGCAATTGCCCTCTACAACTAATAAAACATGATTATAGATGTGCTATTAGGCATGCCACTGTACATTTAGAAAGCTGCTATCCCTACTTCTGCCTCTTCCCAGAGTTCTGCAATCACAAATTCCACTCTGAACCAGCAGAGAGGTAAAATGGAAAATGAGGACCGAGGTTGGAGGAAAACAGTCCCAGGCATGATGATCTATCTATGTTGGCAAGAAGGAGAGACACGGGGATGAAATCAGTATTAGCAGGAGAAGAGGGTGAGTCCTTGTGGTCGTCTCACACTAAACAAGGGCTGCCTTCCCACATGGTCACTCACACATCGCAGTCATTCCCTAGCCCATGTTCATTACACACATACATATGCACGCCTATGATATACTACATATATATGCACACCTATGATAGACATACGTACATAGAAGCCATATTAGAATTACTCTGCAGAAATTCCAACACATGAATATCTCTGTCTCTCAAGTCTGGGCTGAAAGAATGGTCCCTGGGAACCTCCCACCTGCTGTCACCCCTTCACCATGTGGCTCCTGGCTTCCAAGTCACAACATGGAAGTTCAACACTTACCAATGGCTGAAAGGCATTGGTGCTGGGACTAGCTGCCCATCCTAATGGGCAAAATAGCCAAGCATTTTTCTTTACCATTATGCTGCTAGAATCCTTAAAGAGGCTCACCCCCCTACTTCCTTCTTTGTGTATCTAGAAACATCTGAACTGGCTGAAGGTGTTCCTCTTAGGCCCATGAGAATCTCTAGGCCCCTCACTGAGCCCCTCTCCAAAATGCAAGGAACAGACATATGGCAGGCATGGAATGCCCATATTTCAGCTCCCATGGTGAAGACAGACCTTGCTTATGCCCTCTGGCACTCTCCTTCCTTTCCCTTTCCTTCACACACTCTTTCATTATCAAATGACTGAACATAATAAGGGAAAGAAGAAGAGATCTTTAGCATCTCCAAAAAACAGTGAAAAGGAACATATTAATTCCATGCATGCCTTTCTCCCAACTCAAGTGCCTTGCCTCCCTCATCCTATAGCAACTCTTGAGACAGATTCCAGTGGAAACTAAACATATTGCACTGATCAACTGATGCACACAACAGGTAATTTCTTTACAATTTCTTTGTAATTGTTGTCAGATGTATTCAAAAAGGTAATTTTAACTATTTCAAATTATTGCCTCATTGGCTCTAAGAATAGGCAATCATTTCTTAAAAACAGCCTTAAAAACACATAATCTATTTTTAGAAGGATGTCTAATATGACAAAATAAATAAATAAAAACAGAAACTATGATAGTGAAAACTGCCATTGTATTTGAAAACCATTTGAAAGTGGATTATGATTTTTCTACTAGGCATATGAGTAATTTGAGTTTCTGGATAATTTCATTATTAACAATAACATTTTCTGAGCATCTCTTTGTAAAATGCTATGCTCTCTGCTCTCTATTTCATATCTACCTCAGTAATAGGACTATTGCAGCTCAATCCTAATACAATTCTAACATTCACAGATATGGAGTTTGATCTCTAACATCTCTTAGCTCCTAAAAGCCAGTGCTTAAAACAATTATATTAATGATTAGATCTGTACTCATATAGCTTAGATGAAGAAAGGCATGGCATTCAACATCCCTTCAGAGCCGCGTAGGCTGTCTTGAAAGGGCATGTTATGATTATTACTTTGCCTATGGTGCATGCATCGGGGTTGGCCTAAACCTCAGCTCTACCAAAACCAGCTGCCTGAGCATCCAGTCCCAAGAATATAACTGCTTGCCTGGTGTTTTCCAAAGCCATTCCCCTCCCTCAGGACACTTAAGGGCAAAGAGTTGAGAGATTAAAAGATTTGAGAGTCCAGAGAGAATTCAGACATCCTGACTTCTGGCAACTCCCCTTCCCCCGTTTTCCTACAGCCCAGATGGCGCTTAATCAGTGATGAGTGCTAGAAAATCACTTAGCATTATTGAAACTTCTCTACCACATTGTTTTCTCAGAGCAACATATACATTATCTCTGCAGCATATATTTGCATTAGGAATTTTCTGGATACAATTACCCTTTGCAACTAATAAAATGAGACGTAATTATAGATGGACTGTTAGCAGTGCCACTTTACATTTAGGTTGATATGTTTGTGGCTGTCTGGAATTCCAGATCCGAGTGTTGTTGATTGCTTTCACCCACACATGTTATTTCTGGAGATGGTGTTGCTCAGGGTGAGAGCTATCTGGGGCAGCACAATCACACTCCTTTGGGGGCCTCCCTGTCTCCTCAGGCTTGCACTTTTGACCTTCTTCTGAATAGCTTACAATGCATAATTCAACCCAAAGAGGGGCCTCAGTTGCTGCCTTGAATCCAAGATCTAGTGGTCTGACTTTAAAGTCAGTTTAGTGTCAGCTGATTTAAATGAAGAACAGAGATTTATGTACAGAGACCTTAATTTAAAATTTCAGAAAAAACCCACCAGACTTGGACAAAGAGCTCTAAAAAACTTCCCTGCATTTTCTACAGTGAGCATATATTACTTAAAAAAACACAGAAAAGTCATTTAATGAGTGTTATATAAAGTCAGAAGGGAAATAGGACTTTTGAGATCGTGAAGACTCACCATGGGGACCATGGATTCAGGGAGATTTTAAGGGAATTCACTTCTAAAAACTCAACTCCCTATACTAGGTCTTACTGAAAACTGTGCCTGAAGACATGTCCACTTACTGTTATACCTCAATATAAAAAAAGTGAGAATAAATTGATGTAGAGTATTCAGAAAATAATAAATAAAAGCTTCGCTTTGGGTGTCTCTTGACTCTAACACCTTAAAAGCAGCAGGAGGTATCCTCAGCAACCATTATACGCATGTCTGTGGAGGAGGTGTCCAAGTCTTAAGAATATTCAAAGATGACTACATGAAATCCTCTAGCAATGAGAACAATATCACTTTAGACATAAGCCAAGCAATGTGATCTGATGGCTGTCCATCAAATGAACAAGGGAGACCTAAGAGCTCAGTGCACACAGGTGACGAGGAGGCCAGAAAATCTGCCTCGAAGCACGATCCTCTCCATGGCTAATGCCTGGAAATAACTGAGACATCTGAGGGAATCTAACCAGGGGAGGGAAAGATTTCACAGAGCAGCAGGTAGGGGGACTGCCCAGTCTGAAGACTCGGGGACAGATCAGCTGGCCAGGCAGTTAGCACAGTGCCCAGCAAGAACTGTGTGGAAGAATCACTTTAACAAAGAAGTCAGAAGATGTGGGGCAGTGAGCCATGTGGCCATGAAGTGCCTAGGGGCCAGGTTGTTGGAGGTGTGCAGTCCAGAGACTGAGTCCTGCAGCAGGGAAGCTCTGGAAAAGTTGCAAATAGGGACATGGCATTGGAGAACAGTTTAATGTTTAGGAGTATCAGCCTTGACCCCAGAGAGCCGATGACAGAGATTCCAGCTCTGCTACTCTGCTCCCCTTGCCATGAGACCTAGGGCAAGTCCAGCTCAGGGGCCTCAGTTTCCTCCCCTCCGAACTGGGGTTCTAATAGTAGTTATCTCGCCGAGTGTCATGAAAATTAAGTAAAATAATTCAAGTAAAGCACTGATTACAGTGCATGGCACAGTATAAGATGCCAGCTGTCAAAATTATAATTATTTGTTCCCCATTTTTTAAAGCAGAGGAAAATGTCAAATAGAAGCAAAAGGTTTGTCTCAATCCCAGTTCAGGGGCAGAATTATAAAAACGAAGATAGCTGAGGCTCAGAGGATTGGTTGAGCAGGGGTAGTAGCAAAATATAATGCCAAGTGTTTTCTATGCTTTTCTTTCCCAGCATGCCACGTGGGTCAGTCAGCACTCTGCACCCTCACAGATGAGAACAAGTCTGAGAAGGGAGGTCATAGACAAAGGAGACTCTAAGGACTCTAGGTGGCTATCGACACCCAGAAATAGATAAGACAGCTCATGTTGTGTTCAATGTGAATATCTATCATGGCCAATTACGAATGCATTCAGTTATCCCTTCATGCATTTATTTGTTCAGTAAGCATGTATTCAGCATCTACCACATGGAAAACACTGTGTGAGGTACCCAGGATACAAAGATTTTTAGAAGTACATGCATATAACTCCTGCTCTCAAGGAGAATAGGGGGTGAGTCTAATAGGGGGCGAGTCAAGATAGGCGTTAACAAATTGACCCTGAGATCTCAGAATTTTAACATACCAAGGATATGTTTCTCACTCATGCTTGCACAGTGGGAGAGGGCCAAGGAGACGGGAGGGAGGATCTGCTCCACACGGTGACTCAGGGACCAACACTGACAGATGCTTCACATCTCCACACTTTCCAAATCACTACAGCAGTGGAAGAAGGAGCTGGAGGGCTTCATATGGATCCTTAAATGCTTGAGTCTGAAAGTGACAAGCATTGCTTCTGCTCTGCCCATTGGCCAGTTATCTCATAGCGCTGCCTAGCTACAAAAGGCTAGGAAATGTGAGGGAACATGGAGATTCTCTGAGCCATAATCATCTCTGACATAAATAGGAAAGCAGAAAAGAAACAGCGGTTAAATAAAACTTAAACATTGTCTGCTGCCTCGGGCGGCACAAGGAATAGGCAATGCCCTGAAGAACTACAGAAAGAAGGAATAGAGGTCATAGAAAAGAGTCGAAGCCTCCTCAGGCCAACAGAGATCAGAACCAGTCTCGTTTCCCTTGAGCAAAACATAAAAGATGCTCTACTCAGTCAACCTTAGATCAACACTGAGCAGGCAAGTGTTCTCTTTACCACCAAACTGAAATCCTTACTCCAGAACATCGTGGCACTTCTCATCCAAGACCTTCACGTTACCTCTTCCTGCTTATTGTGTAAAATTATGTACATTCTCCAAAAGCCCTAGGAAACTAATCCCATTTCTAAGTAAAATAATGCTCTTAACTTGCTATGTGAACAAGCCCCATGCTTTAGAGATAGTTAATACCCACCCTGCCCTGCCTACCTCTCAGAAGAAAGTATGGCTAAAGTGAGTCAACTAATGTAGAAAATATAAAATCTTATGAAAACATGTACTACAGTTGTTGATGACAAAATGTTTTGGTTTGTTTACGTAAGCTGCAAGTAAGAAAATAATGAAATCTTACTCAGCCAGGAAATGTTATTTCCACAGAGACACATCCATCTTGCCTGGGGGTGGGGGGTTTAAAATACGCATGACATAAAATTTATCATTTTAACCATTTCTGTGTGTGCAGTTCAGTGTCTTTAAGTTCCCTACATTCACATTGTTGTGCAACTACCACCCCTGTCCATCTCCAGAATTTTTCGTCATCCCAAACTGAAGTTCTGGATTTGTTCATCAATAACTCCCCATTACCGCCTCCTCCAGGCCCTGGTAACCACTATTCTACTTTCTACCTCTATTACTCTGACTATTCCCACCTTCTTTCTCTTTATCAAGAAATATTTATTGAGCATGCACTGTGCCAGGCCCTGGAGATACATCTGTGGACCCAAAAGACATGACCTTGCCCTCACAGAGCTTACATACATTGCCTTTGAAGCTTGGAATGTGGACAAAAGCTTCAAGGAGACTGTTGCAGCATTCCACAAGGACAAATCCATGGCAACAGCCATATATTTTTGATCGTTTCATTTTTCAGGGAAAAGAGAGTGCTAGTGACTCTCTCCTACCTCTAAGATTGAGTAGTTTATAGGACCAGCATTAGAATGATACTTGCCTGACATGTAAACCCAAGCTCCTTCCTCCATACAGTTCTGTGTCTCCAGGAAAGTAGGTGAACCTTAGCAGGTGATTTCTACATCTATAAAAGGGGCTTGGGGTATTTGTGCAGGCCCATGGAATACATAATTCCAGGTAGGTTCATCTTCATCCTGCCCATGTCCCCAGTTCATGCCATCCACTACTTCACCTACCTGTAGCCTAGCTTTGGAATAACTGACCGCAGAGCTATTCCATACTCTCCTCTGACCTTTTCTGATGACCTCCTTTCTGCCCCATAGACAGATAACTTTGTCATAAATTGACATGGGAGATGGAAGTGTCCCAAAGGATCACAGTTCAAAATAAGATAGCACACCTCCAGTCTACCAAATCCCATTGAGGAATATATTTCCCAGAGCTGTCTCCTAGCAGCCACTGAGAGGCTCTCATGAATTGGGCAGGGTTCTTATGTCCCAGTCCCAATAGCACTAGCAGTCACTGGACTTCTTGGTTTTTGTTAGACATCCTTTGAAAACATTCAAGTCATTTTTCAATGAAAGGAAACCAATATGTTCAATCCTGCTAATGTTTAGTGCCCTGCGGCAATAAGGTATTGAATAGTATTCTTCTGAGTCCGAAAGGTCCCAGATTGGTTCCTCAAATACAGTCCCTACACTAAGACATTCTGGATGTTGAGCTAGCGGTATTCATCAGGTTGTTTTGTTTTGTTTTGTTTTGTTAACCATAAATCTAACCACAAGTAAATGTTTTCTAACAAGCACAAGCCATATAAAAAAGACCTTCCTGACTATTAGGTTGTCCAGCACTTAAACAGATGCCCTCTCATGGCGGGACTAGCAACAAGTCCACAGAGGCCTCCTGGTGGATTCATTTCCACTGGGCAGCATGCACACTTTTGCTGCACTTACATGATGCAAAGACCAAGTTTTAAGGGCAAAAAAAAAGACAATAATACTCAATTGCAGAGAAACCTTAAACCATGTATCATTAACCTCTCTCCATAATTTCTTTTGAGTTACACACCACCATTTTTTTTATAGGTCATTCTTTAAAAGGAGTTAGCAATGTTTTTCCCCTTTGAGACGTGGGAGCTGAAGGAGTGTATACTTTATTCTTTAATGTTCTACCTTGTAGATGTTTTAAAAATGTTCTACACTGACCATGTGTCATATTGATAAACAGAAAAAATAAAATAATTATGATTTCTTTCATGAGAATAAGGCATATAGAAAAGAAAAAGATTTTATCCAAAAATTTAAAGTGAGCAAGTAAGTTTGTTAATTCACTCTCTTTTTATTTTTCTCATCTGATAGAGAATGCATGTAATAACCAATAAAATTTATTAAATTCTTTTTTATGAACTATGAAAATACATGGAATGCTTAGATGCAAAACAAAATCATCATAAGCATTTCTAGAAGAGCTGACATCAATTTCTCTCCTCTGGCAGATTTTAGCTAAAACTTAATTATTAGCAAAAATAATTTTTAAAAATGAAAAAAATGTCAAACCAAATGCAACTTTAATAATTTAGAATTTAAATTTATCTTTTAAGAAGCTCTTATAAGACCATCTTATCTCTTACAGTACAAATATTGTTACAGTTGAACATGAAGATGACAATAAACAATGCGAACCCCCTGCCTCAGCACAAATTTTTGACATCATGAATCACCACTAATTTGCACACAGAAACCTCCAAAGAAGAAAGCGAAATCCAGTTGGAGGAGCACCCACTGGCTCTTTTTCCCTCCCACTGCTGTGTGCTGCACTTCTTTGTTAACTCAGCTTCCGCCATACCCTCAATCTTCACCTGGGGACCACAGCTGCTCTCTGTCCTTGACCTCCCTGCCTCAGGAGAATCCTGCGAGTCGTTGAGGACCTGCTCCCACTCCCAAGTGGAGGCCTCATCTTCTTCCACAGCCTTCAAGGGTGAAGCTATCTTTCTTATTCCCTAATACTTCTTCCAGATCATTCCTCTTCCAACTTTCTGGGAAAACCCTACTCTTCTTCATCCCCCTCATCTTTATCTGCCATATGTCCCAGTCACTCCTCGCTTTCATTTAACATGATAGAACCCACTTACTGTCTTCATCCCAAACTGCAAATACTCCCACACTGTGGGAATCTCAAGACTCCATCCTAGCCTCTCAGTTCCTTCACATGACTGCTCCTTAGGGGTTCAGAGGTAATGAAAGATTTTACTAGACAGTTTATCAAGTCTCATCATCTTGAGTAGCTAGTCATACTGATGTAGAGTAAATATCTTTATCTGTGATCACTCCATCTCTGAAATATTCCATTCAAACTTCCTAATGTCTTCTCACAATCTCCTGCCCTAGGTCTCTCACTGAATTACTCCCGACACATCTATCAATCAGCCCCATCTGTCATATTATACATCCAGCTTGGACGCTGTCATCTGACCACTCTCCTTGCAATATCAACAACTCATTTGCCCACCTGGCCTTCCATCACCTCTGGCCTGGAAAAGCCCAGCTCTGTGTACAAAAAACTCTCTACCTTCTGCATGCCACATCTGTGCTGCTTAGCACTGCTAGGGACTAAACTCATAAGTTAATACAATAGCAATAAAAATGACAACAACAACAATAAGAAGAAGAGGAATATTTATTAAGTGCTTACTACCTACCAGACACTGTACTAAATGCTTTACATGTGTTATCTAAGCTCACAACTACCCCATGAACAACTCAGTGTACTCATTATCTCCATTCTTGGAAGCAACTGATGATCAGAGACATTACATCCTCGCCCACATTAACATACATGGTGTCAGAGTAGGGCCTCACAGGGACTGAGCCCAAGCATGTCTTATCTCAGAGCCTGTGCTCCTCACCAGCACAGCATGGACCACTGTTGTCAGTCTCTAGCACCCTACAGTGCTGTTCCTCTCATAACACAGCAGCTACTCTACATCCTCATTATCCTCAGGCCTCCTTCTTCTAACCCCCACCTCCCAGATGAAGCTGAGGCCCTCAACTTCTGCTTCACGGAAAAAGCAAGAGCCATACAAAAACAGAATACCTGCCTTCACTTCCCATCACCAACCCAATTAAATTAGCACCCCATCCTTTCATCCCTCCCTCTTCCTTCCATGCCACCCACTTCTCAGGGACCTTGCCTACTGATTCCCCGTTCTCCTCTGCTTCTTATACTGTCTTAACTTCTCACTCCCATTAGCAAGTAAGCAGGCTCATTCTCACCTCCAGTCCTCTACTACACAGAGGAATAATGTTATTTTTCTCTTCATTTGCTGGGATTCACATTCTGCCACTTCCACCAAGAAGTCTCTCATCCTCAACTCCCAAGGGAGGTCATACACTCATCCTCTAAGCTCACTCCTACTATGATCTGAGCTTCCTTCTCTCATCCTTGTCTATTCCTCGACTGACCTTCCAGGCTCCCCAGTAGATGGTGAGTTCTGTGAGGGCAGGGACCTTGTTCAATGAAATGGTCTCTACCCTGGCATAGTGCTTGGCACAAAGTAGGTACCCAAAAATATATATTGAATGAATTAATGAATAGACTAGTGGATGCAAGGAGAGGCAAGGTGACAGAGAACTTTAAACCTGGCAGAACATTTAGACTATGAAATAAGAAAAAGGGAGTCATTAATATTTTTGAGCAAAAAGGATGAAACAATAAAAGGTAAGCTTGGTTTTGTTTTATAAGATTAGTCTTGTTGTGTCTTTGGAATAAAATGAAGTACAGAGACTAGAGTTCTGAGGCCAACCAAAGCAATATTACAAGCACAAAGTAACAAATGCCTAATCTAGGGTTACAGTAATAAAAACGAAATTATATTTCAAAACAAAAATCAGTAAGACTTCCTGATGCATCCATTGCGCGGGCTGAATGCAACTGGACAAATCAAGGTGACTCCATCTACTTCAGGATTCTGCAGTCCATGAGTAGTAGAATATAAAGTTTAAGGCAACATGTGTGCTATAATATGTTTTTGGTTACTTGCCTAAAAGTTATTTAGCCTGTCATATTCATTTAGTACATCCTGTGAACTGAGCATGATTCTTAGGATACAGCTAGTGCTGACTGAACCAATTGATGAATTTAAATTCCTCTTTTATTGCCTCAGGTCACTTTTTGGAAGGTAGGGAATATATAGATCTAATACGTAGATATTCATATAGATACAGATATATGTATGGATTCCAAATGTGAATCCCAGGCAGAGAAAAAAATATATATATATAGATATAGATATGTGTTTTCAATATATAATTGTACATGTATTTGTATATATGAGGTGTGTACATGTATGCATATATTATTATACATATATCCCTGTTTCCTCTAATGTCTTTTTTTCAATACACAAAAGTTATAACAATAACACAGAATTAAATCTTTTCCTTGGATTTCTCTAGTCAAATGTTAATCTCCTATAACAATCCTTGCTCGCAATCTTTTTATCCGAATTACCAATAACATGCATTTTTTTCTTCCTAAAGATATTATTATCATCTGAATATATTTCACTGAAAAAGATATGCAAATGACAAAAACACATGAAAAGGTACATCATTGGTAATCAGGGAAATGCAATTCAAAACCACGATGAGATACCACTTCACATCCACTAGAACGACTATAATCAAAAAGAAAGATAATAACAAGTATTGACAAGGATGGGGAAAAATTGAAACCTTATTATGTAAATTGGTACAGTCACTTTGGAAAACAGGCTGGTAGTTAAACACAAAGTTACCATGTGACCCAGGAATTCTGCTTCTACATATTTACCCAAAAGAAATAAAACATACATCCACACACAAAAAAACTTACATAAGCCTGGCCATTATAGCAAGACCCCATCTCTACAAAATAAAATAAAAAATTATCCAGGTGTGGTGGCATGCACCTATAGTCCCAGCTACTTGGAAGGATGACATATAGCTCCTACTGACGTGGAAGGATTGCTTGAGCCCAAGAGGTTGAGGCTGCAGTAAGCCATGATTGCACCACTGCACTCCAGCCTGGGCAACAGAGCAAGACCCTGTCTCAAAAAAAGAGAAAAACTTATAAACAAATGTTCATAGCAGCATTATATGTAATAGTGAAAAAGCATAAATAGCTTAAATGTTCATCAACGGATAAATAGATAAACAAAATGTGGTCTATCTATACAATGAAATATTAAGTGGCCATGAAAAAGAATGAAGTACTAATACATGCTACAACATGGATGAACCTTGAAAGCATTATGCTGAATGGGGAAAAAAAGCCAGTCACAAAAGACTATATATTGTATTATTTCTTTTCTATGAACTATCTAAAATAGTCAAATCTATAAAAATGGAAAGTAGATTAGTGGTTGGAGGAGGGGGTATTGAGGAGTGGTGATGGCTAAAGGATGTAGGGTTTCTGTAGAAAGTAATAAAAATGTTCTAAAATTGATTGTGGTAATGATTATACAACTTCTTGAATATACTAAAAACCATTGACTTATACACTGTAAATGAGTGAATCATTTGGTATGTGATTTATATCTCAATAAAGGTGTTACAAAATACATGTCATCGAAGTAGTACACTTCGATAGGTAAACTTATTTATTTAGAGAAAAGGAGCAAAAATAAATGGGGGTGCCATTTTCAGTGGTGAGAGGTTGGGCATATTTACACCAAATGACTGCTTTTCAAGAAATAAATCAGGAACGTGACATAGACAGCACTAGTCAAGGGCAGTCTGAATACTGCCAATAATGTTACCTTTTGCCTTTACTTAGGATAAATTCTTGTGCTAAAGAATCTGAATTAGGCCAGGCACAGTGGCTCACGCCTGTAATTCCAGCACTTTGGGAGGCCGAGGCGGGCGGATCACAAGGTCAGGAGGTTGACACCATCCTGGCTAACGCGGTGAAACCCCATCTCTGGGCGAGGTGGCGGGCGCCTGTAGTCCCAGCTACTCGGGGGGCTGAGGCAGGAGAATGGCATAAACCCGGGAGGCAGAGCCTGCAGTGAGCCGAGATCGCGCCATTGCACTCCGGCCTGGGCGACAGAGCAAGACTCCGTCTCAAAAAAAAAAAAAAAAGAATCTGAATTAAATAGCAATATCATTGTCTATCATTTCACTAAATTTTGGCTAACCTACTCTGTCCAAAGGGAAATGAGAATGTCAAGGCAAGAAAAACGTGGCTGGTCTAATTTAGAAAATACTGAGATAAGGATTATTTCCTTGGGAGGAAAGGTAAACAAAAAAATACCCCAGTTCATTTTTCGCTGAGATCCCATTCAAACTCCATGTTCTCATCTGTAGAATACGGAGGAGGGCATTTAACTAGATACCCTTAAGCTTGTTTCTGCTTCCAAAAGTCTATGACTATGGCACATAATTTTTTTTTTTTTTTTTTTGAGACGGACTCTTGCTCTGTCCCCCAGGCTGGAGTACAGTGGCGCGATCTCGGCTCACTGCAAGCTCCGCCTCTCGGGTTCACGCCATTCTCCTGCCTCAGCCTCCCGAGTAGCTGGGACTACAGGCGCCCGCCAACACGCCCGGCTAATTTTTTGTATTTTTAGTAGAGACGGGGTTTCACCGTGTTAGCCAGGATGGTCTCGATCTCCTGACCTCGTGATCCGCCCGCCTCGGCCTCCCAAAGTGCTGGGATTACAGGCTTGAGCCACCGCGCCCGGCCGACTATGGCACATAATTAAACCAAGGAATATGTATCAGAATTGTGGTGAAACCTATCAGGATTACAGGGAAAACTTCAAGATTTGCCAGGAGCTCAGACAGAAACTTCATCTGGGTTGGAAAACCTTGGAACATTGGAAAACTTCATCTAAGATCTCATGCTCTACATTGACTCTTTTACCGGAAGTAGATAAGACGGGAAAAATTCAATTCAGCATAACTGCTTGTCCTACCATCTGTAATAACAACTAATGATCAGGGTGTGTTTTAAGCCTGAATTGTTTCAGTCACTATGTGAAGAGAAACAATCACAAAAAGACTCTCTCTGAAATCGTCTGAACTGTTCAGGCCTAGGAATTGTCACTGGCCAATTTCTTTCAAATATTATTGTTTTCTAATGGAGTGGGACTCAGCAAGAAATTTTTCAGGCCAAAGTAATACATACTTCTTACCCCTTGATAAATCCAGACAAGATGGGTTATTCAAAATAGGAAAAAGACTTTGGGACAACGATGGAATGTGAATTGGCTTCTTAGCTCTGCAACTGGAAAGCAAAATTCCAAATACTGGAAACCCAAAGATGTGGTAGCCCACTGGGGAAACATAGCTCCGAAACAGAAGAAGCTAGGAAAGAAACAATAATAAAAAAATTGAAGAGTTACCCGGGAATTGGAAATATTGAACAGTGAATAGAAATTCAGAAAATTTAAATTGGGGTGTAGGAAAAATGTATCTTATCATTCTTTAAAAAATAATTTTTTTGAAAGACCCAGGCTATCTGGGCAAGGTACTAAAATATGCTAATACATTTATAGCTTAGCGTCGGAGAGGCACTCTGTCATTCTTAATCCCCATAAGCTAGTCTCTGCCTTTATCCCCTAAGTAATGAAAAACCAGTCTTAGAAGATGAAATGGGTTGGGTTCACTCAGATTGGTTCAGATAGTTTTCCCTCTAGATTATAGCTGGCTTTTAGGAAGGAGCCACATACAAATTAGGCTTCCCATTTCAATCCATAAATCTAATTTTACTTCAATGTAAGTAGGCCTTGACATCAACTTTATGTGCTCTTCAACTCTATTCCAGCTAAACTTGTAAAGTCTTTCTGTATGGGGGCAATAAAGTACCCAGTTTCATGCTTAAAAAATTACTTTCAGTATAGAAAAAGAAGTAAGACTGAAAATACCACTACACAAATTGTACTGTTGTTGAACAAGGAAAGGAAATGTGAGGAGGGAGGGCAGGAGAAATCTAGTTGCCTGTCGTTTTAACAAAATGTCAGGCCTTTTTCAAGATTTCTAAGCTAGTCTTTGCTAAGATTTGTTTCATGGCATAGGACTTGTAACTAGAATGAGGATGAACTTTTCTTTGTGATTTGTAAGACACTACTGTGACTCGTTCAAGAAACCTATGTTCAAGGCAATACATTAACTAGAAGCCCACCAAAGTATGCAGACTCTTCAATCCAAGTTTCCAGAAACTTCTGCAACTGGGAAAATCAGTTTCGAAATTTTTTCAAATGGCGATGTGAATTCCTTGGAAGCAAAGTTAGTATACCATCCTACACTCTCCTTATGAGGGCAATTATGTTATACCTGCTTGATTTAAATTATATGTGGTGAGTAGAATTTATGGCAACGGTACTGCAAAGGAATTCCAACATTCAATGAATTTACAGAAGAGGAAAGAAAGAAAATCATTATGTGGTTCAAAAAATAATGAAAACCTCTCAGACCCAAAGTGAAATTGTATATTTCTGTTTACAAACATACCAGTAAAATGCATGTCCTGAAAAACACTAAGAGGAAGCCTGCTAAGGTCATGACAAAAACAGGACTCATTGATATGCATGGTGCCTTAAGGAAAAGGGAACTTCTGTGAGGTCCTACTAAGTGTCAGCTACCTTCCATATATCATATGGCTCAATCCTCCCAACACTGAGACCTCAATGTTACTCTCTATGCACAGCTGAGGACACCAAAGCACAGAGAGGCCAAGCACTTTGTCCAAGATCAACATAGCTGGTAAACTGAGCCAGATTTTGAACATGAATCTATAAGCTACTGAGTCCAGGCCATTAAATCACTCTCCAAGAGGCATTCTGTGCTTTTCTAAGTTGAGAAGAGAATTTTCTCAGCAGTCTTCCTTCTTTACTTCCTATTTTTTTCTGAAAGGGGCTGCCTCACCTGAGGTAGAAATGAATTTAAATTCATTCCCATCCCCTAGACCAAAATAAACTCTGCAACATCCACAAATTGTTATCAGAAATATAGCATAGGGAGAGAAACAGATATGCCCACCACAAGACAAGTTTTCCTTTTGACTTAAGATATTCAATGGTGTTCCTGAAAGGGAGAATGCATTGAATAGGAGCTCTTTAAGATTCATTTCTTTAAAAAAAAATACAGCTTCATTAAAAATAATATCTAATCATGGTTTTTAAAGCTTTTGTTTTTTCCCAGAAGTTTTGTGTGTTTAATCTTGAGAACAACCCAAGAGGTAGAACAGGTACTCATCCAAGATATTTGAGTTGTATGTAGCATTATATTAATTGCTACATACAATTACTTTTAAAGGCAAAAACCACAATTAACTTTTGCACGAAACTAATATTATTACATGAACAAGTAAGGCTTCATGAGACAAATGTTAATAAATGCTTAATTGGCATATTAACTGCTTGGATACAAATAGTTTACACCAAATACTTGAAGTCGGTTATTTAACATACAAGAGACTCTTAACTCAACATTTCCAGTGTGGGATAGCCACTGAGCCAGTTGGCAGTCCTTCCCTAAAAATCAACTCTTTTTATCTGTTTTCCATTCTTAAATCTTAACACTTTTTTTCTTTGAAGTTCCACTGAGTAAAAAAACCAGTGCTGGCCGGGAGCAGTGGCTCATGCCTGTAATCTCAGCACTTTGGGAGGCAGAGGCAGGAGGATTGCCTGAGGTCAGGAGTTCAAGACCAGTCTGGCCAACATGGTGAAACCCCATCTCTACTAAAAATACAAAAAAATTAGCCAGGCGTAGTGGTGTGCACCTGTAATCCCAGCTACTCAGGAGGCTGAGGCAGGGGAATTGCTTGAACCAGGGAGGTGGAGGTTGCAGTAAGCCAAGATCGCACCACTGCACTCCAGTCTGGGTGACGGAGCAAGAGTCCATCTCAAAACAAGCAAACAAACAAAAGTGCTAGACATCACAGAGGCTAAAAAACAAAGAATCCCACAAGAACCAAAGTTGGAAAAAGGAAAAAAATGCAGAGCCACTAAAAATAATCTACAAAGATTCACATAGTAGTAGACATTAATCCTTGGCTGCACAGAGGAGTCACTCAATGAGCCTTAAAAATACGAATCACCGGGTCATGGCCCCAAATATTCTAATTTCACTGGTCTGGGATGGAGCCTGAGCTTTGG
The DNA here is from genome assembly GCF_006542625.1 of Nomascus leucogenys. Taxonomy (NCBI): domain Eukaryota; kingdom Metazoa; phylum Chordata; class Mammalia; order Primates; family Hylobatidae; genus Nomascus; species Nomascus leucogenys. Next base: position 74,496,706 of record NC_044387.1, on the reverse strand, counting down.
TACTTTTTAGAAGCTCCCAGGTGATTCTATTGTGCAGCTGAGGTTGAGAAGCACTGCTTACAAGAGCAATGGAGAGACACACAGTACATGGATGGCTGAGGGTGTCAGTGCACAGCTGTCAGGACATTGTAGGGATCTCCTTTCTTCCTTCCTTCCTCTCACCTGAATTGGCCCCTTGAGTTAAGTAGCATTTGGACTGGGTCATGAAGAATAGGCAGTTTTGAAGCGTTGGGGATGGAGAACAGAGAAAGTGAGTCAGAGGAGGAGGAAACACCATAAACCAAAACAAAGATGTGAAAAGGAAAAAGGAGCATTTCAGGGATTTTGAGTTTGAGTGGAGCAGAATCTTGTGGGACATTAAGGAGGAGAACAGGCTAGAAATGTGCAGCAGGGCCCAGAGGCAGAGAGTCTGAAGGCAGCTACGTTTGAAGCTGATTTCAGAAGTAATAAGAAACTACTGCTAATTTCTTAGCCAGGAAAGAATGTGAACAAAATAACTGTCACTCTGTAACTGGAAATGCAGGGAAATTCTTCTAGAGAATGTGCTGCATGGATGGTAGAGGAGAGCCTGGAGAGAGGGAGGCCAGGGAGGAAGTGATAGAGATGAGGAAGGCCAAGGTCAGAGGCAGTGCACCAGGACCATGGCAGTGTGAGGGCAAAGGACACATCCAAGGCACACTGTGATGGAGGAAGTGACAGGACTTAACTGGATGATGGGAGACAAGGAGAGAAAGGGATCAAAGATGGCCCTAAGATTTAGCCCTTGGTGACATAATTAACAGAAATGGGAACTCAGGAGGAAGAAGCAGGCTTTAGAGGGCAGATGATGAATTCCATTTAACATACATTTTGCCTCAGCTGCTGTCATGTCATCAGTTTGGAAATGTCCAGTGACAAGTCTGAAATTAGGAGTTTGAGCACAGCAGGGTATTTCAAGGTAGAAGTAGAGACTTAGGTGTCATGTTGTCATAATAGTGGATCATTAGAGAAAGCCCTAAGTGAATTCTCTGAGGGACATAAGATAAGAAAGCACCTCTGGATATGGTTGAAGGGGCTTATAAAGGACACAGGAAACAGTCCAACACAGAAAGGGACAAGGGCAGGCTGCCTTATGGGACTTGATGAGAAAAAGATTCCAAGAGCATGGGATAATCCACAATGTCAAATGTTGCATACAATAATCACATATGAAGGCAAGAAAAAAAAACCTGTGTATGGCCAATCACAGGTCATTGGAGACCAAACACACAGAAGAATGAGTGCAGCATCCACACCATGTGATGTCAGAGCAAGACCACAAGAAGTTGAAGGTGGGAGGTAAGAAGCAGAGACAAAAAGTGGAGTCTTCTGGTTCAAAAGGTTTACAAGAGGAGGAAAGAGGAAAATACTCAGGCAGCTGGAAAGAGTATTAGGATCACCTGAAATCAAGATAAAGGAGCATCGTGAATGCATACGTGTAGGGATTGGAGTCAATAGAAGAGGCTTTATATGCCAGAGAGGAAGAGGGCACTGGGGAGAGTGAAGGAAATCATTGAGAAGGTAAATCAAAGCCAACCAAGGGGAGGAAGGTGAGATTGCCCCCACACAAAAGGACAGATCCACTTTTTCTTGAAAACAGAAGGAGAGGAGGTAGGATTAGTAAAAGGACAGCTTAGAAAAGATGAAAAAGAGAAGAATGAGGAAGCTAAAAGCCTGACGAGTTAGATTTTCTTAATGAAGCAGAAAACAAAGATACCTTCAAAACGTGGGGGAAATGACATGGTCCAAGGGAAGGGACAAAGCCTTCACAATAGGCAGGATGGGAGTACAAGCTAGAGACTTTTATTGACTCATTATTGCCTGGATAGATCACCTAAAGTAATCAAGGAACCTATATGGCATTAACCTCAAAATTATATCTCTATAAGTGCTACCACCCAGAAATAATCTGAGTTTACAAGCTCTCTTTGTGGCATGATTCCCCCCTAGAGGTCTTCAACCAGTAACTCTTTCACACCTTCAATTTAGGGTGTCAGAATTTCTTCAAAAGGATGCAAACTTCAGCCTAGCCCAGTTTAACCCACTCTTCCCAGTTGGGCTTTGCTGCTATTGTGTTCACTTGCAAGTCTCCCATGGCCCAAGCAGACAGATTCTCAACTCAACCTGTGTCCTTGAACAAGTCACATATCGTCCGCCTTCTCGACTGGAAAATGAAGGGTGATGATAATGCCGCACTGCCTCCAGGACAAAGGGCTTGTGAGGATTAAACAACAAATGGCTGAGCAATTTGCAGTCATGAAGCTATAGAAAAGCTTAGTGATCATCTCTGCCTGGCTGGGCACAGTGCAGTTCAGCAAACACAAAGGCCACATTCAGACCTTCCCAGGTGCCAAAGACCCACAGAGAGCTGGCCAAATGAAGCAGAATCAGAAGACAAAAGAAAATCCCTCAACAAAACAAGGCAAGAGGAAAGAGAGTGCACAGAGGAAAGGGATTGGGAGGTTAGAGGGTCATGGAGTTTTCAGCCTCTGAAATTCTCCTGGACAAAGGAATCATTTCATGTTTCTCTTTGGGTTACAATATGTGAGTGTATTTATCGTAGACTGCATATTGACCCTGCAGCCATCTAGGAAATCTATCTGATGGATAGGGAGAGGTGTCTGATATGCACTGGCACCCCTTCTTTCCAATAAAACCAGCTGCTGCACCATTTCAAGGCTCCTACAAGGAATCTCACTTGTGGGTCACTGTCCTCCAGAAGAGAAGCAAGTAGAGCAACACCTCAAAGCATTTGAGGTAGACTTCTTTCCCTTTTTTTCTCAACCAGAGACTTATTCGATATTAACTTCTTCATGAACATTAGAGTTTTTAGTCTTAGATTATAGTCTGGGCAAAACTATTTTAAAGCCCACTAAATGTTGAAAGTTGCCACACTTGTCCTCCTTATCAAGATCCTACAGTGCTCTCTAATGAGTATCATAGAGGCTTTCTAAAGAAATACCCTCCTTGGGGATGGGTGAGTCACACTTGAGTTTGTAGTGTAATCCAGGGGTTCCCAAGGTCCTGCGCAGCTTGAGAATCGCAGAAGAGCACTTGGACACTGTATGTCTAGGTGGGCTGAATGAGTGGTCCTCATCTACTAGATAGGAATTGCCTTCAAGCTCCCAGCCCCAAGGTGTCTGAGAGGCTCCAAGAGAGCAGACACGTATGTTCAGAGTGGAGCCGTCATCTGACCAGCCCAGTCCTGCTCTCTAACTGCTTTCTCCATCACACAGTTCTGGGGTTCCTGGGTTCCAGTGCCATTGCTGTGGGATTACTGAGGCCACTACATCCTGTGCTCACCTGCTCTTGGCTACAAGGAACCCCAGGCCTCAGCCCTCTCTGCACTGCCAGCCTCAGGCGTTGGCCTCCATCTTGTGGTGGCCACTATTGCCTCTCTCCTGCTAACATCTCAGGGCAGCAGCTTCTTTCTTAATGTCCTTTTTGTTCAGAAGAGTCAAGGGCACTCACAACAATGGGGTTGGGGGCTCTTGTGGCATTATTATTTTGCATCTTCCTCATACACAGTCCTCTTACACAGAGCACATGGGTGTGGGCAGGAGGGCACAGTTGTCCACCTTAGATCCCGTGTGCCATCCTGACATTGGGTCGCAGGCTTGGTCTTCCCCATCCTTTCCAACTCCTTGTTCACTGAGGGTAACTTTCTCCCAGAGACCCTGTTCCTAATCTCCCTTGAACCAGGTTCCCATGGGGTAAGCATCTGTTATAGCAATAGTCAGACACATCACGATAGGTGTGAGCATCAGCTTTGGATGAGATTTAAACTCTTTTTTAAGGGGCTTCTGGACCTCAGGCCTGAAGTTTGCCCTCTTAGGCATGTTAAAAGAAAACCTTTAGACAAAATAAATTTGGAGGGTTTGGTTTGGTTTTGTTTTGTTTTGTTTTGAGACACAGTTTCACTCTGTCACCCAGGCTGGAGTGCCAGTGCTGCAGCTTGGCTCACTGCAACCTCTGCCTCCTGGGTTCAAGTGATTCTCATGCCTCAGCGCCCCCAAGCAGCTGGGATTGCAGGCATGAACCACCATGCCCTGCTAATTTTTGTATTTTTAGTAGAGACGGGATTTCACCATGTTGGTCAGGCCGGTCTGGAACTCCTGACCTCAAGTGATCCGCCCGCCTCGGCCTCTCCAGGTGCTGGGATTACAGGTGTGAGCAACCGCACCTAGCTAAATTTGGAGTTTAGTTGAGCAAAGAGCAACTTGTGAATCAGACAGCCCCTGAACCAGAAGAGGTGCAGAGAGGTTCCAGTGCTGCCACATGGTTAAAAAAGATTTGTAAACAGAAAAATGAAAGTGATGTACAAAAATGGAAGGGAGGTAGAGAAACAGCTGGATTGGTTTCAGCTCCATGTTTGCCTTATTTAAACGTAGTTTGAACAGTTGGCCACCTTTGATTGGCAAAATCTCAGTGATTGGCCCAAGAGTAGGTTACGGTCTATTTACACATCCAGTTAGGTTACAGTTCACTATGTACAGAGAAACCTTTAGGCTGAACTTAAAATATGTAAGGAGGCAGCTTTAGGCTAGACTTAATTTATCGGTCCATAACAATGACTCCAGCCTGGGTTCACTCCTCAATGTCTAGCTGACCTGCGGAAAATTCACATCCTTGCCATTCTTCCCAGTGGGAATACAGGCCCTGCAGCTGCCACCCCTTTGCCAGAGCCAGGCAGCTTCCAGCAAATCTTGATGAGCTCCACTCCAGTACCTGGAGTGAGCTGACAAACTTCTGTGGCTCAGCAAACAGCCAGGTGGGAAAGGAAATGAGATTCTCTCTCTTTTTTAAGAATATGCCAAATCTCCATGAGCAGCTCTCTTGAAGTGCTACTGCCCACCTCCCTGGCCATGTATACCTGCGCACACACACACACATACACACGCGCACACACACATACACACACATGTGCATGCACACACACATGCACACATACAGCCACTACCTCCTGGGCTGACACAACCCTTTTACCTTTAAGTGTTTACCTTGATGGCTTTCTCCAACCCATCTTTCAAAGATCTAACCTTGTTTTGGATGGCTTGAAGGTGAGAGACAGGGTTGATCGTTTTGTGACTGGCTCTGCTATCCTCTTATAAATCCAGCAGGAAGGTCACTAATCCACCCGCCTCTGGAATGTAGGAGGTAGCTATTGCTTTGTACTCAGCTTTAGAGCATCAGCTGAAATTAGGACAACAGGCTATCATCTGTTTTATAAGTGTATTTAGGTTACTAAATACAAATTTTGGTGTGAGTCACAATTGTTTAAAAGCAATGTTTCCTAACCATTTTAATATGTATCAGCTAGTATTATATCTGCTTCATGATGAGATACATTCTAGAGTAAACCCACAATTTAGTGCATAAAAGAGAAATTATAAAGATTTACCGGCGCTTCAAAAAAATCAGGAAGAAATCCAACAAGGCAGCACTTAACATTGATTATTCCCCTTATTTGAAATCCAGTGAGACACTTTTGTTTGCCATGCATGTTTTGGGCAGTAATAGTTCTGATGGCTTTAAGAGATCTCTAGAAATTGAAAATTAGGAAATTAGTTTTTGAAAAATACTCTTTGCTCTCCCACCTTAAAGTAAAAAAGAATCACCCCACATAAGGTCTAGTTGTTGGATTGAATTACCCATTTTTAATGAAATCCTCAACATGAGTTTACCCCTCAAGTAAAAAAAAATCCAGATAAATTAATATGCTTCCAAACTAAAGATAGTGTGCTATTTTACATCATCCAGAAATGGTCACACAAGATAAATCTGGCTTGACATTTAATCTCTGCTGTCATATTTTTGGCTCTTTCAGTATCATTGACCAATGTATTATATAAACTTCTACTCTGAACCTAGACAGAATAAATCAACTATATCCATTTGTTTGGGATCTTTTTTGCAGAGTTGGCAAGTTTTGACACACAGAGAATCAGAAGCAGAGGCATCCCTGATGATCCCGCTGTAACTATATCCCTGCAGCTTTCACTGCTAAAATGGAAGACATCCACCCACATGGCTCCTTGGGCAGTCTTTGCATTTGCCGTGGTTTTCTGCATCCTACCTACCTCAGAAACTAGTTCTCTCAAGCTGTGGCATGCTCTCCAGCACTTCCTCAGGGAATAGCCTCCATATATTGCCTGCCCTTTACATTGTCCCCTTTCCTGGTGGTGCCCAAGTCATTGTCCAGAATGCATCACACTCAACCAAATGAGGAAAATGTGCCTTTGGATCCTCCACCTCTCTGTCTGCCTTTTCCTTCTCATTGTTATCTCCAAGTCATACCCCAGTGCTGCAGGTTTTCTCCCTCCTCCTACCAAAGGGCATTCTCAGGAAAGAATCAGAACAAGTCATTAACACATTAAGAGTGAAGTGTAAAAAACTGATTAGGTTTCACCTTTCCTTTAACAATCATTAAGTCCCCTGTGTGGTTTTAGCTGAAGCTCTGATTCTGGCAGACATTTCTCTGCAATATAGTCTCATTGTCATTTATTTTATATGTTATAGTCTCATTTAACAATTTCCCAATCTCGAGATTTGACCCCATCACACCCCTCCATCTCCACTCTGACACCCAGCCATTTCATTTCCAAATATCTAAAAAGATTCACCTTTTCTTCTCTGCCAGCTACTCTCCTTGCCCCCATTCCACCATTGTCTCTCAGTCCTAAAATGTTGCTTCACCTTCTCCCAATAAACTATACGCTACACTCACTCCTCTAAGCAAAACTGATGAACAAACTATCTAGGAAAACTTTGTCCATAACCTCTTGAAGAAAAAAGAAACTATAAGTCCTCTAAAGTGGGTTTATAGCTCATTCCTCCATTACTGAAAAACAGCAAAGGAGAAAAGATAAAGTAGCCAGCAGTTTTTCATAAATTGAAACCAAGTTTGCGTGTTTTTATATGAGCCTCTAGTATGTGATAAAATGAGTTATCTAAAGGGTTACTAGGCTTAATATATGAAGAGTTCACTTTAAAAATTGATAATTTCCAATAGAAAAAAATGTTAAAGTTACATGAACAAACAATATAAAAAGAGGAAATGTAATTTGTTACAAAAGGGAGGAAATCTTCTCTCCCATGCATAAAGCTTCAATAAAATAAAGATTCTTCAAGTACAAAATTAAATTAGAAAATAACAATAATAATGCTGTGGGATAATAAATTGAAAAAGCCTTCTGGAGAGCAATTTCGTAGACGTTAAAATTTTTTAGACTCTTCATTAAGTAATTCCATGTCTAAGGAAAAATTCTAAGTCAAGAAAAATTTAAAATATGTTTTAAAAAGTTTGTAGCAGCAATGCTTATAAAAGCAAAACATTGGAATCATCTAAAGATCCAATGATCAGGCGATGCTTTAGCAAAATATGATATATATACTTAATAGAATAGCAAAGCAGAAAAAAAAGGAAGTGAAGGACTCACAGCTTTGAGCAGAACTGACCAGAAGAGCTGCCCAAACAGGAGCATCAAACAGAACTTTGTGTGAGGCAGAAATACACCTTGATTGCATGAAGCCACTGAGATTTCAGGATTTTTGTTAATGCATCATAATGTGACCCACTCTGACTAATAGACTAAAAACTTAGCGAAAGTAAAGAAATCCACAGGAGATAAATTCATAAATACATTCTGAAAGAGAGAAGGCCCAGGGGGGCAATTGATGACAAACAGAGGAGAGACAGCTACAGTCCCAGTATGTGCAGGGTAAGTCTACAGTGGAGGTGAAAAACAGCCTTTGCAGAAGAAACCTACAAATGCCATCAAGGAGGAAGGCAGGTGGGAGGCACAGAACTGAAAACAAGGAATTAGTTGAATACCTGGCAATAGAAAAGTTGGACCAGTTACCCTGTTCACAAAGAGGTAGGTAAGCCACTGTTTACCTTCCAGGAAGAAAAAAAAATCTTCTCTAAGCAACGGAAAGAAAGGGAGCAGGATGGAGGGAGGGGAGACATGAGGAGGAATGATCCAGTAGGATTTCCTAAAAGGGAGAATAGAGAAAATGAAGAGTGAGAGATTATTAGGGAAATAATAATCAAATATTCTCAGACCTGAAGAAAGTGAGTCTTCTATTTGTATGGGCTCATGGAGTACGCTGCATATAAAGGGAACCACTTGGACACAGAATTGAAATGTCAAAACAGCAAAAGGCAAAAGAAGATAAATTCAAAAACAATGGTATATCCATACTACCTGAAATTATCAAGTGGCCACTGACATAATTGAAAACTGAAGCAGTTCAAAGTGACAACCTCAGAGAAGGACTGTTGTTGGACGGGATGGGTGAGGGGCTTGATTTTCATTAGAAATTCCTTTGTCTGCTTTGTGTTTCTTGCTTTTGTGCATTCCCTGGGTGGATCTTTATTTTAATGTGAAAACAAAAGAAGTAAAAATGCTGCCTACCATATCTCTAATTACACCCATAATTGTGAATTATGAATAAGAGGGAAAAAGTCACCCTACCTATATAGAACTATTATTATTATTAGAACTATTATATTATCACAATCTATTGTTATTATATAGAACTGTTATTATTATTTGCAGATGCAAATTACATCAGTTAGCTTTAAAATATGCATCTTCCCAAGTATCCATAATTGACCTAGGCTTCTTTGGCTCCCTCCCTAACCCACATTAGGTCATTGGCAGGAGTAAGGATAAAATGCACATATGTTTGGTACAGGTACAACTGCATTCAGAAATGAAAGTTATTTAGATTTGTCATCATTTAATCACCATCTTATTTTCCTTCCATTAGCAACTATTAATTATGGGTTCGATTTAATACATTTATACTCTGCCACTTTTCAGGGAAAAAAAGAAATTGGAAGTCACTTACAAAACAAATAAAAATTAATCAAAATAGGGTTTTAAAAGAAGGTAAAAATGGTGGGAAAAGAAAATCTAACAGGCCAATCATAGTAGTAGATGTGGTAATAGTGATAGAGCATAAAACTTGGCATCATATTTCCTGGAAACTGAGGCAATGGGAGCTCAGGAAGTGGCAACATTTCATCTCATAAATGACACAAACCATCTTCTTGGGAAAGACAAACGTCTTTCTTGAATCAATTTTGAAAGAAATATAATGGGTGGGGCATTACAGACGGGGCATTGAAGAACATAAAGCCAATGTTCTTCAACAAACACAGAGTTGGAAATGTCCCTTTGACTATGTTATTTAGCATCCATACCCACCCTTGACACCCATACTCACAAAACCCAGCCCTTTTTCAATGCCCATCTGATTACACTCAGTGAGTGGTTCCAAGACTTGCCTGATCATAGCAATCAGCTGGTCAGCTTGTTAAAAATTCTGTTTTCTTTATCCAGTCTATCATTGATAGGCATTTGGATGGGTTCCAAGTCTTTGCGATTGTGAACAGTGCTGCCATCAACATACATGTGCATGTGTCTTTATAGTAGAATGATTTATAATCCTTTGGGTATATACCCAGTAATGGGATTGCTGGGTCAAATGGTATTTCTGGTTCTAGATCCTTGAGGAAATGCTACATTGTCTTCCACAATGGTTGAACTAATTTACACTCCCACCAACAGTGTGAAAGCATTCCTATTTCTCCACATCCTCTCCAGCATCTGTTTCCTGACTTTTTAATTATCGCCATTCTAACTGGCATGAGATAGTATCTCATTGTGGTTTTGATATGCATTTCTCTAATGACCAGTGATGACGAGCTTTTTTTCACATATTTGTTGCCCACATAAACGTCTTCTTTTGAGAAGTATCTATTCATATTTTTGCCCACTTTTAGATGGGGTTTTTTCTTGTAAATTTGTTTAAGTTCTTTGTAGATTTTTGATATTAGCCCTTTGTCAGATGGATAGATTGCAAAAATCCCATTCTGTAGGTTGCCTGTTCACTCTGATGATAGTTTCTTTTGCTGTGAAGAAACTCTTTAGTTTAATTAGATCCCATTTGTCAATTTTGGCTTTTGTTGCCATTGCTTTTGGTGTTTTGGTCATGAAGTCTTTGCCCATGCCTATGTTCTGAATGGTGTTGCCTAGGTTTTCTTCTAGGGTTTTTATGGTTTTAGGTCTTAAAGTCTTTAATCCATCTTGAGTTAATTTTTGTATAAGGTGTAAGGAAAGGATCCAGCTTCAGTTTTCTGCATATGGGTAGCCAGCTTTCCCAACACCATTTATTAAATAGGGAATCCTTTTTCCATTTCGTGTTTTTCTCAGATTTGTCAAAGATCAGATGGTTGTAGATGTGTGGTGTTATTTATGAGGCCTCTGTCCTGTTCCATTGGTCTGTTTATCTGTTTTGGTACCAGTACCATGCTGTTCTGGTTACTGTAGCCTTGTAGTATAGTTTGAAGTCAGGTAGCTTGATGCCTCCAGCTTTGTTCTTTTTGCTTAGGATTGTCTTGGCTATACAGGCTCTTTTTCGGCTCATATGAATTTTAAAGTAGATTTTTTCTAGTTCTTTGAAGAAAGTCAATGGTAGCTTGATGGGGATAGCATTGAATCTATAAATTACTTTAGGCAGTATGGCCATTTTCATGACATTGATTCTTCCTATCCAGAAGCATGGAATGTTTTTCCATTTGTTTGTGTCCTCTCTTATTTCCTTGAGCAGTGGTTTGTAATTCTCCTTTAAGAGGTCCTTCACATCCCTTGTAAGTTGTATTCCTAGGTATTTTATTCTCTTTGTAGCAATTGGAATACTATGCAGCCATAAAAAAGGATGAGTTAATGTCCTTTGCAGGGACACGGATGAAACTGGAAATCATCATTCTCAGCAAACTAACACAGGAACAGAAAACCAAACACTGCATGTTCTCACTCATTAGTGGGAGTTGAACAATGAGAACACATGGACACAGGGAGGGGAACATCACACACCAGGGCCTGCTGGGGGGTGGGGGCTAGAGGAGGGATAGCATTAGGAGAAATACCTAATGTAGATGATGGGGTGATGGATGCAGCAAAACACCATGGCACATGTATACCTATGTAACAAACCTGCACATTCTGCACATGTATCCCAGAACTTAAAGTAAAATTTTAAAAATAAAAATAAATAAATAAAATCCCAGAATGTGGTAAAAAAAAAAAAAAGCTTTCTGTTTTTCAAGGCTGTGTCATCTACATTATGTAAGTGGCATTTCACATCAACCTTGTAGACAGAGCAAGTAAAAAAAAAAAAAAAAATCTGTTTTCCAGGGCCTTCCCCTGGAGACTTTGATTTGCTGAGTCTGCAAGATTCTCCATTTTTAACACACTCCCCAGGTAAGCAGGCAAGTTTGGAAAACAAGGTGATAGGTGACAGTCTACAGCTGCAAGTAAGCTTGCTCCTCTTGCTGCTCATACCCCTAGCTGCTTAATCTCCCTCAGCTTGACTCCCTCAGCATCCTAATGCCTGGACTGTCTCCAATCACAGCCTCCTCTGATATGCATTTGCAAGACAGCATTTGAGAAAGATAAGGAATGTAACATTTGTTGCTTGATGGTAATAACTCATAACTCCCCTTTCCCTTCCTCCATAACACCAATTTCATCAGCGTTACCATGAGAATTCACTAAAGGCTCCACATGAGGTCTATCATGTGCACGATTTCATACAAACACATCTGTGCTGATGTACACATCTTTTTATCTTTACACATGATATGTCAGCCGCTGCAGAACTTTTATAAAGTCTTAAGAGTTCATCTATTATTTCTGAAATAAGGTAGGAAAAAATCTCCCTGGGAAAAGAGCTACACACATTGGGGCATACATTCGTTTTGCTAGACTCCCATGCTGAACTAATTGCACTTCTGAAACTTTCTTGCCTGAGCCATCTTTCAAGAAGGCTCTCAGCTACATAGAACACAAACTCCCTTTCATACACAACAAAATCAGAAGTGCCAGATTTCCCCCAGAGTGTCTTGTTTCTCCCCTGCCATTCATGAGAAACCTATTCCAACATGTTGCATTACAGGGAAATTGGAGATGAGACAGTCACAAAAGTAGAGAGATGTTTAGCCTAAGGACAGTTATAGGTGTTCCAGAATGAAGCAAAAAAAGGTGAAACTTAAGTCAAGGAAATGGCTCAGCTTTCTCTAAAACAGAGACAGAGAACTTCTCAGCTGAAAACATAACAAGAACAGGAGAGGAAAGAAACCTGAGATACAGCTTGATAACATTTCTTGTCTTGGCCAAATATTCATTTGGATTGTCAAAATTCATAGAGAATCAAACTGTGCATGAAGACTAAAGGTGAAGTATAATCTATAAATAAATAAAAAGAACTGTAATCATGGCTTAGGAGTAGAGGACCCCCAAAAAATGCATTGCCCATGTACCTTGAAGTTTTAAGATGCTGTGGAAGTCATGAATTCACTAAAGGCCAACTAGAGAGGTCAGACCTGCTCCAGATGTTCCAAATCAGCCTCTCCAGTCAAACCCTGACCATCTAGAAGGAATTAATGATTAGTTATCATGTGAATCCTATGAAAGAATATCTATATTTCTTTTGTAGACACAAAATTCTCTAGAGGATGGTGCTTGCCAACACTCTGAAAAAATAATCCCTCAAAATTCTTGCAATCCACTGTGTTATGATTTCATCTCATGAAATACAACACCTTTATATTAAAACTCATAAAACTAAATCCCACTGGATCTCTTCCAGACTCAGAATAAGCAGCTCTGTTGGTGATGCTTAGAGAAGGGAAATACAGCCTCATCTCCTCAAACTGGTTCCCACCACTGGGTCCATTTTGCAGGGAGCAAATTTGCTTTACATCTACAAAATATTTACATGTGACGAATCTCATACATAACAGATCTTGCAAATGCCTTGTGAATGAAAGAATATCTTCCAACATCACAGTGATAATTCCCCTGAAAGGAATCTTTTAAACTGAAATATACACAATTTCATTCTGGTTTTCCAGTCTACGGAAGTTATCTCCGGTTCTCCTGGATTCGCCCGTGGGTGGTCAAAAGTATGAATATAAGGGTCAGAAAGGACAAATAAAACGCTCTTCTCACTAAAGAGAAATTCATTTGAGTTTACATTATATTCTTGACTCAAGAAGAAAGAATGCCTTGCTAAATAAAGTGACAATATCTACATGTAACATAAACACACACTGACAAAAAGCAAATCTGCACATGCTCCTATCAGTAGCTACACATTTTCCCAATACCTGGTAATTTTTGGCAACAAGGTCATCCTGTGATAAAGATCTCACCAAGAAATCAATCAATGATCAGTAATGCAAAGATTAATACCTCATACATTCATATTATTGTTATTATTAGAAACACTTTCCTTCATTCACATTTGTCTTCAGTCTTTCCATTTATGTCAAAGATGAGCCAGACATCTTTAAGGAATTGTCTTTGTCAGCCTCATCAAGAATGTTTTACAGGAATTCCACATGTCATCTCAAATGTCTTTGATGCCATTCTTTTTATGTAAGAAATAAAATGACAGAATATAGACTCTTTTGTTGTCATCACAGGATACATTTCCATACACCTCAGCAAATATTACATGAAACAGAGGTAAGTTTCTTGGTCTGGGAAGGCTTTTCTCTAGCTAGGCATTCATATGATAGAATGGAGGTCCTATTTTATTCAACAAGTAACTGTTGAATGCCTTCATTGAACTGGCATGGCGAAATAAAGCGTATTACTAGGTAGTAATAATTGTCCACTCCATAAGAATCCCATCCTATTTCTAATGCGTCTTCTAAAAGTCATTAGTATACACTTGACATCCCCTTTTCACCTTTTCTATATTCATATATTTTCAAGATTCAACCCATCATTCCTGAATTAAAACTCTAAGGTGATTAGCCAGTGGCATTTGGCTGCAGCCTGGGAATCCCAATGTTCCACAAAGGAGCTTCTGCTGGTCTCCTATAGCATTCAAGTTCACAAGGTGTTCACGTCTCTAGTCAATTTCAGGAATATATTTATAATTTACCCATAAGGCACTCATACATGCAAATCCATCCTTTCCACTATTTCCACATTAGTGGGAGTGACCATTGTTATCCCCATATTTCTAGTAGTAAGAAATGACCAGATGAAGGGGTCTGTATTAGTCTGTGTCCCATCAAATGATTCTATGTGTCACAAAAGCTCAAGAACCATGGACCTAGGCCTCCCTTATCTTGTTCAGGTTGTCAATCATTTATATTATAAATTCAAACAGAGAAAGTATTTTAGTCTTCAAAGCATGAACATTTTTCTCTCATTGGTTGTTAGCATCAGCTGGACCTGTAAGACATCTTACATCAACCGTTTCTTGCTGGCCCCTGGAATACAAATGAAGATAGTGTTTGTGTTACTACAGGGCCAGTGAAGGGGTGTGAGCCCTTATTATCAATTCCAGTGAGCTCTTCTCATATGTAAAAATGCTTTTGCTCTAAACCAATACACAAAAGAATCACATATTCTCTCATTCACTTCATGTGCCATAAAACATTTACTGATCTTTGCAAGTCTGGCTGTATGGACAAGAAATAATCCAGGGCCCACATTTGTAATACAGTGATCATAGAGTCTAAGAGTTTAAGATGTTTAACCTCTCTGATCTTCCTCAGTTTTTTCATCTATATGATAGAAATAATACCTTTTTAGTAGGAATTTTTAAATTATTAAATGAAAATAGTACCTATGAAAACACTTTAAACTAATACTAGTTTTTGCTGCTGCTGCCATTATTAAGCCCAAACTGAACCTCCCAAGGCCATTCTTTCCCAAGATCATTTATTCATTCTACAAATATGTCCCAAGCACCTATTAAGTGCCAAGCACGGCATGATTCAGTGATTACTAAAAGCTTCATAGAGCTTATTATGGTCTGTCTAGTGAAGGGGAAATACATTGATTTAATAATCACACTCCAAAAAAATGGAAAGTTGTTACTGTACAAGTACTTTGAAAGAACGATACGTAATGTTACGAGAATTTATCATAGAGGATTTTGACCAGAGGGGGCCATTATGGTTCATTTATTCAACAATATTAATTGGGCACATTAATTGCCACACACTGTGAAGGTGCCAGGGATTCAAAGATGAAGGCATGATGCCAATCCCCAATCGACTAGCAATGCAGAGAAGAGCATCACCACGTAAACAGGTGGCACAGGAACATCACAGGAAGACAATCAGGCACCAAGGAAGAGGGAATTCTACAGAGAAAAGAAGGGAGAGAGAGATGAGAGAAGACTTCCTACAGGAGATGATGAATGAGCCAAGTTTTAAAGGATGAGTAGATTTTTCCCCTTGGGGAAGGGCAATTCAGGAAGAGGAAGAAGTGTAAGCAAAGACACTGAGTGGGAGAAAACATATTATGTTAGAGAAGCAGTTTTCATTGGGGAGTGATTTGAGCTGCCTCCCACCCCCTGAGGGCATTTGGCAATGTCTGAAGGGATTTATGGTTGTCACTACCTGGGGCTGAGAGCTGCAGGGAGAAGGTTCTGCTTGTGTAGCAAGTAGAGGCCAGCCATGCTGCCAAACATCCTACAATGCATGGAATAGCCCCTACAACAAAAAATTACCTGGCCCAAAATGTCAGTAATGCTGAGGTTGAGAAACCCTACATAGAGGAAATAGAGTAGAAAAGCTTCATCACTCATGTATTTGTCAGAAAAACAGAAATATTTTTACTTCCATGTGACAAACAGTCCCCAGAATTGAATGACCTTCCTCTCTGGGGTGTTTCTCATATCTCAGTAGAGGAGACATCTAAGAAGCAAAGTGCACATGTGTGTCAGGGGTTCAGCAAAAGGTCTACAATAAAATACAAGGTAGGGCACAACAGTGAGGTGGTGGCTGAAGCCCTGGGAGTGGATGAGACCATCTCTGAAGGATATGTGCAATACTGAAGATATTTAAAGGCCCAGCATAGAACCCTAGGAAACACCACCATTGAGAAGCTGGCAGAAGAGGAGGCATCAGCAAAGGGAAACAGGAAGGAATACTCAAAGAAGTAAGAGGAGAAAAAAAGGGAGAAGGATGCCATGAAATTCAAGAAAGGACAAGCTTTCAAAATTGAATGACAATTACCAAATAATTTGAAAATATATGTTTACGCAAAAACATGCATATGAATGTTAATAGCAGCTTTATTCATAATTGCCAAAATGTCCTTCAGCAGATGAGTAACTAAACAAACTGTGGTGCATACTTACTAGGGAATATTACTCTGTGATAAAAAGAAATGAGCTATCAAGCTACAGGCAAATATGGAGGAAACTTAAATGCATACTGCTAAGTGAAAAAAGCCAATCTGAAAAGGCTACATCCTGTATTATTCCAGCTATATGACATTCTGGAAAAGGCAAAACTACGCAGAGAGTAAAACGATCCATGGTTGGGTTTGTGGAAGGGAGGGAGAGAGGGAAGTGAAGCACCGGGGATTTTTAGAGCAATGAAGCTCATCTGGATTATACCATAATGGTGGATACATGACATTATGCATTTGTTAAAACTCACAGAATATACAACACAAAGATTGAACCTGTATGTAAACTACGGACCTAGTTAACAAAAATGTGTCAATATTGACTGATCAGTTATAAGAAATACACCATACTAATGTAAGACGCTAATAATAGAGGAATCTGTGCAGGGAAAAAGGAGGTACATGGGAAATCTCTGTATCTTCCCCTCAATTTCCATTCTAAAAAATCAAGTCAATTAATTATTTTTTAAAACATGTTTATGTTGAGTAACTTAAGTTCAATTAATATCCATGCTAATAATTGAGGGTTAATGTTGAAAAAGAAGCTAGATTTTTACCTTAAATGTTATGAGTTATATTCAAGATCCACCCCAAATTGAGTGAAAAGCTGCCAAATGACATAGAGAAGTCAAATAAGAACCAAAACTGAATCTACTCAACTGATAATTAGAATATCACAGTGACCTTTGACAGCACTGTTTAAATAAAATGATCAAAGCAGAGACTGCAGCTGGCTCAATGTAAATTTGTGGTGAGGAAGTGGAAAAAATAAGTGAAGACTCATTCAAGAAGCTAAGACATGAATAAATGGATAATGAGGGATGCAGAATAGAGTTTTTTTTCTTAATAAGGAGGGACTTGAATATGTTTATAAACTGCAAGGAAGACTTGTCACAGAAGGAGAGACTGTAAATACAGTGGACAACAACAAAAAAGATTCCTAAAGGAACACAGTCAATGAAGAAACCATAGCAGAGAATTTACTCAAGTCTTGGAGGAGAAAAAAATAGGTGTTTTTCTTTGATATTTTATTAAAGAGATTTTGAAAAACAAGAGGTAGTGAACAATTATCAAACAGGAGAGAGTAGCAAGACAAGCTTTGTCTTCCTCACCATCCAGCCGGACCTTAGTCTCCAATTCCTATAGATCAGCATCAAGACCACTCAAAAAGCTGACCTATGACAGCTCTGCAATACAGATTGGTAGACTTGAATTGGGAACCAGGAATTCTAGCATCTACTCTCATTCCCTCACTACTACAACCCCTGTCTTCCCCTACACCCACTGCATCTCCACTCCACCATCAGCATCATTCTTAGTGATTTGGCTAAGTTGCTTGGCCTTCTTGGGGCCTCAGGTACGTCACCTGTAAAACAGCAGAAATGTCTTCCCAGCCTAGGACTGCATCCTGGATCAACTGACCTCTTGGGATTCTTTCCCCTGTAAAGCCAGTGATACAGCAGATGGACTGCCACTTTGGCTGAGGAGTTAGCCTTCTGGTCAGAGAGATTTTTCTCCTAACATCATGGAGAAGAAAAATAAGTCAAGCAAGCAGTATTCCCCATGGGAAGTTCCAATATCCGTCCTCCCCCAAAGTCAAAGCAACCACAAAAGATAAACTTCCGCCAGGCGTGGTGGCTCAGGCCTGTAATCCCAGCACTTTGGGAGGCTGAGGTGGGCGGATCACCTGAGGTCAGGAGTTCAAGACCAGTGTGGCCAACATGGCGAAACCCCATCTCTACTAAAAATACAAAAATTAGCTGAGTGTGGTGGCTCATGCCTGTAATCCCAGCTACTTGGGAGGCTGAGGCAGGAGAATCGCTTGAACCCAGGAGGCAGAGGTTGCAGTGAGCCGAGATGGTGCCACTGCACTCCAGCCTGGGCAACGACAAAAAAGCAAGACTCTATCTCAAAAAAAAAAAAAAAAGATAAACTTCCACTCTGAGGTCAACATGAATTTCAGTGTGGGCCAATACTAATGTTAACCAACACAGGGATTCATCAATTTTTTTTTTTTTAGTTCCAGGGTACTTGAGCAGGATGTGCAGGTTTGTTGCATAGGTAAACATGTGCCATGGTGGTTTGCTGCACCTATCAACCCATCAGCTAACTATTAAGGCCAGCATGCATTAGCTATTTTTCCTGATGCTCTCCCTCCCCCAACCCCACAACAGGCCCCACTGTGTGTTGTTCCCCTCCCTGTATCTATGTGTTGTCATTGTTCAGCTCCCACTTACAAGTGAGAACATGTGGTGTTTGGTTTTCTGTTCCTGCATTGGTTTGCTGAAGATAAAGGCTTCCAGTTCCACCCATGTCTCTGCAAAAAACATGATCTCGTTCCCTTTTATGGCTGCGTAGTATTCTGTGGTGTATATGTACCACATTTTCTTTATCCAGTCTATCATTGATGGGCATTTGGGTTGATTTCATGTCTTTGCTATTGTGAATATTGCTGCAATGAACATATGCATGCATGTATCTCTGTAATAGAATGATTTATATTATTTTGGGTACATACTCAGTAATGGGATTGCTGGGTCAAATGGTATTTCTGGTTCTTGGTCTTTGAGGAATCGTCACACTGTCTTCCACAATGATTGAACTAATTTACATTCCCACCAACAGTGTTTATAAAAGTGTTCCTATTTCTCCACAGCCTTGCCAACATCTGTTGTTTCTTGAATTTTTAATAATCACCATTCTAACTGGCATGAGTTGGTGTCTCGTTGTTGTGATTTGCGTTTCTCTAATTATCAGTGATGTTGAGCTTTTTTTCATATGTTTTTTTGCCACATAAATGTCTTCTTTTGAGAAGTGTCTGTTCATGTGTTTTGCCCACTTTTTAATGGAGTTGTTTAGTTTTTTGTGTATGTAAATTTGTTTAAGTTCGTTGTAGATTCTGGATATTAGACCTTTGTCAGATGGATAGATTGGAAAAATTTTCTCCTATTTACTCAAATCTTGGAGGAAAAAAAATAGGTGTTTTTCTTGGATATTTTATTATCAGATGGTCTGTTCACTCTGATGACAGTTTCTGTTGCTGTGCAGAAGCTCTTTAGTTTAATCAGGTCCCATTTGTCAATTTTTGCTTTTGGTGTTTTCGTCACGAAATCTTTGCCCATGCCTATGTCCTGAATGGTGTTGCCTAGATTTTCTTCTAGGGTTTCTATGGTTTCAGGTTCTACATTTAAGTCTTTAATCCATCTTGAGTTAATTTTTATATAAGATGTAAGGAAGGAGTCCAGTTTCAATTTTCTGCATATGGCTAGCCAGTTCTCCCAGCATCATTTATTAAATAGGGAATCCTTTCCCCATTGCTTGTTTTTGTCAGGTTTGTTGAAGATCAGATGGCTGTACAAGTGTGGTCTTATTTCTGAGTTCTCTATTCTGTTCTATTGGTCTTTGTGTCTGTTTTTGTACCAGTACCATGCTGTTTTGGTTACTGTAGCCTTAGGGTATAGTTTGAAGTCAGGTAGTGTGGTGCCTCCAGCTTTGTTCTTTTTGCTTAAGATTGTCTTGGCTATATGGGCTCTTTTTTGGTTCCACGTTAATTTTAAAGTAGTTTTTTCTAATTCTATGAAAAATGTCAATGGTAGTTTAATGGGAATAGCACTGAATCTATAAATTACTTTGGGCAGTATGGCCATTTTGATTCTTCCTATCCAGGAGCCTGGAATATTTTTCCATTTTTTTGTTTCCTCTCTGATTTCCTTAAGCAGTGGCTTGTAGTTCTCCTTGAAAAGGTCATTTACTTCCCTTGTTATCTGTATTCCTAGGTATTTTATTCTCTCTGTAGCAATTGTGAATGGGAGTTCATTCATGATTTGGCTCTCTGCTTGTCTGTTGCTGGTGTATAGGAATGCTTGTGATTTTTGAACATTGATTTTGTATCCTGAGACTTTCCTGAATTTGCTTATCAGCTTAAGAAGCCTTTGGCCTGAGATGATGGGGTTTTCTTGATATAGGATCATGCCATTTGCAAACAGAGGCAGGTTGACTTCC
Source organism: Nomascus leucogenys (assembly GCF_006542625.1). Taxonomy (NCBI): domain Eukaryota; kingdom Metazoa; phylum Chordata; class Mammalia; order Primates; family Hylobatidae; genus Nomascus; species Nomascus leucogenys. The sequence goes on along the minus strand of NC_044387.1, from coordinate 74,476,451 downwards.
CCTCTTCCTATTTGAATAGCTTTTATTTCTTTCTCTTGCCTGATTGTCCTGGCCAGAACTTCCAATACTATGTGGAATAGGAGTGATGAGAGAGGGAATCCTTGTTTTGTGCTGGTTTTCAAGGGGAATATTTCCAGCTTTTGCCCATTCCATATGATATTGGCTGTGGGCTTGTCATAAATGCCTCTTATTATTTTGAGGTATGTTCTCTCAATACCTAGTTTATTGAGAGTTTTTAATATGAAGGGATGTTGAATTTTATTGAAGGCCTTTTCTGAATCTATTGAGATAATCATGTGGTTTTTGTCTTTAGTTCTATTTATGTGATGAATTGTTTATTGTTTTGTGTATGTTGAACCAGCCTTGAATCCCAGTGATGAAGCCAACTTGATCGTGGTGGATAAGCTTTTTGATGTGCTGCTGGATTCAGTTTGCCAGTATTTTATTGAGAATTTTTGCATTGATGTTTACTAAGGATATTGACCTGAAGTTTTCTTTTTTTGTTGTATCTCTGCCAGCTTTTGATATCAGGATGATGCTGGCCTCATAAAATGAGTTATGGAGGAATCCTTCCTTTTCAATTGTTTGGAACAGTTTCAGAAGAAATGGTACCAGCTCCCCTTTGTACCTCTGGTAGAATTCAGCTGTAAATCTGTCTGGCCCCAGGCTTTTTTTGGTTGGTAGACTATTTATTACTGCCTCAATTTCAGAACTTGTTATTGATCTATTCGGGGATTCAGCTTCTTCCTGGTTCAGTCTTGGGAGAGTGTATGTGTCTAGGAATTTATCCATTTCTTCTAGATTTTCTAGTTTATTTGCATAAACGTGTTTATAATATTCTCTGATGGCTGTTCGTATTTCTGTGGTCTGAGTGGTGATATACCCTTTATCATTTTTTATTGTGTCTATCTGGTTCTTCTCTCTTTTCTTCTTTATTAGTCTAGCTAGTGGTCTATTTTATTAATTTTTTCAAAAAAACAGCTCCTGGATTCATTGATTTTTTAAGGGTTTCTCGTGTCTCTGTCTCCTTCAGTTCTGCTCTGATCTTGATTATTTTTTTGTCTTCTGCTAGCTTTGGGGTTTGTTTGCTCTTGGTTCTCTAGTTCTTTTAGTTGTGATGTTACGGTGTTGACTTGAGATCTTTCTAGCTTTTTGATGTGGGCACTCAGTGCTATAAATTTCCCTCAACACTGCTTTAGCTGCATCCCAAAGATTCTGCTACATTGTCTCTTTGTTCTCACTGGTTTCAAAGAACTTCTTGATTTCTACCTTAATTTCATTATTTACCCAGAAGTCATTCAGGAGCAGATTGTTCAATTTCCATGTAGGTGTGTGGTTTTGAGTGAGTTTCTTAATCTTGTGTCCCAATTTGATTGCACTGTGGTCTGCTTCCAAGATGGTATATTGTTGCTGCATGCTCCAGAGGGAGTAAATGCTGTGTCCTCACGTGGAGGAAGGGATAGAAGGTAATGAATCCACTCCCTTAAGTCCATTTGTAAGAGCCTTAATTCCTTCCATGAAGGCTCTACCCTCATAACTTAATTATCTCTTAAAGCTTATAAAGATATAATCTGATTTATTGCATTACTGGCCAGTACTATCACATTGGCAATTAAGTCTCAACATATGAATTTTGGGGGAACACATTCAGACCATTGCAAAGAGCAAAAATATTTTGAGCTCTTGAAATATACAAGCAAGGAATTAGTCACCATGAGAGATACCAGGATAAAACACACACACACACACACACACACACACACACACACACACACTCCCAGGAGTTTACATCCTAATCCTGACCCTTGGCTGTAAGCAGGTTTTTTTTCTGCATTCTTGCTGCCTGCTGAGGATGGTAACACAAAATGACAGCAGGCTGCTTATTTCTTTCAAAGCCACATCAATGGAAGAGGGACATCCTGTGTCTATAACAGGTAGATGGAATTGCTTGTTGAAATTTTTTATGGATTGCTTTGTAGCAGAAAATTTGCCTTTAGACATCTCATACTACAAAATAGTCCTGATGTAACTGAGATGAGCCATGTGGCCGGAGTAGTAGTATGAGTATGTCGATATTGGTTATCACTCATACTATCACTCATACTACACACTGACATCTCATACTACAACATAATCCTGATGTAACCTTCAGAGCACATAGCATGTGTTCCCAGGACAAAGTGATGCACAAAGATGTCCATGTAATACCCAAACTGCCACAATGAATCCCACACGCTTGTAAAAGATTATCTGATAAAACTTGGGGCCAAATGTTGGTACATAACCTATCTCTTACTGTGGTCATGTCTTATTCCTCCTATTATAAATTAAACCCCAGATACACAATGTACATGTTCCATCTTCTTCTTTCCCTTCCTCTGTTCAATCCTCCGTCACTTCACTAACATACATCCATTACTGTAATGTTTTCAGTGATAACAATACTCAACAAATGAAGGAATGAGGTATCAAAACTATATCAGATATGTATATGTTTGGCTATAAAAAATAAAACCCTTCACTGCAAGAACTTAAAAAGATACAGGTTTATTTTGTTTCTGGCAATAAGAAGTCTAAGGGTAGAAACACGAGGGCTGTCAGAGTAGCTCAGAATTCCACAAGTCACTGTCCTTAGTATCTTAAGATGGCCTCTGCACTTCCAGACCCTACATCCAATTTTCAGGAAGGAAGAAGTTGAGAGGGCTAAAGGCTTTTCCCAGGCAGCTTTTGTCTTTTTGTGTGGAAAGGAATGTTGTCCATTTCCATCACTGGCTAGAGCTGAGCCAAGTGGTCACCTCAGGCAGGAGATGCCTAAGAAAACGGAGTGTTTCACTTTCCGCCTTTACAAAAGGGGAAGGCAAGGGAAAAGTCAGTTGGGAATGGAGCTGAGTAAGCCAAGTCCTGATGCTATATGCAAACAGCTCTTTTTCCAATAACAAATGGTTTTCACATACATACCACCTTGTACTCCATTGATATTGTTTCATTCAACTGATTTAATTCAGTGTTTTTATTTAGGCTCTCGCAGTTAGTATTATTAAAGGTTCTCTTCATTTCATTCCCATACTTTCAGAGCCCAGTGAAGAACCGTATATTCCACCCCTTCCAACTATTTGAAATTGATGTGGATACGCTATATTTCTATCCCAAACTTTTGCCCAATAATATTTATTTCAGTTCCAACTTTTGCAAATCAATTCATTCTGTTAACATCCTTTTTACCCTGCTTGGTTTGGAACTCAAACTCAATCAGATCTGTATTCCTCATCTCTAGCTGCTTCTGGAACACCCAGACTACAGTGATATGCACACACTCTTTGCCGTTGAGAGGATTTCCATAGTTTTGCTCACTGAAACCTGTATAACTTGCCAGGCATGTGATGCATACATAACAAAAATAAAATAGAAAAAGAATTATTTATGGGCTTGGAGAGTTGGCCAATCTTTTGGGAAAAAAATACTACAACCCTTCCTCACACCATACACAAAAATCAATTCCAAGCCAAGTAAAGATTTGAATATGAAAAAGCAAACATTCTGCAAAGAATGGTAGAACATTCTCTTTAGAAAATATGTTAGGAAAGAATTTCTTAAGCAAGTCATACAAAACATAAACTATAAAGAAAAAGATTGATAATTTTATCTAAATTACAATTACTTCTAGATGAGAGAAAAGACCACAATAACATTTTTAAAAACAAGACTAAGAAGGAGTGGAGATATTTGCAATTCACTTAATAGATTTCTAAAAACCATGACATCAAGAATATGTATTTTTAAAAACATGACATCAAGACCTACAAATCAATAAAGAAAATGACAAAAAATAGAAAATAGAGAAAAACAATGTGCTCAAGAAGAAATTGAATGAGCCATAAATATGTGAAAAATATTGCAAATCTCACCTGTAATGAGGGAACTGAAAAAATGATTATGATATTCATTCACACCTATCAAACTGATAAAAATGTGTGTGTCTGTCAATACCAAGTATAAGGATGTGGGAAAATAAGAACTCTCAAACACTGCCAGTAGTAGTTTCAATTGGCACAGGCACTTTAGAGAGCAATTTGGACTATCTACTGCATACCCCATAGCTCAGCACTTCTATTCCTCAGCGTACATCCAGGAAAAAAATCTCTCAAATGTGCACAGGAAGACAAATACAAAGATGTTCATAAAACAGCTTTGTTTGCAATAAAAATTTGGAAGCAACATAATTGTCTAACAGAAGGGGAATGAGTAAATCAATTATTATATATTCATCCAATGGAATGCTATAAAAACATTAAAATGAATGGGATAAATCTCCAAAACATGCTGGAGTGAAAAAGTACGACCCTTAATCAAGCTCTCTGCTTTGCCTTCCATTTTTACCTTCCATCTGTTTGAATTTTATTCCTCCTTCAAATCTTCCTGAAGCACTAATCCCTCCAGAAATTTTCTCTGCTGTTTCCAATCTCAATCTTTCCCCCAGGGATTTTTATTTGGATCTCTCTTATGACATTCACTCCAAAGTTACAACAAATTGTCCCTAGCATCGTAGTCTCACCAACAGGCTTTTTTAAAAACCTTAGTTAATTTGATAGGGGCAGGGGGGAACTCATTTTAATGTACATTCATTACATTCATTTGATGACTCCTGAGGCTGAAATTTTTCTATGTGCTAATTCTTCATTTATATTTCTTCTGTCTTACTCATTTAGAGCATCCTAGCACATATTAAAAATAGAAAATAAGGCCAGGGGTGGTGGCTTACGCCTGTAATCCCAGCATTTTGGGAGGCCAAAGAGGGTGGATCATTGGAGTCTAAGAGTTTGACACCAGCCTAGGCAACATGGTGAGACCATGGTCACTACCAAAACTACCAAAAAAAAATTAGCTGGGTGTGGTGGCATGCACCTGTAGTCCCAGCCACTTAGGAGGCTAAAACCAAACAAACAAACAAAAGAACACAGAAGGCCAGGTGCGGTGGCTCACGCCTGTAATCCCAGCACTTTGGGAGGCCAAGGCAAGAGGATCACTTGAGCCAGGAGTTCAAGACCAGCCTAGGTGACACAGCAAGACCCTGTCTCAAAAGAGGAAAAAAAAAAAACAGAAAATAAACTTTTGAACCAAATTAAAATCTATAAATTCAAAGCAAATTAACAAAAACACTCAGATCAAAAAAAATTACTCCAAAATAGGTAGTGTGCTAACACATAGAAGTGTATTACTAACACTACAAACTTACCTGCTAGGACCCTTTCTTGTATCTTTATATAACATGTATGTTTATGGTTTACATGATGCTGAATGGAGGGGGAATCACTTAAGGCTTAAATAGTTTCTACTGGTTTGAGGAACAAAAAGCACTTTGTGCAGACAGAAAGAACACAGAAGCCAAGAGACTATGTGCCAGAAGCCAATATTCCCTATGAAGACTCTATCTAACATATGAGACAGGTACTCATCCTAATAAATCCTGAATTCTGCAAATGTGTAACTTTATTCCCTAATTTTAACACACGTGTCTTTTTTAAAGATTCCTATTAAATTTATGATTCTGGGGTTTGCAGCTAATAAGCAGTCATAATTGAAACGATTAAATAAATATAGTCGTCTATTCTCCAGAAAATGCAAGTTATTTGTACTCTGCAGTTCACATGGCTTTTGGTGGTCCCTAGGTTGTTGTTTTTTGTTTTTTGTTTCTTGTTTGTTGTTTTTGAGATGGAGTCTCTGTCGCCCAGGCTGGAGTGCAGTGGTGTGATCTCCACTCACTGCAACTTCTGCCTCCCAGGTTCAAGCAATTCTCCTGCCTCAGCCTCCCAAGTAGCTGGGACTATAGGCACCCGCCACCACGCCTGACTAATTTTTTGTATTTTTAGTAGAGATGGGGTTTCACCGTGTTAGCCAGGATGCTCTCGATCTCCTGACCTCATGATCCACCGGCCTCAGCCTCCCAAAATGCTGGGATTACAGGCGTGGGCCACTGCACCTGGCCAGTTTCTAGGTTTTCTTTTTTTTTTTTTTTTTTTGCAGGATTCTTGAGATTCCAAGGATCATTTGTAGACAGCACAGTTTTTGCTAACAGCTTCCAGCAACTTCTTCTGCCATTCAAATTCAGAGGTTCTAATTGGGAATCAAATGTTCAATATAAAAATGATTTGTATCTAGAAGTAGAGCTACAGAACTGGAATTACCAAGATCATTGCCAGTGACCATCACTGCAATAGTTTCCTCTGTTTTTATTTATGAGTAATTTATCACTGTCTGGATTTTGACATGAGCATCAGACAATCCAGATTTTAAAAGAACGCTTCGCTCCCAAAATGCTGAACAAACAGAATCTCTTCCTTTGAGGATAATCAGGACATCATCAGATAGAGCTACTTATGAGATTTACTCCAGAATCCTACTTACCCAGGCTTTAACCTGGACTAAATCCCAACTGAGTCAGTTGGTTAACTGATTATCAGATTTTATGGTTGTCACAGGACACAAGAACAGTCATAATGGGTAAGTGTGCCATATTTCCACTACTTTATCTCTTCAGGGATGCATATTATAAGGAAGTAAAAACATTCCATTAGAATGCAAAACAATGATGATAGCATTGCCCATAAATATAGTGCTTCCTCTGAATATTCTATCCATTTCCAAACTGTATTTTCATAAATTTAAGTTTATAGGAATTTGATCATGTGTCATAAGGTGTTTGAAGTATGTTTCCACTTTTGTTCAACTGGGGTTTTTTGTTTTAGTTTTTAGTGTCATGTAAAATAAATAAGACTTTGTTTTAAACCTGCAATTATCATGAGTAAATACATTTCACAAAGTGTTTTTTTAAAAAATCAGCTTAAACCAGACTTTGGTTTATATTAAAAAGTTCCCCAGGGAACTAGATTTTACATTTGAGACCCTGATTTAGCTAAAATATTTATAAGGGCACATGTAGAAATACAGGTCCCCATTGGGTGATGAACCAGGGCTGAGACATAATTATGATTCTCTCTGCTCTCCATTCCAGTGGAAACTGCTCCCAGGAGCCCAGAGGTGAGTTGGCTGTCAAAGGAGAACATAAATGTTCTATGCAATGTGACCATCTGCATCACCTTCCCAATCTCCAAGGCCAATCTAAAGAACATTAAAAGATGATACACAAATCTTTTCAGATATTAAATTAATGGGAATACTTGCTTCACTTGTAACCAATGTCAGTGATGTTTGAGGACCTTGAAGCCAAATTTAGTTGGATCGATTTGCACTTTATCATTCCAGGCTGTTGCTCAGTTCAGCCTGTCGTAAGTGTAGTGGCACTCATAAGCCCAAATGAAAAATTATGTCTCCAAGTAACATCTGTAAAACAGTCCAGGACTGGAAAATTGAAATTTTCCTTGTAAAAAAATAAAATTGCTTAATAACTTGCTGAAATGTCTTAAGAGTGACGTAACACACTGGGAGGACTGGTCTTGACAGCCTATCCCCTTTGAAAATGTCCCCAAGTCATCACGTTATGGGACAAAGTGGGGGAATTAGCTTATTCACCAGTCCGCAGGGGGGTACCACAAGTTTCTTACAAGCCTCAATGGGTGGCAGTGTTGTTGCAGGTGCCTGGGTTGCCATTGTTGCTGCTGTCATTTAGCTATCACAGCAAAAAACTGGGCCACCAAGAAGACTGCTCACAGGAGTCTGTTAATCAACAGCCAGGGTCTCAAGAACTCTAAGGTTGAATGTCAGTCTTCAGTTATATAACAAAAACAGGATTTAGCAAGGAGATTCTAGGAAAGAAAATATCTGTTGATAACATCCTCCCTACTCCTCAACCACATACTCTCTCCTCCACTTAACAGAGAGTTACACAGCTAACTGCAGCAGAATCCCAATCTTGCAATAACCATCCTTCACATATGAAAACTACCATGTTATTGGTTCTCACTGAAAGAAATATGCACACTTTGCATACATGTTTTGTACATTCAGAGTCAGTAAAAACATAAAAACTCAGAAATGTGCAAATCTGTACAAGAGTATTAGCAAGGTATTGTTCAGGGTATTTCCTGGAAGTCTGACAATCAAGTGATTTCCATATAGAGAAACAATTTTAAGTTTTTTAAACTTTTTTTTTTTTTTGAGACAGAGTCTCACTCTGTAGCCCAGGCTGGAGGGTAGTGGTGAGATCATAGCTCACTGCAACCTTGAACTCCTGGGCTCAAGCAATCCTCCTCCCTCAGCCTCCAGAGTAGCTGGGATAACAGGTGCATGCCACTATGTCTGACTAGTTTTTTTTTTTTTTTTTAGAGATGGAAGTCTTACTGTGTTGCCCAGGCTAGTCTCAAACTCCTGGCCTCAAATGATCCTTCCACCTCAGTCTCTCAAAGTGCTAGGATTAGGCTAGGTGACTAGGAGCCACCATGCCTGGCCTAAATTATTATTTTAACCCTATTCAGTTCTATTGAATAAAATGCTGGTAACATTAATTCTTTATTCCCTAAAGAAGTATTATTTACATACTTTTCTAATATTTCTATTGAGTTTTTCCCATTTCTTTGACAAAAGGATTTTGTTATTGTGAGTTTATCAGCACGTCACCATTTTAATTTTTCATAATTATTTTATTCTATTTTATCACACTCAATGTGAGGTTTGTCTCACATTAAAATACACATGGTATTTTAATCTCATAAAGTATTTATGAAAATTAATATCATTTTTTGATACCCCCGCCCCACATCAGGCTTTTTCTACTGTCCATTTTCTAGAAATAGTCTGTTTGCCTGTGAGCCCTTACCTCAGGAACTGGCCAATGGATTTACAGATGTCCCTCGTGTTTCCTGGGATTAGGCAGTCTGATTCATGAACCACAAGCCACACAGTCTATGCTACCGAACCTGCACTATGCCTTTGTGTAAATAACAGGTGAAGTGTCCTGTGACTGCCAGCATTCTCTTGACTGTCAACATAATTTCCTATGGCTTTGGGCGACAGTGCAGCATGTGAACTTATTTATGCTTCATTCTCAGTTCTAGAAGACTACTTCCCTATTCTTCGGTGCATGATATTCAAAGGTCAAGGAGAATAATCACCACTATACTCTGAGCAATATGAACAAATTTTATCTTCCATATTCGCTAACTAGGTCAAAATGAAAAAAAAAAGGATAGTGAAGGTGAAAATAATATGTTGGTTTTGAAATATTTATTTTATGGAATTAAAAGTATTTTTTAAGAATTGACTTTTCAAAATTCATAGTAACATGAAAAAAATAGGAAGGGACACCAGAACAGAAGCAGAAGCAAATAAAGAAAATGAAAGTACCCATCACGTAAGGGCATCTGTGACATTAGAAAGGAGTGTACATAACAAGAAACAGGGAAGCCGGATGCAGGGTTCACCAACTGAGCAATCAATGATGGCTGAAACCGAGCAGTGCATCGTTAGGCAAAGCAGGATGATTCTTCTGCTGCTATAGAAGAACCTATTGCACTGAAGAGTTTGTAGACGTCATTAAATGAGAAGGGCAAAGAAATAAGAATAATAAAAGAGTATGCCTCATTGAATATAAGTAATCTAGGATATAACAACCTGCTCACAGGTCATAAATAAACGATAATAACATTTGTCTACACAGAATAAAAAGAGCAGTTCACTGAACCATACAGAGCGAATCTGTTGGCTTTATCAATACCTGCAATTATCTCTCCCTAGCTGGTTGGAAATAAGAAATCATCACACTACAGCTGGCACCCGTTTCCAATATAAATGCCTTTCAGTTGCAATGGAAACTCACTGCATTACTGATTAAGTATGAAATCCCAGAAGACTTGCTTAAAACCTACCTGATGGTATCATGTGCTCAACCACATGGAAAATCAATGGCTTATCTCAATTTCAAGCTGCAAGAGTACTGATGTGCCCAGGCACCATCAAGAATTGACTTTTCAAAATTCATAGTAACATGAAAAAAATAGGAAGGGACACCAGAACAGAAGCAGAAGCAAATAAAGAAAAAGAGGTTGTTTTCTCACTTTCTTCCAACCTTTTTGACCTCATCCTGCTTCTCATAGAACATCTAGTGAATAAAGACATGAATTTCAGATCATTTCACTTTGATGCATTTGAGTATTAAGTACTTACTCTGTGCTAAGCACTTTGCTGGACTCACAGTCTATGATAGAGAAGCAGGATACCTGTATTTCATTCACAAATTTTACAAGCTTTAAGTGATGCCACTTTTTATATACAAAAAATGTATTTTTAAAAACAGCACAGATAGCCAGGTGCAGTGACTCATGCCTGTAATCCCAGCACTTTGGGAGGCCAAGATGGGTGGATCACTTGAACCCAAGAATTCAAGACCAGCCTGGGCAGCATGGCAAAATCCCATCTCTAAAAAAAAAAAAAAAAAAAAAAAAAAACCACACAAAAATTAGCACACACCTGTAGTCCCAGATATGCAGGAGGTTGAGGTGGGAGGATTGCTTGAGCCCAGGAGATCAACGCTGCCATGAACCATGATCATGCCACTGCACCCCAGCCTGGGAAACAGAGTGAGACCCTATCTCAAATAAACAAAGAAAAAAAAAACAAATAGAACAGAGAGAGGGAAGGAGGGAACGAGGGAAGGAGGGAGGGAGGGAAGGAGGAAGGGAGGGAGGGAGGGAAGGAGGAATGAAGGAATGAAGGAAGGAAGGAAGGAAGAAGGAAGGAAGGAAGGAAGAAGGAAAGAAGGAAGGAAGGAGGGAAGGAGGGAAGGAAGGAGGGAAGGAGGCAAGGAAGGAAGGAAGTTAGGTTGGAAGGAAGGAAGGAAGGAAATCCATTTTAAGTTAGATCTTCAGGGCCTTAGCTCCAGGGCTTTTTAGAGAATGCATTTTTTAAAAACAGAAGAAGGGATAAACTGAAGTCCAAGAGAGGCGAACATGTTCCTACTTGTCTTTTTTTTTTTTTCCTGAAGAAAATTATGTCCATTCTAAGGGGGACAGGAAGGTCAGAAACATGGGGATTTCTTGTTATTGCAGTTTCAGTCTTCTATTATTTCCTTTTACGTTCTCCCCTTTTAACTTTGATTCTTTCTGACTGACATGATGATGGCCAGAAAGGCTTTAACTCAACACTTTTGTGTACACAACTCAAGGTGAAGTGCAGCTTCAGTAACTATGCAGTCAGCCTGATTAACGCAGACGATCAGAGTAGATTTTTGTTGTGCTATCTAACCCCAGACTACACCATAAAACATGGCTCACCAAGGCTGTTGAGAATATTTAGCCATGAACCAGGAGCTCTCTCACAAACTCTCTGCATGACTTTGGTCAAGTATTTCAACTCTTCTGAGCCTCAGCTTCCTTTACTGTAAAGAGAAGGGTTATTATAAAAAAAATAACAAAAGCCTTTTCTAGCTTTAAAATCATGTGATTCTTGATTTTTTTTTTTTTTTTTTTTTTTTGAGACAGAGTCTTGCTCTGTCGCCAGGCTGGAGTGCAGTAGCACTGGGCTCATTGCAACCTCCGCCTCCCAGGTTCAAGCCATTCTACTGCCCCAGCCTCCCAAGTAGCTGGGACTATAGGCACCTGCCACCACGCCCAGCTAATTTCTATATTTTTAGTAGAGACGAGGTTTCACATTGTCAGCCAGGATGATCTCAATCTCCTGACCTCATGATCCACCCACCTCGGCCCCCCAAAGTGCTGGTATTACAGGCTTGAGCCACTGCGCCCGGCCAATTTTTCTTTTTTAAATCTAAATTATATAGTTGTATGGATCCCTAAGAAGTTTCACTGCTATTCTGGTTTCTATGTGTTAAAATTCAGATTTTCATGATCTGGTCTTTGGTTTTCTTGCATAATATGGACCAAGCCATGACCTAAAAAGTATAATTTGTCTTGTGATTCCACAATGTTAACTTTTTCCTAACTAAATCCTGCCTGGTTTAAGTAGGTAGTCTAAATGTCATTTATTCAATATTCATGAAAGACTTCTATCCTAAGAAGAGTGGTATCTGGCTCTGAAAGCCCCAGTGGGCTTTACTTTGCACACTGCATGTGAAAATCAAATCTGCCCCATGCTATAGAGGTTCTAAGGACACAGACTCCATAACTTGACAGCACCTGTTAGCTGTGTGACCCTAGACAAGATCTTTAACATCTTCATGTCTTGCTTCTTCATTCATAAAATGGAGACAATCATACCTACCCCATAGAAGAGCATGAGCTACATAAATAAACGCAAAGGACTTAAACAGGTCCTTGTAGTGTGAGCATTATATAAGGACTTGCTATTATAAGTTATTTTTTATTTTCAATTAAAATCCTCTACAATGAAATTGTGTCCAGAATTGGTGGGTTCTTGGTCTCGCGGATTTCAAGAATGAAGCTACAGACCCTTGCAGTGAGTGTTACAGTTCTTAAAGACAGTGTGTCCGGAGTTTGTTCCTTCTGATGTTCGGACGGGTCTGGAGTTTCTTCCTCCTGGTGGGTTCGTGGTCTCACTGACTTCAGGAGTGAAGCTGCAGACCTTGGCTGTGAGTGTTACGGCTCTTACAGGTGGTGCATCTGAAGTTGCTCCTTCCTTCCAGTGGGTTTGTGGTCTCACTGGCTCTGGCAATGAGTGTTACATCTTATAAAGGCAGCATGGACCCAAAAAGTGAGCAGCAGCAAGATTTATTGCTAAGAGCAAAAGAACAAAACTTCCACCCTGAGGAAAGAAACCCCAGTGGGCATCGCTGCTGACTCAGGAAGCCTACTTTTATTCCCTTATCTGGCCCCACCCACTTCCTACTGATTGGTCCATTTTACAGAGAGCTGATTGGTCCGTTTTACAGAGAGCTGATTGGTCCGTTTTGACAGCATGCTGATTGGTGCATTTACAAACCTTTAGCTAGACACAGAGTGCTGATTGGCGCATTTACAATCCTTTAGCTAGACAGAAAAGTTCTCCAAGTCCCCACCCATGGGAGAAACCCAGCCAGCTTCACCTCTCACTGGTACCCATGCTGGACTTTGAGGCACCTATCCCGGGCACTATGGCAGCCCAGAGGGAGCTCATGCCAGACAACCAAGAGGAAAAGAGGGGAAGCAAGAAAGAGATGGAGACCCGTCATCGTGGCCAATGACCCCGCAAAGAGGGAGCGGTGGTCCATGCACAGGACCCAGCCTTCCATCAAGCCCAGCAGGCGCCAGCTGGCTGCGCCAAGTGCGGGGCCACACCCACCCGGAACCCGCGCCGCCCCGGCTCCTGCCGGCGCCTTTCCCTCCACACCTACCGGCGAGCAGAGGGAGCCGGCTCCGGCCTCGGCCAGCCCCAGAGAGGAGACCTCACAGCACAGCAGAGGGCTGAAGGGCTCCTCCAGGGCAGCCAGAGCGGACGCCGAGGCCGAGAAGGCGCTGAGAGCGAGTGAGGGCTGCTAGCACGTTGTCACCTCTCAAAAGGTACATACACATGAAATAAGTCAACTCAGCTTCATAAATGCACAAACATAATTAAGCATTTGTTTCCTATGTGTTTTATTTCATTATACATGATTTTCATTTCATAAAGAAAGCAAGACAAAGAGGTAAAGTAACTTTCTCAAGGTCACCTGGCTGTCTTCATCTGTACGCTTGAGGAGATATTCCATCTTTTTTCTCCTTCAATTATCAGGCTACTTAACATTACTCGAAGAAATATGGATTGCACCTAAAGTGGCTTTGAAATCCTGCACAAACTGGCACATGGAGACCTATCTTGAATTTTCATCTGTCTTTCCAGTTGGAGATAATAATTTGGGAAGGAAGAGGGCATAGAAAATGAGCAACTTGCTATGTAAATAATGTCAAAGAATAAGTTCACTTGTCTAGATCCTGGTTTATGATGCCTAAATACTGGACCACTGATAGCTGAAGAGTGGAAAGTCAGGTGGAAATGCACTTCAACGGCAGTTTCCTCGTTGGAAAAAGAGCAAGACATCAAATGAAAATCTGAGAAGGAGGGATGAATCATCCAAATGCAGCCATAATACTAAATTCCATGGTCAAAAAACAATTAAGACAGAAAATATTATCAGCAGCTTCTAACAATTCTTGGCAGTAAATAGAAAAATGTTTGAGAACACTACTTATTACCCACACACAAAAATTGAGTAACAAGTTAAGGATGTTTAAAATGATAATTAAAAAGATAAAGGAGGTAAGTACACCGTCAAACAAAGATAGCATCAAGGCTAATGACTGAAACATGGCAAAGGAAACTGTTAAATTAATCAGATCCTGTAGAAAATGAGAAAAGAGAAAATACTGTGTGTCAAGTATTTCCTGATGGAAAGATGTCAGAAAGTGTGGCTGGGTGGATGGTCAGCTGCTCAAAAGGTGGCAATAGTTTCCTGTGTCACCATAGACCAAAGCGTGGTCTTCAGTATTGTAGATCCAGAAACACAATCTGTCAGTGCATAGAGAATTATCACATACTAAAGAAATTGATAATAAGCCTAAAGGACAGTATGTAAGGAGAAATAAAGCTGGACAACCCTGAAGGGTCACTTCTTCCAACGTTTGTTATCTTAGAAGCTGACTCAGCAAATCTGAGTTAGAGGAATCCAGGCTGACAGCAGCTGCTGAGCCTCAAAGACTTTCTTTCCTAATGAGGCCACTTCCTCCACCAGAGGCTTCCATTAATGCTTTCTGCTCATATGTCCCTATGCTCAAAGGACAGTCTGGAACTGCTTGATACTGACCTGAAAGTTGTATCACACTGTAATGAACACACTACTCTCTTCATCAAGGAAGGCTTGCTACAAGAAAATAAAATGCCTGCTGAACTACACGTTGTGCTTAGGGACATAGTAGATGTACATACTGGTGCCATCTGCTTGTGTCCCTCATGGACTGGCAACTAACTGCCAGCCAATGGAGTACACCATGAGCAGCACTGACATGGAGCATTGTACAGGTGTGCTATGGTTTGAATGTGTGCCCCAAAGTCCACTTCTGGAAACTGTAATCCCCAATGCAATAGTGTTAAGAAGTGGGACCTTTCAAGGGTGATTAGGTCCTGAGGGTTCTGCTCTCATGAATAGATTAATGTTGCTATCGCAGGAATGGATTCATTATTGCAAGAGTGAGCTTTTTATCAAAAAAAGAGAGTTCAGCCCTCTCTTGCTTGCTTTCTTCCCCTTTCTCCCTCTCTCACCCTCCACCTTGGGATGACACAGCAAGAAGACCCTTGCCAGATGCCACCATCTTGATATTGGACTTCCCAGCTTCCAGAACTATAAGGAATAAGCTTCTTTTCTTTATCAACTACCCAATCTGTGGTATACTGTTACAGTGATACAAATGGACTAAGATAGGGTGGGTCCATTCATGATACAACCATTCCAGCTGGGCCTAGCCTAAATGTGTCTCTATGTGGGATCATGAGAGCTTGGAGGTTCCTGTGCACTTCTCTGCTTTAAGTTTTCTCCTCCAAATAAATCCTATCTTACATTTACACTGCATAACAGTGGTGATGAGTGTTCATGTCCACTTTGCGAGACAACATATTAATTTAGAAGAATAAACATAAGCTTTCTAGTTACTGGAATATATGGGTCTTCCACCAGTGCTTCACAGTATTTTTTTCATTGTGCCACTAATAGAAACGTTGATCTTTGAAAGATACACTGGAGTAAAATTTGGCAGCTCCTCTTGGTGCCCAGTAGCCCCTCACCCTAAACAGCCACCTCACAGACTACAGGAATCAATATCTCAGCACATCTGTAAGATTTCTGTGGCTCACTGGAGTGCCCTGGTAAGACTCCATCCAGAGCATCTCTTAGGGGCTGAATTGTGTCCTCTACCTCCCAAAATTTGTGTATTGAAATCCCAACTCCCAGTACCTCAGAATGTAACCATGTTTGAAGATAAACTCTTTCAGGAGGTGATTAAATTAAAATTAGGTCATTGAGGTTGGGTCCTAATCCAATATGACTGGTGTGCTAGTAAGAAGAGGGAGAGACACCAGGGATGTGCTTATACAGAGGAACAACCCTGTGATGAGGCAACAAGAGGCAGCCATCTGCAAGCCAAGGAGAACGGACTCAGAGGAAACTAACCCTGCCAGCACTCTGATCTTGGATTTCTACCCTCAAGATTTGTGAGAAAATTAATTTCTGCCGTTTAAGCCATGCTGTCTGTAGTATTTTCTTATGGCAGCCTTAGCAAATTAATACAGTATCTTTCCCTAGATCAAGGTTGCTTGGTAAATGCAGGAGACAGTGAAGGGAGTCAGGTAATCTTGAGAATAGCTCAAGAGGGAGCTCCCCATCCCTGTGTGTGTCCAGGAGAAATTTGGATTCCCCATCAGGGACATAACACTGGGTGGAGAATAGACCAGCTGGCTTCCAACATTTAGATTCTATCATTTTTCTCTACAAACTTTCATTTCTCCATGGAAGAGAATTATCACCTCCATCATCAAATATACTCTCCTATCTAGAAATTAAAATGAAAACAAAAGCACATTTAAAGACTTTCACTTGACTCCCTCTGTCCCCTCCTTCCTCTGGCTCCTAAATTTCTCAAGCACATGCTCTCTTACTGCTGCCATCATCTTTGCCCTACTTTTTGGACACAAATGTTTGAAATAGGCCTTAAAGCATAGATTGGCTCTTACCAAATGAGAGAAAAAGGACTGAGACTGTCTTTCCAGGTAGGAAGGAAGGTGATGTCGCCCTGTCTCTACGGTCAGAGTCACGGAAAGGTGAGGTGGTCTTTCAAAAACTGCAGTTACCACAGGAAAACAGTATTCCAGAATTTTCCACCTGGCTTAAAGGTCTACGGATCTGCTTCTAACTGTGTTCATTCTAAAGAGTCACTCAGCTTAGAGAGCTGTGATCTCCGTGAAGTTATTAGCAAGTCTAACCAATTCTGTTGAGAGAAAAGAATAGCAAGAATAATGGCTATGGTTGGCTTCAGGGATGCTACATGGCTCTTGCACCTTTTACTCCTCTGCTTTTTGAAGTTTGAGTTGTATTTGTGCATCTTAAAGTAGATTAAGGCTTGAGGCTGGGCTTTTGGCTCGTTTGTTTGTTTCTTTGTTTGTTTTTAATGTACTTAAACCTGCTTGCTTCCTACCACACATTCTTTATTTTCCCAAACACTACAAAAAAACTTTTAAAACTTCGCCATTTCATCTGTTTACACTCTTTGCCACTGATTAGCAGTATTTAAATCTTGCAAGAATATTTTGTGCTTCCTTTAGAAACACAAGAGTATAGATTTTTCTCACTGAAAAGTGAGAGTTACGCATTGCAGCCATGAAGGGATGCTAGGATCAATTATGGCAGTACCTTTTTTCCCCTCTTGTTCTTGAGCCAGTTGCCTCTTTTGTTTTAGGTCCCGCTTAGGATTAATGGAGGTAAGGTATTTTCCTGTGCCTTTATTTTGTGTCATTCTATTGGAAGGAGGTGTAATGGCAGAATAGCATAGTGTTGGGGGTTTTCCTTCAAACACTGCAAGTGGTATTGCCACCATGTGAACCTCAAATATGCAATCCAGTTGTGCTGGTTTCTCGGTGACTTAGAGTGTTCATCTCTTCATGAACTGTGAGCACTGACCACGTTCTTCAGTTCTTATTTATGGTGAGTTGACCAATACCAACTACTGCTTTCCTTTAGATGGCTATAAATTTCTTATTGTCAGGGGGAAATGACACTATATTCTGCTCCACTGAGCGTCAGAGATCAGCAGGCACTGTACTGGGTAGAGAAGTGCCTATACTTCTCTACCTAAGAGGGCAGGAGGGAAACCCTACAGCTCCTTGTGAGCCTATATATTAGTATATTGGCCTGGAGAGGACAAGGGAATAAGACCACTCATAGTAAGGCTGGCCAAGCTGCACTGGTCGGACCAGGCAGTGGCTGACCTAAGGAAGACAACTTGCTTTGCTTAAAAGTAGATTTTTTAAGCAATGCTTAACACAGGCAGCATTAACTTCACCTTTTGCTCAGGCCATCAACATGTATTGTTAAAATTACTGCACATCCCCCTCAGATATCAAGTATACACTGTTCATGTTGGGGTGTGTGTGTGTGTGTGTGTGTATGTATGTATGTATGCACACATGTGTCCCAAATCTTGTTTTAATTTTTTTTTTCTGAATGTGATCATGTTTTGGATGATACCTGAGCAGGGTTGCCTTTCTTTTATTACCATTATATATTATATTATATTATGTATTTTTTGCTTTCTTATAACTTTGGAGGAAAGTCAAATCTTGGTATTATTAAAATTGTTTTAAAAAGGAGTAAATTTTCCAGTTGATAAATGAAAATCACTGGTCTATCTTTAAAATAATGAGTTTTTCTTTAATTACTGTGGAATAGCGTGCCAGCTATCATCAACACAATGATTTTGTACATAGGGTAGGGAAACAGTGATGCTCTCAATGGGAAGGTGTGCGACACAAATTAAGGGGAACTCCGTGTATTTTACCTACTTCAGCAATGGAACTGCAACTTGGGGCTTTGTGAATAAAATTTAGCTGCCTTGTATAGTCGTTTGAAAGAGAATATGTGATCGGTGAGAGAATTATAGTTTTTTTAGAAGAAAAGTCTGCAAAAGATCTTTCCAAAGACAATGTGCCACAGATCTTTTGTTCTCTGTAATGAGAATTAATTGCTGTTTAAACAAAAAATGTAATTGTTCATCTTTAAATTCTTTCCTTTTCATAGGAGGATCAAGCTGTAAAAAAAACAAAAAAATAAAATAAAAAATTCGAGAAATCAAAAAAAAAAGAATAATGGCTATGGTTAACACAACATTTCCGCTCTAGTCAATAAATTCTAATTCCTACTCCACCAACTCATTTTACAATAAGCTGCTGCTGAGAGAACTCATTATATGATAAGGGTGTCCCTGCTCTTCTGTGCCAGGTTTTCCTTTGGTAAAAGTGTTAATGAGGAGTAAATGCCCCAAAATGTGAATAATATTTTGATTTTTAAAGTGGACACATATACTTAATGCCACTGAACTGTACACTTTAAAATGATTAAAATGGGGCCAGGCACAATGGCTTATGCCTGTAATCCCAGCACTTTGGAAGGCTGAGGCAAGAGGATCCCCTGAGCCCAGAAGTTTGAGGCTGCAGTGAGCTATGATCATGCCACTGCACTCCAGCCTGGGTGAGAGAGCAAGACCCTGTCTCTTTAAAAAATAAAAAATTTTAAAAAATTGAAAAAAGGTTAAAATGGTAAATTTCATGTTAACATACAGTGTATTTTATCACAATAAAAAAAAAAAGTAACACGAAGTCTGAATCACGTAAGAGAGCACCTGTATGCTGGAGAGGATGTGGAGAAATAGGAACACTTTTACACTGTTGGTGGGACTGTAAACTAGTTCAACCATTGTGGAAGTCAGTGTGGCGATTCCTCAGGGATCTAGAACTAGAAATACCATTTGACCCAGCCATCCCATTACTGGGTATATACCCAAAGGACTATAAATCATGCTGCTATAAAGACACATGCACACGTATGTTTATTGCAGCACTATTCACAATAGCAAAGAGTTGGAACCAACCCAAATGTCCAACAACGATAGACTGGATTAAGAAAATGTGGCACATATACACCATGGAATACTATGCAGCCATAAAAAATGATGAGTTCGTGTCCTTTGTAGGGACATGTATGAAACTGGAAAACATCATTCTCAGTAAACTATCACAAGGACAAAAAACCAAACACTGCATGTTCTCACTCATAGGTGGGAATTGAACAATGAGAACTCATGGACACAGGAAGGGGAACATCACATTCCAGGGACTGTTGTGGGGTGGGGGGAGGGGAGAGGGACGGCATTAGGAGATATACCTAATGCTAAATGACAAGTTAATGGGTGCAGGAAATCAACATGGCACATGGATACATATGTAACAAACCTGCACATTGTGCACATGTACCCTAAAACCTAAAGCATAATAAAAAAAAAAAAAAAAGAGAGAGCACCTGTAAGCATGCCAGCCTTCTAAGAGAGTAGGAAGGGACATGGTTAATAAAACCGTGTCAGTCAGCAAAGTAGAGCAGGTAGGAATGGGAAGCTGAGAATTATATCATCTGCACCCAAAGCACAGAAGCCTCCTCTGATAACTTATCAAGTAAAGACTGTAAATGCCTTTATGCTAAGAATGATACTCAGTATGAACTTATCTGCAAAACACTAGTCATGTTGCTCTCGTGGATTTTACAAGGTTGCATCTTTTTACTGATTAAATCATTTTTCTACAGGCACTGTTTATCTACTGTTTCTGACTGAGAAGGTCAAGGCCTGGGGTGGAGGGCCAGACTCCAGATGTTGTGGCTCACACTTTCAGAACCAAATCACTCTTTCCACTTAGATGGTCTCTCAACAACAGCACGTGATTGGAAAAGAGAATAGCTCCATTCCAGGAAAAGCCTTCTGTTCTGTGTTTGCCTTAAGTGTATGATGTTATGTTTAGCCCTCAGTGCAAAGTAGTAACAAACTTCATTGATTATACACTTGCTGTATGCAAAGCATACTACTCAGTCTTGGGGCTATGGCAGTACAAAAAAATATACTCCTACCATCACCAGGCTTAAAGTCTGGATGGGTTGACAAAACATGTTTCTAATTAGTAATGGTTAGCCTGAGGAGATTACCAGTGAAGATTAATTACAAGGGTTTTTCTTGGAGTGCCAAAACTGTTTCCCTCAGTTAATATTTCAACTACTTGTCATCTATTTTGCAATATAATTTTGATTTAAAATTCAAATCCCAACAACAGTAACAACATTTTTTAAATAATTAGATCTCTTTTTAATCTAGTGAGCCTGATTTTCTTTTGAACATGCAACAAAATGTGAGTCAAATTTGTTTTCCCTGCCTGGGATGTTGCTGTGGAGTTCATTCTCAGCCCCATCCTTAACATCCTTCCCTGCCTGGGATGATACTGGGAGTTCGTTCCCAGCCCCATCCTTAACAGCAGAGCAGCACTCCAACTCTGCTAATGATTTGGGACTTTATTTATGACCTGGGTAAGTCTCCTAACACCTCATTACATCTGCACGATAAGTTCCCAGAGGAAGCTTCTGTGGGTGGAGTTGGCTACACTACTGTATACCTGATGAAATAAAAATAGCACACACAGAAAACACTATGTACTTCTTCTAAGTGCTTTTTCTTTTTTAATCCTCACTAGGTGCTATTATTAACCCCATTTTATGGATAAGGAAACTGAGGCATGAAGAGTTTACATGATTTGTTCAGGATCTCACAGCTGGAAAGTAGTGAAACCAGATTTGAACACAATTTGAGTTCCTCCTATCAGCCTGTCCCAGATATCAGCCTAGGAGACACTGATATGTCCCAGCACCAAATATGTATCTGAAATTAAACCACAGGATTTGCTTTCTTTGGTTGTAACAATGCTGAAGAAGAGAATTTAAGAAAACATCTGCAATCCTCATTTCCCCCTCTCTGACGATAAGACTCTGACTCCCCTCCCCTGAGGAGTGTTGAAGCATGTTCTTCCTCTTTTTGCCATTCCTTGTTCTGTGGAAAACAAGAGCATCAAAATATCTTGGAGGTTCCTTTATCTTCCTTCCCTCAATCTATGGTATTTATCTAATCTCCTGGCAGTTTACATTTCATGAACATATTTTCATAGCTGCATCACCTCAAAATGCACAAAGAAAATTTAATTCATGAGGACAGTAATGCATGCTATACAAATATATCATAAATGTGTATCCCTAGCTACAGCCTCATCACATTTCAGTTGGCTCAAGGATTTTATTTGATTAAAGAAAGTTAATTCGGAAAGTACTTTTCTTTCTTAAAAGTGCTTTACTCCCCCAGGTTACATTTTCGTAAGCACTCTCTTTCTCAGATATATAATATAAGCAGATTTTTAAAGCACATTTTCTGTGCTATGTCTTCTTGGTAATGCTTTTATTTCCTATAGTTGTTCCTATGGGAAACTCCTATAGGAGTTAATTAAAATTATCCATTAGAAATGTAGGAAAACTTTCCAAGGACCACCAGCATAGGCATTCTAGTTCTAGGGAGTTGCATTATATTTCTCTAGCTCTCCTAACAGTAGCCTATTTTTATTTCTTCATGTCAGTTGACATTGCTAGTTACAAATGCAGTGGAACTGGATCATAACCTATAGATTCTGCTCTGATATAAACCAAAGCATAACCACAGAAAAAGTTTCATGTAATATTTCCCAATTGTCAGTCTGTTCACTAGCGCAACTTTTCAGCACATCAATCTATAAATCTCAACAATGTTTATTCATTACTTGACAGGTACTGATCAATAGTGTCTTAAGCACTATTCAAAGCAATACATATGAAATGTGAACATATATGTGGTAAGCATCAGTCCCTAATAACCAGTTTTTCTCCACTTCTAGCCACTGGCAGGACTACATGTTCCACGCTTCTGAAGCTAGGGCTGGCCTTCTTACTGATTTGGCTAATAGAATATGAGTGAAAGTGACATGTCACTTCTGAAGGAAACTATTTAACTTCCAGTGATGGATTCACCAGCCTTCTCTTTGCCTATTCAGTGATTACAGGAGCATATCTTGATATGGGAATACCATGATATCAAGCAGCTAAGAATGCTGAACTGGGAAAGCCACTGCCCTAGAAGGCCCCTCCCCTCCACAGAAAACTTTGCATTAGTGAGAGACAAACTTTAGTTGTTTGGTGGTGATTATAATACAGTACTGTGTGTGATCCATGATTTGCATCATACTGAAGCCCAGAGCCATAGGTACAATTTCTGAGTAAACTAGTCAACTTGCTCTATAAATGGCCAAACATCATTTTAACCCTACTGCATTAAAAAACTGAGTACTAATGTGTGCTTCTAAGGAGAATTGGGAAAGATGATTTGCATAAATCAGTATACATTTTCTTTACTTCTATAAAAGCAAGCAATGGCATATATCTTAGTGATCAATGTTCACAGGACCATCCTTGTGCATAAAGGATAGCCCTGTATATCTTGTAAATCAAAAATCTATTTGAGCTAAATTAATTCTGAAAAACTACAGACAGACACAACATAAAAATCAGTTTCCAGCTATTTCATGCCAACATAAAGATCCTTATTAGAGGACTTGTAGGCACACACTCTGAACAAAAGGAGCACCACTCCTGTGAGTGTCAGATCTATTCTGACACTGTCCCCTTCCAAAGCTACACTTAACAGTGAACACCTTCGTCCCCCAGACTACATTGCCTCAACTTCCCCCCACCTTCCCTGTCAATCACCCTCAAGGAAGGCAGAATTGGGCCTTCTAAGCATGTTCTCCAGGAACCAGAAAATTCTGATTCCCAAAGTACATTCTCTGCACAAAGCGATATTTGAAATACATGGATGGGAAAAACTGATTCAGAAAAGTAAGAGCTAACCCTTCTCAAATTCTAACCATGTCATTTTTGAGGTTAAGAGAACAGCTCTTTTTTTCCTTGCAAATCTAAAATTCCTGTTTTCAAATAAGCTGATACAGGAAATATCATATTGAAAAGTACAAGAAAAACAGTTTCTGAGTTCTGGCCAATCTGCCCAAGTGTCAGAGGTATTATAATCAAACTTGCATATTGGCAGAAATCTGGACAGTAAGATGCTCACCCAGAGCCGTCCTGATCACAATGCATAATTCAGCCACTGTGCAAGCAGCGCCACCTGAGAACGGGAGGAGACTAGAGAGGAGCCATCAATAACACGCATCCACTCCCGAAACTGAATATGACTTGAATAGTATATTCAAAGGTAACTTATTAGAGCTTAGATCTCCATTTTGACATGCGAAAAGTTGTTATAAATAGTATGTGCCATGTTACTGCATTTTTATACAGCTTCACGTATGTTTATTTTCTTAAGTTAAAAGAATATAACTTTTTTGTGTGGATCCAGGCAGTGACATTAGAGATTTCCACTTTTCTCTTGATAACTTTCTGTCTTGTCCGAAATTTTTACATGGAGTTGTATAACTTTCATACACAAAAAGAAGCATTTGGGGTGGGGGAAGCAAGCTGTGAGTGAAAAGCTTCATATTAACTCAGTTTAATTTTCAATTCATTCCTGTTGATTTGGGAAACACAATATGACTATCAGCATATTTCTCAGCTGTTTTTTGGGGAAATGCAATTGTTCAAGATCCATCATTCATCTGGTAGGTCATGAGAATTTCCCATGTATCTACTACAATTTAGGGTTTTTAAGATGGAATGTAATTCTCTGAAAGTAAATTTATAAACTGAACAGAGTATAATCTCCCTTTGTTCATTTAAGCTGGTCTTATAGAAGGACAAGGAACAAATTTCTCAAGATCTTTTCCAGAATTTTTCTCTAGTAGTCTGCTTTCTAATAAAGCTTATTCTATCACAATTCAAAAAGCAACTGAAGTCCTCAGACATGACCAGCAAATGAATTGTTAGCCTTTGCTTGGTTACTCCTTTACTGAGCAACACCGATTATTTCACTGTATAAGGATCTTCATAAGCCTCCACCCTTTGTCCAAGTATACTGGGAACAAGGCTTTACTCTCAGAAATATGTGCCTTTTTCACCTTTAAGTTAAATGCAGACAAGCAGAAATTTTACTTTTACCTGCAAATACTAAGACAAATCCCTCAAAGGCATAGATCTTTTTTATTACCCTCATAGCACATGGTAGAGGCCCAACAGTCTTTTGACTGGATGAATGAAATTAAACCCCAAGGAACTTGGGGAATTCCATCTTTAAGGTTTCAGGTTGCTAATTATATCATCTATGGTTAAAGAGAAGAGCAGAGCAGAATATTTGCCCTGCCTGTGGTGATATGGTGACATCCCATGAAAATCATTCCAGTGACTACCTACGGAATCATTCAGACACCATGGGAATATCCTAGGGAATAATGTACCCTTTCCCAAAAAAATTCAAAATGCAAGGAATCTGATTTTGAAGCTGGGTACAAGCAAGAGTGACTCCCTCCTTCTTCTTCCCTACCCCATCCCTACTACCCCTAATTCCTCTGAATGGAACAATAACTAGCATAACAAGCAAAGGGTTTCAACTTATTGATACCAATGGAAAGGAATTAAAGACAGGTTTTCAGTATGTGTTCCAGACAAGAATTGATCACAGAAAAACCTCAGATAATCTTGCTCATCTGCAAACTCTAGACAAACCGGCACATAAAGAATAATAACAAATCAACTATACTCACAAAAGCACTCTCTTATTTTCTTCCAGAGCAGAACTTAATCATGAATTTCTTTAATTCATTAAGATTTCCAAGAAACTAAGGGAAAACAGCAAAGCTCTGGACAACATAGCCAAGATGATCACTAGACATTTCACAGACTACCAAGGAACCAAATCCACCAGGAACCAAATTTAACATTTGGAAATATTATTTCTATATGTCACTCTCCATTGTACCACCAGAGATTTACAAACTATTGGGAAATATTAGGCCTACTAGTGAAACTTTTTTGGTAGTGCCAATGAATTCATTCAGAGTGCTAAATCTGCATATGCTGGATACTATGATTTGAAATTACAGATTACACACTTAGCTCTAAATCAGCCAAAAGCACATGCTTTTCTGATTAACAGATTTAATTGTGTTGCTGTGAATCCTGTGACTTACTAAAGCTGAGTATATGTCATAAAAGGATAAATTGCTGTAATGATTCTGACAAATGTCTCAGTTTAGGCAGCATAAAAACCTATCGTTATAGAGAAAGACCCAAACAGACACACACACGCAGGGTATGGAAAAGTTTCCTAAAAGTCACTTCAGTAAGAATGACAAAGGGGTTTTTATTCTGGGATTTGTCTCTGGAAAGATCATACATGTGTGCAGGAACCCAGATTCCATCTGTTGCTTTAGAGTCTACAGGCTTTATTGTATTGACTTTGTGCTCTTATCTGATGGCAATAAATTCTCACCAGAGTGAAACACCAGCTTAGCCAGTGACCCCTGCTGTTCAAATCAGACAATGGAACGGGCCTTTTCGGAGACACTCTGTGGCTTGTGGACCACCCTGCATGAATGGCCTTGGGTTTTTGCTGTTTCCATTCAGGATTTCCTAATGTGAGCAATTAAGAGATACTTCATTTCAAGGGTCTCATCAGCAGTTGCAACACATCAGTGAGCAATAACCTACTAGGACCCCAAAAAGAGACAGGGAAAGTTGGGAAGAAAGGGACAGGGGAGAGAAAAGAAGTGCCAATAAATATTTCTGTATTTAAGATTGCAAAATAGATGTACACTGTTAACATAAATCTCAAATTCTGGAACCCAAAGACCAAAGAATTTCTACTGGTCCAGCAAATTTGGGACCTTATGCTATAAATAAAAGACTAGAGTAAGGACGTGTGCACTAAACAGAAATGTAATTTCCTTCCCACAAGTCGAGCTCGCCGAACTGCCCTCGAGGTTTTTTGTGTTTTGTTTTGTTTTGTTTTGTTTTGTTTTATCAGAAGCAACCCAGAGACACAAACAAGACATGCCATGTCTTTGCCCCATTCCTTCTCCCAAAACTTCTGGGGCTATTTTCTTATTGAAGGAACAACAGAAGAAACAGAAACTGGTCTCTCCCAAGGCACCAACCCACAGCCAGCCTCCATAATGTGCCTCTATCTTCCTGAGAGAAGCATGCTACAAAATAGCATTCAGTCCATTCCCAGTCAGCTGTGGACTAAAACACTCATGGGGTGGGGAAGAACAAGAAAATGTTCTGTTGCAGGAGATTATCCTTGTAGGTGTACTTGTTTTTATCATTTTGGAGTTTGGACCGTTTTTTAGTCATTTTCTGAGCTTCAAAACTTCGCTGTACTTGGGGCAAAGAGGTATCAGGAACGTGGTGTTCACACTGGCTTTGAACCCACGGACCAGATTGCTTACACAGACCTAGGCAATTACAGTTCTCGCCAGGTAGGCCCCAGGCTGGCTCCTGCTTTGTCCCCAAGGAACCGCCTTCTGGGTCTCTGCCGCGCCCTTCCTCCTCCAGCGCACCCCTTCAGGCAAGAAGGGGGCGCTGAGCCCTGCGTCGGCCTCGGCCTCGCTGGACCCTTCGTTTGCTTTCCGAGCACCGATCTGGGGCCCAGACCCTTGAAATATTTAAGGAGATACGCGCAAGAGCTCAGGGTAGGAGTTGGCAAACTGTTTGTTCTCAGACTAGACTCTTCCTAAGATGAGGGGCACAGGCTCTCCAGACGCTGACTCTGGTCTCGTTCTCGGAAATCCGCATCTGAACCGATGGGGTCCGAGGAGCAGAAGCGTACACGGAGGTGCACGGCCGCGGGTACAGGTCCTCCCGCGTGGCGAGAGGAAGCGGCCCAGCCAGCGGCAGGGGCGTCCTCGTTGTGGGGCCGGGTAGAGGGAGGGCCAAAGACGAAGGAATGATGTCATCCCCCCACCCCTCGAAAAAACCTTCCTACAAGTAAAAATGTAAAGGATCTCAGCGTAAAGAAACCTGACTTGCAATCCCAAAGGGACAATCTCTGTTTTGGGAAATGGCGCCCCCAGATGGCTGAATGCCATGAAAAAATACTCACCCGGAGCAGGGAAGGCCTGGGTGCACTGACCCGGGGAGAGGTGACGTCAACCGCCCGGCTGGCCAGCGCACGGCTGAAAGCCAGGCGGCAACGCGGTTGGAGACACCAGACAAGTCGCGACAGGTCCCCAAGGCTAGCCCGGTAGTCACTTCACATCACCGAGGCACATGTAACGTCAGCAGCTGTACCACTTACGGTGTGGCCCGGTTCGTTACTTAACCTCTCCGTGCCTCAGTTTCCCAGTGACTGCTTGTGTGCAAAATGATCATCCGGGAGCCGGTGCTGGATTGTGTGAATTAAGGAACTAGCATATTACACGCATCGTTCTTCTCGCTCTCACTCCTCAGAAATAAGGGTCCATCCGCTTTCGTTTTACTACTCGCGAGTGGGGGTGGGAGCCTCGCTTTTCCCAGCTCTTCGCGGAGGCCAAGCGGACTCCCCGACAGGACAGAATCTGGACGTGAGAGTGAAGGTCTTGCCTGTCCAGAAACTCTTGTAGCCAGCACAGGTTTAAACAAGAAGCCAAACTGTTCTGGAGAGATTGCCAGGGGCTTTCTTTGTGCCTCAAGCTTCTTCAGTGCCCTGAGCACAGGAAACACTCAAGCAGAGAAGCAGAGCCAAACCCAGGGCACGGGAGGTCAAGGCTCTTCCTTCCGTAGGCCTGCAGCATTGGGGTGGGATGATGTTCATTCTGTGTGTGGTCTGGACCAAGCCCCTCTCCAGGGACCTATGGGCAGCCCCCTTTAAGCAAGATGCCCAGTGGAGTGAGCATCCACCATCACTTACCCTAGGCTTGGGTCAATAGATTTTCCATGCCTAAAACGGGCAGGGACTAAATGGGCAGGGAGGGGGTAAACATGGACGGTCCATTGGTACAAATAAAAGCCTTTGGTGGGTTTTGATCAATTGCAAGGATCGAAGGAGGCCTGTGGAACTGAGGTCAACTGGCAGCAGAGAAGAGTCCGGCTTCGTCAAAGCGCCGCTGCGGGGCCGCGCCACGTGTGAGCATCTCAGGGACCAGTCTGGGGAGGCGCGCTGGGTTGGTCATCCAGTGTCCCAGTCCGTGCGCTGCTCATATGGGCAGAGCTCCGTGCCCGCGTCCCAGCCTCCGCGGGAGGTTATTGCCCTGTTCCCCAGTGATCAACTGGACCGGTCTTGGCCCAAAAGCAGAAGGAAGGGAGTAGGGAGCGCGACTTGAGGTGGGAAAGGCAGCAGCAGTGAGTGCAGGGTCGGGACGAGACTAAGTGGCGCGGGTTCCGGGAGGAGCAGCGATGGGCCGTAGGGGACGCCGCGGGCCGGGCAAACAAGCTGGCCAGAGGTGGACACTGCGCACGGCAGGGATGGAGACTCAGGCGCGACTCCCAGCGCCTCCTGCCGGCGAGCCAGGCAGCGAGGGCTCCCAAAACAATGTAGCAGGCGCGCGGAGCGCGGGGGCCCCCAGCCACTCCCGGGCGTGCAGCAGCGCGGGGCTCAAACCAGCCAGACCCCCTTCGAGCTCCTTGAACTCCCAGCAAGGGGCTCTGCGGGGAGAAGGTGACCCCAGCGGAGGGCGTTGGGGATTTAGGGGTTGGCCGGGGCCGGCGGGGGGTGGGGGTGGGGCGTGAAAGCGAGAGGGCCCTTATCCCACTCCCAGGCCCAAGTCGTAGCATCTCTCAGAACTCAGGCTCTTGATTAGCTCTTTCGTTTGGTGTGCTTCTGTTTCCTTTGTGGTTTCATTGCAAAGTAGTTTATGTTGGGAAGGGGGCTTTCAGGCCTCTTAGTGCTTTCGTTAGAGACAAAAAGGCCCTGGACCATTTTGGGGAAAGAGAGGCCTTTTGCACCTACCCCGGGCCCTTCCCCAGCAGAGCACCCGGAAGCTGGGCTCTTAGGGACGCAAATTCTTGGAGTTCAGAATGTGCACTCTCTCCAGATGGCGATTTTCCTGGCGTGTTTACGGTCAGCAGATAACACTGAGTGGGCTTTTGCCACCCACTCATTCATTACCCGGCTCCTCTAAGCAGCTGGACCACAAAGCCTGCCTGATAACTTGGGCCTGGGAGCCGCCAAGGCCAATGCATCTTCCGGAAGGAGGGAAATTAGGAAGCCGGGGTCTGAGCCTGTGAATGGCTCTTAAGTGGTCGGGAAGTAATAACAATGCGCCCACCTTACATATGAAAGAACTTCGCCTTCGGGGGATTATCTCTTTGGATCTTCACAGCCACCGGGAAACAGAGGCTGAGGAGAGCGAAGGCCTCCTGTCCCCATAGGGAGACTAGGGACAATTAGGCAAAAGGAGCCCACCCCCCCCCAACCCAGAGCACGCGCACACACACACGTTCCCTTTCCCTTTCCTGGCACCCTATTCCTGGTTTACAGCTGTGAACTTACTGTTTGCAGTCAGAGACTCTAGATCCCAGGCTCCACGAGAGCAGAGGCCGGCCTGTTTGTTCATTTCTGCACATCCAGCGCCCAGCATGGTGCCCCCTGGTACCTATGGGATGAATGAGCTAATTCTAGCCCTCGTGGATCTCTAGGCAGGACTCCTTCCTCTACCTCCCTCCTTCCCAGCCAGCCCATCTTTTGTGCCCGTCTTGTGTGCCGGCCACCAGTCTTTATAAACAGTGCCCTGGGGGCCCATACTCCAGCTTTCCAGAGCGCACAGCAGCAAGGCGGCTGTGTGTTAGAGCCCGTGATGCCTTTGAGCATTGAGTCATGCCATTCATTTAAGAAGGAAAAATCTCTTCTCCAAAACGAAGAAATGGTGGGCAGTCCTGTGTGACTGGTGAGACTCTTGTAGGGGCGTTTCTACAACGACAAAACCCTTCCTAAGCACTCACTCCAACAAAATAACAAGCCCATTTTATTAGTTATTTCGTTTTCCATGTAAAGTTCTGCTCATACGAATATATTTATAATTCTGATTTCTTTTTAGGACATTGGGGAGCACACCGACAGGCTGCTGAATGGTGGCAGGAGATTCGAGGGAAAACCAAGTTCGCCGAGGCGGCCTCTGGCGGGCAGGTCCGGGGCTCCATCACAGGGCACAAAGAGCCCAGGGGCTGCCGGCTCCGCGGCTACCAGGGACGCAGCCCCCCAACCCCCAAAACACACACACACACACACACACACACACACACAGAGCTATCAGGGACGTAGCCCCCCACCCCCAACACACACACACACACACACACACACACACACACACACACCCTCTCCCACTCATGCCTGGCAACCCAGCAGAAACTTCGGACTGTGGCAAAACAAGCCCGGGCCCCGGCGGCACGCGGGGCGAGGCGCGTTCCTGCCAGGACCTGGCCGCGAGGCCGCTCGCGGGGTGCCCTGCGTGCCCCCCACTCCCGCAGCCCGCGCCCTGCTCGCTCACTGTGGGGGCGCAGCGGCCAGGCTTCTCTGTTTGTTGTTTAAAGAAATCCTAGGGCGGGAGCGCGGCGGCATCTAGGGAGGGGGCGCAGCCAGAATTCCCTTCCAGCAAGCGCATGAGGGGCATTCTCAACGCAAAACCAGACCCAGAAAGTAGTGACCAGCCCTCCTCGGATTACTCTTCATTGGCTCCTCCCTTACTCCCCCACCCCTCCAGATTTACATAAAAAAGGCCAAGAAAACTCTGGCTGTGCCTCAGCAGCGGCTCATTCTGCTCCCCCGGGTCGGAGCCCCCGGAGCTGCGCGCGGGCTTGCACTGCCTCGCCCGCGGGGTCCTCCCGGTGTCCCGCTTCTCCGCTCCCCGGCCGCCGGCTGCCAGCTTTTCCGGCCCCCGAGTCGCACCCAGCGAAGAGAGCGGGCCCGGGACAAGCTCGAACTCCGGCCGCCTCGCCCTTCCCCGGCTGCGCTCCCTCTGCCCCCTCGGGGTCGCGCGCCCACGATGCTGCAGGGCCCTGGCTCGCTGCTGCTGCTCTTCCTCGCCTCGCACTGCTGCCTGGGCTCGGCGCGCGGGCTCTTCCTCTTCGGCCAGCCGGACTTCTCCTACAAGCGCAGCAATTGCAAGCCCATCCCGGCCAACCTGCAGCTGTGCCACGGCATCGAATACCAGAACATGCGGCTGCCCAACCTGCTGGGACACGAGACCATGAAGGAGGTGCTGGAGCAGGCTGGCGCTTGGATCCCGCTGGTCATGAAGCAGTGCCACCCGGACACCAAGAAGTTCCTGTGCTCGCTCTTCGCCCCCGTCTGCCTCGATGACCTAGACGAGACCATCCAGCCGTGCCACTCGCTCTGCGTGCAGGTGAAGGACCGCTGCGCCCCGGTCATGTCCGCCTTCGGCTTCCCCTGGCCCGACATGCTTGAGTGCGACCGTTTCCCCCAGGACAACGACCTCTGCATCCCCCTCGCTAGCAGCGACCACCTCCTGCCGGCCACCGAGGAAGGTAAGCCTTCCCTCTTGCTTCCCCACTCCCTGCTCGGCTGAGACGCTCCCAAGAGATCCCGCCCCTGCCACGCATCCCAGTGCATCCCTGCTTGGGGTGCCAGTAGCGGGAAGGGCAAAAGTTCTTCCTGACCTGGTCTGTCATCACGACAAGCCTGTATCACATTTGAGGCACCCCTCCCACGCCGCCCAAGTCTCGCAGAGTTGTACCGGTTATACTTAAGGGCAGTTTAAAAATAAATAAATAAAACGAAGAACTGAACGGCGGTTTAAAAAAGAAAAGATACACGATTATTGTTAAAGATGCTAGCACTGGAGCCGCGCAGAGCGTTGGAAGTGGTGTTTCATGGAGGAGTTGGTGGTGAGCATTCTGGCCAGAGGCCCCTCGCTCAGCCTCATTCTGCACCTTCCTACCACTGGGCAGGATTCTAGTCACAGGAACATTTCCCGAACAGGAAGGAAAACCAGGATGCACAAGTAGATAACCTTTTAAGGGTCTTTTTGTCCTCTGTCAATGTATATATTGGAAATAAAACCGGGACTGGCACGGAGTGTGTGGAAAATTGAGCATTGGTTGTAACTGCTCAGATACTTGAGGAAGAGGGCATAAAGGGAATCTCTGGAAATCACTTTTCTATTGCTATCAGTTTTTAACTTAGGAGAGTGGTTTTGATTAGCTGGAGAAAATCATGCAAAAGAGATTCCCAAGTTTTTAGAAAACGGAGGGAGAGTTCCTGTGCAAAAACCATCAAAGCAATGAAAACCTCATGGGCTCTCGTTATTTTTTCTGAAAGGAAAACATATACAATGCCTCTGAGCTGATTTGGGTCCCCTGGGTTGGAAAAGGGAGCTTCCTAATCCCTTTCAGGGCTTCAGCAGCCTCTCCCTTTCAATCTCTAGTAGTTTTCCTACAGACATCATTAGTTAAAGCAAATGCAAAGTTTTTTAGCAATCTTTCCTGGCAGGGACTATGAGTTTGCAATCATTTTATTCGTTAGATTTCTAATTTATTGCAAATGTTTGGCATTTTTCAAACATTTGTCCAACATGTACCATAGACCAACCAATACGGGTTAGTAACATTTTATATACATTCTGAGAGCTCCTAACTGGAAATGTTTGATTTTGTTTGGGTGAGGGGACTTAAGGGCAGTTTTATGTATGTTGCTTTTATTTCTTCCCACTATCAGCAGCAACATTATGCATCTTACATTTCTCCAAAAAGCCACTGTTCTCCTTCATAATAAAAGTTTACGTTCTTCAAAATTCCATCTTTGTGATTTTTCTAATTTGATAAATAACGCTTCTATTAAGTCACACCGTTTTCTATGAACATTAAATTTCACATTAGTGAAAATCTAATTTCACCTAAATTTTAAAGACATAATTAACACATTTATAAATGAGAGAAGGGCAATATAATTGTTCTTTTTTTACTTTTCCCAAGAAATCAGACTCTTAGAAGAGCTTTTAGCAGGTCTTCTGATAATTGGGCTAATATACAATCCCTAGGTTTGATCAGACCACTAAACCATTTTGCTTCATCTTTGATTAGCTTCAGAAACAGGTTTGTTTGTTTATTTGTTTGTTTGTTTTGAGAGTTTGAAACAGGCACAGAAGGGCAAGAAGAACCTGTACCAGGGAACTTGCAGATAACAATGAAATGAATGCTGCCTAACTCAAGCACAAGCTTGGCAGAAGGCACAAGATGACACAGAACCACTTAGAGCAGGCTGTTGTAATTAGTAAGATGTGTTTTCAAGGTGGAAATAGCCCATATGTGGAACGCTAGCCAGTCACCCCTCCCAGTCCAGACTTGGCCCCCCTGAGATACAGGGCTCTGCCGAGTAGAGCCAGCTACACTGGTGTCCTGTGGCTGAGAAAGACAATCTTTTGTCTATATTTTCTAGTTAACAGTTTTCCCAAACCCCTCAAGGATCTTTGGTTCTTTGGGTACTTTCTCCTTCAAAAGGCCTTGGGAATAACTTTTTTAGACTGAATTTCCCAGAGGTTGGGAGGATGAGCTGAAAAGCTGCACCCTGTCTCAGTTAACTATAACTACATACACTTGTATACTCTGCCCACAACTCCCTTTTTATTTGAGAGTCATAATTTATTAAACACAACAACATATAGGCATTCTCATTTTGCTCCCACCCACCCCCCCCCCACCAAAAAAATTGGGAAGCATGGGAGAACTTTCTTAGGAATGAGTGTTCCTGCTTTTATAGAGGAGGCAGAAGCTGAGGTTAAATAGGACAATTGCTACTTTTGCCTGGATAAGTCCCTTTGAGTTGTTTACAAATGCCACCTGCTGTTCTCTTTTAAGCAAACTTACTAAAGACTGTTTTTCACATTTCTAGCTCCAAAGGTATGTGAAGCCTGCAAAAATAAAAATGATGATGACAACGACATAATGGAAACGCTTTGTAAAAATGATTTTGGTAAGTAATACAATAATAACAACAGATTTCACATTCAGAAGTTTTATTTACCAGTAAAACTTCAAGGTACAAATCATTATGATGTTGCTAGATAGAGGTTGGGTAAAACACCATTATAGCTCATGTATCCCAAAATCATCTAACTTGATCTATCCTAGTTTCCTCCTTATGTAACTGTCTAGCATTGAGTTGTATCTTGTTAGGTGAGACTCATTGTTCTGTTAAGCCAATAATCAAATAATGAAAATTATTCAGATTATCAATTTCCAATGGCACATTTTAAATCCTTTTTTTTTTTTTTTTTTTGCCAACAGGCATAATCCCGAGTTCTATTTTCTTTTGATTACTTAACATGTGCACCAGGGATGGAGGTGTAAATATTAGCCCCAGCCAAACAGATTCAAGGCATTAAATTGGCCACAAGTAAAAATATTTTTACTTTCTTTATAACCCATAATGATTTGCTCCTCTGTGTTCTACCATTAGTGAATATATCCAAGGCACTGATTAATAATTTGTCGAGGAGGGGTTCCTTAAATTGAAAAAGAAGAGTGGCTTACTGAGAAGACACCTAACATGGAACACCTAACAACCTTAAAACACCATCTTAAAATCCCTTTTAAAAGGTTTTTGTGAATTTTGTATGACTAAGTCTAGACACATTTGCCACAGTTTTGAAAATAGTTTTAAAAAGAAAAAAAAAAGCTTAGAAATTTACTTTAGCAAGATACATGATAGATGACATGGTGTTTGGGGACAATAAAAAACACATGTGATATGTTCCATAAGTTGCAAGTCACTCCCCTGAAGACAGGATTATAAGGGGAAAGAGAGCTGGGACTTTGTCTACATAGAACTCCACCAGCACCTCATCTGCTGACTTCAGGGCTCTCAGGTCAGAAGAGGAGCCCAGCTAGACACAGGATCAATGCTAAATTCAGAGTTGGGAATGACCAGGAACTTCACCCAGAGGCATTCTTGCTTTTATCCTTTTCCAAGGGCAGGTACATTTTGGTGTGTTGGAATTATTGGTACCTTTTTAAAAAGTATTTATTCAGGCACAAGGCTGAACTTACTCATAAGCAGATATGTTCCCTGCTCTGTCAATCAATAATGGAGTCTAATAGACCCATATTAACACTTCTACATATTCAACATAGTCCTCGAGACAGGGAAATCACTCCAGCTCTCACTCTCCTTACCTTGCCATCCCAGAAATCTCAGGCCTAGTCAGGTCCCTAAAACTTTGGAACCATCCAATCCCTGCTCTTTGACAGCTCCAGGTCTCTTCCAGAAAGTGTCCTGGGTTTAACTCTGACTGGTCCCAGAACCACCATAGTCCCAGTGTTGGGAAAGGCTACACACTGCTGAGGAAGGAGAAAGAAGGGAGGTAGCTCAAAGTCCTTAGCAAACTTTCCCCTCAGGAGGAGCCACAAATGGGGCTGACAGGGTTTCATATGCCTGTTTTCAAATGTACACAACCTTCAAACTGGCCGAGGGCCAGGCATGTTAGCAGCAGATAATTCCAAATCACCAGAGCCTCACCAAAACACAGTTCTCAGCCTCCATGCTACATCACTTCATTAAGGGCAAGATAGAAAAATATCATTTTATAAAATTTCTATTAAAAAGCCTATAAAATATCATGTTCTTCTGGCAGTTTATATCCTTTGCACTGCACATAAAACAGATCCTTCCTGACTTCCATGAAAAGTTGATTGTTAACACTGTGGAGCTCCATAACAATTGGCTTTGGGAAACACATACACACACCTATTACTTGCTTGCTTTGTGGCTGACCTTACAGAAGACCCCCTTTCAAAGCATGCCCTGTCAAGACATGAGCCAAAACATGGATGCCTGTGTGCCTTAGTGTGCTGTCTCCTTACAGAGAGAAAGCCTTTCAAAACAACACAGAAGTTATCACATTTAAGGTATCACATGCATAGATACCTCACAAGCTTTTTTTTCTATTTCTTCACTCTTTTTGACCCATAGAGGGATAATGAAGCAGAATTTTAAGAACTGCATCATAAGATTGTTGGTTTACAAGCACTATTCCATCTTGCCTCTGTTCTTTGTGAATAATGGAAGAGTAGGAGGAACAAGCATAGAAATCTGATTTATTTGACTTGACTACTCTGGGAAAGCATCACCTCTTCCCTACTGTGCTCCTGAAGTACAAGGGAAATTCAATGGTGCAACTACTGGTGAATAAAAGATGGTTCAGAACTACCTTCCTATATATACAACCTATTGTAGGACCAGAAAGTATCATCACCTCTGCCTCCTATCACATTCTGCATCCTCAGTCACATCCTCCAGGACAGGAAAGTTTATGTGGGGGATTCAGTTCTCTCTGTTTGGGCCTAGCTGAAAATCCAAGGAGAAAATCCCTAATGTTTTCTCATGATAAACATTTGCAAAATTAGTTATTTGAGAGCTAGACAAAGACGACTAATAAATCTTCCTCCTGGTTAAAAGTGATGGTTTTTTCTGATGTTTGGAGCTTGAGAATGTTTCATTTGGCCAGGTGAAATCTTATATATGCCCTATCTGTACTACAGACAAGGCTCCCAGGTAAAGTGTAATCAGTCCATTTCTCCCACAATGGTGAGGTCTATCCAACACCCTACTCCCAATGCAGAGGACACAAGAGCATGAAACATTTCCACAAGTATGGCTTACTCCACGACTTGAGTCTCAAAAACTGAGAACTCAGTACCACAGTTCAGATGCATATCATACCAGACAAAACCATGGTTGGCCAAGTCATAGCATGTTTGATTTACCTGATAGAGCTTCTATAATTTCCTGGTTGACTAGAAAGCCATACTCAATCAAATTCCCATTCTGATATTTGAAAAAAGAAAAAGAGAATCTCAAAAACAGTTGTACGCAACACAGAAAAATCTTCCTCTATTACTAATTTAAACATAGATTAAACTCCATCAAAGTCAGGAAGTCATACTTACACATCATCTATACAGAATAGCTGTCAGGGGCACCCAGGGTCTTAGGACACATTGCAGCTGGGCAAGTTTATGCAGCAGCCACTACAAAAACATTGTCATTGCCTCAAGACACCACAGTGGTATTACAGGAGGAGGTTTGGCAACCGGAGTTCTAGGAAACAACCTAAACTGGGTGACCTCATGCAAGTCACTAAACTTCTCTGGATTTAAGATTCTTTGTGTATTAACAAGCGATTTTAATGGGATGATCCCTTCTAACCTTCAAATTCTATTCTTTTCCTGCTTTCATGGAGTCTTGAAATTTAATTCCAGCATACACGTTTGTAGGGCTTTCTTTCCCAGAGCATACTGTTCATGACTATAAAACGTGTCCTTTACAGTAAACCACTTACTTTTGTCTTTGCATTCTAATGAGTCTACATATACATTTTGGAAACAGTACATATATGATCTGTAAATGCCTTGGCCTTGGACAGGCAAATGAGAGCATATAAGGATGAGGTCTTCAGAAAAACACTTTTATGACTAAACATGTTGTGCTGTTAGAAAGAGACTTGCATATTTTTTCTCCTACTTTACCAAATCAAATGCAGCTGTAAGATCAATTCTCCTTCCCTGTAATCTGTTCTTTAGAAAACAATGATTATGTGACACAGTTTCCTTACAGGTTTGTCCAAAAACCTCCTGCATAATAAATTGAGTTTAAACTTTACGGCCACAGAGGGATCATATTTCACCTAAAAGTCAGGCATTTCTTTTCATGCTTAAGTTTCCAACAGAGGAAGTCATTTGTTGTGGAGAGCACGCACCACATGCAACTTTCTTACAAACACAAGGGTGGTGAGGAAAGGAGAAGAAAAGTTAATTGAGTCCCGCAAAGAGAAAGAGTTTTGAAAAAATGGCTGATTGGAAACAAAGTGCCTCGCAAATGCTTTGAGGCTTTAGCAGTGGAGCCACCTGCTGCCCCTAGCTCCCAACCCCTGATCTGCAGCCTCTGAGGGTCCCATTAGCTCTAGGAAGCCTCTCTTTCCTCATCCAGGCCAAGTCACACGAGTAGGCAGAATAGGGGGAGATATACTGTATTCCCTCATTATAACTGGCATGACTCTGCCTTCTCTCATAGCACTGAAAATAAAAGTGAAGGAGATAACCTACATCAACCGAGATACCAAAATCATCCTGGAGACCAAGAGCAAGACCATTTACAAGCTGAACGGTGTGTCCGAAAGGGACCTGAAGAAATCGGTGCTGTGGCTCAAAGACAGCTTGCAGTGCACCTGTGAGGAGATGAACGACATCAACGCGCCCTATCTGGTCATGGGACAGAAACAGGGTGGGGAGCTGGTGATCACCTCGGTGAAGCGGTGGCAGAAGGGGCAGAGAGAGTTCAAGCGCATCTCCCGCAGCATCCGCAAGCTGCAGTGCTAGTCCCGGCATCCTGATGGCTCCGAAAGGCCTGCTCCAGAGCACGGCTGACCATTTCTGCTCCGGGATCTCAGCTCCCGTTTCCCAAGCACACTCCCAGCTGCTCCAGCCTCAGCCTGGGCAGCTTCCCCCTGCCTTTTGCACGTTTGCATCCCCAGCATTTCCTGAGTTATAAGGCCCCAGGAGGCCACAGGAGTGGATAGCTGTTTTCACATAAAGGAAAAGCCCACCCGAATCTTGTAGAAATATTCAAACTAATAAAATCATGAATATTTTTATGAAGTTTAAAAATAGCTCACTTTAAAGCTAGTTTTGAATAGGTGCAACTGTGACTTGGGTCTGGTTGTTGTTGTTTGTTGTTTTGAGTCAGCTGATTTTCACTTCCCACTGAGGTTGTCACAACATGCAAATTGCTTCAATTTTCTCTGTGGCCCAAACTTGTGGGTCACAAACCCTGTTGAGATAAAGCTGGCTGTTATCTCAACATCTTCATCAGCTCCAGACTGAGACTCAGTGTCTAAGTCTTACAACAATTCATCATTTTATACCCTCAATGGGAACTTATCATGTATCACATTCCAGCTACAGTGCTTCCATTTATTAAAAGCACATTAACCATTTCTATAGCATGATTTCTTCAAGTAAAAGGCAAAAGATAAATGTTATAATTGACGAGTACTTTAAGCCTTGTTTAAAACATTTCTTACTTAACTTTTGCAAATTAAACCCATTGTAGCTTACCTGTAATATACATAGTAGTTTACCTTTAAAAGTTGTAAAAATATTGCTTTAACCAACACTGTAAATATTTCAGATAAACATTATATTCTTGTATATAAACTTTACATCCTGTTTTACCTATTCTTTGTCTTTTGTCTTGTCTTCTTAGTAAAAGAAACTGGGAATGGAGCTATGCATGGGTGGTCACTTCCTTCCATGAGCCCAGCCCTCCAGCAGTTTAAAGTGATCTACTTCTCAAGTGACTCAGAAAGTGTCTCCCCCTCCACCACCATGCCCCACATCTCACAGATTTCACCACTGCTGACCCTGCAGAAGCAGCGACTTGCAGCCTCTAGAAAGGGGTTGCCTCCTTTTGACCCTTCTGAGCAGTCCAGCTGCAGCTATGTGGAAACACTACCCTAAACTTAAGGTTTATGAGCTTTACAGTTGTGCTTTTCATTTCTTGAGATTTTTCATACCGAAAAAGAAACACCACTGCAAAAATGTTAATTCCTTCCCCGACTCAAATCTAACCCTCAGATAGAGAGCCATGATTTGGAGAGTATCCACTGGTATGCAAGGAGGAGGAAGGGGATGGTGAAAACTTGAATTAGGGTAAAAAAGGAGAGACAGACATCTGTCCATTAAATGTCTCTTAGTCCTTTCCGACTGCTATAACAAAATACCTTATACTGGGTAGTTTATAAACAACAGAAATTTATTTCTCACAGTTCCGGAGGCTGCAAAGTCCAAGATCAAGGTGGCGGCAGATTTTGGTGTCTAATGAGGGCTCTCTGCTTCACAGATGGTGCCTTCTTGCTGTGTCCTCACATGGCAGAAGGGGTGAACAAGCTCCCTCTAGCCTCTTTTAAAAGGGCACTAATCCTATTCATGGGGCTCAACCTTTGGTCATGTTTTGAGGAGTTAGAAGCTCTGGCATCACCCAAATGTCTGCCTCTTGTCATATATAGTCATCTAGGCTATATGGTAGAGCCTGTTGCTCCTAGGCTACAAACCTGTAGGGCATGTTACTGTAATTAATACTGTAGTCAGTTGTAACACAATGGTAAGTACTTGTGTTTCTGAACATATCTAAATATAGAAAAGGTATGGAAAAATATGGTATAAAAGATAAAATATGGTACACCTGTATAGGGCAGCTCCATTATAATTTTATGGGACCACTACTGTATACACAGTCTATCATTGACCAAAATGTTGTTAGTGGTGCATGATTACATGTCTCTCCATACACTTTCCAACTCTTCTACCTCATGCCTCTTGTTCCTGTCTTTGATGAGGGCACAAGCCAATGAGACATGCTCACTGGGGTAGAGCAGGTAGGTTTTTTTTAATCATGATTATATTATATCAATAATCATGATTATATTCTTACTTTTTCAACTATCAGATTTCTTTTGTGGGCAGATGAAAACGTGAATGTCCACCCACTACTGGAAGAAGCAAGCAAGTAATCAAGGATATTGGATTTCTGAGTTTCCTAAGATGGCTCATGACCCATTAATAAACTTAAAATGCCCAAAGTGGGGATTAGCCTAAATAGCCACGTATAGTGGCTCATATCTGTAATCCCAACTACATGGGAGGCTGATGTGAGAGGATTGTTTGAGGCCAGGAGTTTGAGACCAGCCTGGGCAACATAGCAAGACCGTGTCTCTCAAAAACAGTTTTTTTAAAACTACATATCTGCTATGCATTTAATTCCTCTTCCCTTTAATAAATAGCTTGAGAAATGAGTTGTTCTACAAGAGATATTTGTAAAAGGTTTTAGGGCAGCATTTTCTAAGTGAACAAAGGATGAAGGCAGTGTCTGCATGCACAAACCAGTATATTGAAATTCACAGGATTAAAAAAGATAAGTTTTGTCTAAAAACACCCTCCATTTCTGTCGTAGTCTGTTTTCTGCTGCTGTAACAAAATACCACAGACTGGGTAATTTACAAACAATAGAAATTTATGTGCCTCATGGTTCTGGAGGTTGGGAAGTTCAAGAGCATGGTGCTGGCATCTGATAAGGGCTTCATGCTGTGTCATCCCTTAGTGAAAGGAGAAAGAGTAGGAGAGTGTGCAAGACACAGAATGGAAAGGGACTTACTGTTTTTATCAGGAACTCACTCCCACAATAAATAACCCACACCTGCAATAATGGCATTCATTTATTCACAGGGCAGAATCATCATGACTTAATCATCTCTTAAAGGTCTCACCTCTCAACACTGTTGCACTGGAGATTAACTTCCCAACACTTGAATTTTAGGGGATACATTCAAACTATAGCAATTCCTGATTCCCTATTCTCTCATTAGATGATAATTTGGCTGGCCTTTTTATCTTTCAACTCTTATTTACTATCAAGTTTTCAATGCTCTTAATGGATGGGGTTACCTTGAAAAGCAAATCCTGGCATATGTATCCCTCATGTAGTCACTGAAACTGGATTATTGAACAGTTTGATTTTTGCCTATGAAACACATTGCACAAATACAAATTATTAACTCAGCAACTATTTATTGAGCACAAACTATTGACATTGGCTTATTCATTCAATAAATATGCATTGAGTGCTTACCACATGCCAGACACTGGTCTAGATGGTGGGTACACAATGATTCTGCCATCCTTCAGCTTGTATTCCACAGGGACTGTGTTAGGCACTGGTAATACAGTGATGAATCATTCCCAAAAGGAACTCATAATCCAATAAGGAAGAGAGGCATGCAAACAAATAACTCCAATGCTCTATGTTAACAGGGAGATGTGTACATGCACCAGGGATGACGTAGAAGAGAGAGTGGTTTACTTGAGTTGAAAATAGAATGTTGCATTTAAGTGGAGATTAGGATCCGGGTAAAGGTACTTATAAGAAGAGAATTTTTAATAAGTTGAACCAGAATATCTTCTATTAAGACAGAGCCTTAGAAATTAAGCATCATCAGTTTTACATATTGACCAAGCAACAATGATATTGTGCAATATTATGCTGAAGCTATTGCCCTAGACACTACAAATAAATCTAGCATAAGACCCACAGATTTTAGAGTCAATAACAATAAAAAATTCTCAATTTGCAAAATGATTAAATACATTATTGCTCAGAAACAAATAGTAACAAAACATAATAAAACAAAATACTTTAAAATGCACTCCATTACTGTCCAGAGAGTGATAGAGATAAGTAAGTGCTTAAAAAGTTCAATTAATAAAGGTATCAGTTAATGCAGACGGTGTTAGAAGGACAAATCAAAGAATCTGTCTCAAGATGTTCCAATTCAGAGTAGTAATAACCATTAACTTATCATTTTATGTTATGAAATGAGAAAGGCACTAGAGCTTGGTGCCAGTAACTGGTACAAAATTTCCTACAGCTGTATCATCTAAAGTATATCAAGATAAACCACTTAACAGACTAGAAGCTGCAGTAAAAGTGTTAAGTTCATTGGTGTAGCTTTCGAAATTGAGAGAGACCTAGGCAAGTCAATAGTTTCTTCAAGCCTCAGTCTTCTCATCTATAAATAATTAAGAACTATTACTCAGTAAGTTATGCCTAAGCTTGATACATTCTCATCTCCTTTCTATCTTCTATGTTGAAGCATAATTCTCAGAGCTTGGTTCTGTGTCTGAAGACACCCACAGCAGGAAGGGGCACTAGTCTGCATCTATTCTTCCCCACCACCAGTGCTCCACACACCAGCTTCTTGGTACACTGGGTTGTTCAAGGCCTGAATGGTAGCAGTTCAAGCAGGAAAGAGGAAGAATGAGATCACAAATATTATCTACTTCTCTCTTCTTCCAAAGAGACTTTTCCACCCCCAAAAGAAGACTCAGGCATTTTTGTGCTGCCCTCTTCTCCCTTGGCTTCCCTAAGAAGCATCAGGGTTCCAGTCTGCAACAATCAAAGTGCTGAGAGTCAGTTCCATTACTCAGCAACCTTACACTGAGTACTCAGTATGTGCAAGGCACTGTCCTAGGCGCTGGGATTCCAATGATGACCAACACACCATGGCTACCCTTCAGGAAGCTCATGATCTAATGTAACAAACACATGTGATGGACAATAGTAGCTGAGACCCAAACCTCCCCAGACACCCCTAAACACAGTCTTCCTGGGCCCCATTTGTTCTTATGGGTACCAATAAGTTCACATTAAAATAACACTAAACATCAAAATCTCCAGGCCCAGAAAGTTTCACTGGAGAATTTTACCAAACATTTAAAAAAGAACTAATGCCAATTTTACACAATCTCTTCCAGAAAATAGAAGAGGAAGGGATGCCTCCCAACTCGTCTTATGAGACTAGTATTGCCCTAACACTTAAACCAAAGACAGCACACACAAAAAAGAAAACTACAAATCATATCTCCTGTTAACTTAGACATGAAAATCTTCAACAAAATGTAGCAAACCAAATCCAGCAATGCATAAAAAGAATAATATACTATAACCATGCTGGTTTATTTAAGGTATGCAAGCCTGGTACAATATTCAAAAATTAATTCATGTAATCTACGATATCAATAGGCTAAAGAAAAAAATCATGATCATATCAATTGATGTGATAAAAAAGCATATAAAATTCAATATTCATTCATGATAAAATCTGTCAGCAAACTAAGAATATAGGGGAACTTCCTTAACCTCAAAGAGCGTCTACCAACAATCCTACAGTTAATATCATACTTAATGGTAAATGACTGAGTGCTTTCATTCTAAGATCAGGAATAAGGCAAGGATGTCCACTCTCTCCATTCTTATTCAACATCATGTTGGAAGTTCTAGACAGTCAAATGAGGCAAGGAAAAGAAACAATTGGCATACAA
This sequence comes from Nomascus leucogenys, assembly GCF_006542625.1. Taxonomy (NCBI): domain Eukaryota; kingdom Metazoa; phylum Chordata; class Mammalia; order Primates; family Hylobatidae; genus Nomascus; species Nomascus leucogenys. The sequence goes on along the minus strand of NC_044387.1, from coordinate 74,432,170 downwards.
ACTGGGTTAAAAAAAAACATTGTCTATTTACAAATATAATTATCTACATTTAAAAAATCCCAAGGAATCTACAAAACACTCTGAGAACTAATAAGTGAGTTGGGTAAGGTCACAGGATACAAGATTGACACACAAAAGTGACTGCATTTATACATACCAACAAGTTGTTTTGTTGTTAGTATAAAACACTATAACCATTTAGAATTGCTCCAAAGAAAATAAAATACTTAGGTATAAATCTAACAGTGTATGCACAGGTTCAATATTTTGATAAATCCAAAATGCTGATGAAAGACATCAAAGAAGACCTAAATAATTGGAGAGACATGCTATGTTCATAGATTTGAAGACTTAATACAGTAAAGATATCAATTCTTCCCAAACTGACTGACAGATTTAAAGCAATTCCTGTCAAAATCTCAGCAAGCTTTTTGTAAACATAGGTAATCTTATTCTAAAATATACATTAAAATAAAAATGCTCTAAACTGGCCAAAATTATTTTGAAAAATAACACAGTGGGAGAAATCATTCTTCCCATGTTAAGGCTTACTATACCGCTACAGTAATCAGGACAGTGTGGAGGACAGTCACAGATCAGTGGAATAGAACAGAGAATCCAGAAATGAATCCAGACAAATATACTCAATTAACTTTTGACAATGATGTGAATGCAATTCAATGGATTAGAAATCGCCTTTTCAACAAATGGTGCTGCAGCAATCGGCTATCCCATAGGCAAATAAAAAAATTAGAAATCTAAATCTAACATTGCATACAAAAGTTAACTCAAATGAACCACTTCATTTATAACCATTACACACTTATAAGTGTAAAATATAAAACTATAAAAGTTTTTGAGAAATAAGACAAATTTATCTTTTTAAGACCTAGAAGGTGGCAAAGAGTTCTTAGATTTGATACCAAAAGTACAATCCACAAAACGAAAAAGTAATAAATTGAACCTCATAAAAATGTAAAACTTTGGCTATGTAAAAGCCCTTGTTAAGAGGGAAAAAAAACAAATTACAGATCAGGAATAAAAGACTTGTATCTAGAATATATAAAGAACCCATAAAACTTAACAGTAAAAAAATCGAACAAAGCACTTAGAAAATGAGCAAAGCACATACAGACATTTCATGGAAGAGGATGTATGTATGGTTGTGATGGTGTCTGCCAGAGGCATGGGAGGAGGGAGTGGTAGCTATGTCCTGGATACTTGCCATCCAGGTCCTATGGAACAAAGGAGGTTTTCTTACAGTGCCTCCATAATGGACAAAGCTTTGTATTCAGGGTGCCAATAAAGTGAGAATTCCAAAAACAGGAAAAGAAAAAAGCACTTAATTTTTTGTTTTTTCAAAAAAATCATCAAAATTGTCATCATGAGAGAAAACTAGATAATTGCATACTTATTTATATTTGTAAAACTAAGTTAATGGGTTTTGGTGTTTTTGTTTGTTTTTAGAAAAAAATATGGGAATGGTATGGGGAGGTCACAATAATCTTTTCAGTGTTATGATCTTCTAACAATTTTAACACTCATTGATGAAAGTGAAAATCAGGGCAGGGATGTTGTAGAGGGTGGAGCCAAGACGGCCGAATAGGAACAGCTCCAGTCTACAGCTCCCAGCCTGAGCGAAACAGAAGACGGGTGATTTCTGCATTTCTGCTTGAGGTACCGGTTTCATCTCACTAGGGAGTGCCAAACAGTGGGTGCAGGACAGTCGGTGAAGCGCACTGTGCACGAGCCGAAGCAGGGCGAGGCATTGCCTCACTCGGGAAGCACAAGGGATCAGGGAGTTCCCTTTCCTAGTCAAAGAAAGGGGTAATGGACGGCACCTGGAAAATTGGATCAGTCCCACCCTAATACTGCGCTTTTCCAACGGGCCTGGAAAACGGCACACTAGGAGATTGTGTCCCGCACCTGGCTCGGAGGGTCCTATGCCCACGGAGTCTCGCTGATTGCTAGCACAGCAGTCTGAGATCAAACTGCAAGGCGGCAGCGAGGCTGGGGGAGGGGCGCCTGCCATTGCCCAGGCTTGCTTAGGTAAACAAAGCAGACAGGAAGCTCGAACTGGGTGGAGCCCACCACAGCTCAAGGAGGTCTGCCTGCCTCTGTAGGCTCCACCTCTGGGGGCAGGGCACAGACAAAGAAAAATTCGGCAGGAACCTCTGCAGACTTACATGTCCCTGTCTGACTGACAGCTTTGAAGAGAGTAGTGGTTCTCCCAGCACGCAGCTGGAGATCTGAGAACGCACAGACTGCCTCCTAAAGTGGGTCCCTCACCCCTGAGCAGCCTAACTGGGAGGCATCCCCCAGTAGGGACAGACTGACACCTCACTCGGCCAGGTACTCCTCTGAGACAAAACTTCCAGAGGAACTATCAGACAGCTGAATTTGTCATCTCACGAAAATCCACTGTTCTGCAGCCACTGCTGCTGACACCCAGCCAAACAGGGTCTGGAGTGGACCTCTAGTAAACTCCAACAGACCTGCAGCTCAGAGTCCTGTCTGGTAGAAGGAAAACTAACAAACAGAAAGGACATCCACACCAAAAACCCATCTGTACATCACCATCATCAAAGACCAAAAGTAGATAAAAGCACAAAGATGGGGAAAAAAACAGAGCAGAAAAACTGGAAACTCTAAAAAGCAGAGCACCTCTCCTCCTCCAAAGGAACGCAGTTCCTCACCAGCAACGGAACAAAGCTGTACAGAGGATGACTTTGACGAGTTGAGAGAAGAAGGCTTCAGATGATCGAACTACTCCGAGCTACAGGAGGAAATTCAAAACAATAGCAAAGAAGGTAAAAACTTTGAAAAAAAATTAGATGAATGGATAACTAGGATAACCAATGGAGAGAAGGGCTTAAAGGAGCTGATGGAGCTGAAAGCCAAGTATCGAGAACTACGCGAAGATTGCAGAAGCCTCGGTAGCAGATGCGACCAACTGGAAGAAAGGGTATCGCTGATGGAAAATGAAATGAATGAAATGAAGCGAGAAGGGAAGTTTAGAGAAAAAAGAATAAAAAGAAATGAAAAAAGCCTCCAAGAAATTTGGGACTATGTGAAAAGACCAAACCTACGTCTGATTGGTGTACCTGAAAATGACGGGGAGAATGGAACCAAGTTGGAAAACGCTCTGCAAGATATTATCCAGGAGAACTTCCCCAATCTAGCAAGGCAGGCCAACATTCAGATTCAGGAAATACAGAGAATGCCACAAAGATACTCCTCGAGAAGAGCAACTCCAAGACACATAATTGTCAGATTCACCAAAGTTGAAATGAAAGAAAAAATGTTAAGGGCAGCCAGAGAGAAAGGTCGGGTTACCCACAAAGGGAAGCCCATCAGACTAACAGCTGATCTCTCGGCAGAAACTCTACCAGCCAGAAGAGAGTGGGGGCCCATATTCCACATTCTTAAAGAAAAGAATTTTCAACCCAGAATTTCATATCCAGCCAAACTAAGCTTCATAAGTGAAGGAGAAATAAAATACTTTACAGACAAGCAAACGCTGAGTGATTTTGTCACCACCAGGCCTGCCCTAAAAGAGCTCCTGAAGGAAGCACTAAACATGGAAAGGAACAACCAGTACCAGCCACTGCAAAAACATGCCAAACTGTAAAGACCATTGAAGCTAGGAAGAAACTGCATCAACTAACAAGCAAAATAACCAACTAACATCATAATGACAGGATCAGATTCACACATAACAATATTAACTTTAAATGTAAATGGGCTAAATGCTCCAATTAAAAGACACAGACTGGCAAACTGGATAAGGAGTCAGGACCCATCAGTGTGCTGTATTCAGGAAACCCATCTCACATGCAGAGACACACATACACTCAAAATAAAGGGATGGAGGAAGATCTACCAAGCAAATGGAAAACAAAAAAAGGCAGGGGTTGCAATCCTAGTCTCTGATAAAATAGACTTTAAACCAACAAAGATCAAAAGAGACAAAGAAGGCCATTACATAATGGTAAAGGGATCAATTCAACAAGAAGAGCTAACTATCCTAAATATATATGCACCCAACACAGGAGCACCCAGATTCATAAAGCAAGTCCTCAGTGACCTACAAAGGGACTTAAACTCCCACACAATAATAAGGGGAGATTTTAACACCCCACTGTCAACATTAGATCAACGAGACAGAAAGTTAACAAGGATATGCAGAAATTGAACTCAGCTCTGCACAAAGTGGACCTAATAGACATCTACAGAACTCTCCACCCCAAATCAACAGAATATACATTTTTTTCAGCACCACACCACACCTATTCAAAAATTGACCACATAGTTGGAAGTAAAGCTCTCCTCAGCAAATGTAAAAGAACAGAAATTATAACAAACTGTCTCTCAGACCACAGTGCAATCAAACTAGAACTCAGGATTAAGAAACTCACTCAAAACTGCTCAACTACATGGAAACTGAACAAACTGCTCCTGAATGACTATTGGGTACATAATGAAATGAAGGCAGAAATAAAGATGTTCTTTGAAACCAATGAGAACAAAGACACAACATACCAGAATCTCTGGAACACATTCAAAGCAGTGTGTAGAGGGAAATTTATAGCACTAAATGCCCACAAGAGAAAGCAGGAAAGATCCAAAATTGACACCCTAACATCACAATTAAAAGAACTAGAAAAGCAAGAGCAAACACATTCAAAAGCTAGCAGAAGGCTAGAAATAACTAAAATCAGAGCAGAACTGAAGGAAATAGAGACACAAAAAACCCTTCAAAAAATTAATGAATCCAGGAGCTGGTTTTTTGAAAAGATCAACAAAATTGATAGACAGCTAGCAAGACTAATAAAGAAGAAAAGAGAGAAGAATCAAATAGATGCAATAAAAAATGAAAAAGGGGATATCACCACCAATCCCACAGAAACACAATCTACCATCAGAGAATACTACAAACACCTCTATGCAAATAAACTAGAAAATCTAGAAGAAATGGATAAATTCCTCGACAAATACACACTCCCAAGACTAAACCAGGAAGAAGTTGAATCTCTGAATAGACCAATAACAGGTTCTGAAATTGTGGCAATAATCAATAGCTTACCAACCAAAAAGAGTCCAGGACCTGATGGATTCACAGCCAAATTCCACCAGAGGTACAAGGAGGAACTGGTACCATTCCTTCTGAAACTATTCCAATCGATAGAAAAAGAGGGAATCCTCCCTAACACATTTTAAGAGGCCAGCATCGTCCTGATACCAAAGCCTGGCAGAGACATAACCAAAAAAGAGAATTTCAGACCAATATCCTTGATGAACATTGATGCAAAAATCCTCAATAAAATACTGGCAAACCGAATCCAGCAGCACATCAAAAAGCTTATCCACCATGATCAAGTGGGCTTCATCCCTGGGATGCAAGGCTGGTTCAACATACGCAAATCAATAAATGTAATCCAGCATATAAACAGAACCAAAGACAAAAACCACATGATTATCTCAATAGATGCAGAAAAGGCCTTTGACAAAATTCAACAACCCTTCATGCTAAAAACTCTCAATAAATTAGGTATTGATGGGACGTATCTCAAAATAATAAGAGCTATCTATGACAAACCCACAGCCAATATCATACTGAATGGGCAAAAACTGGAAGCATTCCCTTTGAAAACTGGCACAAGACAGGGATGCCCTCTCTCACCACTCCTATTCAACATAGTGCTGGAAGTTCTGGCCAGAGCAATCAGGCAGGAGAAGGAAATAAAGGGTATTCAATTAGGAAAAGAGGAAGTCCAATTGTCCCTGTTTGCAGATGACATGATTGTATATCTAGAAAACCCCATTGTCTCAGCCCAAAATCTCCTTATGCTGATTAGCAACTTCAGCAAAGTCTCAGGATACAAAATCAATGTACAAAAATCACAAGCATTCTTGTACACCAATCACAGACAAACAGAGAGCCAAATCATGAGTGAACTCCCATTCACAATTGCTTCAAAGAGAATAAAATACCTAGGAATCCAACTTACAAGGGATGTGAAGGACCTCTTCAAGGAGAACTACAAACCACTGCTCAATGAAATAAAAGAGGATACAAACAAATGGAAGAACATTCCATGCCCATGGGTTGGAAGAATCAATATCGTGAAAATGGCCATACTGCCCAAGGTAATTTATAGATTCAATACCATCCCCATCAAGCTACCAATGACTTTCTTCACAGAATTGGAAAAAACTACTTTAAAGTTCATATGGAACCAAAAAAGAGCCCACATTGCCAAGTCAATCCTAAGCCAAAAGAACAAAGCTGGAGGCATCACGCTACCTGACTTCAAACTATACTACAAGGCTACAGTAACCAAAACAGCACGGTACTGGTACCACAACAGAGACATAGATCAATGGAACAGAACAGAGCCCTCAGAAATAATGCCACATATCTACAACTATCTGATCTTTGACAAACCTGACAAAAACAAGAAATGGGGAAAGGATTCCCTATTTAATAAATGGTGCTGGGAAAACTGGCTAGCCATATGTAGAAAGCTGAAACTGGATCCCTTCCTTACACCTTATACAAAAAATAATTCAAGATGGATTAAAGACTTAAATGTTAGACCTAAAACCATTAAAATCCTACAAGAAAACCTAGGCAATACCATTCAGGACATAGGCGTGGGCAAGGACTTCATGTCTAAAACACCAAAAACAATGGCAACAAAAGCCAAAATTGACAAATGGGATCTAATTAAACTAAAGAGCTTCTGCACAGTAAAAAAAACTACCATCAGAGTGAACAGGCAACCTACACAATGGGAGAAAATTTTTGCAACCTACTCATCTGACAAAGGGCTAATATCCAGAATCTACAATGAACTCAAACAAATTTACAAGAAAAAAACAAACAACCCCATCAAAAAGTGGGCGAAGGACATGAACAGACACTTCTCAAAAGAAGACATTTATGTAGCCAAAAAACACATGAAAAAATGCTCATCATCACTGGCCATCAGAGAAATGCAAATCAAAACCACAGTGAGATACCATCTCACACCAGTTAGAATGGCCATCATTAAAAACTCGGGAAACAACAGGTGCTGGAGAGGATGTGGAGAAATAGGAACACTTTTACAATGTTGGTGGGACTGTAAACTAGTTCAACCATTGTGGAAGTCAGTGTGGCGATTCCTCAGGGATCTAGAACTAGAAATACCATTTGACCCAGCCATCCCATTACTGGGTATATACCCAAAGGACTATAAATCATGCTGCTATAAAGACACATGCACACGTATGTTTACTGCGGCACTATTCACAATAGCAAAGACTTGGAACCAACCCAAATGTCCAACAACGATAGACTGGATTAAGAAAATGTGGCACATATACACCATGGAATACTATGCAGCCATAAAAAATGATGAGTTCATGTCCTTTGTAGGGACATGGATGAAGCTGGAAACCATCATTCTCAGTAAACTATCGCAAGGACAAAAAACCAAACACCACATGTTCTCACTCATAGGTGGGAACTGAACAATGAGAACTCATGGACACAAGAAGGGGAACATCACACTCCGAGGACTGTTGTGGGGTGGGGAGAGGGGGGAGGGACAGCATTAGGAGATATACCTAATGCTAAATGACGAGTTAATGGGTGCAGCAAAACAACATGGCACATGGATACATATGTAACAAACCTGCACATTGTGCACATGTACCCTAAAACCTAAAGTATAATTAAAAAAAAAAAGAAAGAAAATCAGGGCAGGGCTCCGAGTAAAGCATGGTCTCTATTACATTTCCTGGTCTGACACCATTAAACACTTGTCCTACAGAGGATTAGAATGTGTGCACTGGCTCACAGCAATGCAAGGCTAGAAAAGAAAAATTAAACAAAACCATCCCCAAACCAGTAAAGTTACCCTCTGCCCAACAATGCCAGATAGAAGACCATTATGAATCCTTTATGATATAAGGAGTTATGTGGGCAAAGAAGAAGGTAGGATAGATGTGCTGATAAAGGACAAAGTAGAGAAAATAGACAATTCAACAATAATAGTTGGAGACTTCAAAACCATACTTTCAATAATGGAATGAACAAATGAGAGCAGAAGATCAATGAGGAAATAGAAGACTTGAATGATACTATTAGCCAACTAGACCTAAGGGACATCTAGAGAATATTCTACCAAACAACAGCAAAATGCACATTTTTCCCAAGTTGTTATATAAATGGGCCAAAGATGGTCTCTGTATATTGGCCCTCATGTTGTTTACTTTTTCACAAGAGGCTGGGACCAGTAGTTGAAAGCCTACCAGGACCACACTAAATTCTTACATCTAATTGCCTTAAATATATCCTAAATAAGTATATTTTTTGTCATTTAGTGCCTATCCTGTTTTGCATGCCCTGCAGTTTTGCAAAACAGGATAGGCTCTAAATGTATTCCCGTATCTGCTTGTCATAGACAAGACAAACTCTGTGGCTAGAAAAGACCCCACCCAATACTGCCCTTCAAAGCCATCTGATCCCAAAACTCTCCACCTTGCTGCTGAGTGACATCACCTAGACACATGAGCCCCACCTCCAATTCTCCTTTCCTTTAGGAGTTCCCTTACCCTTTTCCCCTTTTGGATGGTTGCCCTGTCTCTGGAAGGTCTCCTGCTGTGAGAGACTTCCCCTCTCCTGCAACCCTGTCCAAATACTACCAAAAAAGCTTATTGTACAACACTGCCATCTTGTGCTCCTGTCTTTCCTTGATTAGCCCCCAAATCCTTGAACTTACCACACAAGTACAACTGGAGCATTCCCCAGGATACACCACATTAGGCTGTATAACAAGCCTCAATAAACTTCGAAGGACTTTATAAACCCACACAAAGTGTGCTCTCCAACCACAATGAAATGGAATTAGAAATAAATAACTGAAGGAAATTTGAAGAACTCACAAAGACACAGAAATTAAACAACACATTCCTAAATGTGTTTGACATTTAGGTGAATGAAAACAAAAACCCAACAAAGCCAAAATGTATAGGATGCAGCTAAAGCAATGCTCAGAGGGAAATAGCTGCAAATGCCTATATTTAAAAAGAAAAACGATCTTAAAGCAATAATCTAAACTTCTACCTTAAAAAATAAGAGTAAACTAAGCCCAAAGCAACCAGAGGAAATGAAATTATAAAGATTATAACAGACGTAAATAAAATTGAGAATAGGAAAATAATAGACAAAATCAATGAAAAGTTTATTCTTTTAAAAGATCAATAAAATTGACAAAACTTTAGCTAGTCTGACCAAAATAAAGAAAGAGAAAACCCAAATTACTAAAATCAGGGATGAAAGTGGACTATTACTACCAACCTTTCAGAAATAAAAGAGATTATAAGACAATACAATGAACAATTATATGCCAAAAAATTGGATAACCTAGACAAAATTGACAAATTCTTAGAAAGACACAAAATTTCAAAACTGACTCAAGAGCAAGTAGAAAATCTTTATAGACCTACAACAAGGAAAGAGATTGAATCAGTAATCAAAAAACTTCCCACAAAGAAAAGTTCAGGCCCAGATGGTTTCACTGGTGAATTCCAAACATTTAAGGAAGAATTAACATCAGTCATTCACAAACTTTTCCAAAGGAAAAAAAAAAAAAAACAGAAGAGGAGGGAACACTTCCCAAATTATTCTATGAGGCCAATATCACCCTGATACCAAAACCAGACAAAGAAATCACAAGGAAGGAAAACTGTAGACCAATATTTCTTATGAACATAGATGCAAATATCCTTAACAATGAAGCTGTATATTAAAAGAATTATACAAGATGATCAAGTGGCATTCATCCCAGGAATGCCAGGTTGATTTATCATATAAAGAACAATCAATGTAAGACACTATATTCATGGAATAAGAGAGAAAAATCACATGACTATATCAACAGATGCAGAAAAGCACTTGAAAAAATCTAATATCTTTTCAGATAATTACACTCAGTAAACTAGCAATAAAAAGGAACTTCCTCAACTTGATAAAGCCATCTACATAAATATCATAGTTAACACCATACTTAATGGTGAATGGCTGAATACCTTCCCTTTACGATCAGGAAAATACAAGTATGGTACACTCTCACCACTCTTATTCAATATGGTACTAGAAGTTCCAGGCAACACAATATGGAAAAAGGAGAAAAGAGAAAAATGAAAGGAGGAGGCAGAAGACAGGAAAGAGAGAGAGCATGAGAATCCAGATTGGAAAGGAAGAAGTAAAACAACTACTTCTATTCACAGAAAACATGATTTATATATAAAAAATTCTAAGGAGCCACTGAAAAACTACTACAACTAATAGGAGTTCAGCAAGTTTACAGGATACATAATCAATATGCAAAAATCAAATGTATTTCTATAGCAATCAACAATACAAAAATAAAATTAAGAAAACAACTCTAGCATTAAAAAGAATAAAATTAGGAATAAGTTTAACAAATGAAAAGTGTAAACTTGTAAACTGAAAACTACAAAACATAATTGAAATAAATTTTAAAACTAAATAAATAGAAAAGCATCCCACATTCCTGAATTGGAAGACTTAGTATTAATATGGTGATATTCCCAAATTGGTCTATAGATTCAATATAATCTTATCAATATTCTAGCTGCCCTTTTGGCAGAAACTGACAAACTGATTCTAAAATTCTTATGAAAATGCAAGGCACCAGGAATAGCTAAGAAAATCTTGCAAAAGAAGAACAAAGTTGGTCGGGGGGGAGGAGAAAGAACAAAGTTGGATGACTCACACTTTCCTTTTTTAACACTTAATACAAAGCCACAATTATCAACACACTGTGGTACGGACACAAGGATTGGCATATAAACTGATAAAATTGAATTGAGAGTTCCAAAATAAACCATTATAAAATGATCAATTGATTTTTCACAAGGGTGCCAAGACAGGAATTCAATGGGGAAAGAATAGTCTTTACAACAAATAACAAATGGTGCCAGGACAACTGGATAGCCACATGCGAAAAAAAAAAAAAAGAAAGAAAGAAGGAAACTAAAATGAACTTGGACCCCTACCTCACACCAAATATAAAAATTGATTCAAATTTGGCCAGGCGCAGTTACTCATGCCTGTAATCCCAACACTTTGGGAGGCTGAGATGGGTGGATCACCTGAGGTCAGGAGATCAAGACCATCCTGGCCAAGATGGTGAAACCCTATCTCTACTAAAAATAATACAAAAATGAGCCAGGCATCATGGCGGCTGCCTGTAATCCTAGCTACTCGAGAGGCTGAGGCATGAGAATTCCTTGAACCCAGGAGGCAGAGGTTGCAGTGAGCCGAGATCATGCCACTGCACTCCAGCCTGGGTGACAGAGTGAGACTTTGTCTCAAAAAAAAAAAAAAATTTGATTCAAACTCAATCAAAGACCTAAATCTAAGAACTAAAATTATAAACTCTTAGAAGAAACATAGGAATAATTCTTCATGACTCTGGATTAGGCAATGGTTTTTTAGATATGACACCAAAAGAACACATGAGTAAATTTAAAATTTTCATGTTTTGAAAGTTTTATCAAAAAAATGAAAAGACAACCCAAAGAATGAGAAAAAAATTGCAAAGCATATATCTAATAAAAGACTGGCACATAGAATATATAAAGAACACTTAAAATTCAACAATAAAATAACTAATAACTCAATTTAAAAATGGACAAAGGAACTATATAGACTCTTCTCCAGAGATATTCAAATGGTCAACCTGGGTAACACAGCAAGACCTTGTCTCTATAAAAAACTAAAAATTGGCCGGGCGCGGTGGCTCACGCTTGTAATCCCAGCACTTTGGGAGGCCGAGGCGGGCGGATCACGAGGTCAGAAGATCGAGACCACAGTGAAACCCCGTCTCTACTAAAAATACAAAAAATTAGCCGGGCATGGTGGCGGGCGCCTGTAGTCCCAGCTACTCGGAGAGGCTGAGGCAGGAGAATGGCGTGAACCCGGGAGGCGGAGCTTGCAGTGAGCCGAGATTGTGCCACTGCACTCCAGCCTGGGCGACAGAGCGAGACTCCGTCTCAAAAAAAAAAAAAAAAAAAAAAAAAAAAAAAAAAAAAAAAAAACTAAAAATTAGCCAGGCATGGTGGCATGTGCCTGTAGTCCTAGCTACTGGGGAGGCTGAGGCAAGAGAAATCACTGTCACACCCTGCACTCCAGCCTGGGCAACAAAGTGAGACCTTGACTCAAAAAAAAAAAAAAAAAAAGATATTCAAATGGCCAATATTCACACAAAAAGATGCTTGGTATTATTAGTCTCTAGGAAAATATTTAATACAAATCAAAGCCACAATGAGATATGACTTTATACCCACCAGAATGGCCAGAGTCAAAAAGTCAGATCATAACTGTTGGTGAGAATGTGAAGTAATCAGAACCCACATACATTGCTAGTGGGGTTGTAAAATGATACAGCTACACCGGAAAACAGTTTAGCAGTTCTTCAAAATCTTAAATGTAGAGTTACCATATGAACCAACGGCTGCACTTGTAGAGATATACTCAAGAGAATTAAAAACATATATTCACAAAACATTTGTATATGTATTTTCATAGCATCATTATTCATAATAACCAAAAACTGGAAAAAACCCAAAAGTCTATCAATTGATGAGTGGATAGATAGAATGTAGTATATCTATGTAATGACACATTATTCAATTATAAAAAGGAATGAAGTACTGATACATATTACAACATGGATGAACCTTGAAATAATTATGCTATGAAGCCAAGCACAAAGCCTTCTTGTATGATGCTATTTATACATAATGTTTATTACAAACCATAGAGACAGAAAGTAGACTCATGGTTGCCAGGGGATAGTAGAAGGGGGAAATGGGGAGTGACTGCTAATGAATATAAGGTTTCTTTTTGGGGTGATAAAAATGTTCTGGAATTAGATAGTGGTGATAGTCATTTTGTGAATATACTAAAAAAACATAGAATCAAACTTTTTTTTAAAGGGTGAATCATAAAGTATATAAATTATACAAGTCTGTTTTTTTTTTTTTTTCAAAAGCAGATGTTCCAAGATACCAGAGTTAGAGTATATTATAATTAAGACTTGAGGCCAGATGTGTTTGATCCTAAATCCCACTGTCTTAACTACCAACTATATTCCTGGACCTCCTTCCTTTCTCACATTATAGACTTCCCAGGAAATATTATTCACTCCTGGAAAGTTTGCCACTGTCGAAAACTAAATCTCTAATCTCTAACCTTTCTCCTGACTTCAGTTTGTCTTCTAACTGTGGACAACTATGTCTATGTAGCCTGGAGGTGTCTCAAAATCAATACACATTAAACCAAACTTAACTTCACTTTCCACAACCTTTTCTTCCTTTTCTGGATAGTCTTATTGGTAGTTAATTCCTAATTGGCTGGGGCGACCTTTCCAGTGCTCAGGCCATTCAGAAAGCAAAGATAATTACCCCACCCTAAGTTCAGTAAATGATCAAGTTTTTCATGCTTAGGCTACCAGCTCTGACCATGTTATTTCGCAATTCTTCACGCAAACGACATATTACTAAGAGAATTTTTCAATTTCATTTCACTGTTAATATTGCCTTAATATACTTACAGTACAGACCCAAATTAACCAAGCGGAAACAATAGAGACCCTCTCTCCAAAACAGTCCAGAGAGCAAGTAGGAGAGGCAGGGCTCTGATTCAAGTCTTGTAGTGAGTGTGTGGGCCCAGACACTGTCCTTCTCCCACATTTATCACAGGCTAAAGCTTCCTTTGAGTTGTTCGCTTAAAGTCATCACCAAAACCATGGCCACTTTAAAGGGTATCTGTAAGATCATCAGAAAAATCTTACACTAGTAAAGCCTAACTATTCCTTAGATTACCTACTAACCATCACATCCAGGATGGTTTCTAAAATTTTCCTTCTTTCAAAGCCCCATAGAATGTTTTTACTACAAAAATTGAACATATTAATCAATTTTATATCAACATATTAAATTTTTAAAATACCCAAATTTACGCCGGTGGCAGTAGCTCATACCTGTAATCCCAGCACTTTGGGAGGCCGAGGTGGGTGGATCACCTGAGGTCAGGAGTTCAAGACCAGCCTGGCCAACATGGTGAAACCTGGTCTCTACTAAAAATACAAAAATCAGCTGGGCGTGGTGGCAGGTGCCTGTAATCCCAGGTACTCAGGAGGCTGAGGCTGGAGAATTGCTTGAACCTGGGAAGAGGAGGTTGCAGTAAGCAGAGATCGTGCCACAGCACTTCAGCCTGGGTGACAGAATGAGATCCCATCTCAAAAAAAAAAAAAAAAAAAAGAAAAGAAAAAGAAAAATACTCCTATTTAGATAACATGCCGAGCACAAAATTTTTGTTTATAACCACTTAGTAACTTGGAATATTTGAAGTCCTTTCCACAGAACAGGCAAAACCAACAACAAAAATACCCAAAACACTGATACTCTATTTCTGATACTCCCAAATAATGTAAATATGTGTTTTATTTCCCTGTGTGCACTATTCCAGCTATTCTGCAAAGTGCTAGGATTACTGCATTTATAGGATAAATTTAAAAAGCAACTGTATCGCCAACACTAACTTGTGCCACATATTTTTAGCAGTCACATGGCTAAATACCACAATTTATGTTCATTCAATACAAGGCTAAGAGAACAGGTAGAATGGAGCAGACCCAGGCCTTATCCTTTGCACTGCTTGCTTTCTCCCATCCACATCTTGGCATCTCTAAGTGATGGCAAAAATATATCCCATTTTGAGTAATAAATAAGAAGTAGTAGATGCTTATAAGAATATATTATAAAATACGAGTATTATAAGAATATATTTATATATAAAAGTATAAACTCATTATAAAATAAGGAGTATACACTCTGCAGTGCATGGAATAATGTTAAGAGCACATTTTTTAAAAAATTTTATAGGTTTTTGGGGAACAGGTGGTATTTGGTTTCCATGAGTAAATTCTTCAGTGATGATTTGTGAAATTATGGTGCACCCATCACCCAAGCAGAGTATACTCTGAACCCAATTTGTATCCTTTTATCCCTCAACCCCTTCCCACTCTCTCCCCGAGTCCCCAAAGTCCATTGTATCATTCTTAAGCCTTTTCATCCTCATAGGTTAGCTCCCACTTATAAGTGAGAACATACGATGTTTGGTTTTCCATTCCTGAGTTACTTTACTTAGAATAATAGCCTCCCGTCCCATCCATGTTGCTGCAAGTGCCATTGATTCATTCCTTTTTATGGTTGAGTAGTATTCCATCATGTATGTATATACCACAGTTTCTTTATACATTCATTGATTGATAGGCATTTGGGCTGGTTCCATATTTTTGCAATTGCGAATTGAAAAGAACATTTTATATCTCTTATCTTATTTAAAGTCTGTATCCTGTGCCAAGTTCTCAATGGTCCTGTAATGGGTAGATAAGGAAAGGCTGCGGCCACACTGACAACGACCCCCTCTCCTTCCTGGAGGAACCTCTGCAGGTGATGAGCTAAAGAAAGCCACCTGTCCTCACTCTCCCTGCATAAGCCAGTGAGGGGCCTGGGGGGCAGGATCGCCCATTTGATTTGGCTCCAGGCCAGGCATTTACTAGCTGTAGTGGTGCAATGAAGATGATTGAAAGATGGTCTCTGCTCTCCATGCGTTTGCAGTGGGTGGCTGACAAAGACATACTTACAAGCACCTTTAAAACAAAGCAAGGCCAGGCGCGGTGGGCTCACGCTTGTAATCCCAGCACTTTGGGAGGCCGAGGCGGGCGGATCACGAGGTCAGAAGATCGAGACCACGGTGAAACCCCGTCTCTACTAAAAAAAAAAAAATACAAAAAAATTAGCCGGACATGGTGGCGGGCGCCTGTAGTCCCAGCTACTCGGAGAGGCTGAGGCAGGAGAATGGCGTGAACCCGGGAGGCGGAGCTTGCAGTGAGCCGAGATTGCGCCACTGCACTCCAGCCTGGGCGACAGAGCGAGACTCCGTCTCAAAAAAATAAAAATAAAAATAAAAGAATAAAGCAGGCAGGAATAGAGGCTGATGCAAAAAGCTGGGAGCAAAGGGCTGAGAGATGTATTGCCACTGGGTTCTGGGAAAGCCTGGGGAGGGAACATGGGAGGGGTGGGACCTCGGCAGATTTAAATGAGGAAACGAAAGGGCTTCACAAGCATAGGGGATGGCCCAGAAGTCCTTATTCATCTTTATTTGTAAAATGAGGATTATAATAATAACCTACCTGGTACCGAGAGGAAGGTTCTAATCATGAGTTGTCCTAGTTCTTGGTGCGTTGAACAAAGAATTGAACAGCACCCGCGAGCAAGCAATGAAAGCCTAGATTTACTGAAGCGGAAGGCAATAGGAGCGAAAGTACACTCCACAGAACGGGAGAAGCCCCAGCAAGTGGCTCGGCAGCCCCGGTAGCAAAGTCTTCTGGGGTTTCAGTACTCTCTAGAGGTCTCTCATTGGTTACACCATACGTAAATGAAGGGCTAGCTCACCGCCAATTAGAGGCCAAAGTGAACTGGGCTGCAGCCAATCCACGAATGGTATGATTGGCACCCTATGCAAATGAAAGTCCTAGAATGGGCCACTCATAGGCCAGAGTGCAGGTTTGGCCTGTAGCCAATCAGATGCTGGCGTGGACTGGTGCCTTATGCAAATAAAGGTCCTAGAATGGACCTACAGTAGACCAGAGTGCAGGTTCTTCCTTTTAATTTAGTTCCAGGAAATTTGCATGAATTGGCCTTAGGTTCCCTGCCTTCAGACCCTATTCTCCCTCCTCAATAGTGTTGTTTTAGGATTAAATATATGTAAAGCACCTGGCACTATTCAGGAGTATAAAATGTTTCAGCTATTGTCATGGGTAGAAAGCAGAGTAAGAGGTCAGACCAGAAGCGCGCACTGGAGGGTAAAAATAACTGTGTGCTCTTGGTGCTTCTGTAACTGATTGCTTCAAGCCCCTAGGGAAGACAAATATCTAAAGTCAAGAGAAAATAAGAATATTAGTATTTTTCTTTCACCAGAAGGTGACTTTTTGGGACAGAGGTGCATGTGATCTTGCACCTCTGGCAATTAATCTGAAGTATAGGAATTATGAGGGCAAGTTCTTGGTCTTAACTAGAAATGAAAAAAAAACACAGGACACGGTATCAGGACAAGGTTTCCTGGGGGCACCTCCAGTGAAGCAATGGGCCTCCCCACACAACCTAGGGGTTAGGCCACTGGAACAGCAGTGGTTGCTGCTACACATTCTTAGATAAAGCAATTCATCTCTTTTGACTTAAATGTCTTCATCTGTAAACTGTGGATGGTGATACCTATCACTGGGAGTCCTTTTGAGGATTAAATGATATCAGACATATATCACACTTAGCCAGTGCCTTGGCACACTGTTGGTGTTTGTTTGATAAATATTAACTCTTTTTATAGCTAGGACAGTGGAGACTAGCTTGCCTGGGACAGGCTGTTTGGCTTCTAACTTAGTAAAGAAGAAACTTCTTAGAGGAGGCACTGGGGAAAGGAAGACAAGGAGAGAGGAGGAGAAGGAGCTCCATCAAGGATTTAAATGTGGTTTTCCCTCCTGCTGAGAGGGCCCCTGCACTCAATAAACTGGAATGACCCTAGCTGAACTTCCAGGCTTGAAAGTATAGTTGTTTTTAAAAGGAGTTCTTCTTTTTCAAGATCAATTGTTCAACAGAACTGAAAAGCTTGCCCTCGGAAGAGGCTGACTCCTAAAACCTGCAGGGTAAACCATTAAAAGAAAGAATGTGCCATTACTCAATAGGGAGCAGGGAGCACTATGCATACGCTGTCTGAATGCTGCAACTCTGCTGCCTCTTCTATTCGAAATTAACCAGAAATCCGAGAACCTGAAAGCTGAGTCCTAACTAACATTATTTAAATGAACCGGCTGTTACATGAACCTTAAACCACATGTCATTTGGTTGTGGGGCTGCCATGGGCCAAGAGACATTAATACTGATGGTTCCCAGCTCACAAATAAATTGTGTTTGTGTGTTTGGAAGGCCTGTGGTTTGAAAGGAAGAATGCACTTTCCCATAGAAGCAATGTTATAAATGGCAATTAGGGCTACAAGCCAGCTCACAAAAAGCCATGTAACCATAATATAGCTAAACACCATACATTCTAGCCCAAAAGAGTGGAAATCAATAATGTTACAATACTAATAATTAAAGGATGAGATAAAAAAATCTTTCATTTGTTTTGAGTACTGGTGCTTAGGCGAAAACAGATTTAATTAAAGGAAGATGAAAATGTCTATCCAGTTAGGCAGAGGGACCAAGGAAAACTGGGACTGTAAGTCAGGAACCCTGACAGTTGGGAATCAGACCAACTTGCAGGATTTCTGCCAATTCTAAGGAGCTAGTGTCTGCATGTGAAGACCAACTTAGCACCCAGAAAGGAGTTTGGGGAGGGGGTGGAATGGAGGGTTAGGACGACTGAAAAGAAGTTAGCCTAGTCATTCCTATGCAGCTATTTCATCAGCCAAGATGAGACCTGGCTTCAGTGTTCTTCCCCTCTTGGGTGATTATTCCTATTTATAACAAAGCCAACCCTGGCCCCAAGAAACACTGGGGTCCAGAAAGTTTGGTGTCTTTTTCATACTGATTTCTGAGATCAGACAAGCTCTTGGATATTCATACAGCCTGGATGGATTTTTACCTCCCTGCCCTGCCCACATGTAGATGAACCTGCTCTTGCTCTCCCCTTCACAGAGGAGAAGTTCTGCCAGTTGCCTGGAGTCTCCCTCTGCCATCCTACTCCACATGTGACCAGCACTGCACCTGGCTGGAGACATTCTGAATCATTTATTCTAGCTTAACGCTAGGGATCAAATACACATTTTATCTGGGAATGTGAAAAAGACATGAGATATCTGTATATGGTATACGAAATATGAAAAAGACGAGAAATGAGGAAAGGAGTAAATTGAAAATGGAAGTTACTTGAAAAAGATCATTTGTAAAGCAATACAATAGAATTCTGCAAGATCTAACCATTAGGTGGCACCATTGGCCCAAGGAAGTTTGGTGGCCCCAAGAAAGTGGAGGAGAAATGGGGAAAATTGCTGAGTGGTCTGTGGGTAGGAAGGCTGAAGGGAGCCACAGCGGAACAAGTAACTGAACATACACAAGCATTCCTGTGAAGTGTGTACTCTGAATTAATCCACATTTTCATAAGTTCAATCATTAATTCCCTTGAAATTATTTTTAAAGTCTCATAATTTTATACAAATTGATTTCTATCCCTTGCCCATTTCTATTGATCTATGCTTTTTAAAAATTAATTTCTAGCAGTTCTACTTATTCTGAGTACTAGTCCTTTGTCAATGAGATATATACAAATATATTCTGGTTCATGGCTTGCCTCTTTTTTAACGGCAAGTTTCTGTTGTACAGAAATTTTTCCTTTTAATATAGGCTAACTTTTTTTCTTTGCAATTTGTTCTTTGTGAGTCTTGTTTAATATATCTTTTCTTATCTTGAGACCATAAAAACATTCTTTTAGATAAACTTTTGCTTTCTAACCACAAGTTTTGTGTTGGTATGGTATAATTTTTTTTTCTTATGGATAAATCAATTACTAAATAATCTATTTTTTTCTGCTGATTTGCTACTCCTCTCATAAAACTAGTTTTCCATAAATGTATGTGCCCATTCTGTTCCTTGAGTCTGTTGATTCCTGCACCAAATATGACAATCAACTGACGAGTGATTCTTGACCCCACCTTGTTTCTCAAACACATTTACAACATTAGCTAATTTCTTCCACTACATCATTACAACCACCTCAGGACTCTAGATTGCGGGACATGAAGGAGGATGCACAGACTACAGCTAAAATGCTGAAGAGATTAGTGTTAAGCAGCAGAATACAGTTCATCTATTCCAGGACAGAAGACAGAGTCAGCTGCCAACCATTTGATTTGGAAAACAAAATTTCAAATTAATTAACCTTGTTTCAGTGAACTACTCCAGAAAGCATTGCCTAACTTACTGGGAAATTAAATCTTCATTCTGAATATCTGCAATTTGATCATAGAAGAAACCAGGTATAAGAGGAGGATAGATTAGAGCAAAGCCATCATTACTGATGGGGAAGAAATGCACTTTTTGACTTTTTTTCTGATACGATTGCTGAGCTGAAGCCAGAAGGAAGATGATACCTTTGTGCATACATGGGTCTCCAGTGAAGTATGTGGGTCTTTTTGGTGCCAATCAATCAGGAGAGAGAGTTTCAAATCAGGGACCTAAGACTTATATAACAATAACAGGTCACAATTTTATAGAAAGGGAACATCCATCTCCATATGGACAACTTTCATTGTATTATTTTGCTGCCTTGGGAGAATCTAGATGAATGTGAAGATATCCTGGGCTGGAGAGAAAAACTGGCTCTTGCCACATGAAGGCAGGCCACAAGATAGGTAGAGATGTAAGGTGTCCAAATGAACCCACTATTTTTGTGTCCCCAAATCTGCTGCTCTTTCAATGTTTCCATTCTCAGCAATGGCAGCACTGTCTGCCCAAATGCTACACTGTCCAAGCCACATGCCTGGGCACCATCCTTGGAGATGAGTCAAGTACAGTAGATTCTATTACCTAGATCTCCCATCCCCAAACACATCTCTCCATCTCCTCTCCACTCCGTCCCTGCAAACACTCACTCTCACCACCAAGGCCACTGTCATCCTTAGAGCTGAAACTATAGCAATAGCTTTCTGGCTGGTCTCTCTGTCTTGAGTCACAGTCATAGCCCTCTTCCCCACTCTTGAAGCCAAAAGGCAAGTCTGGTAATGTCGTTTTCTTGCTTAAAACTCAGTAATGGCTTTTCATTCTCCTGAGGCTACAGTCCAAACTGTTTAATATGATTTACGTGAATCTGGCCCATGCTGACCTTTGCAGCTACCTCCTTGAGAGATTAAGAACCCAGACTATGAAGTCAGTTTTCTCTGGGTTCAAATTCCCACTGCCCCACCTATTAGCTTCAAAACTTGAACAAACTTCTGGACCTCTCTGTGCTTCAGTGTTCTCCCGTGTAAAACATGGACAGTCACAATGCCCACCTCACAGGATTGTCAGGAAGACTGAATGAGCTAACACAGGTAGAGTGCTCAGGACAGCACCTGGCACACGGTAAGCATTCTATCAATGTCAACCATGATTTTTATTTCTCCAATTCATTATGCCTTCTCCAGCCTCCCGGCCCTTGCATCCCCTGTTCTCTCCATCTCAGACACTCTTTCCAACACACTCTGATCATGCTACAAGGTAGTCTTCAGATGTAGGTAACAGCCCCAGCGGCACCTGAAAACTTGTTCAAAAGACAAATGCTCAGGCCCCACCCTAGACCTACTATATTAAAAACTCTAGGGCTCAACTCCAGCAATCTGAAGATTTTTGTTTTGTTTTTTGATAGAGTCTCGCTCTGTTGTCCAGGCAGAAGTGCAGTGGTTCCATCACGGCTCACTGCAGCCTGAACCTCCCGGGCTCCAGCGATCCTCCAGCCTCAATCTCCTGAGTAGCTGGGACTACAGGACTACAGGTGTACCACGCCCAGCTCACTTTTGTATATTTTATAGAGATGGGGTTTCGCCATGTTGCCTAGGCTGGTCTCAAACTCCTAGGTTCAAGCAATCCGCCTGCCCTGTCCTCCCAAAGTGCTGAGATTAAAGGCATCAGCCACTGTGCTTGGCCAGCACTCTGAGTTTTAACAAACTCAGCAATCCTCCATAGGATCTGATGCCCAGTTAAGGCTGGAAAACCAAGGCACCATCCGTGATAAATTGTACTTAGATGCTTATTTTTCTCTATCCCCTGTTAGGCTCTCGTTCCACAATGGCAGAGAAATGTCCATCTCAGTCCGTTCATCTCCTTTGTAGGTGTTGACAAATACGAGCCATCACAAACTGGAAAGGGGTAAGCCATATTTCGTAGGACACATGATCTAATTCTGTGCTCCTCTTTTCTGTTTCCCCAAATCAACACCCAGGTATTTCTAAAGGCTCGCCTAAACGTTCCAGCTTGTTCTCAACCTTGAAGCCAGACTTAGCCCTAAGCTGTAAAGGGGGGAGGGGAGACCTGGAGGTAGAGGGGCAAAGGCAAGATGCCTGCGTCCCAGGGGCCCTGCATGGCCTGGAGCAGCATGGGGGCCAAGAGGGTCTGCGCTCTCCCTAGACTGGAGTTTCTCTCCTTCGTCATCTTTGGAGGAAGCACAGATAACTGAGGAAAGTCTGTATCTGCACAGCCACCCGAACTCCTGCCTCCTAATAAACACCTCTGAGGGAGAGGAGCCGAGGAAACCCTCTCTCTCTCTCTCTCTCTCTCTCTCTCCATTCTTCCCCTCCTCCCCAGCACCCCCCGCGCCCCCACCGCCATTTCTCACTCCTCTACTCCCCTATCTCTCCCTACCCACCTCTGACCCCTCCTCCAGTCCTGCCGCCCGGTAACAAAACCGGGGTTCCCGCCACACGCACCCGGTAGGGCTCAGGAAGCTTTATTGGCGGCAATGGCTGACTGAATGGCTTCCCTACAGAGAGGCCTGAGGTCCTGAAGGAACCGGGGGTGCTGGCGACCGGGACCTCCAGGCCGCTGCTGGGGAGGAGGCTGGCCAGCGTGCAGGGGGCGGAGGCAGGGCGCGCCGGGAAGCTCCCATCTCCCGCCCCGCACAGCCCGGGCGGGGCCGCCCCTCCACCGCCGCTGCAGATCCGGCTCCCACCCTTGGCTCCCTCGGCCCCGCGGCGCCTCCTTCTGCGGACTCTGCGGGACCCTCCCTGGCAGGCGCTGTGCGCTGGAGAAGGCACAGCGGCGCAGGCATGGCCGCGCGGGCGGCGGCGCGGAAGGCAGCGCCGGTGCTGGAGGCGCCCCCGCAGCAGGAGCAGGTACTGGAGCGGGGGCGCGGGCGTGGGGGACGCCAGGCCGGGGTCCCGGGGCTCACGCTGGTGCCGGGCAGGCTGCACAGACTGGTCTCCAAGACCCCGGGCCCCACCGGGGAGAACCGGCCCTGGAAGGACCTGGGGACGGACGGATGACCTTCTGGAAGATGCCACCGTGAGGGGTGCCAGTCCCTCCTCCACTCCCTCCCTCCCCACTTCTGTGCCCTCCCCGCTACCTTCCTTTCCTCCTTCTGATCCTCTTCCTTCGCTCCATCCCTCTCCTCGCATCCTCGCACTTTCTCTCCCAGGCTCACCCCTTCCACTCCCGCCCTCCTTCGTGACCGCCTGTGTCCTCCTCCCTCCTCAGCAGAAGCCCCCAGGGCCCAGGGTCAAGGTCGTAAGCAGCCAGGGAGGGGAAGGGGTGTGCCCCAGGCTCTTGGCTAGATCGCCCTGGTTCTCAAACTCGAGTGTCATCAGAATCACTCTGAGGGCCTGTTACCACGCAGACCGCTGGTCTGTGCCCAGGGTTTCTGATTCAAGACGTGTACCATGATCGTCAGCTTGTCTTGCCTGTTGCTCAACCTAGCCCATTTCTGCTTCTGCTGGCGTCAATTGCAAACCCAATCTTCATTTATTATTTATTCATAGGACAATTCGTCTTAGGCTACATCCAGGTACCAGGAGGGTTTGGGGGTGGAGGAGGTTAGGTCTTACCTGGAGGAACCCAAATCCCATCCGTAAAAAATAACTCTTAAGGGCAAAGATAACTCTTAACAACAAAAATCACTCATAGAGCTGGTAGTAAATTAGTGTCCCAAAACAGGTTCAGGCAAAGAGCTGTAGGATTTCTGAGAAGGGCTTGCTCCTGACTTCCCCCCTTCTCCTCCAACCCGTGAGGGTGTGACGTTCGAGCTGGGTGTTGGGGAATGGACAGGATCTGACCTCATGAGCCAGAGAATTCTAGATGGAGGGAACAGCAGTACCAAATGGCTTGGAGATTTTTTTTAAATGTTGGGATGGATGGCCATGGGACAAGGCAGAGAGAGGGGACTGTCCACTCTGACCGGCAGAAACCTAGGGGTCAGGAATGCTTATAGCAAAAAATAAGGGTGGGCTAGGCTGTGGAGGGGCTTGTGTACCACAAAATGGGGAAACTTATAATGAAACTCCATGACTTTCTTGCTGGTTTCAAACCCAGATTATCGAAAGGAAGGTTCTGAATTGATGAATGCATGCCAGGAGGGTCAGAGGATCTAGTACTGGTGGATTTGCTGCTGATCTTTGCTCTTCCTTAAGGCTGGCATCACTGCCTAATCTGCTGCCCTCAGGAGGTATGGCCTCTCTGTTGAGGCTGCCCTAGGAGAGACTCACAGCTTTTCCCTTAATCCCCTATGGCAAGACAGTGTGGACCCAGCAGCCAAGGGGTTACCTGGGAGCCTGTTAAAAATGCAGTCTCAGTTCCCACGCCAGACCCACTGAATCGAAATCCCAGACCCACTGAATCGAAATCCGCGTTTTAACCAGATCCCAGGGTGATTCATTTGCACATCAAAGTTCAAGAAGTGTTGGTTTCTTGACTTTACTAGAGCTAGGGATAAGAAAGGGAAAATAGAGATAGTTACTGACCAGCCTATTATCTGATAGCTTCCCTTTAGTTTGAACCTCACCCTATTTTATTTTCCTTCATCACCCTTATCACTACCTGAAGATGTCTATGTGTGTATTTGATTGTCTAAGAACCTCCTTCAGCATGAAAGCTCCAGCAGAGAAGCCATGTGGTCTGCCTTGCTCGCTCCTGTACTTCCAGGACCTAGAACAGTCTCAGCAAATGGCAGGGCCTCAATAAATATTTATTGAATGAATAAATGAACAGTAACATACAATCTTATGATGTGAGACCCTAACTCCAACATACCTTACTGGACAAACACCATCTCCCTATTCCCCATCCTCCATCTCCCCAGCTACAACCCCTGGGGTCTTTTGAGCCTGCAACTGGTTAGGTATGTTTGAAACTCCTTAAATTTGGAGTGTAAGAGAGCAGAGACCATGGGTTTAGGAGTTCCCTCTTCTGCTTGTCTAAGGCTTGCTTTCCAGGCTCGGATTTCTCCTGAGAGCTAAGAGGACCCACCACTTCCTCAAAACTGCTCTCTGCCTTGGGGTAGGCCATACACAGCCCCTCCTCTCCACCCACAGGCATGCAGCCTTGCCTTGTGACATGAATTCCTTACCAATGAATGCAGCCCTCTAAACCTAACATTCCTACCTGGCACTCACATGTGGTCCAGGGTCATCACTAGTTTCTGAGTTCATTGTTCTGGCTTTGCCACTTGGTTTAGAAAGATTTTTCTAACAGGTGGGTTTTGTGAGGGAAGAGTCGAAAGTGACGAAATCAGTTTGGAGGTAGCAGTTCGGGTGAGAGATGATGAAAGCCAATTCCAGGGGCGGGGTGGCAGTCTCCAAACACATTGAGTGCGCCATGTGCCAGACGTGGGGATTCAGTGGGGGGATGAGGCCAGCGCTGGCCACCTACGGATTCAGGTAAGTAAATAAGTCATCAACAGTGCAGTCTGGTAACAATGTTCAAGGTCAGTAGATATCCTGGTAGGGGCCTCACTGAAAGGGTGTCCTGGAGTAAGTGGGATCCAAGGGTGAGCAGAAATGAGGCAACCCAGCATGGAGGCTGGGAGTGGAGGGAGAGCATTCAGGGACAGGAAAGCTCTGCTTGGCTGAAGCAGAGGGTGTGCAGGAGCAGTGGAGAGAGGGGAGGCTGAAATGGGATACAAGGCCTTGTGAACCATGTTGGATTTCAGGCAGGAAGACAATAGGATCAGTCTACCTTTAATGGAAACACTCATACTGTTTGAAGAGGGAAGAGAGCAAAGGCAAGGGCCTCAGAGGAGGCGGACACCCTGCATGCTGGCCTCCAACTCATCCTCCCCTGGCCACCCTATCTAACAGCCCTTGCCGCCTGCTGGTTATTCTTTATCACACATTTTATTTTCTTCATATAATTTACTTCATTAGGCAGTTGTTTTGTTTGCTTGTTTATTGTGCATCATTTCCTCTAGAACACAAGGTCCTATTCATGAGAACAGGCACTTTGTCTGTCTTTCTAATCCTTGAATGCCAGCTCTTAACCCAGCGGCTGGCACATGGGAGGCACCACTCCATATTTGCTGAAGGAATGACAAAATGAATGGCATAGAAGCCATAGGGGTGGAGAGAAGGGGGCATGTTTGTGAGGCATTTATAGGTAGGGTCAACAGGAGAGTAGTGGGTTGGAGGTACAGGGTTGGTTAGGGGCAGGGATGATGCCCCAGGCTTTTCTGCTTTGAGCAATTGGATAGATAGGACAGAATGCTATTAACTGAGATGGGGGAGGGGGGACACCGAAGTGGGAGCAGCTTGGGGGGAAACAAGTATGTTCACTTTAGGGCAGGTTAATTCACATATCTGAGAGAGAGAGTCCCAAGTGGGACTATGTAGGAGGCATTCAGAAGCATCTGGAGCTCACACAGATTTAGCTAGCCAAAAGAAAGATATAAGAGATTGATACAAATATGGTGCTGGAACAGGGATAAAAAGGACATGGCTACTGATCAGACAAGGAAAGGGATAAAAGAGAGGACAGGGGCAAGCTTACTTTTGTATTGTTCTTTTTAGTGACATATGTTCATGTAGAATACACTTAATGTAAAGAAGTATAAAAAAGAAAGTAAATGCCCAGGATGTATCACCACCCTTGGAGCATTCCTGTTAATGTCTTGGGAGCCACTCTTCTGGGCTTTTTTATTACAGATGTCTCTTTATGTAACTATACATTTACATAAATAGGCTCAGATTATACACAACTGTTTTGAAGCATGCTTTTTCTGTTTGAAATACTTCATGAAAATATTTCTATGTCAGTAAATATGAATCTGTGTTATCATTTTATAGATCTTACAGATTCTTTTATGTAGCTATATAAAAATATGGGTCTTTTTCATCCATCGGGCTGGGTACTTGGTGAGCATTTCATTTTTAAAACAGGTATCTTTCAGTCCTTGGAAATTTTCTTGTGTAATTTCTTTTAAACTTCCTGCCATCTGTTATCTTCTTCTCTGGCTCTAGAACTCATTTTTTTTTTTGTTGGGGGGATGGAATATGAGGAGATTTCCAAGCCCAATTCATTAATATTCTTATATTTTCTCTTCTGTTTTCCATGTCTTTGAGTTTTTTTTTTAATTCTTTCTGAGTTCTTCAATTTATCTTCAATTCTTCATTCGAGTTCTTATTTCTATCTTCCCGTTTTTAATTTCTAAGAGCTTTTGGTTGTTTTTCTATATTCTTTAAAGCACAGTGTTCTTGTCATCATGGGTGCAGAACTCTTTCCTGTCTCAAATGTCTTGCGATCTTTGATTATTCATTTGCGTCTAAGGTGAGACAGTACAGCACTGTTAAGCTCTTGCTAGCAGGGAAAGCTTGTTGACAGGCAGGCTTCAGTGGAAGGTGACCTGGCTGGGCCTTTTCGCAGGGAGAACAAGGACTGTCCATATCTATAGGTCTTTTCTCTTGGCTTAGATTGATTCATTCCGTGTGTAAGGGGCATGTCTGGCTGCCAGCCAAGTGGGCAAGCCCATGTCTAACATGCCTAGGCCAAGAGCACAAATGCAGGCCCTCGTGCCACATGTCTAAGTATTATCAACTGATCTGCTCTCACAGCCCTGCCTGCAGGTCCACCTGTGGCCAGTGTAGCCACATTCTCCCTACCTGCACTGCTGGCTGCAGGCTTGAGTGGTAGCAAGGATCTGCTGGGACAGGGAAGATGGAGGTTTCAATGTACCTGTGCTAGTTTCCTAGGGCTGCCATAACAACAAAAAATGTATTATCTCACAGTTCTGGAGGCCAGGAGTTCAAAATCTAGGTGTCAACAGGGTCATGCTCCCTCCAGAGACTCTAGGGGAGACTTCTTACTTGCCCCTTCCAGTCTCTGGTGACTCCAGGTGTTCCTGGCTTGTGGCTGCATCACTCCGGTTCCTGCTTCTGTCTTCATATGGCCGTCTACTCTGCCTTGCTACTCTGTGTCTGTGTCTCTGGATGTCAAATCTTCTGCTCCTTTCTCTTGTAAGGACACTAGTCATTGGATTTAGGACCTGCCCTAAATCCAGATGGTCTTATTCTGAGGTCCTCAATTACATCTGCAAATACCCTATTGCCAAATAAGATCACATTCACAGGTACTGGGGGTTAGGACTCAAATATATCTTTTGGGACGACACCATTCAACCTACTACAATGCCTAAGCCAGGGATGCAGATCCCACTAACTCCCAAGGAAGCTGTGGTAGATAGGATCTCCCACCACACATCCCACTTTTCAGACTCAGGATATCCAAGCAGTTCCAAGCTGCTCCCAGACTACCTCACTGCAGTTAATTGAGGAGCCTAGTCAGCCAAGATCCCACTTAGATGGTTTGGGATGGCCAAATTTCAAAACTTTATCTCCAGTTTCCCAGAGCACAGGCTATTCTTTTTCTTCTGCCCAACCTGCCAGCCCCCTGGGGTGTCAGCCTTACATCATCTCTCTCCAATCAAGGTCTACTCACTCAATCAGTTACCAGACTTTCATAATATTTTCTTTTTTTTTTTTTTTTTTTTTGAGACGGATTCTTGCTCTGTCGCCCAGGCTGGAGTGCAGTGGCGCGATCTTGGCTCACTGCAAGCTCGGCCTCCCGGGTTCACACCATTCTCCTGCCTCATCCTCCTGAGCAGCTGGGACTACAGGCGCCGCAACTACGCCAGGCTAATTTTTTGTATTTTTAGTAGAGACGGGGTTTCACCGTGTTAGCCAGGATGGTCTCAATCTCCTGACCTCGTGATCCACCCGCCTCAGCCTCCCAAAGTGCTGGGATTACAGGCGTGAGCCACCGCGCCCGGGCTCAAAATATTTTCTTAAGAGACAGAAAAGACATCAGGCACAGTGGCTCACTCCTGTAATTCCCAGCACTTTGAGAGATCGAGGCGGGCGGATCACCTGAGGTCAGGAGTTCGAGACCAGCCTGGCCAACATAGCAAAACCCTGTCTCTACTAAAAATAGAAAAATTTAGCTGGGCATGGTGGTGAGTGCCTGTAGTCCCAGCTACTCAAGAGGCTAAGGCAGGAGAATCGCTTGAACCCAGGAGGCGGAGGTTGCAGTGAGCTGAGATCGCACCATTGCACTCTAGCCTGGGCGACAAAAGCAAGACTCCACCTCGGAAAAAAAAAAAAAAGAAAAAAGAGAGAGAGAGAAAAGATAAAAACACAGTTATTTTACGTTTCAGGGTTTGAGATGTCCAGGGTCCTCTAAAGCAAGGCAGGGCCCCTGCAGCCTGATCTGGAGGTGATGCTGCCAGGGAGGATGGTGCTAGGGCTCTCTAGACTCAGATGAGGGCTGCCAGTGTCCTCTGCTCTCCCTCCACATGCCTGGTGCCTCTCAGCCTGTGCCTCTGGTTTAACCACTAGTATTCTGCTAGTGTGGGGGGCCTCCAAACCTTAAACTGACTTTCATTGAACCTTCTGTTACTAACCCCAGTTGCATCCCCCACTTCTAGACGCCCTAGGACCCCGCAATCCACAGCCCTCCTGAGGGTCTTAGCACACACATTCTGCTCTGCACTACCCACATGCTGGTGGGCTTCGGTGTCTTTTGCCCTGTGGTGTCCCAGTGTCCGTTTCTGCTGGCCCATCTGCTGGTCAGTTTCAGAATTGGCTGCTCTGGACTCGTCTCTCATTCCCCTTGGACTTGGAGGTTTATGTCCTTTTGCTATTGTTCTAGTGGTGTTTGGGGAGGGAGAGGAGGTAAGTGCACTTTTTTTATTTACCATGTTTCAATAGAAGTCCTCATTTTTACTTTTTTTTTAAACACAGTTATTACTAGTGAGTTTGAACACATTTCCATAAATTTATTGGTCATTTGTGTATCTCAATTTTTGAATTTCTCATTCATGTACTTTGCCCTTTTGGACTGTCTCTTTTTGATTAAATTATAAAAGCCCTTTTTACATATGCTTATTAGTATTTTGCCCCTCACATATGTTATGCTTTCCCCAGTTCAATTTGTCTTTCAAATATTGAGGACTATAATGTATTTTATTTTAAATGTCCTCAAAATCTGTCATTTTTTTAACTTTATAATTTCTGGGCTGTACATTATACTTAAAAATGCCTTTTCCACTGCAGAATTATAAACATGTTTACCCATGTTTTCTTCTAGTACTTTTAAGGTTTTCTTTCTCACATTTAAGAGAGAACAAGGCTTTGGATGAAATAGAAAAGTATAAGTTTAGGCAATATTTGCACAATGCCAGGACCTTTCTGGGTGATGCCAGGAAAGAAGAAGTGGGTGGCACAGGGGGTCATACTAGCAACTTCTCCATGGCTCCCTGCCCCCAGGTGATCCCACCAGGTGCGTCCCTAATATTCAAATGGAGGTCACAGCAGCTGGGCTCACTCAAGTGTTGAGTTGCAGGAGTGAAGCAAGCCCCAGGTAGTCAAGGTGCATGAGTCTCCTCCTTTGTTCCACAGGTCCCTTTCTGCTAACTTCTGCTTTGGGGGCAAAAACATTGGTTTTCTATGCTCTTCTGTGCTCTCCACCAAAGTTACACGATTATGTCTTTCCAATGATTGGCCTTAAAGGTTTCAAATGACCAAATGTAGTGGGTTAGCAATAATCTAGAAAAGGTAGTCCCTGGGTGGACTCTGCAGGTCATCCAAAAAGCATGGTTCTGGAGATGATCTCTGTGCTTTCCAGCTCAATTTGTAAGGGCACAAGTCCAGATTACTCCCTTCACTGGGGTCAGTAATGACGCCTTCTTAACAGGAGAGTACAAGAATGCTCCAAATCAATGGAGCCTCTGGTCAGCTCTGTCTCTGAAACTTTGAACTTGGAAATGATATTTACTCACTGAGATTGGAGATATTTACTCACTGCAGTCATTTAAGATACCAGCAAAACAGATGTTTTTTAGGGATGCTCAGACTCACACTTCATATCCTAGAAGCCAGAGTAGCATGGCCTATTGGGAGACCACTCTCTGTAACTTTGACTGATTTGCCAAAACAAAACCACTGAAATGGAGCCTCATCTGATTCTCTGATCCGGGAACAGGATCAAATATTTATTAATAGTGACCTGATTACTCTTTTTTTGTTTGTGTTGTTTTAGTTCTGTAAGCAAATTATTTTACTAGGACTTTTATCCCCAATTATTCAAATACTATGTGACGCTGTTATTTTTCATGGTCTGGGTTTCCTATGTATTGCTTTCACAGAAAAACCAAGAAAATAAGGACATTTTTTGATAAGCGCCCTTTTTATGTTTTTCAGCTCTCTCATACAAAGCTTTCTGCAGAAGATGCATGGAAGTAAGTAATTAGTATGTTTTAAGAGTTGTTTTGCTAAAAATTAGATTTTTATCTTAACAGTTGAGAAAATGAATGAAGTCATCATTTTATTTGTAAATTTTCCAAGATAGAGAAGATGGGGTAGGATACACAAATACTATAGACCAAAATGCATGGATTTCATCTGTTTTCTACAGCATGATCTGTAGGAAAAGATCATGCAGTCCCACAAAGGTGGATTAATATATCCTTCAAAATATGGCTGTGTCAAGTTACTATTTATTTTAGGCACAAGATACACTGGTTTTGTTCCTATACCATTTCCCCTGTGTTCTGGTGCATACTGTAGGGCCATTGGGCCCTGTGAGCACCACATGAAGTGAAATAAGAATGACAAGCTCCTCGTTTTTTGTATTACAGGAGTCAATTTTAGATGTATTCCTACTCAAAAAAGAAAATCCTTACTACATTTGTACACCAATATATACTTTTCAAAGTACTTCAACATAGGCTAACCAATTTGAGATGCATTTTTTAGATTAATCTGATATAATAGATTAATAGATTAATCTCATAAAGCATATTTTATTTTATATCTATGCAAATCCTATTTTAGAATGATGATGAAGTCACTCTTTTATCTATATGCCGTAAGTTCAAAGTCTGTTAATTATATAGAATATTAAACAGCTATTTTAGATTTGGAGCTGTATAAACCACAACTAAGCGCTTGTACTCTTTTCATTTTTCTTCCCATTTCTTCAGGGGAACAAGTTTGTTTTTTTGTTTGTTTGTTTAAATGAGCTTCTAGAAATCCTTCTTGTCTCCTGAGCTCAGCTTCCAATAGAGAGACTAAGAGCCATGTAATTTTATTCAAGTTGCTTACCTGATATGGATTTCAGCTTCGTCATTTGATAAATGAAGGAGATTCATTCCATCTATGGTAACTTCCAGCACTGACATTCTGAGAATCCCTCTCAAAGAAACTGAACTTGAGCAGGAGTATTTACTGGGCTCTGTGGGCTGATTTCTACACCTCTTCCAGCAGGGGGCACCCTTGTGATTTGGATGAGACCTTTTTCTGAGGCATTCACTGCTCTTTGGAGTAGCTGTAGAAATGCTGTCAGAGGGAGAGGACCCAACCCACATACCCATCAAGTGCCTTTAAAAGGTCACTATCTCACAGCACAGACTGTTACCCTGCGGTGTGTTCTGGGTGGTACACTAACTAGCTAACTGTATACTGTAACCAGACGTAAGTGGAAACTTAATTTTAAGAGATTTTGTGACTGATGGTGCCACACTAGGGATGAAAGATAATGATAACCAGTATTTAGAAAGTAACTGACAGCATTCATAATTTTTCCCCATGTTCACTCATCTTGACCCTGGGCCTCTTTCTCTTCCTCTAGGCTCGTGGTTCTCAATCTTGGCTGCCCCTTAAAATCACATGGGACGCCTGAAAAATTCCTGATGTCACGTCCCATCCTGCAAATCTGTATTAATTTGCTAGGAATACCAGAACAAGATACCACAGAATAAGTGGCTTAAAATGATAAATTTATTTTCTCACAGTTCTGGAGGCTAAAAGTCCAAGATTAAGGTGCTGGCAGGTTTTGGTTGGCGTGCTGAAGTACAGGGGATTAGGTCGTCGGTGTATGAATTTTGAGAGGGAGCAATTCAGCCCCCAACACCCAGAAATGGTCATCTAATTGATCTGGATATGGCGGGGTTGGGGTTAAGGTTTTTTTTAAAGCTTCCCAGTGATTCCTAACTTACAGACAAGGTCGAGAACCACTGCTCTAGGTTTTCATCGAGGCTACCCCAGAACGTTAAACCAGAGGACAAACTATTTTGTTGATTCTCTCTATAACTGTGCAAAACTAAGCATCCAACTAAAATGGGAACATTCAGCCATCATGGGAATGTTTGTGCATGTCTAAGATAATACTTAAGCCTATTCTTTCTCTCTATAATAGTCCTATAACAATTTATACAACTCATTCAGCTTTTCATTGCCCTGTGGATAATATTCTCTCCTCTGGCATAAGCACCATCTGCAGGGTATCCTTTTACTTGAAATAGTAGCAAATGATTTAAAATTACCAACATTTGACTGTTTTTGACTTTCAAAAATTGAAGTTTCATATGATGCAGCTCAATAATAATTCTTCCTCATATAGATACAAATAAAATAACATGTGCTTTATAGTCTTACAACAACCTTGTCAGTTACAGAAGGATGGTTATTTGAAATTTGCAAATGAGGAAACTGAGGCTCAGAGAGGATAAATGACTTCCCCAAGGTTGTGAGGCAATGAAGTGGCAGATCAGGGACTGGAACCCAGGTCTTTCGGGGGCTCATTAGTTTTTTCAGCCCCATCACTTAACTTAAAAGACAAGGCTGAGGCCAGCCACATGGGAAAGCAAAGGAACTGGTTTTGCTAAGAGAGTCAGGCTCCTCCTCCCAGCTGCTCCTTCTCCAGATCTAGGGAAAGGGAAGAAACCAAGAAAAACTTTACAATCAAAGCTTACCAACCCTTATATTTGAAATCCCCTGTTGCTTTTTGTAAGCCAAACCTGTTAATTTTTTTTTTTTTTTTTTTTTTTTTTTTTTTTTTTTTTTTTTTTTTTTTTTTTTTTTTGCTAAATGCGCAAGGTTGAGGGCTTTTTCAGATGACCTCATTTTGCTGGTTCCAGCCTGCAGCAGGAGAGAATGTACAAGATGCACCGGGGCCATGATTCCATGCACGTGGAAATGATCTTGATCTTCCTCTGCGTTCTGGTCATTGCCCAGATAGTGCTGGTTCAGTGGAGACAGAGGCATGGCCGATCCTACAATGTGAGTCACCCCCGTGGCTGCTGGGAGCCTGCTCCAGCTTGTATCAGCTTGACTGTTTTTTTTCCAGGACACGTTCTCCCTTAGTTAGCACTTTGAAGGAACTGCCTTGGTTTAAGTCAGTGGTTCTCAACCAAGTGCAATTTCACTCCCAGGAGACATTTGGCAATGTCTGGAAACATTTTTGACTGTCAAGACTTGTGGGAGGTGAAAAGGGGGAGGGGAGTTGCAACTGGCACCTGGTGGATAGAGGCCAGGGATGCTGGTAAACATCCTCCAATGCAGAACAGCTCCCCACAACAAAAATTATCTGGCCTAAAATGTCAATGGTGCCAAGACTGAGAAACCCTGGTTTAAGTAAACCAGTTTTCCTTTCATGCATGAACAACTTCTGCCAACAGTCCAGGAAAAGGAGGATTAGGAATAGCCAAAAGAAATGGTTTAGGCTGTCTGCTATGGTTTGAATGTATCCCCCAAAGTTCTTGTGTTGGAGATATTTAATCCCCAATGCAACAGTGCTGGGAGGTGGGGCCTAATAAGGCGATTTGGCCATAAGGGCTCTGCCCTTGTGAATGGATTAATGCCATTAATTATTGTGGGAGTGGGTTTATTATAAAAACATGAATGTGGGCCCATTTTCTCTCTCATTCTCTCTTGCCCTCTCACCTTCTGCCATGAGATGACACAGCAAGAAAGCCCTTGCAAGATGCAAAATCCATGTCTTGTACTTTCCAGCCTCCAGACCATGAGGCAATACATTGCTGTTTATTATTTATTACCCAATCTGTGGTATTCTGTTATAACAGCATAAAACAGACTAAGAAAGAAAATTAATACCAAGAAGTGGGGCTGTTATAATAACAAATGCCTGAAAATGGGGAAGCAGCTTTGGAACTATGTAATTGGGCGGACGCTGGAAGAGTTTGAAGGAGCAGGCTAGAAACAGCTGGTCTTGCTGTAATGGAGTATTAAAGGCAAGTCTGGTGAGGGCTCAGAAGAAGAAAAGAACTATAGAGAAAGGCTGAAACTTTTTCGTGGTCACTTAAGTGGTCATGGTCAGAATGTTGGTAGAAATATGAACAGTAAAAGCCATTCTCCTGAGGTCTCAGACAGAAAATGAGGAACAAGGTATCGGAAACTGAAGTAACGGCCATCCTCATTATAAAGTCACAAAGAACTTGGCTTAACTGTGTCCATGCTGGAGGGCTTTACGGAAGGCAGATTTAAGAGCAATGAACCAGGATATCTGGTGAAAGAAATTTCTAAGCAATATATTGGAGGACCTGCATGGCTTCTTTTACCTGCATATAGTAAAATGAAAGAAGAGATAAGTGATTTAAAGATGGAATTTATAAGTAAAAGAGAAACAATATAAAATTTGGAAAACTCACAGCCTGGCTACATAAAGAATAAAAAGGCTTGCAAGGGTGCAGCCAAGTGACCCTTTGATAAAGGGGATTAACACAGCTAGAAGGAAGCCAGATGCAAGTAATCAAGAAAACAGGAAAATGACCCTGAAGGCATTTCAGTGCCCTTCAAGGATGCCCCTCCCATCACAGGCTCAGAGCTCTAGGAGAGCAGAATGGTTTGGGGTGACTCCCCATTGTGCCCTACACAGGAACAGTGAGCAGGGCCACCTCAGGACTCTGCTCCTTGAATTCCAGCATCATTCTCCTTGGCTGCTTCAGCTGTGGCTCCAGGGAGCCCAGGTGCAGCTCAACCTGCAGCTCTGGAAGGTACAAGCTATAAACTTTGGTGGCGCTAATTCTGTAGGCACATGCTGTGAGGCCATGGCAGCCTCCACTTAGATTTCAAAGGATGTTGTGGACAACCAGAGGGCCTAGGCAAAGACTTGTCTTGGGGCAGAGCTGCCACAGAGAGTGCCTAGGAGGACCATGCCCAGCAGAAGTGTGGAGTCACAGCCATAGCAGAGAGTCCTCACTTGGCCTAGGGGAGCCCTTCAGGGTGGGGATGCCCCCAAGTCCCAGAACTATACAACTACCAGCATGCAACTCCAGCCCAGGAGAGCTATGGGCATGCAGCATGCAACTCCAGCCTAGGAGAGCTATGGACATGAGATTCCAACCTGTGAGAGTTGTGTGGGCTAAGCCTAGCAAAGCCATGGGGGCAAGGCTGTTCCTGAGGCCTCAGGGTTCCAAACCCTACCTCACTATGCCCAGAAAGTAGGACATGGAGTCAAAGAAGATTATCCTCAAGTCTTAGGATTTAGTATTGTTTACCTTGTTAAGTTTTAGACTTGCTTGGGGACTGTTACTCCTTTCTTCTTACCTATTTCTCCCTTTTGGAATGGGAATGTCTATCCTCTGCCTGACCTGTCATTGTATTTTGGAAGAAGAGAACTTGTTAATTTCACAGGCTCACAGCTAGAGGGGAATTTGCCTCAGGATGACTTGTGCCTTGAGTCTCATCCATATCTGATTTAGATGAGACACTGGACTTTTACCAGAACAAGTTAAGACTTTGGGGCAATTGGGATGAAATGAATATATTTTATGATGTGTGAGAAAAACATGAATTTGGAGCCAGAGCAGAATGCTGTGGTTTGAGAGTGTCCACCAAAGTTCAGGTGTTGGAAACATAATACTCAATGCAACAGTGTTGGGAGGTGGGCCTAATGAGAAGCAATTAGGTCATGAGGGCTCTGCCTTCATGAATGGACTAATGCCTTTATTGCAGGGGTAGGTTCCTTATAAAAGGATGAGTTCAGCCACCTTTTCTCTCTCTCATTTTCTCTGGCCCTCTTGTCTTATGCCATGAGATGAGGCAGCAAGATGGCCCTCACCAGATGCCAGCCATTCAATCTTGGACTTCTGAGCCTCCAGAACTGTGA
Source organism: Nomascus leucogenys (assembly GCF_006542625.1). Taxonomy (NCBI): domain Eukaryota; kingdom Metazoa; phylum Chordata; class Mammalia; order Primates; family Hylobatidae; genus Nomascus; species Nomascus leucogenys. Next base: position 74,395,174 of record NC_044387.1, on the reverse strand, counting down.
GAAATAAATTTCTTTTCACTGTAAATTACCCAATCTGTCATATTCTAGTATAGCAACACAAAATGGACTAAGACACTGTCTAATGTTGTTTCATTAGTAGTAAACCATCTTGGCATGTGTTCATGCACACACTGCACTGACCTCAGCAATGTGGAGCAAGATTTCATTTTCACAGACCAATCTCATTCGAGCATGTTCACCACCAGGGCCAGAGAGTCATACTGTGGGACTTGTTGGGCCTGAGACCTTGCCATCACAATGTTTAGAGTAGTATTTCTCAATGGTTAGAGAAGGGTGCATCAGAATCATCTAGAGAGCTTGTTAAATCAAGTTCCCAGGTCCTGTCCATAGAGTTTCCGATTCAATAGGGACCCAAGAATTTGCATGTCTAACAAGTTCCCTCATGGTGCTGGTAATGTTGAGGCTGCCGGTCCCGGAATCACACTTTAAAATCCTCTGGTTTAGATTCAAACATGGACTAAATGGAAAAGTGTTGCAAAGGAAAAAGGTCCTCAGTTAACACTCTACATGGTTCTGGGTCTTGGAATGGTCATTATAGAGCCTGAGGGACTCAACTTGCCTGCAACATATGAAGTGTTGACTTAGACCAATACATTATTTTATTATTACCTGTCATAGAATTTATTTCCTATATAGTACAGGGTCTAAAGGAATTCTTTTGAGTTCTGTATTGTATTTAAGTTTAGGCAAATTTTGAACATTTTCTTTAGAAAGGGGAATCTCATTTTATTATTTTAAAGCAAATGTATCCATTTTCTGCCATGTCACCGTTGTCTTATCAATTATAATAAACACGCTTTATATTGCACTTGCATAATGTTTTTAAGTGAATGAAACTAGAATCAAACCTCACTAGTTCTTCACTCATATCAAAGAAAAGTTCTTTAAATATATCTTAACTATGGTTTCCTTATCTGCAAAATGGAAGTATCTAAGATAAAATTTCTTGAGTCCTCATGTAGGAAGAAACCTGGATTCATAAGGAATCAGTTCATAGCCTTATTCATTCTTTCTTTATAATTAATCATTATCTCTAGATTGATGTAGAAAAAAATGTTCTTTTTCCATAGTAACACAGTTGTGGGTTTTGCATAGGAAGCCCCCTGACCTTGAAAGGAAACAATGCTCCAGGAGCCCTTGACTCGCACTGTGTCACACCACTCCTGCAACATTTTCATTTGACACTCCTGCAACATTTTCATTTGACACTCCTGCAACATTTTCATTTGACACTCCTGCAACATTTTCATTTGACGATTTTTTTTTTCTTTGAGATGGAGTTTTGCTCTCGTTGCCCAGGCTGGAGTGCAATGGCACGATCTCGGCTCACTGCAATCTCCACCTCCCGGGTTCAAGCGATTCACCAGCCTCAGCCTCCCGAGTAGCTGAGATTACAGGCACCCACCACCACACCTGGCTAATTTTGTATTTTTTAGTGGAGATGGGGTTTCATTCACCATGTTGGCCAGGCTGGTCTCAAACTCCTAATCTCAGGTGATCCACCCGCCTTGGCCTCCCAAAGTGCCGGGATTACAGGTATGAGCTACTGCGCCCAGCCAGATTTGATGATTTTTGAGGTGGCATATGCACAAAGACCATTCTTGTCTTGTATTTGAAGCAGCTGCTCTTGTGTCAACTCTTGGAGGGTGTGTGTCACTGCACCAGTAAGTGTAAGTGTGGCACTTACACACCGGCTCTACCTGGCCAAAGACAGACCTGCCTATGCCTCAGAATCCCCTTTAAGGACTTGTGGCCATTGAAGGGTCTGACCTTAGATGACTCAGGCTACACTGGACTAGATGGACACCCTGGACCCTGACCTCTGTTAGTTAGCTGGAGTCATCTGAGTTGTTTCCTGTTGCTAACTGCACAAGCTGTGCTACCTGCAGTGCCTCTCCAGGGACTTGCTTTTGACTGCCACCTCCCCCTGACTCCTTTAGTCACCCCACTTTTGCTCTCTAAGGTTGCTATGTCTATGTCCCTCTGCCACACAGCTCCTATGTTTTATGGCTACCCAGTGGGGCTCTGTAGTCCTAAGGATCACCTTGGAGGTGACCAGATGCCTGTTACCATGCCTCTCATGATGATAGTGATCATGGTGATCCTGTCTAGCACTTTGACAAAGCCAGGAGCCTGCATAAAGTCGCCCCCACCATAGTCAAGGACAGATTCAGGTCTCATGGTGCCTTGAGACTCTGCTGGGTTAGCCCATAGACTTGGTTGGTCTCTGGGATATATTCTACTTCTTTACACATCAATCTATCTAATTATTGGTATTATCCCAAAGGAACAGGTTGAGTAGCCCCATTCCCCTGCATGTCTCTATTGAAGGGCTACTCAATCTGTGGCTCAAGATGAGACGCCAGAATTTCCCATGCTGCAGCCTTGACTTTGCCCCATGCTTTGCATTCCTTCTTGGGGATTCACCTGCAGAGTGGTCATCAGAGCACAGCCATTTCAGGCACTCTTGGTGATGTCTGCAACCATTTGAGCTTGAAATTGTTCCTAGAGTACCACTAGCTTATTCTAACACTGGTTTCCAGCTTTCTTATACTTGGGTGAACAATATCAAAAAAAACCACGGCCTAATACACCACTGAATTTAAAGTCTTTGGGATGGAATTTGACAGACATGTGTCCATAAATGCTGACCTAAATTGCCCTATCATCCGGAGAGAAGCTAGCTTTTGATTGTTTTTCTTGGCATGTATAAGACTAGCTACTGAGAGCTTTGAACATGTTTATAAGATTCACAACATTGCTGGCTGTTTTCTACAAGGAGTTATATAGTGAAATTTATCTCCATGACTTGATATTATAGCCTCTATCAATATTAGAAACATATTAATATACATTATAATTACTATAATACTCATAATATACACAAAATTACTGTATATAAATTACTATTATTATTACAGCTGTGATAAGCGCTTTCTGTACGTTACCTCAGTTACCTTGAGAGGTAATTATTTTGTATCCCCTTTGTGAAATACAGTTCAGAGAAATTAAAAACCTTGGCCAAAGGTATATAACTAATTAGTTGCCGAGAAGCTAGAATCCAACCTCACTAGTTATTTGCTCTCATATCAAGAACAAGCTCATTAAATAACTCTGAATTTCTAGTACAGTGGCTGATCCATAGTAAGTGTTCAGTACTATTAGTTGACTCCGAAAGCATCCAAGAGATACTGTTTGTATATAACATTTGTGCAAACGTAATCATATGCTGTAAAAGCAGTTTGCTAATAAAAGCATCCTTTTCTGGACACTTTTGTAAAGCTAGAGAGAATGTTCAACCATTGATTTACATCCTTTATGAGGAGATAATGAATTCTTTTTTTCCAAAGCAGTACAGCTGTTTATCCTGCCTTGCCACCCCCTTCTATTCTGCCTCAATTTTTTTTTTTTTTTTTGGAACAGAATCTCACTCTGTCACCCAGGTGGAGTGCAGTGGCGTGATCTTGGCTCACTGCAACCTCTGCCTCCCAGGTTCAAGAGATTCTCCTGCCTCAGCCTCCCGAGTAGCTGGGATTACAGTTGCCTGACACTGCGCCCAGCTAATTGTTTTATTTTAGTAGAGATGGGGTTTCACTATGTTGGCCAGGCTGGTTTCGAACTCCTGACCTCAGGTGATCCGTCTGCCTCGGCTGGCCGCCCAAAGTGCTGGGATTACAGGCATGAGCCACCATGCCCAGCTATTCAGTCTCATGCTTTTTCTGAGGACATTTTCCTGGGCTGATTTTGTGAGATATAGTAGGTTGGTGCAAAAGTGATTGTGGTTTTTCCCATTACTTTTAATAGCAAAAACAGCAATTACTTTTGCACCAACCTAATGTGGCAGGATGGTGAAAGGAAAGAGCACTGGCTTAGAAGGGGGAAGATTCTAGCTACTCATTTAACCACAAGGAGCCTTTGTTTCCTGTTATTTAAAATGATGAAATTTTTAAAAACAGGAAGGACTTCTGGTTTCAGCTCCAACATATAAAAAGCTTGGAAGTCAGCACTTTTATCTTACAACAAGAAAAAAACTGGCCAAACTGATTATCAATGGCTTTTCTTGGACCTATCAGAGAATTGAGGTCACAGGGAAAACCACCACCTCAAAATCTAGAGAAACAGGTGAATGCAGGAAATCACAGCTGAGATCTCCTTCCTGAAAGCAGAAGCCACAATGCCATATCAAATGTAGTAACTCTGAAGGATTGCTGGAAGCAGTGCATAAAGTAGTGTGAGAGTGAGAAACTCTTGGGAGCCACAGTCAGGGACCCCACATTTTGTTTAGGTTTTACCTCCAGCTACCCCACCAGGTTCTTACGATGAAAACCCAAGAAGCGCTCTCATGCTTCCAGCAGGGGAGGGGAAAAGTGACCACTTTGAAGCAGATCCAGAATGTTCTCCATAACAAGGCCTACCACAGCAAGGGAAAAGGTTGATCAGAGCTTCATCCAATATGAGGGGAGAGAACCCAACTCCAGCTCCCTCTAGCCTTCCTGTGTCACCAAAGGGGAAACAAAATAGTTGAGAAACACTTGTAAAGAACACCCCAGGGACACAGGCCTAAAAGAGACTTAACCATATGATAACAGAATGCTCCCACTATCCTTATACCCTGCCACCACATCAACAGGTATCCAGTGTAATAGCCAAAAGTTAGAGCTGAAAGAGCTGCAAGGCTTAGACTCTATATAAGAAGGAATGTTTAGGGAAACCCAAAGACAACAGCAGGGACAGAAACAAGGACCCTAGTGGAAATTGAAGACTTTGACACCTACAACTACAGCAAACATTAAACACAGCCCAACTCATAGCCAAATTAATAAAAACCTCACACTAAAGGCCTGTTTATCTCAGCTTCTATTACTCAATACATCATGTCTGCTTTTCAACCAAATATTACAAGTCATGCTAGAAGGAGAAAAAAAACACAATCTGAAGGGACAAAGAACCAGACTCAGATATGGCAGAGATTTTGGAATTATCAGACCAGGAATTTAAAATAATTATGATTAAAAAGTCAAACTCACAGAAGTAGAGTAGAATGGTGGCTACCAGAGGCCGTAGGGGGGTGGGTAGATGGGGAAGGGGAGATATTGGTAAACAAGTACAAAGTTTCAGTTAGATATGAGGAATAAGTTCTGGTATTCTATTGCACAGCATGGAGACTGTAGTTAACATTAATGTATTGAATGTCCCAAAATAGCTAAAAGAGGATTTTAAATGTTCTCACTGCAAAAAAATGATAAATATTTGAGGTGATAGATATGCTAATTAGCCTGATTTGATCATTTCACAATGTATACATGTACAGAAACATCACATTGTACTTCATAAATATATACAATTATTATTTTTCAATTAAAAATAAAATAAAACTTAAAATAATGATGGCTAATATGCTAAGATCTCTAATGGAAAAAATAGACAACATCCAGGTATAGATGTGTAATGTAATCAGAGAAGTAGAAACTTACAAAGAACCTTTTAAAATGCTAAAAATAAAACAAAAAAAAAATGGTACCAGAAAGGAAGAATGCCTTGAATGGCCTCATCGATAGATTGGACGAAGCTGAGCAAGGAATTAGTGAGCTTGAAGATAATGTCAGTAGAAACTTCCCTAAATGAGATGCAAAGAGAAAAAAAGAGTGAAAAGAAAATAGAACAGGATATCTAAGAACTATGGAACATTTTCAAAAAATATAACACACATACTGGAATACCAAAAGGAGAAGAATGAGATAATGGAACTGAAAAAATATTTGAAATAATAATGACCAATAATTTTTCAAGATTAAGGAGACACCAAACCACAAATCCAAGAAACTCAGAGAATACCAAGTAGGGTAAATACCAAGAAATCTGTACCTGGGTATATCAAATTCACACTACAGAAAGCCAAAGATGAAGAGAAAACCTTAAAAGCAGCCAGAGAGGGGAAAAAACAAACCATGCAAACAAGAAGAAAGTGAAGTAAAATATTTAAAGTATTGAAAGAAAAAACCCCAGCAGTCTAGGATTCTATATCCAGAGAAATTCACTTCCAAGTGAAAGAGGAATAAAGACTTTATCAGGCAAACAAAAAATGAGGAATTCATTACCAGTAGTTCTGGCCTGTAAGAAGTGTTTTTTAAAAGTTCTTCAGAAAGAAGTAAAGTCATTTAGGCCAGAAACTCAGATAATCTACATAAAGAAAGAAAGAGTGTCAGAGAAAGAATAAATAGAAATAAAACTTTTTCTTTCTTTCTTTCTTTTTCTTTTGAGACGGAGTCTCGCTCTGTCACTGGAGTATAATGGTGTGATCTCGGCTCACTGTACCCGTCATCTCCCAGGTTCAAGCGATTCTCCTGCCTCAGCCTCCCAAGTAGCCGAGATTACAGGCACCTTCCCCAACACCCGGCTAATTGTTGTATTTTTAGTAGAGACAGGATTGCACCATGTTGGTCAGGCTGGTCTCGAACTCCTGACCTCATGATCCACCCACCTCGGCCTCCCAAAGCGCTGGGATTACAGGCGTGAGCCACCATGCCTGGCCCTATTTCTTATTCTTAATTCCTCTAATAGATTAATTGTTCAAAGTAAAGATAGGAACAGTGTATTGGGTGATTATGTTATATGGATAATTGAAATGAATGATGGCAGTATTATAAGAAATGGGAGGGAGGAATTGGGATTTCTGTTATAAGGTACCTAGAATACCAATAAAGCTGTATAGTGTTATTTGAGAATGGACTTGGATTAGTTATGGATGTATTTTGCAAACTCTAGAGAAACCACTAGAAATAATTGTAAAGGAGTATAATTGATATACTAATAGAGGAGAGAAAATGGAATCTCATAAAATACCCAGTTAAAGCCAGAGAAGGCAGAGGGAGAGAGAGAAAGATGCAAGGAACAAGTGCAACAAATAGAAAATAGTTACATACATGGTAAATATTAATACAATTATATCAATAATCACTTCAAATGTGAATGGTCTAAATATAAAAATTAAAATACAAAGATTGTCAGAGTGGATTAATTTTCAAAAACAAGATGCAATTATATGTTGTTACAGATATATCAACAGTAAAGATTTGGAAAAAGATATTCCATACTAACACTAATCAAAAGAAAGCTGGACCAGCTATATTAATTTCAGACAAAGTGGACTTCAGAACAACGAAAATTATCGGGGATAAGAAAGGGCATTTGGCTTGGCACAATGGCTCATGCCTGTAATTCCAGCACTTTGAGAGCCCAAGGTAGGAGGATTGCTTGAGTCGAGCTCTAGACCAGCTTGGGCAACAAAGTGACACCCTATCTCTACCAAAAAAAAAAAAAAAATTAGCCAGATGTAGTGGCATGCACCTGTAGTCCTAGCTGCTTGGAAGCTGAGGAGGGAGGATCGCTTGAGCCTAGGAGTTCAAAACCAGTTTGGGTAACATGAGGAAACCTCATCTCTATAAATAATTTAAAAATTAGCCAGGCATAGTGGCATGCTCCTGTAGTCCCAGCTACTCCAGAGGCTGAGATGGGAAAATGGCTTGAGCCTAGGAGGTCAATGCTGCAATGAGCCATGATCTCTCCACTGCACTCCAGCCTGGGCAACAGAGTGAGACTCTGCCTCAAAAAAAGAAAGAAAGAAAGAAAGGGCATTACATAATGATAAAGGGGTCAGTTATTCAAGAAGATATTCTTAATATGTATGCATCTAACAAAAGATCATCAAAATATATGAGACAAAAACTGATAGAACTGCAAAGAGAAATCAACAAATTGACCATTATAGTTAAAGATTTTAATACGTCTCTTTTAGTAGTTGATAGATCAAGCAGGCATAAAATTAGTAAGGACATAATTGACTGAACAGTTCCATTCATCAGCTTGCTCTAAATGACATTTATAGAATACTTCATCCAACAACAACAGAGTATATATTCTTCTTGACATCACATGGAACATTCACCAAAATACACCACATTCTGAGCCATAAAACACTCCAAAATAAATTTAAAAGAATAGAAATTATACAATCTATGCTCTCAAACCACAATGAATTAAACTAGAAATTAATAACAGAAAGCATGGAAAATTCCAAAATATTTGCAGATTAAATAACATAATACTAAACAACACATGGGTCAAAGAAGAAACTCCAGAGAAATTTTAAAATAATTTAAATGAAAATGAAAATGCAACTTATCAAAATTTCTGGGATGCAGCAAAAGCAGTGCTTAGAGGAAAATTTATACCATTGAATGCATATATTAGAAAAGAAAAAAGTCTAAAATCAATAATCTAAAAATCCACCTGAGGAAACTAGAAAAGGAAGAGTAATTTATGCCTACAACAAACAGAAAATAAATAATATAAATTTTGGCAAAAATTGATGAAATTAAAAATAGGAAATCAGTAGAGGAAACACAATGAAACCTAAAGCTGGTTCTTTGAAAAGATCAATAAATTTGATAAACCTCTAGCCAGACTAACCAAGAAAAAAAAAAGAGAAAACACAAATTACTAATATTATAAAAGAAAATTGGGCTAGGCTTAGTGACTCACACCTGTCATCCCAGCACTTGGGAGGCTGAGGTGGGAGGATCACTCGAGGCCAAGAGTTCAAGACCAGTCTGGGCAACATAATGAGACCCCCATCTCTACAAAAAATTTGAAAATTAGCCAGGCATCATGGCACGTGCCTGTAGTCCTAACTACTCAGGAGGCTGAGGCAGGAGGATTGCTTAAGCCTAGGAGTTGGAGGTACAGTGAGCTATGATTATGCCACTGCATTCCAGCCTGGGTCACAGAGTGAGGCCCTGTCTCCCTAAAAAAAGAGAAAAGAAAATGAGATCAGGCCGGGCGCGGTGGCTCACGCTTGTAATCCCAGCACTTTGGGAGGCCGAGGCGGGCGGATCACGAGGTCAGGAGATCGAGACCGCAGTGAAACCTCGTCTCTACTAAAAAATACAAAAAAATTAGCCGGGCGTGGTGGCGGGCGCCTGTAGTCCCAGCTACTCGGAGAGGCTGAGGCAGGAGAATGGCGTGAACCTGGGAGGCGGAGCTTGCAGTGAGCCGAGATTGCGCCACTGCACACTCCAGCCTGGGCGACAGGGCGAGACTCCGTCTCAAGAAAAAAAAAAAAAAAAAAAATGAGATCATCATTACTAATCCCAAGGACATAACAAGAAAAGGCTACAAACAATTCTATGCCCACAAATTTGGATAAATTAGATGAAGTGGGCTAATTCTTTGAAAGACACAAACTATACCAAAACTCGCACAAGGAGAAATAGATGAACTGAATAGGCCTATATCAATTTAAAATTTCAATCAATAATTAATAACCTTCCAAAAAAGAAAGCACCAAGCCCAGTTAGTTTCACTGCTAAATTCTACCAAATATTTAAAGAAGAAATGATACCAGTTCTCTACAATCTCTCCCAGAAAATAGAAACAAAGGGAGTACTTGCAAATTCATTCATTGAGGCCAGCATTACTCTCATAAAAAAACCAGAAAGACAAAGTTGGAGGACTGACACTGCCCAATTTCAAGACTTACCGTATGAAGGCATTCCAAGAAAAGGAAACTGTAGACCAAAATCTCTTGAAAACATAAATCCAAAAATCCTCATCAAAATATTAGCAAATCAAATCTAATAATGTATAAAATGAATTATACACCACAATCAAGTGAGATTTATTCCATATATGAAAGGCTGACTCAACAATTAAAAATCAATTTATGTAAATAATCACATCAAGAGGCTAAAGAAGAAAGCCCTATGATCATATCAATAGATGTAGCAGAAGCATTTGGCAAGGTCTAGCATGCATTCATGTAAAACTCTCAGCAAACTAGGAATAAAAGGGAATTTCCCAACTTCATAAAGAGTGCCTACAGAAAGCCTAGAACTAACATACCTAATGGTGAGAAACTGGATGATTTCCCTCTAAGATAAGGAAGAAGGAAAGAATGTCCTGTCTCACCACTCCTATTCAACATTGTACAGGAAGTCCTTGCTAGTGCAGCAAGATAGGAAATAAAAGGTATACAGATTAGAAAGAAAAATTAAAACCGTCTTACATGATTGTCTATATGGAAAATCTCGAAGAATCAACATAAACTCATGGAAATAATAAGTGATTATAGCAAGGTTGGAAGATACAAAGTAAATATACAAAAGTCGATTGTTACCAGTAATGAACCATTGGAATTTGAAATTAAAACACAATACCATTTACAGTTGCACCAAAAAAATATAAATACTTAGGCATAAGTCTATCAAAATATGTACAGGATCTATACAGAGAAAAGAGATATAAATTAATGGAAAGGTTATTCCATATTCATAGATTGGAAGATTCAATATCATTAATATGTCCAGTCTTCCTGACTTGATCTATAGATTAAACACAATCTCAACTAAAATCTCAACAAGGTACTTTGTGTCTATCAACAAACTGATTCTACAGTTTATGTGGAAAAGCAAAAGACCCACAATAGACAGCACAACACTGAAAGACAAAGTTGGAGGACTGACACTGCCCAATTTCAAGACTTACTGTAAAGCTACAGTAATAAATATAGCGTGGTACTGGTGAAAGAATAGACACATAGGTCAATGGAACAGAATAGAGGGCCCACAAATAGACCCTCAAACAAATGCAGTCAACTGACCCATGACAAAGGACCAAAGGCAATTCAATAGAGAAAGGATAGTCTTTCCAACAAATGGTTGTGGAACAACTGGATTTTCATATGCAAAAAAAAAAAAATAGACACAGACACAGAACATACAATACACCTTTTAGAAAAATTAATTCAAAATGAATCTTGGGCCTAAATGTAAAATGCAAAACTATAAGACTTTGAGAAGATAACTTAGGAAAAAAATCTAGGTTTACTTGTATTCGATGATGAGTTTTTAGATATGGTACTAAAAGCATGATCCATGAGAGAAAATATAAATAAGGTAGATTTTATTGAAATTAAAAACTGCTATGGAAAAGATACTGTTAAGAGAATGAGGCCAGGCATGGTGGCTTAAGCCTGTAATCCCTGCCTTTGGGAGGCCGAGGCAGGCAGATCACTAGGTCAGGAGATCGAGACCATCCTGACTAACATGGTGAAACCCGTCTCTACTAAAAAATACAAAAAATTAGCTGAGTGTGGTGGCGGGTGCCTGTAGTCCCAGCAACTCGGGAGGCTGAGGCAGGAGAATGGCGTGAACCCAGGAGGCAGAGCTTGCAGTGAGCTGAGATCAAGCCACTGCACTCCAGCCTGGGTGACAGAGCGAGACAACATCTCAAAAAAAAAAAAAAAAAGAGAGAATGAAAAAACAAGCCAGACTTGGAGAAAATATTTGCAAACACATATATCTGATAAAGGACTTGTATCCAAAATATACTTAAAACTCAACCACGAGAAAACAACTCATTAAAAATGGCAAAAGATCTGGATTAACTTATGTAATTAATTACACATGTAATTAATTAATTCCTACTAAGGAAAACTTACAGATGGCAAATATGCGTATGAAAAGGAGCTCATCATCTCATCATGTGTCATTAGAGAATTAAGGCAATAATAAGATAACACTACACACCTATTAGAATAGCTAAAATTCAAAAAACTGACGATACCAAATACTGATGACAATGTGGAGTAGCAGGAACTCTCATTGTTGGGAATGCAAATAATGGTAAAGCTATTTTTGAAGGCTGTTTGGCAGTCTCCCACAAAGCTAAACATAGGCTTACTATATAATCACTCTACCGAGTATGTACCCAGTTAAATTGAAAACCTACATTCACACAAAAACCTGCATGCAAATATTTATAGCACCTTTATTCATAATTGCCCAAAACTGGTAGCAACCAAGATGTCCTTTAAAAGCTGGATAAACTGTGGTACATTCATGCAATGGAATATTATTCAATAATGAAAAGAAAGAAGCTATCGCATCATGAAAAGACATGGATGAACTTTGGTGAAACAAGTCATAGTGAAACAAACCAATGTGAAAAAGCTACATACTGTATGGTTTCAATTATATGACATTCTGAAAACCACAAAACTATAGAGACAGTAAAACAATCAGTGGTTTGGGGGGAAGAGAGGAAAATAAATAGGTCAGGAATTTTGGAGTAGTAAAATTAATTTGTGTAATATTGTATTTGTGGGTACGATATATTACGCATTTGTCAAATGTCATAGACCTGTACAGCACAAAAACTGGACTTCAAAATATGAACATTTTTAAGAATCATTTAGGAGGTTGGGGGATTCCAGGGAGAAATGCAGACTATGCAAGAGGATCTAACTGCATTAAAAATATGGAAAACAACCTCACTGAAGGGTAGAGAGGGGAAAAGTATCGTCCCCTCTCCAAGTAACTTTGGAAATGAGCAGAGTCTTCTCTCCTCCAAGTAACTTTGGAAATGAGCAGAGTCTGTAAGACGAAGGCAATAGGAACTGCAAAAAAGCACTGTATTCCACTTGATAAAATTGTTCCCATGGGGATACAAATTAATTATCATACTGCTCTGTATGTACACAGGAATTGAACAACTAAGTAAATAGCAGCTAGTGGGAGCCAGGTTACTTACTGTTGGAATGGGAGTTTACAGAAAAGCAAGGGATGGAAGTTAGAAAAAAAGTAGGAAGTGCACTTATAGTAATATGTGTAAAAGCTTTGTACCCTGAATGTATTATTATTTATGCATATTATTTTTACCCTGAAGGTATTATTCATTATAAGGATTATTATTTTCACATTCTTTTATGCATAATTCAGATCATGTACTTAAAGAGGACACAGACTAATTCAAAAAGCTCAGAATATTTTCAGATACAACTTTTTAAGAAGTATGCCCGTCTTCTGAAGTGGTCTTTTAAATTTGTCTAGATAGATTATGTTCTGTGGTCTGTAGGAGCTGTGTACATCAGAGCAGCTTATTATAAATGCCTAAAGCAAAAGAAATGGTTTATTTAGAAAATAAAGTATAGAAATATAATGTTAACTGCTCCTATGTGATGTCAAAAGTGGAAAGAAGGTGGAAAATTCTTATTTTACGTGGGATACTACTAAATACCTGGATGTTTTCAAATAGTCACATTTTTAGCACAGCATAGTCCAAGCATCTGGGTATTTGAATTTTTCCCTTTCCAGCTGGTAATCTTGATATGTTATAGATGTAGGCAAAGCCTCAAAGTTAAATCATTTCCAAATGCTTTGAACAGCATTTAACTAGAAATAAAATTTCATTCAACATCACCCTCTCCACCTTCTTTTATGTGCAGTTACTTTCCATATCTGCAGCAAGTAGACAGAAGAGTGCCAAAAAAGAATCCTTCTCTGACTTTACAAATCAGTGGAAGGCCTGATGACTACATGCCCAGAACTTGGGTTTCAGACACACTATTAACTTGCCTCAATACAGTGCAAATAATTTTCCAGATTGAAGCATTGCTCTGTTTAAATCAAACTTCCTGCCTATTAATAGCTGTGAAATACTAGAAAATATTACTGGGGCAATAAAGCATTGTGTCTGCTCAAATCTTTTTAAAATGAGGCAAGACACAAATACATACATACTTAAATACATATGTACATAACATTGCAGAATCTCCTTTAAAAGTTTAAATAACAAAATCAGCCATCTAGATTGACATGGAGATTAAAAAAAGTGAACCAACTGAATTTCTAAGGAACCTTTGTATGCCAACAATCCATTTCCATATTTTCTTCTTTTTTTTTTTTTTTTTTGTTTTTTTGGTTTTTTTTGTTTGAGACAGAGTCTTGCTCTGTCACCCAAGCTGGAGTGCAGTGGCACGATGTCAGCTCACTGCAACCTCTGCTTCCCAGGTTCAAACAACTCTCACGCCTCAGCCACCCAAGTAGCTGGGATTCCAGGCATGTGCCACCTCGCCCAGCTAATTTTTGTATTTTTAGTAGAGATGGGTTTTCACCATGTTGCCCAGGCTGGTCTCAAACTTCTGGCCTCAAGTGATCCACCCATCTCGGCCTCCCAAAGTCCTCAGATTACAGGCATGAGTCACCACGTGCCAACCCATACTTTCTTCCTACTTGCTTTATATTCACACTCTCCTTCATTGTCTTTTACTAATAGCAGCATTGTTTCCTGGGTATTTTTTATGATAATTTTCTGCTTACCTCTGAGCACACCACTGCCCTCCCTCCACCATCCCACCACCCTCCACACACAAATGATTGCAGATAGTTTGGGATTTGCAGTGCAGAGGAAATGAACACACATAATTTATTTTTTTTCTTTTTTTCCTTGTTTCCTTGTTTCCTTCCTTCCTTCCTTCCTCCCTCCCTCTCTCTCTCTCTTTCTCTTTCCTTCTTTCTTTTAATATTGCACGGCCCATTCATCATTCTGTACAATTAGACAAATGAAAGGTATATTTGTTTTGGCTTGATCTGTAATTCTTTTCAGATTCATTATGTGCATGGCAACACAAAAAAACCATGGTACTTTTGGGCAGCATCTGATTCATCAGGAAATTCCTCCTGCTATAATATGTGGTTGGGGAGAACATGAGTGATGTGATCCAGATGCATGAGCTACCTGTTGCCAGTAGTGCAGATGTGTTTTATACACACATGCCCAGATGGTGACCCCTGTGGCATTATTAATGAATTCCAGATGCCAGGCTTCCTTCTTTGCATGTATGTGCCTTGATTTCACGTATTTCATGTGTTTATTTATGAGGGACAGCATTCCTACATTTCGTATATGGCAGTTACTATTTAAAATGAGAACTTTTAACTGCTCTGGAAATTGATAAAGAATCTTTTAAACTGATACGAAATGTGTCTCTCATTTCAAAATGACTACCCATGCAATCATTGAATTCACAGAGCAAATTACTGAACTTTCCCTTCATATATTGAGAAAATATGGTGCTGGGTTACATTTTAAAGATAGTTAAGAAATAAAATATTTGCATACATAATACATTCTAATGATTTTTTGCTTTCTTTTCCTTTTTGATCTCCAAAGCCTATTTTTAAAAGTACCATGTCTGTACATTGAACATTGTTATTCACTATTAATTAAATCTGGGCATCAAGAGAAATTTGACATCTTCTAGAAATTGTTCATACTTACAGATCTATAGGAAGAGAACTGGTTTTATTAAAATATAGTCCAGCTGTAGCTCCAAACTATCATGGATTGTAACTCCATGGATTAGAAGAAATTGATTAGTCTTATATTTTGGCTTAGATCTAAAGTATAAAATATAAGAGCATAGTAGTTCCACTGAATTAAAATGAACCAACTCAAATTTTTATTTTAAAAAACTCCAGTATTTTATGGGGAAATATAAAAATGAATCAAATTCTTAAAATAGAAAGGAAAAATGCAAATGACAGATGATCAGACTTTGAAAGATGAAGTTCATGTCCATTTCCTTCTTTACTACCAGAAGTAATGATCTTTTAAGTCAGCAAATGTATAATTTATGATAAAGAACTATCTCCAAAATCAGCTACAGAAAATAAATGACCAATATGCTGATGAGATTTTTGTTGAGGTGCTACACACTTTTTTTTTTTTAAGACAGGGTCTAACTCTGTCACCCAGTGCAGTGTCATGATCTCAACTCACTGCAGCCTCGACCTCAAGGGCTCAGGTGGTCCTCCCACCTCAGCCTCCTGAGTAGCTGGGACTACAGGCACACACCACCATGCCTGGCTAATTTTTGTAGAGACAGGGTTTGGCCATATTGCCCAGGCTGGTGTCAAGCTCCTGAGCTCAAGAAATCCATCCACCCCAGCCTCCCAAACTGCAGGGATTACAGGCATGAGCCACCACACCTGTCCATGGTGCTGCATACTTTTACTGTCAATAGCAGAGGGTCAAAGTTGCTGAATGCTTAAGTAAGCACATCTTGAGTCTTGGTTACTTAGCATATGGTTTTGGGTCCTCTTGAAAACTATTCTACTTCCTTAAGTAAAGCTTGTTTTTCCTATTTGTGTATGTGTATTTATCTCAATTTCATAAAGGTTCTAACTCATTCATTTTCCACACCCACAAAGTAGGATGGAAATTTAAAGCAGTTATCTGATAAATGGAGGCAAGAGTAAAGAGTGGATATTTTTTCCCTGAAAGTATTCCTTGAAGTTAAAAAAACAAAAATGTAAGTTATAGGATTTGTTCCCGAACTCCTCAGATACTCACCTCAGACTTGCTCTGTGTGTGTTTTTGTTCAAGTGCATATCTATGATAACAACTCTAGGGTTCTCTGAAAGAAGATTCAGAGCAATTCTAAGAAGACTTCAGATCATTTATGAGGATGGAGCAATCAAAGGAGAATGATGAGCCTGGGAAATGTCTTCTTATCTGACATTGAAAGAAGAATGGCTGTGGCCTTGCCTTTCTCATTTCTATCTTGAAGTCTTGTCCAAGAGCTTTGGTTATTGACCTTAGACTATTATCACCAAGACCTGTTTAAAGGATCCAACAATAAATCCATAGACTCTTTTGTTTTAAACCTCCCTTTTCTATTGCAAAGATTGAGAAGGTAAAGAAAACAAATGGCAGCAGCCTTTTTAATACTCAGGATGATGAATATGCGATAAGCAAGTTCTAACTACTCTTCCCACATTGCTGGCAGACTTCATTAACTGATCATAAGACTCTACCACTAAACCAGGATCCAGGCTCGGAATCCTCAACAGCGCACTGCAGGCTACCACTAAAAATTATTTAATGTACACCCTTGAGACAAAAACCTCTTTGCCATTCCCCTTATGTTCATTCTGAGCAAATAATAGTTGGTTAGTCTGAATGCGAAAAAATATAAAAGACCAAAAGATATTGGTATTGATTAAAGCTGTCTGCTTTTCCCAAGAGGGGTGACTAGCTGGTATAAGGCCTACTTCGAAGAGTAGGAGTGTAGCTATGGTAACCATATCACATCAGTGACCCACAGACAGTCAGTTCACTCTGCCCTGCTCCCTGACCTATGGGAGTGGGACCAGATTAAAGGACCCTCTGAAGGCTACTTGGACTCAGGTCAATGGCATAGGTCACAAAGGGTTTATGCACCAAATGAACAGGAAACCTTGCAGAGTGCCCTGGGACTGCAGGCAGAAGACATCCCAGGGGCTTCTCTGAAACTCTGACCTCCACTTCCTCCTTTGACATTGCTGTCACTTTCATATGGGCACGTGATAGTAACAAAACCCCTGGGCTCTATGTAGTGCAGTATGGTTTTCGGAGTGCTTTCCATTCCTGATCTCGTTTGATCCCCGCGCCTCAGTCAGTGCAGGGAAGCAGTGCAAGCATCCGTACCCTCAATTATATAACTAAAGTGAGGCTCCCTTGTCCAAAATCACATCTCTATGGAGGCCCCAAAGGCCTTTCATCTAAAATAGTCAGATGAAAGGAAGTGACAGAAGGCAAGTATTTTGGATTGTTTCCCATTGGAATTTTCAGATAATTGTGCCCATACTCTCCATAGCCTGGCCTGTCTAGGGAAGCTTACAGTTTAATGGTGAACCAGTTGCATGGTACAGACGTGATGGTGAAGGTGGTTCTCCCAGAGATGCTTCAGACTCATTTAATAATGGAGACGCCATTTGGGCACTTGGTCATTGAAAGAGACTTCCTGTTCATTTCTCTGACAGCTGGTGACCTTGTTGCAGATGTGGGTTGTCCCCTTATATTTCACAATAAAACTATACTGGTGGCGGTTTCTGTCTATGTGGGGGATGTTCTCCATTATTACCAGTTACATCCTCTTCAGAGCTACCCGAAAACCCCTCTCAGGAAGGACACCACGGTATGTATTCCATACATTCCTTCCCCAGGAGCCCCTTTATTTTAAATATTAAAAAGCATATTTTATTGCCATTTTCCTGGGTTGGGGAGTAGGGGGGGTTACATTTCTTTTACGTGTCTTTTACCTTTGGTAGCAAAACAGTTGAGAAATTAGCTACACTGCTCTTAGTTTGCCTTCATTATTTAATGGGAATTCAGATATGCATGTAAAATTTATTACTTCAAATATTAGCTAGTGAAATGCAGAAGAAAGAGAAGTGAAACTATTGTTTAAAATTTCTAGAGCATTATTTGCAAGTTTATTTTTACCTCAGCATTTTTCTTTATTCCACTATAAGTTGTGTCACATATTTTAAAACAGAGCAAGAGTTGAAAGTTGTGTTTCAACCTGAAAATATATAATAAATCATAAGTCATGGACAACTTATTACTCTAATAACAAATGATGGTTTAATATTCCAATGGTCACTTTAATTACCATTGTCAGCCTCCAAAGATTTGTATAACTCCATTGTATCATTCACAAATCTTTCCAAAGTGTTTATCATCACATACTGCGCCCACAGGCTTGCTTTTGCCCTCCCTGTTCTGTGGATAAAATCCAAATCCTCATCGAGATAAAACTGGAATGAGATAAAGTGTGTAAAATGTAAAACAGTGATAAGACAATGCTAAATTTGGCCTTTTGGG
This sequence comes from Nomascus leucogenys, assembly GCF_006542625.1. Taxonomy (NCBI): domain Eukaryota; kingdom Metazoa; phylum Chordata; class Mammalia; order Primates; family Hylobatidae; genus Nomascus; species Nomascus leucogenys. Next base: position 74,376,667 of record NC_044387.1, on the reverse strand, counting down.
AGAATAAATCATAAGCTTCAGTGAAATACTTTTATGATTATTTAGACATTTGTTTTCATCCTCTAAAAATGTAGGAAACACGTATGTCAACTTTTCCTTCAAGTTAGGAGACGGAAAAATATCCAATGAGAAATCAGATAAATAAATGTGATGATAAAAATGGATATCCAAATACATGAATTCATGTTATGAGTATTTTAGTTTAGTCCCACTAAACTAAAGAGGAAGAGGTCTGGGTGGTGGTAGGAGACCTTATAAACTGGCCAATTTGGGATCTTGGACAGCACTTGTAGTGTCTGGCTTATCAATTGGTAAAGTGAATATGGTACCTTTCTCGTTCTTAGAAAATATTCTAAGTTGTTTAAGATTTGTGAAAGTGCTCTGAGTTTGGGATGAATCAAAATGTGCTTGTTTTCATCCCCTGGATATAATCTATGTTGTATTTCTGTGAGAATGGTTCGCCTATCCACTGTATAATGAATTACCTACCTAAAGGCAGTGTTTTTGTGCACATCAGTTCATGCAATGCAGAGGAACTTTATTACAAGAAATACCCAAATGCTGCCTCATTACCCTTTATGGCTTGCATATGTCCGCTCACTTTCCCATGCCCAAAGCATGTCCTCTCAGCTTCTTCCTGCCTGCACAACTCCAAGCCCTAGAGGATAGTCTGAGAGTCAAGAGGCTCCACTGATATTGTAAAGCAAACTCAGCTGCCATTTGAAGAGACGTCAGTGAGCAAGGTGAAGTAGGGGCCTCTTCTAGAAGAGCAGTCAGGATGGAGCTCCTGTACATAAGAAGCAATAGGCCCCAGAATTACCATGGATCTTTGCTTAATTATTATATTACAGGTGAGTCACATTTTAACTATCTTCCATTTGGAAGCAGAGGATTTCATTACAGGCTAGGGGAGCTGGATGAAGAAATCAGCATTGCTGTATAAGGCAGACCCATAAGCAGTGGTCTCCAGCACCAGCAGTTCAAAGCCTACTGTTCCTCTTTGAGAGCATATCAAGCTCTTGTTTCAGGATAGGGTGCCCAGAGAAGGAGAAGTGAGTTTCCTCTCAACTACAGTTGGTTTGTCTGGCAAGCAGTGAAGTTCAGGGTCAGAAATAAGCCACACACGCGGTGGCTCATGCCTGTAATCCCAGCACTTTGGGAGGCCGAGGTGGGTGGATCGCCTGAGGTCAGGAGTTTGAGACCACCCTGGCTAACATGGTGAACTCCTGTCTCGACTAAAAATACAAAAATTAGCCAGGTGTGGTGGCAGATGCTTGTAATCCCAGCTACTCGGGAGGCTGAGGCAGGAGAATCACTTGAACCCAGAGGCAGAGGTTGCAGTGAGCCAGGATCGCGCCATTGCACTCTAGCCTGGACAACAGAGCAAGACTCCACCTCAAAAAAAAAAAAAAACACACACACACACACACACACACACACACACCTGAGCCACAAATAGCTGGGCTTGATCACATCGAATCCAACCCAAGGCCAAGCTTTCCTTTTGGAGGCTGCTCTGAAGAAGTTACACAATCTCCTATCTGGCTTATCTGCCTTACAGTGTAAGTCTGGGTAGCAAGGAAGTTCTGGACTCTACTGTTCCTGAAAATAGGTGCCCCCAATAAGCAGGAAAATGGCAGGAGAAGTGGGGCTTGAGATTTGGAAAACCGAACACATCCATAACAGTGATATGACACATTGAGCATTTAGTGTGCCAAGTCAATAAACATCAATACATTAGCTCACACAATCTTCAGAACAACCTTAGGAGCTAGTGTTATCCTCACGTTATAAATTAGGCAACCATAGGAAGCAATGCCAAGTAAATTGACCAAAGTCCCATGGGCAGTAAGCAGCAAAGCCCTGGATCAGACCAAAGAACTACTTGGCTGCAAAGCTCCTGCTCCCAAAAGCATTCTATGGCTTCATTAATTCAACAAACCGCTTTGCACAGAGAAACCCTGCAGTTTAAAGGTTATTAGTCCTAGAACATCTCTAATGCTGGCAGAAGTTTGAGAGAGGCCCCTTAAGGCAGGGAGATGGGTCACCAGTGTGTGTGGAGTTCAAGGAACCATATTCTGGTACTGGCAGGTGTTGGGGGCCTAGTAGAGGGGACCTTCTCAGAGCTTGCCTGTTTCTCCATCATCACCACTTTTAGCAACATAAACTTCCACCTTGATCTGGCTGCCCTGAGCAATGATCTAAGCTGCTCAGTACTGACAAATGAAAAGAACCATGGCTCAAGAGTCACTGTGACAGAAAGACCCCAAAAGCCTTCTCTGGCTTCCTTTCAAGGCCACACAGCCTCACAGTAATTTCAGCCAACTTCTGCAGCCCATGCAAGTTTCTGTCTCCACGTAACTCACCCCTGCCTACTCCCCCACGCAGCTCACCCCTGCCCGCTCCCCCACGTAGCTCACCTCTGCCCGCTCCCCCACGCAGCTCACCCCTGCCCGCTCCCCCACATAGCTCACCCCTGCCTACTCCCCACTGGGGCAGGATCACACCTGGTGGAGGAGGTGGTAGCACAGACACCCTTGAATATCAGTTGCTTCAAGTGCAGAAGGCAGTTCACCATAGAAGTGATGTATATGACAACTCATTTCACGGGCTAGCCCACAACCCATTTAAACCGTGATGTTCAGAAGGTCCCTTCTGACTGGAACTCAGTGAAAAATAGAGCACCTATTAAAATCATATTGAAACCTTATGCTAGTAATATCATAGATCTTAAGCATTTGGTGCAATGGCTCCAACAGGGAGTAAGCTGGGGAAGGTGAGAGAGTCAGAGACAGGGCTCAGGGCTTGGGGGTGAGAGGGTGGGGCTAAATCTCTGGAGCGAGACTCTGAATGCAGTTTGGAGTGAAAGGCAGGAAAGAGACTCCAAGAGGATGTGCAGGGAAAGGGATGTGAGGCAAACAGGGCCTTCTGCCATTGCCCACCCTTGTAAGCAGCTTTCCAGCCACCTCTTCATTTTCTTTGAGCAATAAAGATAAGACCCCAGCTTTTCCATCCACCACCTCTTGTACCAATGGGCATAGCCCCTCTGCTGTGGCCCTCCAAGAATGGAACTGGGCTCCCAGCCTCTTCCCCCATCCTCCTAGACATGAAGCTGTCACATGGTCCTTCTTGTAGTTTTTTTCTAAGGGCCTTTACTGCCAATGAAGAAGGAAACCAGCAGAGGGGAGGGCTTCCTTCTAGATTCTCTCCACTCACCCTCCATCCTCATCCTTTTCCTTCTCCACTTAGACCCTTTAGGAACAAGGAAAGGCCTTGGAAAGTCACAGAGGGTGCTGGGGTACACGCAGGATCCTTCCACACAGCAGAAGGAAATAGCCTGGGGCTCTCGTCATTTCATCCCCTGGGCTAGGGGAGGGCTCTTTGGGTGGAGGGGACATGGGATGAGGGCTGGGCCCACTACTGGTGATATCTGAACTGGGGCTGGGGGAAAGGGGGCAACAGAACAAGAGGGAAGAAAAACTCCTGGGGAAGAAGTTCTGGACTCCCCTTTGACTTCTCATCCCACCTTTTGTTCACCTCCAAGGCGCTCCTGCTGAAACCACTCAAGATTAACCCTAGGACCAAATGAGAAGGGAGCGGTGTGGGGAGGCACGGTCCCAGGAAGAGTAACCATTCCTGAAGGCTATTTTTAAGTGAAGCACGTGAGGGACGTAGACACATGTAAAAAGAATTCACATATGCATATACACAGAAACACATGAGCATGATAGTTCTATTCATATAATGCTTATTGCTTTATACATCTGTGTTCTGTGTGTTTTAAATATAATTTTAGAAACTAAAAACTGATTTGTAAGTCTTTGAAAAAGACAAAATATTTTATAATATTACCACGTTCTGAGTTTCTCCCCATTTTTCACTCCACAGATTGGTCTACAAATGGTTTCTTTTGATCTACAAACTCAGCTATGCATTTGGTGTTGTGGGTTACTTGGCGATCATGTTTACAATGTGTGGATTCAATCTGTTTTTCAAGTAAGTATCTCTAATTAAGACATTAATATCTCCAAGCACTTGCTTGGCACACTCACCTCATCGTGTTCTCTTAATCCGGAAGCATCTGGCCCTACAATTTTCCATGCACACATGTTTTATAGTAGATATCCACACATAGTCTTCTCTGGGGAAAACCAATAGAAAGGGAAGAAAGAAGCACCCTACAAAATAATTTTTTTAAATTAGGAGGTTTAAGGAGAATTTATATTTGGTCTGCAAATTTAAAAGATTACTATTAACAGTGGACCTACAATTATGCTAGAGTAATTCTTACTGAACTAATTTCTCTTCTACAAAATTCCCAAGTACCTAGATCTCCTTTTATATATATCTTCTTATCTAAAACCTCTAGAAGTATGTTGTCCAGTATAGTAGCCACTAGCTCATGTGACTACTGAACACCTAAAATATGAAATAAGATGTACTCTAAGTGTGAAATACATACTGAATTTCAAAGACTTACATAAAAAACATTTTTATATCAATTACATTTTTAAATGATAGTATTTAAAATGTATTGGTGAGATTAATTTCACCTGTTTTTTGTTGTTTTTTTTTTTGACTTATTAAATGCACCTACCAGAAAATTTAAAATTATATTTGTGGCTGTATTTCCATTGGACAGCACTCACTGCTCTCTTGAATTTGGTTTCTGATAGTCATGAAATGCCTTGTGTTGGGGATACTTGGAAAAGGAGGAAAAGTGAGTGCTTAGAAATTGTAAGAGGCTGGGCGTCGTGGCTCATCCCTGTAATCCCAGCTACTTGGGAGGCAGAGGTGGGAGGATTGCTTGAGGCCAGGAGTTCAAGACCAGCCTGGGCAACATGGCCAGACCTCGTCTCAAAAACAATTTTAATTGGAATAAAATAAAAGCTGGGAAACCAAATAAACAAATAAAAAAGATTTAAAGGATAGAAAACATGTCAGTATCTATTGTTTAATAGATGGGGAGTTTTAAAAAAGAAATTGAAAGAGAAGTAAAGGTATAAAAGAGCAAGAAAGTCTAGGCTAGAGAGATAAAGGAAGTAGGGATAACCATATCTTTGACTAAGAGCTGTGCTCCCGCTTAAGGTGGTTGCTGAGACATGCTGTGGATGGCATTCTCAGGGGCACAACTGAGGCTGAGTAACCAGCCTGTGTCCTGGAAAGGGGACTGAAGACATACCACACAGCTATGGAAAGCAGCTCAAATACAAATCCCCCAGAATAGCTCTCACATCAAAGTTACTCTAAACTTCTGGGACCATAGCAGAAATTGAAAAGGAGAGATCATCAACCCTTTACTCAGAAAACAGGGAAGGCAATTGGATGGAGAGTCAGCCCTGGATGAAAGGGCTCTTCCTATGGCAGCATAGCAATCTGATTTTATAAGCATTTATAAAACTTTCGGAGCGGGAGCACCTAACATTTTCTAGCAGGAAAGGGGTAGAAAGTAATTGTACAGATCTATTATTGCTAGGTTAGGATATAGAAAGACATGGTAATGTCTTTTTTAACATACTATCTATACTGGTTTATTTTAGTGAACATAAAAATACTCATAAGGATTTTTTTGAAATCACTGGGAACTATAGCTGTTCCAAGATTATTACCTCATAAGATTTCAAGGTCCTTATTCATGAATTTTCCTACAGTAAGGCATACCAAAAACTTAACCCTTTAGAAAAGGAACTATTTTTTTCCCACTACTTGATGATTATCATCATATTAAGCTTTTTTCCTAGGGAGCCATAAGTGTGTTACTCTACTTTTTATCAATAAAATTATTGATACATATTTCCCTGGACATGGAGGGAAGATACTCTTCATTTCCTCCACTGTCCTAATTCTCAGATATACCCAGACAAATCCTGAAAGGATGAAGCTACCACCCACGTTGGAAGCCTCAGTTCATATCACCCAAAAATCTGTACCTTCTAAATCTACAAAGCTGTCTGCCTTCACCATTTCTTCCTGCAATGAACAGAAAACAGAAATAGGTTTTAGAGAGAGACTACCCAACTCTTGTCCACATTTTCCTCCCTTCCCTGAATCAATCAGAACCACCAAGGCTCACCACTGATATTTGAGATTGTTTTATAGATAGAGCAAACCAAATGTGCAATTATTTAGATTCATAAATTAAATTTAGGGCAAATTATTCACTTTTAAAAGAGATCTTTCCCTTAAGAAAAAAAAAAAACTGGCTGGGGGGATGATCACAAAGAATCCTGGTATAATTGAAATATGATTTAACTTGCAAAAAGTTTTTTTCAGTTAATACATAGCAACTCTGGCATGGTAATCAAGGGCTTCAAGATGTGAGCTTCATTTGTGGCTTTGTGACATACCAATTGTTGTGTCAAGCAAATAATGTTTTCTAAGTCTCCATGTTTTCATATGCAAAGTGGGGGTGATAATATCTATCTCAAGCACTTGTTAGGAAAGATCATTGGAAAGCATTTTATAAAAATCTAAGTTCTACAGCAGACATACTCAATCCTTGTTGTATTAAAGAATCAATCACTTGACAAGCTCTTTAAAAATACTGCTGTCCAGACCCCAACCCAGATTAACTAAACTCCAGTCCTTGGTGGTGGGCCCATGTGTCAATGCGCTTTTAAATCTTCCCAGGTGATTCTAATCTATGTTTAGGGCTGAGAACTATTGCTCTAGTGGTTCTTAATGTTAGCTGCCCATTGGAGTTACCCGGCATGTGGCCTGGAGATGGAAACTGTTACAAGCTGCTGAGGCCTACCTATAGCTGAGCCTGAAACCACTGGTCAGAGTCGGCTTGTCTAGGCACTGCAGTCCTAAGAAGCACTTGAAGGCTATCTGAAGAATTCCTTTGTCCAGTTGGCACTGAGTGCTACAATTTGAGGGAAATTCAGAGAATTTTAAATTGTTTCATTTAAAAAAGAAAAATCAAACAAATAAATGAAAAAAAAATACCCACAAGGTTCTCTTAGATACCATCAACAGGAAATATTTTCCAAACTCCAGCTGTTTGGAAATATGCCACATTCTTATTTCTTTATACTGTTGTTTTCAATAGAATCAAAGCTAGAGATTCCATGGATTTTGGCATTGTGTCTTTGTTCTACGGCCTCTACTATGGAGTAATGGGGAGAGACTTTGCCGAGATCTGCTCAGACTACATGGCTTCCACTATAGGGGTAAGTGTTGCTTTCATTTTCTGAAACCATTTATGACACATAGAGAAATGGTCTCTTCTTACATGTCTGCATCCATTTTCAGAAATAAAAAAGTCTTTCTCCATATACTGATTATCGTTTCCTTTGGAACTATTTTGGTTCACCTAGCCCAGTTGCTCCCTGGATTCTCCTTGCATCAAAAAATTGTCTTTGTTAATTAATTGGAAAATACATGTCTTATATAGAATCCTTGTGGAATAAGGCATCTTTTAAAATAAAATATGCAAATTATTTGTGTTATTGTATCTAGCATACTCCAATTGCCAACATTTAAGGATTAGTAAAACATTAACAATAACTAAATCCTGTTAGCTCTGTCCAAAACCCTGCCTAATGCAAATAAAAACTATATTTGATGCTGCATAAAACAGTTCAGAATCAACAGTGCCTCTGGGTAATACTTATTATAAATACCAGTCACATTATATAGCATCTGAAGAAGTAGAAGATATAAAAAGTGTGCTAGATGTATTCTGATTCTATACTGTTACCTAACTGTTAATCTCTAACAGTTGTTTTTCTTTTCTTTTTTTGAACTCTTTTAAGATTAAAATCCAGAATGGACATACTTTCTAGTTAGATGTATTCCTGACTCAGATATCAGGGGCATTTATCTATGTCTGACTCTTGCATATCTCTTAAAAACTTACAGACTAAAGGCTCTAGGGATGACTTAGTAGTTTCAAGAATTTCCACATCTCTGTCGTCTACATGTGTCTCCTGGTACACAGCCAGATGTGAAGTAGAAAAACCAGTGTAAAGCAAAGACATGGAAACAACCCATCAATGATAGACTGGATAAAGAAAGTGTGGTACATATACACCATGGAATACTATGCAGCCATAAAAAGGAATGAGATCATGTCCTTTGCAGGGACATGGATGGAGCTGGAAGCCATTATCTTCAGCAGACTAACACAGGAACAGAAAACCCAACACTGCCTGTTCTCACTTGTACATGGGAGCTGAACAATGAGAACACATGGACACAGAGAGGGGAACAACGCACACTGGGGCCTGTCAGGGGAGGAGAAGGGAGAGCATCAGGAAAAATAGCTAATGCATGTGGGTCTTAATACCTAGCTGATGGGTTGATAGGTACAGCAAACCATCATGGCACATGTTTACCTATGCAACAAACCTGCACGTGTATCCTGGAATTTTAAATTAAATTAAATTTTTTTAAAAAAAGAAAAAAACAGTGTAAGTAGCAAGAAAAGGGTGAACTTCTGGACTGTTCCCTCCATTTCTGGAGCAGGACCTAAGTGGCTATGACCTTGACTTCCTCCTCACCGCATTCGTCCTTCCCCTCCACCATACACTCTATCTTACTCTTTTCCTAAAGCCTGCAGCCCAGATTCTGTGGTGAAATGCTGGAACAATACAACTGCCTTTCTTATAAGGTTTAATGTGAGCACAGGAAGGAGCATTTTTATTCCCAGTTTCTCCAAGAAAAAAACAGAAGTTATACCCCTTGGAAAATTCCCAAAGCCTCTTGTGTTTATGGACAGAAAAGAAAGATTAGAATTATATGTGGCTGTTCTCAAGTAGATCAGGAAGAAGAGACTTTATCTGGCAAGACAACCAAGTCTTTAAGCACCAGCTTTTGGGAAACTTCTCACCTGATCCAACCCGACCAGTTCTTAACATCTTGTCATCCTGTCTGTTTATTCCAGCTACCAAATCTATAAAAACCACTGCCTCAAGCCATTGGTACACCCACCAGTGACTTGGATTAATGAGAGGGGTGTGTGTCCACAGACACTTGTGCATGTGCATGTGCTTGTGACTGAGGTAAGGAGATACAATCTCCCTTCCCATATCAGTGCCTAAGCCCCACACCAGAGCAGGTAAATCAGAATCTCTGGGAGTAGAGCCAGTACATCTGCTTCAAAAAAAAAAAAAAACAAAAACCAACCAAACAAAAAAAACTCCTTAGGAAAAGTAATGAGCTATTAAACCATCCAAAACCATGGGGTGAATCTTAAATGCATGTTGCTGAGTGAGAGAAGCCAGTCTGAAAAGGCTCCATCCTGTATGACTGCATTTATATGACATTTTAGAAAAGGTGCAACTATAGAGTTGCTAAACAGATCTGTGGTTGCCAAGGCTTTAGGGAAGGAGCATGGTTGAATAGGTGAAGCACAGGAAATTTAGAGTGGTGAAACTCTTCTGTGTGATACGATAATGGTGGATACATAACACTATACATTTCTCAAAATCCATAGAAAGTGTGAACCTTAAATTTATGCAAATTTTAAAAATAATTTAGGAAGTCAGAGAATCCAAGGATAGAATTCAGATCATGCCAAAAGAATCTAACCATATTACAAATGTATGAAATAACCTCATTGAAAGGGGTGGGAACAAAGGTGCTGACCTAAGTAACTTTGAAATGAATGGAGATCATAAGACTAAAAACAAAAGAAGCTGTGTCCTAAGCACTGTACTCTAGTTGATAAAGTTGTTGCTGTCAAGTCTATGGGTTAACAATTTTGATACCACCATACATGTATTCTGTAATTATAATTGTTTAGCTTAATATAGATATACATGGATAGATATAGAAATATTTACAGATATGTGTGTGTGTGTGTGTGTGTTAGTATATACAGATGAATTCCTTGTTCTGTCAGCTAAGAGGTCCTAGGGGCAATGATACCCCGGCAAAATGAATATACATAGTGTCCAGATCTTGTTTTCTAATATCATTCTACAATAAAAGGAACTGGGGCTTGTTGAAGAAGTGGCTGATTACAGGTCTGGGCAAAGAATACACAATATAAAAGCCTGGTGCATCTTATAGTGACCAAAAGCAAGAAAATGCTAAAAACAAAAGAACTCCACAGTGATTGGGGATATGTCAAAGAGACACAGGAGCCAACTGAAAGAGCTCCCAATGGCCAAAGCTGGAATTTGAGCAACAAAATAGTAATAGTAGTAGTATTGAGTTATAACCCAAAGCATAAAATAAATATCCATGGGTCCACGTTGATATCAATAAATGATTGAATAAATAAATAAGTGGAAGAGAATAGTCAAATCTGTGCAAAAGAATTCCACATAATTTATATAAATTCTCCTCCCTTAACGAGGTTGTGATGATTAAATTTTAGAGTCAATTTGCCTAGGCTATGATACCCACTTGTTTGGTAAAATCACTAGTCTACATGTTGATGCAAAGGTATTTTGCAGATATGATTAATATCTATAATCAATTGACTTTACGTGAAGGAGATTACCCTTAATATTCCACATAGACCTCAGCCAATCAGTCGAAGGCCTTAATAGCAAAAACTGAGGCTTCCTAGAGAAAAAGGAGTTCTGCCTCAAGACTGCAACATCAATCTTGCCAGAGTTTCCAGCCTGCTGGCCTGCCAACCTGCTCTGCAAATTTCTGACTTGCCCACAAATGTGTGGGCCAATTCCTTAAAATCAATCTAATAATAATATAGGGAAACTAGATATGTGGTATATAGCCAATCTCTGTAATATTTTTGTATCTTTTCTTTAAATCTAAAACTATTATAAAATAATTTTCTTTGGAAAAAAAAAAAAGCTTCCTAGGGATTCTAATATGCTGCCAGTGTTGAGAACCACTCCTTATCCACAGTATGGGAAGATGCAGCTATCCCAAGGTAAAGTTCTAAATGCATTGCCTTCCAATGGTGATTGCTCAGCATGCACCCAATAAAAACATGGGGATTTAAATGACAGAGAGATGCCTCGGTTTACTCCAGAGATCTGAATCAGAATCTCCAGGACAATAAAGGGAAGGGCCAATCTATGGATTAAACTCAAAGGCTTCCTCTGAAGGTTCCTCTTAACTCCAGCCCTGGATAAAAATGATTCCTGTGAAAGGATTCCTCAATGTGAAGGTTAGATGAGAGGTTATAATTGACAATGTGCTTTGGGTCCATTTGGAATTCAATGAGTTTTTGCCTGGAAACCTTAACCCCTCTGTAGCATTCTTCTTACAGGAAACGGTGTCTCACATTCTAAACTATCTTAGAAGCAGTGGAGATTCTTTTCTTTTTTTTTTTTTTTTTTTTTGAGACAGAGTCTTGCTCTGTCACCCAGGCTAGAGTGCAGTGGCACAATCTCAGCTCACTGCAACCTCCACCTCCCGGGTTCAACCAATTCTCCTGCCTCAGCCTCCCGAGTAGCTGGGATTACAGGTGCCCACCACCGCACCTGGCTAATTTTTTTGTATTTTTAGTAGAGACAGGGTTTCACCCCGTTGGCCACGCTGGTCTCGAACTCCTGACCTTGTGATCCACCTGCCTCAGCCTCCCAAAGTGCTGGGATTACAGGCATGAGCCACCGTGCCCAGCCGCAGTGGAGATTCTATGTGCCAAGGGCTGCCTGTCCCAGTGCCTGGCAGTGGCTTCCTGCATTCAGAGAGTGGCATGTGCTCTCCTTTCCGACTGTGCTCTGTCCATTTCCTCTGATAGTTCTACAGTGTCAGCGGGTTGCCTACAAGGAGCTTATCAGACAATATCTGTGCAGTCTGTGGGCAGAAGATCATTGTGGAGCTTGATGAAGAAGGGCTCATTGAAAACACCTACCAGCTTTCCTGTAATCATGTGTATCCTTTTCAAAGGAAACTGTTTGGCCTTCATCAAGCCTCCTTCTTTCTTCCTTCACCTCCTTCTGTCCTCATCTCCTCCATCTTGCTTACCTTCCATGCCCAAACCCCAGTCCTTTATCCTCCAGCCCAGTCTTTTTTTTTGAGTCTTCCTGTTTGTCCCTGCTTAATAATAAACTGCTAATTAAGGTGAACCTCCTTCTCCAGTAATTTCCTTTTTAAAGAAGACTCTTAATGCCACATAGACAGGAAGGCAGTATCTGAGCAGGGTGCTAGCAGGGGAAATTGGTTGAAGTCATAAGCGAGCAGATAGCCAAGAAAGATCAGGAAAAGAAGGGGTTTGGAGGTGAGAAAAAGAGTGAAGTATCAGGTGCACAGGGGAACTTAAGACTATCCAAGTGGAGCCCCAGGTCTGAATCTTAGCAAACCAAGAAATACAAAGAGTGCTTTGCCTAGAAATAATCCTAGGAACCTACCTGTGGCAACAGTAGTCTTGGGAGCAGCCAAGGGAGGAAACCAAGCCTTCTTCTCAGCTTCAGTCTTTAGAAGAAGATACAGCCACAGGCAAGACACCTTGGATTACAAAAGCAGGGACCAAAATTTGGACATTTGTTCTTGGACCATGGGCTCCTCTACCAATGGGTTCTATCCCAAATAGCTATCCATTGGCTGAGGGATCTTCATATGATAGGTACCAGACAGCCTGAGCCTGGAAACCAGCATTCTATGGTAACTCCAGTAACCATTAAGAAAAGCCTCAATGTGCTGAAAAATGCTGGCATCGAGACCCCTGAACAAATCAACCTGTGCTGCCTGAACATGTATGGATACTACTTTTGCTATGGATACCAAAGTTAGGCTTAGGTTGGCCAATCATCAGTATTTCAATTCTTCCTAAATACAAGAAAGGGTATTATTTATCTTTATTTTATAGTACAGTATCAATTTAATAATGTCATCGCTATGTACCCAGTTAGTTCAAAGCTCTGGCATTATGAGATGGTTAAACCATCTGTCTTTTGCCTAAAGCCCACTTAATTTAGTCAGTCATACCTCGGTGTCCAGTACCTATGATTCAATTCTGTTTAATCTGGACAGTTTCCACTTATTCAATCCTGAGAGTAAAACCTGGACCAAATGCATCTCAAAAGTAATAGGAGCCTTTACTCCAACACATAAGCCTTAAAATCTTAAGGGAAAAAACACAAAGATACCCCATATGGATTTCTGTAGTGGTTTTTTCAGTGTGATACCTTTCCCAAAATATTCATTCTTTGTAGCAATTTTCCAAGTCTGGCCCTAGTTTTAAATATGATTTATTTTTCAAATGTTGGAACAGAGCCCCTTCTGCCATTTGCAAATGGAAATATTTTCTCTCTCCACCTTTAAAAGCCCTTAGGGATTGTTGTACGTGTGTGCATATATAATCTAAAATGTAGTCACCTTTAAATTTGCATTTCAGGGAGTATTATTAATGGCCTATTTTAGCATGAGTCATATTACTGAGAAATGGGCAAATATGAGTCATATTAACAAGGATGGGTTATCTGAGTCTTGCTCTGCAGCAGTTCTCCAGTGTGGAAGTTTTTCAGCATTGAGATTTTGAAAATGAAAAAGAGCATTAGAGAGAATGTGGACATTTCAGTGCTGGCTCAATGGCCCCTGAATTCTATACCTTTGTGGAAGATGGGGCTGTATTCCAGCCCTTTTGAATGAAAGGCTGTTGGAGTTTTGGTTCAAAATCTTTGTTATAATACACCACTTTATTTTAAAACATATTGCAAAAATGACCCCAATTCCAAGAACATAAAATAATGGAAACTCCTGGTTACATTGAAATGTAATACTGAGGAGTTATATACATGGCCTTGACTTGCTACACCACCGAGCTCCTCCATTTGTTAGGGAGGGAACTTCTACATCGTTGCTGTTCACCTGGGTGTGTAACAGGCCAGTCAAAAGATCATGTGATCTTGGCCCAGAAAGTCACACTGGGAGCAGCGATTGTAGAAATAAACAAATCAATAGGATGGATTTCATTATAGTTCATTTTTCCCAAATCCATAGTATCAGGGAACATGGAAATATATGTTTCCAAAAATAATCAGTTTTGAAAGAGTCATTCAAATGTTCATTCAATACATATTTCTTAGGCATGGCTTACGATGCTGAGGACACTGAAATGAATGAGACATAGTCCTACAGGTAACACATGGTCTAGGAGAAACACGTAAGTACCAAAAGTCATGCTACACTAGAGTAAGTCTCTGGTGCTGTGAGAACACATAGGGTTCACTCTCAAGTTTGGGGACAAAGGGTCAGACTTTCCGGACCAGGAGACGTATACTAATGGATCTATAAATGCCTAGAGTTTGAGAAGTTTAGTAGGTATATATTCTATTAAAAATAATTGGCTCCTTATCAGTACTTTTAAAATACAAGAAAAAAAATATGAAGTTAATGGAAATATTTGTAACTTTATAACCGCAAATAATTTTAACTTGTCTAAGTGCCTAAGACAAGTCTGATTACATGAAGCTAATGAATAATGCACAAAAAGTAGAACAGAGAAATGCTACAGTAAATGCATGAGAAATGCACAATAACAAGGTGGGGAAATGTAACAATACACTTATGGAAGACATCACTGTAAAGGAAAAAAAAAAAAAAAGGACTCACATTCTTTATCTAATCCAATTCTTACCAGAATCAAGTGAGGCAAGAAGGCCAAGAAGCTAAGTAAATTCCTCGGGGTCATAAAGCGAATGCAGTTGTGACTCCAGGCTCACTGTCATTGTCAGGTCCCTTACAGAACCTCCCGAAAAAAGCGACGTGCCTCATCAAGTCATGACTCCACCACTAGACCCCGAAGATGGGACCATTCCATGCCATCATGAACCAGACATTGCCTTTTCATATCTAGAAGCCTCCCTAACAAGATGCTTCAGCTTTCATGAATTCTGCATCCGAGGTTGGTGTATCGTTGGGAAAAAGCAGACTTGCCCTTACTGCAAAGAGAAGGTTGATTTGAAGAGGATGATCAGTAATCCATATCCTTTAAAACAAAAAGGTTATAAGAGATTATCTTGAATGTTTCTCAGGATATATTCTTCAATGAAAACTTTCAGTGTTTTTGTATAGTTCCAGCAGAAAATTTTCTGTTTTCCCTAATCACCTATTTCAAAATGACTTATGGTCTCTTTTCTCCTCTGTGCCTATAATACTATTCTGGTTAGAAAGTTAAATGCCAGAAAACATTCCACTGTTTATGTTCTATATTTTCCACATTAAGGGCTGTAGTGGAAATGTGATGAGACATTGCAAAAAATAGGTAAAATATATGGAAGAATATTCAGGATGGATGGATGGATGGATGAATAAATGGGGGAATTAGATGGGTGGGTAGATAGGTGCATAAATAGAAAAATTGGAATTGAAATTTTAAAAGCTGAAATGTGAACTAGAGTACAGAAAACTATTTTTAAAATATGTTAGGGTGTACCAAATTTTATTATTCTCAGAAATGAGTAGGTATTTCCCCGTCTGGATTTTGGCTTTTTAAATTCCATGCCATGCATCATCTCTTCTTAGGCCAAACACTAGTGATAACAATATTGAAAAGAAATAAAGATCTACAGAGTTGGTCAGCTTCTGGCAGCAGCTGAGATTTGTATAGACATCAGAGATGTGCAACAGAATAAACTCAAGTCACATTAAGGTCACAGGAAGGTAATGGCCCCCATCCGGAGCTAACTAGAAAGACTTTGTCTTCAATCTCACTATCTCAAGACCATAGTATATCTCATTCAGACAGTGGGGCGGGAATGGAATTAAAACATATCCTCCCTTAAGCAGAAGAGCCCTGAGAGGTTGGCATCAACCTGCCAAGTACCATCTCTTCTCTAAGAGACAGCCTTTCTGTACTTTCTGAGTAACAGTCACCTAAATTTTACAATGCTAAAGGAATCACCTTCCTTGCTTTCTGCTCCCCTGTTCCTCACCAACCCTATATGTATGGTTTAACAATGGCTACTGGCAACAATGCCCTCATCTCTGGGCACTGCAGATCAGGGAGGGATTCAAGGAGGGCACCAGAGAAGGAGGCAACATCAGTGGATCTTTGGGTCTCAAGGCTCATACCATTGCAAGAGACCACCCTCTGCAGTGCCCATTCCATCCACAGACCTGGCCTTTCTCGGTGAGTCAGTGCCACTCAAGCCCAACTCAAGGCTAAAAGTGTGTGATGATCCTTCCACCTTCCTGTTCATCCACTGTCCCGGAATTCCTCTTCTAAAATGAGGATACCAAGTCCAGAACAGTTTTTGGTTATTAACCTATAAAACCTCAATGCATAAATCTTTGTTATAAAATTGGTGATAATATGATCATAAACGTCACCTCAAGTGATACTTTAACAAAGGGCAATTCATTTCTTTATGTAGTCTTGAGAAAATAAACTGTTGAATAAAACATGTACTACTCTTTTATTGAGACACATAAGAAAAATCTACATGTGAAAAAGCTGTCATTTTGCTTGTAAAATTGTTGTCAGAGACACTATGCATTCATTAAGCTCCCTAGCACAGTTTATCAAAGACAGCAGAAAAAGGTCTCTCTTATCTGATGAACCAGTGTTATTCTTTGTAATATACAATGGGTTCATTCTGATGTATGACTACAGCAAAGCCCAGAGCTGTTTTTGCTCATTTAGAGCAGTTTCCACTATCCTTGGTTTTCCAGTATAGTCATTCCCCTCTTCTTCCTTCTTTTACCATATACCCTTGCCTTTGATTCTTGTTTTCTAGTTTGGGATTTTATTGTAAAGAGCTTCAATTTATTTTCAGAAATTGGGTGTGGTGTAAGTAACAATGATAACCGTAATGCTATAAAACTCACATAAGGGGCTTTTAATTGAGCACATAGAATTAACAAGAAAGGAAATACCCATTCATTACATTGTTTATTACATTTGCAAATGACATTTATGAATATTTCTGCTACTTGGCTGTATATAGAACAACCTCCTTAACTGAGATTTAGCTGGGAGCGCACACATTTTCTGTATGGACAAATCCTGGATTGGCTTCGTTACTTGGTGGCCTGGCAACCTGTGGTGATAGGAATAGTTCAAGGCATTAACTATTCACTAGGGCTGGAATAGGACAGCAGACCCTAGAAGCAACATACTGCATGGTTGAAATCCTTGGTTCAACATTTAATATTAATTTTTTTTAATTTTAGAGATGATCCCAAGTGTTTAGAAAACTAAGTAAACTTTGTTGTCAAGTAATTTGTCCATGTGGAAAGAATTTAAAGAGAAGCTGAACAATGGAATAAACAAATAAAGCATGTTTTTTCATCTTTCCCATTACATCTGTTTCTCAACTCATGCACATGTCACATTTGTTACACTGCACTGTGGACATTCTACTTCCAGTTTGACTGATAACAATATCTGTAAAGTGTTTCAGAGGTTTGCAAAGTACTTCTCACATACAACATTTAGCCATAGCTAATACTTTCTCATCAGTTCAACATCTTTAAAGTAGGTGGAGTTGTTAAGTAATCTATCGTTAAGGACATTGTGCTTGTCTTCTGCTCTATGTGCTTCTTACCATGTGACAGCTTCTGCACCACAGAGCTCTTCTGTAGAAAGTGGGTTACTCCCAAAACAGCATGGTACTGGTACCAAAACAGAGATATAGACCAATGGAACAGAACAGAGCCCTCAGAAATAATGCCGCATATCTACAACTATCTGATCTTTGACAAACCTGACAAAAACAAGCAATGGGGAAAGGATTCCCTATTTAATAAATGGTGCTGGGAAAACTGGCTAGCCATATGTAGAAAGCTGAAACTAGATCCCTTCCTTACACCTTATACAAAAATTAATTCAAGATGGATTAAAGACTTACATGTTAGACCTAAAACCATAAAAACCCTAGAAGAAAACCTAGGCAATACCATTCAGGACATAGGCATGGGCAAGGACTTCATGTCTAAAACACCAAAAGCAATGGCAACAAAAGCCAAAATTGACAAATGGGATCTAATTAAACTAAAGAGCTGCTGCACAGCAAAAGAAACTACCATCAGAGTGAACAGGCAACCTACAGAATGGGAGAAAATTTTTGCAACCTACTCATCTGACAAAGGGCTAATATCCAAAATCTACAATGAACTCAAACAAATTTACAAGAAAAAAACAAACAATCCCATCAAAAAGTGGACGAAGGATATGAACAGACACTTTTCAAAAGACATTTATGCCGCCAAAAAACACATGAAAAAATGCTCATCATCACTGGCCATCAGAGAAATGCAAATCAAAACCACAATGAGATACCATCTCACACCAGTTAGAATGGCGATCATTAAAAAGTCAGGAAACAACAGGTGCTGGAGAGGATGTGGAGAAATAGGAACACTTTTACACTGTTGGTGGGACTGTAAACTAGTTCAACCATTATGGAAGTTGGTGTGGCAATTCCTCGGGGATCTAGAACTAGAAATACCATTTGACCCAGCCATCCCATTACTGGGTATATACCCAAAGGATTATAAATCATGCTGCTATAAAGACATACGCACATGTATGTTTATTGCGGCACTATTCACAATAGCAAAGACTTGGAACCAACCCAAATGTCCAACAATGATCGACTGGGTTAAGAAAATGTGGCACATATACACCATGGAATACTATGCAGCCATAAAAAATGATGAGTTCATGTCCTTTGTAGGGACATGGATGAAACTGGACACCATCATTCTCAGTAAACTATCGCAAGGACAAAAAACCAAACACCGCATGTTCTCACTCATAGATGGGAATTGAACAATGAGAACACATGGACACAGGAAGGGGAACATCACACTCTGGGGACAGTTGTGGGGTGGGGGAAGGGGGGAGGGATAGCATTAGGAGATATACCTAATGCTAAATGACGAGTTAATGGGTGCAGCACACCAACATGGCACATGTATACATATATAACAAACCTGCACGTTGTGCACATGTACCCTAAAACTTAAAGTATAATAATAATAATAAAAATGAAAAAACAAAAAAACAAAAAGAACAAGATCATATCCTTTGCAGGAACACAAATGGAGCTGGAGGCCATTATCCTTAGCAAGCTAATACAGGAACAGAAAACCAAATAATGCAAGTTCTCAGTTTTAACTGGGAGCTAAACAATGAAAACACATGGACCCAAAGAGAAAAACAACAGACACTGGATCCTACTTGTGGGTGGAAGGTGGGAGGAGGGAGGATTAGAAAAAAATAACTATGGGTACTAGGCTTAGTACCTGAATGACAAAATAATCTGTACAACAAACCCCCATGACACAAGTTTACTTATGCATGAAACCTGCACACGTACCCCTGAACCTAAAATAAACGTTTAAAAAATAAAAAAGGAAGATTAAAGATATTCATGATACACTAAAAAAAAAAAAAAAAAAAAAAAAAGTGGGTTACTCCCACAGCCTCTGGCAGCAGGCGCCACACCTTCTCAAGGGGCCACAGGTACTTTGGGTTTCCTGGAGCTGCCAAAAGTATTCAAACCACTGCAACAGCTGTACTAAAGCAAGAAGACTCACTTTTGTTCCACTCTGCGTGTGTGTGCACACACACACATGCACAGTCATTCCATTGTGGCACTCTGCTTTTATTTTCTTCATAGCACTTATCAATACCTGAAATCCTATCATAAATTTATTGTCTTCTCCTCCATGAAGACAAGGAATTTTATCTGTTTTGTTCCCTACCATATCCCCTGCACTTTGCGCACTGCCTAGCACATAATAGGCACTCAAAAAATATTTTTTGAAAGAGTAAATTAATCTGGCAGAAGAGAACAAAATAACTGAATAGAGAAGACCAGCCAGAAAGAATTAACCCATGAATGATATGTTAGACTCTCAAAATTAATTTAAATTACTGGTCATTTTTTAAACAGCCAACACTGTATACATCAACACCAGACATCTACTCTGCAATACTTGAAGCCATTACACTTGTATGAAGTAGAAAGGAAATACAATGATTATTTTCCTTGTTGAGATACTGGCACTATACGTAATGCTATTCAAAGGTCCATCATTAAGAAAATTCACACTACAATTTCTAACTGTTGAGAACTTTCCTCTTTCAAACTGCCCAATGCTTCAGTATTATTGAAATAGGTCAGGGTCCATGGTCTCGTTGTCTAAGGTGTTATTTGAACTTATTTTGTCATGACTGAGAAAATGAAGGAGGATGGACGCAAAGGGTGAGGTTGGAGCAAAAGTTTAATAAGTGAAAGAAGAAAGCTCTCCACAGTGGAGAGGAGAGCCCAAGTGGGGTGCCATTTTACAGTTGAATGCAAAAGCTTTTGTACGAAACTCCTCTCATCTCTGTAGCTGTTTGAGTAACTTCTCTTATTTGAAAACCTGTCTGCACAACTCCACCTATCTATACAGCTGTGAGATATCTCTAGGTAAGCACAAAGCATAGCTTTTTTCTTGTATGAATAACTGTGGGTTTGTTTTAGGTAAGCCCCCTCTGTTTCCAGTGCAATCTCCCGTGGAGCCCCCCGTGTTCATATCTGAAAAAGGGAGAAAACATTTTCCTGGGAGCCTGCTAATCACACAAAGAACTAAAGGCTTCTCTGCTGGACCTTGCCTGCTTATCTGTGCAGGTGCAGCCTGAGTTTTCCCCAGGCTGCTCTATTTTTGCCTGTAGCTGTGATTTTTCAAGCAGGCTGCTTCTCTGAAGACTAGCCTTAGCTGTCTACCCAACTAATTTTTCATTTTCTCCTCTCTCATTATGATTGATTCAGCATCCAGATTATAGAATTTTTAATTGCTTATTTCTCTACTCTGAAAACATTCCAATAATTCAATACTTACTATATAGTAGGCATGTTCAAGGGGTAGGGAGATAAAACAAGATTCTTGAGCTTATAGTCTATTGACAAATAAAAGACTTCACATTTGAATACAGCACTAACAAAAATTAGTTTTTCTCCTGTTAAACAAAAAAAGAACCCTTAAACAGATCTCTAATTTAGTTCCCACTTATCTTTTATGTATAGCCACAATGGTAGCTTTTAGAACCATTTAGAACTCTGGGCAAATAAGCCAGTATTTATCTGAATGGGATTCACAATGACCCTCAGAGTTCAGGAATGTCAGATAATCACTAAACAGCCTCAGAAAAAAATGAAGATGCCATTTTCTTTATAAAGTTTAAGTATTTACAATCTAATCCCAATTTTGTAAAGTAGTGTGTATATATACACTGAAAAAAGATTGGAGAGTATTATGGCTAATACTAGGTGTCAACTTGATGGGATTGAAAGCTGCCTGGATAGCTGGTAAAGTATTGTTTCTGGTGTGTCTGTGAGGGTGTTGCCGGAGGGGATTAACATTTGAGTCAGTGGACTCGGAGAGGAAGATCCACCTTTAATGTGAATAGGCACCACATCACCTCAGGTGATCCTCCCACCTCAGCCTCCCAAAGTGCTGAGATTACAGGCATGAGCCACCACGCCTGTCCTAAAGATTATTTTTTAAAGATTATTTTAAATCTATCAATTAACTATGAAGCTATTTCAGTTGATATTTTAATTTCTTGAAATTAAACATAGATCAAGTCAGTGTTAAATCTACCTTGTTCTCGTAATTAACATGGTGCTTAATGTAGGAAACAGAGAAGTAAAGCAGAAAGTCCATTACTGTGTTTGGTGTCTGTGGAATCTCCTCAAGTTTCCTTCTTCTAAACTTGTTTTTTGCTTTTTGTTTTGTTTTGTTTTTTTGAGACAGTGTCTTGCTCTGTCACCCAGGCTGGAGTGCAGTGGTGCAATCACAGCTCACTGCAGCCTGGACCTCCTGGGCTCAGGTGATCCTCCCACCTCAGTCCCCCGAGTAGCTAGGACCAGAGGCACATGCCACCATGCCCTGCTAATATTTTGTATTTTTTGGTAAGAGACAGGGTTTTGCCATGTTGCCCAGGCTGGTCTCCAACTCCTGGGCTCAAGCAATCCTCCTGCCTCAGCCTCCCAAAGTGCTGGGATTACGCCAGGCCTGATTTTTTTTTTAAGGCTGGCTACTGTTTCCTCCATAACATTCTTCTGGGAGGTCGTGTGAAACAGCAGCAGCCCTGTGCGAGTTCCCCAAGGAAAAGCTTCTTCTGCACTTAATGAGCATATATTTCTTTGTGGTATTTTTCTGCAAACAGCAGGATCCCTTATATCCCTGCTAGTATCCATAACAGAAAAATATCCATTTACAAGCCATAATATATAAGGGACTGAAATCTCTTCTTGGAAAATAATAATAGCTAATATCTACTACAGACATCACCCTCACCCCACAAACGAACCCATAGTGCCCATTCTCTTAGGCGTGGTACTCTTGCCCTCCACACCCCTCCAGAGAAAATGGAAATCAAGGAGCTTAGGCTCATGGTTTACTTACATTCCTACATTTCATACTGTCAGCATCTTAGGATATAGAGATCATCATCCCTATTTTAAAGACAGAAAAACTTTTTGGGTCATGTCAAGTGACTTGCCAAAGATTACACGTCTACTAACCCAGGTCTTTCTGACTCCAGTGCCCAATTAACCACATACACCTAGTTCTGGTTGAGAATTGAGCAGGCGTCAAAGAAAGCTCACTTCCTTTCACATGGTTCCCAGCTTAAGAAGAAGGTCACATAGAATCAGCAAATAGCTCTTACCAAAGAAAGTTGCATCAAAATTTAATGTGTGGTATTATTATACCTAGATTGCAAAATTAACATAGGTAGTAGTATCTACCTTTAAATTATTGTGTATCAAACTATTTTTGAGTCATGAGGAACCTCTAGGTATATATTTGCTTAAAAATCTATTTAACTCACATGTACTTTTTTAAATATTCAGAAGGGGAAAAAGGGCAGGCTTTTTTAGAATTAAAAACAAGACTTTTCAAAGGAAAAAGCAACAAGATGCAGGAGATATAGACTAAAAAACAGGAACTGAGAGTCAGAGTGATTGGACAATAACTAGAACTCAAAAGGTAGTTAGAGGCTGAGGAAGACCAGAGTCCGGATGTGGGAAGTGTCTTTCAAATTCTCCTAAACTGAGTATTTATTTTGTTAAATTACAGAAATACATAATTTACTGTACCTTGCACTGTGTACTCACTCTCTGAAGTAACTATGGCTGGAGAAACCTATCAAATAGCCAGAAAGACAGATCCAGATCACATGAAAATACACCCTCTAGGTATTTCTCATCCTGTAAAGTTTAATCAGAAATACACAGCACTTTTTTTTAGGAATAGCAACAAGTTTGGGGGAGTGCCCCAAATACTTTGCCTTGTTGCTCTTGAGATCAGTCACACAGAGAAGTAACAGCTAGATGGCATAGAGAATGCCTTTTGTGGCCACACAGGAGTCTCTTAGCAGGAAGAAAGAATGACACAGACATTGAGAATCTTAAGTTCATTTGTGCTGTTTCCTAATGAACTAAGCCAGTTGCTACAGATTACAGTTGGCCCTCTACATCCATGGGTTCTGCATCCATGAAGTCAACCAACTGTGGATCAAAAGTATGTTTTAAAAATTTTGAAAATAAAAAATAACAATACAATAATAATATAAATAAAAAGACAGTACAACTATTTACATATATTTACATTGTATTGGGTATCATAAGTAATCTAGAGATGATTTAAAGTATACAGGAGAATGTACACAGGTTATATGCAAATACTATGCCACTCTTATAAGGGACTTGATCATCTATGAATTTTGATATCCATAAGGATCCTGCAACCAATTCCCTTGGATACCAAGGGAATATATTCAGATATCAATAATAGACTTATGATCATGGTTATCTCACAGAAAAAAGAAAAAACCAAAAACTAATTTTTAAATCTGGCATATGTTTATAAAACGGCACCCTAGACAAAATTTGAAGTTTTGTAGTTTTAGTAAGTAAGTCCTCAAATGATGGTACATCCATGTAGTTTTTATATAATTATGTCTGAATGAACTTAACTACAACTAGTGACGTAAAGATCCCAACTAGACAAAGACTGGCCTTAAATATGGGAACCTAGGACTTTATCGCAGCTCTCAGATTTACCCAAAACCCTTCCCGCTGAGCCTCGTCCATGGGCCACTCCAGGTAGGTCTTGGTGTTCATTATCTTCCGCAGCTTGCAGAAGCGCTGGGGAATGGCTTTTTTCTCAATGGGCTCCAGAAGAACGAGAATGGCAGCATCATTGTTCTCATCAAAAAGACGGAAATGGGAGAAGTCCAGTTCATACTTGCACCACTCACTCTTCACAAAGTTTTCAGAAAGCACAAAGACAGTTTTGTGGCTCCTTTCAATGGAGTCAATGATATTGTCAATGATCCACTTGCCAGGAATGAAGTCCCGCTTATGAAGACACAGCCTGAAGGGGGGATTGAAGTTCTCCAGCTCCTGGACCATAAGGTTCTCCACCCAGTAGGCATCCTGCTCACTGTAAGAAACAAATGCATCATAGCAGATGTCCCTGCTGGGAGCTTTCCTGGGCTTCCTTTTGGCCTGGAGCCAGGCCCACATCATTTTCATGTACCACAGGCCATGGAAATGGTGGCACAGGACCGCCGTGAGCAGGATCAGCAGGAACAGAGCACAGCATATACCAGACACCAGTGCCGTCCTGTGACATTCTGACACGGAGAGGCGGACGTCCTGAACCCGCTGGCCGCGCACATGGGATGGAGAGTCACACAGGTAATTTGCTGGCCAGTCAATCAGGACTTTGGCCAGTGCTTGCTGCTCCTGAGTGAAGGAGAGGAATTCACAGGAGCAAATGAAGTTATTGCCACCAGCTTCCAAAGTCTTCAGTGTGTGAAATGAGTCAAGTTGCTCCTTAGAAAACGTAGTTATTGTATTCCTACTGATTTTCAATACTAGTAACGTGGGTAAGAGGGAGGCATCTGGTAGAGTCATCAACTTATTTCTGGAAATATAAAGTTCTTTGAGTTGCAGCAAATTCAAAGAAAATAAATTGAGATTGTTGTTGCTAACATCTAAAATTTCCAGTGTCTTGGGAATGCAGCCTGTTACACTGTGTATTCGTGTGCTGGATAAGTTCAAATATTTCATCTTTTCTGGCCACTGACAAGTTTCAGGCATAGAATGAAAACTATTCTTACTGATATCAAGGTTAGTCAAGTTTTTCAGAGTAAGCAAAGTCTCTCCGGTTTTTTCCAATGATGCCAAATGATTTTGCCTTAAAATTAAAGTTTGTAGAGAGGGCCAGCCATCCTCACAGGCTGAATTTTTCAAGTATTCTTCAACCATCAAATTTTCACTGAGATCCAAGTATTCTAATGATTTTAAATGTCGTGAAAGTGAACAAGGAACCAGAAAAACTTTACTGTTTTCTACTGTGATTCTTTTAACTCTTTCTGTGAGTGAATATAAAGTTCTCAGATCATAAAATAAGTAAAACCTTGGAATATGCAGCCTCCGGATTGTTAACGTTTCCACTTTACCTGGATCTATAACTCTGTCATCATCAGATGCTCTAAAATTACCAACTCCATTAAGGGTACAGTCATCAAACTCTAATTCTAACAATCCAGAAATCTGATTCAAAAGTTTCAAGATCTGAAACAAACTTTCATCAGTGATTTTCACATTTCTAAATGTAAACTTTTTAATCAGTGAATTTGTTTCACCAGTGGATAGTTCTGAAAAATGGAAAGTGTCCAAATCAATATCTCGCAGTTCCAAACATTCCACGGAACTTGTAACATCTACAAAAATCTCCAGCAGTAAAATATGCTGCTTCATATGAAGGATCAGATGACTTACGTTCTGAATTGACTTCAAACTTTTTGGCTCATAGCTCTGTAGATCTGAAGCATCAATCTCAAGTTCCTCAAGGAAGGTAAGTCCAGCAAAATCTTTTCTTTGAATCTTAGTGAAGGTGTCCATATTTCCTACTCTCAGGATTCGCAATTTTGTGAGATGAGAAAAAAGAGATGTTTCCCCGAGGCTTTTGTAAGGATTTCCCAGTAAGTTTAAGAATGTCAAAGAAGAAAGGGGCTTGAACCAGGAAGACGATAAATTGGATAAGTAATTATAGGATAAGTCTAAATGTTCAAGACTGCCCAGGGAAGAAAAAGAATCTTCCTCTATTGTGTTAATTCCATTGGCTGTCAGCACCAGAGCCTGGAGGTTCACACACCTCTGTAGGTCACTGTTGCTAATGTAGGTGATCCTGTTGTTGGACAGGTCAAGGCTTTTTACAGCTTCTGTGAGCCCTGAGGGAATGGAGTTTAAAGATCCTGAGCTGCCCTTGCAGCTGCCATTGCGGTCACAAGACAGAGAAGCCTGATGGGAGGATTCCTCCTTGGAGAGGCTGATGATGACCCCCAAGACCCACACCATCCACAAACTGTGTGGCATTGTCCAGTGATTCAACCTACAAATAAAAGAGGTTCAAATAAGTCATTGTGTTTGACAGCATATCATAATTCTAATTCTTGAGAAATGTTTTCTAGGCATAACACACACACACACACAGAGACAGAGAGAGAGAGAGAGAGAGAAACAGATGAATGGAACGAATGAATGGGGATAAAAAAAATGAATTCCCTGATACATTCAGCAATGCTAACACAGATATACAACCACTATACAGTACTTAAAAGCACAACCATCTGGAAATATAGAGCAAGACTCAATAACATGGATTGGAAGAGTGAGTATATCAATGAATGGAGGAATGAGCAATCAAGCCTTTTAAGAAATGGGCTAAGCTTAACCATATGGATTTACAATCACCTTTTTCTGCACTTCAAACTTTCTTAACATTTAAGCATTTCTTTTCTCTGCTTCAATGCCCGCCCCCCCGCTCCTTCATTCATAGGGATCTCACAGAACCAAACTATAGCTCTCATTCACTGGATGAAACTCCAGTAGTAGCATGCTTTGGGACCAAAAGCAAAAAGTTGCATGTTCATCAACCTGCCTCACACCTATCACCAGCAGGCAGGAGGGGTGTTGGAAACTCCAGGCAGACCAAGGTGGTTTGGTGGATTGAAGGAGACTCACACCATCAGAACCCTGTCTTCCTGCCTGGAAGTAAATGCAAAAAGCAGTGTTTAAGTCTGGATGGGCTGTTCAGATTAATGTGGGGGAAATAAAACTATCTGCACCACAACTGCTAGTTTACTTGTAACCATAAACCCAACAACTTTCTCTTTGCCCACCTTCTGGGCCCCATATCATTCTTTGGCTCTATTCAGCTACCCCATTCCTTGCATCTGTATGCCTTTGTCTGTATTTTCTCAGTGTGCTAACTATACAAAAAATTTTTTTAAAAAATTTATCCCCAAGAACAAAACTTTTTATGAGTTAGGTGGGAATTGAACAATGAGAACTCATGGACACAGGAAGGGGAACATCACACTCCGGGGACTGTTGTGGGGTGGGGGGAGGGGGGAGGGACAGCATTAGGAGATATACCTAATGCTAAATGACGAGTTAATGGGTGCAGCAAAACAACATGGCACATGGATACATATGTAACAAACCTGCACATTATGCACATGTACCCTAAAACCTAAAGTATAATAATAAAAAAAAAACTTTTTATGAGTAAAACTAATTCCCCACATTCACAGAATCTGAGAGATTATAAAGGCCTGAGCTGTACAATTTATGGCCACAAAGAATTAAAACATAAACATGCTTAGTTTGGGAATTTAAATGCTGTTGGAGCCAGAATTTTTATGTTTGCACCAAAACCACTGCTTTGCATTCCCTCCTCTTTTTTTTTGTTTTAAATAAATGGATCTTACCATGCATATTTATTCTGGATTTTCTTTTTTTTCCTCAGCTTTATTAAGGCATAATTGGTATACAAAGAAACCGTACATAATCAATGAACACAATTTGTATTACATTATGTATACATACACATGTATACACTCATGGTATCACCGCAATCCAGGAAGTAAACATATTCATCATCTCCAAAAGCTTCTGCCACTCTGTGGTTGCCTTTTCACTTTCATAATGGAATCTTTTTGTCTTAGTCCATTAGTGCTTCTATAACAAAATACCAGAGACCAGGTAATTTATAAAGAACAGAAATGTATTTACTATAGCTCTGGAGGCTGGGAAGTCTAAGATCAAGGCACGTGCACTTGTGTCTGGTGAGGGATTCTCTCTCCTTCCAAGATGGTGCCTTGTTGATGTGTCCTCA
The DNA here is from genome assembly GCF_006542625.1 of Nomascus leucogenys. Lineage (NCBI taxonomy): Eukaryota > Metazoa > Chordata > Mammalia > Primates > Hylobatidae > Nomascus > Nomascus leucogenys. Next base: position 74,348,608 of record NC_044387.1, on the reverse strand, counting down.
CATGGGAGAACACAAGAGGGCAAGGGGGCACTACCTGCCATCCCAAGGCCTTTTATAAGGATGCTAATCCCATACCTGAGGAAAGAGCCCTCATGACTTAGTCACTTCCCACAGGTCACACCTCTTAATACTTAGTTTTAGGATTGGTACTGTTACAATGGGGATTAAGTTTCAATATGAATATTGGAGGAGACACCGCTATTCAAACTACAGTACTTTTGATGAACAGATGTTCTTATATTTTATATATTTTAATAGTGAGTTTTCTAGCCTATTTTTAAAATATTTCCTGTATTTTCATAAAGATATTCTCTTTGTTATTTTCTAAAATCTTTATTGCTTTGCCTTTCACTTTTAGATCTATAATCTACCTGGGGTTGATATTTCAGGTAGCAGAAGGATTCACTTTTTTCCCATATGGATGTTCAATTAACTTGTTTTTTACAGATCATCTTGGGGAAATAATCAACAATATTTTCTTTGTCAATAGGCACATGCCCATATAGGGGTAGATCTTGTTTCAGTGCTATTCTGATCCAATGTTCATTTGTCTATCCCTATACCAGCAACGCACTATATTAAATGTATAATATATCTCAATATCTAGGTGATAGATGTATTTCAAATGTGTATCTCAATATCTAGGAGATATACACTTAATAGAGTTCCTTATTCTTCTTCAAATATGTTCTTCTTCCTCCTTGTTCTTCTTCAAATGTGTGTTGGTTATTTTTGCCCCTTTGAATATTATTATAAATGGCAGAATCAGCTTGTCAGTTTCAAAAAAACAAAGTCCACTGAGATTTTAATTGGCAATGTATTGAATCTATAGAACAATTTGGGAACTATTCACATCATTACAGTATTGAATCTTCCAATCCATGAGCACGACAGATCTCTCCATTTATTTAGGTCTTCTTTAACTTATCACAATAGTATTTTATGGTTTTTGCTTAAAGTTCTTAAGCATATTTTGTGAGATTTATTCCTATTCGATACTTTAAAAACATTTAAAATAGTTTTACATATTTATATATGTGATATGCTTTGGATGTTTGTCCTCTCCAAATCTCATGTTGAAATGTGATCCCCAGTGTTGAAGGTAGGACCTGGTGGAAAGTGTTTGGGTCATGAAGGTGTATCCCTCATGAATGGCTTGGTGTGCCCCTCATGGTAATAAATTAGTTTTCACTCTGTTCACAGGATTTCAGGTTGTTTAAAAAGAGTCTGGGACCTCCCCCTTCACTCTTGCTCCCTCCCTCTCACTCCCTCTCTCACTATATGACATGCCAGCTCCCCCTTCTTCCACCATGAGTAAAGGCTTCCTAAGGTCAAGCAGATGCTAGTGCCATGCTTGTACAGCCTGCAGAACCATGAGCCAAATAAACCTCTTTTCTTTATAAATTACCCAGCCTCAGGTATTACCTTATAGCAATGCAGAACAATCTAACACAATATGGCATATACATATATGTAGAAATTCAATTAAATTTTGTATACTGACCATGCATTGAGCAACCTTGCTAAATTAACTTAGTAATTCTAATAGTTTGTGGATTCTTCTCATTTTCTGTATCCCCAATCATCCTCAAGACATAATGATGGTTTTCTTCTTTCCAACTTTTATACCCTTATTTCATTTTCTTTATAACAGATTCCTTTATGCAAGTGCAGTAGGATGTATTAGCTATTATATACAGTGTCCCCTATCACACCCCCCGCCCCACTACGAACCAAAAGATAGTTCAAGGCAATCCTGTTATTTAAAGAAACTTTAGCAAGAGAATTTAGAGAACTTCACTGGGCAACTATAGCCTTTCCAGTAGTCAGCTGTAGTAGCTAATGTTTGAAAGGGATTTCTAACCATAACCTCATTTACATTTATTCCAAGCCAGGGAAGGAGCATTTGAACAAAAGATGCCCATTTAGCGGGATTCGCAGCTGCTAGAAAGTTCCTTTTTATACCATAGTGCAAATTAAGAGGTATAGAACAATGTCAAATTTCCAGTTGGTTATGGAGTGACAGTGGTACTGCTAGAATCCCTAATCCACACTGACTTCTTATTTCCTACTGATTGGGACATAGAGTTGCCTGTGCCTATGATTGACAGTTAAATCCTTCACAGATAAAAATATATGCTAGAGGGGCACAAGACACAGTTCCCTGTGGGACACTGTGTGCTACAGGGGTCATCAACGGGGAAGCAATAGTAGTATTTATCTAAGGCTCCACTATTAATTATCATCAATGGAGGCTACCAACAATTAGAGAATTAGGGTTATGAATTCGTCTACAAACTAATTATCTCTCCTTTTGGTTTTCTTATTCAGTTTCTGGAATAATTTAACTGTAAAGCCTCTCCTATATGTTTTGTCTACTGTTAGCTTTAAACATGAAATCTGAATATGTGATTCAAAAAGCCTAACCCTATAGAAAGATCAGATGTGCAATTTGAACAGGTAGTCACACTCGGAATATCAGTGAAATCTGTTATAGGGTGAATTAGGAGACCTTTAAGAGCATATTAGTGTTTGGTTCAACATGACATATCCAGCACTTACTTAAGTTTCCTGCAGATTCCCAATGAGGCAACTGAATGCAATCCTTCTGTAAATGTTCAAATAGTCCAGTGGATGGTGGAAATGTACCAACTGAGGTTTTTATTATCTTATAAAAATTGTGGATTTGACAAACCAAACATTGATTACAAGCCATTTTAGCAATTTTAGAACAGTCATAACACCAATATTTTTTCATAATTTCATGTTATCTATTCTGTGATGAGTCATAGAGTGCAGAACTTTTAATAATGGCAGCTATATGGACTCAGAAAGGACCAGATAGCTGTCTGATCCATGAGGCCACATTTAACACTACATTTATATCCTTTTAAATATCAGTTTTGTTTCTCCAATTCAGGTGCAAGATGCTGTTCATTTAAATAGGTTATCATAGATGATTTGATTCAGATGAATATTATAGTGTTCTTTCAAATTGCATATCTTAACAATTTCAGTGCTGGCTGACTTAGCATGAAAATCTGCCAAAGCATTTCCCTGGTATTCAATTAATTCTTATTCTGCTTGATGCTGGGTTGGCAGTTTTATGAAGCAATCCATTTCTTTGCTAGAGTTCTGGAATTTCTTACCCAGTCCAGTAATATGATCTTAAAGTTATCAGAAACCTATACTTGTCAGAGGCCTTTCCACGAATCTTTTAAAAGAACACTTTATGATTTTTGTTTGGTTGTTTGTTTGTCTATAGGTCCACACACTTTATATAATTGTTTTTCATAGTGTTCCGGAAAGTACCAGAGTAAAAGAAGTGACTCTTTGTAGATGACAAAGCTTAAAATGGACTTGGTTAAAGATATGATGAGAGTTCACAATAATGCAATTGATAAGGAAATTGCATTACTTCTGCAACATATAATATTTCATGATAATTAGAATTTTGGCTGACAGTATTATACCATGACTATCTGGTTTCTAAGAATTTCATATAATTTCTGAAGCACATATTAATAACATACCCATACAATATGACTTAAAGAAAGTTCAGCATCACTTATAATTTAACAATGCTTCCCATGCAATATAACATATCAAATAAGCCTAATTAGTTTAATATCTCTCTTTTTTTATCAGAAGAAAAAACAATTTCTTTTGAGATATTCCAGAAGCCCATCTAGAAGCTTCCAAAGTTTGTTCAACGTCAAAAGGTTTTAATTTAGAATTTGATTTTGAGAAGTCAAAAATATCAAAAGGTTTAAAATATTTGATTAAAATAGGATCACAGGTCCCTATGAAACAATATTTATTCATTTAACTAGAGTGATTGGTAAAAGACTTCAAAGGCAAATAAAGCCACATAATTGTAGAAACTCTTGCTCTTTCAATAAGGTGAACTCAGGTCTCCGAGGCAGTCAAAGATCTAATAAAGACAACATGAAGCACAATAAATTACCTCGATAAAACACAGAATCGTCATTTCCTAGGCCAATTACTTAGCAGGTAAAGAAGTCTTTCAATTTCTTATTAAGAGCAAACCAATACTCCAAGAAAACCTTGTTGTTTTAACAGAGAGGACACATTTCTAGTTCTGTATCAGTATGTTTTTGATATTAATGCTCAATTTTTTAAAAAAAACTTAGATTTTTCTTCAAATCTTAGTTTGATCACATATAAAATTCCCTTCCCAGGATTCCTATCCCACAGCCTTCTATAACTTTCTTATACCCATTCAGTTTTTCTTCTATACTCTTTCTCTTTCTCATTGTCTTAACAACCAGGCATTTTACTTTAGGACAAATATTATTTTATTTTTTCCTTAACAAAACAAAACATCCCCTCATACTTTATAGCTGTTCTTACCCAAAACACATCTTGTCTTCTTTTCAGAGTTGTTTCCCTTATTATTTCTGGTAATTCTAGTACCACATATTAATTAGAATTCTTTTTTTTTTGTAGATGGGGTCATGCTACATTGCCCCAGCTGGTCTCAAACTCCTGGCATTAAGCAATCATCCTGCCTCAGCTTCCCACAGTGCTGGGATTACTTTACCCTCAGTAACTTTAATTTCTAGTGAAAACTACAAAGCAAACAATTGTGAACTGTCATACCAGCATTCTGTACATTGACATATCTATGAACTGTAATTTCTAGAAGCATGTACCTTCTCATGGTATGATTTTTCAGTGTGACAGAAAACACATTTAGTAACAGACCCAACTATCTTTAGTCTCTCTGTAATAAGCAAATTCAATGAAATTGTAGTATACAAAATCAACATACAAAAATCAGTAGCATTTCTATATGCCAACAGTGAACAATCTGAAAAAGAAATCAAGATAGTAATCTCGTTTACAATAGCTACAAATAAAATACCCAGGAATAAACTTAATCAAAGGAGTAAAAGATCTCTACAATGAAAACTACAGACACTGATGCAAGAAACACTGTAAACACCGATACAAGAAATTAAAGAAGACACCAAAAAATGGAAAGATATTCCATGTTCATGGATTGGAAAAATCAATATTGTTAAAATGTCCCTACTACCCAAAGCAATCTATAGATTTAATGCAGTTCATATCAAAATACCAATGACATTCTTCACAGAAATATGCTAATGAAATATAATCCTAAAATTTACATGAAACCACAAAAGACCCAGAATAGCCAGAGCTATTCTGAGGAAAAAGAACAAAACTGGAGGAATCACATTATCTGATTTAAAATGATACTACAGAGCTATAGTAACTAAAACAGAATGGTACTGGCATAAAAACAGACACACAGAATAGAACAGAATAGAGAACCCAGAAACAAATCCATACATCTACAGTGAATTCATTTTCAATAAAAGTGTCAAGAACATACACTGCAGAAAGGACAGTCTCTTCAATAAGTGGTACTGGGAAAAGTAGATATCCATATGCAGAAGAAACTAGACCCCTATATCTTGCCATATAGAAAAATAAAAACAAAATAGATTAAAGACTTAAATCTAAGACCTCAAACTATGAAACTATTAAAAGAAAACATTAAGAAAACTCTCCATGACATTGGTCTGGGCAAAGATTTCTTAAGTCATACCCCACAAGCATAGGCAACCAAAGCAAAAATGAACAAAAGGGATCACATCAAGTTAAAAAGTTTCTGCATAGCAAATCAAATAATCAACAAAGTGCAGAGGCAATACACAGAATGGGAGAAAATATTCACAAACTATCAATTTGAAAGGGGATTAATAACCAGAATATATAAGGAAATCAAATAACTCAACAGGAAAAAATTTAATAATCCAATTTTTTAAATGGGCAAAAGATCTATATAGACACTGCTCAAAAGAAGGTGTATGAATGGCAAACAGATATATGAAAAGGTGCTCAACTTCATTGATAATCAGAGAAATGCTAATCAAAACTACAATGAGATATCATCTCACCCCAGTTAAAATGGCTTTTATCCAAAAGACAGGCAATAAAAATGCTGCAAGGATGTGGTGAAAAGAGAATCCTTGGACACTGTTGGTGGGTGGGAATGCAAATTAGTACAACCACTATGGAGAACAATTTGGAGGTTCCTCAAAAGACTAATAGTAGAGCTACCACACGATCCAGCAATCCCACTGCTAGGTATATACCCAAAATAAAGGAAATCAATATATCAAGGAGATACCTGCACTCCCATGTTTAGTGCTGCACTATTCACAGTAGCCAAGATTTAGAAGCAATCCAAGTGTCCATCTACACATGAATGGATAAAGAAAATGTGGTACATACATACAACGGGGTACTATTCAGCCATAAGAAAGAATGAGATCCTGTCATACAACAACATGGATGGAACTGGAGGATATTATGTTAAGTGAAATAAGGCACAGAAAGACAAACATCTCACATTCTCACTTATTTGTGGGAGCTACAAATTAAAACAATTGAACTCATGGAGATAAGAGAGTAAAATGATTGTTATCAGAGGCTGGGAAGTGTAGCTGGAGGTGCAAGGGGATTGGGATGGTTAATGGGTACACAAATATAGTTCGATAAAATGAATAAGATTTATTCTTTGATAGCAAAACAGGGTGACTACAGTCAACAATAATTATTGTACATTTTATGATAACTAAAAGAGTTTAATTAGATTGTTTATAACACAAAGAAAGGATAAATGCTTGAGGTAATGGATACTCCTTTTACCATGATGTTATTATTATCCATTGTATGCCTGTATCAAAATATCTCAAGTGCCCCATAAATATATACACCTACTATGTATCTACAAATATTAAAAATAAAAATACAAAAGTAAAACATACACGGGATTCTCTTGGTTTGTCTAGCTACTGTAGCTTTAAAAAATAAGTGCCTGTTTGCCTTAAGAAGCTTTTCTTCTTTGTCCACTGTTGGGAACAGGCTCCAAAATCTGGCCATAAAGTGGCTCCAGATCTGGCCATAAACAAAATCTCTGCAGCACTGTGACATGTTTGTGATGGCCATGACGCCCACACTGAAGGTTGTGGGTTTACTGGAACGAGAGCAAGGAACACCTGGTCCACCTAAGACAGAAAACCACTTAAGGCATTCCTAAGCCACAAACAATAGCATGAGCGATCTGTGCCTTAAGGACATGTTCCTGCTGCAGATATCTAGCCACAGACTCTAACTCCTTATTTGGATCAAATTGCTACAATGATAAGAAATGGGAGAACTTGGATTGTTAAATTACATGGATATGATCCTGGAAAAATTATTGTCCCTCTCACGAAGGCACAAATACAGCAAGCTTTTATAAATAGTCTTACTTGGCAAACCCATTTAGTTGACTTTGTGGGTATTCTCAATAATCATTTTCCTAAAATGAAATTATTTCCATTTTTGAAATTAACTAATTAGATTCTCCCCAAAATAACTAAATTTAAACCAATTGAAGGTGCTGAGAATGTTTTTACAGATGGGTCTAGTAATGGTAAAGCCTCTTATTCTGGATCGAAAGGTAAAGTTTTTCAGACGCCCTATACTTCAGCTCAAAAAGCGGAGCTTGTAGCTGTAATTGAGATACTGACTGCTTTTGATATGCCTATTAATGTGATTTCTGATTCTTCATATGTGGTTCATTCCACACAATTAATTGAAAATGCTCAGTTATTATTTCATACAGATAAACAACTGATGAATTTATTTACCCAATTGCAAACAGCAGTTAGGAGTAGAATGCACCCTTTTTACATCACTCACATTAGGGCTCATACACCTCTTCCAGGACCTTTAACTGAAGGGAATCAAATGGCTGATCGCCTAGTTGCTACTGCAATATCTAATGCTAGACACTTTCACAATTTAACCCACGTTAATGCCTCTGGTCTCAAACGCAGATACAACAGTACCTGGAAAGAAGCTAAAGCTATTATCCAGTGATGCCCAACGTACCAAATGGTGCATTCCTCATCTTTTACAAGAGGAGTTAATCCTCGAGGATTGGAACCTAATTATCTTTAGCAAATGGATGTCACACATGTTCCCTCGTTTGGGAGACTAGCTGATGTACATGTATGTGTGGACACCTTTTCTCACTTTGTCTGGGCTACATGCCAATCAGGAGAGTCTTCTGCCTGTGTTAAGCATCACCTTTTGCAGTGTTTTGCAGTGATAGGCATTCCAGCTTCTATTAAAACACATAATGCCCCAGGCTATACTAGCCAAGCTCTAGCTACATTTTTCTGTATATGGAATATTAAACACATTACTGGCATCCCATATAATTCTCAAGGACAAACCATTGTAGAAAGAATGAATCTCTCCCTGAAACAGCAGTTGCAAAAGCAAAAAGGGGAAACAGGGATTACGGGACACCCATATACAATTGAATCTAACATTATTGACTTTAAATTTTTTGAGCCTGCCTAAAGGCCAGATGCTATCAGCAGCTGAACAGAATCTACAGAAACCAGCTGCAAAGACAGAAGCAGAACAACTGGCTTGGTGCAGAGATCTGACAACAAAAAGTTGGGAAATAAGTAAAATAATAACTTGGGGTAGAGGTTATGCTTGTGTTTCTCCAGGCCAGAATCAACAGCCGATTTGGATACCATCAAGACACCTGAGACCTTATCACGAGCCAGATGCCAAAGAAGAGATTCTGGGAGGATCCCGAGCACCCCCTGGTCACAGCCATGTCGAGACTGACGCTGAGGAGGACCCAAACTATCACAAGCAACAACCATCGAACACAGCCACCTACCTGGGGATAGATCAAGAAACTGTCACAGATGGTGGAAGAAAACCTGAGGAAAGTGGGACAACCAGTCACAATGAGTAATTTAATGATAGCTATGATAGCGGTGATCACCATTGCCATGAGTATTCCTTCAACAAGGGCTGACACAGAGAACAATTATACTTATTGGGCATATTTATCAATCTTGGCTGGCAATAATGCCTGGATGTAATCATTCTATGACACAGTTACACATGCTTTCTGATCTCAGTATTTACCATAATAAATCTGTTTCTATAATTGAGGCATACTGCCCTCAAAAACCTGTTTGTAAACAGAATTGGACCTGGCCAGAAATAATGAACATACTTGTTTGGGAAGATTGCATTGCAGAACAGGCAGAGGTGTTGTGCAACGATTCCTATGGAATCATTATTGATTGGTCCCCTAAGGGGATGTTTAGCTTAAATTGCACCTCCTCTCAGTCTGCATGCCATGGCCACACTATGTTCAGCTGGTCTAAACAAAATGGTCAAATGGTAGAAATAGTAAGAAATACGGCAAGAGTTCCTATTATCTGGAAACATGACGGTATAGTGGCACCTCACCATCAAATGATATGGCCCACTGTAGGAGCTAAACATAAGGATTTGTGGAAACTATTAATGGCTCTTAAATAAGATCAAAATTCAGGAAAGAATAAAAAAGTATCTAGAAGGACACTCTACAAACTTGTCTTTGGATATTGCAAAATTAAAAGAACAAATATTTAAAGCATCCCAGGCACACCTGACCTTATTGCCAGGAACTGCAGTGCTTGAAGGAGCTGCAGACAGATTAGCAGTGATTAATCCATTAAAATAGATAAAGACACTTGGAAGCTCTAGGACTTCAATGATGGTTGTACTTTTAATCTGTGTTGTTTGTCTTTGTATAGTATGCAGATGCAAATCCCAACTCCTGCAAGTAGCTCACCGTGACAAAGCTGCCTTTGCTTTTATTGCTTTGCAAAACAAAACACGGGGACATGTTGGGAACAGGCCCCCAAATCTGGCCATAAACTAGCCCCAGATCTGGCCATAAACAAAATATCTGCAGCACTGTGACATGTTCGTGATGGCCATGACGCCCACGCTGAAGGTTGTGGGTTTACTGGAATGAGGGCAAGGAACACCTGGTCCACCCAAGGCGGAAAACCACTTAACATGTTCCTAAGCCACAAACAATAGCATGAGCGATCTGTGCCTTAAGGACATGTTCCTGCTGCAGGTATCTAGCCAGAGCCCATCCCTTTGTTTCAGCCCATCCCTTTGTTTCCTGTAAGGAATACTTTTAGCTAATCTATAATCTATAGAAATAATGCTTATCACTGGCTTGCTGTCAATAAATATGTGGGTAAATCTCTGTTTGGAGCTCTCAGCTCTGAAGGCTGTGAGTGCCCTGATTTCCCACTCCACACTCTATATTTCTGTGTGTGTGTCTTTAATTCCTCTAGCGCTGCTGGGTTAGGGTCTCCATGACCGAGCTGGTCTTGGCAGTCCACTGTAATTCTAAGTTACCTTTAGTAAGGCCCACACATTTCTCTAGAAAAGCACAGGTTCTTGGTCCATAATTCTTATAAATGAAATCAGCTGGAGTTGCAGATGGAGTTGTAGACTCCTTAAATCCAGATAAGCCCATGATTCCCTGTCTTCTAGTAACCTTATCTACTGGAGGCCTCCTAGAGCACCAGTCCAGTTTCAGTTTCTTCACTGATTCCAGTCCAATTCTGGAGACAATCCAGTCAAAGAATTGCTCAAATAAAGTCAGAGAGCTGAAAATGCAAATGTATAGCACTCAAGTCTGAGCAGGAACTTACCCACAACTACCAGCTGCAGTGAAAGAGCAATAGGCACAATGAACCCCGCAGGTACCTTCACTTGGTCACTAAGAGCTCCCAAGGGTCACTATAGGTCTCCTTTGGATCCTGCTTGCAACACCAAAAACTGTCAAAAGAGAAACTTCAGACAAATTAAATTTGACAGAGTTTATTTTAGCAAAGAATGATTCATGAATCAGGCAGCACTCAGATTCACAAAAGTTTCAGAGAGCACCCAACAGTGTGAGCAGTGAGCTTTTATAGGCCAAACACAAGAGCACAGTAATCACCTGATTGGCTTCAGCTAGGAATCTGCCTTATTTGGGCATGGTGTAATAGGCATTTACCTTGTTTGGGCATAGTCTGATCAGCTGGCTACCTGTGATTGGCTAAAGCTTGGCTATGATTTGGTGGAAATTTGGCTATTAATTACAAAAAAAAAGACTCCTAAGTTAGGTTTCAGTTTGTTTATGTAGTATACTAAGTTAGGTTGCAGTTTATTATGTAAGAACTCAAAGTATAGAGACAGTCTCAGGATAATGGCCTCCTGCTTATGTCATTTAACAAAAGAGAGGTCCTCAATTTTATTCCTTAGATGAGTTATTTGTACCAGCTTTTATTGTCTTGCCAGAGGTTTGTCATTTTTATTAGCATTTTCAAAAAATCAACTTCTGACTTGATAGATCCTCTATTTTCTAGCTCATTAATTTCCATTCTTATATTATTATTTCCCCTGTTCTGATTTCTCTGGATTTATTTTACTATTCCTTTTCTAGTTTTTAAGGTATTTGCTTGTTCATTCATTTTTAGTCACTCTTCATTTCTAATACATGCACTTAAGGTTATAAGTTTCCTTTAAGCAGTAGTTGAGGTGCATCTGACAAGTTTTTATATGTAATTTTTTTCATAATTCATTAAAAATATTTTCTGATTTTCATTCTATTTTTTGACCCATGGGTTATTTAGAAATGTATTTACTAATTTCCAAATATATGAGAATTTTCTATAAGTTTTTCTGTTCTTTTCTACTTTAATTGCATTATGGTCAGAAGACATATTCTGTATGATTTAAATTCTTTAAAACGTATTGCAATTTACTCTATGAGCCAGTATATGGTCAGATTTTAAGTATGCTCTGTGATTTCAGCAGCTGTTGGAAGTGGTATAGGTTCCTTATGTGAACTACATTGTGTTCGCATTTTCTTTATACTTATTGATCTTTTGTCTGGTTTTTCTATCAGTTACTGAGAGATGTATGATAAAATCTCCCACTATGATTGTGGATTTTTCTATGAATTTTCTGTTTTTCTATATTTTTCTAGTTCAGTCAATTTGGCTCTTTTTCTATTTTCTAGTTTCTTAATGTTGTGTTATAGGTACATATAAATTCAGAATTTTTATTTCTTCTCAGTGAAACCTTTAACTTAGTGAAATGTTTCTCTTTATCTACAGTTATGATTTTTTTTCCTAATTCTATTTTGTCTAATAGTAATATTGCCACAACAGCTTTCTTTTGATAAATGGTTGCATCTGTTCACTTTATACCTTTTAGTATCCATAAATGTGTCTCTTGTAAACAGCATATGATTGTTGGGTTGTTTTGAAGTCTAGTCTGACAATATTAGTCTGATTATCATAAAATTTAGTCTGTCTCATTTAGTTACTGATGTATTAAATTGCATTTAATATAATTACTGACATTTTGGGCTTTAAAGTAATTGAACTATTGCTATGGTTTGAACGTGTGCCCCAAAGCTCATGTATTGGAAATTTCATCTTCAATGCAACAGTGTTGAGAGGTGGAATTTTTGTTTGTTTGTTTGTTTTGAGACGGAGTCTCGCTCTGTCACCCAGGCTGGAGTGCAGTGGCACAAACTCAGCTCACTGCAAGCTAAGAGGTGGAACCTTTTAAGAGGTGTTTAGGTCATGAAGGCTCTACCCTCATAAATGGATGAATGTTATCACCAAGGGAGCAGGTTATTGTGAGAATGAGTTTGTTATAAAAGTAAGTTCTGTCCTCTCTTGCTCTCTCTCACCATGTGATGCTTTCCATCATGTTATAATGTAGCCAGACGACCCTCACCAGATGCAGCCCTTCAATCTTGGACTTTCCAGACTCCGGAACCATGAATGGATAAATTTCTGTTCTTTGTAAATTACCCAGTCTCAGGTATTTTGTTACAGCAGCACCAATGGGACTATGACAACTATGTACTTTATTCTTGTCCCATTTGTTTTATGTTCTATTGTCTCTCTTTTCTTGCCCTCTTTTAAATTTGGGGGTATTCCATTAGATTTTTTCTCCTCTGTTATCAATGAAACTGTACCCCAAAAAATTAACTGATAGCTTAGAAACCCCCAAAATATGCTGTCAACTTCTGGCAGTTTTTGTAAATGTAAAATGGGTACATTATAAAGAACTTAAAGATGTTCCTTGCTTAGAACAGGAAGAAACTTTAAAATATTGGTGAATAAATCATTTTCCAATAGTTTCTGCTCTTGCTTTTGTTGTTTGTTTTGTTTTGTGTTTTGTTGTTTGTTTGGTCTGTCCCTTCAAGTCAGGCCAGCATATCTACAGTTGCTCTTTGGTAAAAATCTTAATAACAGAGTCAAAAGACTGAAGTCATCTCAGCAAACTGAGTTGTCTACACCCAGAACAATTACTCTCTTTCTCTTTCTCCGCCCCAACCCACCACTTTCAATCACCTCTTTCTCTCTTTTTCTCTCTCTTTCAAACAGGAAAAAGGCTTTCCTGGCTTGCATTTAAGTTCTAAACACAAGTTCATATGTATAGAAGTTGAAGAAGTTGTAAAGGGCACTTCAAAGCATTCTTACTTGAAGAACTCGACTTTGCTTAAACGCTGTAAGTTGTTTTCTAATCAGAGACCTAACTCACACATCCTAAGAATGAAGGAACGCAGAGGCGGGGCGAAGCCTGCCAGGAAGCAGAGGCCAGACTTGGGTTAGGGAGCCAGGGTCCTGGACAGACCCAGAGCACGTAACCTTTCCCACCTCTGAGCCACGGTGACCAAAATCGAAGCTCCGTCCTAGCAGTAACCAGTGAGCAAGGACACACCCCCTGCGAGATGCTAGCTTGTTGAAAGCCTTTACCCAATCTTTGTCATCCGCGCTCCAAGCCAAGAGGGGCCAGGAGGCGGGGAGGGCAACCCCACCGGGAATCAGGGAAGCGGGAGGGCCGGGCCGGGGTCACCGCCCACCCCGGCCTCCCGAGGGAGGTGGCGGCCAGAGGCCCGGGGCCTCAGCGGAAGCTCCCCGCGGCAACCCCCAGGGGCCCGCAAGGCTGGAAGGGCGCTCGGCCCAGCCACAGCCCATTGGCACTGCACGCGGGGGGTCCCGACCTCGGGCTCCGCAGGACCCGCGGGCTCCCTTTCCGTGTAGCCCCTGCTTCTCCCGAGGGCCGACCTGAGCCGGCTTCGCTGGTGTCCACATTCCCGCGCCGGGCCGCGCAAAGAAGCACCGGCATCCCGGGGGCCTGATACGCTTCCCGCCATCCCCGCCATCCCCGCCCGGACAGGAGCTAGAGGCCCAGGTGCAGCCGAACGGGAACCTGGAGTCCCTGGAGCCCGTGACCGGGCTGCGGCTCCCCTCCGCCCCTGCTCGACCCGACCCCAGGAAGGGGTGCAGAGAGACCACACGAGCGGGTCGCGCACGACGTACCTGGGAGAACGCCGAGCAGCCCCCTGGCTGCGCTCTCTCGCTGCCTCCGAGCCGACCTGCCCGGGACTAGGAAGTGAGCGAAAGGGAAAGTCCGCGCGGCCGGGCGCCCCCTCCTTCTGTGGTGCGGGAACCGCCCCTCCCACGGGGCACGCGCGCCGCCGCGCAGCAGGAGGGAACGCTGTACCTGGCGCCGCGCTCCGGGCAGGTGGCCCAGAGCGAGCCCCCGCGGCCGTGCTTCCCGGCAGGCTCCCACCCTTGACCGTGAGCTAGGCTACGACAGGCCAGAGGCGGGTCCTGCCCCGACAGCTGCCCGGTGCAAGCCTGGGTCGAAGAAGAGAACTTGGGGCTTGGCGGAGGTTCCAGGTCAGGGAAAAGCGAATCGAGACACTAGAGGCGGCCTGCGTGGGATTGGCAACCAGAGGGAAGGCTAAGTGCCCAACCAGTATTTTCTTGAAGCTTCGGCATCCAGGACCTCACATCACCTGAAACACACCGTCTTCAAACTCTACTCCTGATGTTTCATCCATGGAAGCCCGAACTCAGGCTCATGAATCATGCTTCTCCTTTCCCCGCTTTTCCACACTCTATTCACCTGCCAGTACATCTCCAGGGTCCGCTTCCACCCAAAAGTCTATGCTCTCCTGCATTAAAATACGTTCACCCTCCAGACTAACACAGAACGATTTTGCCTAAGGGAACAGATAAGGACAGCCCCGGATTTTTTTCCCCAATCCTGTGACAGTCCCTACTGGTGCACCATCTCTAGCACCTACATTCCATCCCACTTCTCACCATGAAAAGATTTGGGCTTCCCACTTCTATCTACAGTTTGAAGCTAAGCCCTTCCCTTGCCCCTATTCCATCCCTACTTCCCAAAGTAATACCAAAAACAGTCATTGATCAATGTTCTTCATTGCCACAGAACCTAGCTGTCTCCACGGTTAGGAATATGTATAAGGGAAGAAAACAAGCTTTTAAAATTCAACTGCCTTAATAATGTACCTTTTATGTTCATAATTACATTTGAGTTTCACAAAGTGAGATATGAAGAGAGCAAGCATCCTTGTTCCTCCCTTACACAAGAAAATGTCATGTGAATTGTATTATATATGACAGAACTGAGATTTGAAACCAGAATTTTACCTTAAATCCAGGGCTGTTTCTCCTATCCTGTTCCACATCCCTAATCATCTCATCAGGGAAACTTAATCAATACACATAAATATGAAATTGAGAGGTTTTTGTATACAGGTCACTATCTTACTATTTTTCTTTATCCTGACCATCAGGTTGTCCAGCTGGTGAAAATGCTTTCTTATTAATTCCAAATCTCCAGCTCTCTACCTTATGATTTCAGACACAAGAAAACTTCCTTCAAATTATTTCTCCTGAAACTAAAAACTTGTTTTTTCTCGATTTCACTTCCCTAGTTGAACTGCCTAAGGTGGATTTTGATGCTATTGCTCTATAATCCTAAAGTCACTTGGAATATTCTGGCAAAGTCAGATAGAAATCATTTATTTAGCCACAAATTATTATCAGTGTCCTCTGCATATATTGAAGGTAGTTGTACACTGTCCACAAAGCTATTAGCACATCCAACTCAGACGCAGTCCTTATACTTGTTCAGTTCTTGATACTTTTTTTTTTTTTCTGAGATGGAGTCTCGTTTTGTCACCCAGGCTGGAGTGCAGTGGTGCGATCTTGGCTCACTGCAGTCTCCACCTCCCAGATTCAAGCAATTCTCTGCCTCAGCCTCCCAAGTAGGTGGGATTACAGGAACGTGCCACCACGCCTGGCAAATTTTCGTATTTTTAGTACAGACAGGGTTTTACCATGTTGACCAGGCTGGTCTTGAACTCCTGGCACCAAGTGATCCACCAGCCTAGGCTTCCCAAAGTGCTGGGATTACAGGTGTGAGCCACAGCACCCGGCCTAGTTCTTGACATTTTTGAAGCAACTTCACATCTATAATTTCATCTGAATCTTACCATAACACATGCAATAAATAATTCTGATATTACTATTTCTTTGGTTAAAGTGATTAGAGAACTTGCCCAGAGTCGGATGGCTCACAGTTAACATGTGGCAAATCCCAGGTTAGACTCCAAGTCTCCTTCTGTATCTAGATATAAGACCACCTATAACTCTCTACCAAAAAAAAAAAAAATGTTGATTAAAGTTAGAAAATCAACACGGCATATGAAATGCACTAATATTTGGAGAAAGGGTAACTTTCATTGTATATATTCATAGTTTTGAGCATCTACCTGAAATCCTAAGCTGTTATCTGAAAGTTATCCAAAAAACAAGGCCAACGTGGTGGTACATACCTGTAATCCCAGCACTTTGGGAGCCCAAGGCAGGATGATCACTTGAGTCCAGGAGTTTGAGACCAGCCTGGGCAAAATAGGGAGACCCCCATCTCTACAAAAATTCAAAAATTAGCCAGGCATGGTGGTTTGTTGCTGTAACCCCAGCTACTCAGGAGGCTGAAGTGGGAGGATCATTTGAGTCCAGGGGGTTGAGGCTGGGAGATAAGAGTGAGACTCTGTTTCGAAAAAACAAAACGAAACACACAGTCTATGTCTTTTTCACTTAAAGTATTTTGTAATTGTCAGATGAAATAATAAGAAACTCATCCACCAAAAACCAATTAATGAAAATATGCCATAAATCCTGCATTATTTTACAGATCTTTATACATGAACATACATTCTTCAACATTTTTTTACTCTGAACAGATGTCAATATGTCTGTAATTTTTTAAGACATTTCAAAAATACTATCTATGCAAAATAATAGTAGTAAAGTTCTAAGTTAACATAGAACCAAATTCTGAAAACTGAGAATATTTCATGTTGTATATATTTCCCTTTTAAAAACTAGGAGTTTTCTTTTTTTTTTTTTTTTTTTTTTTTGTGGGCTCCTGCGGCCCCGGGGACTGAGGCAAGCACCTTGGAGCTGAGCCATAGAAATCAGATCAAAAAGTGTGCTGGAATGAGTAGATGGACAGAATGAATTATGGGGGAAAAGGGAACTGCACTCTTCAAAGGTCCCAGCCAGAAGTGGGGCTGGGGGCAGGGGAAGGGAGCAGGAGGCACGATGACTCCCAAGCTCATTTTTCTTTAATATGTTTTATTTTTTATTATTATTATACTTTAAGTTTTAGGGTACATGTGCACAACGTGCAGGTTTGTTACATATGTATACATGTGCCATGTTGGTGTGCTGCACCCATTAACTCGTCATTTACATTAGGTATTTCTCCTAATGCTATCCCTCTCCCCTCCCCCCACCCCATGTCAGGCCCTGGTGTGTGATGTTCCCCACCCTGTGTCCAAGTGGGATTTGAACAATTCCCACCTATGAGTGAGAACATGCGGTGTTTGGTTTTCTGTCCTTGTGATAGTTTGCTCATAATGACGGTTTCCAGCGTCATCCATGTCCCTACAAAGGACATGAACTCATCCTTTGTTTGTTTTTGTTTTTGTTTTTTTTTTTTGAGACAGAGTCTTGCTCTGTCACCCAGGCTGGAGTGCAGTGGCGCGATCTCAGCTCACTGCAAGCTCCGCCTCCCGGGTTCCCGCCATTCTCCTGCCTCAGCTTCTCTGAGTAGCTGGGACTACAGGCGCCCGCCACCACGCCCAGCTAATTTTTGTTTTGTATTTTTAGTAGAGACGGGGTTTCACCGTGGTCTCTATCTCCTGACCTCGTGCTCCGCCCGCCTCAGCCTCCCAAAGTGCTGGGATTACAGGCATGAGCCACCGCGCCCGGCAACCTCATCCTTTTTTATAGCTGTGTAGTATTCCATGGTGTATATATGCCACATTTTCTTAATCCAGTCTATCATTGATGGACATTTGGGTTGGTTCCAAGTCTTTGCTATTGTGAATAGTGCCGCAGTAAACATACGTGTACATGTGTCTTTATAGTAGCATGATTTATAATCCTTTGGGTATATACCCAGTAATGGGATGGCTGGGTCAAATGGTATTTCTAGTTCTAGATCCTTGAGGAATCACCACACTGTCTTCCACAATGGTTGAACTAAAAACTAGGAGTTTTCTTTAACTAAAACCCTTCCTGCTGAGCTTCATTAGTGGCCACTCCAGGCAGGTCTAGGTGTTAATTATCTTCTGCAGCTTAACGGAAGTGCTGGGGAATGATCCTAGCCATGGACTGAAGGCCTGTGTTCCTCTGAAATTCATCTGTTGAAATCCTAACCCCCAATGTGAGGCACTGGAGTTGGGCCCTTTGATGAGTGATTAGGTCATGAGGGCAGAAGCTTCACGAATGGGATTAGTTCCCTCACAAAAGAAACTTCAGAGAGCTCCCTCACCCCTTCCACCATGTAAGAACACAGTGAGAAGACAGCTATCTTTGAGCCTGGAAGAGTTCCTCACCAGATACCAAATCTGCCAACACCTTGATCTTGGACTTCCCAGCCTCTAGATCTGTGAGAAATGAATTTCTGTTATCTATAAACTACCCAGTCTATTGGCATTTTTGCTATAGCAGCCCAAATTGACTAAGACAAATGGCTTCTCAATGGGCTCCAGAAGAATGAGAATGGCAGCATCATTGTTCTCATCAAAAAGACGGAAATGGGAGAAGTCCAGTTCATTCTTGCACCACTCACTCTTCACAAAGTTTTCAGAAAGCACAAAGACAGTTTTGTGGCTCTTTTCAATGGAGTCAATGATATTGTCAATGATCCACTTGCCAGGAATGAAGTCCCGCTTATGAAGACACAACTTGAAGGGGGGATTGAAGTTCTCCAGCTCCTGGACCATAAGGTTCTCCACCCAGTAGGCATCCCACTCACTGTAAGAAACAAATGCATCATAACAGATGTCCCTGCTGCAAGCTTTCCTGGGCTTCCTTTTGGCCTGGAGCCAGGCCCACATCATTTTCATGTACCACAGGCCGTGGAAATGGTGGCACAGGACCCCCGTGGGCAGGATCAGCAGGAACAGGGCACAGCACATGCCAGACACCAGTGCCACCCTGTGGCACTCCGACACCAAGAGGCGGACGTCCTGAACCTGTTGGCCACACACGTGAGATGGAGAGCCACACAGGTAGTTTGCTGGCCAACCGATAAGAACTTTGGCCAGTGCTTGCTGCTCCTGAGTGAAGGAGAGGAATTCGCAGGAGCAAATGAAGTTATTGCCACCAGCTTCCAAGGTCTTCAGGGTGTGAAAAGAGTCAAGTTGCCCTTTAGAGAAAGTTTTCTTTTCCTGCTTCTTCTCAAAGAGGAAGAAAGCATCTGGTAGGGTCTTCAACACATATCTGAAAATGTAAAGTTCTTTAAGTTGCAGCTAAATAAAAGTTTACAAGGCTCACATCTAGTAAGCCTCATGTCTGGGAAACAATTGGTTAAATTGTGAATTTTTGTGTTGGATAAGTTTAAGTATTCTTCCCTTTCTGACCACTGATAAGTGATATGTAAAGAACCAAGTATATGCTGACCAAGATCAAGGTTAGTCAGTTTTTCTAGAGTAGGCAGCATTTTCCAGAACTTGTAGATTATTTAGCATGAAATTCAAGGTGTATAGGGAGCTTCAGGCTTCCTTATGGACTGAATACTTCAATTATTCTTCAACCATCAATTTTTCACTGAGATCTAAGTATCCTGATGATTTTGAATGTTGCAACAGAGGATATGCTATTAAGCAGATCTTGACACTTTCAACCTGAAGATCTTTAGTCAATACAAAAGTAGAGGCATGTCTTTAAAATTTTGTCATCATTGAAAATTCCTGTAGCTGAGCTCTGTTGTTATTATAGTTTCTATTGGACCTGGTCTGTTCATGGGATCTCAGCCATCTCATCTTCTATTTTCCTGAACTACACAGGCTTCCAGCTTTACCTCCAACAAGTGATTTGCAAATACTCTCGTTTGATTTCTTCAGCTTATCTTAATATTAGTTTTTTCACAATGAGCCTGACTGTAAGGTCCTTTTTTCTTCCTTTTATCTCATATGAAGAACGGTGTTTCCCACTTCCAAATACTTTTAGAAACTTGAAAGATCAACCAAAACCTCTCAGAGTAAAGTTACTGCTTCATACGTCAGCTCAAGTGACTGATCTACATTTATTTCAGGCTTTTTAGTTCATATCTCTGGGGATTGGAAACATAAATTTTAAGTTAGTTCAGAACAGAAAGTTGGTAAAATATCCTGTTGTTTTTAATTTAGAGAACTTATATATATTTCATGAATTTAAATTTGGGAAAATGGAAAAAGAGAGAAAGAAACTTTTCCTCAAGTCTCTGATGGACTATCCCAGAAGTAAAGGGCCAGACTGTGAGGATGATAGACAAGGTTAGTTGTTAAGGGATAGATCCAAATGCACAAGGCTCCCAAAGACAAGGCAAGTAGTTTTCACCTGTTGTAAGAATTCTATCAGGCTATAGAAAAGGTGCTTCCAGATTCACACACATCTGCTAAGTATGACTGGATGTAAATCCCATGGGGTCAGGGATTTTGTTTTCTTTTATGCACTGAACTATTCTCATCCCCAATAACATGGCTGGCACTCAATGAATACTTGTTGAGTGGTGGATTGCCTTGCCTTTTCAGAATATGGGCTAGACCTGGAGGATAGGTGTATAAACATCTGAAGTGGCCATTGCAGAGACAAGACTTCAGGGGGAAGAAGCCTAGACCAGGCCCCTTGTCTTGACTGACATCTTGCCTCCACCACACAAAAGCTGACTTCATTTAAAGATGGGAATGAAGAAATATAGTGCACTATTTTCACCCACGTAGTCAAGCAAAACCATGAGTGACTGGTATCATTTTAATATATATAAGGGTTATATGGCTTTTCAGACCACTTCAGAGAAGAATATGAAAAGAAGGCAGAATTTTATCAAGTTCTAACTTATTTGGAGCACCTTGAAAAATGTACTAAAATATCTTAGCCTGGCTCACGCCTGTAATCCCAACACTTTGGGAAGCCAAGGCAGGTGGATCACCTGAGGTCAGGAGTTTGAAACCAGCCTGGCCAACATGGTAAAACCCCATCTCTATTAAAAATACAAAATTAGCCGGATATGGCAGTGCCCACCTGTATTCCCAGCTACTTGGGAGGCTGAGACAGGAGAATCGCCTGAACCTAAGAGGCACAGGCTGCAGTGAGCTGAGATTGTGCCACTGTACTCCAGTCTGGGCAAGACAGAGTGAGACTCCATCTCTCTCAATCTCTCTCTCTCTCTCTCTCTAGATATATATCTATATATCTATATATATATCTTAGCCAAATAACTGCTGAATCCAACTTTGTGGTATGCCAGTCTGTGTAGGGGTTGCCAACTCCATGTAGATGGAAAAACAATGAGTCATGATATGATTCAAAGTCAGGAATATAAGCTGTGTAACCACTGTTTTCTTTTCATTCAGTTCCTATCATTAAGTATAATTAGAGCTCAGTGTGTACTGGTCAGAGTCACAGACAAGAGTACTGTCAGCTTCTCAGCCAATATTGCTGGCCAAGTACCTAAGAAGGAATTCCCCAAATTACATAACAATGATGTAATCGTTTCCTATGGGTGTGTAAGAATCTTTCAAAGCCTGCAAGGTTTCTGTCCTATTGGGCAATTAGATGGACAGTCTTACTTACTCCAAAAAGTTTCTAGGTGCAACCTCTGGAAGATGTATAATTAGCATTTATATTAATATTTTGTGTTAAAGAATTGGTGGATACTTGATTTTTTAAGACTTGTCATGTTTAAAAGAATTTGGCCTATGAGAGTCGCTTATCATAGCGACTTAAAATGTATACTTTGGAGAATTTCAGTTCCAAAATGGTGGCATACTGGCTTCATTTCCCTGTCCACAGAAAACTCAAAACAAATAGACAGTGCAGATATTATCACCAGCAATATCCCAGAACTCAAATATGAGGATGAGTCAGTTCCTGGGGCCACAGACAAGTGAAAAAGCCTGGAATAGACTAAGAGAATCAGATTTCCACATCCACAATGCCCCTCCCCACAATCTGCCTGTCATGAAGCATGGGGAAAATTCCTCCCAACTCATAGTTTCTACCCTGGAAAAAGTGAGATAGAGGTAGACAAGCAGCTTCTCCATCACCTTCGGTTCCCTGGCAGGGGACCTGTACCTGCCTCAACCCACAGAAAGCATCACAAGTGCCTGAAGAGAGAAATATCCCTGCAAACAGCAAAAGTCAAGGTGAGAGGTGGGACTACCTTGCCCAGCCCTGGAAACTCTGCTCTGTAATTAAGCCAAAGGAGATGCCAAATCAGAGTGACTGTTTAGCAGCACCAGCTTTAGGAAGTACCTTCCACAGGTCCCTTGGGCATGAACCTCCAGCCAGCCTTCCCAAACTGGCAAGATATCCTCACTGGGACTTCTTCCATTTGAGACTCGCAGCACTCTGATTCCTTGCTAGAGCTGAGGCAAACCTGTGCTTAAGGCATCATCTAGCACCAAAAAGGAGGTGGCAACTTAGTGGTGCGGGAAATAAGAAATTAACAAGTAAATTACAAGGAATCTCTAGGCAAATACACCAAATAAAAACCAAAACAAGCCAGAAAAGACTGGAATAAATAACAAATCCTTCAATGCAAAGACATAGAGATATATCCACAAGAAACAACAGCAAATAGGGAACCAAAACCTCCCTAACTGGACAAAGCAAGATACCCATGACAGGCCCTAAGAAGATGGCAATACATGAGCTCTCTGACAAATAATTCAAAATAGCAATTTTAAGGAAACTCAGTGGCCTTCAGGATAACACAGAAAAGCAATTCAGAAATTTCCCAGAAATTTAACAAAGAGATTGAAATAATAATTTTAAAAATCAAATAAATCTTGGAACTGAGAAAACATTTGCTGAAATGAAAAATTTATTAGAGGGTCTCAGGAGCAGAATAGATCAAGCAAAGGAAGGAATCAGTTGGCTTGAAGATAGGCTATTCAGTATCACACAGTCAAAAGAGAAAAAAGATTGAACAGGAAGAAAGATTACCTAAAATACATGGAAATGACCAAATCTAAAATTTATTGTTGTTGTTGCTGTTGTTGTTCAAGAGGTAGTTGAGCAAGAGCAAGGGATGGAAAGCTTATTCAAATAAATAGTAACAGAAAGCTTTCCAAAAATTGAGAAAGATATAAATATCCACGTAGAAGAAGGTCAGAGAATACCAAACAGATTCATCCCAAATAAGACTACATCAAGGCATAAAATAAGCAAACTCCCAAATGTCAAGGATAAAGAGAGGATCCTAAAAGAGAAAAGAAGCAAGTAACATACAAAGAAACTCCAATTCATCTGGCAATAGACTTATCAACGAAAACCATACAGGCCAGGAGGGTGTGCGACAACATTTTCAATGTTCTGAAAAAACCCTGCCACCCAAGAATACTATATTTGGAAAAGCTATTCTTCAAATATGAAAGAGAAATTACTCTTCCCACACAAACAAAAGCTAAGAGAATTCACAATCACCAGACCTGTCTTACAAGAAATGCTAAAGGGAGTTCTTCAATTTGCAAGAAAAAAACCACTAACATGCAAAAAGAAAACATTTGAAGGTATAAAACCCACTAGTACAAAGATAACCCTAGAATACTCCAGTGCTGTAATTATGGTATGCAGTCCACTCAAAACTCTAGTAGGAAACCTATAAGGCAACTATATGAAAAACAATAATAGCTATAGCAACTTATTAAGAGACAGACAGTATAAAAATATATAAACTGAGAAAAGAAAAGTCAAAATGTGGAGTCAAAGTATAGAGGGTTTTTTGTTTTTTAAGTTTGTTCTTTGTTTCTGTTCTTTTTTCTGATCTAAGATAAATTGTCATCTCTTTAAAATAACTTGTTATCTCTATAAGACATTTTTTTTGTAAGCCTCATGGTGACCACAATGCAAAAACCTATAATAGATACACTAAAAATAGAAAGCAACAAATTAAAACATACTACCAAAACAATCATTTAACCACAAAGGAAGACAGTAAGAAAGGAGTTTAAAAAGGAGAACACAAGCAACAAAATAGCAGTAGTAAGCCCTTATCAATAATAACACTAAATGTAAATGGATTTAATTCTTCAATTAAAAGACATAAAATGGCTGGATAATGAAACAAGATCCAGCTATAAGAAACCCACCTCATCTATAAAAACCCACAGAAATTGAAAGTGAAGTGATGAAAAATGATATTCCATGCAAGTAAAAACAAACAAAAAAACAGAAGTAGCTATACTTATGTCAGATAAAATAAAGTAAAAAACTATAAAAAGAGCCAAAGAAGGTCACTATATAATAATAAAGGGGTCCATTTGCAAGAGGCTATAACAATTATAAATATCTATGCACCCAACAGCAGAGCACCAAAGTATATAAGGCAAACACTAATAGAGCTCAAGGGAGACATAGACTGCAATACAGTAATAGTAAGGGACTTCAATGGACAAGTCATGCAGACAGCAGATCAACAAGGAAACATCAGAATTAAACCACACACTAGACCAAATAGACCTAACTGACATTTGCAGAGCATTTCACCCAACTGCTGCAGAATGCACATTCTTTTGAATCAGCACATGGAACATTCTCCAGAGTCTACCATATTTTAGCCCACAAAACAAGTCTCAACAAACTCAAAAAAGAAGAAATCATATCAAATATTTTGACCATAATGGAATAAAGCTAGAAGTCGATAACAAGAGAAATCTTGGAAACTACACATACCCATAAAAATGAAACAACATGCTCCTGAATGACCAATGGGTCAATGAAGAAATTAAGAAGAAAAAATTAAAATTTCTTGAAATAAATAAAAATGGAAAATAACATACCCAAATCTATAAGATACAGCAAAAGCAATACTAAGAAGGAGGTTTATATCAATAAATGTCTACATCAAGAAAGTAAAAATACATCAAATAAACTTACCTAATGATGCACTTCAAGGAACTAGAAAAGCAAGAACCAACTGTATTAGGGTTCTCTAGAGGGACAAAAGTAATGGAATATATATATAACATATATATAAACTTCCCTTTATAGATATATATAAACTTCCCTTTATATATGTATATATGTATAAACTTCCCTTTATATATGTATATATATATAAACTTCCCTTTATATATATATATTCCCTTTATGTATAGTCCCTTTATGTATATATTTCCTTTATATATATATAGTCCCTTTATATATATATATTCCCTTTATATATATATATATAGTCCCTTTATATATATATTCCCTTTATATATATATATATATATATAAAAATCTTCCCTATATATATATATATAAAGGGAAGTTTAGTAAGTTTTAACTCATATGATCACAAGGTCCCACAATAGGCTGTCTGCAGGCTGAGGAGCAAGGAGAGCCAGTCTGAGTTCCAAAACTGAAGAACTTGGAGTCCAATGTTAGAAGGCAGGAAACATCCAGCACAGGAGAAAGATGTAGGCTGAGAGGCTAGGCCAGTCTCTCTTTTTCATATTTTTCTGCCTGCTTATATTCTAGCCCACTGGCAGCTGATTAGATTGTGCCCACCCAGATTAAGGATGGGTCTGCCTTTCCCAGTCCACTGACTCAAATGTTAATCTCTTTTGACAACACCCTCACAACACACCCAGGATCAATATTTTGCATCCTTCAATCCAATCAAGTTGACACGCGGTCTTAACCATCACACCAACCAAAAAAAAAATTTTTTTTTTTTTTTTTTTGACACAGAGTCTCGCTCTGTCACCCAGGCTGAAGTGCAGTGGCACGATCTTGGCTCACTGCAAGCTCCACCTCCCAGGTTCACACCATTCTCCTGCCTCAGCTTCCCTAGTAGCTGGGACTACAGGCGCCCGCCACCACGCCCAGCTAATTTTTTGTATTTTTAGTAGAGACGGGGTTTCATCTTGTTAGCCAGGATGGTCTCAATCTCTTGACCTTGTGATCCACCCACCTCAGCCTCCCAAACTGCTGGGATTACAGGTGTGAGCCACTGCACCCAGCCTACACCAACCAAAAATTAATAGAAGGAAAGAAATAATAAAGATCATAGAAATAAATGATATTGAGACTAAAAAAACCATACAGAAGACCAACAAAACAAAAAGTTGGCTTTTTGAAAAAGATAAAATCAACAAACCTTTAGCTAGACTAAGAAAAAAAGAAGAAATAAATAAATAAAATTACAAATGAAAAGGGAGGCATTACAACTGATATCACAGAATACAAAGAATCATTAAAGACTAGTATGAACAATTATACACCAATAAATTGAAAAACCTAGAAGAAATGGACAAATTCCTAGACACATGCAACCTACCAAGACTGAATTGTGAATACATAGAATACCTCAATAAACCAATAACAAGTAATGAGATCAAAGTCATAATAAAAAGTTTCTCTCAAAGAAAACACCAGGACCTGATGGCTTCACTGCTAAATTCTACCAAATATTTAAAGAACTAATACCAATTCTAGTCAAACTCCTCAAAAACAATTGACAAGGAGGGAATTCTTCTAGACTCATTCTACAAAACCAGCATTGTCCTGAGGCCCAAACCAGACAAAGACACAACAACAACAAAAAGAGAACTACAGGCCAATATCACTGATGAACACAGACACAAAAATCCTTAACAAAATACTAGCAAACTGAATCCAACAGCACATTAAAAAGATCATTCACTATGACCAAGTGGGATTTGTCCAAGGGATGCAAGAATGGTTCAACATAAGCAAATCAATATATGTGATTTGTCACATTAACAGAACCAAGAACAAAAACCATATGATCTTTTTAACAGATGCTGAAAAAGCATTTGATAAAATTCAACATTATTTTATGATAAAAAACCCTCAATGAACTAGGTGTAGAAGGAATATACCTCACCGTATATGACAAACCACAGCCAATATCATACTGAATGGGGAAAAATGGAAAGTCTTCTCTCTAAGACCTGGAACAAGACATGGATACCCACTTTGACCACTTTTATTCAACATAATACTGGAAGTACTGGTGAGAGCAATTAGACAAGAGAAAGAAATCAAGGGCACCCAAGTTGGAAAGGAAGAAATCAAATCAGGCTTGTACACAGATGACACAATCTTATATTTAGGAAAAACCTAAATACTTCACACACACACACACAAAGCTATTAGAACTAATGAACAAATTCAGTAAAATTGCAGGATACAAAATAAAAAAATCAGTAGTGCTGGGCACAGTAGCTGACTTCGTAATCCCAGCACTTTGGGAGGCAGAGGCAGGCAAATGGCTTGAGCTCAGGAGTTCAAAACCAGCCTGGGAAACATGGTGAAACCCTGTCTATACCAAAAAAATACAAAAATTACCTGGCGATGGTGGCGTGCACCTGCAGCTACTTGGGAGGCTGAAGTGAGAGGATCACGATCCCCAGATGTGGAGGTTGCAGTGAGCTGAGATCGCACCACTGCCCTCCATTCTAGGCAACAGAGCCAGGCCCCGTATAAAAAAAAAAATCAGTAGCATTTATATATACTAACAGTGAACAATCTGAAAAAGAAATCAAGAAAGTAATTTCATTTATCCATACAAGGAAAATTATAACACACTGGAAAAAGAAGTTGAAGAGAACACACATCAAAAAATAGAAAGATATTTCATGCTCATGGATTGAAAGAATTAATATTGTTAAAATGACAATACTACCCAAAGCAATTTATAGATTCAGTGCAATCCTTATGAAAAGACTAATGACATTCTTCACAAAAATAGAAGAACAATCCTAAAATTTATATGGAATCACAAAAGACTCTGAATAGCCAAAGCAGTCTTGAGCAAAAAGAATGAAGCCAGAGGCATCACTCTATCTGGCTTCAAAATATACTACAAAGCCATTGTAACAAAAGCAGCATGATATTGGCATAAAAAAGACACATAGACCAATGGAACAGCATGGAGAACCCAGCTATAAATCCACACATTTACAGCCAACTAATTTTTTACAAAGGTACCAGAGCATACAATGGGGACAGCGCAGTCTCTTCAATAAATGGTGCTGAGACAACTGGATATCTACATGTGGAAGAATGAAACTAAACTCCCATCTCTTACCATATACAACAATCAAATAAAAATGGACTAAAGACTTATGTCTAAGACCTGAAGCTATGAAAGTTCTAGAATAAACCTTTAGGGACTGCTCTAGAACATTGGTCTGGGCAAAGAATTTTTACATAAGATCTCAAAAGTACAGGCAACCAAAGCAAAAATAAACAAACAGAATTTTATCAAGCTAAAAAGCTTACACACAGCAAGGAAAACAACCAAGTAAAGAGACAACTCACAGAATGATAGAAAATATTTGCAAACTATCCATTTAACAAGGGATTAATAACCAGAATATATAAGGAGCTCAAACAACTCCATAGCAAAAAAAAAAAAAAAAAAAATCTGATTAAAATATGGGAAAAAAGATACGAGCTGACATTTCCTAAAAGAAAATATACAAATGGCCAACAGGTATAGGAAAAAATGTTCAATATCACGAATCATCAGAGAAATGCAAATCAAAACCACAATGAGATACCATCTCACACAGTTAGAATGGCTTTTATCAAAAAGACAGAATATCAGAGCTGGTAAGGATGTGGAGAAAAGGGAACCATTGTACACTACTGGTAGGAATGTAAATTAATAAAGCCACTATGGAAAACAGTATGGAGGTTACTTTAAAAACTAAAAATAGCCAGGCACGGTGGCTCACACGCGTAATCACAACACTTTGGGAGGCTAAGGCGGGTGGATCACCTGAGGTCAGGAGTTCCCTATCAGCCTGGCCAACATGATGAAACCCCATCTCTACTGAAAATACAAAAATTAGCCAGCCATGGTGGCAGGTACCTGTAATCCCAGCTACTCAGGAGGCTGAGGCAGGAGAATCGCTTGAACCTGGGAGATGGAGGTTGAAGTGAGCAAAGGTGCCACTGCACTCCAGCCTGGGTTACAGAGCCAGATTCTGTCTTAGAAAAAAAAAAAAAATTAGCTAAAAACAGGCCCGGTGTGGTGGCTTAGACCTGTAATCCTAGCACTTTGGGAGGCCCCTCTGGGATCACTTGAGGCCAAGAGTTTGAGACCAGCCTGGGCAACATGGTGTAAGAAAACCAGTTCCTGTGAGGCTCTAGTCTCATGCCACTGGACCACATTGTCCTCACGCCCTTCAACTTCTGTCACCATCTGCTGACCTCCTAGTTACTCCTCTTACTTTTTGAAGACTTTGGGACCTGCTCAGTCTTCTTCTTCTCAAGATCTTCCAGGAGACCCAATGCCTTCAGTGTTCCCTCAGATGACCTACCCAACACCCTGGCTGCTCAGTTCCTTTACCTCCTCCTCTGCAGGGATCTTCTCCTCTATGCCACTTCAGCCATGCCCTGGACTTTGTCATTACCTACAGTTACCAAGCCTTCAAAATGACTCATTCAAACCTCCTGCATCTTGATCAGAGTCCACTGATCCCTCCTCTTTCCAATCCATTTGTTACCTCCATTCTTCTCAGACAAACACTTGGTTCAAGTCGGAGCTCACAGCAGAAGAATCAGCAGATCCCTGGGTTTCCCATTCTCATAGCATACTATGGGGAGTCATACTTGGCCCCCCAAATTGCTAATTGCAAAACAGAGAGATCTGATCCCTTTTTATAGGGGAAAAAAACCATCCTGAGTGTGGCCACCAGATGGTCTGAACACGAATGCCAGCTGCCCAGGTGTGCTGGAATGAACTACTTCAGGGAAGTTCAGATAGTGCACAGCCCTTCTTACTGGCTTTTGGAAGAGCTCCCAGACTTCAGAATCTCCATATCACCCTTGCCAAAACCAGAAACTCTTTCCAGTGGTGTTGATGAACACAAGGTTACAGGAGAGGGCTTTACCTCATTCTCAATTTTCCTAAGTCTTCCCTGTTCTTCTATATGAACAATTGATGTTTTCTTAATATACCTAATGTAAAATACTGTACAAGATGCTTCAAGCCTTCCTATCCCCAAATCAGATTGCTTCTTCTAAAGCTCTACTAAACAGAAATTCTAGAGCCACCACTGTCTCTTTTCCTTATATCCCATGTGACAAAACCCCAAACCTAAAAGAACCCTATGACCTGCCTTCTTAGAGGAGACCAGGTACTTTATTGCATTTCTTGAGCCAGCTCTCTTGCAATTCCTGAAACACAATCTCAAGCTTACTCCACTCTCGTCCAGCTACCAGCAGCTTCTGCCTCCTCACATCCTTTCCAGGAATGACTTTATCTCTTATTTCACAGAGAAAATTAAAGCCATCTAGAGAAATTCTAACTTCCCACACCTGAACTTATACCCAAACACCCCCTCCACCCTCCTACCACAGTAGAACAGCGGACCTCCAAGGATGCTGGGTACCCACTTATCCTATGTAGATGTTATCTAGATGCTCTGCTTATTATCCCTCTCTTTTCTTTTGTGCTCTACTATTCCATCTTATCCAGACCACTCCTACCAATATTCACACATGCTCAAGTTTTCCCTATTTATTTTTAAAATGAACAACAGCAAAAAATATTTTTGGTCTCCTTCAAACTTCTCTTTCTCTCCCTCTCCACTTAACAGCCCAACACCTTTAAAGAGTTTTCTGTACCTACTGTCTCTATCTCCTCTCCTTTTACCCAGTCTTCCCTCTATTCCAGTCTGGCTTCCACCCCATCACTCCATCCAAACAGCACTTGCAAAGGTTACCAGAGACCACTGCATTGCTCACTCCCCCAGATATTTTTTGGTCCTCATGTTGCTTAACCTCTCAGAACAGATGTGATTGACCACTCCTTTCTTTTTTTTTTTTTTTTTTTTTTTTTTTTTTTTGAAACAAAGTCTTGCTGTGTCGCCTAGGCTGGAGTGTAGTGGCACAATCTCGGCTCATCGGCTCATTGCAACCTCCACCTCCCAGGTTCAAGCGATTCTCCTACCTCAGCTCCCAAGTAGCTGGGATTACAAGCATGCACCACCACACCTGGCTAATTTTTTGTATTTTCAGTAGAGATGGGGTTTCACCATGTTGGTCAGGCTGGTCTGGAACTCCTGACCTCAGGTGATTCACCCACCTTGGCCTCCCAAAGTGCTGAGATTACAGGCATGAGCCACCGCACCCAGCTGGCCACTCCTTTCTTAAACGTTCTCTCCTTTTGCTTGTATGACCACATACTTAGTCTTTCCTTTAAACCCTCTTTTTCAAGGTTATCCTTCCCTGCCCCATTTCCCAAGTCTAGGTCCAAGGCCACTTCTCACTGGCTGCTTTCTTCTTAATGAATTTCATTTATGCTGTCCATAACCCAATAACTTTCCAATTTAAATCTCTTGCCCAAGTATCTCACCTGAGCTCCAGACCTAGATAGGCAACTGCCTACTTGAGACATTTGTCTCAGAGCATGCACATTCAATATGTCCCAATCTGAGCTCACAATATTTTTTGCCAGGTGTATTAGTCCATTTTCACACTGCTGATAAAGACATACCTGAGACTGGAAAAGAAAAGAGATTTAATTGGACTTATAATTCCACATGGCTGGGGAGGCCTCAGAATCATGGCAGGAGGCAAAAGGCACTTCTTACCTGGTGGCAGCAAGAGAAAATGAGGAAGATGCAAAAGCAGAAACCCCTGATAAAACCATCAGATCTCATGAGACTTATTCACTACCATGAGAACAGTATGGGGGAAACTGCCCCCATGATTTAAATTATCTCCCACCAGGTCCCTCCCACAACATGTGGGAATTATGAGAGTACAATTCAAGATGAGATTTCAGTGGAACACAGAGCCAAACCATATCATTCTGCCCCTGGCCCCCCAAATCTCATGTCCTCACATTTCAAAGCTAATAGTTCCCCCAAAGTCTTAACTCATTTCAGCATTAACTCAAAAGTCCACAGTCCAAAGTCTTATCTGAAACAAGGCAGGTCCCTTTCACCTATGAACCTGTAAAATCAGAAGCAAGTTAGTTACTTCCTATATACAATGGGGATATAGGCATTGGGTAAATACAGCCATTCCAAATGGGAGAAATTGGCCAAAAGAAAAGGGCTACTGGCCCCTTGCAAGTCTGAAATCCAGCAAGGCAGTCACATCTTCAAGCTCCAAAATGATCTCCTTTGACCCCACGTCTCACATCTAGGTCACACTGATGCAAGAGGTGGGTTCCCATGGCCTCAGGCAGCTCCGCCCCTGTGGTTTTGCACGGTATGGCTCCCCTCCTGGCTGCTTTCATGGGCTGGTGTTGAGTGTCTGTGGCTTTTCCAGTTGCATGATGCAAGCTGTCAGCAGATCTACCATTCTACAATCTGGAAGACAATGGCCCTCTTCTCACAGCTCCACTAGGCAGTGCCCAGTAGAGACTCTGCGTGAGGGCTCCAACCCCATATTTCCCTTCCACACTGCACTAGCAGATGTTCTCCATCTGGGCCCTGCCCCTGCAGCAAACTTTTTCCTGGACATTCAGGCGTTCCCATACATCTTCTGAAATGTAGGTGGAGATTCCTCAAACCTCAATTCTTGACTTTGGTGCACCCACAGAATCAACATCACGTGGAAGCTGCCACAGTTTGGGGCTTCTACCCTCTGAAGCAACAGCCCAAGCTGTACCTTGGCTCCTTTTAGTCATGGCTGGAGTGTCTGGGACACAGGGCACCAAATCCTTAGACTGCACACAGCATGGGGACCCTGGGCCTGGCCAGCGAAACCATTTTCTTTTAGGCCTCTGGGCCTGTGACGGGAGGGGCTGCTGTGAAGACCTCTGAAGACATTTTCCCTATTGTCTTGGGGATTAACATTCAGCTCCTCATTACTTATGCAAATTTCTGCAGTGGCTTGTATTTCTCCTCAGATAACAGGTTTTTCTTTTCTGTCATATTGTCAGGCTGCAAATTTTCTGCTCTGCTACCCTTATAAAACAGAATGCCTTTAGCAGCACCCAAGTCACCTCTTAAATGCTTTGCTGCTTAGAAATTTCTTCTGCCAGATACCCTAAATCATCTCTGTCAAGTTCAAAGTTCCACAAATCTCTAAGGCAGGGACAAAATGCCACCAGTCTCTTTGCTAAAACATAACAAGAGTCACTTTTGCTCCAGTTCCCAACAAGTTCCTCATCTCCATCTGAGACTACCTCAGCCTAGACTTTATTGTCCATATTGCTATCATGCTTTTGGTCAAAGCCATTCAACAAGTCTCTAGGAAGTTCCAAACTTTACCACATTTTCCTGTCTTCTTCTGAGCCCTCCAAACTGTTCCAACCTCTGCCTGTTACCCAGTTCCAAAGTCGCTTCCACATTTTGGGGTGTCTTTTCAGCAGCACCCCACTCTACTGGTACCAATTTACTATATTAGTCTATTTTCACACTGCTGATAAAGACATACCCAAGACTGGAAAAAAAAAAAAAAGAGGTTTAATTGGACTTACAGTTCCACATGGCTGGGGAGGCCTCAGAATCATGGCAGGAGGCAAAAAGCACTTCTTACATGGTGGCGGCAAGAGAAAATGAAGAAGATGCAAAAGCAGAAACCCCTTCTAAAACCATCAGATCTCATGAGACTTATTCACTACCACAAGAACAGTACGGGGGAAACTGCTGCCATGATTCAAATTATCTCCCACCAGGTACCTCCCACAACATGTGGGAATTATGGAAGTACAATTCAAGATGAGATTTGGGTGAGGACACAGAGCCAAACCATATCACCAAGGCTAATCTTTTTCTGCTGTTCTGTATTTCAACATGAAGCTCCACCATCCATCCAGAGGCATCTGCTGCAGCTCTTAGTCCTGCCGATTTTACCTTGAATTCATCCAACTCTTTTTATTCCCACTGCCATCATCCTAGTTCAAGCTACCTTCTCCTCTCTTTCCTGGAGTACAAAAACAACTTCCTAAATGTTCTCCTCTACTGTGCCTTCTCTGTAGCACCTTCTCCATACTGCACTTAGAGTAGCACCATCTAGTTCAAATACAATGGGAGCCACATATGCAATTTTAAATTTTTTTTTTGAGATGGAGTCTCACTCTGTCACCCAGGCTGGAGTGCAGTGACATGATTTTGGCTCACTGCAACCTCCAAGTCCTGAGTTCAAGCAATTCTCCTGTCTCAGCCTCCAGAGTAGCTGAGATTACAGGTGCCCACCAACACACCTGGCTAATTTTTGTATTTTTAGTACAGACAGGGTTTCAACATGTTGGCCAGGCTGGTCTCAAACTCCTGACCTCAAGTGATTCACCTGCCTCGGCCTTCCAAAGTGCTGGGATTATAGGTGTGAGCCACCGTGCCCACCCCCAATTTTTAATTTTTAATAGCTATATTTTAAAAGGTTAACAAGAAACAGATAATTGGTTTTTTGGGGAGTGGGGGAAATGGGTTTTGTTTGTTTGTTTTTGAGACAGGGTCTTGCTCTGCCATCCAGACTGGAGTACAATGGCACGATCATGGCTCACTGCAGTCTTGACCTCCTGGGCTCGAGTGATCCTCCTGCCTTAACCTCCCGAGTAGCTGGGACCATAGGTGTGTCCCACCACACCCACCTAGCTTTTTTGTTTGTTTTATTGGAGACAGTGTCTCCCTATGTTTCCCAGTCTGGTCTCGAACTCTTGGACTCAAGCAATCCTACCACCTCAGCCTCCCAAAGTGCTAGGATTAGAGGGATGAGCCATCACGCCTGGCCTAGTAATTGTTTTTAAAAATAATTTTAAAATTGATTTTAATTATATTTAATCTGAAATACTTTTTTAAGATATAATTAATATTTTTAAATTAATGAGATATTTTACATTTTTTATACTAAGTTTTTGAAATCCAGTGTATATTTTACATCTCTACTAAAACTAGCAATATTTCAAGTGTTCAGCAGCCATGTGTAGCTATTAGCTACCATTATTGGACCACAAAGAATTAGAATGATCTTTTCACAATGCAAATCTGATCACCTCACCTCACCCCATGTTTAAGCTTTTCTGTGGCATCTAGTCGTTCTTAGGACTAGGATCCAAATGCTTCACATATTCTACAAGGCCCTCCAGGGTCTGTGGTGTGGATTCTGCTTTCCTTTTGGTCTCTGCTCCTTCCCTCTCACCATCCACATGCCAGCCACACTAGTCCTTCAGCTTCTCAGACATGCAGAGGTTCCACCACTACCGATTCTTTGAATATACTGTTCCCTCTGTTGTGAATGCTGCTTTCTACCACATTCCCTCCATCATCACCAGTACCTCCACTATCATCACCACCACCACCTCATCATTGCCATCGACTCCACCATCATCACCACCTCCATCACCATCATCAACTCCACCATCACCACCACCTTCATCATCACCATCAACTCCACCTTTACCACCACCTTATCATCACCACTACCTCATCATTTCCATCAACCCCACCATCACCACTACCTCGATCACCATCATCAACTCTACCATCACCACCACCTCCATCACCACCATCAACTCCACCATCACTACCAACTCATCACCATCAACTCCACCATCACCACCACCACCTCCATCACCA
The DNA here is from genome assembly GCF_006542625.1 of Nomascus leucogenys. Lineage (NCBI taxonomy): Eukaryota > Metazoa > Chordata > Mammalia > Primates > Hylobatidae > Nomascus > Nomascus leucogenys. The sequence continues at coordinate 74,312,793 of NC_044387.1, read as the reverse complement.
CCATCAACTCCACCATCACCACCACCTCCATCATCACCATCAACCCCACCATCACCACCACCAACTCCACCATCACCACCACCTCCATCATCACCAACAACTCCACCATCACCACCACCTCCATCATCACCAACAACTCCACCATCACCACCACCTCTATCATCACCATCAACTCCACCATCACCACCACCTCCATCACCACCATCAGCTCCACCATCACCACCACCTCCATCATCACCATCACACCATCAACTCCACCATCACACCATCAACTCCACCATCACCACCACCTTGTCATCACCATCACCTCCATCATCACCACCGCCTCCATCACTACCATCAACTCCACCATCACTACCACCTCCATCATCACCGTCAATTCCACCATCACCACCACCTCCACTAGGACCAGCACCACCTATCATAGACCACGCTTATTCTCTTCAGGCTCCCACCCAACTTCACTTCCATCACTTTTCAGCCTAGAGATGTGATCTTTTCCTTCAAAGCATATGGCTCAGCTTGTAGCTTTCTTCCTGCTTGTGTGATTAATGCCTGTCTCTCTCACTAGGCCATAACCAGGAATTCTGTTTGGTTTAGCTTACCATTGCCTCCTCAGTGCTTATTCTAGTACCTCATATATAGCAGTTGTTCAGTAAATACCTTTGAATAAATGAGTAAATAAAAGTAATTTGGAAATACAAAACTATAAAAATGGGACATAGAATAGAGGGTGAAGGAAGGAGAAGTCAGTAAACACTGTAGAGTTTGGCAGGTAGAATCCAAAGTAAGGTTGGGGAGTGGAAGTCAGTTACTTCTGTTGAGACCCTATCTTGAGCTAAGATCTCTTCTGGTTGTTTTAAGTGTGTTTGTTTAATCCTATAAGAAGCCTATAAGGCAGGTATTATCAGAATTTTAGTCAAGGAGGCTCAGAAGAGTTCACAAACTTGCCAAGTAACATAGTTAGGATTGGAACCTCCACCTGATTTCAAAGCCCACGTGCCATGCATTTCACTAGATCTCCATAAACCAACTTCTCATGCTTCATAATATTTTTATTCCATGAGAGCATAACCAAACACTCAAATAATACAAAAGGCTGAATTTTTTTGTTGTTGTTTTTAAGACAGAGTCTCGCTGTGTCACTCAGGCTGGAGTGCAGTAGCGTGATCTCGACTCATTGCAACCTTTGCATCCTGGGTTTAAGCGATTCTCCTGAAAAGGATGAATTCTTAATTTTTATTTTTTTGTTGTTGTTTGTTTTGTATGTGTGTGTGCATGTTCCCATTTTGTCACATGGTTTCTTCATACAAATATTGCCCAAATGCATTGCACAATTCAGGTATGATTGCCTCATATGAGAATTTTAAGAAACAACAAATCTTGCCTGAAACAATGCCATATACTATTTTAAGTAGAAGAAGGAAGTCAAATGATGATTGAGTAATGGCTCAAGTACCAGATACCATTCAAATAACAGTTGATTTTCTTTCCTGTTTAAATGAGGTTATGCATATAATGTGCTTAACAGAATGCTTGACACAAAGAAAGAATTCAATCATTGTTAGCTAGTGTCATCACCATCATCATCATCACCATCATCATCATCCCTGACCTGTAACATAGCAAGAACTCTTCATTGCAATTTTTCTTTTATTTATTGCATAATACTAAAATATAGTATCTTTAAAATATGCTATACTGGCTCTAAAGCAACAGTCTCCAACCTTTTTGGCACCAGGGACCAGTTCCACAGACCGGGGAGGGGGGCGAATGGTTTCGGAGGCATTAGATTCTCATAAGGAGCACACAACCTAGATCCCTTGCATGTGAAGTTCACAATAGGGCTCATGCTCCCATGAGAATCTAATGCTGCCACTGATTTGACAGGAGGCAGAGCTCAGGCAGTAATGCTCACTTGCCTGCCTCTCACATCCTGCTGTGCAGCCTGGTTCCTAGCAGGCTACAGACCAGTACCATGGGGCCGGGGACTCCTGCTCTAAAGGACACACTATGAATCACTGCCATAAATCAGCTTCTGGATTGTCTCAAGGCAGCCATCAACTGTGGCCCACGTGTCTCAGATCCAAAGTCATGTCCACTGATTCCCAGGGCTCAGCACGATTCAGTCATGCCCACCCTCCACATTATGGGAGCAATGTAGCATGGTTTGTAAGGGCAAATGTTTTGCAGTCAGACAGACTTGGATTCAAATCTTAATTCTTCCACATGTTATCTTTATAACTGAGCAGATTTCCCAAGACTCAGTTTTTACATTTATTAAATGGAGACAATTCTTATCCAGAATATAGTGCCTAGAACCTGGTTAAATGTTCAGTGTTAGCTATTATTTTGAAGAAAGGCGTTAGGATTTAAACTGTGAGAACTTAATTCCATTTTTCAGTGGGACCAGGAAGTCTAATCACACTGTTGATGAATCAGAATGAAAATAGTGGAAACATTTGTCCTGGGGAAAAAGGAATGTCATACAGTTACTTGCTCTGCTTGTAGTCAATATTTTATTTCTTGATACAGGTGGCCACTGCCTTCAAACCCCCAGAATCTGTTGAGATTAGTGATGGCCTCACCAAGTAACTAGAGAATAGGAGGAACAGTACCTCATCAACCTTGAGTATGTAAGGTTGGGTACAATGGGGTCTTCGTCTTAAGAACTTAAGTTTTCATTTGGTCAAACTGTTCAGATTGGCTTTTAGAAGCTTAAGATGATATAACTTTTGTTTGTTGTGATAAATAACATTCCAAAGTGATTTTTAAACATTTCTGATAACATGAAACATAACAAAGGCAGTATGTATAGAGGTTATGAATAGAGATTCTGAGCCATCTAGCTAACTGCATGATTTTGAGCAAGTTATCATCTCTTTGAAATGGACTTCACAGGGTTGAAAATTTGCTGAGATGGCACGTATAAATTACCAACAGTACCTGATGTTTGTTTGTTTGTTTGTTTTGCCATTAAGGGGCTTTTATTCATATGCATCACATCGGAGATCATCTCTTCCTAGGAAGCTTTTAAAAATTCCCCAGGTAGGATTAGGGTACTCCCTCTGGGTCCCTGGCAATTTCCTCCAGGTTAGGGATCCCAAGGGATCGCTGCCTTCCTGGGTCTCTGGCCTGGCCCTTGGGGTGCACAGTCATCAAGAAGTGCTGTGGGGAAGTGAGCTCTTTATACAGACATAGCTCTGCTGAGTGGGAAGTGGGCACCGGCCCCATTAATACTTGCTGGCTGGTGGCTTCCAAGCATGCCCCACTGCCGAGGCTCAGCTCTGCAGTCTGCCACTGCAGGTCTCTAGCACAGCTCCCAGGGTCCTTAAAAGTCATCATCATCACAGATGTCAAAGTATACATCGAAAGCCTCTCTGTTGCAGTTTCCATCAGGAATGAAGACATATTTGTGGAAGGTCCCATCTACACAGATGGCAATGACAGAGTTGACGTTCTTGGAAGTATTGCAACATAAGGCGCAGATGCAAGCTGACTCAGCAGGCACAGTGAAGCTCGCCAGGCTCCACTGAGAGTCCACGTACTGCCCAATCATAGGCTCCACCTTGCCCAGGCGAGCCAGCGCGGAGCAGCGGTTGAGACGGGTATCCTTGAGAGCAAAGATATGGATGGTGCCCTTATCAATGGAAACACAGAGGAAGGAGGAGTCATGGCTGAAGTTAATGCACTAGAGGGTGACAGGGTCAGTGCCTCGGTGCAGCTCCACCAGTTTCTCCTTGAATTGTGTGTCAAAGAGGCAAATAAGGGTACCCTTCTGGGAGGCTGAGGCCACTACAGTGCCTGGCTGGTTTAGAGACACACAGGTTATGTCACTCTGATGTGCATTGATGGTGAATGGAGCAGACAAGGTGCCAGGCTTTGTGCTCGCCAGGTCCACAAGTTGCAGACTCCCTCACTTGTGTCCCGGGAACACTAACAGTTGCTTCTCCAGGCTGGGGCAGAGGTCACAGAGCCCCTTGGGGTTGACCCGGGTATCAAACTCAAACGGCTTTCGAGGATTGTCTGGGAAGGAGTACACATAGACGCGGTTCTTCAGCACATTCACGATCTTGTCATGGCACATGCGCACAGAAAGCACTGGCTTGGTGAAGGTGAACTCCAGCACCATCGTCTCCTTGGAGTCCTTGCCCTCCTGGGCATCGTCCCAGATCAGCACTGAGATCTCTGATAACTTGGGGCTACTACCACCGCCCACCAAGGCCAGAAGGTTGCAGCGGTGCAGCATCTCCACCAAGCCCATGCTGCCCCCCTGCTCGTGGTCCAGATGCCCCTTCTCCATCAAGGGCTCCACGTTGTAGATGCGCACACTTGTCTCCATGGCGCAGCAAAAGCAGCTTTGATCTTGGTTGAAACGCAGGCTGGTCACTCCTCGAAGTGGCTATTGAGTCATGGTCCAGGATTGTTCCCCCTGGGATCGTGCTCCAGCTTCCTGCCGCCTTCACCGGCTTGACCTCCGCGTGTCCCCGACCCAGGCCCCAGGTGTCGGTGCCACCCGCCAGTACCTAATGTTTGTAAGTGCTAGATATGAGTTCGTTGGTAAGTAGAGCCAAATGAATATTTGTTTTATAAAAAATGAATTCTGGTGATAGGGCCTGGGGAAAGAGCAGCAAGTGCCATGTCTGGCTGCAAAGGTGGCAAGAAGAGACCAAGAAACAGGCCAAAGAGATGGAGGAGGAAGACAGGCTTCCACGCAGAAGCAAAAAGAGGAGCAGAAGAAACTTGAGGAGCTAAAAGCAAAGGACACAGGGAAGGGACTCCTGGCCACAAGTGGAATTAAGAAATCTGGCAAAAAGTATTATCCTAAGCAAATTAATGCATAGACTGAAAATCAAATACCACGTGTTCTCACTTATAAATGGGAGCTAAACTTTGTGCTCATGGCCATAAAGATGGCAACGATAGAAAGTGGGGATACTAGAGGGGGGAGGAAGGAGGTTAAGTGTTGAAAAACGAAATATTGAGTAGTATGTTCAGTACCTGAGTGATGAGATTATTTGTAACACAAACCTCAACACCACACAATATATCCAGGTAACAAACCTGCTCATGTGCCCCCTGAATTTATAAGAGTTGAAAATAAATAAATAAGAAACCTGGAAAAAAAAAAAAAAGCTATTCCTTGTGACTGAGGCGATGATGATCCTTGATTCTATTGCTATTTAAACCTCTGCATTTCCTGCCGTAACATCTTTTGCCACCTATAGTTAGAATGAACTATTGTCTTGCAGTCTGCTGTACATGTAAGAATAAACTTTGGTTTAAAAAAAATCAAAAAAGAAGAATCGAGTGGAGAAACAAAGCTGCCTGTCTATACAACAGATACGCAAAAACATTAGGCATATGAATACTAATTATAATAGTTGACAAAAGTACATAATTATGGGGTGAATGACATGAAAGAGAGGAGTTATACATCAGTTGACTAAGGAACTTTTAGACACTACAGAGTTACTAAGGAAACTACAGAGTTTCAAAGCTGTATTGGCAAAGAATAAAAATTATAACAGAAAATTAAACAATATGAAAATTTTCCTTCACCTTTTATTTTATTTTTTTAATTTTGTTTTTTTTTTTTTTTTTGAGACAGAGTCTTGTTCCTTCACCCAGGCTAGAGTGCAGTGGTGCAATCTCGGCTCACTGCAACCTCCACCTCCCAGGTTCAAGTGATTCTCCTGCCTCCCAAGTAGCTGAGATTACAGGTGTGCACCACCATGCCAGGCTAATTTTTGTACTTTTTTTTTTTAGTAGAGACGGAGTTTTACCATGTTGACCAGGCTGGTCTTGAACTCCTGACCTCAAGTGATCTGCCTGCCTTGGCCTCCCAAAATGCTGGGATTACAGGCATGAGCCACCATACCCAGCTGACCTTTTTTTTAAAAGGATTTGTTTCTAAGATCATAATTCAATTGACAGGAAAATTACCAGGTAATGATTGCCTCTAAGAAAATCAGTCCCTAAACTTGTCCCATCTCTAGCTCACTGAGGGCATAATCCCCAGTGTAGACCCAATATGAGATCACTCACCCTTCCCTTCATTTTACTCTTGAAAAGAAAGACAGAAGTTATGAAGAAATAGTCATTCCCTGAGAGACATGCAGAGGAATAACTAGCCCAAAATTCTTTAGGGGAATTCTACATGGAAAGTGTTTACTTGGATTAATAAGCCCTTTTGGTAAAAAGGCAATTATATGAAGTAATGTAAATATATTGGGCTTTCAGTCATTCACACTTTAATAGGAATTAGATCAATCATAATGTTTTCTTCTAACCAACTAGATGAGCTCAGTGTCTCTCAGGAAATTAGACTGTTGGTGGCAAAAAGGGAGCAGAGGGCATTACCTAGCAGAGGTTCAGGTGGGACAGTGCAGGAGGAAGTACTTGGAAAGAAGTTGGGGGTACATTCAGAAGCAGAGACATAGAGAACAGGAAAGGGGAGGAGGGGACAGAGAAACGGGAGAGAGGAATGCATTAATGAAAACTTTATTTCTGGGAGTGTTTTGCCTCTTTGTCAAAGGAGGGGTCAAGGCCTGATCTGCAATCTCAATAATAAATTATCACTTTTCTCTCAGAAAAGAGGAGACAGGGAAAAGAAAAGGACATTCCTCTCTTTTCCAAGAATGAGGGGCCGCTCTGCTGAGAAAGTTTGCTTTGGCGTTGAAAGAAACACTGGAAGGTTGTTGTTCTGTTTTAAACCTCAGAAACTTGCATAACTGGGCCAACACCAGCTGTGCCAGGAACTGGTACAGGGTAGGTCTGTCTTGCCCAGACTGCTGAGGGAATGACTATATTAAAATCCTACTCTTGCATAATATGTTTCACAGAAATTTTAATCATAGGAAATGAAACTGACTGCTGCAAAGGACTTGAACTTCCTATGGACACTGCCCCCCGCCTAGTACATGGCCATCCCCTCCAGACTCAGAGAGGTAGGTGTGGCAGAGGGAGGATGGGAAGAAAGCAGTAACCAGCAAGTGCCTACTGGGGACCAGGCATGTGATTTTGGACAATCAATGTTTATTCAGCATGCCCTTTGGTCAGGCATGGTGCTAGTTGCTGGGGTTAACAGCAAGAAAGTCCTGGTCTTTGCCCTGAAGAAGCTCACAGTCTAGTGGGGAAGAAAGAAGTTGAACACGTAATTCCAAGGGGGCAACATGAGCAGCACTGAAGGCATGAGGCAGAAGTCTCTTAGCATCCCCAGGAAATAACTTATCCCTGTTTAGCAGATGGGCCACCCAAGGCTCAGAGAGATCAGAGAAGCAAGTAAGAGTGTCGTCAGGGAGTGAACATCAGACATCTCCTTCCCAAGCCTGTGTTCTTTCTACCAGCTAAGTGAAGGGCCTGCCATGTGCATGCTGCCAGGGCAAGGGAACCTGTGGCCTCCCCCTTACTAGGTGGGTAGTCTTGAGTATGTCATTCAGTGTTTCTGGGCCTCGGTTTCTTGGGAATGCTATCTTTTTAGGGGGTTGTTTAAAAGATGAGATTAGATGGTAGAGGTGAAAAGTGGTCTGACTGAAGTTGTCTGTCTGACTAAAGCTGAAGTAGTCCAAAGTCCACACTCTGAAGCCTGGAGTCTGAAATCCGGGGTCAGGAGTCTGAAGTCTGAAGTCAGAAGTCTGGTCTGGAGTCCGAAATCTGAAATCTGGTCTGGAGTCTGAAGTCTGGAATCTGAAGTCTAAAGTCTGAAATCTGGGTCTGGAGTCTGAAGTCTGGTCTGGAGTCTGAAGTCTGGAGTAAATCTGAAGTTCGAAGTCTGATCTGGAGTCTAAAAGTCTGTTGTCTGGAGTGTGGAGTCTGTAGTCTGTCATTTGGAATGTGGAGACTGGAGTCTGTTGTCTAGAGTCTGTTGTCTGAAGTCTGAAGCTAGAGTCTGAAAGTCTGTTGTCTGGAGTGTGAAGTCTGTTATCTAAAGTCTAGAGTCTGAAGTCTGGAGTCTGAGGTCTGAAGTAGTCTGATAAAACTGAAATAGTCTTTAAACTAAAAACTATCTTTCTCGTGCTCATTGGTACTACTGTTATGCAGTTGAACACAGTGTTGGTAGAAAAAGAGAAGCAGAAACAATGTAGATTAAACTTTGTTGATTCCCATCTTGCCTTTCCTTCTGCTGGAGCCACTTCAGATGTTTTGATTTCTTTTTTTATATATCTATATTATACTTTAAGTTGATTTCTTAATCTAAGTAGAGAGCAGCTTTAACTTGCTTTGAAAAAGCATTTTATTCTGCACAGCAAAGGAAAAAAAATTGACAAAACAAAAAGAACCTATAGAAGGGGGTAAGGGGGAAGTGGGGGGGGTAGGGATGGTTAATGGGTACCCAAAAAAAAAGTTAGAAAGAATAAGACCTGCTATTTGATAGTACAGCAGGGTGACTATAGTCAATAATTTAATTGTACATTTTAAAATAACTAAGAGTATAATTGTATCACAAGACAAAAGATAAATTCTTGAGATTTTCTGTGACACAATTTGCCTGTATCAAAACATCTTACATACCTCATAAATATATACACCTACTATGTACCCACAAAAATTAAAACAAAATTTTAACCTTTGTAGTAAAATAAAGAAAAAAAGAACCTATAGAATGGGAGAAAATTTGTAAACCACATATATAATAAAGGGTTACTATCCAAAATACATAAAAAATTCATACAATTCAACAGCAAAAAAACAAATAACTGGATTTAAAGTGGGAAAATAATCTGAATAGACATTTTCCCAAAGAAGACATAAAAATGGCCAACAGGTATATAGAAATGTGCTCTACATCACTAATCATCAGGGAGATGCAAATCAAAACCACAATAAAATATCACCTCATACCTGTTAGGATGGCTAGTACCAAAAAGCCAAAAGATAAGTGTTGGCAGGGATGTGGAGAAAGGGAACTGTTATACATTATTGGCGGGAATGTAAATTGGTATAGCCATCATAGAAAACAATATGGAGGGTCCTCAAAATATTAAAACTAGATCCACCATATGATCCAGCAATCCCTCTTCTAGGCATATAGCCAGGGAAAATGAAATCAATATGTCAAAGAGCTGTCCACACTCCTATGTTTACTGCAGCATTATTCACAATAGCCAAAATATGGAATCAACATAAGTGTTGATCAATGAATGAACGGATAAAGAAATGTGGTGTATACATACACAATAAAATACTATTCAGCCTTAAAAAAATAAGGAAATCTTGCCATTTGCAACAATGTGGATGAACCAGCAGGATATTATGCTAAGTAAAATAAGCCAGTCACAGAAAGACAAATACTGTATAATCTCACTTACATGTGGAATCTAAAAAAAGCCAGACTCATAAAAACAGAGTAGAATAGTGGTCACTGGGAATGGTGGAAACAGGGACATTGGTCAAAGGGTACAAACTTTCAGTTATAAGATAAATAAGTTCTGAAGATCTAATGTACAGCATGGTGAGTGTACAGTAATAATATATTGCATACTTGATATACTTGAAATACTTGATATTTGCTAAGAGTAGATCTTAAGTGTTCTCACTATGTGTGTGTGTGCACACACACACACACACAAATGTAATGTGAGATAATGGATATGTTTATTAGCTTAATTGTGGTAATCATTTCGCAATGTATACATCTATCAAAACATGTTGTACACTTTAAATATATAAAATTTTTGTCAGTCATACCTCAATAAGCTAAAAAATTTTTAAAGCATTTTAAAAAATGATTGAAGAGGTAACTTGCAGTAAGAGTTACTAAAGTGCTGAATGCTTCTGTACTTCAGAAGCATCACAGAAATGCAGATCATGCTATATATGCATATATTTTATATGACTGAGTCTGCTTTCTATCTAAACATTACTCTGCCTAGTACTTTTTGTGTGCGCAATATCATCCTGAGCTTTGGATATTCCCAGTTTTCCAGACTTTTCTGGGCTATGGAAAGGCACAGTCGTAGCTATATTTAACTGCCCTATTATTCCTTTGGAAACACGGGAAAATAAAAATAAATAAATAAAATAAAAGAGAGTCTCAGGGTCACAGAATGTGTAGCAGGAGAGGTTCCAAAAGGAGGGCTGGTCTGTAGGGTAGGATCGCATGGAGAAGTGAAGAATGAGGACTTTTCAGATACCTTGATGTGACGTGCCAGATCCCACAGGGGCTTAGAGTCACTGACTTCCTGTTTCAAGCACCCAGGAAATTGCAAAGTGGCCAAGGCAAGGAAATACCCAAAGATCAGCTTCCAATTTTTGCTGGTGCAGCCTTTTCTGTCACACCACACATTGCTGTGTGTTGTTCATTGTCCAGTCAGTCATCCGTTGAATTTCCGTGAAGTCACTTCCTTGGGCCAGATACTGTGCTAAGCATTTGCAGGGGGCGGGGGGGGGGGGGGGTGGTAGGTATAATTCAGGAGGGGACACGAGGTGCTCGTATCAGTAATTATGCCAAAAGCAGGATGCCCAGAGGGAATGATGACTAAGGGAACTCGGAGTCCTTCCTGAGTCCCTAGGTCTCATTTCAGTGACTGAGAATGGACAGGGGCCTGCCTAGGTCTCTCCTAGCCTCTGACTACACCTGTATGTTAGGTCGGCTTGTCCCACAGGAATGACTTGAGCGAAGCAGAACAGAAGAATGTAAACATTTTGTTTTAACAACAAAGTGGGGTTATGCTACGGTTTTGTTTTCTTGGTAACAAAAGGCACAGCCGACTTCTCATCAGGCTGACTCAGAGCTGCCGGCTCATCCTGGGTTTCATATCACGTCAGAGAACTCTGTTCCTGTCGTGTCTTGAGGGTGACCAGCTATCCCAATTTCCTCAGGACTATCCTGGTTTTAGCCTTGAAAGTCTTACTTACATCGTGAGCACCTGGAGTGGCTGACCACCACCCAGCAGCATCCTCTTCTAGTAAATTCTGCAAGGCACTAGTGTGGCAAAAACATAGACTTTAGCATCAGATGGACTCGGGTTCAAATCCTTGTGTGTGCTGTGTCACTTACAAGCTGTGACATAGGGAAGTTACTCGGTATTTCAAAACACGGACACTATTCACTTCATGTACTCATTACCCAGGCCTCATCTCAGCAGGCGCCCGCTTGCTTCGTGTTCATTCACTCCATGTCACTGGGCTGCACTCTCTTCCTCAAACAGGCAGAACTCATTCTGCCACTTTGCCTTTTCTGTTTCCTCTGTCTGGAAGGCTTGAGTCTTTCCAGGTGGGCCCTTTCTTGCCCTTTAGTTCTCTGCTTCGCTGTCATCTCCTCAGTGAGGTCCTCTGTAAACACTCACTAAAGACTACCTCCCCAACACTCCCAGAGGCTCTTCGTCTTATCCCCGTCCTGTTTTCTCTCTAGCACTGAGTATGATCTGGAATTGTCTTGTTTCTTGACTGTGGGAGGCAGCCTTCTAAAATGGCTCACAATGATCCCCGTTTCCTGGTATTCAAACCCTGTGTAACACCCTCCCCTTCAATGGGCCACCTAGGGACTTGTTCCTAACAAATAGGATATGGCACAGTGATGGGATGTCACTTCAACATTGGTCATAAAAGACCATGACTCTTGTTTTACCGGCACTCTCCCTCTTAGTCTTTCTCTCTCTGGCTCTCGCTTGCTTGCTTACTCTGATGAAGCAAGCTGCCCTATTGTGAGCTGCCCTAAGAGAGACGTGCATGTGGCCAGGATTGACAGTAGCCTATAGCCAACACAGCAAGAAACGGAATCCTGCCAACAACCACGTGAATGACTTTGAAAGCCAGTTCTCCCCTAGTCAGTCCTTGAGATGAGTGCAGCCTGTGAGAGACCCTGAAGCAGAGGACCTACTAAGGCATGCCCCAACTCCTAACCCACAAACACAGTAAAATAGTAAATGTCATTATTGTAAGTCACTAAGTTTTGGGGTAATTTGCTACGCAATAATGGATAACTAATATATTGAAGCAGTATTTATTCCTCCTCTAGAATACTAGCACCATGATAGAAGGTACCTTCCCCATTTGGTTCACTTTGGTGTGCCCAGAGCCAAAAACAAAGTCTGGCACATAGTAGGTGCTCAATTTTACTGAATGAGGAAATCATGAGGGCACAGGCTGCATACAGGCCATGTAAGGACAGATGAAAAAATATTTATTGAATGAATGAGTGATTTCGAGACAATTAAATGTGAGAAGGATAAGGAAAAAAGAGAGTATCTGAGCTTACTTTTAACCATTGCTATGGTTTGAATGTGTCCTCCCAAAAATTTGTGTTGAAATCTTAATCCCCATTGTAACAGTGTTGAGAGGTGGGAACTTTAAGAGGTGATTATATGGATTAATGAATTAATGTCATTATCATGAAAGTAGGTTAGTTATCACAGGAGTGGGCACCTTATAAAAAGGATGAATTTGACCCAATTTTCTCTCTGTCTTGTGCACTTGCTTCCACCTTCCGTCCTTCCCCACTTCTGCCATGGGACAACCCTCACCAGATGCTGGTGGTGACATGCTCTTGGACTTCCTAGCCTCCAGAACCATGAGCTAAATAAACTTCTTTTCTTTATAAACTACCCAGTCCATGGTATTCTGTTATAGCAACAGAAAATAAACTAAGACAATTATCAAGTGGTTAGGCCCTTACTGTGGGCTCAAAAGATGTTGAAAAAGTTAATGAAATGAAAAATGAAAAAAATGAGGCACAGGTTAGAAATGATAAGGATGGTGTTGTCACATTGAGTGTGAAATGCCAGTAAAACATCTCATAAGCATTCATAAATGAGTCTAGCTTTTCACAGAATATTAAATGAGAAAAGGAGTACCCAGAATAGTGTGTATATTCCCTTTTTGTAAAAGCGCACACATAAACACAAGTCTGGAAGGAGATACAGTCATGCAACTCCTGATGACACTTTGGCCAACAATGGACCACAGATACAACAGTTGTTCCATAAGATCATAATGAAACTGAAAAATTCCTATCATCTAATGATGTCATAGCCATCAGAACGTTGTAGCACAATGCATTGCTCACATTTGTGGTGATGCTGTACGTAAATAATCCTATGGCACTGCCAGTCTTGCAATAGTGTGGCATATATATTTATGTATAGTACATAACAATCATAATAGACTATTACTGGGTTTATGTATTTACATACTTTTTATTGTTAGAGTGTACTCCTTCTACTTATTTTTTTAAGTTAACTCTAAAATAGCTTCAGGCAGTTCCTTGAGGAGGTCCTCCAGAAGAGGGCACTGTTATCATAGGAGATGACAGCTCCGTGCGTGTTATTGCCCCTGAACACCTTCCAGCAGGACAAGATGTGGAGGTGGAAGACAGTGATATTGATGATCCTGACCCTGTGTAGACCCAGGATAATGTGTGTATTTGCATCTTTGTTTTTAACAAAAAAAATTTAAAAGTAAAAATAATTTTTTAATGAAAAAAGCTTATAGAGTAAGGATATTTAAAAAGAAAATATTTTTGTACAGCTGTACATGAGTTTGTGTTTTAAGCTAAATGTTGCTCAAAAAACAATCTAAAAGTTGTTAAAAGTTAAAAAGTTTATAAAGTAACAAATTACAGTAAGTTTAATTTCCTATTAAAGAAAAATATTTTTTATAAATTTAGTGTGCCTAAATGTAGTGCTTATGAATTGTACAGTAGTGTGTAGCCGTGTTCTAGGCTTTCATATCCATTCACCACTCACTGACTCACCCAGAGCAACTTCCAGTCCTGCAAGCTCTATTCATGGTAGGTGCCCTACACAGGTACCTACCATTTTTTATCTTTTAAATTGTATTTTTACTGTACCTTTTTATGTTTTGATATATTTAAATAAACAAATGATTCCCATTGTGTTACAATTTCCTACCTTATTCAGTACAGTAACATGCTCTACAGGTTTGCAGACTAGGAGCACTCAGCTATACCATATATCACAGGTGGGTAGTCAGCTATATAATCTGGGTTTGTGTAAGTACTCTCTATTATCTGTACAATGACGAAGTCACCTAATAAAACATTTCTCAAAATATATCCCCACCATTAAGCAACACATGGCCGTATACCAAAATAAGTGCTTCTTGGTAGTGCAATTACAGTGTTTTTAAATTCTTTCCTTTTGGTTTTCAATATTTTCTACAACTGAAAGAACAAACAATATAGGTATTTCCACTTATTCTTAAAAAATCAGAGAAAAAACCCGTGATGGATTGAAGAGTCAGTATCACAGAAGAGGTCACTGACAAGGAGGAGGTAACCCAGTGAGAGGGAGAATGAGAGAGAGGACAGTGGTTGTTGAGAGCAAAACCCTAGTGTCATTTCTAAAGCAAAATTTCTGGCTGGATAGGAGAAGCAGCATTTGGTCTTGACCATCAATGGCATGCCAACTCCCAGGCTGCCAAGCTCGCTCTACCTCATCCTGACAGCTCTCTTTTTCTGAAACATTTATCAGACCTGCCTTTCAAATCCATTTCCTGCCAGCACGCTGGCCCAGCCTTTATTTTTCTCACACCTGCATTTCTACTGCCTCCTGCTAGCATCCAGCTTTCCCAGTGCTTTGAGGCTGTCTCATCCTCAAAAGCTAGAATGATATCCCCTGGTTTTTTTGAAGATCCTTCTCTTCTTAGCCCCTGCATAAAATCATGAGCTGCAAGACTGCCTCAGCCTTTATCACATCTCCCAACACAACTTGATTGACACTTTCACTTCCCATCGGGAAGCCAGCATTTTACCTCCAAGATAACCACCACGTGTTTCACTAAGTTTTGCTTCAGAATTAAGCCAATGATGAGCCCTTTCATGGCCACACAGATTTCAGGCTTACCAGTTACTCTGGCAAACTATTTTTGAATAGCCATCCAGCAGTTCACATGTATTTGTTCCTATTATCTTACATTTTATTTTCTCTGAAATAAAAGCAAAAATAGGCAGTACATACCATGTTTGTAAAGCCAGCTTACTAGGATCCTAGTACTCTCCAATAGCTGTGCTACGAATCTAGTTTCCCTAATAATGAAAGCATGGAAGGCCAGGTGCCAGGTACTACGGTGAATTGGCACTCACTTTTGAAGAACACTCAACAGATAGCCAAAGTAGTGGAGCTTCAAGTCAGGCTTCTTTCTGCTGGGACTGCAGAGCTACTTTCTCTAGAATGAGGACCAGGTCCTACCTGCAGCTCTGAAGTTTAGAGACCAAAGTCTCTCCAACTGGATAAAAAAATAAAGGAAAGCTTCTCCAAAATTGTATAGGTGTGTTTAAACATAAGTAGTACTCAGCAGTATGCCAATCATTTCTTTTCAGGACACATAGAAGCTTCCATTTCCCAGCCTCCTTCCCCTTTGAGTGGGACCACATGACCATTTCAGGCCAATGGGCTGTAAGCAGAAGAGATATACTGTATATCACCACTGAGCCAAGCATAGAAGAGGTGGGCTGCATACTCCTCATGCTTTCTGCTGTAGTTGAAAACAGGGAGACCTCTTGTCTCCCTGTGATGCCACAGTCACAAGAATCAAGTGACCTGAATTGCTGATTCACACCAGGGGACAGTTGCCCTGGACCATCATCTGTGCCTGTTTAGGGAATAATTTGTTACTACAGCATAACCTAGTGCCATAGTTTGAATGTGTATCCCAGATATTCATGTGTTAGAGACTGAATCCCAAATGCAACAGCACTGGGAAGTGGGGCTTAATGGGAGGTGTTTAGGCCATGAGGGCTCCACCCTTAAGAATAGATTAATTATGAAAAGCACTCTCTGGAATGGGTTCTCTCTCTTGTGCTCTTGCCCTTCTGCCATGTGATGAGACAGCAAGAAGGCCCTCACCAGATGCCAGTGCCTTGATCTTGGACTTCTCAGTCTCCAGAACTGCAAGAAAATTACTGTTTTTTAGAAGTTAGTCTGTGGTATTCTGTTATAGCAGCACAAAATGAACTAAGACATCTAGCTTATCCCAGCAAATACAAAATCAATTCTGGGTTTTTCAATCAACAACTTGACTCATTATTTTGACCTAGTGATTTTTTTTAACAATGAAATAAGGTAGGCAAACAACTTATTGTCTTCTCTTTATTAGCACTATAGATCTAGACTACACAATGAACTTGGGAACCTGGCCTAACCCAGTACTACTTATTTCTTTGGTTGCAGGCATGTGTTTTAATATTGAATTATAGAATGAGTGGTCATATTTCACCCCACTCTTATAGCCTACTCAATCCCAAAGTCACAGTGCTGAGTCTGTTACTTCAATCATTTTGAGGTTTTAAATAAATTCTATATCTATAGTGAATGAACAAACATCTAATTAGCTAGATGAAAGGACACTGGTTAAAGTTTTTGTTTTTTGTTTTGCTTTTAGTTTCTAAAGTAATAGCTTTCCTTTAAAAATAACTGCTTGAAATCCAAATACATTCCATCTTACTTCCTCTCTGTACTCCAGCAGAAGTATTAAATTGCTCAAATGTCTAGGGCACACAGAAATAATTATTTTGAAATGTCAGTTTTAGTTTCCATAAATATTATATACATTTTAACAAAGCTGTATTTTAATGGTGACTTTTATAGTACTTGCCCACCATTTTGATTAATGGTAACTAGACTGTTGTGCATTTTGTTTATTGGCTATACTTGTATGTAAAGACATTCTTATGTCCCTTTAATCCCAGCCCAAGTAATTACTACATACCTCATTTTATAGGACTTCTATTAGGAAATGCTTACTGAAAGTTTCCCTTTGCCTTTGCCTTTAAATTATGCCCTTTTATAGTATAATGTAAATTTTATCAGGACTTTAGTATTTGCTTTTAAGATACTTACTTTTTACAACTATTAAATAAAATACACTTTCCCTTAAGATTTAATTAAAAGTTTTGGGGGGAGATGGATATGATAGTAGTAACACATGCTTACAGCAGACAGTACCCCCTCTCCCCAAAAAAGAAACATAAAAAAAAAGAAAATGAAAATCACTCAAAATTCTACACACCCAGTGGGGCATCACCCCACCCCACATGCAGTACAGCATCACACTGTTTAAAACTTTGTATTCTACTTCTTTCATCGCCTATGTTATTCTCTTACAATGATTTTTAGAGGCTTCCTAGTACTCCAACATTTGTTTGTTCTATAACTTAAGCATTTTCCTGTTGTAGAACATGTATTTCCAACTCATTACTATTTTAAACACTGTAATGTATATGCTCTTACATCATTTGTAATAGGCAGAATTATAACTCCTGCCCCAAAGGGGTCCACATCTGAATCCCTGGAACCCCTGAATATGTGACTCTGCATAATAAAATATGTTATTAAATTAAGAACCTTAAGATGGGCCCAATCTAATCACACGAGTCCTTAAAATAAGTGAACCTTTCCCAGCTGTGATCAGAGAAAAAGATGTGAGATGGAAGCAGGGCCAGGGAGATGCTGCATTCCTGGCTCTGACAACAGAGGAAGAGGCCACGAGCCAAGGAATGTGGATGGCCTCTAGGAGCTAGAAAAGGCCAGGACAGAAACAGACTGCCCCCTAGAGCCTCCAGAAAGGAATGCAGCCCTGCCACAGCTTGATTTTAGCCCAGGGAGATAGGTTTCAGATTTCTGATACACAAAGCTAGGTTTATGTTGTTTTAAGCCACTAAGTTTGTTAGAATTTTTTATGGTAGCAATAGAAAATTAATACCTTGTTTTTGTTTTTTAATTTGGTCATTCTTGAAATCAAAGAGAAACCTTCATTTTCAACAAAACTGCCTAGAAAAGATGGTTCGTTGATCCACTATGAGCAAATCTTTCACAACATACAGCACCAAAATATAAATATAAAAAATTAAACACATATCCTACCCCTCACACACACACATATCTCTCAAAGGCCACATGACCTAGATGAAAGGAGAAAAAAAATCAAACTCGGTACCCTCACACAAAAGTAGTCTTTGAATCAGGATTTATAAATGTATATATTTTTTCCTATGAGTCAAGTAAACAAGAAGAAAAACAAAAAATCAAAGGAGGTTGGGCACATAGCTCAAGCCTGTAATCCCAGCACTTTGGGAGGCCAAGGCAGGAGAATCACTTGAGCCCAGGAGTTCAAGACCAACCTAGGCAACAAAGTGAGACCCCTGTCTCTACAATAAGAATACAAAAATTAGCCGAGTATGGTGGTGCATGCCTGTAGTCCTAGCTACTCAGAGGCTGAGGTGGGAAGATCACTTGAGCCCAGGAATTTGAGACCAGCCTAGGCAATATAGTAAGACTCTGTCTCTATAAGAAACAAGAAATTAGCTGGGCGTGGTGGCACATACCTGTGATCCCAGCTACCTGCGAGGCTGAGGTGGGAGGATTACTCGAGCCCTGGAGGTTGAGTCTGCAGTGAGCCAAAATTGTGCTGCTGCACTCCAGCCTAGGCAACAGAGTGAGACCCTGTCCTTTAAAAAAAAAAAAAAAGCTGGGGTGAGGGGGACCACCAAAGGGGTAAGGAAAAAGTTATAGATGAAGGCCTCACAAGACAATACATAGACAGCATCACTGTGCATTATCTCAGACCTTTTCACAAGGTATTCAATCCTGCCTGTCATTCTTTATATTCAGGAAATACTAAAGTAAGAAAAGTGATTTTTTTTTTTTTTTTTTTTTTTTTTTTTTTTTTTTTTTTTTTGAGATGGAGTCTCACTCTGTCACCCAGGCTGGAGTGCAGTGGCGCAATCTCGGCTAACTGCAACCTCCACCTTCTGGGTTCAAGCAATTCTCCTGCTTCAGCTTCCCGAGTAGCTGGGATTACAGGCATGCACCACCACAGCCAGCTAAGTTTTGTATTGTAGTACAGATGAGGTTTCACTATGTTGTCCAGGAGGGTCTCGAACTCCTGACCTCAAGTGATCTGCCTGCCTCAGCCTCCCAAAGTGCTGGAATTACAAGCGTGAGCCACCATGCCTGGTTGATTAACTTTTAATAGACCATGCATTTAGGTTAATTATTTCTCTGGTTAAAAGCACTCCACAAAAATAGAGTTAGAAATAAATTTTAAAAGGAGGTGTATTTCTTTTTCTTGTTTGATAATATTTTATTGATTATAATGTTTTCTTGATTTTTGCTTGTCTTTTATATAGAATAAACAGTTTAGCTTGGACTTGTGTAATAACATAATAAAATGTAAAAATTGATGCTATTAAAGGGCTTAAACAATAAAATGATGGAAAGTAGTAGGTAGATTCTGCATAAGAAGCCTATCCACAGCTCTGAATAGCTGAGGAAGTCTACAGGACTTTTCCTATGTTCATATTAATCACTAGGGGGCAACATAGACTCTACCTTTAATAATCACATATCAGTCAGATTGTGCATACAGGAAGTGAAAGCAGAGACACGAGTGGAAGAAGTCAGGAAGATAAAAGCTGTAACTAAAATCATCAGTTAATTTTGTGAACTGCATGAAACCATCAGTAACCAGTTATTTTAGTAGGAAAACCTACTGAGTAAAGTCTTAGGAGCTTTCTCTTTTTATTTTTTATTTATATTTTTGGAGAGACAAAGTCTCCCTATGTTGCCCAGGCTGGTCTCCAACTCCTGGCCTCAAGCAATCCTCCCACCTCACCCTCTCAAGTAAAAGATTTTTCACTTAATTTTTGAAGAAAATCAAGTAAACATGATCATTGTGCTCTGAAAGTCATGCACAGAATCACGTAGCGCATTAAAAAGTCATGAAAAATGGAATCCTTTTTTTTTTTTTATCAAGCACACGTATCAATTACACGTCAGTACAATCACTTTTTTTCTGTCCAGAGTGCCCAGTCAATGTGGCCTTGTTTTGGTTTCCTTTTTTTTTTTTTTTTTTTTTTTTTTAAGAGACAGGGTCTCTTTGTTGCCCAGGCTGGTCTCAAACTCCTGGCCTCAAGTTATCCTCCCACCATGGCCTCCCAAAGCACTGGAATTATAGGTGTGAGCTACCGCACAGCCAGTTTTGTTCTTTACATCGTATAATATACATGACATGAGTCATGTCATCCTTGCTCAGCTTCAAAAAACATGAAGGAAGCTTCCAAATGGGGAAAGAGCCAGCAATGGAGGGAAAATAAAACACTTTAGGAATTGTTTTTGATTTTCATACTTACTAGTAAATTTTTAAAAATATGTTTATATCTACACAATGTTTTTGTTGTATGTGTTTTAATTATTAAATGCTATAAATCTCTTTTGGGAGAAAGTTAAAATAATGAATGTATTTTAAAAAAACACTAATACCTAATTGTTGTGCATATCTTTTGCTATTTTCCTGAGAAGTTACTTCCTAGAAGTTCTTCAGGTGCACGACATATATGGCCAACCAACCAATTTATAATCCCATCCCACGATGTATAAAAGTACCTGCCTCACTTGCCCCCACCAGTCCTGAGGCCCAGTTTTATATTTTTCCTGTTGTTTCATGTTCTTTCATTTAAATTGACCATAGCAATTTTATGGAACAATAATGTTACTGAAACACCAGTTCAGTCTAGGCCCCGTTGCTCACCAAACAGAGAGGCAATCACTGAGATGACAAGCGTTGCCGGGGAAGAAGGGTTTATTACATTACAGGTGATGTCAGCCGAAGAGGCAGAAGCCAAACCTCCAATCCGTTCCTTCCCCAGGCCTAAAGTTAAGGATTTATACAGCAGGGAAGGAAAACAGGCGGGGCAAGGGAGCAGACGGTTGAATGAGGAGTCTAGTGTCTCATTGTAACCACTGTGGGGAAATGGGAATTAGAGAGGGGTAAGGAAGAGGAGGCGGTCAGCAGGCAGCAGGTGCGTTTCATTGTAAGTTCTCAAGCTTCAGTTTTATGGGCACCCCGCTTGTGGGAAAATTTGGTCAGTTTCAATAAGACTAGTCAATTAGGGGTGCTATGTGCCAAACGCCATCTGAAACGCTAATTCATTAAACTTCACAACTGCATGAGATATGTTGCTATTATCATCCCCGTTTTACAGAGGAGGAAACTGAGGCACGGAGAGGTTAAGCATGTGGTGAAGCTCGAGTTAGAATCCAGGCAGCCTGGCCCCAAAGAATATGCTGTTTAACGGAGCCTCTACTAAAATGGAAAGTTCTAGAAACCAGCAGAGGTTTTTCTCCGCTGCCTCCTTTATTACTCAGGTGGTTCTCATTTCCCCCAGCATGCGCATAATCCAGTGTGTAATAATCATCACGTGGATGTCTATACATGGTGACTGGTGTGTGAAAGTTCACACTGTAAGGACTGTAGTCCTGTCTTTGCCTGTGGTACTTTGTCTCCCAACCATAGGATAATTGAAATACTCTCTAGTAATTAAAACTCACTTCTGGCCTGGCAAGGTGGCTCACGCCTGTAATCCCAACACTCTGAGAGGCTGAGGAGGGCAGATCACTTGAGCCCAGGAGTTCAAGACCAGCCCGGCAACATGGCAAAACCCCATCTCTACAAAAAACACAAAAATAAAAAATTAGCCGGACATGATGGCTTGCACCTGTAGTCCCAGCTACTTGGGAGGCTGAGATGGGAAGATCACTTAAGCCCAGGAGTTGGAGGCTGCAGTGAGCCATGATCACACCACTACGCTCTATCCTGGGCAACAGAGTGAGACTCTGTCTCAGAAAAAAAGACTCGTTTCTTTAACCAGTAGGTAATTGTATCCTTCCCCATACTTTTTCCTTCACATACACACTACTGTACACCAGATACCACCATGAGTACTAGAGACAACACTCAGACAAGCAGGCAAGGCTGTATTAGTTGTGATACTGCAACACAGATCCCCAACAGCAGTTCAAACAAGACAATCTGTTTCTCTTCCATTTCACAGTCCCCGGGGCAGGAGTCCAGGGTTTAGAATGGCAGGGGCCTCTCTGGTTTAGGAGGCCCAGGCACTTACCTTGTTGCTCTTCTATAACCTGGAGCAGGGGTCAGCAAACTTTCTGTAAAGGGCCAGAGAGTAATTATTTTAGGCTGTGTCTGCCAAAACTCTGTATTTGCAGGTAACTGTTTGTGTTCTAATACGATTTTATTCAAAAAGCAGGCCACAGGCCATAATCTGCTGATCCTTCCCCTATAGCAGCGCTCCTTAGGCTTTGATGTGCATACAAATCACCTGAGGAACTTGCCGAAATGAGAATTCAGGTGCAGTAAATCTGCATTTCTAACAAGCCCTGGGATGAAGTCAAAGCAGTGGGCAGACCACTCTTTTAGCAAGGCCCTAATGTGCTGTCCTCATCAGCACCCAATCTATTTCTCCCAGTGGATAGGGGGAAAGGGAAGGGAACACCCCTTCCTTAGAGTTGACCTATCACTTCTGCTCACATGCAACGCAGTCCCACCTGGGTACAGGGGAGGCAGAAAAATCCAGTCTGCAAGTTGAGAAGCAGGCACGCAGCTAAAGCGTCTCTTCCCATCATGAAACCCACCTGCTCACATTCTTGTCCAGACACATTCCAAAGGGCGAAGCGTTCCTGCTCCAGTTCATGCTTAGACCTCAGCTTAAGCCTTGGTTCCCGGCCCCTAGCAGTCTCCTACCGCCAGCTTCACATCCCCTCCAGCAACTGCCCTTTGCAGCTCGCCTTTACGGTTGGCCACCTCTGCATCCATCTCACCTTCTATCCTCTGTTCCACTTACTCCAGCTGGGCTGGCTGCAAGGACACCAGCCACGACACCACCCCAGCATGCACACCCTCTCCTTGTCCACGTGACTCAGTCTGTGGCACCGACACACGTGACCTCTCCCTCCCCTTCATGGCTTCTGCTCCCTCATCAGCGAGCCTTCTTCCTAACTCCCACAGCTGCCTCTCCTGCCCCACCTCTCAACACTGGGCCCCCAGATGCTCCTCCCCAGGAGGCTCCCTCCCACCCTCACTTTAGACACTGTCAACAGACCAAAGGCACCCCATTGATGTCTCCAGCCCGGAACTTCACAGAGCTTCAGGTTTGTAGGTGGACTGCCTGACTGCCTATCCACATGGATATGTTGGGCCTTTCACACGGAACATGTCCAGCCACAATTCTCCATCCCCTACCTCCCACCAGATCCTCCCCAGAGGAGCTTCCTTTCAGTGCAAGACCCAGGTCTCAAGGCCCAACCAGGATTTGCCTTCCTACTTCCCCTCAACCCCACTCCGCCAGCCCGAATGTGCGCATATAACAAGCCCACCCTCCATCATCTCCACTGTTGCAGCTGACCTTGGTTTCCTGTTACGTTACTCCTGAACTCCCAGAATCCTTTCTCCACTCAACTGCCAGCTGACTTTCAAAAAAATTAAGTCAGATAACGTTCTTTCTCACTTAAAAAGCTCCAATGGGCTGGGCTCGATAGCTCACACCTGTAATCCCAGCACTTTGAGAGGCCAAGGCAGGCTGATCGCTTGAGGCCAGGTGTTCAAGACCAGCCTGAACAACTTGGTGAAACCCAGTCTCTTAGCTGGGCATGGTTGGTGCACACCTGTAGTCCCAGCTACTCTCAGGGTCTGAGGTGGAAAGATCGTTTGAGCCCAGGAGCTCAAGGATGCGGTAAGCCATGATTGTGCCACTGCACTCCAGCCTGGGTGACAGTGTGAGATCCTGTCTCACAAAATAAAAAATGCTCCGATGGCTCCTAATTGCACTTTGAGTAAAACCCGTCCTCTTTTTGGTGGCTATAAGGCTTTATAAAGGTGGCCTCTGCCTGCCTGTTCAGC
This sequence comes from Nomascus leucogenys, assembly GCF_006542625.1. NCBI lineage: Eukaryota > Metazoa > Chordata > Mammalia > Primates > Hylobatidae > Nomascus > Nomascus leucogenys. The sequence goes on along the minus strand of NC_044387.1, from coordinate 74,289,138 downwards.
CTCACCTCCTTCCACTGTGGCCTCCTGCCTCAGGACCTTTGCACTTGCTGTTTGCTCTGCAGGGAAGATTTGCCCAGGGATCGTGGCGCACTGGCTTTTTTTTTTTTTTTTTTTGAGATTGTCTTGCTCTGTCGCCCAGGGTGGAGTGCAGTGTTGCTGTTTCGGCTCACTGCAACATCTGCCTCCTGGGTTCAAGCAATCCTCCTGCCTCAGCCTCCCGAGTAGCTGGGATTACAGGCGCCCGCCACCACACCCAGCTGATTTCTGTATTTTTAGTAGAGAAGCGGTTTGGTTTCACTATGTTGGCCAGGCTGGTCTCAAACTCCTGACCTCAGGTGATCCGTGTGCCTTCCCCTCCCCAAAGTGCTGGGATTACAAGTGTGAACCACCATGCCTGGCCTCTGGCTTTCTTTTTATTCAAGTTTTACCTCAAATGTACCTCTTCACAAACTTTCCCCAACCACTCAGAAGGACCGGCTGCCGCCTCCCCCAGTTCATCACATCACCATTTCATTGCTCTCACAGTACACATCAGTATCTGAAATATTGTTTGAACCTTTTCCTCCCTAACCTTCCCGGAATGTGACCCGGCAGCAGGACCGTGTCTGTCTTGCTCTCTGCTGTATCCAAGGTCCCGGGGACAGCTCCTAGGAGGTACCCAGTAAATGTTTTTCAATAAAAAAAACTTCCAGTTTCCATATTATTTTAGTCTTAGGGCTAAAGATAATATTCCAATAAAAGTGAGGATTTGTGTTTTCCTTTGTATATATAGTGCAATAAAATCTTATTTTGCTTTCTCATATTTTCCTGATAGGGAAATGAGGATTGATGAAAGTAGAAAAATAAATTAGAACAATAGCACCGAAGCAGAATAACATCTAATGTCTCACTCTCTCTAGCAGGGAGACATCACCACCATTCATCCGCAGAACTTCGTATTAATATTATCTCAAACATGCTGTGCACCCATCAAGTGGTAACTCCCTGTTCCCTCCTCCCCTAGCCCCTGCCAACCACTGTTCTTTGTCTCTGAATTTGACTTTAGATCCCTCACAGAAGTGGGATCATATATTTGTCCTTTTGTGTCTGGCTTATTACAGTTACATAATGTTTTCAAGGTTCATCCATAGCCTAGCATTTATCAGAATTTCATTCTCTTTTAGGGCAGAACGGTACTCCTTTGTATGGACACATTACACTTTGTTCATTATGTGTTAATGGATATCTGGGCTGTTTCCACCTTTTGCCTATTGTGAATAACGCTGCCATCAACCTGGGTGTGAAAATATCTGTCTAATCCTTGCTTTCAATTCTTTTGGCTACATGCCTAGAACGTAATTATTTTTAATGTTATTCAATACTGGGGGTGGGGGAGGGGAGTGTCTTGGGTCTTTCTAGAGGCGGTGCATGCCTAGAGGCTCTCCGTGCAGAAGGGCAGCCCCAAGCTTACAAGACACTTGTCTCAGGCCTCTACACAACCCCAGCAAAGAGAAATAAACTCAAAGAAAGCAAACCCTGCATTCCACTCACAAATCACGCCTACTGAATTTCTAATATAAAGACAAAACAAAATGTAAAAATAACTTTTTATTAAAAGTTAAAAACATATTCAAAGTTTACACATGCAAATAGATAACTCCACCATAATACGGACTTCTAAGATCAATGACAAGCAGATACAAACTGGTCTGGAAAACATGCATCAGCCACCTAACCCCCCCTAAGTTCCTATACTCAGGGTTAGCCTGCTCACTGGGAGGGAAACCACACACTTACCAGAATGTTCCTGCTGCTGTCATTGCCCCCAAGGACTGGCCTGACAGAGGAACAGCCCTTGCCTAAGTGGGATGGAGAGAACAGTTCTAGGGCTCTCTGCTTCATCCCAGCAACACACCAGGACTGGAAAGAACCCCCCGCTGCACCCCTAAGCAAAGTCCACCCAAGCAAGCAACTTGTTAAGCTGGGCTTTCCAGCAGTTTTCAACTGCTGAGCAACTTCATTTTTTGAAAGCTCCCCAGATGGTTGTGATGCTCAGGAGGAGGAAAACCATAGCAGCCATTTCTTGCTCAACTCCTACCTTCTTAGAAGTCTCCCTTGTTCAGGAGTTCGAGAGCAGCCTGACCAACATGGTGAAACCCCGTCTCTACTGAAAATCTCTATTAACTGGACGTGGTGGCGCACGCGTGCCTGTAATCCCAGCTACTCATGAGGCTGAGGCAGGAGAATTGCTTGAACCCAGGAGGCAGAGGTTGCAGTGAGCCAAGATCGCACCATGCACTCCAGCATGGGCAACAGAGCGAGACTCTGTCTCAAAAAAAAAAAAAAAAAAAAAAAAGAGACGTCTCCCGTGTTCAGATTTAAAACATTTGGCATGCCTGACACACTTCTTGACTTTTGAAAGTTCTGACATATGGATGCTTTGTTTTTACCACTGATTTATGAAGAGTTAAAAAAAATGCAGCACCCAGATTTCATTAAAAAATTTATTTTCATATAAAAGTGCCAAAATATCCACCAATGTCATAATCTATCTCAATAACCAGTTTACACTAGTAATCAAAACACAAGCCTCTTTATTCACATTGTTTAAAAATCCAATAATTTTCACACATTCCCACAGTAACTCGAGTCTCTAGACAGTGGGAAATTTGCATTCCTATTTGCTGTGGTAGTCCATATGTCCAGGTTCATATAGGCGCGAAATGGGTTGAACCCTGGGTAGTATTCCTTGCACACGACCGCTTGGTTTTCCATGTGGGTCGAATGTTCCGTGGTGGGGTTGATGGGGCAGCAATTTTCATACACATCGCTTTGCGGGGCCCAGATGGAACCAAAAAGTCCAGACATTGGAGACAAGCTTCGGGTGCTTGTGAGGTAGGGCTGAAGTATAAATGAGGAAGGAAAAATGAGTTAAAAAAAGAAAAAAGCCTTAGAAAGGTGAATACACATCAGCGAATACTACAATGGTATCAAGTTACTTGGAAGTTATTAGACTACTCTCAATTTAAATCTAGGTTGCTTTAACTCCATTTTTTCTCAAAGGCAGGATTGTGAAATCCTCATCTAATGGAATGAACTTATTCGCAACCTGGGGAAGAACCCACAGGCCAAATACCCTTTATCTGGAAAAAAACAAAAACAAGTGTCAAGCGGATGTGAAAGGAGAAGCCATCGGGGTTCTGAGCAGGGAGGGTGTGCTCACAGGCAGGGAGCTCTGGGACCCTGACCACCCACTGATCTTCCTGGGACTTTCATCTCAATTCAGTGAAGTAAAGATCAGTGAGTCCACATAAAGACAGCTGTGTCGCACAGAGGGCTGGCCCATGTTCAGTTTTATCTACAAAAGACCATTGCCTGGTGTGTTTGCGGATGTTTTTTCATTTGGGGTGGCCAGAATGTCAATGTCTGCAAGACCCCACCCATCTGATTATTGCATGTCAGTTTCCTTCACAGGGCGGCCAGCCCTGGCTTCTGTGATCTAAAAGAAGCAAGCCAGGCTTTGGCTGGTCCAAACCCAACGCTAAAGCTAGTTGAGACCAGGATTAAGGAAGCACTGGAAACAATTCAGAGCCACCCAGGGGTTCACAGCACAGGATGGGCAACACTGACCGGAGAGCTGATGAAACTGGCATGTCCCCAGGCAGCAGGCATGTTGGGTGGGGTGCTCCAGGTAGACTGAGAGTTGTGATCAATAAAGTCTGTCTGAACATCTGCAGGACAGGGGAAGCCATTGGCATAGTTCATGTTTTCTACAAAGAATGGGAGAATATCATCATAGGTAAACATTTTCATTGAGAACTGAATTCTCACTCTCAGGCAAAAAAGCTTTCAAGGCCTCACTATGCTGACAAGTTACAGACATAAATACTTGGTCCGTGTGGACCAGGAGAGTCGTTGCAACATCATTCTCAAGATTAAAACTGTTTATCAGACACACAACCTGGGAAGCCCTCAATGTGGAAGGTCTTCCTCCTGGCTTGTTTTTCTCTATTTGATCACTTGATGGGAATCTTTCTATTACACAAAATACATTAAACTACTACTAGAGATCTAAATAGTGCCAACGTTCTTGCCAGTCTTTAAAATGTTTTTATTACCTGTCATGCCAACCTTAGCCACCTACACATATATCATATGGGCTGATACAGCAATCTAAAACCAAGGACTCCTTAGATATCATTAAGAACATAATGAACACAGACCCTCACAATCATAAGAAAATTCCCAAAGCACCCCCTTGTGGTTAGCATGGAGCAATGCATGTATCAAAATCCAGATAAGAATGATACATCCCATCCCTGAAAGGGCGGCTCTAGTATAAGAAACCATGATCCGGTCGGGCGTGGTGGCTCACGCTTGTAATCCCAGCACTTTGGGAGGCCGAGGCGGGCGGATCACGAGGTCAGGAGATGGAGACCACGGTGAAACCCCGTCTCTACTAAAAATACAAAAAATTAGCCGGGCGTGGTGGCGGGTGCCTGTAGTCCCAGCTACTCGGAGAGGCTGAGGCAGGAGAATGGCGTGAACCCAGGAGGCGGAGCTTGCAGTGAGCCGAGATCGCGCCACTGCACTCCAGCCTGGGCGACAGAGCGAGACTCCGTCTCAAAAAAAAAAAAAAGAAACCATGATCCAACAGTAGTGCACAATAGAGCATTTTCCAGTTGACCAGGGAAATCCCATAGCTCTCATTTTTTTATTATTACAGATGCTTGAGCCCAAGCATCTGCAATGTTCCACAATTTCCCCTTCAAGCTCCTTTCCTTCCTTCTGCAGCACCACCCAAGGGCAGAGAAGTTAAGGACATAATAGGAAGCAGGCCAATGTTTCTATTTCACATGGGACTTGACTGCCTAAAAAGAACAAGAAGCAGCTAAAGCCCCAGCCTCCCAACGGATAACCAACAATGTTACATCTACATGGATCCAAATGACCTAGTTCTACCTAACTGGAAGGACTAAATGGATTAGGGTTATTTTTGAAGCCCCCAGACACCCAAAATTGAGGGCTTTTTGAGGGTCATATAAAATTATATATGGCATCAGTGCACAACTGGATCCACATGAAGCCATTCGGCAGCTACTGCAAGCTCATTCTCAAAGTCTGCTCGCTGTTAAAAGGATTCTTCTTAGTCCACACACTTCCTGCTTTGACCTTCTAAGAATAAAAGAATGGCGTTGGGATTGTCTGAAGAGCCCTTACCTTCTGGAAAGGCATTGTAATCGTTCAATTCCAATGGACAGTATGCGCTGGAAAACTGGCCTTCGCATGTTGCACTCCAATCAATGAAACTGCCACAAAAAACAAGCGGTCTAATCAGAAACAGGATGTCAAGACATCAAGTAAAGAAAATGAAAAAGGACTTTACTGCCTAGCATTCTAATCACTGTGAATCCCCCAATTTTGGAAAATAAAAGATGTACTTTCTCAAGTCACAGGATCAAAGGCTTACTAAATGCTGATCACTAATGACATGCCATCTGCAGGATGGATGGCTGGACTAGGAGCACACTTGTTTTTAACTATGCTTGTTAAGTCTAACTAGAGACAGAATAGAGAGCCGTGGCTTTATCAGCACTGTGAAAGAACAGCTGGAATACCTTTAAGTGTCTTTGTGCACATCTGAAGGACTTAAACATGTTCTATTAAAAACGTCCACTCAGAGCAAGACTTGCATTCATCTTAGAGAAGTCATAACTACAAAGACTATACTTCATTATACTTTGATCCCTATTGCAACCTAGATTCTTATAGAAATGAGGTAGGAAATACTGTTGTAATAAGCTGAACCAAGAAAACCGTCAAATGGATTCTGTGATTAAATATCTAACATTTTCTTAAGACTCCCTAATTGAATGACATATTAATGTCAAATAGCAAATTTGAGAAACTGCCATTGTGTAACTATTTTTCAATACTCAAATTATTTGATCTTTTAAAACTTTAAATTTGGGCCAGGTGTAGTGGCTCATGCCTATAATACGAGCACTTTGGGAGGTCAAGGCAGGAGGATAGCTTGAGACCAAGAGTTCAAGACCAGCCTAGGCAACAAAGAAAGAGCCTATCTCTACAAAAAAAAAAAAAAAAAAAATTAAAAATTAGCCCAGCACAGTGGCACACACCTGTAGTCCTAGTTACTTGAGAGGCTGAGGCAGGAGAATCACTTGAACCCAGGAGTTCAAGGCTGCAGTGAGCTATAATTGCACCACTGCGCTCCAGCCTGGGTGACAGAGCAAGACTCTGTCTCTAAAAAATAAACAAACAAACAAATACAATGTTAAATGTGTTCAAGAATAATGCCACAGAAAAATGAACAGCTTTGCTCTGCCAGGAGTTAGGAATTATGAGTGTTTTTTTTTCAAATCTGCCTCTAATATATGAAAAAATCGTCTTTTCAATTTTTTAAAAATAATGACACTGTCACCAGCTTTATTTCTTTTATTTCATGTTTCTCTCAATGCCTGGTTTAGTCCCAATGCAACTCTAAAAGGCAGAAGGAAACACACAGCTAAAGTACACCGAGGAAAAAGCCTAGCCCTCATTTTTGTAAGGAAACCCTAAGAAACTGAACTCAAATTCCAACTGCAAGGCCTTAGACTAAGCAAGGCACCAATCAGAGAAGTGAAGCTGTACCTATTATGAACCGGGGCTGGCTCCTGAATCACACAAGGCATGCCGTTCTCCAGGGTGCAGTTTAAGCTGCTTGTCACACACACCGGCGGAGTGGGCCACAGGTCTCCAGGTGAGTAAAGACCTACGGAAGAGAACAAGGCCTGAGTCCACCCTATCCTCACCTGGCCCTCATCCTACCCTTCCTGCACCTGCTCTTCCCTCCAGAAAACACATGCTGACTGACTCCTTTCGGGATATAATTTCAGGATATAATTCTGAAATACAGCATATTGTTTGGACCGTTTCTTCAGATGGTGTCCGATTGTCTCTTGACCTGGATGACAAGATGAGACTCACATAACAAATATCTGAGGAACTACTTTCTGCAAGGCCCCATTAGAGATACTGAGGATACAGCAGTGAACAAGCTACATTCAAGTGAGCAAAGATAAACAACAGTCAAAGTGTAGCATGGCAGATAATGTACGTGCCATGATGGCAAATACAGCTTTTTTTTTTTGGGGGGGGGGGGGTGGTCTCACTCTGTCGCCCAGGCTGGAGTGCAGTGGTGGCATCTTGGCTCACTGCAACCTCTACCTCCCAGGTTCAAGTGATTCTCATGCCTCAGCCTCCCAGGTAACTGGGACTATAGGCACACACCGCCATGCCCAGCTAATTTTTGTATTTTTAGTAGAGATAGGGTTTCACCATGTTGGCCAGGCTGGTCTCAAACTCCTGGCCTCAACTGATCCGCCCGCCTCGGCCTCCCAAAGTGTTGGGATTACAGGCGTGAGCCACCGCGCTTGGCCAAATACAATGATTTAAGATAGGATGGTCAAAGGCCTCACTGAGAAAACAGCTCCTCAAAGACGTGACTGACATGAGGAAGTGGGCCCAGTGGGTACAGGGAAGCCCATTCCAGGCAGCAGAAACAGTACCACAAAAGCCCTGAAGCAAGGTGTGCCTGGGGAGTTCAAACAGCAAGGATACCAGTGTAGCCAGGAAGGAGAGGGGAAAGCGGAAGAGTAGGGGATGAGGCTACAGAGAGTGGATTGGGAGCAGAGAAGACAGAGCCTGTGGGCCCCTTGAAGAATTCAGGCATTTACTTTGAAGCTACTGGAAGGTTTTGAGCAGAGTGACTTCTTGGACACAAGTCTCTAGGGATCTCTCCCATTTCTGCCAGAGGCACTGGCAACCTTTCTCCTGGACTATCTTTTCATAGATGTTTGCTAAGCAAAAGCCTTGGAACACAGTGTCTCTTTCTGGAGCAAAGGGCAGGCATGCTTGTTGCCTATTATAAAAGCTTTGGGGTTTTAAAGCTCAGGGTTCTTCTCCTGTAGCACAACCCACTGTGTGTGGCATCCATCTAGGGCTGAGTCACCCCCATATTAGATATTCTGTGATTAAATATCCCCATGGGGCTCAGGGGAACTCATGCAAAGAGGCTGGTGCTCATGCAGTGGGCTTGCCCCAGCTATATTTCAGCTTTATGTGGAAAAATGGCAGCTACCCCTCTAGGGAAACTTTATCCCCCACTCTGCACCTGAAGTGAAGTTGCTGGCTCAGTGGGCCCTCAATTCCCAGGGCCTCCCTTAAATGCCTGGGCCTGGCTCGCTGATGGCTGGGTCAGGCTGAAATCAGACAGCATCTACTGGGAGGCTGCAGCTGTCCCACCTCAATGCCCACCATGCATAACTGAAAAGGAACACAGCCATTTTCATCAGTGGTCAGAACCCAAAGCGGTTCTCACAGCTCTGGCTAATTCTGCCCTGATGAACCTTGCTAGGTGTAAACAACTCTTAGGCTATTGCCAATGGCTTAGGTGCTTGGTCTGCCACTTGGGAAGCAACAGATGGGCAGATTAAAGACATTGTTCTCTGGGACTCTGAAATGTGAAAATGGATCTTGGCTTCTGATTAAACCTTACAGCCACTCAAGATAGAGGTCCTTGGTAAGGGTATGTTCTCCACGGAGACCAGATGGAATCAAGATACTGATCAGGTCTGCACCACCCAGGCTGCCATTGTTGTTGCCTGGGTGCATCATTGCCCCAGACACGGCAACACCTCCAGCATCACACAACAGGCACAAAGTACGCTTCCTGGAAGGATAACTGGTTCATGCACATCCTATGGGCAGTAATCACTAGGAGGGAGCTGCCCAGTTAGAAACAGCTGGTATGGAATTTGCTGATATTAGCTGAAGTGATCAAAGACAGCACCTGGTCCCTGGAAGGCATTTGGATCAGCCTCAACTCACTGGCCGTGGTTGTTACAGATGACAGAATGGCTCCAGATGTTCTCCTTGCAGGCCAAGGTGCAGTCTATGCAATCACTAACACATCCTGCTGTACCTGGAGTAATGCCTCTGGCCAAGTGGAGAGATCAATACAGAAACTTAAAGAGAAAGCCATCTGGCTCTCTAAGGCAGACCCTGGTGGTCTGTGGGATTTGTTCGGCTTGTTGGGTCTGAGACAGGGGCATGGCTGAGGTCAGTACTGCAAAGTGGCCTCATCCTGCTGCGTAGGCTCCTGTGGACAGCCGCTGTTAATAAATGTATGAGACAGACAAAGCAGATTTGGTTCCACCTTCCCTAGGTCTGATTAAGAATTGCCTATGGAATGATGTACGCATGTGAAAATCTACCAGAAGCCAAGGCTACATAGAAATAAGGGGTGCGTATGTTGTGAGACAATTCTCCCTGGGTCTTTCAGGTTTCTGTGCTTCTTACGAGAAGCAGCACTGGCTCCTTTACTCTGATCTATCTTTCCCAGGGTATTTGTTATGCAAAGTCTCAGAAGGAAGAGTGTCTCCCTTTGGGGCAAGGCACAAGTTTGCTTCAAGTCCAGCACAATAGCATGAATGTCTCCTGCATATACATTTGGGAGTTGTCTGGGTCAAAGAAAGACTCAGACCTTTGAAGGCGGATGCGATCACCAAGAAAGTGTGCACAGACAGAGAAGAGCAGAGCACCACAGCCTGCTCTCTGGAGGGCTCCAGGGTCATGAGGTGGAGAGATGGGGAGAAGCTGGGTCAGGAACCTAAGGTCTACCAGCCAGAACAGAACGTCTAGTGTCTGTCACAGGTCAATATGGGGACTGAAAAGACTTAACCAAGCACTCAGCAATGTGCAAATCACCAGGGACCCCGACAGCACAGTTTCAAAAGAGCAATGGTGGCAAAAGCCAGATTACAGGGGTTTCCAGGGAGGACAGGAGGAGAGGAATTTGAATGGGCAACTCAGATAATTCTTCTGAGGAGTCTCCTAACGACAGGGGCAGAGAAACAGAGCAGCCACTGAAGAAGGCAGTCAAGAGAGAGCTTTGGCTACTGTTGAATTTCTAATGACAGAAGTATTATAGTAGATTTGTGTGCTGATGAGAATGACCCATTAGAGAAAAACTGATGATGCAGGAGGTAAATCTGCAGTAATACCCTTGGAGAGAAGGGTTGCACTGACAATTCTTCAGGCTGCAACAGGAAAGAGGCAGAGAATGGCATGACATGGTGGGCAGGTGGAGAGGGCAGTGGGAGCTTGCTGAAGGCCTCTAACCACTTCTCTCTCTTCCAGTAAAGTAAGAAGCAAGATCAAGTAAAAGAATGAGGCAGGAGGCATTGGAACTGTGGTGACAGAGGGGCAGGGTGGGAGGACACAGGCACTATGTGAAGTGGGTGGTGGGGAATCCACAGAGGCAGCTGGCATGGGGAATGCTGCTCTCCAGCTTCACTGGCCTGCACAGGGGCAGGTGGAGCAGGTGGGGCACTGGGCAAAACCATGGCTGGGGCTTTGCAATAAAGCAATAAAGGGAAAGGAGTCGGGGAAATGACCGTAACAATGGATCAAGCCATTTCAGCTGGGCAGGAAGGAAAACACAGCTGTGAGGGAGATGAGGGAGTACAAAGGTGATGGGCCCACAGCTTTGCAGGCAACAGACTGCAGACAAGATGTACTCTGTCAGTGGAGCCGAGGTAAAGGCACTTGAAGTACACACACAGACCTGGGTTAGAACACCAAACCACACGTAAATCTCCAATTGCCAGCAAAGCAGAATGGCACATGCCGAAGGGTAGATGCTCTGACAGTTTTTATTTTTCCACACCATTAAAATCCTACCTTTCTCTCACAGAAAAAAAGGCAGTACCATCTAAACTGCCCCCACATCTTGCCTGTGCAAACTATGGATTATTTAATTTTAGACTTTTTTAATTGAAAACACTTATTTTACTGGACTAGTCACTAGATTCACTATTTCTGTTGATAACTGGACAAGTCCAAAATTTATCCAAGGAACAACATAAAGTATTTCACTTTCATGGGTTAAAATTCTCCAATGTGCAGAGCAGCTTTTAAATCCAGTGTTAAATTCTACGACCAAAAGCAAGTATGTATATTAAAGACACAGAGAATAAAAATCAGGTTTATCCTGCCACAATTCCTGACCCACGTTAGGCAAGAAAGAAGCCCTAGAATCCAACAGGAAAGAAAAGACAAAGAGAGGCAGAAGAGGAGGAAAAGAGATGAAAAATGAGGGAGGACTGGAGTTCACCTCCCATCAGAGCCCCCAGGCAGGAGAGGTTTCCTTCCCACCCATTCCTACTTCCATGCACCCAGGCAACTGCCTTCCCCGCAGGCAGAAGGTCTCAGCACTGATGTCTGAGCAAGGAGGGTCCCCAAGGCTGCTGAGGCTGAATTAATAGGCTTCTAAGACAAAGTGAGTTGGGGAGGAAGGGAAGCAGGCCAGGGAAAGTGGTAAGCAGGTGAGGTGCTGCACCCTCAGCCTAGGCACACTCCCCAATCAGCCTCCTTCCCTTGGGCCACGCATCTACCTTCTGTCCTTTTCTGTCATCTCTGACTAGGGAAGGTGAACTAAATGCATCAGGAGTCTGCTGTGAGGGGCCTGGGATTATTCCAGGACATAGGGCATCTGTGCCTCAGCTGTAGGGAGGGGGCTCAGTATTGATGCACAAGGTCAGCTGGGGCCCCGATGATGCCCATCCACAGAGTAGGTGCCTTCCTGATGTATGAACGTGTGGCTTGGAGAAGGGGCTGGTGGGGAAACGGCCCTGTCCCACCCCGCCTGCTCTGTCTTCTCAAACTCATCAGCCAGAAATACAGATAGCACAGAACCCTTGGCTGATGTCTGCAGCAAGAGGGATGCATCTCACCTTTATCTTCTTCAACACCTGTAGGCCCGGCAGGAAGGCTGGGACAGGAAGGCTCTGCGTATTGTGGGAGACTATTCACAGTCCTGTGGGGAAGAGGGCAAAGGAGGAACGACTCATTTTGTCTGCACAAGGAAATACTGATATTGTATAACCACGTCTGATTGAGTTTTCACTCAACTGAAGTCTTCCCCAAGAAACATACAGATATAAAGGATGTAAAGTTACACAGCCAGAAAAGAATTGAGGAATATTAAATTCCCAAATCTAGCAAAGTCTTGTCATAACCAACAACAAAAAATTAACTAACATAACTATGAGGTAACCTGTGGTTTTAAATCTACCCATCAGGTAGATTTTCAGACAGGTAGCCCCCTGTCTGTATTTCCAGGTAGTTCACCTTCCCTAGTCAGAGATGACAGACAAGTACAGAAGGTAGATGCGTGGCCCAAGGGAAGGAGGCTGACTGGGGAGTGTGCCTAGGCTAGCAGTTAGCAGCAATTCTTACTCCTTTGTTGACAACCTACCCCCAATAAACCCATGAAGAGCTTTCCTGTGCACTAGTCAAGTTTCCTTCCTCACAGACTCACCCACTTAACTGCATCCTCTGTCTTCTTACCAAGAGGGAGGCACCTAAGAAACCAAGTTCATTTCGAACTCTCCTCCTTCTTACCCACCCTCCTCTTCTCTCACTCAATAAAACATACTTGTTTATTTTGTCCAGTGCTGCAGAAATCATCATAGGGCAGAACTGGAAACATGCATCTACTAGGTTCTTGCAAAATTTCTTCAATTATCAATGCTCAATTTCAAGGCCTAGCGAAGGGTAAATGATTCCCATCTTTATAATAACTACTGCTTCCTCCTTCTACATTCAGAAATAAGGTGTTCTTTTCTGAGACAGGATCTCGCTCTGCTACCCAGGCTAGAGTATAGTGGTGTGATCATAGCTCATTGCAGCCTTGATCTCCTGGGATCAAGTGATCCTCCCGCCTTAGCCTCAGCGAGTAGCTGGAAATACAGACGTGTGCCACTATGCCTAATGGAAAAAGAAAAAAAGAAATTCTTTTTAGAGATGGGGTTTATGTTACCCAGACTGGTCTTGAACTCCTGGACTCAAGAGATCCTCCCACCCTGGCCTCCCAAAGTGCTAGGATTACAGGTGTGAACCACCATGGCTGGCCTCAGAAATTAGGTATTTTCTAACGTGGCTACCTGTCTGAAAAAAACAGCGATACCTGAGCCTCTCCCACATGAACCATGTTTACTTGCACCACTCCTGAATTATTAATAAAATCAGATTTTACTTTCCTGCATCTTTAAAAAGTTTTCATATTTTAACCTGCAGAACCAAGTACAAAGAAGAAACACTTTAATTGGTAGAAAAAGCAGTACACGAAACATACTGTAAAAGCTGGAAAATAAAAAACTTACATGGGATTGCAGATGTTATGAGAAAGATTCAAGGAGATGGGAGCTTCAGAAGGAAAATCATTTTGTGAAACGCTGTCTCCTGCATTGAAAGAAACACATTATCACAAGTTTTAAAAAGTACACGTCAACTGTATATTCAGTATTAAAATGCATAGGTTATTAATATCATTAACGCATGACTGATTTTTCACTTTAAACTGATATTCTCACATTCAATTTTTAATTAAACATTAAACATGAATCGTGCAATTATACTACAATTATGAACATTTAGGTATATTTCTTTACAATCTCTTTTTGTTGTTGTTGTTGTTGTTTTTTGTTTTGTTTTGTTTTTTTGAGACAGAGTCTCACTCTGTCGCCCAGGCTGGGCGTAATGGTGCGATCTCGGCTCACTGCAACTTCCACCTCCCGGGTTCAATCGATTCTCCTGCCTCAGCTTCCCGAGTAGCTGGGATTACAGCCGTGCACCACCATGCCCAGCTAATTTTTGTATTTTTAATAGAGATGAGGTTTCGCCATGTTGACCAAGGTGGTCTTGAACTCCTGACCTCAGGTGATCCACCCGCCTCGGCCTCCCAAAGTTCTTTACAATCTCCTTTATGTGTGTGTATATGTATAAAATTGGAATCATATTTCACATATACATTGTCTTTTGTTTTTTTATGCCATTTATTACACTGGGGACATTTTCCTGCTATTATAATAACCTTCAAACACAACTTAAAGACTGCATACTATGCTACGGTACAGCAATACCATTAATAATTTTCATCTTTCTACTAATGTTAGCCTTTCCCTCAAGCAAAAGACACACTTACAGTTTTTCTTAACTAATGTACCGCCCTTTTTTTTGTTGTTGAGACAGAGTCTCGCTTTGTCACCCAGGCTGGAGTGCAGTGGCGATCTCGGCTCACTGCAATCTCCGCCTCCTGCCTCAGCCTCCCAGTGGCTGTAACTACAGGCGCTCGTCACCACGCCCAGCTGATTTTTGAACTTTTAGTAGAGATGGGGTTTTGCTATGTTGGCCAGCTAGTCTTGAACTCCTGACCTCAAGTGATCTGTCTGCTTGGGCCTCCCAAAGTGCTGGGATTGCAGGTGTGAGCCACCGCGCCCAGCCTCCATTTTTAAAATCCCACACTGGAATCATCAGGCAAACCTTCAGTCTTCTGTGGTAGATGCACATGCACAGAACGTATCAGTGCTGTGAACATTTTACGGGGGGCCATTAAGACAACAATGTCTAAAAAGGCTGAGCGAGACAAGATAGGGAAAACTGAAAACGTGGAGAACTGCTGAGTGGAATCGCATACATGCGGGCACTTCTAGGTTTTCACAGCTGCTACTGTACTAGTCCCTCAGACAAGACTTTAAGGTCTCACTGCTGGTGGGAGAGAGAAGAAATAGTACAGCTTGAAGGCTGCTGAAGGAAATTCTCTATGGCTTGTGTTCATCGCGTAGAACAGCCCATGAGGAGAATAGGAGATGAGGTGGGAAGTGCACTGGGATTTACGGGAAGAAGCCCCGGGTTCAAGCCTGAGCTACTGACTGCATGGTGTCAAAGGATCCGGGCATCCTCTCTGAGGCTGAGTCTTCACATGACAGTGAGAACAGGGACACCTGCCCTGCCCTTCTCACGGGGCGTGTGGGCACGCATGAGCATGCTTGACAAATGCAAGGTGCCATACAAACAGGAACTGCACAATCTCACCACCCTTTCTTTTTACTAAAGTTAAAAGTTTACTATGTTGAAAACAACAGTTAAAAGGAATGGAACTACATCTTCATATAGATGTAAAGGTAAAAATAACAATGGTGAGTGGGCCGGGCGCACTGGCTCACGCCTGTAATCCCAGCACTTTGGGAGGCCAAGGCAGGCAGATCACTTGAGGCCAGGAGTTAGAGACCAGCCTGGGCAACATGATGAAACCCCGTCTCTACTAACAATACAAAAATTAGACGGGGTGGTGGCACATGCCTGTAACCTCAGCTACTCAGGAGGCTGAGGCACGAGAATCGCTTAAAACCGAGAGGCGGAGGTTGCAGTGAGCCGAGATCCCACCACTGCACTCCAGCCCGGGTGACAGAGCAACTCCCTCTCAAAAAAAATAAATACTTAAAAAAAAAAAAAAAAAACCTGAGCGAAAAAGAGCAAGACGCAGAAGGCTACACTGAAGTATGATTTCATTTATGTGAGTTAAAGACTAACAGTCAATATTTTGTTGATGGATATATGAATGTGTAAAATTTAAAATGGACTAAAAGTACCCAGACCAAATTCATGATAGTAAACAGTGATTCTCTTGGGAAGGGAGAAGTGAACAGATGATTTAAAAAAAAAAAAAAGCAAATATGGTAAAATTAAGAGTTGTTAGTTCTGGGTAACTGAAACACAGATGCTTCTTTGACCTATCCTACATCATTAACTTTCTCAAACTTTCTCAAAAATAAGGGACAGCCAATGTTCACAGCAGCATTATTCGAACAAACCAAAAGGTGAAAGTTATCACCCAAGTGTCTGTACATACAATGGAGTATTACCCAGCAATAAAAGGGAAGGAAATGCCGACACATGCTACGATGTTTTTGAACACTGAAGACATTATGCTAACTGAAATGATCCAGTCACAAAAAGAAAACCATACTGTGTGATTCCACTCATGTAAGATACCCAGAGTAAGCAAATTTATAGACACAGAAAGTAGAAGAGGGGTGAGCAGGGGTTACAGGGAGGGAGCCATGCAGAGTTACTGTTTCATGGGTATAGCATTTCAGTTTTGCAAGATAAAAAATTCTGGAGATGGACAGTTGTGATGGTTGTGCAATGTGATGCACTCAGTGCCATAGAAGTCCAC